>NC_057798.1:417075778-418524766 GCF_018294505.1 Triticum aestivum
CGCCGCCGCGTCCCGCGGGTGTCGCCCCGCGCCTCGCCGGCGCGTCTCCCGCGTCGTGCGCCGCCGTCCTCGACCCCGCCGGCACCTACTCCGGCCACAGCGACCTCCTACTCCGGCGTCCTCGAAATCCGTGCCCGAAGCCCCCAGATCCAGATCCAAAACGGAGGTTGACTTTCCCCCCTCGTTTTTCGTCTAAGTCATGTAATTTTTTTGCATTTTATGCCATGTTCATCGCATCATAACTTCATGCATATAGCTCCGTTTTGCGTGAATAATATATCAAAATGTTTGTTGTGAGATGCTCTTAATTTCATTACATTGTGCCATGCTTGTTTGAGTTCATCTAGATGCCCTTATCATCATTGCAGAAGTGCTATATGATGTTGTCTGCTGTAGTTTAACAGAACTTGTTGTTTTGTCTTTTTCATTGCATTTTGTGTGTGCATCCTATGAGCTTGATGTCTACATGAGTTTTGAGCTACATCATGCCATCTTTATAGTGGTGCAATCCATGTATTTTTGTGAGTCTTGTAGTGAGTGCATCGAGGTCGTGTAGGGTACTTGTTGTTACTGTTTTGCTAGGTTGAACCTGTTATATCATGATGCTATGTAAACCTGTTGCTACAAGTCATTCTATGCATAATCTGAAGATGTTCACTAAGGATGATCTATTATACATGTCATGCTCTATCCATCCATGCCCCTGGTTGCATTTATAGCTTGTTGTAGATTGTTCATATCATGTTCCAAAGTTGCTAAATAATGTTGCTGTCAGCCTGTTAACATTAAGTTCAGTTTTGCCATGAGCTTTTCTAGTGATCCATGCACCCTATGAACTTGCTATTGCCATGCTTAGCTTCATAAATATGTTATCTTACCGTTGGTCACCTTGTCATGCCATGTGTTGCTCTGTGGTGAGTTGTACAAGCTCACTAACATGCCTACATGTTGTTGTTCCTGCCATGTCTGAATCTGTCATATCATTTGCCATGTTTGCATGGATGCTATCATCTTTTCTGTTGATCTTTGGAATAAGTTCAGTAAGGGAGTTTTGTTCTTTGTCTTTAGTACTAGCATTCCATGCCTTTGTTTGCCATGTTAAGTTCCTGTAACATGTTGTTTGATAGCTCTAAACATTGCAACCTGATGTTATTTCTGCCAAGTCTGTAAACTGTTATTATTTGCAATCTTGTCATGTCCTTTTGAGCATGTTATAGTGTTTTCTGGAGATAGCTCAGTGCTCATGTTTTGTCATGCTTTACCTGTACTTCATGCCCATGCCTTTTGTTTTCACGTTGAGATGTCGTAGTATATTGTTTTGATGCTTGCTAGATGCCTAGTTGCTGTTTTGGACAGCTTGTCCTTTGAACTTGTATAGAGTGTATGTGTTGAACCGTTGCTCCGTTTTGAGTGTGCTCTATATGAAACTTGCTTAGCATTGCATGTAGTTTTATATTATCATGTTGCATCCTTGTTTTGAGGTGTTTGCTTGATGTTTGTATGCATTTTGCATCAATGCCATGTTTAACTTGTTTTGCTCATATCTTTTAGGCCGTAGCTCCGAACTAATTGAACTTTATATGTAACTTGACTAGAATTTCGTGTAGATCATCTTGGTGCATCTTAACTTGCTGTTTAACAACTTGAACATAATGTTTGTTCAGATCTGAACCAACTTCGAAACTTGCATATGAGGACTTACCGGATTAGTTCTATGTTGTTTCCAGCCTCATTTAAACTTGCCTTGATGTGTTGTTCTTGTTTTCATCATCTCTTGCCATGAGTAGCTTCATGTAGTATTGTATTGCATCATGCTTGGTTGAGCATCTTGTCATGTTTATGTGTGGTGTGTTTACCATGTTGTGTGCTTCTTCTCGATAGTTCCCGTTTCGTTGCGATCGTGAGGATTCATTCGTCTACGCTTGGTTCGTCTTCGTGGCTTCATCTTCTTCATGGACTCGTTCTTCTTCCTAGCGGGATTTCAGGCAAGATGACCGCTACCCTGGATCTCACTACTATCATTGCTATGCTAGTTGCTTCATTCTATCGCTTTGCTGCACTTCCTATCATTTGCTCTTCAAGCCTCCCAAATTGCCATGTCAGCCCCTAACCTTTTTCACCCTTCCTAGCAAACTGTTGCTTGGCTAAGTTACTGCTTTGCTCAGTCCCTCTTATAGCGTTGTTAGTTGCAGGTGAAGTTGAAGGTTGCTCCATGGTGGACATGATTATGTTGGGATATCACAATATCTCTTATATTATTAATGCATCTATATACTTGGTAAAGGGTGGAAGGCTCGGCCTTATGCCTGGTGTTTTGTTCCACTCTTTCCGCCCTACTTTCCGTCATATCGGTATTATGTTCCCGGATTTTGCGTCCCTAACGCGGTTGGGTGATTTATGGGACCCCCTTGACAGTTCGCCTTGAATAAAACTCCTCCAGCAAGGCCCAACATTGGTTTTACCATTTGCCTACCACCTATACCTTTCCCTTGGGAGTAATTAACCCAAGGGTCATCTTTATTTTAACCCCCCCCCCCAGGCCAGTGCTTCTCTAAGTGTTGGTTCGAACCGAGTAGACTGCAGGGCCCCCTCGGGGAAACTCGAGGTCTGGTTTTACTCGTAGGATGTCTCATCCGGTGTTGCCCTAAGAACGAGATATGTGCAGCTCCTATCGGGATTGTCGGCGCATCGGGCGGCTTTGCTGGTCTTGTTTTACCATTGTCGAAATGTCCTGTAAACCGGGATTCCAAGACTGATCGGGTCTTCCTGGGAGAAGGAATATCCTTCGTTGATCGCGAGAGCTTATCATGGGCTAAGTTGGGACACCCCTGCAGGGTATAAACTTTCGAGAGCCGTGCCCGCGGTTATGTAGAAAATGGGAATTTGTTAATATCCGGTTGTAGATAACTTGACACTTGACTTAATTAAAATGCATCAACCGTGTGTGTAGCCGTGATGGTCTCTTTTCGGCGGAGTTCGGGAAGTGAACACGGTTTTGGGTTATGTTTGCATAAGTAGAAGTTCAGGATCACTTCTTGATCATTGCTAGCTTCATGACCGTTCCGTTGCTCCTCTTCTCGCTCTTATTTGCGTATGTTAGCCACCATATATGCTTATTCGCTGCTGCAACCTCACCACTTATCCTTTCCATACCCTTCAAGCTTTGCTAGTCTTGATACCCATGGTAATGGGATTGCTGAGTCCTTGTGGCTCATAGATTACTACAACAACAGTTGCAGGTGCAATTTTCGCGATGATCATGATGCGAGAGCGATGTTTGCTTGTTTTGGAGTTCTTCTACTTCTTCTTCGATCAGGGGATAGGTTCCAGGTCAGCAGCCTGGGCTAGCAGGGTGGATGTCGTTTGAGTTTCTGTTTGTGTTTCATCCGTAGTCGGATGGTGCTCTTATGTAAGATGATGTTGTATTCGTGTGGCATTGTATGCCTTATGTATGTATCCCTATGTATTATGTAATGTTGATGTAATGATATCCCCCTTGAAAAAGCGTCTTCAAGATGCGCTTCTATCCTTGGTGGGACCTTCGAGTTCCTTTAGGATAGGGTCGCATCTTGGGCGTGACACCCAACCACCAACAAGCATCAATCCATGGCTTGCTCGAAACAACGAGTGCCTCCAACTAACAACAGCCTTGGGGGAGTTTTGTTTTATCATTTTGAGTTACTTTGATATTTTTGGATCATGGGACTGGGCATCCCAGTTACCGGCCCTTTCTCGTGAATGAGGAGCGGAGTCCACTCCTCGTGAGAATAACCCACCTAGCATGGAAGATATAGGTAGCCCTAGTTGTAACATGAGCTGCTCGAGCATACAAAACAAAATTTCATTTGAAGGTTTGGAGTTTGGCACATACAAATTTACTTGGAACGGCAGATAAATACCGCATATAGGAAGGTATAGTGGACTCATATGGAACAACTTTGGGGGTTTAAGGAGTTTGGATGCACAAGCAATATTCCCGCTTAGTACAGGTGAAGGCTAGCAAAAGACTGGGAAGCGACCAACTGAGAGAGCGACAACAGTCGTAAGCATGCACTAAAATTAATTCACACCGAGTACAATCATGAGTAGGATATAATCCACCATGAACATAAATATCATGAAGGCTATGTTGATTTGTTTCAACTACATGCGTGAACATGTGCCAAGTCGAGTCACTCAATTCATTCAAAGGAGGATACCATCCCATCATACCACATCATAATCATTCTAATAGCATGTTGGCACGCAAGGTAAACCATTATAACTCATAGCTAATCAAGCATGGCACAAGCAACTATAATCTCTAAATGTCATTGCAAATATGTTTACTTCATAATAAGCTGAATCAGAAACGATGAACTCATCATATTTACAAAAACAAGAGAGGTCGAGTTCATACCAGCTTTTGTCATCCCAATAAGTCCATCATATATCGTCATTATTGTCTTTCACTTGCACGACCGAACGATGTGTATAATAATAAGAGTGCACGTGCATTGGACTAAGATGGAATCTACAAGCATTCAACTCAAAAGAAAAGACAAGATAATATGGGCTCTAAGTTAAATAAACAATCATGCATATGAGAGCAACTAAGCATTTGCAATACGGTCTCCTCGACCACCAAAGTAAAGAAAGGAAAATAAAACTATTTACACGGGAAAGCTCCCAACAAGTAAGAAGAAGAACTAGAAATCTTTTTTAGGTTTTCATTTTAATTCTACTACAAGCATGGAAATTAAACTAACTAATTTTTTTGGTTTTTCTTAAGGTTTAACAAACACACAAGAAGAAAGCGAAAAAGAAAATTAAACTAACATGGATAATACAATGAAAGAGTATGAACACCGACGACTAGTGTGTGAACATGAATGTAAAGTCGGTGAGAAATACGTACTCCCCCAAGTTTAGGCTTTTGGCCTGAGTTGGTCTAATACCAAGGACCGCCTGGCTGATATCCATAGTTGTAGTTGGGGTCGTACTGAGATGGAGCGGCAACCGCCTCCTGAGCTGCGGCGTGTTGGCAAGCTGCCTCCGCTCTCCCCTTGTGTTCAGCTGCTTCCTCCATGGTGACAACATATCTTTCTTTCGCCGGATAATCAAAAAGGTGGGGAGCAGTAAAGTAACATGGATGACGTTGTGTCTGTCATATATTAGTCGATATTGGAGGAATTGTTCATTCCTCCTAAGAAATTGATGATTGACCATAGCGTCATAATCTAAATAAGCAGGAGGTATCATCATATCCCCCTCTCGTGGGGCTATACCAAGATAATTAGCCATACGGGTCGCATAAATTCCTCCAAATAAATTTCCCTTTCTAATATTATTCTGATACCTACGTGCAACTATTGCCCCCAAGTTATAACCTAACACAACACTCTTGAGGACACAAAGATCAGGGACACACATATGACATGCTTCGTCTTTACAGTTAATGCATCTACCAATGAAGAGAGCAAAATAATGTATAGTAGGAAAATGAATGCTCCCTATGGTAGCTTGTGTTATGTCCCTGGATTCTCCCACAGTAATACTAGCTAGGAAATCTCAAAATTCAGATTTGTGGGGATCATTAATATTACCCCACTGCGGAAGTTTGCAAGTAGTTGTAAAATCCTCTAAGTCCATGGTATAAGATGTATCATAAATATCAAATAGGACACTAGGAGAATCACGCGTACAGTTATATTTAAACCTTCGCACAAAGGAATCAGTCAATTGATAGTACTGAGGACATTTATCTTGTAAGAAGTCCTCCAGATCAGCATTACGCACAAACGTGTCAAATTACTCCTTAAAGCCTGCTTCGACCATAAAATTATTGGATGGCCACTCACAAGCTCGTACATCCGCGTCCTTCGGCAATTCAACATCTTGCTCACGTATAGCAATCCTGGGCCCTTTCTTCACCGAGGAACCACCTTGGTACATTCTCCTAGACATAATTCTTTTTCTGAAAAATTTCTGAAATTTTAGTAACTTCAAAATAAAAGTGAATGAAACTAAACAAGGTTGATAGAAACTACTCCTACAAAGGCCTAGAGCCTATATCATGCATTAGAATTGCTTGGGACCTCATAAATTTAACATGCAAGCTCAAGAACATGGTCACCTATGTAGCAAAATTTTGCAATGAATAAAGCACTAGAACAAAAACTAATTGGACCAATGGAGGAGTCACATACCAAGCAACAATCTCCCAAAGCAGTTTTGTGAATGGAGCGTTGAGCAAGGAGATCGAAAATCGCAGCCAAATGAGCTAGAACTCGTGCTTGAGCTGGATGGAGAGTTTTTTGGGTAGAAGATGAAGTGTGTGGGTGCTGGCATAAGTGGAGGGGGGCCACCAGGGGCCCACGAGACAAGGGGCCGCGCCCAAGTGGGGTGGTCGCGCCCTCCACTCTCGTGGCCTGGTGCTTGCCCCTCCTGCAGTGATTTCAGTGCCTAAAATCCTCAAATATTCCATAAAAAATCATACTAAATTTGCAGGGCATTTGGAGCACTTTTATTTTTGGGATATATTTTTTAATGCATGGATAATTCAGAAAACAGATGGATAATACCTTTTTTGCTTTATTTATTCTAAATAACATAAAGTAAAAAGAGGGTATAGAAGGTTGTGCCTTCTGGTTTCATCTATCTCATGATCATCAAAATGAATCCACTAACAAGGTTGATCAAGTCTTGTTAACAAACTCATTTCGAATAACACTAAGTTACCTCAACGGGGATATGAAAATCCCCAACAATAAGAATATCATACTTTTTCTTGACAGTAGGGAGAGGAAATTCAAAACCTCCAATAATAATAGTTGGAATTTTTCCAATAGAATTGATGCTATGAACTTGAGATTGTTTCCTCGGAAAGTGTACCGTATGCTCATTACCATTAACGTGAAAAGTGACATTGCCTTTGTTGCAATCAATAACAGCCCCTGCAGTATTCAAAAAGGGTCTACCAAGGATAATCGACATACTATCGTCCTCAGGAATATCAAGAATAACAAAGTCCGTTAAGATAGTGACATTTGCAACCACAACAGGCACATCCTCACAAATACCAACAGGTATAGCAGTTGATTTATCAGCCATTTGCAAAGATATGTCAGTAGGTGTCAACTTGTTCAATTCAAGTCTACGATATAAAGAGAGAGGCATAACACTAACACCGGCTCCAAGATCACATAAAGCAGTTCTAACATAATTTCTTTTAATGGAGCATGGTATAGTTGGTACACCCAGATCTCCAAGTTTCTTTGGTATTCCACCCTTAAAAGTGTAATTAGCAAGCATGGTGCAAATTTCAGCTTCCGGTATCTTTCTTTTATTTGTGATGATATCCTTCATGTACTTAGCATAAGGATTTATTTTGAGCATATCAGTTAAACGCATACATAAGAAAATAGGTCTAATCATTTCAGGAAAGCGCTCAAAATCCTCATCATCCTTTGTCTTGGATGGTTTAGGAGGAAAGGGCATGGGTTTCTGAACCCATGGTACTCTTTCTCTAACGTGCTTCCTAGCAACAAAATCTCTCTTATTATAACATTGATTCTTTGATTGTGGGTTATCAAGATCAACAGCAGATTCAATCTCTACATCATTGTTTTTGCTAGGTTGAACATCAACATGAACATTATCATTAACATTATCACTAGGTTCACGTTCATCACCTGATTGTGTTTCAGCATCAGAGATAGAAATATCATTGGAATTCTTAGGTGTGTCTACAGTAGGTTCACTAGAAGCATGCAAAGTCCTATTGTTTTCCTTTTTCTTCTTTTTAAAAGAACTAGGTGCCTCTAAATTATTTCTCTGAGAATCTTGCTCAATTCTCTTAGGGTGGCCTTCAGGATACAAAGGTTCCTGAGTCATTCTACCAGTTCTAGTAGCCACTCTAACAGCAAAGTCATTTTTATTATTTAATTCATCAAGCAAATCATTTTGAGCTTTAAGTACTTGCTCAGCTTGAGTAGCAACCATAGAAGCATATTTGCTAATGAGTTTGAGTTCTCCTTTAACTCTAGCCATATTATCGCTCACGCGTCCTATCTCGAAAGCATTATTCTTTAACTCTCTACCAACATAAGCATTAAAACTTTCTTGTCTAGCCATAAAGTCATCAAATTCATCTAAGCATGGGCTATGAAATTTAGTAGAGGGGATTTCAACGTTATCATATCAACAGAGAGAATTTACCATTACTACCTGTGTCGGGTTATCAAGACAACGTGGTTCTTCAATAGGCGGTACATTAAGACCATGTATTTCTTCAATAGGAGGTAAATGATAACCCACAAGTGTAGGGGATCGCAACAGCTTTTGAGGGTAGAGTATTCAACCCAAATTTATTGATTCAACACAAGGGGATCCAAAGAATATTCTTCAGTATTAGCAGTTGAGTTGTCAATTCAACCACACCTGGATAACTTAGTATCTGCAGCAAAGTAATTAGTAGCAAAAAGTGGTATGATAATAATAGTAGCGGTATCAAAAGTAAAGATAAATGTTTTTGGGTTTTTATAATAGTTGTAACAGTAGCAACGGAAAAGTAAATAAGCGAAGAACAATATATGAAAAGCTCGTAGGCAATGGATTAGTGATGGATAATTATGCCGGATGCGATTCCTCATGCAATATTTATAACATAGGGTGATATAGAACTAGCTCCAAGTCATCAATGTAATGTAGGCATGTATTGTAAATAGTCACACGTGCTTATGGAAAAGAACTTGCATGACATCTTTTGTCCTACCCTCCCGTTGAAGCGGGGTCCTTACGGAAACTAAGGGATATTAAGGCCTCCTTTTAATAGAGAACCGGAACAAAGCATTATCACATAGTGAATACATGAACTCCTCAAACTACGATCATCACCGAGAAGTATCCCGATTATTGTCACTTCGGGGTTGTCGGGTCATAACACATAATAGGTGACTACAGACTTGCAAGATAGGATCAAGAACACACATATATTCATGAAAACACAATAGGTTCAGATCTGAAATCATGGCACTCGGGCCCTAGTGACAAGCATTAAGCATAGCAAAGTCATAGCAACATCAATCTCAAAACATAGTGGATACTAGGGATCAAACCCTAACAAAACTAACTTGATTACATGGTAAATCTCATCCAACCCATCACCATCCAGCAAGCCTACGATGGAATTACTCACACACGGCGATGAGCATCATGAAATTGGTGATGGAGGATGGTTGATGATGACGACGGTGACGAATCCCCCTCTCCGGAGCCCCGAACGGACTCCAGATTAGCCCTCCCGAGAGAGATTAGGGCTTGGCAGCAGCTCCGTGTCGTAAAACGCGATGAAACTTTCTCTCTTATTTTTTTCTCCCCAAGACGGAATATATGGAGTTCGAGTCGAGGTTGGAGGAGGTCCAGGGGGGCCACGAGATAGGAGGCCGCGCCCTAGGGGGGGCGCGCCCCCTATCTTGTGGATAGGTCGTGGGCCCCCTGGCATTGATTCTTTTGCCAAAAATTCTTATTAATTCCAAAAGGTGCCTCCGTGGATTTCCAGGACATTCCGAGAACTTTTCTTTTCTACACATAAAACAACATCATGGTAGTTCTGCTGAAACAACGTCAGTCCGGGTTAGTTTCATTCAAATCATGCAAGTTAGAGTCCAAAACAAGGGCAAAAGTGTTTGGAAAAGTAGATACGTTGGAGACGTATCAACTCTCCTAAGCTTAAACCTTTGCTTGTCCTCAAGAAATTCAGTTGATAAATTGAAAGTGATAAAGAAAAACTTTTACAAACTCTGTTTGCTCTTGTTGTTGTAAACATGAAAAGCCAGCATTCAAGTTTCAGCAAATATTATGAACTAACCATACTCACAATGACACATAGGTCTCACAATTACTCATATCAATAGCATAATCAGCTAGCGAGCCATAATAATAAAACTCGGATGACAACACTTTCTCAAAATAATCATAACATGATATAACAAAATGGTATCTCGCTAGCCCTTTCTGAGACCGCAAAACATAAATGGAGAGCACCTTTAAAGATCAAGGACAGACTAAACATTGTAGTTCATGGTAAAAGAGATCCAGTCAAGTCATATCCAATATATACCAATAATAATGAATGCAAATGACAGTGTGCTCTCCAGCGGGTGCTTTTAATAAGAGGGATGATGACTCAACATAAAAGTAAATAGATAGGCCCTTTGCAGAGGGAAGCAGGGATTTGTATAGGTGCGAGAGCTCGATTTTAAAATAGAGATTGAATAACATTTTTAGCGGCATACTTTCACTGTCAACACAATAACTATGAGATGGTTGTATCTTCCATACTACATGCATTATAGGCAGTTCCCAAACAGAATGGTAAAGGTTTATACTCCCCCAACCACCAACAAGCATCAATCCATGACTTGCTCGAAACAACGAGTGCCTCCAACATACAACACCCTGGGGGAGTTTTGTTTAATTATTTTGATTTGCTTTGATCTTTTTTGATCATGGGACTGGGCATCCCGGTTACCGGCCCTTTCTCGTGAATGAGGAGCGGAGTCCACTCCTCGTGAGAATAACCCACCTAACATGGAACATATAGGCAGCCCTAGTTGTAACATGAGCTGCTCGAGCATACAAAACAGAATTTCATTTGAAGGTTTAGAGTTTGGCACATACAAATTTACTTGGAACGGCAGATAAATACCGCATATAGGTAGGTATAGTGGACTCATATGGAACAACTTTGGGGTTTAAGGAGTTTGGATGCACAAGCAGTATTCCCGCTTAGTACAGGTGAAGGCTAGCAAGAGACTGGGAAACGACCAACTGAGAGAGCAACAACAGTCGTAAGCATGCATTAAAATTAATTCACATCGAATACAAGCATGAGTAGGATATAATCCACCATGAACATAAATATCGTGAAGGCTATGTTGATTTGATTCAACTACATGCGTGAACATGTGCCAAGTCGAGTCACTCAATACATTCAAAGGAGGATACCATCCCATCATACCACATCATAATCATTCTAATAGCATGTTGGCACGCAAGGTAAACCATTATAACTCATAGCTAATCAAGCATGGCACAAGCAACTATAATCTCTAAATGTCATTGCAAATATGTTTACTTCATAATAGCTGACTCAGGAACGATGAATCATCATATTTACAAAAACAAGAGAGGTCGAGTTCATACCAGCTTTTCTCATCCCAATAAGTCCATCATATATCGTCATTATTGCCTTTCACTTGCACGACCGAACGATGTGTATAATAATAAGAGTGCATGTGCATTGGACTAAGCTGGAATCTGCAAGCATTCAACTCAAGAGAGAAGACATAGTAATATGGGCTCTAAGTTAAATAGACAATCATGCATATAAGAGCCACTAAGCATTTTCAATATGGTCTTCTCGACCCCCAAAGGAAAGAAAATAAAATAAAACTATTTACACGGGAAAGCTCCCAACAAAAAGAAGAAACTAGAAATCTTTTTGGGTTTTCATTTTAATTTCTACTACGAACATAGAAATTGAACTAACTAATTTTTTGGTTTTTCTTAAGGTTTATCAAACACACAAGAACAAAACTAGAAAAAAGTAATTTAAACTAGCATGGATAATACAATGAAAGAGTATGAGCACCGACGACTAGTGTGTGAACATGAATGTAAAGTCGGTGAGAAATACTTACTCCCCCAAGCTTAGGCTTTTGGCCTGAGTTGGTTTAATACCAATGACCATCTGGCTGATATCCATAAGTGAAACTGGGGTAGTACTGAGATGCAGAGGCGACCGCCTCCTGAGCAGCAGTGTGTTGGCGAGCTGCCTCCATTCCCCTCTCATATTCAGTTGCTTCTTCCCTGGTGACAACATATCTTCCTTTTGCCTGATAATCAAAAAGGTAGGGAGCAGGAAGAGTAACAGGGACGACGTTGCGTCTGTCATAGATTAGTCGATAATGGAGGAATTGTTCATTCCTCTCAAGAAAATTATGATCAAACATAGCTTCTTTATCCAAATAAACAGGACGTACAATCATATCCCCCTCTCGTGGAGCTATATTAAGAAAATTAGCCACAAGGCTTGCATAAATTCCTCCAAAGAAATCTCCCCTTCTACTATTATTCTGCAACCTACGTGCAACTATTGCCCCCAAGTTATAACCTTTATAACTTGACACAACACTCTTGAGGACACAAAGATCAGGGGCACACATGTGACATACCTCGTCCTTACCATTAATGCATCTACCAATAAATAGAGCAAAATAATGTATAGCAGGAAAATGAATGCTCCCTATGGTAGCTTGTGCTACGTCCCTAGATTCTCCCACAGTAATACTAGCAAGAAAATCTCTAAATTCAGATTTGTGAGGATCATTGATATTACCCCACTGAGGGAGTTTGCAAGCAGTTGTGAGATCCTCTAAATCCATGGTATAAGATGTATCATAAATATCAAACATGACACTAGGAGAATTACGCGCAGAAATATATTCGAACCTCCGCACAAAGGAATCGATCAATTGATAATATTGAGGACACTGATCTTGTAAGAAGTCCTCCAGCTCGGCATTATGCACATACGCGTTAAATTCCTCCTTGAAGCCTGCTTCCACCATAAAATCATCGGATGGACACTCACAAGCCTGTACATTTGTGTCCCTTGGCAAATTAACATCGTGTTCACGTATAGCAATCCTTGGCCCTTTCTTTGCCGAGGAACCACCTTGGTACATTCTTCTAAGCATAATTCTTTTATGAAAATTTCTGAAATTTTAGTAACTTCAAAATAAAAGTGAATAAAACTAAACAGGATTGATAGCAACTACTCCTACAAGTGCCTAGAGCCTATATCATGCATTGGAATTACTTGGGACCTCAAAAATTTAACATGCAAGCTCAAGAACATGGTCACCTATGCAGCAAAAATTTGCAATGAATAAAGCACTAGAACAAAAACTAATTGGACCAATGGAGGAGTCACATACCAAGCAACAATCTCTTAAAGCAGTTTTGTGAATGGAGCTTTGAGCAAAGAGATCAAAAATCGCAGCCAAACGAGCTAGAACTCGTGCTTGAGCTGGATGGAGATTTTTTTGGGTAGAAGATGAAGTGTGTGGGTGCTGGCATAAGTGGAGGGGAGCCACCAAGGGCCCATGAGACAGGGGCGTGCCCTACGGGGGAGGGGGCACCCTCCTCTCTTGTGGCCTGGTGCTTGCCCCTCCTGCAGTGTTTTCGCTGCCTAAAATCCTCAAATATTCCAGAAAAAATCATACTAAATTTGCAGGGCATTTGGAGCACTTTTATTTTTGGACTATTTTTTAATGCACAGATAATTTAGAAAACAGACAGATAATGCTATTTTTGCTTTATTTAATCTAAATAACAGAAAGTAAAAAGAGGGTACAGAAGGTTGTGCCTTCTAGTTTCATCCATCTTGTGATCATCAAAATGAACCCACTAACAAGGTTGATCAAGTCTTGTTAACAAACTCATTCCGAATTACACGGAACCTGAGAAATTTCGAATAACACTAAGTTACCTCAACGGGGATATGAAAATCCCCAACAATAAGAATATCATACTTTTTCTTGATAGTAGGAAGAGGAAATTCAAAACCTCCAAAAATGATAGTTGGAACTTTTTCAATAGAATTGATGCTATGAACTTGAGATTGTTTCCTCGGAAAGTGTACCGTATGCTCATTACCATTAACATGAAAAGTGACATTACCTTTGTTGCAATCAATAACAGCCCCTGCAGTATTAAGAAAAGGTCTACCAAGGATAATAGACATACTATCGTCCTCGGGAATATCAAGAATAACAAAGTCCGTTAAGATAGTGACATTTGCAACCACAACAGGCACATCCTCACAAACACCAACAGGTATAGCAATTGATTTATCAGCCATTTGCAAAGATATTTCAGTAGGTGTCAACTTATTCATTTCAAGTCTACGATATAAAGAGAGAGGCATAACACTAACACCGGCTCCAAGATCACATAAAGCGGTTCTAACATAATTTCTTTTAATGGAGCATGGTATATTTGGCACACCCGGATCTCCAAGTTTCTTTGGTATTCCACCCTTAAAAGTGTAATTAGCAAGCATGGTGGAAATTTCAGCTTCCGGTATCTTTCTTTTATTTGTGATGATATCCTTCATATACTTAGCATAAGGATTTACTTTAAGCATATCAGTTAAGTGCATACGTAAGAAAATAGGTCTAATCATTTCAACAAAGCGCTCAAAATCCTCATCATCCTTTGACTTGGATGGTTTAGGAGGAAAGTGCATGGGTTTCTGAACCCCTGGTTCTCTTTCTTTGCCGTGCTTCCTAGCAACAAAATCTCGCTTGTCGTAACATTGATTCTCTGATTGTGGGTTATCAAGATCAACAGCAGGTTCAATCTCTAAATCATTGTTTTTGCTAGGTTGAGCATCTACATGAACATTATCATTAATATTATCACTAGGTACATGTTCGTCACCTGATTGTGTTTCAGCATCAGAAATAGAAATATCATTGGGATTCTCAGGTGTGTCTACAGTAGGTTCATTAGAAGCATGCAAAGTTCTATCGTCTTTCTTTTTCTTCTTTTTAGAAGAACTAGGTGCCTCTAAATTAGTTCTCTGAGAATCTTGCTCGATTCTCTTAGGGTGGCCTTCAGGATACAAAGGTTCCTGTGTCATTCTACTAGTTCTAGTAGCCACTCTAACCGCAAAGTCATTTTTATTATTCAATTCCTCAAGCAAATCATTTTGAGCTTTAAGTACTTGCTCAGCTTGAGTAGCAACCATAGAAGCATATTTTCTAATGCGGTGAAGTTCGTCTTTAACTCTAGCCAGATTATCACCTATGCGTCCTATCTCGAAAGCATTATTCTTTAACTCTCTACCAACATAAGCATTAAAACTCTCTTGTCTAGCCATAAAGTCATCAAATTCATCTAAGCATGGGCTATGAAATTTAGTAGAGGGTATTTCAACTTTATCATATCTATAGAGAGAATTTACCTTTACTACATGTGTCGGGTTATCAAGACAATGTGGTTCTTCAGGCGGTATATTAAGACCATGTATTTCTTCAATAGGTGATAAATTCTTAACATCTTCAGCTTTAATACCTTTTTCTTTCATTGATTTCTTTGCCTCTTGCATATCTTCAGGACTGAGAAATAAAACACCTCTCTTCTTCGGAGTGGGTTTAGGAATAGGCTCAGGAGTTGGCTCCATTGGTTCAAGAATTGCCTCAGGAATTGGCTCAGGAAGAGTCCAATTATTTTTATTAGTCAACATATTATTCAATAGTATTTCAGCTTCGTCGACTGTTCTTTCCCTGAAAACACAACCAGCACAACTATCCAAGTAGTCCTTGGAAGCATCGGTTAGTCCATTATAAAAGATATCAAGTATTTCATTTTTCTTAAGAGGATGATCAGGCAAAGCATTAAGTAACCAGAGAAGCCTCCCCCAAGCTTGTGGGAGACTCTCTTCTTTAATTTGCACAAAATTATATATTTCCCGCAAGGCAGCTTGTTTCTTATGAGCAGGGAAATATTTAGCAGAGAAGTAATAAATCATATCCTGGGGACTACGCACACAACCAGGAGCAAGAGAATTATACCAAGTCTTAGCATCACCCTTTAATGAGAACGAAAATATCTTAAGGATATATAAATAGCGAGACTTCTCATCATGAGTAAACAGGGTGGCTATATCATTCAACTTGGTAAGATGTGCCACAACAGTTTCATATTCAAGGCCATAAAAAGGATCAGATTCAACTAAAGTAATAATATCAGGATCTACAGAGAATTCATAATCCTTATCAGTAACATAGATAGGTGAAGTAGCAAAAGCAGGGTCAGGTTTCATTCTAGCATTAAGAGACTACTACTTCCATTTAGCTAATAATTTCTTAAGATCATTTCTATCATTGCAAGCAAGAAATTCCATAGCAGCTGCTTCATTCATAACATAACCCTTAGGAACAACAGGCAATACATAATCATTGGGGGAACCTTCGTCATCACTATCATCAATAATAGGTTCTTCAATATTTTCATTCCCCCTAACTCTAGCAAGTTGTTCATCTAGAAATTCACCTAATGGCAAAGTAGTATCAAGAACAGAAGTAGTTTCATCATGCATAGCAGAAGTGGCATCATCACTAACATGCGACATATCAGAATTCATAGCAGTAGCAGGTTTAGGTGTCGCAAGCCTACTAATAACGGAAGGAGAATCTAGTGCAGAGCTAGATGGCAGTTCCTTACCACCCCTCGTAGTTGAGGGCAAAATAGTAGTTCGACCGTCTTTCAAGTTCTTCATAGTGATCAACATATATAAATCCCAAGTGACTCAGAGAATAGAGCTATGCTCCCCGGCAACTGCGCCAGAAATTAGTCTTGATAACCCACAAGTATAGGGGATCGCAACAGCTTTCGAGGGTAGAGTATTCAACCCAAATTTATTGAGTCGACACAAGGGGAGCCAAAGAATATTCTTGAGTATTAGCAGTTGAGTTGTCAATTCAACCACACCTGGATAACTTAGTATCTGCAGCAAAGTATTTAGTAGCAAAAAGTGGTATGATAATAATAGTAGCGGTAGCAAAAGTAAAGATAAATGTTTTTGGGTTTTTGTAATAGTTGTAACAGTAGCAACAAAAAAGTAAATAAGCGAAGAACAACATATGAAAAGCTCGTAGGCAATGGATCAGTGATGGATAATTATGCCCGATGCGATTCCTCATGCAATAGTTATAACATAGGGTGATATAGAACTAGCTCCAATTCATCAATGTAATGTAGGCATGTATTCCGTAAATAGGCACACGTGCTTATGGAAAAGAACTTGCATGACATCTTTTGTCCTACCCTCCCGTTGAAGCGGGGTCCTTACGGAAACTAAGGGATATTAAGGCCTCCTTTTAATAGAGAACCGGAACAAAGCATTAGCACATAGTGAATACATGAACTCTTCAAACTACGGTCATCACCGAGAAGTATCCCAATAATTGTCACTTCGGGGTTGTCGGATCATAACACATAATAGGTGACTATAGACTTGCAAGATAGGATCAAGAACACACCTATATTCATGAAAACATAATAGGTTCAGATCTGAAATCATGGCACTCGGGCCCTGGTGACAAGCATTAAGCATAGCAAAGTCGTGGCAACATCAATCTCACAACATAGTGGATACTAGGGATCAAACCCTAACAAAACTAACTTGATTACATGGTAAATCTCATCCAACCCATCACCGTCCAGCAAGCCTACGATGGAATTACTCACGCACGGCGGTGAGCATCATGAAATTGGTGATGGAGAATGGTTGATGATGACGACGGTGACGAATTCCCCTCTCCGGAGCCCTAAACGGACTCCAGATCAGCCCTCCCGAGAGAGATTAGGGCTTGGCGGCGGCTTCGTGTCGTAAAACGCGATGAAACTTTCTCTCTGATTTTTTTCTCCCCGAGACGGAATATATGGAGTTGGAGTTGAGGTCGGAGGAGGTCTAGGGGGCCCACGAGATAGGAGGCTGCGCCCTAGGGGGGCGCCCCCTGTCTCGTGGATAGGCCGTGGGCCCCCTGGCATTGATTCTTTCACCAAAAATTCTTATTAATTCCAAAAAGTGCCTCCGTGGATTTCCAGGACATTCCGAGAACTTTTCTTTTCTACATATAAAACAACATCATGGTAGTTCTGCTGAAAACAGCGTCAGTCCGGGTTAGTTTCATTCAAATCATGCAAGTTCGAGTCCAAAACAAGGGAAAAAGTGTTTGGAAAAGTAGATATGTTGGAGACGTATCAGTAAATTCTTAACATCTTCAGCTTTTATACCTTTTTCTTTCATTGATTTCTTTGCCTCTTGCATATCTTCAGGACTGAGAAATAAAACACCTCTCTTCTTCGGAGTGGGTTTAGGAATAGGCTCAGGAGTTGGCTCAATTGGTTCAGGAATTGGCTCAGGAAGAGTCCAATTATTTTCATTAGTCAACATATTATTCAATAGCAATTGAGCTTCGTCGACTGTTCTTTCCCTGAAAACACAACCAACACAACTATCCAAGTAGTCCTTGGAAGCATAGGTTAGTCCATTATAAAAGATATCAAGTATTTCATTTTTCTTGAGAGGATGATCAGGCAAAGCATTAAGTAACCGGAGAAGCCTCCACCAAGCTTGTGGGAGACTCTCTTCTTTGATTTGCACAAAATTATATATTTCCCGCAAGGCAGCTTGTTTCTTATGAGCAAGGAAATATTTAGCAGAGAAGTAATAAATCATATCCTGGGGACTACGCACACAACCAGGAGCAAGAGAATTATACCAAGTCTTAGCAATACCCTTTAATGAGAACGGAAATATCTTAAGGATATAATAATAGCGAGATTTATCGTCATGAGTAAACACGGTAGCTATATCATTCAACTTCGTAAGATGTGCCACAACAGTTTCGGATTCAAGGCCATAAAAAGGATCAGATTCAACTAAAGTAATAATCTCAGGATCAACAGAGAATTCATAATCCTTATCAGTAACACAGATAGTGAAGTGGCAAAAGCAGGGTCAGGTTTCATTCTAGCATTAAGAGACTGCTGCTTCCATTTAGCTAATAATCTCTTAAGATCATATCTATCATTGCAAGCAAAGACGGCTCTAGCAGCTTCTTCATTCATAACATAACCCTCAGGAACAACAGGCAATTCATAATCATTGGGAGAATTTTCATCATCACTATCATCAATAATAAGATCTTCAATAATTCCATTCCCCCTAACTCTAGCAAGTTGTTCATCAAGAAATTCACCTAATGGCAAAGTAGTATCACACACAGAAGTAGTTTCATCATAAGTATCATGCATAGCAGAAGTGGCATTATCAATAACATGCGACATATCAGAGTTCATAGCAGTAACAGGTTTAGGTGTCGCAAGCTTACAAATAACGGAAGGAGAATCTAGTGCAAAGCTAGATGGCAGTTCCTTACCTCCCCTCGTAGTTGAGGGCAAAATCTTGGTTCTGTCGTCTTTCAAGTTCTTCATAGTGATCAACAGATATAAATCCCAAATGAGTCATAGAATAGAGCTATGCTCCCCGACAACGGTGCCAGAAATTACTCTTGATAACCCACAAGTGTAGGGGATCGTAACAGCTTTCGAGGGTAAAGTATTCAACCCAAATTTATTGATTCAACACAAGGGGAGCCAAAGAATATTCTTGAGTATTAGCAGTTGAGTTGTCAATTCAACCACACCTGGATAACTTAGTATCTGCAGCAAAGTATTTAGTAGCAAAGTAGTATGATAATAAAGGTAACGGTAGCAAAAGTAAAGATAATTGTTTTTGGGTTTTTGTAGTAGTTGTAACAGCAGCAACAGAAAAGTAAATAAGCGAAGAACAATATGTGAAAAGCTCGTAGACAATGGATCAGTGATGGATAATTATGTCGGATGCGATTCCTCATGTAATAGCTATAACATAGGGTGACACAGAACTAGCTCTAGTTCATCAATGTAATGTAGGCATGTATTCCGTAAATAGTTATACGTGCTTATGAAAAAGAACTTGCATGACATCTTTTGTCCTACCCTCCCGTGGCAGTGGGGTCCTTACGGAAACTAAGGGATATTAAGGCCTCCTTTTAATAGAGAACCGGAACAAAGCATTAGCACATAGTGAATACATGAACTCCTCAAACTACGGTCATCACCGAGAAGTATCCCGATTATTGTCACTTCGGGGTTGTCGGATCATAACACATAATAGGTGACTATAGACTTGCAAGATAGGATCAAGAACACACATATATTCATGAAAACATAATAGGTTCAGATCTGAAATCATGGCACTCGGGCCCTAGTGACAAGCATTAAGCATAGCAAAGTCGTAGCAACATCAATTTCAGAACATAGTGGATACTAGGGATCAAACCCTAACAAAACTAACTAGATTACATGGTAAATCTCATCCAACCCATCACCGTCCAGCAAGCCTACGATGGAATTACTCACGCACGGCGGTGAGCATCATGAAATTGGTGATGGAGGATGGGATGATGACGACGGTGATGAATCCCCCTCTCCGGAGCCCCGAACGGACTCCAGATCAGCCCTCCCGAGAGAGATTAGGGCTTGGCGGCGGCTCCGTATCATAAAACGCGATGAAACTTTCTCTCTGATTTTTTCTCCCCGAACGTGAATATATGGAGTTGGAGTTGAGGTCGGTGGAGGTCCAGGGGGCCCTTGAGATAGGGGGCGCGCCCCCCACCCTCGTGGACAGAGTGTGGGCCCCCTGGTCTTTATTCTTTCGCCAGTATTTTTTATATTTTCCAAAAAGTGCCTCCGTGGATTTTTAGGACATTCCGGGAACTTTTCTTTTCTACACATAAAACAACATCATGGCAGTTCTGCTGAAAACAACGTCAGTCCGGGTTAGTTTCATTCAAATCATGCAAGTTAGAGTCCAAAACAAGGGCAAAAGTGTTTGGAAAAGTAGATACGTTGGAGAAGTATCAGTCCTCGTCCATGGCGGAAGGCGGGAGCGCGCGTGGGCGGAAGGGTTTTTGGGGGGAAATGGAGGGAAATGGTGGAGGAGAAGGCGAGCGCGCGCACGTCCGTCTCGTGTCCGCGCCGACGCAAATCCGGCTCAAAAATGGGCTGGAAATGGGTCGACAGGCAGACGAAAAGTGGACATGCGTCCGTTTGAGTCGGCGCGTTGGGCCGACTTTCTTTCCATGTTTGACGCCCGCGGACGAAATGGGCCGCCTCGTTGGAATTGCTCTAAAGGCGGGGGATCAAAGGAACTAGATTTCGGACCGGCCCTGCATCCTGGCATTTATAGAGTTGATCGAGCATTAGAGCTACCCATTGTCTCTGCTCTACCGGCCACTCCAATCTGAATCATTGTTTATTAAATTCACTGTTTGGCTGGCTACCCGATTTTTTTTGCGGAGGCCTGCTCCATGCTTTCCCAAACCTTTTTCACGAATTCCAAAGTTGCGTGTAGTTAATGAGCATCTTTGACAGTGTACCTATAATACCTAAATAGTTCATCCCCACTATCCTATTTCTCTAGACATGTAGCCTATCCACCTCAGCTAGGTGCCACATCATCAATTATTTTCTCTTTTAAAAAACTACCACATAAGCCCAATGGTATCGATTCACAAACAGGAAAGAAAGCCCAATCGTCCTGCCCCCACCAACCTTTCCGTTTCCTCTCCCCCCTAAATAAAGACCAATCTTTTCCCCTGTCCATAGTATAGAGTGCATCCCTATGAAGAGCAATCTCTACGTGTGGTCCGCCCCTCTGGCACGGTCGCCGGTCCAGGCACTTCCGCTCCTCCTCCGCCTCTGTCGGCGCTGCCCGCCGCCTCCCCTCGATCTCTGCATGTGGTCTGACCCTCTGTCACGGTCGTTGATCCGTGGCACCTCCCCTCCTTCTCTGCCCTCGCCGCTTTCCTTGGAAGGCATGGATAGGAGGCCGCAACATGCGGTGGTGGCCTATGTTATGCCGCACCGGCCAAGTGCCCAGCCGGTGGAAAACTTACTTTTCAGCCTGAAGGTATACCCTCATGGCAACTCGGGGTAGGGCCTCCATGAACAGCCAATTGCAGTAGCGTTGGATCAACCTCGAGCGTGTATAAACATAGACATAGCTTGGAGTAGAAAATCTGATTTATGGTCGGCATCCTTCCCCAACATAACTTGCAGAAAGGTGGGTTCTCTGCCTCCTATCTCCTTAGATGTGAGCGACTTTTTTAAGTTAATTTTGGTTGGAAATTTTGGTTTGTGTGTTGTAGGGAGACATTTTTTGGGATGAAAGCTACATGTTCCGTCTCGTTGGGCCGACTTTCTTTCCATGTTTGACGCCCGCGGACGAAATGGGCCGCCTCGTTGGAATTGCTCTAAAGGCGGGGGATCAAAGGAACTAGATTTCGGACCGGCCCTGCATCCTGGCATTTATAGAGTTGATCGAGCATTAGAGCTACCCATTGTCTCTGCTCTACCGGCCACTCCAATCTGAATCATTGTTTATTAAATTCACTGTTTGGCTGGCTACCCGATTTTTTTTGCGGAGGCCTGCTCCATGCTTTCCCAAACCTTTTTCACGAATTCCAAAGTTGCGTGTAGTTAATGAGCATCTTTGACAGTGTACCTATAATACCTAAATAGTTCATCCCCACTATCCTATTTCTCTAGACATGTAGCCTATCCACCTCAGCTAGGTGCCACATCATCAATTATTTTCTCTTTTAAAAAACTACCACATAAGCCCAATGGTATCGATTCACAAACAGGAAAGAAAGCCCAATCGTCCTGCCCCCACCAACCTTTCCGTTTCCTCTCCCCCCTAAATAAAGACCAATCTTTTCCCCTATCCATAGTATAGAGTGCATCCCTATGAAGAGCAATCTCTACGTGTGGTCCGCCCCTCTGGCACGGTCGCCGGTCCAGGCACTTCTGCTCCTCCTCCGCCTCTGTCGGCGCTGCCCGCCGCCTCCCCTCGATCTCTGCATGTGGTCTGACCCTCTGTCACGGTCGTTGATCCGTGGCACCTCCCCTCCTTCTCTGCCCTCGCCGCTTTCCTTGGAAGGCATGGATAGGAGGCCGCAACATGCGGTGGTGGCCTATGTTATGCCGCACCGGCCAAGTGCCCAGCCGGTGGAAAACTTACTTTTCAGCCTGAAGGTATACCCTCATGGCAACTCGGGGTAGGGCCTCCATGAACAGCCAATTGCAGTAGCGTTGGATCAACCTCGAGCGTGTATAAACATAGACATAGCTTGGAGTAGAAAATCTGATTTATGGTCGGCATCCTTCCCCAACATAACTTGCAGAAAGGTGGGTTCTCTGCCTCCTATCTCCTTAGATGTGAGCGACTTTTTTAAGTTAATTTTGGTTGGAAATTTTGGTTTGTGTGTTGTAGGGAGACATTTTTTGGGATGAAAGCTACATGTTCCGTCTCCATCCACCACCTACTGGCAGCAAGTCTGGTCAGTCTCTAACATCCACAATCCTCTCTGTCGGGGATATACCCCGCGGCGTAACCTGGCCGGAAGTATAACCCGACCGGACTAGACGACTCACTGGTAACCCGCCCGGAGCTTGGCAATTCACGGGTAACCCGCCCGATCTTGGCGGTTCATTAGTAACCCGGCGGACGGGTCAAATGGATGACGAGGCCCAAGGCCCAGAAGGCCGGTTCACGTTTAATGGTGGGCCGGTTTATGAGGAAAGTGCAAGGACTATTCTCCTACAAAGAAAGCCAGACTAGGACTCCACTTGTAATAGAGTAATCCTAATCCAACTAGGACTGGTCATGTAAACCGCCCCTTTAACATATATAAGGAGGGACAGGGCTCCCCAAAGAGGGACAAGCAAACAATAATCTCTAGGGCTAGACACAACTAGAGGAGAGCCGGTTTACGGTGACTCCCTCATGAGCATAATGAGACCTAGCCACAAACAGCATGTAGGGCTATTCCGGATGATGTTTCCCGGGACCTGAAGTTGTCTAAATCCTTGTCTTGTGTGATGATCCGCCTTGCGTCTCTCGTTTCGATCAACCCCTCTCAAGTTACCACAAAGATACGTTGGCCTCGCGACTAAGTCCTGAAGACATCTGCCGTGACAATTCCACGACAGTTGGCGCCCACCGTGGGGCCCGCGCACGATGGTGTTGAGTTCTTGAAGGGATCCCATCTAGGGTCCGAGAAGTTCGCAATTACCCGGATGCAATTAGATTAGTTTGGAAGAATCTACATCGACTCCAAGTTATCGCTCCGAAATTAAAAAAGCTCAGGCAACAGCACATGTCGCTTAGAGTTCGACATGGCCGAGATCGATAAGAATTTTCCGTCGAATCAAACATATTGCAGTATTCCGTCGAAACCGCCGCTTCAATTTCTGAAGGCGAGTCCGTTTGCTACTGCTGTTTCCGTCTACATCATCTATTGTTATCCAAAGGATCAAGTCCCAAAAAGAAAGAAAAAAAAACAACAACAATCTGCCACTGCACTCCAAGGCGTGGGGACCGAGGCCTGCAAATTAGTACTGTTGAGAAAATCCATAGCAATCAGTACTACTCCAATTAGTACTCGGACATTTGAAATCATCCTCGAGTCAGTTTCCTTTAAAAAAAGGAGAAGAAGAGAAATTTCTGTTTGCAATACGGAAAAGCAAACCTTTCAAGGGGAGAATTCCTAGGCCACCGTTACCATAAATTGATCTCACGCAAAGCTTTCTAAGTGGTTTTCCTCACCAACGGTTGCTCTTTGCTCCACGCCAACACACAAGGGCATCAATTGGTAGAGCACGCACGGGAAAGGCTACTACGTGAGCGTGGACTTGAAGTCAACCGCTACGGCCTCGTCTCCATCTCGGGCCGCCCGCTCCAAACCAGCTTGCCGCTTGTACTACAGCTACCTACGAGTCGCCGAGCAACCCCGTTGCCGTGGTCGCCTCAGCTTCAACCCGTTTCTGTGGCCACCTCCGCGCCGAACCGCTGTCGTCTCTACGGCTGCAAACCGGCGCCGCGCCTCTCCCTGGGCATCGCCTTCGCCCGTGGCTGCACCGGCCGCCGTCGCACCTCGCCAAGCCGCCTAGCCGCCACGGCCGTCACAGGCACCTCCGTCGGCTGCGTCTAGGCGTTTCCATTTTCTGCGTTCACCTCAAGGCACGGTTTTCGCTTCATCTGGCCTCCTCCACCCATTGCTACGGCATTGAGCCGCCGCTTCATGTCACTCTGGTCTTCTGTTAACGCGCCCGTCGTCGTCAAATCGCCTTCACCGGGTCACCTTGTCTGCAGCATGTCGCTGCAGTTCTAAGCCGCTGCTGTTAGGCCACGCCCGGCCTCTGTCTCGACCTCGCGCCACCCTCGCCGGAGCAGGTGTTGAGCTGATGCCTCCGCCTCTGTGACCCGCCGAGGTGTCCTTCGTCCATATGCCCCTGCTATGAAGGCCACCGTCGTTGCCTCTGTTGACGTATAATGTGCTGCCTAGTCTCTTCCATCAGATCGGTCTTTTGGTTGCATTGGCTAGAGCATGCACTTCTACATGGTAACAGAGCCTCTTCCTCGATAGATTGGATAGATATTGCATCTAGCTACCAGGCGACCGCAGCCATGTCCACCACCACCGCAGCCATGACGCCCAGCACCATGGGTGCGCTCACCACCTCCTCTTCCTCCACGTTTGCGTCATCATCCACCTCCAACCACACCACCTCCTTCCTCGGATCGCCGCCGCAAGAGAAGCTGACGAGGGGCAACTTCCTGCTCTGGAAGGCCATCGTCCTACCACAGATCAAGGGCGCGCAGATGGAACACCATCTTGACGCGAAGAGTCTGGCACTGTCGGCCACCCTCACCATCACCAAGGAAGGCAAAGAAGAACAGGTACTGAACTTTGCCAGATCCCTCTGGTTTGCACAACAGCAACAGCTCCAAGGCTACTTGATGGGATCCCTCTCCCGCGACATTCTTGCACAAGTCGCCATGCTGCAGACGCCGACCGAAGTCTGGCACGCCATCCACGACATGTTTGCCGCCCAGAGCCAAGCCCAAGCCATCAATACCCGCATCGAGCTTACGAATCTTCAAAAAGGTAACATGACTATGGACAAATATCTTGGAAAGATTAAGAGCCTAACAGATGAAGTTTCCTGCACCGCTGCCGCGCTCTCCAATCCGGAGATCATGTCCAAGATCTTGGCCGGGCTGGACATGGACTACAATCCAGTAGTCTCGGCCCTTGCAGCTCGGGTGGAGCCGATCACTATCCAGGAGCTATACAGCCAGCTCCTAAGCTTCGGCGCCCGCCTCAGCCTCCTCCATGGCGCCATCTTCCTTCAATCCTCCGCCAACGCCGTCTCGTGTGGCCGCGGCCTTGGGCGCAGTCACCACGCACAACGCGGCGGTGGGCACGGGCACGGCAACTCCCAGGACAGCAGCTACAACAACCACTACAGCAACGCCGGAGGCGGCGGCAACTACAACAACTCTGACAACAGATCAGGGGGTGGTGGCTTCAACAACAACACTAGCCGCTGCCCCTCCTCGTCCTCTCATGGTCGCCCTTGCTGTCAACTCTGCAAGAAGGCAGGCCATGAGGTTATGGACTGCTGGCACTGCTATGATGAGGACTACGTTCCCGATGCTAAACATGCTGATGCAGCCATGCGTGAATAAGGAGGAGATGGCGTGTGGTATGTTGATTCCGGCGCCACGGATCATGTCACAAGTGAGCTAGAGCAGCTCGCTCTCCATGAAAAGTATCACAGCAATGATCAGATTCACACCGCAAGCGGTGGAGGTATGGGTATCCAACACATTGGTCAAGCTTTTATTAATTCACCTATGCTTAAACGTGATCTCGTTCTGAAAGATGTTCTTCATGTGCCTCAAGCCGACAAAAATCTTGCTTCCATGTCTCGTTTAGCCACTGATAATAATGTCTTCTTTAAAACTCACCCTCGTTACTTTTTTATAAAGGATCGGGCAACGAGGGAACTTCTACACCACGGTAGATGCATTGGAGGCCTCTACCCCATCACATCCGGAGCACTTAGTCGCAAGCATCGTCAGGTTTACTCCGTCATCAAGCCCTCTTTGGCAAGGTGGCATCAACGATTAGGACATCCTTCCTCAGTCATAGTTAAGCAAGTTATCAATAAAGGCAATCTTTCTTTGTCTTATAGTCCTCTTAGTGATTCAGTTTGTGAAGCTTGTCAATGTGCCAAGAGTCACCAACTCCTTATCCTAGATCAAGTAGTGTCTCTCATGCTCCTTTAGAGCTTATTTTCAGTGATGTATGGGGCCATGCCCATGATTCTTTTGGATGAAAGAAATATTATGTCAGTTTCATTGATGATTATAGCAAGTTTACTTGGATTTACTTACTCAAGTATAAATCTGAAGTTTTTTCTGTATTCCAAGAGTTTCAAAAACTTGTTGAAAGACATTTTGACAGGAAAATTTTGACAGTCCAAAGTGACTGGGGAGGGGAGTATGAGAAGCTCAACTCCTTCTTTCGTAGTATTGGTATTGCACACCATGTGTCTTGTCCTCATGCCCATCAACAAAATGGCTCTGTAGAAAGAAAACATCGTCATATTGTTGAAGTTGGTCTATCTTTACTTGTTCATGCTTCTATGCCTCTCAAATATTGGGATGAAGCTTTCATCACTGCCACATACCTTATTAATCGATTGCCTAGCAAAGTCATTGCCAATTCTACTCCCTTGGAACGTCTCTGTAATCAAAAACCAGATTATAATTCTCTCAAAACTGTTGGGTGTGCATGCTACCCCAATCTTCGTCCTTATAATCGTCATAAACTTGAGTTTCGTTCTACTCAATGTGTTTTTATTGGCTATAGTAATCTTCACAAAGGCTATAAATGCCTAGAAGTTGCTACTGGACGTATCTATATTTCTAGAGATGTTGTGTTTGATGAAACTATCTTTCCTTTTGCCAAGCTTCATCAAAATGCAGGAGCTCCCCTCCGTGTTGAAATAGCTCTTCTTCCAGGTCACGGGGGTGAATTAATTAATGCTGACCTTGTGAAAAATTCCAATGAAAATTGTGATTCTGCAGATTTTGGTCGTCATTTTATGTGCACAGATCAGGACGAGAAACGCACGGGATCCCATGTTGATCCTGCTGACAGCGGCGCTGGATCCGAAGCCGATCCTCGCGTCAGCGGCGCGCGATCCCAGGAGGATCGCTCTCCTCTGCATGTGGCCGACCAGGTGGACCCTGCCTGTCCCGATGCGCGGTTGGACGAGGCCGCCAGCCCAGGCGCGGGTGCATGCATGCGCGTGGCCGACAGCCCCCACCTGGTGGAGCCCTCTAGTCCAGTCGCGCGCGCGCCTATCACCACAGGGCGCGGGCGGGCGCTTATCATCGCGCGGCGCGGGCACGGACGCGGACGCGCGCTTATCACCGCAGGCGTGCAAGCGTGTATCACCGCACGGCGCGGATGGGCACCTATCATCGCGGGCAAGCGCACGCCTATCACCGCTTGTTCACAGGCTGACGCGGATGCAGCTGGCGACCGGGGGACAGGCACAGCAGCCGGTGCAGAATCTTTCTTTGATCCAGTGCTGGGGTCTTCGGCGCTGGGATCTTCTGTGGATGGTTCGCCTACATCAACAGCTCTATCTTCGGCTCCCCGTCGCCACACACGGTCACAGTCAGGTATTGTCAGAAATAAAGAGTATACTGATGGTACGATACAGTATAACAGAGGCAAACATGTTTTTCTTAGTACTGTTGGTGAACCAAATAATTTGCATGATGCTCTAGCACATAAAGATTGGAAGGAGGCTATGGATAAAGAATATGATGCACTCATGAAAAATAGAACTTGGCACTTAGTACCTTCAAGGCAAGGTAGTAATGTTATAGACTGCAAATGGGTATATAAGATAAATAGAAAATCTAATGGAAGTATAGACAGGTACAAGGCTAGATTAGTTGCCAAAGGTTTTAAGCAGAGATTTGGTATTGATTATGAAGATACTTTTAGTCCTGTTGTTAAGGCAGCTACTATTCGACTTGTCTTGTCTATTGCTATTTCCAGAGGATGGAGTTTACGGCAGCTAGATGTTCAGAACGCGTTTCTTCATGGTGTTCTTGAGGAAGAAGTGTTCATGCGGCAGCCACCTGGATATGAGAATCACAGCACACCACATTATGTTTGTAAGTTGGATAAAGCTTTGTATGGTCTGAAATAAGCCCCAAGAGCTTGGTATTCAAGGTTGAGTATGCCGTTGCAACAACTTGGGTTTACACCATCTAAAGCTGACACTTCATTGTTCTTTTATCATAAAGACAAGATCACTATATTTGTACTTGTTTATGTTGATGATATAATTGTTGCAAGCTCAAGTTCAGATTCTACCACTTGTTTGCTCAAAGATCTAAAGTTGGAGTTTGCTCTCAAGGACTTGGGTGACCTTCACTACTTTCTTGGCATAGAGGTCAAACGAGTCAAAGATGGTATTCTTCTTACGCAAGAAAAGTACACTGCTGATATACTCAAGAGAGTAGGGCTACACAATTGCAAACCTGTGAGTACACCAATTTCAACTTCTGAAAAACTTACAATTGAGAGTGGAGAAGCACTTGGGTCAGAAGAAGCAACAAATTATAGAAGTGCTGTGGGTGCTTTACAATATCTGACTCTTACACGTCCTGATATTTCTTACTCTGTGAATAAGGTATGTCAGTATTTACATGCCCCTAGAACAACTCACTAGACTGCAGTTAAGAGGAATTTAAGGTATCTTAAGTTTACTGAAGGACTTGGACTTCAGATCACCAAGTCTCCGTCTCTACTTGCCACTGCTTATTCTGATGCAGACTGGGCAGGTTGTGCTGATGATAGAAGGTCTATAGGTGGTTTTGCTGTGTTTCTGGGAACTAATCTCATATCATGGAGTGCAAGAAAACAGGCTACTGTCTCAAGGTCAAGTACAGAGGCTGAGTATAAAGCTTTGGCAAATGCTACAGCAAAAGTAATGTGGATACATACATTGCTCTATGAACTTGAAATCAAGGCTCCACAAGCTGCTAGATTATGGTGTGATAATATTGGAGCAACCTATATTTCAGCTAATCCTGTTTTTCATGCACGCACCAAATATATTGAAGTTGATTTCCACTTTGTCAGAGAAAGAGTAGCTCAAAAGCTACTTGATATTCGGTTTATACCTACAGGAGATCAACTAGCTGATGGCTTCACAAAACCTCTTACTATGAGAAGGTTGGATGAGTTCAAGTACAATCTTAACCTTGCGCAAGTTTCCTGAGGTTTAGATTAAGGGAGAGTGTTAGAAGATATTTGTATAGAGATAGGAAAGTTGTTTAACTTGTATCTCTTTCTATCTCTTTTTCTGTTTTATCTCTTCCAACCTCCTGTAACAATCACGATCGATCTCTGTCAATCGGTTCTTGTAAGCCACGGCATATTGCATATATATACACACGCGGCCCGAGTAAAGGGTTAAACGCTTCCACCAGAGTTTTACATGGTATCGGAACCAAGAGGTCTTGAGTTCAAGACCCGACTGACGCAATTAAAATTGCAGCCCACTTTCGGTCCACGTTTAGGCCTGAAAGAGCCACACGTGAGGAGGAGTGTTGACGTATAATGTGCTGCCTAGTCTCTTCCATCAGATCGGTCTTTTGGTTGCATTGGCTAGAGCATGCACTTCTACAGCATCTGCTGCGGGCTTACCAGGGCCCTCCTTCGGATGTCCTATAGCCGCTACCGCGGCAACCCGCCGTCGCCGAAGTACCTTTTTGCAAGCTGCCCGCCACCTCAGTGGGCCTGAAGTCGCCTCTGCTTGAGCCATTTTTTGGCTGTCCTTGAGTCGCCGCTGCGGTTAAGACGCCCACAGCTAGCCGCCTCCCTGAGCACCCGTACCAGTGTAAGCTAAACTGTCAAAACTAGTTTCAAAACTGCTGTTGGAAACGAACAAAGATCAAAGGAAAATGCTATGTTACTGTGGTGGTCAAGTCAGCCACGAGAACCACCACTTTCTCACAAAAAGACACAAGCAAAAGCAACTAGTATTACAGTACTAATACAGCATGGCGCTAGAAGGATCACACGGTCAAGGAGTCAATTAGGTGTACTGGTAGTACTCCATGAAGACTAAAATACTGGCACATCTACATTGATATTTGGTCCGATCAAATTCTAGCCTGCGCAAAGATCATCCGTCGCCCGGACAAATCAGGTGATATCCAGCTGAGTCTATTTTTAACACATATTGTTTTTTTTCAAAAAAACAATTTATCTTTGCCGTGGTCTGCAATGTTTTTATGCAGGATAACTATTTATGACAAAGGCATTGTTATACCGCGTGCCAGCATAATTTTTTTCACTGGCGTTCTTTCGGGCCATGCTGCTCGACGGATACACGTGCAAATCGCCGTCCCCGCTGTTCGGTCTACATCCGTCCGCGCATGCGGCCGACTCATTGTGCGTGCCGGCTTACAAATGCCGCGGCCGACTCACCCGTCCGCACTGGCTTACCACATTGCGGCCGGTTCATCCGTTCCGCAACCGCGTAAACCGTCGGCGGTTTAGGAAGATCGTTGCTCTGCCTCACCGGTGACCCGCCCGTGCCGCGTTTCTCCCCAGCTAGCTCCAGAGCCGCCGGCCGCACGCCTCATTTCCATAGCCGCGAGCCCGGACCGAGTCACCGCTCTGTTCGGTTCCGACGACCCCGCACCAGTTCTGCGGTTTGATCTCCACCTCTGCCGCGACCATCTCCAACCCTGCTGGCAGTCGCCGCTCGCTCCACCAAAAAAGGAGCCCTGCTTCCCCTGCGCTCGCTCTGACTGGAAAGAAGGAAACAAAGGAAACGTCAAGGGCGTTAAAAAAAATACCAGGTGCTATCATTTCTATATATTTTATCAGTACATTTCACCTGAGCACCATTACACTGCCCTATTGGTGTTTTTATACAGGTAAAATTATTGTTATACTGCGGGTATAAAGCATGCGCTGGCAACGTTCTACAAAGGGCGTTTTTCTCCGTGTCACATTACTTGATGAACGGACGGCCAGTTCATGCGTTCGCACCAGTTTTACATCAACATGATGTGTTTAACTCACCTGTCTGTACCGGCTTACAATGCCGCGGTCGACTCATCTGTCCGAGCCGCCTCTGATGCTGCGGTCGTCTTTGTCGTCCGTCTCTTACGACCTGGTCTACATCAACACACCGGGCCGCACCTGTCTGCATGAGCTGTTTATTGAGTATAAAGCCAGTCACTGCTCGGGTAGCCCGGTTTTCTTTCAAATTGGAGGCAAATTATCATCAACCGCCGTCTGCACTGGGTGGCCCAATGGGCAGGCGCACAAGTCGCCGCCACTACAGTTTAGTTAAATATAGCCAGTTGGAAGGAACCATTGGCCGAGTTGCTGACACGGCTCATACGGGATCATTTATAACCCGCTGTAGTCACCTCAACCTTCTATGGATTTACGTCGTGCTATGAACACCAATGATATACAATTTATATCGGTTTATATCACGGTCAAATATGGAGAGTCTCAAGCCAACTCCTCGAGTCACCCTTGAGACTCGGGGGCTACAATGATATGACTCAGCAAGCCTTGCCAGTTTAAGTGAATGTAAGAACGCCAGGAAGATGGAGGGAAAGATAACCCGGTCCCGGATGCTACTGCTATATTGATGAAAATTTAAAGGCCGTCAGAGAATTTCTGGCTCAAAAAGTATATGACAAAGTCCCGACTCAGTGAGGAAGTTCTGGGTCATCAAAAAGGATTCCGGTTCAAAGGAAGTCAGTCTCATTGAAGCTCTCAAATAACCTTTTATAATACGGTTCAAGGGAAATCTATCTCCCACAAAGCTCTGAAGCTCTCAAATCCGGTTTAAGAATTTCCGGTTCAAAAAGGAATTAACTTCTCGCAAGTTCGAGTTTAAAGGTTGTCAGAAAATTTTTGGCTAAAAATGAAGATTCCGGTTTACAATCCGGTTCAAGGGAAAGCTATCTCCCACAAAGCTTTGAAACTCTCAATATCCGGTTTAAAATCCCGGTTGAAGAAGAATTTATCTCTTGCAAAAAGTTAAAGGTTGTCGAAGAGGACCTGCTGCCCTGATGCGCAGTTCAAACATGGATATCCTGCCTTATGGGCTCATCTTCATATGATTACTTGGGGGCTTCCTGTTCAAACATAGGTGTATTCACCAAAGAGAACATGGCGTTACTACCCTCTTGATGCGGCTATCAAGACAATATTATCATCAGGGGCCAAAGAGAGTTTGTTGCACAGCACAACTCAAACATAGCCACCCGGCGAGCACAGCTCAGAAATATATCACATGGGGGTTTCTGCTTGCAAAGCGGAGTCCTGTCCATTAATCTGGCTTCACGCCACAATAAAGCTTGGGAGCTTCACACCCAAGGGGCCAAAGAGAGTGTTGTTGCTACGCACAACTCAAACGTAGGCACCCATTGAGCACAGCTCACAAAGTTACTTGGGGGCTCTTTGTGTAAAGTAACAAAGAGTTTGAAAGGACCCTTGTAATTGGGTATCGACCCACGGCTTGGAAGCCTGGTGTATTCACCTAAAACCCCGGGTTAACCTGCCTTCATCAAGTAAGCCACTCCTATCCAGGTAATCCTGGCACGACCCGCCGACGTTTGACAAGTTACTCTCATTGAGACCCTGAACTTGTCAAAGTTAAAACGACAATTGGTTAGTTGGAGGCCCATCTTAAAAGGCTTTGTCAAATCGTTTAACTCAGCGGCCTGGCAGCCCACAAAAAGCCTCGAATTTGGGCCTGGCAGCCCTCGAAAAGCCTCGACTACAAGTTTTATTTGCTTTTGCTTTTACAAGTTCTATCTTTATTGATCAACTTTTAAGGTAAACCGGCATCTCTTGACCCGATGAGACTATATGTCTTCATCTCAACCCGGAATTTCTTAACCCGGTATGGCTTACAGTTATCAGCTGCTAAGCATATAATCAATGGTGAACCGGCATCTTTCAATCCGTCCTGGCATTGACTATAAGTCGCCAGAATGATCATCCGGTGTTTATTACAACCCGACACGGTTTTATAACAAACCGGCAAAATATGAGGCGAGTTATCATACTCAAGATTTGGGTTATCACCCTTACTACAAAAGGTTGGTAAACCAACGATATGATTCAATGTCACAGGTATGATATACTTCATATTTGATTATTCTTAAGTGCAGCCTTGGTTATAAACCCGGGTTATATGTTGGGCATTATGACCCGTCCGGCGATAAACCGCCAGGACACTTTAAACTTGTTGTATGCAGAAACAGGTTGAATAAAGCATGATTATAAATCACCGGCATTTATTAACCCGGCCTGGCTTTCGACTATAAGTCGCCAGTATGATGATAAATTATCCAGTGTTTATTAACCCGGACTGGCTTGGGATTATAAGTAGCCAGTATATATTTGGATTGCTCCATTGGAATCATGCGCTCATAAATCATTGGATTATATTACTCAAATCTTGAAATAGCCAACATGGCTGGATTTTATTATGGTTATCAGTAAACCAGTATTATGATTAAGGTTTTCAAAGTCGCTTTAGCACAATGGCTATTATATTATCAATGGATATTATTTATTCTACAATTGACGGAATAGTCCCGAGTTACTGCAGGCTTACGACCCGGCACTTGGGGGCTACATTATATCAAATATGCAAGTCTCATGTCGCTGCAAGCATGCACCATGACACTTGGGGGTAATGCAAAGTCATTTTTATTGGCCTTATTGAAGACCCGACTCATCACATCATAATGAGCCGGCCCTTGGGGGCTACCAATTGCTCCTGTCAACAATTCAAGCATGATCATATTTATAAAGTCCCTGCTCATTATGGCATAATGACCCGGCCCTTGGGGGATACACTGGTTGAAGTTTTTTGAGCATCAGGCAATTACAAGTCCCAGGTTGCTGCAAACATGACAAACCTGGCACTTGGGGGCTACATAATATGGAGTATTCAGTTTTTACTAGTGACTGAGATGAACAACATGGATTTCTTCAAAGTGACAGTAATTATATGGAAACAAGTCTCAAAACATCACTTTGTTCTGTTCAAGACTTGGGGGCTACAGATAATATGGATATAAGAGAGAAATATCTTCCATTTTCAGTTTGACCTAATCAGATTGACCCGGTGTCTGCAACAATTATGACTCGGCATCACCAACAATTATTGACCTGGCGTCACCAAGCATGATGGTCTGGTGTCTGCAACAATCATAACCCGGCATCATCAATAATCATGAACCGGCGTTGGCAACAATCATGAACCGGCGCTGGCAACAATCATGACCCGGAATTATTAGTTTTTATAACCCCAACAATTTTGGAAATCATAGATTGACAAGTTCTATATTTTCAAACCGGCTGAATATCAGTTGAATATTTGACGACCAATATTTTTTTCAAGTCAGAGCATTGAGGGCCGAATCAAATGAATTCTTTATTTACAATATTTCTTCTACAAAAAAATTGATTATGAAGCTGGTCTACTGACCCGGATTTTCTAGGAGGAAATGACAAGGACTTAAGGATGATCAAGTGCCGGTTTATAAGAATATTTAAATCAGAGCACAACCCGCCAAATTTGTTCTTTTGTTTATGTTGCAGATCAGTTTAACATGGATAAATCCAAATTAAACTGGGGGCTGATGTCGGAGATATACCCCGCGGCGTAACCCGGCCGGAAGTATAACCCGGCCGGACTGGACGACTCACTGGTAACCTGCCCGGAGCTTGGCGATTCACGGGTAACCCGCCCGATCTTGGCGGTTCATTAGTAACTAGGCGGGCGGGTCAAATGGATGACGAGGCCCAAGGCCCAGAAGGCCGGTTCACATTTAATGGTGGGCCGGTTTATGAGGAAAGCGTAAGGACTATTCTCCTACAAAGGAAGCCAGGCTAGGACTCCACTTGTAATAGAGTAATCCTAATCCAACTAGGACTGGTCATGTAAACCGCCCTTTCAACATATATAAGGAGGGGCAGGGCTCCCCAAAGAGGGACAAGCAAACAATAATCTCTAGGGCTAGGCACAACTAGAGGAGATCCGGTTTACGGCGACTCCCTCATGAGCATAATGAGACCTAGCCACAAACAGCATGTAGGGCTATTCCGGATAATGTTTCCCAGGGCCTGAAGCTGTCTAAATCCTTGTCTTGTGTGATGATCCACCTTGCGTCTCTCGTTCCGATCAACCCCTCTCAAGCTACCACAAAGATGCGTTGGCCTCGTGACTAAGTCCTGACACTAAGGACATCTGCCGTGACAATTTCACGACACTCTGCAACTTGAGCACTGTCAGCAAGAATGTGTCAAGATATGATGGGTCGTTCTCATATCTACCATCAGGATGATTTTGATTGCAAGCGCTAGATGGTGAAAATTTCCTATTTTTCCAGATCTTGGAGTAATGTTTGTCCATCTTCTGTAATACTTTGCCTTTCATTGATGCCTCTGAATATTTGTCTCACTGTGGCTCTGTGCTTGCTTACTAATCAACCCAAAAGAATTCTGAAATTTGGATAGTTGTCATTTCGAGGAGCTTGCTTTCACGTGTCTTGCCAAAGTGACACCCGCGAAAGTTAATCGGGATGTACCAGCTTGTGAAATTATTCTCGACGATGAAGAGTTTGTTTAGAGGATGCTTATCGTCTGTAGTTTCTATCTCTGAGTAAGGTCCCTTTATGGTTATGCCAGTTTTAGAACTAGCCAGATAAGCGTTAGGAGCTATATGGCGTAATCTCAACTATATCATGGCAAAGCATATTCTCCCTCCGTCTCAAAATAAGTGACTCAAGTTTACAAAGTTAGTGCAAACTTGAGTCACTTATTTTGGGAAGGAGGGAGTATGAGTTACTATACTTTCTATGTAGTATGAAACCATGTAATGCCCATGTATTGTGGGCAACTCTGCCTACTAATCAACACTGAAAAGATATGTCCGGTGAAAGGTTTCTTTACATTAGCTTATGCTGAGCATTTTTTGGGGGGAATTTTGAACTGATAGCAAAATATTTTAGATAATATCCTCTTGATTCTGATATTGAATAGTCATAAACTGAATACAGTCACATTTATTTGCTATGCTTATTGATGCCATTGGGGCATCAGCTTCCTATAGTTTGCTCTATGTACAAATTTTCGTACTCTACTATTGTTTTCTTATCAGGAATTAATTGGATTTACTATATTAGTAGTTCTTTTATACAGCTCTGACCTCTATTGTTTTTGTTGGTGCAGATTAGCATGTTACACATTATACTATTTGAGCGTTGCTTTCTTTGGTTGCATCGGTCAGTTTTTATGGCCCGGTGTTAGAGTAACTTCAATGGAGCGATCCATTTCGTTCGCCCATGTTTGTTTGGGTCTACGCGGACAAAAACGACTGCCCAACACAGGGACTCATTTTTATTTTGTGCCCTATGCGGACACAGGAACTGTCCGCGCGGACCTATTTTCGTTTCAAATTTAGGTCACATTTGGGTCAGCGGTGCACACAAAGCGGACGTTTTCTCTGCTCTCTCGTCCGCTTCTGCCCGCTGCATGTGCCACGTGGGCCACCTATCATGCAACCACCCATCCAATATCTCTCCTCCTTTCCTCTATCTTCTCCCACCCACCCACCAACCACGCCGCGGGACATGAAGCAGCCGCCGGGGCAAGCTCAGTTGTGCTAGCCGACGGGAAGCGCCGTAGCCGGGGCAGCGCCGAGGAAGCGCCGGAGCCAGTGAGCGCCGCGGCCTCCTCCTTGGCGAGCTCCTCGATGCGCGGCCTCCTCTTGAGCTGCAGCTCCCCGGTGAACAGAGCTCCCGCGTGCAGCGACGAGCGCGCATATAGGGCATGCCATGCGTGCGTGTACATGCACAAAAAGAGCTACGCCTGAGGCTCGTCCGTTCTTCTAGTCCAGCTAGCCATGCGTGCATATACATGTGTGCATGTACGCGCACATGCCCTTCGGCTACACACGCATATGCAGCAAGCTGCGGCTGCGACATGGCGCGGGAGCTTGCGACTGCGTGGCGAACTACTGTGGGGCGGCGAGCGGGTGCTGCGAGCTGCGGTGAGAGGGGCGGCGAGTTCGGGGCGGCCGCGGCGATCTGCGGGCCGCGAGCGGGCGGGGCGAGCTGCGGCACGGGCGCGGGCGCGGCGAGCGGGCCGGCTAGCTCGGGGCAGGCATGGCGAGCTACGGGGAGGCGAGCAGGCTCGGAGAGTGGAGCGACGAGCTACGGCACGAGGCGAGCTGCGGGGCGGCGAGCGGGCGCGGGGGCGGGGCGAGCTGTTGGGCGGCGAGCACGCGAGCAGGCGGGGTGGCGAGCTGCGGGGTGATGCGCCGCAGGAGCTCGGGCCGGAGGTGCGGAGCTCGCACACCAGGTGTTCCATTGAATGCCGACGCGAACATGTCTAAATGCCTCTGGCCCCGTTGGACGCACAGGCCGACCCATTTCGAAAAGCGGACACGGCAGGCGGACGGGCGAACCAAACAGATAAAATTGATGTTCGTTTGGATATGTCTGTTGGAGTTGCTCTTTGAGCCACGCAACGAAGGACTTAGAGCTTCAAGTGAAACCCAACCGCGACGACATCATAGATACAAATTCTGTTGGGATTTATACTGCCTTCGGTCCTTTTACCCCCGCCTATTACATTTTAGTCAAGTCAAACATTGCAAAGTTTGATCAAATTTATATTAAAAAATATCAACATCTGCAATACCAAATATATACTACCTCCGTCCGAAAATACTTATCATCAAAATTGATAAAAATGGATGTATCTAAAACTAAAATACATCTAAATACATCCCCTTTTATTCATTTGGATGACAAGTATTTCCGGACGGAGGGAGTACTATGAAACTATATTTCATAATGAATCTAACAATATTGTTTTGGCATTTGTAATGTTGATACTTTTTTCTAGATGTTTGGTCAAAGTGGAGATACTTTGATTTTGGACAAAACTTATATGCGGACTAAAAAAGACCAGAGAGAATATCTACCCATTTGTAGTTTAACTATTTGCCATGCCTCTCATTGTTCCTTCCTTTCTATGACCCTCCTCTTGAAATATAAACTAATGAGCTAACATCATGTTCATCTATAAAGGATGTACGAGTGTAATATTTTCCATTATCCAGATGTTAAATTGACGATGAATGAACATAGGTAATACACTTGGAAATTTCAAATATGAACACAGATTCCATTGTTGGTCAACCCCTTTTCGTTTGGCACCCATTATTGTGTCATTTTTATTTATACATAGTCTATCACTGTGGATGTTAGTTGAGTTCATCTATTAAAGAGGCACTTCGGATTTAAGTCCACATGAAAACTGACTTGAAATATGTAAATTTCAGACAATGATGATATGATTTTACATGGTAAAACAAATATTTATAGAAAGTTGTACATGGATGTCCCGCAGTAATGCGCGGGGAAATCATCTAGTTTCACATTATTACTGACACCAAATATCCATGGACGCATTAGCACAGAGACTGAGCTGCCCCCCCCCCCCCCCCCCCCCCCCCCCCCCCCCCCCCCCCCCCCCCGCCGACGCGAGATGGAAGGATTTCTCGTGTCAAGCGCAACAAAAGCAAGCCGGCCCATTAGCATAAGATTCGCTCACAGTAGGTTTGCTCTGCTCCGGTTTTCGTTTTTCGTTTTTCCGCGGCTTTCTATGTTTTTATCTTTGTTATACTTATGTTTCTTTGTTTTCACGAGTATTTTTTTGTTTTCACTGGTTTTTATTTCTTTCTTTTCTACTCAGTTTTCTTTGGTTTTCAATTTTATTTTATTTTCCTTTGTTTGTTTCTTTTATTTTCTCGGTTTTCTACATATTTTCATTCTTTTTCACCTTTTTTGGTTTTCTTTGGATTTTCCTTTCTTTTGTTTTAATTTTGTATAGTTAGTTTCAGTATCATTTAGATCAACTTTTTTTGTTTTGTATGTATTTATTGTATCATTTTCCCTCCATTTTCTGTGAACATATTTCATTAATATGTGAAGCATTATTATTATGTATGTAAAAAAATTAAAATACTTAATTATATTTTCCAAAATATTGTTTTTATGTCCACATTCTTTTATTCATCAAGAACAGTTTTTATACACATTTAACAATTTTGAATACATTATTATACATATTAAAATATAATTATAAACAACTCTTTCAAATACATGTTTGATGTATACTTTTTTCATATTACTTGTACATATTTCATATACATCCAAAAAATATTTGATATATGTTTAATACTTTTCAAATACATGGTTAAATTTATTTCATAATACCACATACCTTTTGAAGTGTGTGAACATTTTTAAATGTAGCAAATACTTTTTGTATGCTATCAACATTTTTCATGTCCATTTGAAACATTTATTTCATACACGTTTAACAATTATTCAAATATATGATTGACATTTTTCATTATGTCACATTCTTTTTAATATGTTATCAACATTTGTTTTTTGAATTAAGCTAAGAATTGTTTTACATTGTGTAAACATTTATTTAAATTATAATTTCAAAAATTTGTGTTCATGTTACGACATATATGTGTTTTGTCGTGCTGGGCGCACGACAGATGCCGCGGGTTGGCTACAGAGAGGGATAGGCAAGAGGCAACCGGTGGGCTCGAGAGGCGAGGTTGGTATGAGCAAGCGTGAGATGTAAGACGTACGCAGGTTCGAGGTTCTCCGAGAGATAATATCCCTAGCCCTGCCGAGTGTGGTTTATATATGAAGTATGTAGCAGTACGGATTTCGCTGTATCCATCATATGTGAGTAGCTTGAGTGAGCATGCGTGCTCTAGTGGCTGGCGTGAGTGCCTGGCTAAGTATTAGCTAGTGTGTGTGGCGTGAGTGCCTTGTGGAATGAGTCTAGCCCGTGAGCATGGATGGATGGATGTGTGCTTTGTAGTGTGGCTTGCCTCCATGGCCAAGTCTGTGGCTTCTTGGCCAAGGGAGTGGCTTCTCCGCCAGGGAAGTGCTTCCTGGCTCACTTTGTACACTAGTGTCCAGAGACAGATAGCACTATACATAATGTCGCGTATGATAAGTGAACAATGTATACTTTATCAGCAATAATGGCTGTGATATGGTCGTCTTATTGGTGTCGGGTAGATGATGCGGTTGACGTCGCGTAGCAAGCCGGCTAGAGCAGCCGGACAAGGAGCCGGCTGGGCAGCCAGGGTGGCGAGCCGAACCGGGGCGTTGGATGCCCTGATGTTTTGAAGTGTCGTTTGCCGTCTTGGGCCCGTCCGGGGGTCATCCCCCGACATGTTTATAACATTTTCAAAGAAAAAGAACAAAAAGGAAAAAATCAGACGAAGAATAAAAACAGAAGAAAAGATGAACCTAACTGGAACCTACCTAGATCGGCGTAAGTGTCCTCCAACTCGCATGAGTAAGGATGGCAATTTTACCCATGGGTACGGATACCCGCGGGTACCGTACCCGTATGGGCAGGGTATAGGCACAATTTTATACCCATGGATAGTACCCATACCCTACCCGTTAAGTCATGGGTATGGTACGGGTATAATCTTGTACCCGTGGGTATACCCATACCCTGCCCGCTTGTGAAATAATGTTAAGTTGGCATCAATTAATTATTAATTTTTCATGTGACTTTTCTACTTCTATTGACTTATGAGTATGTTGTACTCATCTATTTGTTATTGAGCTAAGATAATTATTTTTTGTCAAATTTTCTATCAATGGGTGTAAAAATGTGAACAACTCGTGTGCTATTTGTTCTACCCGCTGGGTATCCAATGGGTACGGGTACCCGTCGGGTATGGGTATGGGTAAAGTTTCATACCCATGGGTACGGGTATGGATAGAATTTTGTACCCACTGACTATACGGGTATGGGTATGATATTGCTCTATCCTGCCCATACCCTATCCATTGCCATCCTTACGCATGAGGCGAGGGCCCTCATCTACGGCGCTTTATGCGCCCGTGCAGGAACTGGCGCTCCTAGCCGCACCTGGCAGGCTGGCCCACGACGCAGAGCAGCCAAAATGTATATATAGCGGAAAAACCTACCGAAAATGTCCCTTCCGCTTGGAATCGACCTTCCGATGCGAAATGTTTAAAAATAACCCTAGCAACGCTCTTTATTGCTCATAGATAGATTTTGCCAAGAATCGAACCAGCGATCTCTCCATTGATAGCTAACTCCACGAACCACACCAACATCGCCTGCCTTGTGAATACAAACCTCCTTCCCACCTTTTTATACATACAGGAAATACCCTCTATATTTTCTGTTTCTTTTTGCTTTCTTTATTTGTTTCATGTTTTCTTTTTTATTTAACTGCGTGAAATGTTTACAAATAGATGATATTTCGATTCTAATCGAAATCACTAACTAAAGAGTACTTCTTGCGGAGATCACTCCAACTTCCCCAGGTTGCGACAAGTGGCGTGCTGCATGTGCGCCACTTGTCGCAACCTGGGAGTTTTTTCTTTTTTCGTAGATCCATTTATTCAAAACGTTTTATCTTTTAAACCGTGCATCCAAATCTCGAACCGCTTTCGTCGTTGGATTCCTCGTGTCAAGATCTTCAAACTAGATCCCATGTTGATAGATTTTGACGAATTTTTTTCATGAAAAAAATCGGACGAAAAACCGAACCAGGAGCACGTTTTTTTTCCTTTCCGGAAGAGGCACGTCCGTGCCTCTGACGAAATCACAACCGTGCCTCTCGCGGAAGCAAATCCGTGCCTCTCACGAAAAAAACAGAAAATGCGTTTTTTTCCGTTTCCGAGGAGGCACGGCCGTGACTCTCGTGAAAGCACAACCGTGCCTCTCGCGGAAGCAAAATCGTGCCTCTCGCAGAAGAAAAAAAGAACAGAAAACATGTTTTTTTTTGTTTCCAAGAGACACTGCCGTGACTCTCGCGAAAGCACAACCGTGCCTCTCGCGGAAGTAAAACCGTGCCTCTAGTGAAAGGGAAAAATAAATAGAAAACACGTTTTTTCGTTTCCAAGAGGCACGGCCGTGCCTCTCGCGAAAACAAAACCGTGACTCTCGCGAAAAAATGCGTTTTTTTGCGCCAAATGTTTTTTTGGTCGAAAAGCTAGGAAAGACCGGTGGAAAACCAAGACGTAGAAAAACCCGGAAAAAACCATTTAAAAAGCCAAAAACGCGTGCGGAAAAATAAAAAAACAAAATCCGGAGGGAGCGCCCAGAGCGCAACACGTGGCGAATGACTGAGAGCGCACCAAGTGGCGCTTCGTTGCGAGGCTCCCGAAGGAGCGCTCGTAATTAGTTGCTCCCGTTTCTAATTGGTGAACTTTTTCTTTAAATCGATGAACTTTGTTTCAGTTTTAATGAACTATTTTTCAGACTCGATTAACTTTTTATTGAAAATGAATGAATCCTTTTTATCATTTTGATGAACTTGTTTTAAAAATCGATGAAGTTTTTCTAAAATCTGATGAACTTTTTACAATTTGGTGATATTTTTTTCAAATCCAATGAACTTTTTCGATTCGATGAACTATTTTTTTCAAATCAACAATTTTTTTTCAAATCCATTGAACTATTTTCAATTTGATAAACTTTTTTATATCTGATGAACTTTTTCCAAATCCGATGAATTTTTTTAGAAGTGATGAACTTCTTTCAGATTTGTGAACTTTTTTGTTCAAAATTGATGAACTGTTTTTCATAATATATGACCTTTTTACAAACATATTCAAAATTGTAAAAAACAGGAGGCCGGTCTTTTTCCTATTAACACAGCACAGCCCAAAAAAAACCAGAGCGAGTCTGTCTTCAGCGAGCGAGCGAACCAAAAGGAGCGAGGGAGCGATCTTCTTAATGCGCCGCGGCGCATAGCTGATCGCTGTGGCGCCACTTCACCAAAGGGCGCCTACAGCGCCCAATAGGCCCCCTATGTCTCACTTAGGGCAAGACGTAGGGCAGCCTCGTTTTCTTTATGTTTTCTTTGACTTTGTTTTTTAATCCTCTTTGCCTCCTTTTTCTTTACCTTTTTATATATTTTCCAAAATATTTATCAATCATTTGAAAAAATTGAGTTTTCACAAAAAACACTTTACGTCAAACATTTGAAGAATGTATATCAGGCTTTTAAAAATGTTAAATGTGTATAGAAAAAACGTATAAAGTATATATTTAATGTGTATGAAAAAAGCTGATCATGTACTTAAAAATATTGATCAAGCATTTAAAAAAATTCAAGAAATTTAAAATGTTAATCAAGCATTTAACAATTATTAAATGTGTATATAGAAATGTTTTCTCATGTACAGGAAAAATGTATATAGATAATACAATCTGTATGAAAAGATGTTGCGCATGTATTTCCAAAATATTAAACATGTATAAAAAATGTGTCTCATGCAAATGAAAAATGTATAATGTACATTAAATAAGTAAAAATTAAAAATAATAATTAAAAAAAGTATTTCTCTATTAAAAATAATATACATTTATAAAAATTTAAACCCGTATGCCAAAAATATATATTGTGTGTGAAAAAATGTTTTCTACCATTGAAAAATTGTTAAACCGTGTATTGGAAAATGTTGATCATATATTAAAAAAATGTTCAAAACTTGTATTTAAGAAAAGAAAGTACATCGAGTATTTGAAGAATGTTCTTCTTGTGTCAACAAAAATGTTTTTCAGGTATACACAAAAAATGTACAGTGTACAAACAAAAGTAGACATGTGTCGAACAAAAAATGTAAGCGGTGAAAACTAACAAAGATGCAAAGAAAAAATTGAAGAAAACCAACGAAAGCAAAAAAGGAAACAATGATGAATAGACATAAAACAAGAAAACCGAAGAAATACAAGTGCAAAAAGGAAAACAAACAAAACCAAAAAAGAAAATGAAGAAAACAAATGATTACCAAGAAAGAAACAAATAAAAAAGAAATGGAAAATAAAATCAGAAGAAAACCAATGCAAAAAGACGCAAACAATGAAAACGAGAAAGAAAGAAAACGAACAAAACTAAGAAAAACAAGGAAAAAAAACCAAAGACCAAAAAAAAACGCAGAAAACCAACGAGCGAACCCGAGCGAAATCTGATTGAACGAGCAAAAGAATGAGTCGCCAACGATTTGAAACAAAAAGGAAATGGGCCGCTCCAGTATCTATGCGAGGGAGAGACACTTTAGGCGAGGTATAGCTTCTAGGGCGAGTCGGACCAACGCATCAAGAACTAAAAAGAAAAGAGCAATTTATCACAGGGAAGAACTCATGTGGAAGTAGTGGGCGAGAGTGGAATGGCTAATGGCTAGAGATAAAAATACGTGCTTCTTTTTCATACCAGAGCATAAAATCTCTGATGAAGGACGATAGAAATCTTACATTCTTGAGAAGGTTGTCTCAATCTCTCAACATGCAAAGTGTCCACCTCAAAGTCCACTTGGCCATCCATCTCAGCAAATCTGCCACATCATCAAGTTTTTTTTTCTATCCTCTCGGCCATTCCACATTGTTTGTTCTACACAGGGCTCCGCATTGCACGCTTCTCTTAACGCCCGCGTCCTCTTTTTTTTCATCGTAGTACCGCCTCTGCTTCCCAATTGCAACCTCCTGCCTTCTCCACAACAACTTCTCACCCACTTCAACTTCTCCAAAGTTAATTAAATCAGGATGGTGGAAAGGATGCATATGTACTTTTACAATCGGGGCCATCGATCGATCAGATCCGAGCCAAGAGGATGAGACAACGAAGTTGAGGTTCAGGTCAATGTTTCCAATCTACTATGAGGACCGTGGCCAAACTCATGCCCCGCCTCACTACATCAGCGCCAGTAATAACAACGTCACTGCCATGGATCTTTAGAAGCTGAAGAGGACGACGACAAAGAGACCAACATGGATATGCAGTTCTGGATCGCAAAACACTGGCTAAGTGATGGCAACCACTATGTCCAAGCGGGAACCGAAGCATATATCCAAAACATGGCTAGAGGGAAAAGGCGAAGAAATCAAGATGAATAGTATTCCACGAATTTGTGCAGTGTTGCAGATTATTCAGGTGAGACGAGGTCCCAACTCCCCGTGTCTTGCTGAACTTTTCATCTACCTTGGCTTCGTCCTGTTTGATTTCAGTAAAAAATAGTATTTACCAATCAGTTGCGGATAAAAGTGTTAGACTGAGGATGTTGCAAATCACGGCCGAACAGGACTGTGATGGTACCACCATTGTCAACCACAACAGCGGTTGTGGATCCCGCTGATGTGTTGCAGGTGCGATGTGTGGGTGCAGATAGACATTGGATTCATAATTAACATGGCCTGACAAATGGCCTGCCTGCAACACATTGCAGTTGCTCCCTACTATGCCTTTTGCCCGACGAAAGACGCCGCCCCTTCCACCACACACGCATGATAATCCACAAGTATAGGGGGTCTCAACAGTTTTCGAGGGTAGAGTATTCAACCCAAATTTATTGATTCTACTCAAGGGGAGCCAAAGAATATTTGCAAGCATTAGCAGTTGAATTGTCAATTCAACCACAACTGGAGACTAAATATCTGCAGCAGATTGATCAGTAGCACAGTAGTATGGTAATTTGATAGTAGTAGTAACGATAGCAATGGTAACGGTAATAGCAGTAGTAGTAGTTTTATAGGAGTTGTAACAGTAGCAACATCAGCAGTAGTAATAGTAACCTAGCAAGAATAATTATGTGAAAAGCTTGTAGGCATTGGATCGGTGATAACATTGGATAATATTCATCATGTAACAATCATAACCTAGGGCGACACAGAACTAGCTCCAATTCATCAATATAATGTAGGCATGTATTCCGTATATAGTCATACATGCTTATGATAAGAACTTGCATGACATCTTTTGTCCTACCCTTCCGTGGCAGCGGGGTCCATAAGGAAACTAAGGAATATTAAGGCCATCTTTTAATAGAGAACGGGAACAAAGCATTAACACATAGTGAATACATGAACTCCTTAAACTACGGTAATCACTCAAAAGAATCCCAATTATTGTCACCTTGGGGTATGCAGATCATAACACGTAGCAAGTGCATACAACTTGCAAGATCGGATCAAGAACACAAATATATTTATGAAAACATATAGGGTTCGGATCTGAAATCATGGCACTCGGGCCCTAGTGACAAGCGTTAAGCATATCAAAGTCATAGCAACATCAATCTCACAACATAGTGGATACTAAGGATCAAGCCCTAACAAAACTAACTCGATTACATGATGAATCTCATCCAACCCATCACCGTACAGCAACCCTACAAAGAAATTACTCACTCCCGGCGGTGAGCATCATGAAATTGGTGATGGAGGAGGGTTGATGATGACGAAGACGGAGCATCACCCTCTCCGGAGCCCCAAACGGACTCTAGATCTGGCCTCCTGATGAAGAACAGGAGGTGGCGGCGACTCCGTATCATAAAACGCGATAAAACTTCCTCTCCATTTTTTTCTTGGAAAATAGGAATTTATTGTGCTGAGATTAAGGTCAGCGGAGCCACGTGGGCCTTACAAGCCACCAGGGCACACCTCGGAAGGGGGGAGGGTTGGCACGCCCTCGTGCCTTGTGGGCACAAGGTGGCTCCCCTCCAATGGATCTTTGCTACAATATTTTTATTTATTCCATAAAAAATCTCCAATTTTTTTCCGAGTTAGTTTCATTCAAATCATGCAAATTAGAGTCCAAAACAAAAGCAAAAGTGTTTGGAAAAGTAGATATGACAGAGACATATCAACTCCCCAAGCGTAACTCATTGCTTCTCCTCAAGCAATTCATTTGACAAACTGAAAGTGATAAAGAAAAACTTTTACGAACATTTTTGTTCTTCTGTCTATACATATGCTTAAATAATACCCAAGTTTTCAACAAAGATTATAACTAACCATGCAAATGATAACTCTTAGAAACTATATTCACTCATATCAATGGCATAATCAACTAGCGAGCAAATATCTCAAATTCCAACACTTTGTCAAAACAATCATGATATAATATGACAATAATGGTATCTCTCTAGCCCTTTTAGATACCGCAAAACATAAATGCAGAGCACCTCCGAAGTTCAAGCAATGATTAAAATTGTAATTCATGGTAGAAGAGAACCAGTCATGATGCACACAACATTAACTATACACAATGCATGAGAATGACAATGGTGCTCTCAGGATTGGTGCTTGTTTGAGAAGGTGATGACTCAACAATAAAAGTAAAATAACATAAAAGTAAATGGATAGGCCCTTCGCAGAGGGAATCAGGGATTTGCAGAGGTGCTAGAGCTCGAAGCTTAAATCGGAGATAAATATAATTTTGGGAGGTATACCTTTCCTGTGAATGTTATGACTGAGAGTTTTCAATATCTTCAATGCTAAGCAAATTAGCGGCGATTCCCAAGCAGTAAAAGTAAAGTTTACTCCAACTCCACCAACAAACACATACCATGGCTAGCCGAATCCTCGGGTGCCCTCCATACCAACAACTTTCTGGGGGAGTTCGTTTTTTTATTATTGCATTTTGATCATGGGACTGGGCGTCCCGATTACCGGCCCCTCTCATGCAAGGAAGAGTGAATAAACACTCATCATGAGAATAACCCGCTTAGCATGGAAGATACTGACCACCCCCCGTCGCTCCATGAGTAGTACAGGCACACAAAACAAATGTTCATTTGAATATTTAGAGGTGGCACATGCAACTTTAGTTGGAACGGCAGAGTAATACCGCATATAGGTAGATATAGTGGACTCATCTGGAATAACTTTGGTTTAAGGATTTTGATGCACAAGTAGTATTTCTGCTTAGTACGGACGAAGGCTAGCAAATAGGTTAGGAAGCGACCAACTAGAAAGCGAAAATGATCATAATCATGCATATGAATAATCAACATTGAATACTAGCATGAGTAGGATATAAACACCATGAACATAAATATCATGGAGGCTATGTTGGTTTTGAATCAACTACATGCGTGAACATGTGTCAAGTCAAGCCACTTGAAAGATTCAGAGGAGGACACCATATCATCATACTACATCATAATCATTTTAATGCATGTTCACACCCAAGATAAATCATTATCCACTCCTAGATACTTAAGCATGTCATGAGAAACTATAATATCTAACTGTCATCATAAACATGTTTGGTCATAATATGCCGAATAATGGATACCGAGTTAAACATATTTACAAAAACAAAAACAAGTTGAGTTCATACCCGTCTTTCCTTGCCACAGTCACTTCATCAAATATCGTCATTATTGCCTTTCACTTGCATGACCAAATTATATGAAAATAATAGTTGTGCAAGAGTGACATGGACTAAGCTGGAATCTGCAAACATTTTATTCAAAGGAGAAGACAAGGTAAAATGGGATCTTTGTTAGATCAACAATAATGCATATGAGATCCACTCAACATTTTCATCGTGGTCTTCTCCTCATAATGACTCAACGAAAGAAAAGAATTCCAGAGAAACACACTGAAATATTTTTTGAGTTTTTGATTTTTCTTGAAGAAAGAAAACTAGAGAAGGAAAAAACAAAAAGGAAAAAACTATTTACATAGGAAAGCTCCCAACAAGCAAAAGAAGGACGGGAAATATTTTTGGGTTTTCTTTTAATACTACAACTAATTTTAACTAGAAAGAAAAAACTGAAAAGAAGCGAGAAATATTTTTGGATTTTCTCAAAGTTTTTCAAACACACAACAAGAAAGTGAGAAAATAAAACTAACATGGATTATACAATAAAAAAGGATAAACACCGACAACTGGAATGAAATATGCAAACATGAATGTAATGTTGGTCAGAAATACGTACTCCCCCAAGCTTAGGCTTCCGCCTAGCTTGGTAATCACCATTCATAGTAGCCATCCGGTCCCATGTGAAAGTGCTGAGGTGGCGGCACCTGAGCGTCCCACTCTTGGACCTCATCCTTTGCCATTGCCAACACGTTTCGGTAAGCAATGATGTCCTGTGGTAGGATGGTGTATCCGTTCCTGGCATGAGAGTCAAACAAAGCAGATGCAGGCAACAGAATAATATTATGAGTTTCCTCGCTAAAAACCAAGTTATAACGAATATGGTGAGGATGCTCAGGAGCATCAATAAAGTGGCGGTCCTCCGTCGATTGGTGATCTAGATAAACTCTAGGCAACAAGTAATCATGGGAGCGTATCTGAACATTAAAGTGTCTCGCTAGGCGAGTAGCATAAATACCACCATGAATTTTTCTCTTCATCCTATTAGTGTGCAGTCGGCATGCAACGATAGCGCATGCTATAAGTGTTATCATTGTGAAGTGCACAACGTAAAATGGCGAGGTCGGGGGCACATAGTGTACCACCTTGCTCTCTAGCAGTCAAACATTTCCCTATGAATCAAGCAAAGTAATGCACAAAAGGGAATTGCAAACTAGTGGATCCGACTTTCGACATGCCCCTTTCCTCACCCACATTTAAAGTTTGGAGGAAACCCTCAAACTCCACCGGTCTAGGCTCTCTAATTTCCCCATCAGAGGGAATCAAGCATATCTCGCGAAACTCCGTAAGCGGTATTTGTTGATGCTCAGCATATAAATCAAAGCGCACCTCACGGGGTTTGAGCCTATTCAAGAAATGAAAGTTTTGCACAAAAGAATTTGTAAGGATGTGGTATTAGTCGAACTCAACTTTGAGGAAGTCGATAAGTCCAGCATTTGCAACAAATTGTGCGAACTCTTGGTAGAATACGACCTCGTTCATGAAGGCAATGTGCTGCCATTCGCACGGCCGGGCCTCCGTCCTACGCAGAATGTTGAGGTCACTGTCCGAGGATTCCACAAGGACTCCCTTGGCATTCCACTTTGAGGAACTCCTCCGGAGGATATTCATTTCTCCTATGAACAAATTTCTAAAAAAATTGGGCCACGAAATGATGTCAAGAAAACTTCACAAGATCGATAGCAACTACTCATATGGATATCTAGACGCTATATCAAGCATTCAAACAACTTGGAACTCAAAGAATTCAACATGCAAGCTCATTTTCAGTAGCACTAAGAGCAGATAATTATGCAAAATATAATCCACTAAAGCAAAAACTAATTGGAGCAATGGAAGAGTCACATACCAAATAGCAATCCCCTAAAACAGTTTCGGAAATGGAGGCCCGGGCAAAGAGATCAAAAATCGCAGGTTTGGGAGCAAGAACGCGCGCGCAAGAGAGAGCTACCAGGATTTTTGCTGGAGGTAAGAGACGAGGTGGGGTAAACGGGTAAGTGAGGGGGTCCTTGTGGGGCCCACAACCCATCTAGGCGTGCCTAGGGGGTGGGCGCGCCCTAGTGCCTTGTGGGCACCTAGAGCATCCCTTGGGATGATTTCAGTGCAAAACGTTCTTAAATATTCAGTAAAAAATCATGTAAAAATTTCAGGTCATTTTGAGCACTTTTTTATTGCACGGATAATTCAGGAAAACAGATATTCATGGTATTGCATTTAAATAAAATAAAAGAAAATGTAAAGTGAGTACAAAATGTTGTGCCTACTAAATTCATCAACCACATGCCTCTAAAAAATAACCCATCAATAAGGTTGATCAAGTCTTATTAACAAACCATTTTTGATTAGCATGAAACCGAGGAATCTTCGTAAAACACTAAGTTGCCTCAATGGGGATATGCATCTCCCCATTAGTAAGTGTTTCATATTTCTTTTTGATAGTAGTAAGAGGAATTTGAAAACTTCCAATAGTAATTGTCAGAGTCTTTTCAATAACATGAATACCATTTACTTGAAACTGTTTCTTTGGAAAGTACACCGTATGTTCATTACCATTGATATGAAAAATGAACTTTCTTTTGTTACAATCAATAACAACCCCTACAGTGTCCAAAAAGGGTTTACCAAGGATAATCGACATGTTGTCGTCCTCGAGCATATCAAGTATAACAAAGTCTATTAAGATAGTAACATTTGCAACTACAATGGGCACATCCTAACAAACACCGATAGGTATGGCAGTTGACTTATCAGCCATTTGTAGTGATATTTTAGTGGGTATGAGTTTATTCAAATCAAGTCTTTTATATAATGAGAAAGACATAACACTAACACCGGCTCCTAAATCACACAAAGCAGTTTTGACATAATTTCTTTTAATGGAGCATGGTATAGTTGGTAATCCTGGTTCTCCTAGTTTCTTAGGTACTCCATCCTTAAAAGAATAGTTTGCAAGCATGGTGGGGATTTCAGCTTCAGGTATTTTTCTTTTATTAGTGACAATATCTTTCATGTATTTAACATGGGGCCATCTTTAAAATATCAGCCAAATGAGTACAAAAAAGACTGGCCTAAGCATTTCAGCAAAGTGTTCAAATTCTTCGTCATCCTTTTTCTTAGATGGTTTAGGTGGAAAGGGCATGGGTTTCTGAACCCATGGTTTTCTTTCTTTACCATGTTTTCTAGCAACAAAATCTCTCTTATCATAATGTTTATTTTTAGAAGGTGGGTTATCAAGATTAACAACATGTTCCATTTCAACATCATTATCTGGTTCTTTATCATTGTCTGCTTGAGCATCTAATGAACATCATCATCGTCATTATCATCATCACTAGGTGAATGTTCATTACCAGATTGAGTTTCAGCATCGGAAATAGAAACATCATTACTATCTTCAGAAGGCTTTTCTACCTCAGGTTCACTAGAAGTATGCAAAGTCCTATCATTTTTCATTTTCATTTTCTTTTTAGAAGGACTAGGTGAATCAACATTAATTCTTTGAGAGTCTTGTTGAATTCTTTTAGGATGACCTTTAGGATAAAGTGGCTCCTAAGTCATTCTACCTCCTCTAGTCATTACTCTAATAGCATGACCATTCATATTATTATTCATTTCATTGAGCAATTCACTTTGAGATTTAGCAACTTGTTCTAACTGAGTTTGGACCATAGAAGCATGTTTACCTACACCTTTGACATCATTAATAATTCTAAACAATAAGTCACTCAAGCAATCAATCATGTAGGCATTTCGTTTCAACTGTGACATAACATTAGCATTGAAATGACCTTGCTTAATAATGTAATTCTCAAATTCATATAAGCATTGACTAGGAGATTTATTATAGGGAATGTCACCTTCATAAAACTTTATAAGAGAATTTACCTCTAACGCCTGTGGTGGTGTGTCAAGACCATTTATTTCTTTAATAGGTGGTAAATTCTTCACATCTTCAGCTTTAATACATTTTTCCTTCATACATTTCTTTGCTTCTTGCATATCTTCAGGACTAAGAAATAAAATACCCCTCTTCTTCAGAGTGGGTTTAGGCGGTGGTTCAAGAAGAGTCAAATCATTATCATTCTTCAATGTATTATTCAAGAGTTCCTCAACTTGTTCAATAGTTTGTTCCCTGAAAACACAACCAGCACAACTATCTTAGCAGTCCCTAGAAGCATCGGTTAGTCCATTATAGAAGTTATCAAGTATTTCATTTTTGTTAAGAGGATGATCAAGCAAAGCATTAAGTAATTGGAGAAGCCTCCCCCAAGCTTGAGGGAGATTTTATGCTTGAATTTGCACAAAGTTAAATATTTCCTGTAAGGCAGCTTGTTTCTTATGAGCAGGAAAATATTTTTCAAAGAAGGAATAAATCATATCCTGGGACTACGCACACAACCAGGAGCAAGAGTATTATACCATATCTTAGCATCACCCTTTAATGAGAAAGGAAATAACTTGAGAATATAGTAATAGCAAAGTTTTTCCTCATTAGCAAAAAGGTGGCTATATCATTTAACTTAGTAAGATGTGCCACAACAGTTTCAGTTTCATAGCCATGGAAAGGATCAGATTCAACCAAAGTAATTAACTTTGGGTCGACGGAAAATTCATAATCCTTATCAGTTATAAAAATAGGTGAAGTAGCAAACTTAGGATCATATTTCATTCTAGCATTCAAAGATTTTTGTTTCAACTTGCATAGTAATTTCTCAAGATCATCTTATCCTTACAAGCAAGAAAATCCCTAGCCGCCTCTCCTTCCATAACATAACCTTCAGGTATCTTATGCAATTCATATCTAGGAGAGCTAGGTCGAATAGGTGTTTCATAATTTTTAGCTTCAATAACTTCACCAGTTTCAGTAATCTCATTAGTTTCAACATTCTCAAATTCTTTAGCTCTAGCAAGTTGTTCATCAAGAAATTCACCTAGTGGCACATTCTTATCAAGCAAAGTACTAGCATCATCAATAGCATCATTCATAGCAGAAGTAGCATAATCAATTACTTGCAACCTATCGGGATTAATAACAAGTGGTGGTGTTGCAAGCTTACTAAAAACAGAAGGTGAATCAAGTGCAGAGCTAGATAACTGTTCCTTACCTCCCCTCGTCTTATAGGGAACAATCTTGGTTCTATCAGCCTTAAGATTCTTCATAGTGATCAACAAATATAAATCCCAAGTGACTCAACAAATATAGCTATGCTCCCCGGCAACGGCGCCGGAAAAAGGTCTTGATAACCCACAAGTATAGGGGATCGCAACAGTTTTCGAGGGTAGAGTATTCAACCCAAATTTATTGATTCAACACAAGGGGAGCCAAAGAATATTTGCAAGTATTAGCAGTTGAATTCTCAATTCAACCACACCTGGAGACTAAATATTTGTAGCAGATTGATCAGTAGCACACTAGTATAGTAATTTGATAGTAGTAGTAACGATAGCAATGATAACGGTAACAACAGTAACAATAGTTTTCTAGCAGTTGTAACAGTAGCAACAACATCAGTAGTAATAGTAACTTAGCAAGAACAATTATGTGAAAAGCTCGTAGGCATTGGATCAGTGATAACATTTTATAATATTCATCATGTAACAGTCATAACCTAGGGCAACACAGACCTAGCTCCAATTCATCAATGTAATGTAGGCATGTATTCCGTATATAGTCATACGAGCTTATGATAAGAACTTGCATGACATCTTTGGTCCTACCCTCCAGTGGTAGAGGGGTCCATAAGGAAACTAAGGGATACTAAGGCTTCCTTTTATTAGAGAACCGGAACAAAGCATTAACACATAGTGAATACATGAACTCCTCAAACTACGGTAATCACCGGAAAGAATCCCAATTATTGTCACCTTGGGGTATGCGGATCATAACACATAGCAGGTGCATACAACTTGCAAGATCAAGAAAAAAAATATATTTATGAAAACATAAAGGGTTCAGATATGAAATCATGGCACCCGGGCCGTAGTGACAAGCATTAAGCATAGCAAAGTCATAGCAACATCAATCTCAGAACATAGTGGATAGTAGGGATCAAGCCCTAACAAAAACAACTCGATTACATGATGAATCTTATCCAACCCATCACCATCCAGCAAGCCTACAAAGAAATTACTCAGTCCCGGTGGTGAGCATCATGAAATTGGTGATGGAGGATTGTTGATGATGACGAAAACGGAAGACCCCCCTCTCTGGGGCCCCGAACGGACTCCAGATCTGGCCTACCGATGAAGAACAGGAGGTGGTGGCGGCTCCGTATCATAAAGCATGATGAAACTTTCTCTCCTATTTTTTTCTCGGAAAAATAGGAGTTTATAGTGTAGAGATTAGGGTCAGCGGTGCTACGTGGGCCCCCACAAGCCAGCAGGGCGTGCCCCCAGTGTGCCCTGGTGCCTTGTGGGCACAGGGTGGCTCCCCTCCAGTGGTTCTTAGCTAGAGTATTTATTACTTATTCCATAAAAATCTTCAAAATGTTTCATCCAATTCCAAGAACTTTTATTTCAGCACAAAAACAACACCATGGTAGTTCTACTGAAAATAACGCCAGTCCGGGTTAGTTTCATTCTAATCATGCAAATTAGAGTCCAAAATAAGAGCAAAAGTGTTTGGCAAAGTAGATATGATGGAGACGTATCAACGCGCCCAGTGCAAGGCCGCCTTGTGGTGCTTGCGATATTTGACCGTCGTCTCGTCTGTTGTTGTGCTGCTTGCTGCCACATTGTCCCACTGAATATTGCTGCTCGGGAGGTATTTCCTTATGGAGTCTCTAGGGCTCTAATTATTGTTTTCGTGAAAAATATGCAACTCCATTGAAAATAAGTTACCATTGTTTCCCTTATAATATCTTGCTTCAACTCACTCTGGCTTAAGACTAGAATGGAGTGCCTTTCTCCCTCATTTGATGAATTCATAGATAAAACTCTATAGTGTGATTACCATATTTTAATTTTTATTCATTTTCCAGTAGCATTCTAATTACTCCATGGCATGGCAGCATACTGCTTGCCCATATGACCCGCTAGCTTCTTTTCCCAAAAATAGCCAATATACAACACATTGCTGAAGATTGCAATTCTTTATCTAACCATACATGTTGTTATAACATTAAAGACTAAATGAAGGTGTGTGCAAGAGAAATAATAGCTTTGATTATCTTCCTAATACTATTTTCTTGCTGATGATTCTTTTGGTAAATATTCTTCTAGTTATGTTCTACAAGATATAAGATATGTATTATTATCAGAAAACTTGATAATATATACCACCAATAGTTTTACTCATCTTCATATAGTGTGGATTCTATTCACAAACCACATGCTCAGTTCACATCAACATGCAATGATGATATCACTATTTTTCGTTTAATCATATAGTGCGGGCCTCCTATTTAGCTATAGTAGATAAAACTATAAGGAGTCATTGTTATTCATAGTGATGATTAATTTGTTTAATGATCTCATATGTTCTTGATCGTATTTCAAGAAATTTTAAGCTATTAATTCCCGCTGCAACGCGTGGAGAACCCTCTAGTTTAACATAAGAAGTGGAAGAGATGAAGAATATGACTAATACGTTTTTATAACAATCTCTACTCCATAGAGGGAGTTACAGATATGCATGAGGTCCTATTTGTTGTCCCATGCAAGGTTTCAACCGAGATGAATGATATGTTGAATGCACCCTAATCTTCTGATGAGGTTAAGATGGCTCTTTTTCACATGGCCCCCGTGAAGGCATCAAGGCTAGACGGTTTCCCAACACAATTCTTCAAAAAGATCCGGATATATGTGGGAAGATAGTTTCCAAAGTGGTAGTCCACATATTTGAAGGAGTTGAAAGTGTGGAGAAAATAAACCAGACTATCCTTGTTCTTTCTCCAAAGGTAAAGAAAGCTATGCTTTTGACACAGTTTTGTCCAATAAGTTCATGCAATGTTTTATACAAGCCGGCGTCTAAGGTAATTGCAAATCGACACAAGGGTGTGTTACCCGATATTAATTTTGAGGAACACTCGACCTTTGTTCCTGACCGTCTTATAACTAACAATATTATTGCTGCATATGAGCGTTTACATGTTATGAAAAGGAACAAGGACCAAACCCACATTTATTGTCCACTGAAACTGGATATGATGAAGGCATATGGTCGAGTAGAGTGGGATTATTTAAGAGCTATTATGATGTTGGCCTTCACGGAGAGTTGGGTTGATTGGAACATATCCGGTGCACCCATACTTGTGGTGCTACCGGTGCACCGGATGTCGTACAACATTTTAAAAAATCTGAAAAAAATCTAGCACATTGACACGACATCAATGCATGTCATCACAAACTTTCGTATCAAAATCTGAAACATTTCTTGAGATACAAAAATGACATAAGTGTGATAATGGGCCAAATGTAAAGCCCAACTTATGTTATGTACTATTCAGTGTTGAGTTTTTATTTTTTGTTTTAGGATCTATGTTTTGAATTTTGAGTTAGAATTTTGTGACAATCTACATTAATGTTGTGTCGATGTGCTAATTTTTTTTCTAAATTTTTTGAACATTTAAAATATGCAATGTAAGGTCGGTGCACCGGTAGCACCACAAGCACTGGTGCACCAGATATTCTCTCGTGGGTTGACATAGTCATGGGTATGGTTAACAGACAGAAGCTTTAACAGTTTAAGCCTACACGAGGTATTCAACAAGGGGATCCTATTTTGTTGTATCACTTTTTGCTGGCAGCATGGGGCTTTTCATGCCTTTTAAAAACCAGATCTCGGTCATCTGGTATTGGTGTTACTCAAGTGGCAACATCAACTCCGTTGGTGAACCATTTGTTGTTTGCAGATGATAGCCTGTTGTTTATTAAAGCAACTAGAGCAGGTGCAGATGAAGTTTCTCAATTGTTGGAGTGTTCTGTGCTACTTGTGAGTTGTATTGGGATTTCCTAGAAGAGGAGAGTATGATGCAGTGCAGTAGAGATAAGTATTTCCCTCAGTTAAAAACCAAGGTTATCAATCCAGTAGGAGAACCACGCTGTTGGAAATATGCCCTAGAGGCAATAATAAAAGCATTATTATTATATTTCTTTGTTCATGATAATTGTCTTTATTCATGCTATAATTGTGTTATCCGGAAATCGTAATACATGTGTGAATAACAGACACCAACATGTCCCTAGTAAGCCTCTAGTTGACTAGCTCATTGATCAATAGATAGTCATGGTTTCCTGGCTATGGACATTGGATGTCATTGATAACGGGATCACATCATTAGGATAATGATGTGATGGACAAGACCCAATCCTAAACATAGCACAAGATCGTATAGTTCGTTTGCTAGAGTTTTGCAATGTCAAAGTATCTCTTCCTTCGACCATGAGATCGTATAACTCCTGGATACCGTAGGAGTGCTTTGGGTGTATCAAACGTCACAACGTAACTGGGTGACTATAAAGGTGCACTACAGGTATCTCCGAAAGTATCTATTGTTTTATATGGATCGAGACTGGGATTTGTCACTCCGTATGACGGAGAGATATCACTGGGCCCACTCAGTAATGCATCATCATAATGAGCTCAAAGTGACCAAGTGTTTGGTCACGGGATCATGCATTACGGTACGAGTAAAGTGACTTGCCGGTAACAAGATTGAACGAGGTATTGGGATACCGACGATCGAATCTCGGGCAAGTAACATATCGATTGACAAAGGGAATTGCATACGGGGTTGATTAAATCCTCGACATCGTGGTTCATCCGATGAGATCATCGTGGAGCATGTGGGAGCCAACATGGGTATCCAGATCCCGCTGTTGGTTATTGACCGGAGAGCGATCTCGGTCATGTCTACATGTCTCCCGAACCCGTAGGGTCTACACACTTAAGGTTCAGTTACGCTAGGGTTGTAGGGATATGTATATGCAGTAACCCGAATGTTGTTCGGAGTCCCGGATGAGATCCCGGACGTCACGAGGAGTTCCGGAATGGTCCGGAGGTAAAGATTTATATATGGGAAGTCCTGTTTCGGGCATCGGGACAAGTTTCGGGGTTATCGGTATTGTACCGGGACCACCGGAGGGGTCCCGGGGGCCCACCGGGTGGGGCCACCCATCCCCGGGGGCCACATGGGCTGTAGGGGGTGCGCCTTGGCCTGCTTGGGCCAAGGGCACCAGCCCCACATAGGCCCATGCGCCTAGGGTTTAAGGGGGAAAGAGTCCTAGGAGGGTAAGGCACCTCCTAGGTGCCTTGGGGGGGAGGGAAACCCCCCTTGGCCGCCGCACCCCCTAGGAGATTGGATCTCCTAGGGCCAGCCACCCCCCCTTGGCACCCCTATATATAGTGGGGGAGAGGAGGGACTTCATACCTTGAGTCCTTGGCCTTTGGTTGCCTCCTTCTCCCTCCCCAACACCTCCTCCACCTCCTTATTGCTTAGCGAAGCTCTGCCGGAGTACTGCAGCTCCATCAACACCACGCTGTCGTGCTGCTGCTGGTGCCATCTCCCTCAACCTCTCCTCCCTCCCTTGCTGGATCAAGAAGGAGGAGACGTGGCTGTTCCGTACGTGTGTTGAACGCGGAGGTGCCGTCCGTTCGGTGCTAGGATCTCCGGTGATTCGAATCACGTCGTGTTCGACTACATCATCCCCGTTCTTTGAACGCTTCCGCTTGCGATCTACAAGGTATGTAGATGCATCTATTCACTCGTTGCTAGATGAACTCCTAGATGATCTTGGTGAAACGAGTAGGAAATTTTTTATTTTCTGCAACGTTACCCAACAGTGGCATCATGAGCTAGGTCTATGCGTAGTTCTTCTTGCACGAGTAGAACACAATTGGTTGTGGGCGTAGATTTGTCAACTTTCTTGCCGCTACTAGTCTTATCTTGCTTCAGCGGTATTGTGGGATGAAGCGGCCCGGACCAACCTTACACGTACGCTTACGTGAGACCGGTTCCACCGACTAACATGCACAAGTTGCATAAGGTGGCTGGCGGGTGTCTGTCTCTCCTACTTTAGTTGAAGCGGATTCGATGAAAAGGGTCCTTATGAAGGGTAAATAGAAGTTGACAAATCACGTTGTGGTTTCACGTAGGTAAGAAAACGTTCTTGCTAGAACCCTACTTCAGCCATGTAAAACTTGCAAACAACAATTAGAGGACGTCTAACTTGTTTTTGCAGCAAGTGCTTTGTGATATGATATGGCCAAAGTTGTGATGAATGATGAATGATCTATATGTCATGTATGAGATGTTCATGCTATTGTAATAGGAATCACGACTTGCATGTCGATGAGTATGACAACCGGCAGGAGCCATAGGAGTTGTCTTTATTTTTTGTATGACCTGCGTGTCATTAAAGAACGCCATGTAAACTACTTTACTTTATTACTAAACGCGTTAGTCATAGAAGTAGAAGTAGTTGTTGGCGTGACAACTTCATGAAGACACGATGATGGAGATCATGATGATGGAGATCATGGTGTCGTGCCGGTGACAAGATGATCATGGAGCCCCGAAGATGAAGATCAAAGGAGCTATATGATATTGGCCATATCATGTCACTACTTATATAATTGCATGTGATGTTTATTATGTTTTATGCATCTTGTTTACTTAGAACGACGATAGTAAATAAGATGATCCCTTACAAAATTTCAAGAAGTGTTCTCCCCTAACTGTGCACCGTTGCTACAGTTCGTCGTTTCGAAGCACCACGTGATGATCGGGTGTGATAGATTCTTACGTTCACATACAACGGGTGTAAGACAGTTTTACACAGCGAAAACACTTAGGGTTAACTTGACGAGCCTAGCATGTACAGACATGGCCTCGGAACACGGAGACCGAAAGGTCGAACACGAGTCGTATGGAAGATACGATCTACAAGAGAATGTTCACCGACGATGACTAGTCCGTCTCACGTGATGATCGGACACGGCCTAGTCGACTCGGATCGTGTAACACTTAGATGACCAAAGGGATGTCAAATCTGAGTGGGAGTTCATTATAATTTGATTAGATGAACTTAATTATCATGAACTTAGTCTAAATTTTTACAATATGTCTTGTAGATCAAATGGCCAACGTAGTCCTCAACTTCAACGCGTTCCTAGAGAAAACCAAGCTGAAAGACGATGGCAGCAACTATACGGACTGGGTCCGGAACCTGAGGATCATCCTCATAGCTGCCAAGAAAGATTATGTCCTACAAGCACCGCTTGGTGACGCACCCGTTCTCCCTGCGGAACAAGGCGTTATGAACGCTTGGCAGGCACGTTCCGATGACTACTCCCTCGTTCAGTGCGGCATGCTTTACAGCCTAGAGCCGGGGCTCCAAAAGCGTTTTGAGAGACATGGAGCATATGAGATGTTCGAAGAGCTGAAAATGGTTTTCCAAGCTCATGCCCGGGTCGAGAGATATGAAGTCTCCGACAAATTCTTCAGCTGTAAGATGGAGGAAAACAGTTCTGTCAGTGAGCACATACTCACTATGTCTGGGTTGCATAACCGCTTGACTCAGCTGGGAGTTAATCTCCCGGATGATGCGGTCATTGAAAGAATCCTCCAGTCGGTTCCACCGAGCTACAAGAGCTTTGTGATGAACTTCAATATGCAGGGGATGGAAAAGACCATTCTTGAAGTATTTGCTATGCTGAAATCAGCAGAGGTAGAAGTCAGAAAGGAACATCAAGTGTTGATGGTCAATAAAACCACTAAGTTCAAGAAGGGCAAGGGTAAAAAGAACTTCAAGAAAGACGGCAAGATAGTTGCCACGCCCAGCAAGCAAGCTGCCGGGAAGAAGCCAAAGAATGGACCCAAGCCCGAGACTGAGTGTTTTTATTGCAAGGAAAGTGGTCACTGGAAGCGGAATTGCCCCAAATACTTAGCGGACAAGAAGGCCGGCAAAACCAAAGGTATATTTGATATACATGTAATTGATGTGTACCTTACCAGTAATCGTAGTAACTCCTGGGTATTTGATACCGGTGTCGTTGCTCATATTTGTAACACACAACAGGAGCTGCGGAATAAACGGAGACTGGCGAAGGACGAGGTGACGATGCGTGTCGGGAATGGTTCCAAGGTCGATGTGATCGCCGTCGGCACGCTACCTCTACATTTACCTACGGGATTAGTTTTGAACCTCAATAATTGTTATTTTGTGCCAAGTTTGAGCATGAACATTGTATCAGGATCTCGTTTAATTCGAGATGGCTACTCATTTAAATCCGAGAATAATGGTTGTTCTATTTATATGAGAGATATGTTTTATGGTCATGCTCCGATGGTGAATGGTTTATTCTTTATGAATCTCGAGCGTAATGCTACACATATTCATAGTGTAAGTACCAAAAGATGTAAGATTGATAGTGATAGTCCCACATACTTGTGGCACTGCCGCCTCGGTCACATAGGTGTCAAACGCATGAAGAAGCTCCATGCTGATGGACTTTTAGAGTCTCTTGATTACGAATCATTTGACACGTGCGAACCATGCCTCATGGGTAAAATGACCAAGACTCCATTCTCAGGAACAATGGAGAGAGCAACCAACTTATTGGAAATCATACATACTGATGTGTGCGGTCCAATGAGTGTTGAGGCTCGCGGTGGCTATCGTTATGTTCTCACCCTCACTGATGACTTGAGTAGATATGGGTATGTCTACTTAATGAAACACAAGTCTGAGACCTTTGAAAAGTTCAAGGAATTTCAGAGTGAAGTTGAGAATCAACGTGACAGGAAAATCAAGTTTCTACGATCAGATCGTGGAGGAGAATACTTGAGTCATGAGTTTGGTACACACTTAAGAAAATGTGGAATAGTTTCACAACTCACGCCGCCTGGAACACCTCAGCGTAATGGTGTGTCCGAACGTCGTAATCGCACTCTATTAGATATGGTGCGATCTATGATGTCTCTTGCCGATTTACCACTATCTTTTTGGGGCTATGCTTTAGAGACTGCCGCATTCACTTTAAATAGGGCCCCGTCGAAATCCGTTGAGACGACACCGTATGAATTATGGTTTGGGAAGAACCCTAAGCTGTCATTTCTAAAAGTTTGGGGATGCGATGCTTATGTCAGGAAACTTCAACCTGAAAAGCTCGAACCCAAATCGGAAAAATGCATCTTCATAGGATACCCTAAAGAAACTGTTGGGTATATCTTCTACCTCAGATCCGAAGGCAAGATCTTTGTTGCCAAGAATGGGTCCTTTCTGGAGAAAGAGTTTCTCTCGAAAGAAGTAAGTGGGAGGAAAGTAGAGCTTGATGAAGTATTACCTCTTGAACCAGAAAATGGCGCAACTCAAGAAAATGTTCCTGAGGTGCCTGCACCGACTAGAGAGGAAGTTAATGATAATGATCAAGATACTTCAGATCAAGCTCCTACTGAAATTCGAAGGTCCACGAGGACACGTTCCGCACCAGAGTGGTACGGCAACCCTGTCTTGGAAATCATGTTGTTAGACAACGGTGAACCTTCGAACTATGAAGAAGCGATGGCGGGTCCGGATTCCGACAAATGGCTAGAAGCCATGAAATCCGAGATAGGATCCATGTATGAAAACGAAGTATGGACTTTGACTGACTTGCCCGTAGAACGGCGAGCCATAGAAAATAAATGGATCTTTAAGAAGAAGACAGACGCGGATGGTAATGTGACCATCTATAAAGCTCGGCTTGTCGCTAAGGGTTATCGACAAGTTCAAGGGGTTGACTACGATGAGACTTTCTCACCGGTAGCGAAGCTGAAGTCCGTCCGAATCATGTTAGCAATTGCCGCATTTTATGATTATGAAATTTGGCAAATGGACGTCAAAACGGCATTCCTTAATGGTTTCCTTAAGGAAGAATTGTATATGATGCAGCCGGAAGGTTTTGTCGATCCTAAAAATGCTGACAAGGTGTGCAAGCTCCAACGCTCGATTTATGGGCTGGTGCAAGCATCTCGGAGTTGGAACATTCGTTTTGATGAGATGATCAAAGCGTTTGGGTTTACACAGACTTATGGAGAAGCCTGTGTTTACAAGAAAGTGAGTGGGAGCTCTATAGCATTTCTCATACTATATGTAGATGACATACTTTTGATGGGAAATGATATAGAACTTTTGGACAGCATTAAGGCCTACTTGAATAAGAGTTTTTCAATGAAGGACCTTGGAGAAGCTGCTTATATATTAGGCATCAAGATCTATAGGGATAGATCAAGACGCCTCATAGGTCTTTCACAAAGCACATATCTTGATAAGATTTTGAAGAAGTTCAAAATGGATCAGTCCAAGAAAGGGTTCTTGCCTGTTTTGCAAGGTGTGAAATTGAGCTCAGCTCAATGTCCGACCACGGCAGAAGATATAGAAGAGATGAGCGTCATCCCCTATGCCTCAGCCATAGGTTCTATTATGTATGCCATGCTGTGTACCAGACCTGATGTTAACCTTGCCGTAAGTTTGGTAGGAAGGTACCAAAGTAATCCTGGCAAGGAACACTGGACAGCGGTCAAGAATATCCTGAAGTACCTGAAAAGGACTAAGGAAATGTTTCTCGTTTATGGAGGTGACGAAGAGCTCGTCGTAAAAGGTTACGTCGACGCTAGCTTCGACACAGATCTGGATGACTCTAAGTCACAAACCGGATACGTGTATATTTTGAATGGTGGGGCAGTAAGCTGGTGCAGTTGCAAGCAGAGCGTCGTGGCGGGATCTACATGTGAAGCGGAGTACATGGCAGCCTCGGAGGCAGCACATGAAGCAATATGGGTGAAGGAGTTCATCACCGACCTAGGAGTCATACCCAATGCGTCGGGGCCAATCAAGCTCTTCTGTGACAACACTGGAGCTATTGCACTTGCCAAGGAGCCCAGGTTTCACAAGAAGACAAGGCACATCAAGCGTCGCTTCAACTCCATCCGTGAAAATGTTCAAGATGGAGACATAGAGATTTGTAAAGTACATACGGACCTGAATGTAGCAGATCCGTTGACTAAACCTCTCCCAAGAGCAAAACATGATCAACACCAGAATTCCATGGGTGTTCGATTCATCACAATGTAACTAGATTATTGACTCTAGTGCAAGTGGGAGACTGTTGGAAATATGCCCTAGAGGCAATAATAAAAGCATTATTATTATATTTCTTTGTTCATGATAATTGTCTTTATTCATGCTATAATTGTGTTATCCGGAAATCGTAATACATGTGTGAATAACAGACACCAACATGTCCCTAGTAAGCCTCTAGTTGACTAGCTCGTTGATCAATAGATAGTCATGGTTTCCTGGCTATGGACATTGGATGTCATTGATAACGGGATCACATCATTAGGATAATGATGTGATGGACAAGACCCAATCCTAAACATAGCACAAGATCGTATAGTTCGTTTGCTAGAGTTTTGCAATGTCAAAGTATCTCTTCCTTCGACCATGAGATCGTATAACTCCTGGATACCGTAGGAGTGCTTTGGGTGTATCAAACGTCACAACGTAACTGGGTGACTATAAAGGTGCACTACAGGTATCTCCGAAAGTATCTATTGTTTTATATGGATCGAGACTGGGATTTGTCACTCCGTATGACGGAGAGATATCACTGGGCCCACTCAGTAATGCATCATCATAATGAGCTCAAAGTGACCAAGTGTTTGGTCACGGGATCATGCATTACGGTACGAGTAAAGTGACTTGCCGGTAACAAGATTGAACGAGGTATTGGGATACCGACGATCGAATCTCGGGCAAGTAACATATCGATTGACAAAGGGAATTGCATACGGGGTTGATTAAATCCTCGACATCGTGGTTCATCCGATGAGATCATCGTGGAGCATGTGGGAGCCAACATGGGTATCCAGATCCTGCTGTTGGTTATTGACCGGAGAGCGATCTCGGTCATGTCTACATGTCTCCCGAACCCGTAGGGTCTACACACTTAAGGTTCAGTTACGCTAGGGTTGTAGGGATATGTATATGCAGTAACCCGAATGTTGTTCGGAGTCCCGGATGAGATCCCGGACGTCACGAGGAGTTCCGGAATGGTCCGGAGGTAAAGATTTATATATGGGAAGTCCTGTTTCGGGCATCGGGACAAGTTTCGGGGTTATCGGTATTGTACCGGGACCACCGGAGGGGTCCCGGGGGCCCACCGGGTGGGGCCACCCATCCCCGGGGGCCACATGGGCTGTAGGGGGTGCGCCTTGGCCTGCTTGGGCCAAGGGCACCAGCCCCACATAGGCCCATGCGCCTAGGGTTTAAGGGGGAAAGAGTCCTAGGAGGGTAAGGCACCTCCTAGGTGCCTTGGGGGGGAGGGAAACCCCCCTTGGCCGCCGCACCCCCTAGGAGATTGGATCTCCTAGGGCCGGCCACCCCCCCTTGGCACCCCTATATATAGTGGGGGAGAGGAGGGACTTCGTACCTTGAGTCCTTGGCCTTTGGTTGCCTCCTTCTCCCTCCCCAACACCTCCTCCACCTCCTTATTGCTTAGCGAAGCTCTGCCGGAGTACTGCAGCTCCATCAACACCACGCCGTCGTGCTGCTGCTGGTGCCATCTCCCTCAACCTCTCCTCCCTCCCTTGCTGGATCAAGAAGGAGGAGACGTGGCTGTTCCGTACGTGTGTTGAACGCGGAGGTGCCGTCCGTTCGGTGCTAGGATCTCCGGTGATTCGAATCACGTCGTGTTCGACTACATCATCCCCGTTCTTTGAACGCTTCCGCTTGCGATCTACAAGGTATGTAGATGCATCTATTCACTCGTTGCTAGATGAACTCCTAGATGATCTTGGTGAAACGAGTAGGAAATTTTTTATTTTCTGCAACGTTACCCAACACACGCAACACCTCGTTAGCAGCACCTGCACACAAAATAACAAATCCTTGCACCCAACGTGAGCAAGGGGTTGTCAATCCCTCGGCAGTTACTTGCAAGATTAAATTGTATGGTGATAGATGGATACATCAAACAAAAATACAAAATAAAATAAATAAAGAAAAAATGTAGCAAGGAATTTTTGGTTTTAATATATGATAAAAAGTAGACCCAGGGGCCATAGTTTTCATCAGAGGCTTCTCTCTTGAAAATAGCATACAGTGGGTAAACAAATTACTGTTGGGCAATAGATAGAAAAGCAAATGATTATGACGATATCCAAAGCAAACAACACAACAACGCAACAACCCCCCTATACAATCCATAGATTCATCAAAACAAGCAAACAACACAACAAAAATAGAATCAATCAAAAACAGAACAACCTGCAGTAATTCAAACAATGACCATACTTCTTTACCTCAAACAATTCTGAAAAATTAGGACAACGTGGGTAATTTGTATATAAATCATGTGTCAAAAATTCATAATTTATCATGCTCCATAAATTTTTAACAATTATGCTACTGGACGCAAAAGTTTCTGTTTTTGCACAGAATCAAAGCAAGTATCATCCAAATCACCCCAAAGGATTTACTTGGCACAAACACTAATTAAAACACAAAAACACAACCATAAAAATAGTATAATTGTGTGCACAAAAAATAGGAAAAGGATTACTATTAGGTTGTCTCCCAACAAGCTCTTTCTTTATAGCCATTAAGGTAAGCTTGGGATATTAATGATGCTCACATTAAAGACAAGAATTGAATTACAAGCATCATAAAAACATGTGACAAACACATTTCCTATGCATAGGAATTTTATAGGAGAACAAATTATCAAAACAATCAATATCTGGCATATGCAAAGGAGAGGAATAAAACATTGAAAATCTCAACATAACGAGAGGTAATTTGGTAACATGAAATTTTTTACAACCATATTTTCCTCTCTCATAATAATTGCATGTAAGATCATAATCAAATTCAACAATTTAGTTGTCATATAAAATTTTCTCTTCATGATCCACATACATAAAGTTTTTATACTCTTCCAAAATAGTGGGATTAACATCAACTAAAGTCATGACCTCTCCAAACCCACTTTTTGTCAATAATTTCATAAGATTGAACACTCTCCAAATATGTGGGATTCTTTTTACCTAAAGTTGACACTCTTCCAAATCCACCTCCAATATTATTGCAAACATTATTATCAATTAAATATTCATCATGAGGCTTAAAGAAATTTTCAAGATCATCAGAAGCATTATCACCCCAATCATGATCATTGCGATAAGTAGTGGATATAAGAAAATTATCATGCCCAAGATCATAGTTTTGCATATTGTTAGCACAATTGACATTAATATACTTTATAATAACATCACTGCAATAATGCTTTTCATTGAAGGAGCTATCATGCACCACTTTATAATTTTTTTGGTTTAACACTTCATCGCAATTTTCAGGTTCATGATTTTCAAGCAGAACTTCATAGAGATAATCAAGTGAACTCAACTCACTAGAAATTGGTCCAACATAATAAGATCTTTTGAAAAGATTAGCAAGTGGATGAGGGTCCATATGTCTTTACTTTCTTGTTCCTTTCCTTTTTTTGAGTGTTGACATGAAGGCAATAAAAGCAAGCGAGCAAGCAATCAAGCAAAAAGGCAAATGAAAAATATTTTTGTATTTTTCTAAAAACGTTTTAGAAGCGGGGGACATGAAAATGACATGCAAATGGCAAATAATATAAATGCAAGGAGATGAAATTTTATGCGTAGGTTCTTTATAGATGTTGATGATGTCTCCCTGGCAATGGCGCCTGAACTTGTTCCTGCTACTTGTGAGTTGCGTTGGGATTTCCCCAACGAGGAGAGGATGATGTAGTACAGTAGAGATAACTATTTACCTCAGTTAAGAACCAAAGTTATCAATCGAGTAGGAGAACCATGCGACACCTTGTTAGCAGCACCTGCACACAAAATAACAAATACTTGCACCAACGCGAACAAGGGTTGTCAATCACTCGGCGGTTAATTTCAATGACCAAATCTCGGAGAGATAGGTAGATAAAAAAACAAAATAAAGAAAAATTGCAGCAAGATAATTTTGGATTTTAATATATGATGAAAGTAGACCCAGGGGCCATAGTTTTCACTAGAGGCTTCTCTCTTGAAAATAGCATATGGTGGGTAAACAAATAGCATATGAGGGAGTCCTGGATTAGGGGGTATCCGGACAGCCGGACTATATACATCATCCGGACTATTGGAGCGTGAAGATACAAGACTCAAGACTCCGTCCCGTGTCCGGATGGGACTCTCCTTTGCGTGGAAGACAAGCTTAGCGATCCAGATATTGTATTTCCTTCCTTATAACCGACTCCATGTAAACCCTAGCCCTCTCCGGTGTCTATATAAACCGGAGAGGTTGGTCCTTAGAAGCCCGATCACAATTACAATCATAATCATCATAGGCTAGCTTCTAGGGTTTAGCCTCTACGATCTCGTGGTAGATCTACTCTTGTACTACCCATATCATCAATATTAATCAAGCAGGAAGTAGGGTTTTACCTCCATCGAGAGGGCCCGAACCTGGGTACTTGTGTCCCTTGCTTCCTGTTACCATCAGCCTAAGACGCACATATCGGGACCCCCTACCCGAGATCCGCTGGTTTTGACACCGACATTGGTGCTTTCATTGAGAGTTCCTCTGTGTCTTCGCTGCAAGGCTCGATGTCTCGTCTCGTTGTCAAGGACAATATTACCTCTGGGGGAGCGCTGGCTGTAGGCCAAACTCTCCGACTTGGCGGCTTCATCATGGCCGCCCCATTGGCTGTCGCACCGATGGTGGCCTCTCGGGTCGTCACGCACAACCTTCAAATCAATTCGGAACTCGCCGAATAGATGGATCTGATAGAGCTCTCCTCCCTTAATGAGCTCTTGGATCGCATTGCTGCTTTGGGAGTCGCTACGGACTATAACCAGATCGGGCTTAAACCCGACCAAAGGGACATTAAATCCCCGCCGGCCACCCATGAGATAGCGGTAGTGGAGGAACCACATACGTATTACCCCTCTATTTTGAGGACAAATTATGTCCGGATCATCGAGCTCCCTGAGCCGGACTCCCGCTCAAGGGAATACATGACCCAGATCCCGGACTTAGGATCGGGTATTCGTACGGAAAAATTGGGTAGCACCTCGGATCCCGAGTTGTCGAACTCGGAAGCTCCCCTGCCCCTAGGCGCTAGATCGGATCAGAATTCGGATTCAGCCACGAACACCCACCCGTACTTAAACCGTCTCTCCCATATCAGACAAGAGCCCCATGAGACAGTACATCGCTACTGGGCCAGATTCCTCCTTGTGCTAAATAAGGTCAAGGACTGTCATGAGGAGGACGTAGTCTCACTTTTTTTTTGCAAAAACTGTACGAATAAAGGAATTCTTAATGTCATAAGTCACCGTGACATAGTACACTTTGCTGACTTGGCAACCATAGTACATAAATATTGTGCGATAGAAAGCGCCTGGAAAACCCAAACAGAATTTTGGGATAGACCGGCTCTCACCAAAACCTTTGTTCGAGCTAAACGGGCGAACTCTCGAAAGTCGACTATCCAATCCCTAAGAAGCCAAAGCCCACCCCAGGGGGTGGAACCGTATTGGAAGAATGGCTCAACGGGCCATGTAAACTCCACAGTACGCCGGATGCAACACCAACCCATAGCCTTAGGGCATGTTGGATACTCCGGCCGGTAGCAAAAAGTGGCGAGGATCTTCTTGTAAGCCATAAAGCAGAACAATATCCCTCTAAAGAACACAATACGGTACTAACAGTCTTCAAGACTTTCGCCTCAAACAATAGGCGCAAGCGAGCTCATAGAAGCTCCGCTGAAATTTGCCATGTGGCAAAAATAAATCCGTGGAACGACACTGCTATAACCTTCAACGCCAGCGACGAACCTCAATTCCAGACTGTCCGGGCACTAGCCGCTCTGGTCCTTAGCCCAATCGTGGACGGCTTTCGGCTCACTAAAGTAGTCATGGACGGCGGAAGCGGATTAAACTTGATCTACGAAGAAACACTCAACAAGATGGAAATTGATAAAAGCCGCATTGAACAAAGTGGCACAACCTTCAGGGGAATTATCCCTAGTCGGGAAGCGCGGTGTGCGGGAAAAATCACACTCGATGTGGTATTCGGCACCCCGGAGAACTACATGTCCGAAGAAATTGCGTTCCAAGTGGCTCCTTTCAACAGCGGATACCACACCCTTCTAGGGCGGGACACGTTTACAAGCTTTCAAGCTATACCCCATTACGGGTACATGAAGCTTAAAATGCCCGGACCCAATGGAATCATCACTCTAGCCAGTGATCCGGACGTCGCACTTCACGCCGAAAACAAAACCGCAGTTCTAGCCCTGGAAGCATTATACGAAGCCCTAGCAGCTGAAGAATTAACAACACTGCGTGCCACCATGGACAGGGACGACGTGATACTCGACAAGCGACCCAAGTCCACCTCATTTAAACCCGCAGACGAGATAGTCAAATTCCAAGTCCATCCAACGGACCCCACGAAGACAGCTTCCATCGGGACACAGTTGAGCCCCGCAATGGACGCCGCACTGCGAGACTTCTTACGCGAGAATTGGGACATTTTCGCCTGGCACCCATCGGACATGCCGGGCATCCCACGCAGATTGGCCGAACATAGCCTCAATATACTAAAAGGATACAAACCTGTCAAGCAGACTCTAAGGAGGTTTTCAGAGCCCAAACGGCAAGCCATGGGGGAAGATCTAGCCAAGCTACTCGAGGCCAGATTCATCAGAGATATCAAGCATCCGGATTGGCTGGCAAATCTGGTAATGGTACCAAAGAAGGACAAATCCTGGCGCCTATGCGTCGACTTCAAAGACCTCAACAAGGCTTGCCCCAAGGATCCCTTTCCCCTCCCTCGCATCGATCAAATCATCGATGCCACAGCAAGACACGACTCGCTGTGTTTCCTCGACGCATACTCTGGATACCATCAAATAAAGATGGCAGAGTCTGACCAAGCTGCAACAGCTTTCATAACGCCATATGGCCCTTTCTGGTTCAACACTATGCCTTTCGGGCTTAAGAATGCCGGCGCAACCTATCAACGCATGATTCAAACATGCCTGGAAAAGCAAATCAGCAAAATAGTGGAGGCATATGTGGATGACGTGGTCATAAAAACAAGACATGTCGAAACCCTAATAGATGACTTGAGGATTATGTTCGATAACCTCCGAACATACGACATCAAGCTGAACCCGGAAAAATGCGTTTTCGGCGTCCCCTCTGGGAAACTGCTGGGCTTCATTGTTTCCAATAGAGGAATTGAAGTGAATCCGGCAAAAATCCGAGCTCTGTCGCAGTTGGCTATACCAGAAACTAGCTGGATGCATGTCTGCTTTGAGCCGCTTTATCTCCAGGTTAGGAGAAAAGGCATTACCTCTTTACCGCCTTCTTCGGCGCATCGAACACTTTGTGTGGACGGATGCAGCCGCGGCCGGACTCGACGAAATAAAGACCTTATTAGCCAGTAATCCAGTCCTAACAGCGCCAAATATCGGCGAACCTATGCTATTGTACATAGCTGCAACACAAAAAGTTGTAACCGCAGTGCTCGTCGTCGAACGAGAGGTTGACAGATACAAATTCCCGCTCCAGAAGCCGGTTTATTACGTATCCACGGTCCTCACCCCATGCAAGTCCCGATACCCACACTATCAAAAAATAGCATACGCGGTCTTCATGGCATCCCGGAAGCTACGACACTACTTTCAAGAGTGTCCGATTATGGTGGCCTCCAAAGTACCACTCGACGACATAATAAATAACCGCGACCCTATGGGCCGGATCGCTAAATGGGCCATCAAGCTCCTTCCGTTCGACATAACATACAAGCCACGGCGGGCCATCAAGTCGCAAGTACTAGCTGACTTTGTCGCCGAATGGACAGAAGCCGAACTCCCTAAAGAGTACGACATGTACTCTAACTGGATCATGCACTTCGACGGCTCTAAAATGCTGGCCGGATTGGGAGCAGGTGTAGTCCTGACGTCTCCCACCAGAGACACGGTCCAGTACGTCCTCCAAATATTATACACAAACTCCAACAATGCAGCCGAATACGAGGCTCCGTTGCACGGTCTTCGGATGGCAGTCTCCATGGGCATTCAACGCCTAGAAGTGCGCGGGGATTCAAACCTCGCAATATCACAAATAAACGGAGACTTTGATGCCAAGGATCCAAAAATGGCGGCCTACCGTAATGCCGTCCTCAAAATGTCAGCTCGGTTCGAGGGGCTCGAATTCCACCATGTGGCTCAAGAAAACAATCAAGCGGCGGATATCCTCGCCCGCATCGGTGCTAAACGCGACCCTGTCCCACCTAACATATTCCTGGAAAGGCTGTGCAAGCCATCCGTGGTATGGGAAGGGGAGTCTGACAATACTAGCACGGATCCAAATACACCCCCAGATTCCGAACTATCAGACATAATCGGAGGCTCTACCACCGAAATAACATCTTTGACCCACGAAATCATGGCTGTAATCGCCCTGTGGACTGAGCCTTTCTTGGCCTACCTAAATAGGCAGGAGCTCCCCGAAGACCAAAATGAAGCACGCTGCATCGTCCGGCGTTCTAAAGCTTACAAAGTCCATGAAGGGGAACTCTATAAGAAAAGTGCGACCGGAGTGCTCCAAAGGTGCATCTCCGAAGAGGAAGGGTGACAGCTCTTGGCTGAAATCCATGCCGGATTGGGCGGGCACCACGCCGCGGCTCGAGCACTAGTCAGCAAGGCCTTCCGTACATGCTTCTATTGGCCGGCGGCCCGAGCAGACGCACAGGACCTTGTCCAACACTGCGTCGGTTGCCAGCTCTTTGCCAATCAGAGTCATATGCCCCCTATCGCTCTCCAAATAATCCCCATAACTTTGCCTTCGTGGTCTGGGGGCTGGATATGGTCGGACCTCTTAAAGGGGGAAGCCATAAGAAAAAAATACTTATTGGTCATGGTGGACAAGTTCACCAAATGGATAGAAGCCAAACTAGTCAAAATGGCCAAATCCGGACCAGTAATAGACTTCATATCCAGGGCCGTACACCGATACGGCGTCCCCCACGGCATCATCACTGATAATGGCTCAAATTTCACAGCCGATGAAGTGAAAACTTGGTGCGTCAAAATGGGCATTACGCTTGATTATGCTTCCGTCTACCATCCCCAAACAAACGGCCAGGTCGAACGGGCAAACGGTCTCATCATGAGCGGCATCAAACCCAGACTAGTGCGATCCTTGACAGAGTCGGACATGCACTGGGTCGAAGAGCTCGACTTCGTACTGTGGGGGCTGTGGACCATGCCGAATCGCACCACCGGATATACACCGTTTTTTATGGTGTACGGCGCGGAAGCAGTACTACCCTGCGACATAATACATGATTTGCCACGCATACGCATGTACGAAGAGAAGGAAGCCGAGTTAGATCGGCAGGATAACTTGGATGCCCTGGAGGAGGAGCGCGACGTCGCAAAAGCCCGCTCCGCATTCTATCAGTAGCAGGCTCAACGATACCAAAGCAGAGAAGTGTGGGCCAAAACTTATAATATTGGCGAGCTTGTTCTACGCCTACCGGAGAAGAAGAAGGACAAGCTCAAACCCAAGTGGGAAGGTCCCTTCGTAGTTGATAAAGTTCTCACCGTAGGAGCATACTGCTTACGTAACGCATCCGATAACAAACTCGAGTCGAACCCATGGAACGCAGCCAGACTCCGGAGATTTTACGCCTAGCGCCGAACTCAGTGTTCGTCTCCTTACCCCCTCCTTTTTAATTATGCTCCCTCCCTTTTCCTTTCTCGACCTTTTTTCCTCTTCACACAAAGTATTTAATATAGTACGGACTTCCGGATCGCTCCGGCCGCACTATGTGTGTAAGAAATACCTGGGGGCTTCCTATACGGAAGCTAAAAATAATTACTCTAATGGCTTTTTGCCAATCACATATGCGTTTCTTTTTCCATATGTGCCTTTTCTTCACCATTATATGCATCGATATGACTTAAGATGTGGCCAAGCTGGGTTGCCTGGCTCTTGTGTTTATGCCCTACATTCTCGTTAATTCGGCTAGGGCATAAGGGGAGCACCTCTGCGATTGTTACTGCCGGTTCAGCCGGATGTGTACCTCAGACTGGGTGAAGCCGAAAGCTAGCGTCCTTAAGAGAATATTCGGTCGGTGAACAAAAGATGTATTCATTTATTACAATGTAAATCCCCAGAAGTTTTGTATCCCGCGCCCTTGTTCGCATTCTGGACATGTGCATCGTCGCATGCGTACCCAGGGAAAGGAACCCCTAACGAAACTATTCTCCCTGGAAGATGTTTCTTACTATCCATGTAATATAACATAACTAGTTGGGTACTTGTCTGTTCAAGCACTTATGACCCCCATGCCTGGTTTCCACGCATACCCCGGTTATGTATAACTGAGCGGGTATTCGGACACACCCCGGACTGTAGGATCCAGGGGCTGAAGCAAAAAGGTCCGCCATGACAAATGATTTTACTCCGGCTAGGGACTACTTATGTCCATTGAATTACACAGTCACTTGGGCTTACTATATTCCTCCTCTATACCATCCAATAGGCTATCTAGCTTACAATCCTGTTGAGAATACTTTATGGCTAACACTATTTGGTCATATACCAGACTCACGGGAATTTCTTGCCCATCTAGCCCCGCCGGTCCAACTTCGGCCATATGGTTCGGGTCCAGCTTGGTGTAGCGCGTCTTGACCATAGCCCAGGCTTCTCTTGCACCTTGCCGGCAGGCTGACATCTTCCACAATCGGAAGTGCCGCCGTGCTCCTTGAAGCATATCCACAAGCTCCCCCATGCCATTAGGCAGGAAGCTTGATGGCCACAAGGCCTGAGCAACGCCCTGCATCACTGACCGAGCTCGCTCGTGCAGTTGTGAGAGGTCTTGCAATAAATCTCCTGTAGATGAGGGCATCTCCTCCTCAGGGCGACCTGTTAACATTCCTACAAGCAAAATTCTTTCAATATACTTCCTCGCCGAACTATACTATAGTTCGTCTAGGCACTTACCATAAATGTCGCGTCGAAGCCTTTTGTTCTCCTTCACGGAGTCCGCCAGCTGAGCGCGGACGTCTTTTAACTCCACGATCAGCCGGACATTGGCATCTTGAAGATTGTTCTTCTCCTGCCTAACTTGCGTAAGAACGCGCTCGCCAGCCTTTAGCTGCCTTTTGAGATGCGACTCATCATCTCTTATGCCCTCTGGATTCACCCCGGGATTGTTTGCAGAATTTTCTGTTAGACTTGTCATACCAGCCATTTACTAACGGGTGCATCTTCGTACAATTGAGACAAATGTTACCAGATGAGGCCTTCTGGGATTCATCTAACTTGGCAACCAGGGCCCTCAGCTGGGCCTTGCACACCTCCAGCTCCCGAGACAATTGCTCATTCTTATCTACAAGGACATGTGCATAAATTGATCCTTAAAATAGTTGTTCCAACCGTTTCAAGTCTCAGGGGCTACTACTATACATGCTTATCAAATTTTATTACCCATATATCTTTGGTATACTGGTCCGTCGCTCGGGCAAGCCCGCCTTGAGCAGCTCGGATGTATGCGTCTCCCAAATTGAAAGCATTAAATGCCTCTTCGAAAAAGATGTTGTTGCGAAGTACGACCCATCGGCGCCGGTGATTCATGGCGCTCTCTACTTCGGAATTCGTGGCAGAGAGCATATCCTCGTCCTCTGTCGGAGATGAAAGGATTGAGAAGAGGTGTCTAGAGGGGGAGGGGGGGTGATTAGACACTAAGTACCAAAAGTTGCAGTTTTTAATTTCTTTAAGTTTAAGTGGAGTTTAGGCACAAGTTTAACATTCACAATACATATCAAGCAAGCATTCAAAGAGTATATGAGCAGCGGAAAGTAAAGCATGCAACTTGCAAGAATGTAAAGGGATGGGATTGGAGGATTCAAACGCAATTGGAGACACGGATGTTTTTGTCGTGGTTCAGATAGGTGGTGCTATCGTACATCCATGTTGATGGAGACTTCAACCCACGAAGGGTAACGGTTGCGCGAGTCCACGGAGGGCTCCACCCACGAAGGGTCCACGAAGAAGCAACCTTGTCTATCCCACCATGGCCGTCGCCCACGAAGGACTTGCCTCACTAGCGGTAGATCTTCACGAAGTAGGCGATCTCCTTGCCCTTACAAACTCCTTGGTTCAACTCCACAATCTTGTCGGAGGCTCCCAAGTGACACCTAGCCAATCTAGGAGACACCACTCTCCAAGAAGTAACAAATGGTGTGTTGATGATGAACTCCTTGCTCTTGTGCTTCAAATGATAGTCTCCCCAACACTCAACTCTCTCTCACAGGATTTGGATTTGGTGGAAAGAAGATTTGAGTGGAAAGCAACTTGGGGAAGGCTAGAGATCAAGATTCATATGGTAGGAATGAATATCTTGGCCTCAACACATGAGTAGGTGGTTCTCTCTCAGAAATAGCAAGTTGGAAGTGTAGGTTTGTTCTAATGGCCCTCTCCACGAATGAAGAGTGGGTGGAGGGGTATATATAGCCTCCACACAAAATCTAACCGTTACACACAACTTGCCAAACTCCGCGGACCAAATTGGTAAACTCGGTTAGACCGATTTAGCAAATCTAGTGACCGTTAGGATTTTCGGTGGGACCGACATGCAACTCGGTAGGACCGATATGGTTAGGGTTAGGGCATAACGTAATCTCGGTGATACCGATTACTCAAACTCGGTGGGACCGATTTTGGTAATAAGCTAACTAGAGAGTTGGTCAGGCAAACTCGATAGTGACGATTACACAAACTCGGTGGGACCGATTTTGGTAATAAGCTAACCAGAGAGTTTGCATTGTAATCTCGGTAGTATCGATTACACAAACTCGGTGAGACCGATTTTGGTAATGGACATACACAGAGAGATTACAATCCCATCTTGGTGAAACCGAGATCCCTATCGGTGAGACCGATTTGCCTAGGGTTTGTGGTAGTGGCTAAGACATCTGAACTCGGTGGCACCCGATGGAAGGAATCAGTAGGGCCGAGTTAGACTTTTTGGTTTAGGACAAATGTGGATGTGGTAAAGTAGTTGAGGGCTTTGGAGCATATCACTAAGCCCTTTGAGCAAGCAAGCCATTAAGCAACACCTCATCCCCTCTTGATAGTATTGGCTTTTCCTATAGACTCAATGTGATCTTGGATCACTAAAATAGAAAATGTTGAGTCTTGATCTTTGGAGCTTGAGCCAATCCTTTGTCCTTAGTATCTTGAAGGGGTTCTACATCCTTTAGTCCATGTCACTCCATTGTTGAACTTGTCTGAAACATACTAGGTAAAAGTGTTAGTCCAACAAGAGATATGTTGACATTAGTTACCAAAACCACCCAGGGAGCACTTGTGCTTTCAATCTCCCCCTTTTTGGTAATTGATGACAACATACATCAAAGCTTTAGATAAGGATATAGAGAATAACAAGTAAAGCTTTGGAAAGACATGTAACAAGCATAGGCTCCCCCTACATGTATGCAATCATGTGAAAATGAAATATAGAGGCATGTGAGAGCATAACAATGAGAGAGTAAGCAATGTGTTACATGTATCTTGGCTATATGCATCAAAGCAAATGATGTGAATATGGGAAATGTACCTTCATGCTCATGAGTCCTCCTTGCAAACAATATGTACATCAGCAATAATTTCTCATATACATGATTGTGATGCATATACTTACCTTGTGGTCTTGAGTTGGCTTAGGATGGAATGAATCTGTGAAAATAGGGTTAGATAACACAGATGCACTAACTAGCCAGAGTTAACAAGGAAACCACAAGAGAACCAAGACTGGGATGACATGTAGAGAGTGAGTACTAAGTACCACATTTGGTATAGACATGTCCCAAAAGGTAAGGATGTGCAATGAATTTAAAGAATTTCTTTCCCTTAGATGTCTTGCTCCCCCTGAATCTAGCATGGGATACTGGGAGAAGATAGGGAACAGAAAATCAGAGCAAAATGCAAAATCAGATCTCAAAGAAACAAATGAACAGAGCTAATGCAAATAAGCACATATGAACATGTCTTTCCCCTCAAGAAGACATGTGGCATCTCTCCTCTTTGAACACCAATCATCTGGGATCCTTGAAGATTACTCTCTCCTTGAGTAGTCTCTCCCCCTAGAGATATCTCTCTCCCCCTGTTGAAGTGATAAGCTTTGATGTGATCTCTCTCTCCCCCTTTGACATCAATTTCCAAGAAGGGCCTTCTGGAATTTGTCGTGAATGGGTTTGGTCCTTGAGTCACAACACAAAGCAATGATAAAAGTGTGATGCCTGTAGAGGACAAGATTCATTGAGTGGAGTTGGATCAAAAGTAAAACAGGAATAAATGTCAAAATGTTTTTCCTGTTGTGAAATCGGTGGAACCGAGTTGGATGCTTCGGTTGCACCGAATGATTTCGGTTAGACCAAAGAGAAGAAACCGGTGTGATCGAGTTCATCACAAAGAAAACACTTGTCACCTCAGCTCACTAGACAAGTAAGATCTCACAAGGATTTGCAAGGAATTAACAGAAAGATTTGCAATGAGTTGGATGCAGGGAATGCAGAACAAATAGAAAAGAAAGAAATCTAGATGAAGTTTTTTTTCTTTTTTTTGAAAGGGGAAAGAAACATGCATGAGACAAATGCAAGAGCACAGAAACGAACACAAGAGAACTTCATCTAGAGATGGTCGGTGACAAAGTCACCTATGTTAGAGTATATTGACTTAGGAGTCAAGTGAGAGCACTTGATCATAGGTCATACTCATCGTCTAAGCTCAAAATGGGGTTACCATTTTTCGTTTAAGCATCTTGATGTATTCCTATCTTGTCGAGTTGCTTTGACTCATGACTTGGAGTAAAGCTTCTCTAAGATGGAATAACATACCTTGGGTGGTGGTGTTGATCATGATCATGTAGTTGAACTTGTGTGGGTTGCTCAAGGTTGATGTAGCTCATCAAGAGTTGGGAGCACCACTTGGAATTTGAGTTCATCTACCTACATGGGTTAGTTTTTGCAAGGAAGAGCACTTGTGTATCCAAAATGACAATCATGAAACTCAACATAGAATTTTTCAAAGGATATGTTTGAATGGTTTCGTGCTTCCTTGTCTTCAACCACCGTTGTGTAGAGACTTGGTGATGTAGAGATTGCTCAAGATGTGAGTGAGTTGCAATCTCATAGACTTAGATTCATCCAAGTACCAACATGGGTTAGATAACATGCAAGGTCTAAATAAATCAAAGACATAAGATAGTCATCATAAGAGAAATATCAAGGATTAGTCATAAGCTCATGTCTTGCATGTATCCCAATGGAGTTTCTACTCCAAGTTTGAAGCATCAATGATGTTCAATTCACCTGTTAACCTGCAAAACACTTTCTCATCAAATGTTTTAGTGAAAATATCCGCTAATTGCTTTTTGGTGCGAACATGCTTAAGATTAATGTCCCCCTTAGCAACATGATCTCGAATGAAATGATGACGAACTTCAATATGCTTAGTTCAAGAGTGTTGCACGGGATTGTGAGCAATCTTGATAGCACTTTCATTGTCACAAAGTAATGGAACATGTTTCACATATATCCAATAATCTTTAAGAGTTTGGGTCATCCAAAGTAATTGAGCACAACATGAACCAGCGACAATGTATTCCACTTCGACGGTGGATAAGGATACCGAGTTTTGTTTCTTGGAAGACCAAGACACAAGAGATCTACCAAGAAATTGACAAGTACCCGAAGTGGACTTTCTATCAACCTTGTCACCGGCATAGTCCGAGTCGGAGTAGCCAACAAGATCGAAAGAGGCCCTCTTAGGATACCAAATGCAAAAATTTGGTGTATGGGTTAAGTATCTCACTATCCTTTTCACGGCCTTAAGATGACATTCTTTAGGAGCAGCTTGATATCGTGCACACATGCACACACTTAGCATGATATCGGGACGTGAAGCACATAGATATAACAATGAACCAATCATAGAGCGATAAACCTTTTGATCGACTGGTTCACCATGTTTGGTCAAGTCAAGATGTCCACTAGTAGGCATGGGTGTAGTCATACCTTTGCATTCTTGCATATTGAACTTCTTGAATAAGTCCTTGGTGTACTTCATTCGAGATACAAAGGTACCTTCCTTAGTTTGCTTGATTTGCAAACCAATAAAGAATTTGAGTTCACTCATCATAGACATCTCAAACTTCTCCGACATTAGCTTCCCAAACTTTTCACTAGAGGGTTAGTAGAACCAAATATAATATCATCAACATAGATTTGGCACACAAATAGTTCTCCATTGACCCTTTTAGTAAAAAGAGTGGAATCTATTTTTCCAATTTCAAAGCCTTTTTCAATAAGGAACTTGGTCAAGCATTTATACCACGCTCTAGGAGCTTGTTTAAGACCATAAAGAGCTTTGTGAAGTTTGTAAACATGATCAGGTTTCTTAGGATTAACAAAGCCGGGAGGTTGTTTAACATAAACTTCCTCCTCTATTTCACCATTTAGAAAGGCACTTTTAATGTCCATTTGGTACAAGGTGATATCATGGTGATTAGCATAGGCAAGTAAGATGCGAATGGACTCAAGTCTAGCAACGGGAGCATAAGTCTCACCATAGTCCATACCTTCGACTTGTGTGTAGCCTTGGGCGACGAGACGTGCTTTGTTGCGAACTACTTGTCCATGTTCATCTTGCTTGTTGTGAAACACCCATTTGGTATCGATGATGTTGTGGTTGTTGTCGGGCTTCTCAACCAATGTCCAAACTTGATTTCTCTCAAAGTTGTGTAGCTCTTCATGCATAGCGTTTATCCAATCCGGGTCTTCCAATGCTTCTTCAACCTTCATAGGTTCAATGCTAGAGATGAATGAATAGTGTTCACAAAAGTTAGCTAAACGAGTTTTAGAGCGAGTGATTCTCCCGGTTTGGATATCATTGTAGATTTGCTCGACAGGATGATCTTTAGCAATTCTTGCTCGAACTCGTGAAAGCTTTTGCTTGGGTCTTGGTTGAACATATCTTCATATTGTTCTTATTCTTGGCCTTCTTCATTGTTGATGTTGTCGTTCTCTTATCGTGGTGGAGAAGGAGGTTGTTGACGTTCATCTTGATGCACTTCCTCATTTTCTTCATCTTGGTGTGTCCCACTTGTGGATGCTTCCATATCAACTCTTGGTTCACCTTGTCGTGAGGTAGAAGCTTCCACTTGGACGGACGAGGCACTCTCCTTCACCTCCGTTGGACGAATCTTGCCAATAGACAAGTCTTGGATTGCTTCTGGGGGGTCTTTGTCTCCTACATCAATTGGCAATTGCTCTACTTGCGAGCCGTTAGATTCATTAAACTTCACATCTATCCTCTCTTCAACCTTTCGGGTGAAATTGTTGTAGTCACAGTATGTGTGAGAGTTTGAGCCATAACCAAGTAGGAAGCCTTCATGAGATTTAGGAGCAAATTTAGAACGACGATGCTTATCAAGAATGTAGCACTTTGAGCTGAATACTCGAAAGTATCCAACTTGGGGTTTGTTACCGGTGAGGAGTTCGTATGCCGTCTTGCCGAGTAGCTTGTGAAGATACAACGATTTGTTGCATGACAAGCTGCCTCAACCGCTTCTGCCCAAAAGTGCTTCGGCGTCTTGTACTCATCAAGCATCGTTCTCGCCATTTCAATGAGCGTCCGGTTCTTCCTCTCAACAACTCCATTTTGTTGAGGTGTGTACGTAGCGGAGAACTCGTGTGAAATCCCTTCTTCGTCAAGAAAGGTGTCCACATTTGCATTCTTGAACTCCATTCCGTTGTCGCTGCGAACCTTCTTGATCTTCACTTCAAATTGATTTTGGGCCTTCCTAGCGAAGTTTTTGAAGATCTTTTGAACCTACGATTTATCATCAAGAAAGAACACCCACATAAATCTTGAAAAATCATCAACTATAACTAAACCAAAAGAATTTCCACCGAGACTTTTGTAGGCGTTGGGACCAAAAAGATCCATGTGAAGTAGCTCGAGTGGCCTCCTTGTGGTCATGATGTTCTTCACGGGATGCCTTCCTCCAACCTGTTTACCTACCTGACAAGCGCTGCAAAGTCTATCCTTATCAAATATGACATCGTTAACGCCAAGGATATGATTTCCTTTAATAAGCTTGTCAAGGTTTCACATACCAACATGACCTAATCGTCTATGCCATAACCAACCTTTAGAAGATTTAGCAATAAAGCAAGTTCTAGGTTGAGCCTTTTTAGTGAAATCAACAATGTATAGGTCACCTCTACGTACACCGGTAAATACCATTTTATTATTATCTCTACGAAACACTTGGCAATCTACTTCAGTAAATAGGACATTGAAACTGAAATCAGCAAGTCTAGATACTGAAAGTAAGTTGTAGCCAAGAGATTCAATGAGCATGACATTTTGTATGGAGCTATCATGTGATATGGCCACCTTACCGAGGCCAACCACCTTACCCTTTGAGTTGTCACCGAAAGTGACATACTTTCGAGGACCATCGTTTTCAGCAAGCTCAGGAAACATGTCTTTATCTCCGGTCATGTGATCGGTACATCCACTATCAAGGACCCATTCCTTTCCTCCTGCCATATATCCCCGAATATTTGCCATAAGACCAAAGTGTCTCATTGCATCATCAAGATCAAAGTCACTATCATCATCCTCATCATAGTATCGATGTTCAACATCATCATGTGGTGGATCAAATCCTAGAGAGGGTGATTCATTAGAGTGAGTTGGACAATGATCTTGTTTATGAATTTTAGTAGCTTCGGAAATAATATCACTAATAATTCCAACATCTCCTTTGGCACGCATAAGGTCTGTAAGCTCAAATAGACAATCACCAAACATAGGATCATTGGAATTCATCTTACTCAAGGAAATAGATTTATGGAGAATTTCATCTAGATTTTTCAAGGAATAATTTGGAAAGCGTTCCTCAAGAAATTTCCATATGGTGTAGGCACACTTAAGAGTAGGCAAACATCCAATCAAGTTTATAGGCAAGCCTCTAGTGATAAGTTCAACAATTCTAAGATTGTGAATCATGTCAATTGACTCATCAAGGGTAGGATGCATAGGATCAACATGAGGTGCACAAGGGCTAGAAATGTACTTGTTCAAATGATATTGACTAAAAATCACAAGCATCTCATTTTTCCACTCATGAAAATACTCTCCATCAAGTATAGGTACTCTATGTCTAAGACTCCCAATAGTAGACTCATCCATCTTCCTCCAATGTTGTTTAAACCAAAGCAATGGAGACCAAAGCTCTGATGCCAATTGAAAGGATCAAGAAGAGGTGTCTAGAGGGGGGGGGGGCGTGATTAGACACTAAGTACCAAAAGTTGCAGTTTTTAATTTCTTTAAGTTTAAGTGGAGTTTAGGCACAAGTTTAACATTCACAATACATATCAAGCAAGCATGCAAAGAGTATATGAGCAGCGGAGAGTAAAGAATGCAACTTGCAAGAATGTAAAGGGATGGGATTGGAGGATTCAAACGCAATTGGAGACACAGATGTTTTTGTCGTGGTTCCGATAGGTGGTGCTATTGTACATTCACGTTGATGGAGACTTCAACCCATGAAGGGTAACGGTTGCGCGAGTCCACGGAGGGCTCCACCCATGAAGGGTCCACGAAGAAGCAACCTTGTCTATCCCACCATGGCCATCACCCATGAAGGACTTGCCTCACTAGCGGTAGATCTTCACGAAGTAGGCGATCTCCTTGCCCTTACAAACTCCTTGGTTCAACTCCACAATCTTGTCGGAGGCTCCCAAGTGACACCTAGCCAATCTAGGAGACACCACTCTCCAAGAAGTAACAAATGGTGTGTTGATGATGAACTCCTTGCTCTTGTGCTTCAAATGATAGTCTCCCCAACACTCAACTCTCTCTCACAGGATTTGGATTTGGTGGAAAGAAGATTTGAGTGGAAAGCAACTTGGGGAAGGCTAGAGATCAAGATTCATATGGTAGGAATGGAATATCTTGGCCTCAACACATGAGTAGGTGGTTCTCTCTCAGAAACAGCAAGTTGGAAGTGTAGGTTTGTTTTGATGGCCCTCTCCACGAATGAAGAGTGGGTGGAGGGGTATATATAGCCTCCACACAAAATCTAACCGTTACACACAACTTGCCAAACTCAGTGGGACCGAATTGGTAAACTCGGTCAGACCGATTCAGCAAATCTAGTGACCTTTAGGATATTTGATGGGATCGACATGCAACTCGGTAGGACCGATATGGTTAGGGTTAGGGCATAATGTAATCTCGGTGAGACCGATTACTCAAACTCGGTGGGACAGATTTTGGTAATAAGCTAACCAGAGAGTTGGTCATGCAAACTCGGTAGGGCCAATTACACAAATCCAGTGGGACTAATTTTGGTAATAAGCTAACCAGAGAGTTTGCATTGTAATCTCGGTAGTACCGATTACACAAACTCGGTGTGACCGATTTTGGTAATGGACATACACAGAGAGATTAAATCCCATCTCGGTGAAACCGAGATCCCTATCGGTGAGACCGATTTGCCTAGGGTTTGTGGCAGTGGCTTAGACATCTGAACTCGGTGGCGCCGGATGGAAGGAATCAGTAGGGCCGAGTTAGACTTTTTGGTTTAGGACAATTGTGGATGTGGGAAAGTAGTTGAGGGCTTTGGAGCATATCACTAAGGACTTTGAGCAAGCAAGCCATTAAGCAACACCTCATCCCCTCTTGATAGTATTGGCTTTTCCTATAGACTTAATGTGATCTTGGATCACTAAAATAGAAAATGTTGAGTCTTGATCTTTGGAGCTTGAGCCAATCCTTTGTCCTTAGTATCTTGAAGGGGTTCCACATCCTTTAGTCCATGCCACTCCATTGTTGAACTTATCTGTAACATACTAGGTAAAAGTGTTAGTCCAACAAGAGATATGTTGACATTAATTACCAAAACCACCCAGGGAGCACTTGTGCTTTCAGGAGAACTATGCAGCATTGGCCCCACGTCCGCCTCCGCTCTCAAAGACGATTCTGGAATCCGGCTGGTGGAGGCGTGATTGGCAGGATCCCCGGATATAGTCCGGCTACTCCTCTTCCTGCCGGGACACAAAGGGCGTTGTTATACTTCAAATACAATAATCACGGGACAAGTTTTTGCCTTACCTCTATAACGGTGTTTCGACCCTAACCGCCTTCCTCTTGAGCCTGCTCGATCCGGACGCCCGTGGCCGACGGGTCCCTAGGGGCTCGGCCCCGCACTCCACCCGTCGTCTCTGGAAAAACACGACACTTGAGGGGTAAGGCATGACATCAGAAAGGAGTCCTCTTTGGAGGATAGGGTTTTCGGCTTGGCTTACACGTGATGCAGGTAGCGGTCCGGGATAGTCAGCAATAATAGCCACTAAGGCGCCATCGCAGCTTGCCTGATAAAATGTCCCGTTGACAAGCTCCACGGTAATATCCGGGTCTTCTTTGAGTCCTGGATCTAGGGCCCTTCCGGGGAGGGGCTGGAGATTCCTTCTACGGCCCTCCTCAGTTCCTGCTCGGAAATATCGAGGCAGATAATCTTAGCGAAGAAACACCACAATAAGTGAAGCGGGGAAAGGAATGACGACTTACCCAGTCTGGGGGTTGTACATGGAGAATCCATCCCGCGGTTTAATGTGAAGGAATTCTTCCTCTTCTCCTTTGTATAAATCGGACAATATCCTTGCCAGAGCAATGGCGGAGTCCGGACCCTTACGGCCACAACGGGTGGCATCATCTTCCCCGTTGAAGTGCCACATGGGCTTCCCCCGATATTGAAGCAGTTACACTCCCTGCATTATGCATATTGCCATAACCTTGACTATCGTCAGTCCGGATTTGGCCAGTAACTTTATCCTGCTCATCAGGAAGTGTATTTCCCTGGTGTCCTCCTCTTGGGGGCCCCGAGGGCGCCAGCTTAGACGTGCCCTCGGCGGGGCGTTACAGAACTAGGGGAGACCTATCCGGACTGGATCCGGAAGGGGAATGTCGTCAATATAAAACCACTCTGAAGCCAGTTCTCTGGTGCCTTCTTGGGAGTGCCGGATAGGTATCCGGTCTCGGCAATGCGCCATACTTCGGCCCCGCCCACTTGACATAGGGATTCTCCCTGGTTGCGGGGGACAAGGCAGAACATCTTCTTCCATAACCTGAAGTGAGCCTCACAGCCTAGAAATAACTCACAAAGGGCAACGTACCCTGCTATATGTAGTACGGAGGTAGGGGTAAGGTTGTGCAACTAGAGGCCGTAGAACTCCAGGAGCCCGCGAAGGAACCGGTGGATGGGAAACGCGACGCCCCTTAGCAGATGCGGGATGAGGCATATTCGCTCCTCTGGAGATGGATTAGGAGATCCCTCCGCTTGTTCCCTGCCATTATAGGTGGCTATTCCGGCTCGGACGGGGACCATGAACACCAGTGGGAGAAACCCTTGGGTTTGTAACTCTATCAAACGACTATGAGGAGCTGAACATTCTTCCTAGTCCCCTGGCTTGGAGCGAGGAGAGCGAGCAGAAGAGCTGCGAAGACCGGCCATGTTGGAATGGTTTTTCCGGAGCACTCTGTTGGATGCTTGCTCAAGGGGGAGAGTGAGGTTTGGATCTGAGAATCCCCGTCTCTTCAAATAGACGGTTAGCCCGAAGGATCGGGGGTGGCAAATGTAAAAATGGCTCGGCTCCTCGCATTCGCTCGACACATGGAGATGGTCATTATTGAGGCACTGAAGCCGAGGAGTACAACATTGATGGGAAGCCGGACACTATTCGTCATAACAGGTACTTTGGAGTATTCGGAGATGGAACCCGCCTTGCAATGCCGAGGACAAGACTGCGCGCTAGACTCATCGTCATTGAAGCTTGGTTCAGGGGCTACTGAGGGAGTCCTGGATTAGGGGGTATCCGGACAGCCGGACTATATACATCGTCCGGACTATTGGAGCGTGAAGATACAAGACTCAAGACTCCGTCCCGTGTCCGGATGGGACTCTCCTTTGCGTGGAAGACAAGCTTGGCGATCCAGATATTGTATTTCCTTCCTTGTAACCGACTCCATGTAAACCCTAGCCCTCTCCGGTGTCTATATAAACCGGAGAGGTTGGTCCTTAGAAGACCGATCACAATTACAATCATAATCATCATAGGCTAGCTTCTAGGGTTTAGCCTCTATGATCTCGTGGTAGATCTACTCTTGTACTAACCATATCATCAATATTAATCAAGCAGGAAGTAGGGTTTTACCTCCATCGAGAGGGCCTGAACCTGGGTAAACATTGTGTCCCTTGCTTCCTGTTACCATCAGCCTAAGACGCACAGATCAGGACCCCCTACCCGAGATCCGCCGGTTTTGACACCGACAAGGGCAATTGATAGAAAAGCGAATAATCATGATGATATCCAAGGCAATGATCATGTATATAGGCATCACATCCGAGACAAGTAGACTGACTCCTGCCTGCATCTACTACTATTACTCCACACATCAACTGCTATCCAGCATGCAGCTAGAGTATTAAGTTCATAAAGAATGGAGTAACGCCTTAAGCAAGATGACATGATGTGGACAAAGTGAACTCATGAATGAATAAACCCCATATTTTTATCCTTAATGGCAACAATACAAATATGTGTCATGTCCCTTTTTGTCACTGCGATTGAGCACCACAAGATCGAACCCATCACAAAGCACTTATCCCACTGCAAGAAAGATCAATCTATTGGCCAAACCAAATCAATAGATCGGAGATAAATACAAAGCTATAATAATCATGCATAAAAGAGTTCAGAGAAGACTCAAATAATATTCATGGATAATCTGATCATAGACTCACAACTCATCGGATCCCAACAAACACACTTCAAAAAGTGATTACATCAAATAGATCTCCAAGAACATCAAGCAGAACATTGTATTAAAGATCAAAGAGAGAGAAGAAGCCATCTAGCTACTAGCTATGGCCCGTAGGTATGTGGTAAACTACTCACACATCATCGGAAGGGCAGCAAGGTTGATGTAGATCCCCTCTGTGATTGATTCCCTCTCCAGTAGAGTACCGGAAAAGGCCTCCATATGGGACCTCTCGAGAATAAGAACTTGTTGCGGCAGAAAAAGTGTTTTGGGTGGCTCTGTGTTGGTTTCCCGATTTTAGAGAATTTATAGAGGCGGAATTAGGTCAAACAGAGCAAAGGTGGGCCCATGAGTAGGCGCTCCCTGGTGGCTCGTGGCCACCTCCTTCGTCTTTTGAGTTCCTCCCGAAGCTTTTAGTGTCCTTTTGTCCAGAAAAAAAATCTTCAAAAAGTTTCATGTCATTTGTACTTCGTTTGGTACTGATATTCTGGAAAACCAAAAAGAGGCAAAAAACAACAACTGACACTAGGCACTAAGTTAATAGGTTATTCCAAAAAAAATGATATATAATGGGATAATAATGCATATAAAACATCCAAGATTGATATTATAATAGCATGGAACAATAAAAAATTATAGATACATTGGAGATGTATCAGACGCCACGAATAAAAATCTGCATAGCATATAGAGAAGATTATCATATCAGTCATCTTTCTGTGACTCTGTACATTGCTGGTAGGTAGGGATGTTTGGGCAAGGCGCCAAGCAAACACCTTAATTTTTATGGAACTTGAGTACCCGCAATTTCTTCCACAAAATCCGATCAGCCTCAATATGGGAATGCCTTGGGACATGCCCTAACCAGTCTGTCTGCTTCTTCTTAGTTGCTGACAATAGCCGGTATGCTAAATGTACAAAAACACTCCCTTTTTCTCATAGTGCCATGCCCAAAAGTCCTCCTGCTCTCACAAGCTCAGAGGAATGTTTAGGATTTCCTCCTTCTCCACCACAAGGAAAAGTTCATGAATCTTAGCTATATTCCAAGTTGCCATGTTGTGATCAATCAGATCCGAGACTTTCCGAGGTGGATTCATAGGTATAGGGGAAATTGGCCTTAGCTTATAATCATGAGGAATCCAATTATCAGACCACATATTGGTTGTTTCCCCGTTCCCTATCCTTTTTATGAGCCTGATTGCTTGTATCTGCTTTGGTAATTCTCCAAAGAGGAGAGGATGATGCAGCACAACAAAGGTAAGTATTTCCCTCAGCTATCAAACCAAGGTTATCAATCTAGTAGGAGAGCCAAGCAACACTATTTAAACAACACCTACACCCAAACAACAAAACCTTGCAACCCGACGCATAAGAGGGGTTGCCAATTCCCCCTCAGTATTGAGATAGATCAAATAGCATGAAATTTGATAAACAGATTTAGCAAAAACATAAAATAAAATAAATAAAGAAAAAGTGCAGCAAGGTATTTTTGGATTTTTGGATAAATAGATCTGAAAATAATATGATAGGAAATAGACCTGGAGGCCGTAGATTGATGCTTCTCTCGAGAAAATAGCATACGGTGGGTAGACAAATTACTATTGGGCAATTCACAGAAAAGCAAATAATTATGACGATATCCAAAGCAATGATCATGTATATGGGCATCATGTCCTAGATTAGTAGAGTGACTCCTGCCTGCATCTTCTACTATTACTCCACACATCGACCGCTATCTAGCATGCATCTAGTGTATTAAGTTCATGGAGAAACGGAGTAATGTGATAAGAACAATGACATGATGTAGACATGATATTTTCATGTGGCAATGGATCCCATCTTTTTATCCTTAATAGCAATGATACATGTGTGTCATGTCTCTTTCTGTCACTGAGATTGAGCACCGCAAGATCGAACCCATCACAAAGCATCTCATCCCATTGCAAGAAAAATCAATCTAGTTGGCCAAACCAAACCAAAGTTTCAGAGAAGAAATATGAGGCTATAAAGATCATGCATAAAAGAGTTCAGGAAAGACTCAAATAATATTCATGGATAGATTTGATCATAAACTCACAATTCATCGGATCCCAACAAACACCCCGCAAACAGTCATTACATAAAATTGATCTCCAAGAACATCGAGGAGAACATTGTATTGAAGATCAAAAAGAGAGAAGAATCCATCTAGGTACTACCTACAGACCTGTAGGTCTATGGTAAACTACTCATGCATCATCGGAGGGGTAAGGGTGATGATAAAGAACCCCGCCATGATAATTGACCCCTCTGGTAGTGTCGCAGGAAACCACGACCACCTATGGGACCAGGAGGCCCCTTGCTGGTTCGGCAGGGGGACGTCGCGTTGCACAAAGAGTAGATGAGCATGGGGAAGCACGACAGAGATCAAGCAGGCAATTTTACCTAGCTTCAGGCCACCGTGAGGCATAAAACCCTACTCCTGCTTTGGTGGATTGATGGTGGAAAGGTGGTGGTGGAGCATAGTACACTTGCTCGGCAGGGGTTGCCTCAAGGCAGCAGCGACTACGCGCATATGGGGGTGTGAGTTATCCAACCTTCTAACCTCTTCTACGGTCGCCATGGGCCTCCTTTTATAGATTGAGGGGTCACCATAGTGGCAAAGTAGTCATTATGCACTGATAAGATAGCAAACAGTGCTATCATACATAACTCTGCGGGCTGACATGGCGCACTAAATGCACCACTCAACGTCAGATCATTTGTTGCCCGACAAGGCTTGCCAGGCTATCTTGCCAGCTCCAGACCTGCTCGCTTGACATGTCGTAGGACAACTGTCATCTATGAGGTTTTCCTGTAGAAAGAGGCCGCCATGTGGCGAATGGCTGCCACTTAGTCACTTTGCGGCTTGACACCACACTAATTGACGACATGGGTCGTGGCAGAGTGGTTGGTGAGGTGGTTTTGCCTCCGTGCATCCTGGCAGGCCCTGTCAAGATGCCTTGGTCGTCTGCTTCTGAGTGTGGCCTCGCCCCTTGCCGGGCTCGGCTGCCCGGCAAAGGAGGCCCTTTTCTTGATGATATCTTGCTTCTCTGGCTTGATCTTGGTCCCTCTAATCTGCATGTTGGTCCTTCGACGCTCTTGGTTTCTTGTACTCTGACTTGGGTTGGTGGTCCAATCTTGATCCCATGCCTGTGCATAGTCAGGGCAACATAACCGGGGTTTGTTGCACCGACAGAAGCCCCCATTATCGGTGTCAAAACCGGCGGATCTCGGATAGGGGCTCCCGATCTGTGCGTCAGGGCTGATGGTAACAAGAAGTAAGGGACACAGATGTTTACCCAGGTTCGGGCCCTCTCGATGGGGGTAAAACCCTACTTCCTGCTTTATTAATATTGATGAAATGGGCAGTACAAGAGTAGATCTACCACGAGATCGTAGAGGCTAAACCCTAGGAGCTAGCCTATGATGGTATGAATGTAATTGTGATCGGCCTTCTAAGGACCAACCTCTCCGGTTTATATAGACACCGGAGAGGGCTAGGGTTTACATGGAGTCAGTTACAAAGAAGGAAATATAATATCCGGATGGCCAAGCTTGCCTTACACGCCAAGGAAAATCCCATCCGGACACGGGCCGAAGTCTTGAGTCTTGTATCTTCACGCTTCAATAGTCCGGACGTTGTACATAGTCTAGCTGTCCGGATACCCCCTAATCCAGGAGTCCCTCAGTAGCCCCTGAACCAGGCTTCAATGACGATGAGTCCGACACGTAGTATTGTCTTCGGCATTGCAAGGCGGGTTCCTCCTCCGAATACTCCAAAGTGGTTATCGAACACGTAGACCGTGTCCGGATCCGCAAGGTGATCTTCACATACCACCGTAGAGAGAATGATATTTCACAAATGCAATCTGCTGACAATTTTTTCTGATGACATGACATGTTATTACGGTCGGATCACTATTCGAACCGTTTCCCCACAACCAGCTACAATGCCTATCACGAGGAGGTTTCTGTGACACGTCTTGTCAAAGCAGAGATCGTGTCCCCTTATTACAGGATTCTCATCAATACGGGCATGGGTAGTCTAACCGTGCCGCTAATCGCGGCGAGCGGGAGGCGGATGGGTTCCACCAGGCAAGTGGGGAAGCACAAAAAGCCTTTATCGCCTTTATAAGGAGGTCAGGTTACTTTCTCTTTTACCCACACCTCCTTCTCCTGCTAGCTCATTCCCCTTTGCGCAAGCCCTAACACCCAAGCACTCTTTTCCCCCACCAAAGGGAAGTTTTCTGAAGATGTCCGGAGCAGGAGGCAAATGGATGGCCTCAACTGTCCAAGAGAAGGACATCAAGAAGCTTCGGGGAGCCGGGTATCTGGCCTAGAAGGTCGGCCACCATCTTCCCCCGGCGGGATAGGTGGTCCCTACTCCGGAATCTCATGAGAGAGTCGTGTTCCTTCCCTATTTCGTCCATGGGCTCGGGTTCCCCCTTCACCCGTTCGTTCCGGGAGTCATGTATTACTACGGGATCGATTTTCATGATCTTTCCCCCAACTCCTTCCTCAATATCTCGATGTTCATCGTCGTGTGCGAGGCCTTTCTCCGGATCCCACGTCACTTCGGCCTATGGCTGAAGATTTTCAATGTGAAGTCCAAGGTGGTGAGTGGCGAACACACCGAGTGCGGCGGCGCCATGGTAAGCAAGATGCCCAAGGTTGTCTAGCCGAAAGGCGCTTTCAACGACTCCGTCAAGGAGTGGCAGCAGCAGTGGTTCTATATCACCGAACCACGCAGCAAGAAGTGGGCGGCAGCTCCAGAGTTCAGATCCGGAGCTCCACTGCGGCTCACGTCCTGGCCCGAGAAGGGCCTGAACTAGTGCTCGTCTGACGAGTTGTTACTGCTCCAGACACGCATCCAGGGCGTGATCGATAGAGACGTCAAACTCGTCGACATAGTCCAGGTGATGCTAGTTCGCCTGGTTCTCCCTTGTCAGCTCCGAGCTTGTACCCTGTGGGAGTTCGATCTGGCCGAGCACCAAACCCTTCAGGAGCTTTACGACTCCACCCACAAGGATATCTGGAAGGTGCTCTTCAAGTCCGGCAAATCGTGGCCAGGCCCCGCCGAGGACCGTGGGTATCAATCATCCCATTCTCCCAGCTTGGTAAGTCACAACCACACTCTGTCTATTCGTGCTTTAATTGGCACATCATGCGGGAGACACCCTAATCATGTTTCATTGCAACCTCAGGGATGGGTAAAGAAGGTGGAGCGGCTACATCGTCTAGCCCCCCTGCCGGAGGAACTGGCCGGACCTCTTTTGATGAAGATGTTGGTCCCCGCACCTTACAAGGCACCAAAGAAGGAGGCCTCCAAGAAGGTCAAGAAGACCCGGGGTGGCCTTCGTCGTCGCGAGGTTTCAGACACCAGATCCGAAGACTCCAGTGACGATCCTTCATCTGACAACAAAGAGGAAGAAGCAGAGGAGGATGAGCCTCACTCTGATGGTGGGAGGAAGAGGACGGCCTCCGCATCTCTGGAGGCCGGATCGCCCAAGAGGGGGAAACATTCCCTCCCAGCGGCATCCCCCACGACTGCCGATAGCAGCCCGGAGTGGGATCCCCGGGCCTAGCCCCTGGAGAAGTCATAAGTATCCGAACATGCATATGCGTCCGGGATCGTTTTTTGGGTATAGTGGTTTTGACTGTTCCCTACATATTGCACAGTCCGGCAAGGTCCTGCGCCGGCCAGTCCTCGTCGGAGGATTCACTGGACTCGGACGCTTTGGCGAGTGAGACGCCTCCGCAGGCCCCTTCCCACAAGTTTGGGCGCGACACCGAGGTGTCGTCTCGACAAGACCCGGACCAGGGAGGACATATCCCTGGTGCCGAACACGCAGGGATGGATATGGCCCCCGGGACCTCTAGGGTTCTGGGATCGAGCAAGCAGCCCACCTGATGGCGGGGGGGGGGGGCATCCTACACCGTCGACGTCCTCTGTTCAAGCAGGGGTGCCTGGCGGTCTATTGATAGCGTTGAAGAACGCGTCTATTGTCGACGAGCATCGGGCCCTTGTGGGCGAGGTGGTTGAAAGGATTCAGTCCGCCGAGAGCGGGCTGAACGCGTCCTGCCTTAGTCTTATAAAGGCTTTTGAGGTATGTCTCCTAGGAAACCCTTAAGGAATTGTCATTATAAGTAGTAGCCCCTGATACACTGTCCGGCAAAGGAGATAGAGCCGGGCAGGGGATCAAACCCCCTGCCTTCACAGGAGCCTGTGTAAATGATGTATACCCTTTGGTGTGAAAACAGGCATCCGCCAAGAGGACTTCCGCTTTCAAGGAGGAAGTTTCCGAACTGAAGCAGAACCTTGCACGGTCCAAGGAAGAACTCGGCCGTGTGAGGAAGCAACTGGAAGACAAGCAAGGTATGTTGAAAACATTTGTCTTGGCGTTGGCACGAACGAATGGTTGTGCAGAATAGAAAAAATTTAGTATTGTCTGCTCTAGGAGCATGTGCCAAATACGAGGCACTAAAGAAAGCTTTGGCTGATGCCAACAAGAAGGCTGAGGCCGAACAGGCGCTTCGTGAAAATCACGAGGCCTTGGTTATCACCGCTGAGCAGAGCTCCAGGAAGCTGTGGAGAAAAGCGAGAGCTTGGAGCAGAGTCTAAAAGGGAAAGAATCCGAGCTCGCCCAAGCTCTCGAGGATGCAGAAGGTGCTCGGGAAGAAGCCCGAGGTGCTGCGCGGGACATTCAGGAGGCCCGAAAAGTGGCGACTGGTAAGGCCTTCTGTATTCTTAGCTTATTGTATGTTAGAATGTGAAGAATCCAAGCGGCATGCTGAATTCTTATTTTTCCAGGGGCTTTTGCGGATCTTCCTCGCAGCATATCAGATGTTGCTCAATTTTATCGCACCGAGGAGAAGAAGACTGCGGAGAGGGATTTCTGGTTGCAGTATCTGGCGCCGAACTATCCGGTGCCATTTATCGATCAGATGAAACAGCTGATCGAACTGCACCAGGCGGCCGAACTAGCCATGAAGGACTTAGTTGTCCGGCCGTGGCCTGCGGATCCGATTCCAAGCAGCTACTTCGCACTTGTCAAGCGGATCGTGGGCGCCTATCCTCGGCTAGATGCTATCAAGCGACCAGTCTGCATTGAAGGCGCGCATATGGCGTTTGCCCATGCGGAAGTGCATTGGTGGAGGCTTGACGCGGAAAAGCTGACCACTGAGGGGCCACCGGAGGGTAAGGAACATCACAAGCCCGAGCTGTATTATGAAGGTGTGATGAAAGGGGCCCGCCTTGTGGCGGACAAGTGTACTAAAGACATCATATTTCCCTGAGGGCATCTATGCCACTTGTTGTAATATGGGATAATGGCATGTTTGTTATATATTGCCTGTTTTATTTGAACATATGTTCTTCCCGTGCGGCTGTTTATTGTATGCAAATTCTGGGAGTTGGCCAGTCGTCGGCTTCTGCCCCCTCGTAAAAAGGATACGGGGGTGTTCGGGATATATCTGAACGCTCTTTATCCCATAGTTGGGTCCTTTTAAGGAGGTGTATCTTTCCGTGAACCAGGCAATTGGACTATGGGGCTTTATTACTCTCACTTAGCCATAGGGATTTGAGTATGGTCGGCGCAGCCCCTAGTGTTCGGAAGGCTGAACTAGGGGCTCTATTGGCGCCTGATCAGAAGACCGATCCGTCGCACTTAGCATTTATGATGGTGTTATGTGGAATAAATCTTTAAGGATTTTATGACGTCTCGAACAGCGGACCGACTCTCGCTTCATCATGACAGTCGGTTTTCGGCTTTCTCTACTGAGGTGCTCGTCCGGCTGAACCGGGACACAACCACAGTAGTTCTCCCAGTGCAACCTTAGCCGATAGAACGGAACATAAGGTACCTAAACATGGGAGCCGGGCAAACCCAACCAATGACCCAAGACATGATTCGGAGCAGATGCATATAGTGCTATAAGTTCAGGGTGCCGAACGACCGAAAAGGTGGTCAGACTTGCTTGTCGTACTGTGGAGCCCCTGGTGCAACCAGGCAAACGTGGAGCGTGGCTTTCATTTTCGGCAAAGAGGCGTCGGCGATAAACGACAGCCGGTAATTGCTATTTACGCATTGTAGTAGAATTTTATGTCTATGCATATTAGTATGATGTATGGAAAGAGGTGTTGTTTGACGGAACCTGTTATGGCCGGACTGGGGGGGGGCTGTGAGCGGGTCGAGAATGAATCTGAACTGCCTTCTACCTACATGTTCCTTCCTTTGTGTGTCCGGGATAATTCCATGCCACCAGTTCTGTTCTACGTCAATCGTTAGTTTGCAAATGCGAAATGCTTGAAGACAGCTAGGTGTCCTCTTGTTGTTGCTCCCAGGGTCCCTAATCGGGCCCTGGTGTGCCCAGTCGTTAGACCGTGAGGTAGTACGGACTCCGCAGTGGATGTCCGGATGGTTGGCCTGGGTAATTTACCACGTAGAATCTAGTTGACGTGGTTTTTCCCGTTAGCATACGGTAAGCTATTGTATGGGAAGGTGCCGAGGATTTATTCTTTGGCGTAGCATTTTTGGATGGTCCGAAGGCAACAATTTAGAGTTGTGGGCCAATAGAACTTGGCCTTTGCACCTTACATCATTTAGGAGATGTTTTCCGTGACGTCATACCCTTGTGGGCTTTGTGTGTTATGGAGCCCCCAGATTACTAGGTCTAGAGGCACTGCAATTAACTTGCCGTGGTTTAGGTGGTCCTGGGCAGTCGGTCGTACTATTACGCTCTGGGGGGGGGGGGTTCTTCACGAGGCATCTCCCCTTTATTGCTTCCGATGTGTGACCAGCCACTTTGTTTTGAGAATCCTGCATTGTCTATTGGTATGCTTTGCCTTCCTTCTCGGGGTACCGTGAATTTCACACGGCTGATCCAGCATGTATCTTCGGTCGAGTAGGCTTGTGCTGCTCTTTGCCTGTTTGTCGGACTGAGCGTTGCCGGACTTGGCACCACCTTCCTTGTCTTGATGTTTATGACCTTTATGCCGAGGTCTGAGGGTGCCTCTTCGTATCTGCTGCTTGCCGCCTTGGACTGTAGTGATGCGTGGGCGTCTGCGTGCGTGCCCGTGGTTTTTCTGCTCGAGTTGAGGTAGCCAGTTGTGCCGTATGTGCCCTTTATTGGGGCTCTCGAGTTCATATTTTTTGGCGGACAATATCTTGGTCCACCTATCCTCTAGCGCGTCTTGGTCAGCTGTGAGCTGCTCTTGTTTCCTTTGCAGGCTCCTTGCTGTATCCATGAGCCATCGCTTGAAGCGAACTTGTTCCACTGGGTCCTCTGGTATGCCGAATTCGTCGTTGCCGAGGCTTGCCTCGTCATCGTCGGGGGGGGGGGGTGTGATTGTCCTTCTCCCAGTATCCCATCGTCATTGGTCCGGCCTGCTTAAGTGTAGGCTGACTCGGGTTGTATTCCTTTTTGGCACCATCCGGACTACTCTCGTTTCCGGGGCCGTTTTTGGTGTGGCGGGGTTTGGAGTGGTACCGATAATGCACATGTTGTGCCTTTCTTCCTGAGGGGTTGTCCTCTGTTGCCTTGTCGCCATTAGTTTCCTCTGGAGTGTCCACCATATATATATCATATGAGGAGGTGGCCGTCCACCACCGGGTGAGCAGTGGCTCCTGTGATTCTCCTACATCGTCGTCCATACCGTCGATGTCTTCAGAGTTGAAGTCAAGCACGTCGGTTAGATCATCGATCGTAGCAATGAAGTGGGTGGTGGGTGGGCAACGAATTCCGTCGTTGTTTGCTTCCCACTTGAGACAGACATAGTTCGCCCGGAGTCTCCTTACAAGGAGGGAGACTTCAATAAGTCCAGCATGTCGCAAAAGGGCGAGTGCTGAAAAACATCCCCCGCAGTGAACTCCATCACCGGGGCCCAACCAGGATTGGCGGGCTCGGGGGCGCGCGGACTAGAACCTGCGTCCGGATATGAATCCGGGGGTCCGGAGTCACAGGTTCCCTTAGAGGTGAAACCTGTGTTCGGCTCCATCGCCGATGAAGGTACGGCCTGCGGGGCGGGGTCCAGCCCTCGGTCCTTAGGCGAAACAACCTGTCCCGGATTTATATGCAAGGCTTCCGCCGGGATGATATCTCGAGCAACGTCTGACAGTAGGTCTAAGCCATGCTCATCGCGACTGTTCGGCACTTCTGGCGCTGGCCTGAATCCGTCGAAGATCAAGTCTCCGCGGATATCCTCCGTATAGTTCAGGTTTCCGAACCTTATTTGATGGCCGGGGGCATAGCTATCGATCTGCTCCAAGTGGCCAAGCGAATTGGCCCGCGGCGCGAAGCCGCCGAACACAAAGATCTGTCCAGGGAGGAAAGTCTCACCCTGGACAGCGTCGTTAATGACGATTCAAGGAGCCATCGATCTTGACAACGACGTCACAGAGGAACTCTCAATGAAAGCACCAATGTCGGTGTCAAAACCGGCGGATCTCGGGTAGGGGGTCCCGATCTGTGCGTCAGGGTTGATGGTAACAAGAAGTAAGGGACACAAATGTTTACCCAGGTTTGGGCCCTCTCGATGGAGGTAATACCCTACTTCCCGCTTGATTAATATTGATGATATGGGTAGTACAAGAGTAGATCTACCACGAGATCGTAGAGGCTAAACCCTAGGAGCTAGCCTATGATGGTATGAATGTAATTGTGATCAGCCTTCTAAGGACCAACCTCTCTGTTTTATATAGACACCGGAGAGGGCTAGGGTTTACATGGAGTCGGTTACAAAGAAGGAAATATAATATCTGGATCACCAAGCTTGCCTTCCACGCCAAGGAAAGTCCCATCCGGACACAGGCCGAAGTCTTGAGTCTTGTATCTTCACACTTCAATAGTCCGGACGTTGTACACAGTCCGGCTGTCCGGATACCCCTTAATCTAGGACTCCCTCACCCGTGCCTGCCCCGAATGCGCTGCCGAGCATCGTCAGGGTAGGACCTAATAAGTGCACAACGGGGTTGCCGAAGAGGCTGGCCTCTTGAGGTCTTATTTGCTTCTTTATTAGCCTTGATTCCAGGCTAGTTTCCAGTTTCTCCGCACGTCGCGCGCAAAGCTGTGAAAGAACTTCGCTCGTGGCATGCGGATTCTTCTTGCTTCACTATCACGGGGTGGAAACTTCCATCCCACTCGCCTCTGGTTTTGCACCCACACCTACCATGTGTTCTACATGCACGAGGTGTGGTAGGTGGTGGATGCGGAGGGCATTGGGAGGAGTGCCATGGTTGAAAACCGAGTGTTGATGGTTGGAGCAAAGGGTCGGCCTTGATTCCCAGGGCCACAGAGGGCGCAGAGAGGCCGTATTGGAGGAGCGGGGCGGCCATTTTCTGTACGAGGAGCCAGCCCCTGCCTCGTCCCCCTATAAAAAGGGGCAGAGGCAATGCCTCTCTGCACACACTTCTTCTTCTTCTTCTTCCTTGCAACCCTTTCCTTTCTGGTCATGGTGAGAGGACAAGGGCATGGAGGCCCCCCGGCGGTGGTGACGAGGGCTTCTACTCGACAGCACATCCCTCCCCCTTCGGATCCTGTGGTGGCAGAACCTACGGCGAGGGGAGGAGGAAGAGGGCGAGGTCGAGGTTGCCACGGTGCTCAAGGTGGAGGAGGGCGGGGAGGCGCCTCGGCTATGCCCCCATCGACGGCTCCTCCCCCAATGGAAGGCCACGTTGGGGACCAACCTCGAGAGTTCATCATCTGGCTATACAAGCCCCTATGTGGTCATCTTTGCCTTCTGACTCCCTTTGCATGTGAGATGGAGCTCGAACAACCACGCGCTCTGAGGTTGCATACAAGGGGTTGTGGGAACGACAATAGGTGGGTTGATGTTGACTTCCCTGCTCCTAACATAATGTACCTCCACCGTGGTTGGAAGACCTTCGCCCATGCCCACGGCTTCTCAGAGGGGCATGTTCTCCAGTTCAAACTAATGGAGAGTAGCCTGCTCTCCATCAAGATCTTTTGGCGCTCGGGAGGTCGCTTAGGATGTTGCGCCGAGAGCTCGACTAATGATGAAATCTCCTCCTCGAGCAAAAGCGACAAGGAGGACAGTGACGGCGATGATGATGGTAGCGGGCAGGGGAGCGACGACTCTGACTCCGGCTGATCACCGCCCGCACCATCTTCATCAGGCAGCAGCACCATCATCTGCATCCACATCTCCTTCCCGGCAACGCGATTTGCCGGGGAGTTGGATGCAGAGGAGAGGATGGTTCTTCCGGGCTCCTCCCACAGTCCTCCAGCTAGACCCTGGCAGGATTCCTCTCGGGCTCAAACTCTGTTAGCCCTGCCGGGTCCTGCTGGCCCTGGTGGCGGTGGTCGACGGGGTCGCCTTCCGTCGTGCTCTCCATCGGGGCGTTCCCTTGCGCTCTTTTTTTCGTCGGGCTACCTGTCCTGGAGCCCGAGGGGGGCGAGCTAGGCTCCCGCCCAGGCGCTCCTTTTGCCCTCCTCGCCTTCGAGGGCCGTGCCTAGGAGGAGAGGGACAAGAAAGGGCATCACGGGACACTTATCTTTTTTCAATCTTAAACTTGTAGGCACTTGCAAAATTTTAATTCAAATAATGTAATCTCTCGAGTCCATATTTGTGTTCTGTAATACTTGTACTTGTATCAGCATATTAATGAAAAAGATGAACCTTGCCAGGAACCCGTGCATGTGTATGTCCATGCAGAGGTGAGATGCCTCTTTAATGTAAATAAATGAGTTTTCCCCGGCAGGCTACCTTGCCGGCACCTTTTTGCTTGCCGGAGAACGAGTCTACCAGGCAAACAAAGGGACCAGCCCCCCGCCAACTTCCTTTTACCAAAGGACACTGCAACCATCCTGACCAAAGCAGCGTTCAAGTCAGGGATGGGAGCACCTAAGTTCCAAGAGAGTGGCAGGTTTCCTTATGCACAAGTTATAGCTTATAGAACACTAATGGACAGGAGGTAGGACTTATCTGTTTGGTTTGCCGGGGATCACAGTGTCGGGGCAATCTTCTAAACTCCTTGTCAAAGCCAAGTTCACGGTAGGAACCTTCAGCTTCATGTAGATGAGAATGAATGCAGAATGCGATCCTACCTATATGCATATGTAAATGCTTATGCAGTGATCTTGGAATGCTCATGCATGCATGCAATCTTGGTTGGGGCCCCCCACAGCGCTTCATTATTTTCTCTTGCATAGGGTCATCGCCCTGGCTTTGTACAAGGGGTTACATGCAACTGAGGCAATGCCTGTACAAAAGGGTGGCTGCCGGGCAGGGCTCGACAGCCGCGCCTTACGGGTAGAACTTGTGGAGATGATCAATATTCATGAGTTTTGCAACTGAATACCATCTCCGGTCTCCAGACGGACTGCGCCAGGTCTGGAGACTCGTACTACCCGGTAAGGGCCTTCCCACTTTGGTGACAATTTGTGTGTACCCTTGGCAGATTGAACGCGCCTAAGGACAAGGTCACCTTCCTCAAAACACCGGGCGTGAACCCTGCGGCTATGATAGCGACGCGGGGCTTGCTGATAGCGTGGAGCATGCGTAGCAGCCCAGAGACGGATCTCCTCGAGTAGCACAGTGTCGTCATGCCAGTGCTAATCTTGCGCTAATTCATCGTAGGAAAGCACTCGAGGCAACCCATAAATGAATTCCTCCATGGGGTAACTACTTCTGCCCCATAGACCAGGGAGAAGGAAGTATGCCCGGTAGCTAGGTTTGGTGTCATTCTGAGGGACCAGAGAACTACCAATAGCTCCTCGATCCACCGCCTGCCGTGCTTCTGTGGTGTATCAAAGGTTCTTGTGTTGATTCCGTGCAGCACTTCAGCGTTCGCCCTCTCAGCTTGTCCATTGCTCCGGGGGTGTGCCATAGAGGCAAATAAGGTCTTGCATCCGAGGGCATGAACATATTGCATGAAGGCGCGGCTCGTGAACTGGGTGTCGTTGTCGGTAATGATTCTTGACAGAACTCCAAAATGACACACCAATTCTTTCAAGAACTTGATAGCTGACTGAGCAGTCACCTTTCTCACGGCAGTCACTTTTGATCACTTTGTAAACTTGTCGATAGCAACGAATAAGAATTAAAAGACCCCGATTTCTCGAGGTAAGGGGCCGAGGATAGAGAGCCCCCAGACCGAAAATGGCCATGATATAGGGATTGTCTGAAGAGCTTGGGCAGGCAGGTGGGTTTTCTTGGAATGGAACTGGCAGGCTTCACATTTCGTGACTAGCTCGACCGCATCTTGGAGGGCCGTGGGCCAATACAATCCTTGTCGGAATGCTTTCCCTACTAATGCCCTTGATCCAATGTGGGAGCCGCACATGCCTTTGTGAATCTCAGCCAACAATTCCTTTCCTTCTTCCCAGCAGACACACTTCAATTTTACACCGTTGGGCCTCCTTCTGTATAGAGTGTCATCGACAAACTGATACATACTGGCCCCTTGGGCTACTTTCTCAGCCTCATCTTCGTCGCTGGGAAGCTCTCTGGTTCGAAGGAAGTGGACAATGTGCCTTGCCCAAGTTGGAGCCTGGGGCTCGACAACGAGGACTAGCAGCACCTCCTCAGCTACGGGAGCACATGCCTCGTTCGCGGGGTCTATGGGCCCGGCTGGAGGGTGTGGTCTGGCAGGCTGCGAGGAGTTGTTTCCGGTAGGGTCTCTACCGGGAGCGGACGACTCTACCACGAGAGGATTACCGATGTCCAACTTTCTCCTTTTCTAGGCCATTGCTGCTGGGGATACAGAGGGTTGAGTGAGATGGAGAACAAAATTCCCTGGTTCCACAGGAAGCTTCTGCGCAACACACTTTGACAGATGATCAACTATGCTGTTTTCCGCACGGGGTACGTGCTCTATTTGCAATCCGTCAAAGTGCTCTTCCAATCTCCTCACTTCCTCGACGTATGCCTCCATCAACGAACTTTGGTAATCCTTGTTGACTTGTCTCACCACAAGCCGTGAATCTCCTCGAATAATCTACTTCTTAATTCCCAACTCAGCTGCAATCCTAAGAACGGCAAAGAGCCCTTCATACTCAATTGTATTGTTGGTTGCTTTTTCCCGGGCAAAATGCATTTGGACGATGTACTTCAAGTGCTCCCTAGAGGGGGCAACAAGAAGCATGCCAACCCCTGCACCTTGTAGGGAAAAAGCACCATCAAAATACACAATCCATTCTTTCGGTGATTCCTTGCCTGGAATAACACTCTCTGTCACTTCCTCATCAGGGGTTGGTGTCCATTCTACAATAAACTCTGCCAATGCCCTCCTCTGAATAGCTGATGTGCTCTCGAACCTCAAACCAAAACTGGATAACTCCAAAGCCCACTCCACTATTCTGCCAGTAGCCTCAGTGTTTCGGAGTATCCTTTGCAACGGGAAACAAGTGACAACCGTGATCTCATGGGCTTGGAAGTAGTGGCGCAGTTTCCTTGAGGCCATAATGAGACCAAAGATCAAGTTTTGCACACCAGAGTACCTCGATCTAGACCCTTCTAATATGGATCTGATGAAGTACACTGGGCGCTGCACCACTTTCTTCCTTGTCGTGTCCTTGGGGTCGCCCTCGTGCCATGCTCATTGCTGTCCCGATCCTTCTCTAACTCTGCCGGTCTCTGATCACTCTCTGCCTCATCCACTTCTCGCTGTGTTACCAAAGCTGCACTAACCACTTGGTTGGCTGCTGTTAAGTACAGTAGCAACGGCTCCTGGGTTTTTGGAGCAACCAAGGTAGGCACAAAGGACAAGTAGGCCTTCAAATCTTGCAAAGTTGCATCTGATTCCGGGGTCCACTTCATAGGTCATGCCTTCTTCAAAATTTTGAAGAATGGTAGGGTGCGCTTGACAGATTTGGAGATGAATCTACTTAGCGCGGCAACACATCCTGTCAGACGCTGGACATCCTTAACTGTCCTTGGTGCTTGGATATGCTCGATAGCTTTGATCTTGTGGGGTTGGCTTCGATCCCATGATGGGATATGAAGAACCCAAGCAGCTTGCCGGAGGGAACACCAAATACACACTTCTCTGGGTTGAGCTTCAAATTGATCTTGCGTAGATTAGCAAACGTTTCCTCCAAATCCTGAATAAGGGTGGTTCTATCCTTGGTCTTGACCACAATGTCATCCATATAAGCTTCTATGTTTCTGTGCAGATGTGGCTCAAAACCAATTTCGACTACCCTCACAAAAGTGGACCCGACACTCTTTAATCCGAACGACATGAGGACAAAGCAGTACGTTCCACTTGGAGTAACGAATGACGTCTTATCTTCATTATACTTGGACATGAAGATTTGTTGCATACCCAGAATATGCATCCAGAAAGGAGAGCAAATCACAACCTGAAGTGGAATCCATAATTTGATCAATATGCGGCAAGGGAAACAGATCCTTCGGGCAAGCTTTGTTGAGATCTGTGAAATTTATGCAAAGCCTCCACTTCCCGTTAGCCTTCTCGATTTGCCAACCATGTGGGATGCAACACTCGTCTGACCAAACCAACTTCCTCAAGTTTCTTGATCTCTTCCGCAATGTACTGTTGCCTCTCCAAGGCTTGCTTTCGGACTTTCTGCTTGATAGGTCGGGCGTGTGAGCAGACATCAAGGTGGTGCTTGATTACCTCCCTGGGAACACCGGGGATATCAGATGGTTGCCAGGCAAACACATCGATATTCGACCACAGGAAGGCAATGAGTGTGCTTTCCTACTTGTCATCGAGGGTGGCGATGATAGTGAAAGTACCATCAACGCCAGCCAACCCTGCCGGGACCTTCTTTACTCGGGGTGCAGCGACCTTGGATTTCTTGCTGTTGGAACACTCCGGCACATTGTCAACGGGTGTCGTGCACTTGGTGGGGGCACGCTTCCCAGACTCCTTGCCAGAGGCCCTACAATCCATCTTCTTTCCTTTGCTTTCCTTGGCGGGAGTTGCTGCGGCTGCTGCCTCTGCCACGACTACATCCTGGTACATCTTGTCCACACATATAATTGCATCCTTCTCATCTGATGGGATGGTGATGACTCCCAGTGGATGAGGCATCTTCAATGTGTTGTAGGCATAGTGGGATGCCGCCATGAACTTAGCCAAGGCTAGGCATCCAAGAATCCCATTGTACGGCAGGGGGAGATCAACCACATCAAACACAATCCTCTCAGTCATGTAGTTCAGTTTTCCCCCAAACGTTACCGGCAACGTAATCTTCCCCTTAGGATGACTCTTGCCGGGATTAACTCCTTGAAACATGCTGGTAACCTCCAACTCTTTCTCTGCTATCTGAAGCTTGTTGATAACTGCTGGGAGATCAGATTCAACCCGGCTCCGCCGTCCACCAACATCTTTGACCTTGAGGTTGCGAATTGTTGGGGAGACCAACAACGGCAAACATCCTACCGCAGTGGTGCGGCTACGATGATCCTCCTCATCAAAGATGATAGGCATACGGGACCACTTGAGCGGCTTCCAGGCCTCTGGCGCTGGTTCCACAACATTGACTTCTCGCGCCCATCGCTTGAGTTGGCGGTGAGAGGTGTGCAGAGATGCACCCCCGTCAACGCACAGGGCGTCAGTGGCCTTCTAAAACTCTTGCTCACTGGTTCCTCTTCATCCCCTCTATCACTCTCATCATCACAGGTTTCCTTCTCTCGACCTCTAGAAGGCTTTCCTTAGTTCCGAAAGGGTCTGCCAGGGCGATTTACTTCACCACCTCGGCCCTTACCGCAGCAACATTCTAACCTTTTTCCTTGTCACGCTTCTCATACTCTACTTTCTATCTCTTGACAAGCTGCTCAACTTGATAACACTCTTGAAGGTCGTGGCCCTTGGTCCTATGGATCTTGCAATACGACCCATCACCTTTTCCGGCTTTCTCGGCAGTCGCAGCTTCCCGACAGTCAGCGCACACAACAACTTCCTTGCTGGGGGCCTCAGCCTTGGCCTTCTTGCCAGTACTAGGCATACCCGATCCTTCAACAATCATCACTAGCTTATCCCCATACTTCTTATTGTGCTTCTTGCTCTTCTTCTGACTAGTTGACTCATCTTCATCCTCTGAATCAACATTGGTGCAATCTTCCTCTCTAGGTGTCATGGAAATGTCACGACAGATGTCCTAGCAAAAGGACTTAGTCGTGGAGCCATCGAAACTAGGAAGCTTAAAGGGGTTAAAATGGGACAAAGGACACGGGAGTTTATACTGGTTCGGCCCCTTGCGGTGAAGGTAAAGGCCTAATCTAGTTTGAGGTGGTATTGCTTATGTCTCAATTAGCAGGGAGCGAATCCGCTTGACCTAGCTTTCGACCTGATCTTACTTGCCCTGAACCGCCGCCAGGTCGTCCCTTTATATATCGAGGTTGATGCCCAGCGGCTCACAGAGTCCAGGTCGGCTCATAAACAGAGTCCGGCTCGGTGACTAACTATTCTTGCCTTACAATACAAGTCATACATATATGGCGGTTTATCTCTATGGGCCTTAAGCCGCCTTTAGGCCTTGGGCCCTTAACTGAACCACCATCTTCAAATATCGTCTTGGGCTTCATATCATGAATCTCCATAGGTATAACCCGGCCCCTCCTGGGCGGGTCATACCTAATAGTAATATCCCCAACATTAGGCCCCCGATTGATTTGAACTGGTTCATGTCAATCTTCAACACATAGGAAAAATCTTCTCTTCTTCATTTGTGCGAGAATTTATAACCCGCCATGACGTCATCTTCTGGATTTGTGATAACCCGCCAGGACGTCACCTGTCATTATTTCACACTTTATCCAACATATCTCAACGGATCTTTATCTTAATAACCATCCGAGAATCGAGGCGCCTGAGCAGCTGGATAACCATGTTTTGGTCTCCTCGTTTTTCACACCCACTTATGAGTCTTTCCTTATAAATAGCCACGACCAGTCTTTCCTCATTCTCCCCCTTTCCAGTGTCTTCCTCCTCTCGCGACCATCTGCCGCTCGAGCTCCGCCGCCGCCGCAGAGCACCTCGTCCTCCTCAACCTCGGCCGCTGCATCAACCTGTGTTGGACCAGAGTACGCCAGCGCCCCACCGCAGTCGAATCTGCACCTGTAAGTGCTTCTTCTCCAGCGCGTTAGATCGCATTAGGGTTCCTGACTTTTCGTCGTGTTCTTCACGGTTTCTCCATAGTTCCTCCACCGTAGCATCTTTTGATCCAAAAAACAATATAGAACTTATGCGGTGGTTGTTTTGCCTGCACCTTCGATACTAGCGGATCCCCTTTCTTTGGAAAGAGATCTCATTAGAGCTTATGAACTCCTTGTACTGGTCTTTTAGGTCTTGAATTATTTATGTTTTTTGAACTGCCGCTGATCTGAAATAGTATTTGCAATCTGTGAAACCTGTTCGTGTGGCACTTAGCCAAAAACTACACTTTGATAAATCCACCTGGCCATGGCGGCTTATACCACCGGCTTTGATTGCAATGCTCCATAGATAACATCAAACTAATCATGGCAGCTTAAATAACCTGATGTAATTAGTCACATACCATTAGGCCCCTTTATAAGCCACCAGTCTAAATATGTGTTGTAATAATTTTCCCTCCGGTTTAAAATTGAACCGGAAAATTTACTGTTTTTTAGGCTTCCTTCTTCACAATGCCGCCCAAAACAACCACTTCGTGTAATTGGGTTCACTCCATCGTCACTGAGAGTACACTTGAAGATTTTGTGAAAACCGGCTATCTGCCCAAAAAGGATGTCATGTCTTACCGCCCCCCCTAAACCAATAGAAGAGAAGCCTGAACCCAAAGATAGGGAGGTCATCGTTTTCACTAATGAAATGAACCGGGGCTTCTCGCCGCCCGGCTCTAAGTTCTTAAAGAGACGTTCTGCGCTTTTTCGACCTCCATCCTCAAGACATCGGACCCAATCCCATGTCTAACATATGCAACTTTCAAGTGTTTTGTGAGGTGTACCTTGAAGAAGAGCCCAACTTGGAACTTTTCAGAGAATACTTTTACTTGAACCGCCAGAATGAATACTCCAACGGACCTAGTTTGGAACTTGGCGGGGTCTCAATCCAACGACGGAGAGACGCCATTTTTCCTTATGCACAGCCACCAAGTCATCCCAAGGACTGGAACTAGACATGGTTCTACTGCCAAGATACTTCTCCGACTGATGAGAACCCTCTGCCCGGATTTCACGCACTGCGCCTCGAGTCCAATCATCCTCTCCCAGACAAGTTGTCAGCTGTTGATCGCCAGAAGCTCGTCCCTACCATTGCTAAAGTCAAGGCTCTTTTGGGAACGACTTAAACGGCATTGACTTGGTCTGGTTCTGGGTTGCATGGCGGATCATCCCGTTGAGCCGCCACTCTGGGTTAATGTGCACTTACACAGGTGACACAAAGGATCCTCTGCGCCACAGCCTGATGAGTTACTTGAAGACCTTATCAATGATATGACAAAGTCGCTTCTGAATGAAAGCTTAGCAGATTGTGGCAAGGTGGGCCTAAACCCTTTCTGCAAAGCTAACCCGGCTCCAGGGGTAAGCCTCCAAACTTAGTTAATTTATCTTTATCTTTGATGTTTTGTCTTAACTCAAATCTTTACTGATTTTCGCAGACTAACGACGAGTTTTGGAAGAAAGAATATGACCATGAGGCTGAAAAGAGAGCCAGGAAGGCCAAGAAAGATGCCAGGAGAGCCGCCACCAAGAAAAGAGGGGAAAATCCATATGCTTCTGAATTTCTTCAACTGGAGGACTCCTTTGAGTCGGAGGTAGCCCTTGACTCTCTTGGCTCTTTTTTCAACCATCTTATTGACACTGACTATCATCCGGATGACACGGGAACAAGTCAGGGAGTGGAAGAAGAGGTAACTATTATTTCCTCAGACTCCGAGCCTTTGCCAAGACAAAAAATCCGAAGAGTAACCCGGAAAGTAAGATTTTCACACCCCTTAGCTCATCTGGATCCTCACTTTATTTTGAAGCAACATATTCATGAGAGCCGGAGGCAGACCCGGACCAGCAAGGATGCAGAACTCTCCTCCAGCTTACTGAATACACCGAGGAAGCGCCAGAATGAGGTCACGTCTGACTTAAACTCTTTTTATCCTTTGGCGGGTCTCACTCATCAACCGCTCAACTCTTCTGATTTGAATTATTAGGAAACTTCACATTCTTCCGGCGACTCAATCCAGTCCAATATGTCGGCTTTCAAGACCGCTCCAGTGTAATGACGATTTACTTATGCTTTACACATTACAATCCTTTAATACTTTGTACTGACCTTTTTGACTCATGCAGCGGAAAAGCAAAAACCACCAAGAGGGCTAAGAAGAATAAGCCGGTTGAAGATCCAAAGGCCAATGAACCAGAGCTGCCGACTCCAGCACCTGAGATCTCTATCCCCCAATCATCTGAACTGGCTCTTGATAATCCGCCAGCAACTTTTGACCCCCCTATGGAGCGAGCCATTGATGAGTCTTTAAATCCTGAAGTCTCTAGTCCACTGAAGATGACTGATATTCTTGATGAAGATGTGACAATCACTGCCACCGGGTTTAGTGTATTTGGCGGAATTTGGCATATTTTAACCAAACCCTTCGCATGGGCTCGCCGTGCATTTGTATGGTCTGGAGAAGCTTACTTGTCTTATAGTTTAGCTGCTTTATCTGTCTTTGGTTTTATCGCTTGTTCTTTTGTATGGTTCAATAATACAGCTTATCCGAGTGAGTTTTATGGACCCGTTGGATTTCCCCGAAGAGGAGAGGATGATGCAACAAAGTAGCGTAAGTATTTCCCTCAGTTTTTGAGAACCAAGGTATCAATCCAGTAGGAGACCACGCACAAGTCCCTCGTACCTACACAAAACGATAGCAACTCGCAACCAACGCTTAGGGGTTGTCAATCCCTTCACGGTCACTTACGAGAGTGAGATCTGATAGATAATATTTTTGGTATTTTTGATAGATAGATGCAAAGTAAAAAAAGTAAAAGGCAAAGTAAAAACAAAGCAAGTAAATAAGGTGATAGAGATTGATATGATGAGAATAGACCCGGGGGCCATAGGTTTCACTAGTGGCTTCTCTCGAGAGCATAAGTATTCTACGGTGGGTGAACAAACTACTGTTGAGCAATTGACAGAATTGAGCATAGTTATGAGTATATCTAGGCAATGATCATGTATATAGGCATCACGTCCAAAACAAGTAGATCGAAATGATTCTGCATCTACTACTATTACTCCACTCATCGACTGCTATCCAGCATGCATCTAGAGTATTAAGTAAAAACAGAGTAACGCCTTAAGCAAGATGACATGATGTAGAGGGATAAATTCGTGCAATACGATAAAAACCCCATCTTGTTGTCCTCGATAGCAACAATACAATACGTGCCTTGCAAACCTGTCTGTCACTGGGTAAGGACACCGCAAGATTGAACCCAAAGCTAAGCACTTCTCCCATTGCAAGAACTACCAATCTAGTTGGCCAAACCAAAAAGGATAATTCGAAGAGACTTGCAAAGATAACTCAATCATACATAAAAGAATTCAGAGAAGAATCAAATATTTTCCATAGATAATACTGGATCATAAACCCACAATTCATCGGTCTCAACAAACACACCGCAAAAAGAATATTACATCGAATAGATCTCCATGAGAGAGGGGGAGAACATTGTATTGAGATCCAAAAAGAGAGAAGAAGCCATCTAGCTACTAGCTATGGACCAGAAGGTCTGAAGTAAACTACTCACACTTCATCGGAGGGGCTATGGTGATGATGTAGAAGCCCTCCGTGGTGGATGCCCCCTCCGGCGGAGCTCCGGAACAGGCCCCAAGATGAGATCTCGTGGATACAGAAGGTTGCGGCGGTGGAATTAGGTTTTTGGCTCCTGTTCTGATCGTTCAGGGATACGTACGTATATATAGGAGGAAGGAGTACGTCAGTGGAGCATCGAGGGGCCCACGAGGTAGGGGGGCACGCCCAGGGGGGCGCCCTCCACCCTCATGACCGCCTCTGGCACGGCTTGGAGTAGGGTCCAAGTCTCCTAGATCACGTTCAGTTGGAAAATCACGATCCCGAAGGTTTCATTCCGTTTGGACTCCGTTTGATATTCTGTTTCTTCGAAATACTGAAAAAGGCAAAAAAACAACAATTCCGGGCTGGGCCTCCGGCTAATAGGTTAGTCCCCAAAGTAATATAAAAGTGGAAAATAAAGCCCAATATAGTCCAAAACAGTAGATAAAGTAGCATGGAGCAATCAAAAATTATAGATACATTGGAGACGTATCAGGCATCCCCATGCTTAATTCCTGCTCGTCCTCGAGTAGGTAAATGGTAAAAAAGAATTTTTGATGCGGAGGGATACTTTGGCATAATTTCAATGTAAAACTTCTTAATTGTGATATGAATATTCAGATCCGAAAGATTCAAGACAAAAGTTCATATTGACACAAAAATGATAATACTTCAAGCATACTAATCAAAGCAATCATGTCTTCTCAAAATAACATGGCAAAAGAAAGTTCATCCCTACAAAATCATATAGTTAGGCTATGCTTCATTTTCGTCACACAAAGATGTTCCCAACTTCTATACCCCCGATGACAAGCCAAGCAATTGTTTCATACTTAAATAATCTCAAACTTTTTCAACCTTCACGTAATACATGAGCGTGAGCCATGGATATAGCACTATGGGTGGAATAGAATATGATGATGGGGATTGTGTGGAGAAGACAAAAAAAGGAGAAAGTCTCACATTGACGAGGCTAATCAACGACTATGGAGATGCCCATCAATTGATGTCAACATGAGGAGTAGGGATTGCCATGCAACGGATGCACTAGAGCTATGAATGCTCAACAAAAGAAAACTAGTGGGTGTGCATCCAACTTGCTTGCTCATGAAGACCTAGGGCATTTGAGGAAGCCCATCGTAGGAATATACAAGCCAAGTTCTATAATGAAAAATTCCCACTAGTATAAAAAAGACAACTTATGAGACTCACTACATGAAGAACAACGTGCTACTTTGAAGCACAATATATGAGACTCACTACATGAAGAACAAGGTGCTACTTTGAAGCACAAGTGTGTAAAAAGAGATAGTAGCATTGCCCTTTTTTGGGCCTTTTTTTTTATATTTTGGCCTTTCTCTTTTTTTGGGCAATGCTCTAATAATGATGATCATCACACTTCTATTGATTACAACATAAGGATTACAACTCAAAACTTAGAACAAGATATGACTCTATATGAATGCCTCCGGCAGTGTACCGGGATGGTGCAATGAATCAAGAGTGACATGTATGAAAAATAAGGCATGGTGGCTTTGCCACAAATACGATGTCAACTACATGATCATGCAATGGCAATATGACAAAAGTAATGTATGTCATGATGATGATGATGATGGAAGTTGCATGGCAATATATCTCGGAATGACTATGGAAATGCCATAATAAGTAGGTATGGTGGCTGTTTTGAGGAAGATATAAGGAGGTTTATGGGTGATAGAGCGTATCGTATCACGGGGTTTGGATGCACCGGCGAAGTTTGCACCAACTCTCAAGGTGAGAAAGGGCAATGCACGGTACCGAAGAGGCTAGCAAAGGCGGAAAGGTGAGAGTATGTATAATCCATGGACTCAACATTAGTCAAAAGAACTCATATACTTATTGCAAAAATTTAGAAGTCATCAAAAATCAAGTACTACATGCATCCTCCTAGGGGGATATATTGGTAGGAAAAGACCATCGCTCGTCCCCGACTGCCACTCATAAGGATGCACAAGCCAAGTACACTTCATGTTTCAAATTTGTTATATAACTTTAACCATACGTGCATGCTACGGGACTTGCAAACTTCAACACAAGTATTTCTCAAATTCATAATCACCCAACTAGCACGACTTTGATATTATCACCTCCATATCTCAAAACAATTATCAAGCATCAAACTTATCTTAGTATTCAATTCACTCAAAAGAAAGGTTCACATATCTTGAACACCAAGTATATTAACATTAAGCAAATTACCATGCTATTAACGACTCTCAAAATAATCTAAGTGAAGCATGAGAGATCAATAGTTTCTTTAAAACAAATCCACCACCGTGCTCTTAAAAGATATAAGTGAAGCACTAGAGCAAAAATTATCACGCTCGAAAGATATAAGTGAAGTACTATGAGCAAAACTATCAAGCTCAAAAGATATAAGTGAAGCACATAGAGTATTCTAACAAATTCCAATTCATGTATGGCTCTCTCAAAAGGTGTGTACAGCAAGGATGATTGTGGTAAACTAACAAGCAAAGATGCAAATAATACAAGACGCTCCAAGCAAAACACATATCATGTGGTGAATAAAAATATAGCTCCAAGTAAATTACCGATGGAAGTGGGCGAAAGAGGGGATGCCTTCCGGGGCATCCCCAAGCTTTGACTTTTTGGTGTCCTTGGATTATCTTGGGGGTGCCATGGGCATCCCCAAGCTTAGGCTCTTGCCACTCTTTGTTCCATAATCCATCAAAAGAATTCACCCAAAACTTGAAAACTTCACAACACAAAACTCAACAGAAATCTCGTGAGCTCCGTTAGAGAAAGAAAACAAAAGACTACTTCAAGGTACTGTAATGAACTCATTCTTTATATATTTTGGTGTTAAACCTACTCTATTCCAACTTCTCTATGGTTTATAAACTATTTTACTAGCCATAGATTCATCAAAATAAGCAAACAACACAAGAAGAACAGAATCTGTCAAAAACAGAACAGTCTGTAGCAATCTGTAACTAACGCAAACTTCTGGAACTCTAAAAATTCTACCAAAATAGTAAGTGCTGAACAATTTGTTTATTTAAGAGCAGCAAAAAGAATCAACGCAAAAGCACGTTCCTTTGATTTAACATAACTATATTCGTGCGCGCAAAGTTTCTGTTTTTTAGTAGAATCAAATCAACTATCATCGTATGTTATCCTATAGGTTCTACTTGGCACAAACACTAATTAAAAGATAAAACCACATCCAAACAGAAGCAAGATGGATTATTTATTCCTAAACAGAAGCAAAAACAAAAAACACAAAATAAAATTGGGTTGCCTCCCAACAAGCGCTATCGTTTAACGCCCCTAGCTAGGCATAAAAGCGAGGATAGATCTAGGTATTGTCATCTTTGGTAGGCAATCCATAAGTGGCTCTCATGATAGATTCATATGGTAATTTTATTTTCTTTCTAGGGAAGTGTTCCATACCCTTCTTTAACGTAAATTGGAATCTAATATTCCCTTCCTTCATATCAATAATTGCACCAATCGTTCTAAGAAAAGGTCTACCAAGAATAATAGGACATGAAAGATTGCAATCTATATCAAGAACGATAAAATCTACGGGCACATAATTCCTATTTGCAACAATAAGAACATCATTAATTCTTCCCATAGGTTTTTTAATAGTGGAATCCGCAAGATGCAAGTTTAGAGAGCAATCATCAAAATCACGGAAATCTAGCAAATCACACAAAGCTTTGGGAATAGTAGAGACACTAGCACCCAAATCACACAAAGCATGAAACTCATAATCTTTAATTTTAATTTTAATAGTAGGTTCCCACTCATCATAGAGTTTTCTAGGGATAGAAACTTTCAACTCAAGTTTTTCTTCATAAGATTGCATCAAAGCATCAACAATGTGTTCGGTAAATGCCTTATTTTGACTATAAGCATGAGGAGAATCTAGCACGGATTGCAACAAGGAAATACAACCAATCAAAGAGCAATTTTCATAATTAAATTCCTTGAGATCCAAAATAGTGGGTTTAGCAACATCTAGGTTTTTATTTCTTTCAATCCCACTTTCATCAATTTCATCATCAAGATCTAGAAACTCCGAATTCTTAGAACGCCTTCTAGGTAAAGGAAGATCATATTCAGTTTCATCAAGATTCATATTGCAAAACAAAGATTTAATGGGGGACACATCAATAACTTTTAGATCTTCATCTTGATTTTCATAGGAATTGGAAGAACACGCTTTAATAAAGGCATCTTTGGAAGCACGCATCCTAGCAGTTCTTTCCTTGCACTCATCAATGGAAATTCTCATGGATTTGAGAGACTCATTGATATCATGCTTAGGAGGAATAGATATAAGATTTGAAGAATCAATTTCAAGAGAAATTCTATCAACTTTCCTAGCCAAATCATCAACTTTAAGCAATTTCTCTTCAAGCAAAGCATTAAAATTCTTTTGTGAATTCATGAACTCTTTAACACTACTCTCAAATTCAGAGGGCATCTTATTAAAATTTCCATAAGAGTTGTTGTAGGAATTTCCATAATTATTAGAAGGATTACTAGGATAAGGCCTAGGATTAAAATTCCCTCTATAAGCATTGTTTCCAAAACTATTCCTACCAACAAAGTTCACATCCATAGATTCATTATTATTCTCAAGCAAAGTAGACAAAGGCATATCATTGGGATCAAGAGGAGTATTTTTAGGAGAAAACATCTTCATAAGTTCATCCATCTTTTCACTCAAAACATTGATTTCTTCTATAGCATGCACTTTTTTACTAGAAGATCTTTCGGTGTGCCATTGAGAATAATTAGCCATAATATTATCAAGCAATTTGGTAGCATCCCCTAACATAATTTCCATAAACATGCCTCCCGCGGCTGAATCGAAAAGATTTCTAGAAGCAAAATTCAATCCGGCATAAAATTTTTGTATGATCATCCATAAATTCAAACCATGAGTAGGGCAATTGCTAAGCATTAATTTCATTCTTTCCCAAGATTGGGCAACATGCTCATGATCAAGTTGTTTAAAATTCATGATATCGTTCCTAAGAGTGATAATCTTAGCAGGAGGAAAATACTTAGAGATAAAAGCATCTTTGCACTTGTTCCAAGAATCAATACTATTTTTAGGCAAAGTTGAAAACCAAACTTTAGCATGATCTCTAAGCAAAAACGGAAATAACTTCAATTTGACAATATTGTTATCCGTATCTTTCTTCTTTTGCATATCACACAAATTAACAAAAAATTTAGATGGTTAGCAACATCTTCACTAGGAAGGCCGGAAAATTGATCTTTCATAACAAGATTCAACAAAGCGGTATTGATTTAACAAGACTCATCATTATTAAGAGGAGCAATCGGAGTACTAAGGAAATCATTATTATTGGTATTCAAGAAATCACACAATTTGGTATTATCTTGTACCATGGCAACAAGTAATCCAACACACAAGCAAACATAAAGGCAATGGGAAAAAGGCAACCAGGAAAGAGAGGAGGAGATTGGGAAAGAGAGGGCAAATAAAACGGCAAGGGTGAAGTGGGGGAGAGGAAAATGAGAGGCAAATGGCAAATAATGTAATGCGAGAGATAGAGATTGCGATGGGTACTTGGTATTGTTGACTTGCTTGCGTGAGCTTCCCCAGCAACGGTGCCAGAAATTCTTCTTGCTACCTCTTGAGCACTATGTTGGATTTCCCTGAAGAGGAGAGGATGATGCAGCAAAGTAGCATAAGTATTTCCCTCAGTTTTTGAGAACCAAGGTATCAATCCAGTAGGAGACCACCCACAAGTCCCTCGTACCTACACAAAACGATAGCAACTCGCAACCAACGCTTAGGGGTTGTCAATCCCTTCACGGTCACTTACGAGAGTGAGATCTGATAGATAATATTTTTGGTATTTTTGATAGATAGATGCAAAGTAAAAAAAGTAAAAGGCAAAGTAAAAACAAAGCAAGTAAATAAGGTGATAGAGATTGATATGATAAGAATAGACCCGGGGGCCATAGGTTTCACTAGTGGCTTCTCTCAAGAGCATAAGTATTCTACGGTGGGTGAACAAATTACTATTGAGCAATTAACAGAATTGAGCATAGTTATGAGTATATCTAGGCAATGATCATGTATATAGGCATCACGTCCAAAACAAGTAGATCGAAATGATTCTGCATCTACTACTATTACTCCACTCATCAACCGTTATCCAGCATGCATCTAGAGTATTAAGTAAAAACAGAGTAACGCCTTAAGCAAGATGACATGATGTAGAGGGATAAATTCGTGCAATATGATAAAAACCCCATCTTGTTATCCTCGATGGCAACAATACAGTACGTGCCTTGCAACCCTTTCTGTTTCTGGGTAAGGACACCGCAAGATTGAACCCAAAGCTAAGCACTTCTCCCATTGCAAGAACTACCAATCTAGTTGGCCAAACCAAAAAGGATAATTCGAAGAGACTTGCAAAGATAACTCAATCATACATAAAAGAATTCAGAGAAGAATCAAATATTTTCCATAGATAATACTGGATCATAAACCCACAATTCACCGGTCTCAACAAACACACCGCAAAAAGAAGATTACATTGAATAGATCTCCACGAGAGAGGGGGACAACATTGTATTGAGATACAAAAAGAGAGAAGAAGCCATCTAGCTACTAGCTATGGACCCGAAGGTCTGAAGTAAACTACTCACACTTCATCGGAGGGGCTATGGTGATGATGTAGAAGCCTCCGTGGTGGATTCCCCCTCCAGCGGAGCTCCGGAACAGGCCCCAAGATGGGATCTCGTGGATACAGAAGGTTGCGGCGGTGGAATTAGGTTTTTGGCTCCTGTTCTGATCATTCGGGGATACGTAGGTATATATAGGAGGAAGGAGTACGTCGGTGGAGCGTCGAGGGGCCCACGAGGTAGGGGGCGCGCCCAGGGGGGGCCTCCACCCTCGTGACCGCCTCTGGCACTACTTGGAGTAGGGTCCAAGTCTCCTGGATCACATTCGGTTGGAAAATGATGATCCCAAAGGTTTCATTCCGTTTGGACTCCATTTGATATTCTGTTTCTTCGAAATGCTGAAAAAGGCAAAAAACAACAATTCTGGGCTGGGCCTCTGGTTAATAGGTTAGTCCCAAAACTAATATAAAAGTGTAAAATAAATCCCAATATAGTCCAAAACAGTAGATAAAGTAGCATGGAGCAATCAAAAATTATAGATACGTTGGAGACGTATCAGCCCACTATGCTAGCCAAGCATTCTGCCAAGGAGGAGCGTAAAGTCAGATTTGATATGGCTGATTACTCCCACTTGAGCATTGACGAGGTTTTTTCTGGTTATCTTAGGGAAGTGCACAACAGCCGCAATCTTGAAGTAGACATGGTGACCCAAATGCACCAGAAGTTTGAGGTATGAATTCTTCCTTCACTGAGTTATGCTTACTATGCTAGCCCGCAAGTCTACTGTTTATGATAAATATGATGTAGACTTAGATGAATCATGAGCATAAGTCATATCCTTTGGTAGAATCCTTTGATCATCCGACTTAATCCATAGTCCGCAAGGGCCGGTCTAATCAGCATGACTGAACCGGTCCTTTATATTCATGTATGGAAGATCATACTTGTTTAGTTTTCAATAGCAATATGCATTAGTCCCCAAGTGCCAAGTACTCTTGCTTGCAAAGTGCTTGGGACTTATTCTCATAAGCCGCCACTAAAATATAACTTTTGGTAGACATTAGCCCCCAAGTGCCAAGTGTTATTGCGTGAAAAAAGGCTTGGGACTTGATATGTTGAACTAACTTTTGAATTATGATGTTGATCCGGTTTATGAACAGACCACCACTGCTCAACTTCAATCAGAGCTGTCTGAATTGAAGAATTGCTTGGAGCTACAGGAGACTGAGACCCAGAGGGCAAACTCAAAATTTGAATTCAGTGTATTTGAACAAGAAAAACTGAAGGCCGACTTTGAAGTTAAGAAAAATTCCTGGGCCGAAGAAAAGATTGCCTTGACCAATCGAGCTGAAAAAACAGAGGCGGCTCTTGAAGAGGTGACCACTGAATTGTCCGGCTTAAAACACCATGTGTCTCAGATGGTCTCGGCTATCTTTGGTAAGTCACCTTACGAGCATCAAGTGTTGAATCTCTCTCTTGATCATATGAACTGTCTTTAACTCATCTGGTATTACTATGAAGGCCCCAGGAGAACCAACCTCCACCAGGACATGCCGGTGAAGCTGAAGGCGGTTTACACACTTGTAGAACAGCTTTACACTGGAGCTCAGTGTGCATTGGCCACAGTTGCTCTGTCCAATGAAGCCCCCACACTCTTGGTTGATGTGCTAAAGAAGCTTTCTGTACTGCCCCAGCGGTCTAATGAATTAAAGTGATCATCTGCGAGAGCCGGAGCCATGACTACTTTAAGCCGGGCCAAAGCATGGCTACCATAATTAGACCCGACTGACATCTCTATTGGGTACCCAAGCCTCAAGGAAGATGGCACTTCATTTGAACAGGAGGACTTCGCTGCTTGCATGAAGGAGATACGTCCTGTGGCCACCCTGATTGCCGATGAGACAGACCTCACCAAGTACCATCCGGCTTATGACGCGGGAAATCAGAGGATGCCGACGCCGCGTTATAAAGTGACATGCCTGACCCCCCAATCCGTAAGCACACCTTTGCCCCTAAAGTTGACCCGTCCAAGCTAATTGATGACGAAGCTGAATTTCAAGCTTTGAATGGCATTGACTAGTCGTCGTCAACCTTCCAGGACGTGGAACAGGACAAAGAAGCGGAGAGGGTTGATCTAGAAGCCTCAGGCTAGCAGAGGCGGGAAGATTGATCCGTTGGGCGGTTCATATCTGTGACTTTGAAAAAACAGTTGATCATTTAGACTCGGGGAGTCATGTAATAGGGTAGGAATGACTTTGCTCTGTCGTGCCATCGTGCATGTTTTTGGTGCTTAACACAGTTAAGCCGCCCTCTTATATTTACCTTCTTTACACTTATCATTTGTGTGATTTTATGCATAAGTAAATCCTTGAATTGTCCTGCACATAGAAATAGATCACCAGATCCCTTGGCAGTTTACCGCAGGATGGGTCATAATATCTCACACATAACCACTGATGTGTAAAAGGGAGTTAAATAGGGCTGGTATGAATCAGAATTTAAAACATAACTATAATAACAATACCATACCTGTGATATTGAATTTGTACTGCCAGTTTAAGTGACCTGTAGAGTAAATGGTGATAACCCAACCTTTAGAAGCCAAGACTTCCAAGTATTTTATGATTCTCATATGCTGGCGACTTATCGTCTAAAGTCAAGCCGGGTTAATTGAAACCACATATATGCTTCAGATGTAAGCAAAAAATTATCAAGAGAAACCTGGAAAACCGTGTCAAAAGACTTAAATCGACAAGGAGAGAAAAAAGGCGATGCTTCTGATTCGTATACAATCAGTAAGCTGGACCAAAAGGGTTAATGGCTATGTTCTCTTTGGTGAATGACACCTATGTTTGAACAGGAAGCCCCCAAGTGGCTTTTGGCATTGCGCCGATCAAGTGGGTACCAACAGCTATGTTCTCTTTGGTGAATGACACCTATGGTTGAACAGGAAGCCCCCAAGTGACATTGAGATTTTTTTAACGACTCTGATTCAAATACGATCAGAGTCGGACCAAAAGGGGTTAAGCTATGATTCGAGTACGATCTAGCCCCCAAATGATCAAGTTGTTTGAACAACTATGATTCTTATACGATCAGGAAGCTGTGCCAAAGGAGTTAAGCTAGATTCGAATACGATCAACCCCAATGGTCTAAATATTTTAACGACTCTGATTCGAATATGATCAGGGTCAGACCAAAAGGGGTTAAGCTATGATTCAAATATGATCCAACCCCCAAATGATCAAGAGGTTTTGAACAGCTATGATTCGAATACGATCAGGAAGCTGTGCCAAAGGGGTTAAGCTAGATTCGAATGCGATCAACCCCCAATGGTCTTTTATGATGATGAAGACACATGATATTTTTGAAGATAAAGCAACAGAGACCCTGCTTTATTAAAATCATCATAATATATACATGGTAAAAGTATGTACATCATAAGAGCCGGTGGCTCTTGTGTTGTAAGGCCGAAGATGAGCGATATTCCACGGCCGAGGGGTCTCCTCCTCCGACTTATGTGAGTCTTTGTGCTCTCGAACATTGATAAGGTAGTATGACCCGTTTTCAAATTCTTGCTGACCACAAATGGCCCTTCCCAAGGTGGGGACAACTTGTGCATATCAGTTTGATCCTGGATGACCCAGAGCACCAAGTCACCTTCTTGAAAGGTTCTGGACTTAACCCGGCGGCTATGGTAACGGCGCATGTCTTGTTGGTAAATCGTCGAACGGGCTGCTGCAAGATCGCGCTTCTCATCCAACAGGTCAAGTGCATCCTGACGTGCTTGCTCATTATCAGCTTCAACGTAAGCCGCCACACGGGGCGAGTCATGACGGATGTCTAGGAAGAACCGCCTCTGCTCCGTAAACCATGAAGAAATGCGTGTAACCCGCAAACCTATTAGGGGTAGTGTTGATGCTCCATATCACAGAAGGTAACTCCTCCACCCAACAACCTGGCGTCCGTTGCAAAGGAACCATAAGCCGGGGCTTGATGCCTCTCAAAATTTCTTGATTGGCTCTTTCAGCTTGACCATTGGATTGAGCGTGAGATACTGATGATACATCAAGATGAATATGCTCACGTTGACAAAACTCTTTCATAGCACCTTTGGACAAGTTAGTGCCATTATCAGCTATGATACTGTGGGGAAAGCCGAAGCGAAAAATCACCTTTTTAATGAATTGAACCGCCGTGGCCGCGTCACACTTACTGGCCGGGTCTGCTTCAACCCACTTTGTGAATTTGTCAACCGCCACGAAGAGGTGGGTCTTTTTATCCTTGGACCTTTTAAAAGGCCCAACCATGTCAAGTCCCTAGACTGCAAACAACCAAGTAATTGGAATCATCCTCAACTCTTGAGCCGACACGTGAGCTCGCCGTGAAAATTTCTGACATCCATCACATTTACTGACCAAATCCTTTGCATCAGCATGAGCCGTCAGCCAATAAAATCCATGACGAAAAGCTTTGGCCACAAGGGACTTTGAACCGGCATGGTGACCACAATCTCCTTCATGAATCTCACAAAGAATCTCTTGACCCTCCTCGAGAGAGACACAACGCTGAAACGCCCCAGTGACAATGCGATGGTGTAACTCGCCATTGGCAATTGTCATTGACTTAGACCGCCGGATTATCTACCTGGCCAAAATTTCATCCTCAGGTAACTCGCCCCGGGTCATATAAGCCAAATATGGCACCGTCCAATCTGGGATAACATGAAGAGCCGCCACCAATTGTGCTTCCGGGTCAGGAACAGCAAGATCCTCCTTTGTAGGCAATTTGATAGAAGGGTTATGCAGAATATCCAAGAAAGTGTTGGGTGGCATCGGCTTATGCTGAGATCCAAACCGGCTTAAAGCATCATCCACCTCATTCTTTCAGCGATCAATGTGCTCCACTTGATAACCCTTGAAGTGCCCAGCCACAAAATCAACTTCTCGGCAATAAGCCACCATGAGGGGATCCTTGGAATCCCATTTGCCTGTGACTTGTTGAGCCACCAAATCTGAGTCGCCAAAGCACCCCACCCGGCTTAAGTCCGTATCCTTAGCCATCCGAAGACCATGGAGCAAGGCCTCATACTCAGCTGCATTGTTAGTACAGGGAAACATCAACCTTAGCACATAACAAAATTTGTCACCTCGAGGGGAAGGTAAGACAACTCCAGCCCCCGAGCGCTCCAATTGCTTGGACCCATCAAAGTGAATAGTCCAATATGTGTTATCCGACTTCTCTTCAGGCATCTGCAGCTCTGTCCAGTCATTGATGAAATCCACCAGTGCTTGAGTCTTGATAGCAGTGCATGGCACATATTTCAAACCATGAGGCCCAAGTTCAATGGCCCACTTGGCGACTCGTCCTGAGGCTTCTCTGTTTTGAATGATATCTCCTAAAGGAGCAGAACTGACCACAGTGATGGGATGACCCAGAAAATATTGTTTAAGCTTCCGGCTGGCCATGAACACCCCATAAACGAGCTTCTGCCAATGTGGATATCTCTGCTTGGACTCAATAAGCACTTCACTGATGTAGTAAACTGGCCATTGAACCGGATATTCCTTGCCTCCTTGCGCTCCACCACAATGGCCACACTGACAGCACGGGTGTTAGCAACCACATATAACAATAATGGTTCCTTATCAATGGGAGCAACAAGAATCGGCGGCTCAGCTAGCTGCCTCTTCAAATCCTCAAACGCGTCGTTAGCAGCATCACTCCAAACAAAGTTATCTGTTTTCTTCATCATCTGATACAGTGGTATAGCCTTCTCACCCAACCGGCTTATGAACCAGCTTAGGGCAGCAATACGACCCGCCAGGTGCTGAACATCATTGATACACACCGGCTTAGCTGGGGCGGTGCTGACCTTGATCTTCTCCGGGTTAGCCTCAATGCCTCTGTTAGAAACCAGAAAACCCAAAAGCTTGCTTGCTGGCACACCGAAAACGCACTTGGTCGGGTTAAGCATCATCTTGTAGACCCGGAGATTATCAAAGGTTTCCTTCAAATCATCTATCAAGGTTTCCTTCTCTTTGGACTTCACCACAATGTCATCCACATAAGATTGAACGTTGCGCCCAATATGACTGTGAAGACAATTCTACACACATCGCTGATAAGTTGCCTGGGCACTCTTGAGCCCAAAAGGCATAGACACATAGCAGAAGGCTCCAAAGGGAGTAATGAAAGGCGTCTTCTCCTGGTCCTTAACTGCCATCTTGATCTGATGATAACCAGAATAAGCATCCAAAAACCTCAAGCGCTCACAACCGCTGTAGCATCAATGATTTGATCAATACGAGGGAGAGCAAAGGGATCAGCCGGATAAGCCTTGTTTAAGACCGTGTAATCCACACACATGCGCTAGGTGCCGTTTTTCTTAAGCACTAGCATCGGGTTAGCCAACCACTCTCGATGAAAAACTTCAACAATGAACCCAGCCGCCAAGAGCCGGGCCACTTCTTCACCAATAGCCTTACGCCTCTCCTCGTTGAACCGCCGGAGGAATTGCTTGACCGTCTTAAACTTTGGATCAATATTGAGAGTGTGCTCAGCGAGTTCTCTCAGTACACCCGGCATGTCAGAAGGTTTCCATGCAAAGATGTCCCGGTTCTCACAAATGAACTCGATGAGCGCGCTTTCATATTTCGGATCCAAATTAGCATTGATACTGAACTGCTTGGATGAGTTGCTAGGAACAAAAATCAACCAACTTGGTGTCATCGGCCGATTTAAACTTCATCACTGGCTCATGTTCTGTAGTCGGCTTTTTTAACGACATCATATCCGTCGGATCAACATTGTCCTTGTAAAACTTCAATTCCTCTGTTGCACAAACAGACTCAGTATAAGGAGCATCGCCTTCCTCACATTCCACGGCTATCTTCCGACTCCCATGTACTGTAATGGTTCCTTTATAACCAGGCATCTTGGGCTGCAGGTAAACATAACATGGTTGTGCCATGAACTTGGCATAAGCCGGCCGTCCAAACGGAGCGTGGTACGGGCTCCTGATTTTGACCACTTCAAAGGTTAACTTCTCATCCTTGGAGTCATGCTCATCTCCAAAGGCCACCTCCAGATCAATCTTACCCACCGGGTACGCCGACTTACCAGGTACCACTCCATGGAAAACAATGTTGGACGTCTTAAGATTTTTATCAGTTAACCCCATGCGATGGGAAGTCTCATAATAAAGGATGTTGATGCTATTGCCTCATTCCATGAGAACTTTAGTGAATTTGTATCCACCAACTTGAGGCGCCACCACTAAGGCCAAGTGACCTGGATTGTCAACCCGGGGAGGGTGAACCTCTCTACTCCACAGAATGGGCTGCTCGGACCATCGCAAATAATGAGGAACCTCCGGCTCAATGGCGTTCACGGCCCGTTTGTGGAGCTTCTGGTCCCGCTTGCACAAACTTGTGGTGAAAACATGGTACTGCCCACTGTTTAACTGCTTTGGATTGCTCTGATATCTGTATTGCTGCTGTTGCTGACCTCCCTGGTCGGATTGCTGATTGTAACCACCCTGGTTACCTTGATTAAAACCGCCATTATTACCTTAGGGGACTTGGAAGTTGGAATTAGAACCGCCACCTCCATAACCCGGGCTCTAGAAACCGCCGGCACCTAAGCCGCCGCCTGGTCCATGGTTGCTGTCAAACGTGTTAGAGTTTTTGAAAGCCTTCATAATCATACAATCTTTCCAAAGGTGAGTGGCTGGTTTCTCCTGCGTGCCATGCCTTGGACATGGCTCATTCAGTAACTGTTCAAGAGTAGGACCTGACCCGCCGGTCCGAGGAGGCGGCCTCCCCTTACGACATTGATTGTTGCCACCCTGTGCATTGGTGTCAGCCATAGACTCCGAGCTACCATCAGCCTTGCGTTTACCATTGCCCCCTTGATTCACCGGGTTATGCTGTGGGCCCTTAGTGTTGCCGCTCTTCTTTCCCTTCCCTGTCTTCTCATCATCAAACTCGGGGTCCTTGGTACTATCAGAGTCGGCATATTTGACTAGATCCGCCATCAGCTGGCCCATGTCATTACAATTGCGCTTGAGCCGCCCCAGCTTCTATTTCAGAGGCACAAAACAACAATTTTTCTCCAACATTAAGACTGCAGAGCCGGCATTCATGTTATCGGATGAGTGTATGATAGCTTTGACCCGACGCACCCAATGGGTTGTGGATTCACCCTCCTCTGGCTTGCAATTAGTCAAGTCCACAATCGACATGGGCTGCTTGCATGTGTCCTTCAAGTTCTGAATGAATTGGGCCTTTAACTCTGCCCATGAACTGATGGAATTAGCCGGCAGCCCCTTTAACCAAGTACGGGCCGTTCCATCCAGCATCATGGTGAAGTACTTGGCACACACAGCGTCACTGACTTCTAATAATTCCATGGCCATCTCATAACTTTCAATCCATGCCTCATGGTGAAGTACTTGTGCTACCTCCTGCTGTAACTGTGCCACTTTTGCATCATGTTGAGCTTGATTTGCCAGGTTGACTACGGCCGTTAACAGGGCCATCAACTTGTCCATTAAAGCCATCAGAACCCGAGCCAGTGGGCGCGCAGGGCCTCCTACCCTGGATGCCTTCACCGCTGCTGACCCGGAAATCATTGCTGCCACAGCTGTAGAGTTTTTCCCAGGTTGCATGCCAGCCATGAAGATCCTGACTCTGTTCGGCGGCTCAAAGGGGTCCGGAATATTGTTGCCATCGGAACAGCCCCCCAAGCCCGCCATCTTGCAGTTGATACAATGAATCGGTCTCGCCCGTGGATGACTCACCATCAGAGTAGATGGCCGTCTCACCGCCAAACACAGATCCTTCAGAAAATTCCCCTACATGGATGCATCCCATGAAGGCACGCTTCATGGCAGGCTGAGCTCAGGCGGGTCTCGCATGCTGAGCCGTCTCTATGATGTCGGTGCAGATGTACGGCTCAGGGCCCGGCTCGCCGATCTTGCCGATGAAGACGTGGATTCTGCCGAAGGGGACCCGGTACCCATACTCAATTGAGCCGGCGTCGGGGCCCTAGCCTACGTCATCGATGTAGATCTTGCCGCGACGAATCTTGGTCATCCGGCCCATAGCGTATCCCTTGAGCCCTTCGAAGCTGCCCTTTAAGAACTCAAATCCACTGTGCGCTGGCCCCACGGTGGGCGTCAACTGTCGTGGAAAGGTCACGACAGATGTCCTAGCAAAAGGACTTAGCCATGGAGCCATTGCAACTAGGAAGCTTAAAGGGGTTAAAATGGGACAAAGGACACGGGAGTTTATACTGGTTCGGCCCCTTGCGGTGAAGGTAAAGGCCTAATCCAGTTAGAGGTGGTATTGCTTATGTCTCTATTACAAGGGAGTGAATCCGCTTGACCTAGCTTCGATCTGATCTTACTTGCCCTGAACCGCCGCCGAGTCGTCCCTTTATATATAGAGGTCGACGCCCAGCGGCTCATAGAGTCCCAACCGAATCATAAGCAGTGTCCGGCTCGATGACTAACTATTCTTGCCTTACAATACAAGTCATACATATATGGCGATTTATCTCTAAGGGCCTTAAGCCGCCTTTGGGCCTTGGTCCCTTAACTAAACCGCCATCTTCAAATATCGTCTTGGGCTTCATATCATGAATCGCCATAGGTATAACCCGGCCCCTCTTGGGCGGGTCATACCTAATAGTAATATCCCCAACACTAGGCAACTTTCTTCCGTCCTCCATCCGAGCACACTTGGCCACCAACGTGTAGAGCTCCTTCACAGTCTTGGGCAACCGCACGTTCATCTTGGAATGAATCCGGTGGTTGCGCACATTGGACTAGAAGGCATCTATCACAGCTGCTGGATGGATATTTTGGATATTTCTATGAACTTTGCTGAATCTCTGTAAATACTTGCGGAGGGTTTCGGCTTCCTTCTGCTGGACAAGCCGCAAGTTGCTGGGCCTGCCAAGCTCTTGATGGCCGCCAGTGAAGGCGCCAATGAAGTCATGGGACAGGTCTACCCATGACGAAATGGAGTTCTCTGGTAGGTGCATCAGCCAAGACCTCACATTGGACTTGAGGGCCAAAGGGGAGTAGTTGGCAAACACCTTCTTATCTCTTCCCCCGGCACCCCGAACAACGATAGTGTAGATGCTCAGGAACTCTGTCGGGATCGGCCATGCATCATACTTCTCAGGTATCTCTGGCTTGAACGTAAGAACGGACGGCCAACAGACTTGCCACAGCTCACGAGTAAAGGCAGGGCAACCAACCTCGAAAGGTAGGCACCCGCCAATACCGAGCGCGGTCTTGTAGATGTCGGTTTTTCTTGTTGTTTTAATAAAATACTTAGATCTGAAGGTTTTAAAATGAGAGAGAGTCCTCAAATAGCTACTTAACTACTCATTTGATCTTCACTTATATCTTTTTGGAGCAGTTTGTCATTTACTCTTGTGCTTCACTTATATTATTTTGAGAGTTGATAATAGTGATGATAATTTGCACAAGCTATGTAATTGGTCCCAAAGTGATGGATGTTCAAGAAGGATATAATAAAAACTTTCATGTAGATCATTGGTGAGCATCACGAAATTGGTGATGGAGGATGGTTGATGATGACGACGGCCACGAATCCCCCTCTCCGGAGCCCGAACGGACTCCAGATCAGCCCTCCCGAGAGAGATTAGGGCTTGGCGGCGGCTCCGTATCATAAAACACGATGAAACTTTTCTCTCTTATTTTTTTCTCCCCGAACGTGAAACATAAATGCAGGGGGCCCACGAGAGACCAGGGGTTGGAGTTGAGGTCGGTGGAGGTCCAGGGGGCCCACGAGATAGGGGGGCGCGCCCAGGGGGAGGGGGCGCGCCCCCCACCCTCATGGACAGGGTGTGGGCCCCCTGGTCTTGATTCTTTTGCCAGTATTTTTTATATTTTCCAAAAAGTGCCTCCATGGATTTTCAGGACATTCCGAGACCTTCTCTTTTCTACACTAAAAACAACATCATGGCAGTTCTGCTGAAAACAGCGTCAGTCCGGGTTAGTTTCATTCAAATCATGCAACTTAGAGTCCAAAACAAGGGCAGAAGTGTTTGGAAAAGTAGATATGTTGGAGACGTATCAACTCCCCCAAGCTTAAAACTTTGCTTGTCCTCAAGAAATTTAGTTGATAAACTGAAAGTGATAAAGAAAAACTTTTACAAACTCTATTTGCTCTTGTTGTTGTAAACATGAAAAGCCATCATTCAGGTTTCAGCAAATATTATGAACTAACCATAATAACACTTAGGTCTCACAATTACTCATATCAATAGCATAATCAGCTAGCGAGCCATAATAATAAAACTCGGATGACAACACTTTCTCAAAATAATCATAACATGATGTAACAAAATGGTATCTCGCTAGCCCTTTCTGAGACCGCAAAACATAAATGCAGAGAACCTTTAAAGATGAAGGACTGACTAAACATTGTAATTCATGGTAAAAGAGATCCAGTCAAGTCATACCCAATATAAACCAATAGTAATGAATGCATGACAGTGTGCTCTCTAGCGGGTGCTTTTAATAAGAAGGGTGATGACTCAACATAAAAGTGAATAGATAGGCCCTTCGTAGAGGGAAGCAGGGATTTGTAGAGGTGCCAGAGCTCGATTTTAAAATAGAGATTGAATAACATTTTGAATGGCATACTGTTGTTGTCAACGCAACAACTATGAGATGGCTGTATCTTCCATACTACATGCATTATAGGCAGTTCCCAAACAGAATGGTAAAGGTTTATACTCCCCCAACCACCAACAAGCATCAATCCATGGCTTGCTCGAAACAACGAGTGACTCCAACTAACAACAGCCCTGGGGGAGTTTAGTTTAATTATTTTGATTTGCTTTGATCTTTTTGGATCATGGGACTGGGCATCCCGGTTACCGACCCTTTCTCATGAATGAGGAGCGGAGTCCACTCCTCTTGAGAATAACCCACCTAGCATGGAAGATATAGGCAGCCCTAGTTGTAACATGAGCTGCTCGATCATACAAAACAGAATTTCATTTGAAGGTTTGGAGTTTGGCACATACAAATTTACTTGGAACGGCAGGTAAATACCGCATATAGGAAGGTATAGTGGACTCATATGGAACATCTTTGGGGTTTAAGGAGTTTGGATGCACAAGCAGTATTCCCGCTTAGTACAGGTGAAGGCTAGCAAAAGACTGGGAAGTGACCAACTAAGAGAGCGACAACAGTCGTAAGCATGCATTAAAATTAATTCACACTGAATACAAGCATGAGTAGGATATAATCCACCATGAACATAAATATCATGAAGGCTATGTTGATTTGTTTCAATTACATGCGTGAACATGTGCCAAGTCGAGTCACTCAATTCATTCAAAGGAGGATACCATCCCATCATACCACATCATAATCATTCTAATAGCATGTTGGCACGCAAGGTAAACCATTATAACTCATAGCTAATCAAGCATGGCACAAGCAACTATAATCTCTAAATGTCATTGCAAATATGTTTACTTCATAACAAATTGAATCAAAAATGATGAACTCATCATATTTACAAAAACAAGAGAGGTCGAGTTCATACCAGCTTTTCTCATCCCAATAAGTCCATCATATATCGTCATTATTGCCTTTCACTTGCACGACCGAATGATGTGTATAATAATAAGAGTGCACATGCATTGGACTAAGCTGGAATCTGCAAGCATTCAACTCAAAAGAGAAGACAAGATAATATGGGCTCTAAGTTAAATAAACAATCATGCATATGAGAGCCACCAAGCATTTTCAATACGGTCTCCTCGACCCCCAAAGGAAAGAAAGGAAAATAAAACTATTTACACGGGAAAGCTCCCAACAAGTAAGAAGAAGAACTAGAAATCTTTTTTAGGTTTTTCTTTTAATTCTACTACAAGCATGGAAATTGAACTAACTAATTTTTTTGGTTTTTCTTAAGGTTTAACAAACACACAAGAAGAAAGCAAAAAAGAAAATTAAACTAACATGGATAATACAATGAAAGAGTATGAGCACCGACGACTAGTGTGTGAACATGAATGTAAAGTCGGTGAGAAATACGTACTCCCTCAAGCTTAGGCTTTTGGCCTGAGTTGGTCTAATACCAAGGACCGCCTGGCTGATATCCATAGTTGTAGCTGGGGTCGTACTGAGATGCAGCGACAACCGCCTCCTGAGCTGCGGCATGTTGGCGAGCTGCCTCCGCTCTCCCCTCATGTTCAGCTGCTTCCTCCCTGGTGACAACATATCTTCCTTTTGCCTGATAAGCAAAAAGGTGGGGAGCAGGAAGAGTAACATGGACGACGTTGCGTCTGTCATAGATTAGTCGATAATGGAGGAATTGTTCATTCCTCCTAAGAAATTGATGATTGACCATAGCGTCATAATCTAAATAAGCAGGAGGTATCATCATATCCCCCTCTCGTGGGGCTATACCAAGATAATTAGCCACACAGGTCGCATAAATTCCTCCAAATAAATTTCCCTTTCTACTATTATTCTGCAACCTATGTGCAACTATTGCCCCCAAGTTATAACCTTTATAACCTAACACATCACTCTTGAGGACACAAAGATCAGGGACACACATATGACATGCTTCGTCTTTACCGTTAATGCATCTACCAATGAAGAGAGCAAAATAATGTATAGCAGGAAAATGAATGCTCCCTATGGTAGCTTGTGCTATGTCCCTGGATTCTCCCACAGTAATACTAGCAAGGAAATCTCTAAATTCAGATTTGTGGGGATCATTAATATTACCCCACTGCGGAAGTTTGGAAGCAGTTGTAAAATCCTCTAAGTCCATGGTATAAGATGTATCATAAATATCAAATAGGACACTAGGAGAATTACGCGTACAGTTATATTTAAACCTCCGCACAAAGGAATCAGTCAATTGATAGTACTGAGGACACTTATCTTGTAAGAAGTCCTCCAGATCAGGATTACGCACAAACACGTCAAATTCCTCCTTAAAGCCTGCTTCGACCATAAAATTATCGGATGGCCACTCACAAGCTCGTACATCCGTGTCCCTCGGCAATTCAACATCTTGCTCACGTATAGCAATCCTGGGCCCTTTCTTCACAAAGGAACCACGTTGGTACATTCTCCTAGACATAATTCTTTTTCTGAAAAATTTCTGAAATTTTAGTAACTTCAAAATAAAAGTGAATGAAACTAAACAAGGTTGATAGCAACTACTCCTACAAATGCCTAGAGCCTATATCATGGATTAGAATTGCTTGAGACCTCATAAATTTAACATGCAAGCTCAAGAACATGGTCACCTATGCAGCAAAAATTTGCAATGAATAAAGCACTAGAACAAAAACTAATTGGACCAATGGAGGAGTCACATACCAAGCAACAATCCCAAAGCAGTTTCGTGAATGAAGCTTTGAGCAAGGAGATCGAAAATCGCAGCAAAATGAGCTGGAACTTGTGCTTGAGCTGGATGGGGATTGTTTTGGGTACAAGATGAAGTGTGTGGGTGCTGGCATAAGTTGAGGCGGGCCACTAGGGGCCCACGAGACAAGGGGAGCAACCAGGTGGGGTGGGCGCGCCATCCACTCCCATGGCCTGGTGCTTGCCCCTCCTGCAGTGATTTCAGTGCCTAAAATCCTCAAATATTCCATAAAAATCATACTAAATTTGCAGGGCATTTGGAGCACTTTTATTTTCGGGATTTTTTTAATGCACGGATAATTCAGAAAACAGACGAATAATACCATTTTTGCTTTATTTATTCTAAATAATAGAAAGTAAAAAGAGGGTACAGAAGGTTGTGACTTCTAGTTTCATCCATCTCATGATCATCAAAATGAATCCACTAACAAGGTTGATCAAGTCTTATTAACAAACTCATTCCGAATAACACGAAACCGGAGAAATTTCGAATAACACTAATTTACCTCAACGGGGATATGAAAATCCCCAACAATAAGAATATCATACTTTTTCTTGTAGGGAGAGGAAATTCAAAACCTCCAATAATAATAGTTGGACTTTTTCCAATAGAATTGATGCTATGAACTTGAGATTGTTTCATCGGAAAGTGTACCGTATGCTCATTACCATGAACATGAAAAGTGACATTGCCTTTGTTGCAATCAATAACAGCCCTTGCAGTATTCAAAAAGGGTCTACCAAGGATAATCGACATACTATCATCCTCGGGAATATCCAGAATAACAAAGTCTATTAAGATAGTGACATTTGCAACCACAACAGGCACATCCTCACAAATACCGACAGGTATAGCAGTTGTATCAACCATTTGCAAAGATATTTTAGTTGGTGTCAACTTGTTCAATTCAAGTCTACGATATAAAGAGAGAGGCATAACACTAACACCGACTCCAAGATCACATAAAGCAGTTCTAACATAATTTCTTTTAATGGAGCATGGTATAGTTGGCACACCCGGATCTCCAAGTTTCTTTGGTATTCCACCCTTAAAAGTGTAATTAGCAAGCATGGTGGAAATTTCAGCTTTCGGTATCTTTCTTTTATTTGTGATGATATCCTTCATATACTTAGCATAAGGATTTACTTTGAGCATATCAGTTAAATGCATACATAAGAAAATAGGTCTAATCATTTCAGCAAAGCGCTCAAAATCCTCATCATCCTTTGTCTTGGATGGTTTAGAAGGAAAGGGCATGGGTTTCTGAACCCATGGTTCTCTTTCTCTACCGTGCTTCCTAGCAACAAAATCTCTCATATCAAAACGTTGATTCTTTGATTGTGGGTTATCAAGATCAACAACAGGTTCAATCTCTACATCATTGTTTTTGCTAGGTTGAGCATCAACATGAACATTATCATTAACATTATCACTAGGTTCACGTTCATCACCTGATTGTGTTTCAACATCAGAGATAGAAATATCATTGGGATTCTCAGGTGTGTCTACAGTAGGTTCACTAGAAGCATGCAAAGTCCTATCGTTTTTCTTTTTCTTCTTTTTAGAAGAACTAGGTGCCTCTAAATTATTTCTCTAAGAATCTTGCTCGATTCTCTTAGGGTGGCCTTCAGGATACAAAGGTTCCCGGGTCATTCTAACAGCAAAGTCATTTTATTATTTAATTCATCAAGCAAATCATTTTGAGCTTTAAGTACTTGCTCAGCTTGAGTAGCAACCATAGAAGCATATTTGCTAATGAGTTTGAGTTCTCCTTTAACTCTAGCCATATTATCGCTCATGCGTCCTATCTCAAAAGCATTATTCTTTAACTCTCTACCAACATAAGCATTAAAACTTTCTTGTCTATCCATAAAGTCATCAAATTCATCTAAGCATGGGCTATGAAATTTAGTAGAGGGGATTTCAACTTTATCATACTATAGAGAGAATTTACCTTTACTACCTGTGTCAGGTTATCAAGACAATGTGGTTCTTCAACAGGCGGTACATTAAGACCATGTATTTCTTTAATAGGTGGTAAATTCTTAACATCTTCAGCTTTAATACCTTTTTCTTTCATTGATTTCTTTGCCTCCTGCATATCTTCAGGACTGAGAAATAAAACACCTCTCTTCTTTGGAGTGGGTTTAGGAATAGGCTCAGGAGTTGGCTCAATTGGTTCAGGAATTGCCTCAGGAATTGGCTCAGGAAGACTCCAGTTATTTTCATTAGTCAACATATTATTCAATAGTAATTCAACTTCGTCGACTGTTCTTTCCCTCAAAACACAACCAACACAACTATCCAAGTAGTCCTTGGAAGCATCGGTTAGTCCATTATAAAAGATATCAAGTATTTCATTTTTCTTGAGAGGATGATCAAGCAAAGCATTAAGTAACCGGAGAAGCCTCCCCGAAGCTTGTGGGAGACTCTCTTCATTGATTTGCACAAAATTATATATTTCCCGCAAGGCAGCTTGTTTCTTATGAGCAGGGAAATATTTAGCAGAGAAGTAATAAATCATATCCTGGGGACTACGCACACAACCAGGAGCAAGAGAATTATACCAAGTCTTAGCATCACTCTTTAATGAGAACGGAAATATCTTAATGATATAATAATAGGGAGATTTATTATCATGAGTAAACATGGTAGCTATATCATTCAACTTGGTAAGATGTGCCACAACAGTTTCAGATTCAAGGCCATAAAAAGGACCAGATTCAACTAAAGTAATAATCTCAGGATCAACAGAGAATTCATAATCCTTATCAGTAACACAGATAGGTGAAGTAGCAAAAGCAGGGTCAGGTTTCATTCTAGCATTAAGAGACTGCTGCTTCCATTTAGCTAATAATCTCTTAAGATCATATCTATCATTGCAAGGAAAGATGGCTCTAGCAGTTTCTTCATTCATAACATAACCCTCAGGAACAACAGGCAATTCATAATCATTGGGAGAATTTTCATCAATACTATCAACAATAATAGCATCTTCAATAATTTCATTCCCCCTAACTCTAGCAAGTTGTTCATCAAGAAATTCACATAATGGCAAAGTAGTATCACGCACAGAAGTACTTTCATCATAAGTATCATGCATAGCAGAAGTGGCATCATCAATAACATGCGACATATCATAGTTCATAGCAGTAGCAGGTTTAAGTGTCGCAAGATTACTAATAATGTAAGGAGAATCTAGTGCATAGCTAGATGGCAGTTCCTTACCTCCCCTCGTAGTTGAGGGCAAAATCTTGGTTTTGTCGTCTTTCAAGTTCTTCATAGTGATCAACAGATATGAATCCCAAGTGACTCAGAGAATAGAGCTATGCTCCCCGGCAACGGCGCCAGAAATTAGTCTTGATAACCCACAAGTGTAGGGGATCGCAACAACTTTCAAGGGTAAAGTATTCAACCCAAATTTATTGATTTGACACAAGGGGAGCCAAAGAATATTTTTGAGTATTAGCAGTTGAGTTGTCAATTCAACCACACCGGGATAACTTACTATCTACAGCAAAGTATTTAGTAGCAAAGTAGTATGATAATAAAGGTAACGGTAGCAAAAGTAATATTTTTGGGTTTTGTAGTGATTGTAACAGTAGCAACGAAAAAATAAATAAGCGAAGAACAATATGTGAAAAGCTCGTAGGCAATGGATCAGTGATGGATAATTATGCTAGATGCGATTCCTCATGTAATAGCTATAACACAGGGTGACACAGAACTAGCTCCAGTTCATCAATGTAATGCAGGCATATATTCCGTAAATAGTCATACGTGCTTATGGAGAAGAACTTGCATGGCATCTTTTGTCCTACCCTCCCGTGGCAGCGGGGTCCTAGCGGAAACTAAGGGATATTAAGGACTCCTTTTAATAGAGAACCGGAACAAAGCATTAGCACATAGTGAATACATGAACTCCTCAAAGTACGGTCATCACCGAGAAGTATCCCGATTATTATCACTTTGGGGTTGTCGGATCATAACACATAATAGGTGACTATAGACTTGCAAGATAGGATCAAGAACACACATATATTCATGAAAACATAATAGGTTCAGATCTGAAATCATGGCACTCGGGCCCTAGTGACAAGCATTAAGCATAGCAAAGTCATAGCAACATCAATCTCAAAACATAGTGGATACTATGGATCAAACCCTAACAAAACTAACTTGATTACATGGTAAATCTCATCCAACCCATCACCATGCAGCAAGCCTACGATGGAATTACTCACGCACGGCAGTGAGCATCATGAAATTGGTGATGGAGGATGGTTGATGATGACGACAGCGACGAATCCCCCTCTCGAGAGCCCCGAACAGACTCCAGATCAACCCTCCCGAGAGAGATTAGGGCTTGGCGGCGGCTACGTATCGTAAAACGTGACGAAACTCTTCTCTCTGATTTTTTTCTCCCCGTACGTGAATATATGGAGTTGGAGTTGAGGTCGGTGGAGGTCCAGGGGGCCCACGAGACAGGGGGCGCGCCCAGGGCGAGGGGGCGCACCCCCCACCCTCGTGGACAGGGTGTGGGCCCCCTGGTCTTGATTCTTTCGCCAGTATTTTTTATATTTTCCAAAAAGTGCCTCCGTGGATTTTCAGGACATTCCGAGAACTTTTCTTTTCTACACATAAAACAACATCATGGTAGTTCTGCTGAAAACAACATTAGTTCGGGTTAGTTTCATTCAAATCATGCACGTTAGAGTCCAAAACAAGGGCAAAAGTGTTTGGAAAAGTAGATACATTGGAGATGTATCACATTCCACAACAAAACTTCTGTTTTCAATTGCTACTTTATCATGATGAGTTTAATGAGAAAGAGTTGATGTTATGATGCTAGGAAAAGTGACTGAAATAACATTGATCAAACTTATGCACTATGCTAGCATTCACACTTCATAAATTATTTCTTCTATCATTTAGCTACTCGAGGACGAGCAGGAATTAAGCTTGGGGATACTGATATGTCTCCAATGTATCTATAATTTATGAAGTATTCATGCGATGTTTACAACAATTTCATATGGTTTTGGTATTATTTGCATGGAACTAACCCGGACTGACGCTATTTTCAGCAGAACTACCGTGGTGTTGTTTTGTGTGCAGAAATAAAAGTTCTCCAAATGCAACGAAACTTTTCGATGATTTTTTTGGAACAAAATAGGCACTAGAAGTTTCGTGGGAGGACCAGAAGGTGAAGGAGGTGAGCACAACCCACCAGGGCGCGCCTGGGCCCTTGCCTGTGTGCAGGTGGGTTGTGGTCACCTCGAGACCCATCTTTGCGTGAAATCGACGCCAAAAATCCTATAAATACATAAACCCCCAGAAATAATCCTAGATCAGAGGTTCTGCCACCGCAAGCCTATGTAGCCACCAAAAACCAATCTAGACCCCGTTTCGGCACCTAGCCAAAGGGGGAAATCACCACTGGTGGCCATCTTCATCATGCCGGCAGCCACCATGATGAGGAGGGAGTAGTCCACCATCGGGGCTGAAGGTTTGTACCAGTAGCTATGTGTTTCATCTATCTCTCTCTCTCTCGTGTTCTTGATTTGGCATGATCTTGATGTATCGCGAGCTTTGTTAATATAGTTGGATCATACGGTGTTTTCCCCTCTCTATCTTGTTGTGATGAATTGAGTTTTCCCTTTGAGATTTCGTTCTTATCAGATTGAATACTTTTATGGATTTGAGAAAACTTGATGTATGTCTTGCTATGAATACCCGTGGTGACAATGGGGTATCATATTGACTCACTTGATGTGTGTTTTGGCACTCAACTCATGGATTCCCGAGGTGACATTGGGGTAATCTATGCATATGGGTTGATGCACGTTCTCGTCTTTGTTTCTCCGGTAGAAATCTTGGGGCACTCTTTGTGGTTCTTTGTGTTGGATTGAGTATTATGAATCTGAAATTGTTTGATGCTATCGTATCATTAACTCATGGATACTTGTGGTGACACTGGAGTATCTAGGTGACATTAGAATTTGTTGATGCGTATCATATGGTCTTATTTTAGTACGAACTCTTGGATAGATCGATCGGAAAGGATAACTTGGTGTTATTTTAGTATGAACTCTTGAATAGATTGATCAGAAAGAATAACTTTAAGGTGGTTTCATACCCTACAAACAATTTCTTCTGATGTTCTCCACTAGATAGGAACTTTGGAGTGATTCTTCATCACATGTTGAGGGATGGTTACATGATGCAATTATATTAGCATTACTGAGAGATTGCACTAGCAAAAGTATGGACCCTAGGCCTCATTTTCAAGCATTGCAATACTGTTTGTGCTCACTTTTGTTACTTGCTACCTTGCTGTTTTTTATTGTTCCTATTACAGAAATCAATATCTACTATCATTACTACAGTTGTATCACTATCTCTTCACCAAACTAGTGCACCTATACAATTTACTTTTGTATCCAGTGTACACAAGAGACTATTTGTTATTTGGTTGCAGGGTTGTTTGAGAGAGACCATCTTTATCCTACACCTCCCACGGATTGATAAACTTTAGGTCATCCACTTGAGGGAAAATTGCTACTGTCCTACAAAACTCTATGCTTGGCGGCCCAACACGAGTCTACAAGAATAAATTTGCATAGTAGACATCACCACTCGTGGATGAAAACCTTCATGTGAGTATAAAAAAGAAGTATGCGACTTTGAGCCATAACCAAGAAGAAAACCTTCATGTGCCTTAGGTGCAAACTTGGAATTATGATTCATGTCACAAATATAACAAGGTGCACCAAAAACATGTAAATAAGAAACATTTGGTTTCTTGCCAGTGATGAGCTCATATGAAGTTTTCTTAAGGAATTTGTGAAGATAAACACGATTCACAACAGGACAAGCAGTGTTAATAGCATCAGCCCAAAAGCGAATAGGAGTTTTACACTCACTGAGCATTGTTCTTGCCATCTTGATGAGAGTTTTATTCTTTCGCTCAACAACTCCATTATGTTGGGGAGTGTATGCGGCAAAGAACTCATGAGTTATACCATTTTCGTCGAGAAAATCTTTGATATGAGTATTTTTGAACTCCATACGGTTGTCACTTCTCACATGCTTAATTTGCACATCATATTCATTCTGGGCCTTCTTGGCAAATCTTTTGTAGATGTCTTGGGTGCAGGTTTTCTCTTCGAGAAAGAATACCAAGTGTAATGAGAGAAATCATCAACAATAACTAGACCATAATGACTGCCTCCGAAACTTGCATAGTTTTGAGGTCCGAATAAATCGATATGAAGAATTTCCAGAGTTCTTATTGTGGTCATGACCGTTTTTGATGAATGATGCTTCTTGGTTAATTTTCCGGCCTAACACGCACCATAGAGACAATCCTTGTCGAACTTTACATCAGGAATGCCATGGGGATGATTTTTCTTCACGAGAGTCTGCAAATTTCACATACCTGCATGACCAAGTCTTCGGTGCCACAACCATCCTTCGGTTGCTTTTGCAAGCAAACAAGTTTGGACTGAGGGACCCTTAGAGAACTCCACAATATATAAATCACCTTTTCTATATCCCTCAAAGATGAAGGAATTGTCAGAGGCCATAAAGGCGATGCATTTGGATATGGAAAATAGAACTAGCATGCCTAGATCACAAAGCTTGCCAACTGACATGAGATTGAATGACTGAACAAGTAAAACATCATCAATGTTCTTGTCTTTGGATATAGCAATTTTACCTAACCCAATTACCTTTCCTTTGTTCTTGTCGCCAAATGTAATGTACTTCTGAGATGAAGCAGTTAAGTTGGGGTCGACAAACAATGACTTGTCTCTGGTCATATGACTAGTGCATCCATTATCCATTATCCATCGGTACATCCATTATCTTAACCACCCACATCTTTGTAGGTGGCTTCAAAACAAAAGAGCGACCAAGAGATGATCTCTTTCGATAACCATAATTGGTATTCGAAGAAGTACGAGCGTAATCGAAGGAATATGCATTGAAATTCTTTCCAGACGAATGAGTATAGTGGTTGAATGAGGTATGCATGTACTCATTCTGTCGAACTTTCTTAAGAAAGTAACGAGCACTTTATGCCTGCATGATTACTAATGGAGTAATAGACAATGCTTCGATAGTTTTCCTGGGCACCTAGATAGCTTTCTTTGGGGGGATGTAACTGCTGTTTGATCCAACATAGCGAGCAACAGCCTCACCATGTTGGTTTTTGAACAGCTTATAGTTTTCCAAAGTATCATCATAAGAGTATTCAGGGATAGGAGAGTCATATCCCGAAAGTAAAGCTGGATCGAGCATTTTGCTCTTGGCAGGCACCCACACAGTGCGAGGATATTGATCAGGTTCCCAGTAGGAGCCATTTTCATCCAGTTTCCTTTCGAAACCGATACCTTCTTTCCTGGCATTTTGTGAAGAATGGAATTGTTCAGAACATCACAAAGGGTTTCATGCCCTTTGAGAGACTTGAACATTCTTGTCTGAATAAGATCCTTCAACCTAGCATTCTCATCAGACACAAAACCATTTTCCTCGACAGAGGGGTTAACATTCATAGAAGATTCAACATTACTGCGTATAAGGCATTTTAAGCAAGGTAGTATAAACAATTCAGGTTTCTCTTTTAGTTGTTGGGTGAGAAGAGAATTTTCCCCGATCAAGTCATCATGAGCCTCTCTCAGTGACTCGAGTTCCTGTTTCCTTTTTATGTAATCATAAGTCAATCTCTCGTAGTTGGCTAAGAGAAAATCATGACGATTTGATAGCTCTTCCATTCGTGACTTGAGAGAGGAATGCTCTTCTGTCAATGACTGATTTTTCTCCATCTCCTCAACCATCAACCCTTCAGATTTCCTGAGGGTTTTCTCAATTTTTTCAAGAGGGTTTTGTTGTATATTAGCAATTTTGATCAGTTTAGCATGGTCATCCTCATCTGAAGAATATTGATCACTAGAGTGAACCTTGTGATGTTCAGAGGATACCTTTACCTTCAAAGCTTTGGCCATGAAGTAGTAGGCAGGAGATTCATCATCGCTTGAATGATTCTCGAAGAAGTTTGATGCAGGGGAAGAGGCACATGCAATCGGATTCATTTGCTTCTTTGGAGTCAGATGACTCTTTTTCATCGGAGTCCATCTCCTTTCCGATGTACGCCTTGGCCTTGCGAGAGGTGTTCTTGCGGTTGGAGGAGGATTTGGAGGGATTTCTTGAGGAAGATCTTGATGAAGACTTGGAGGTGGAGCTATCCTTCTTCTTGAAGGACTTCTTCGTTATATTCTCATTATCAGAGTCGTAGTTCTTGCTCTTGCCTTTGCCATGGTTGTTTCCTGAATCATATCTTCCACTGGCATGGATTTCAGCTTGCCAGAGAGGGCAGTCCAAAATGAAATGTCTTGGCCTTTTGCACTTGAAGCAGGTGTAATCTCTAGTAGGTTTTGATGAATATTTTGAACCACCAGAATTGCTTGATCCTTTCTTCTGGAACTGGTTCTTCCTATGAAGGCAATGGAATCTTTTCATGATTAATGCAAGATCTTTGCTGATCCTTTCTGGGTCATCTGAATCTTCTTCGGTATGTCCTTCTAAGGAAGAATCAGCCACAATCCTGAGAGCATGACTTTTGTGGTGACTTAAGCCACATATATCTCACTTTTCTTCTTCTTGTTCCTCATGGGTATTTGACATTTCCATGATATCAGCAGAGTCGAGAACTTTGAAATTAGCTCATTCCCTAATCATTAGAACTAGTGTGTCGAATGAGCTGTCAAGAGATCGGAGCAGTTTCTTCACAACTTCGTGATCAGTGATATCTTTGGCGCCGAGATCTTGCAGCTCGTTTGCAATGTCACTCAGACGATCGAAAGTTTGTTGACAACTTTCATTTCTGATTTGCTTGAACCGATTGAACTTCGCCCGAAGAGTATCAATGTGAGCTTCTTTTTGAGTTGAAACACCCTCATTTATCTTTTCACGAATGTCCCACAATTCCTTTGCAGTTTCACACTGATGATGGCGAAGAAATTGGGGACGAGAGAGATGGCCACCAATTTCATCTTTAGCATGAGCGTCCATCTGAATGGGTTTCTTCTCGAAGTCAGTGGGGACCTGGGGCACTTTAACTCTGAATCCATTCTGCACCACATTCCACATATCATCATCAATAGCTTGGAGACGGATCTTCATCTTCTCTTTTCAGAAGGGATAGTCTGTCCCATCGAAGATGGGAATCTGAGGTGCGACTTGTAGCTAACTGAAGACATACTTAAACTCCAAGGTGGTTAGACAAAAATGAGCAGAGTCAAGGAGTACCTTGTTCTGATTCCAATTGTAGGAACGAAGTATGTCTACCAGAGGGGGTGAATTTGAGTTTTAAAATTTCTTTAGAAATATCAAAACTCTCAGAACCCAGCAGCGGAGCGAATGAAACAGTGTATAGTGAGCGAACACAAACTAACGAATGGAAACTAAAAGCATGCATCGAGACAAATCACATGATTGAAACAATTTGAATGTAAAGAGGAGAAGCAGAGGTAACTAGTGATGCTCGATGGCGACAAGGAATTTGGTAGGCCAGTTCGCCCTTCTGCACAAGGACTATGTCTGGTTGGAGGGGTTGTGATTTAACATAGAAGATAAACTCCCTTCACCCTATTCTCCTCGACAATTGGTTCGCCAACCAATGCCGATAACTCGTGGTAGATAATTGAGGTGATCTCCGAACCTTTACAGATTTCTTCTTCGAGAACCACAATTACTCTTGGTCTCTAAAGAAATTGACACCTAACCTTCTAGAGAGTTTGCAGCTCTCAAGATTAATAGGAGGAGTGTACCAGACTTACATTCAAGTGATGCTGAACCACTATCTAATTTTTTGGCTCTAGGGGTTTTCTCTCGGTGGATTTTAAACTCAAATCACTCTGGAGAGGGGATTGCTCAAGAACCTTCTCACAATTAAACAGAGCATCCATAGGACAACACTGGTGCGGGGTAGATATTTATTACCGCAACCTTCCCTGGTGGGAAGTGACCATTTTGGACACGTGGTCCAGCCAATGGCCGACCGACATGTTTACATCAGCCGGATTTCAAGAGAAATGGTAACATTACTTGAGGACCAAGTAATGCTAACTCCTCGGTCAGAGACAAATCTCTCACAGCGAGGAAGATCATAGTCTCTTGCTGGCAAGTATTTGCTCGGAACACAAAGAGATTTCTCTTGGAACTTTCATAGGACTTGGGGTTTAGCATCAAAGAATGAAAGCTTCGAACGCTACACCCCTCCTAGTAGTACGGTGGTCCTATGAATAAATAATGAGAAGAGAAACAACGAAAAAATGCTACGTCTTTACTTCATCTTCAATCTTATTGGTTGCAGTCACTTCCTTCAGACGAAGACTAAACCAATTGCTTCGCGTCAACAATTTTTGAGGGGTCACTTTTGTTATCATAATCTTCGGTGAAAACATTCACTGCCACACAGGGGATTATCTTCAGTGTTTGAATCAAACTCCTCTTGACTCCAGGGACCTGTTACTCTATGTGCACTAGCAAACACATAAGTCCCATGCTGTTTATGTTAAGAAACTCCAAAACATAAGGAGGCAAATTATTTCACCAACAGGAACAACGGCATGAGATACTCCATTCCTGCCTTCAACATGGATGATCTCAAAGCCATGCGGGACTAAAGGGGTTGGGTTAAAAGGGATATTCGCCATGCTCTCATACAAAGCAGAGGAGGCAGTGAGAGGAAGAGCAAGGGCACTGTTAGTTACCAATGGCGACGAGCTCGAGGTTTGAACAGTAGCAGTGGAATGCGAGGAGACAGGAAACTATTTACGCTAAGAATTAGGAAAAAGACCTGAAATGAGCTCTCTAAAAGAGGAAACCCGCTTGACTTCTGGGGCCGGACCCTGGGCCTAAAACCAGCTCTTTACAACCCCATCGGCCCAAGCTTCCTCTGGTGGGCTTGCAAAAAAGAGAACTGCATGAGAGGCAGAAGGCCCGTCAGCCTGGTCTCCTAGCAGAACCTCGCTTTGCGGCCTAGCATGCCACATGCATAACACATAATTTGAATGTTTCCAAAGGTATGTCGATCATTCTGCGCCGAGACATCGCTCGAGTGGTTCTCGCCACCATTAGTATATTCATTATGTGGCGTCATCATCGGCATAGATGGTTGTGCCGGTAGTGATGGCTCCCGGAAGGATAGCCTCTGGAAAACTTATAGCTAACGAACCACCGAAGCTTGTCTCCGGTGATCGTCGGAATTATGAACAATTCTACCATTGTGCCCAACTAAAGACCATTTAGAATCATGTTCACGATAGTATTGGACCACTTCACGGTGCCAAAGAGGACCACGTTCCCCCATAGATTAAACACCATATCAAAATCCTTTTCCGACATACGACCAGCGTTGTAAACTTCAAAACCCATAGACTTCTAGGCTATCGAGAATTTGAAAGATCTATCCTTCAACAATTGCACCTGTATACCTTGCGGATAACCTCCAAAGTAGAATTGTAAAACAACACTAACTGTATGAATGTCCGATCGAAAGGAAGCTCGGGCAAAGGAAACCACCAGGAAAATTCTCTTTGCCTAAATCTAGGGGAGAACAGCACAGGGTGCCCGAACTTGCTTCGCATTGCTGCTTGAAACTCTTTTCCAGAACCAAAGTTGAGCGAAGGAGGCGCCATGGGGCCAAAACAGAGAGCCATAGCACCGCCAAGGAGGGTGGCTGCCAAGACGGGAGTGGTCACCTGCAGGGTGGTTTCCACCGAGGCCGAAGTGGCCACCGGAGCAAGAGGCGCCCTAGAGTCGCCCCCGGAAAGTTAGGTGTGGTTCGAGGACATGTCGGGGAGAATAAGTTTGACCCGTTTGGCCAATACCTTCGACGCAACCTTGAAGATCTCATTGTTGAGCCAATCTAAACTGTCTTAAATTCTTTGGACTTGCTATATTGGAAATTTAAACAATGAACTTCCTGTTAATCTACTCAGGTGAATCAACTCCACTAAGAACACGGAGCACTATACCAGTCACCTCATCGCCGCATAAATCCGAATGCCTTTGGAAATAGTGTGCTGGGAAACCATCTGGCCCAGGTGCTTTTGAAGGAACATTTGAAACAATGTCGTTTTCACCTCCTCCTTGCTATATGGTGCATTGAGCTTGCTGTCCATCAAACCATCTACTCTCGAAGGTATGTGCGAAAGGACCTCCTCCATACCAATTGTGTTCTCTAAAGTGTACAGATTTTCATAGAAATTAGTGGTCATGGCTACCATCTCTCCTGGATCAGTACAAATGGAACCATCGACCTTCTGTACTTCCGCAATACATTTTTTTGATTTTCTTGCACTCGCCTTCATGTGGAAAAACTTTGTGTTGCTATCTCCTTCAGCAAGCCATCGTACTCGAGCCCTCTGGCACCACATAATCTCCTCACAAAAACATAATTCAACCATGCGTGCCTCGATCAATTTTTCCTCTACACCCGACTCAAGTCGTGTTGCATCTGCTCGTAGAACCTCCAAGGCTCCAACCTGCTATGAAGCTGGCGGAGTTCCACTCATATGAGCCAAATGAGGTATGACTCCAGCACTGTAGCTAAGCAACAACACTATTCATTTTTTCAGAAAAAGCGGCCAATGAATTAGCCCAGCCATGCAATGACCATGCACCTTCTAGCACATCTCCAAACCACGGGTCCCTCTCCCACATGCACTCATATCTAAAGGGTTTTTTGGTAGCACGCCCACTAACATCCACTCGTTTTGTATCCAAAAGAATTAGGCAGTGATCCGATTTAACTGATGTGAGGTGCTCCAAGCTAGCAAACGGAAACAATGTTTACCAGCATGCCATTCCCAATGCTCTGTCCTAGCGAACCCGGAAAAAATTTCCGCCAGCCACCTTCTTCGATAGCCCATATTTGCTAGCCCGCACACATCAACAGCTTTGTGACGCCCCCGATTTAATCGTACACTAATCATGCACGCAAATGTGTACGATCAAGATCAGAGACTCACGGGAAGATATCACAACACAACTCTACAAATAAAATAAGTCATACAAGCATCATAATACAAGCCAGGGGCCTCGAGGGCTCGAATACAAGTGCTCGATCATAGACGAGTCAGCGGAAGCAACAATATCTGAGTACAGACATAAGTTAAACAAGTTGCCATAAGATGGCTAGCACAAACTAGGATACAGATCGAAAGAGGCGCAGGCCTCCTGCCTGGGATCCTCCTAACTACTCCTGGTCGTCATCAGCGGGCAGCACGTAGTAGTAGGCACCTCCGGTGTAGTAGGGGTCGTCGTCGACGGTGGCGTCTGGCTCCTGGACTCCAGCATCTGGTTGCGACAACCAGGAAGAAAGGAAAGGGGGAAAAAGGGGGGAGAAAGCAACCGTGAGTACTCATCCAAAGTACTCGCAAGCAAGGAACTAAACTACATATGCATGGGTATATGTGTAAGGAGGCCATATCAGTGGACTGAACTGCAGAATGCCAGAATAAGAGGGGGATAGCTAGTCCTATCGAAGACTACGCTTCTGGCAGCCTCCGTCTTGCAGCATATAGAAGAGAGTAGATTGTAGTCCTCCAAGTAGCATCTCCAAGTAGCATCTCCAAGCAGCATCTCCAGTAGCATCGCATAGCATAATCCTACCCGGCGATCCTCTCCTCGTCGCCCTGCGGAAAAGCGATCACCGGGTTGTCTGTGGAACTTGGAAGGGTGTGTTTTATTAAGTATCCGGTTCTAGTTGTCATAAGGTCAAGGTACAACTCCAAGTCATCCTGTTACCGAAGATCACGGCTATTCGAATAGATTAACTTCCCTGCAGGGGTGCACCACATAGCCCAACACGCTCGATCCCATTTGGCCGGACACACTTTCCTAGGTCATGCCCGGCCTCGGAAGATCAACACGTCGCAGCCCCACCTAGGCAAAACAGAGAGGCCAGCACGCCGGTCTAAACCTAAGCGCGCAGGGGTCTGGGCCCATCGCCCTGAGCACACCTGCACGTTGCGAGGGCGGCCGGAAGCAGACCTAGCCTAGTAGGCGTTCCAGTCCAATCCGGCGCGCGCCGCTCCGTCGCTGACGTCTGAAGTGCTTCGGCTGATACCACGACGTCGGGATACCCATAACTACTCCCACGTAGATGGTTAGTGCGTATAGGCTCGTAGCCGACTCAGATCAAATACCAAGATCTCGTTAAGCGTGTTAAGTATCCGCGAACGCCGAACAGGGCCAGGCCCACCTGTCTCCTAGGTGGTCTCAACCTGCCCTGCCGCTCCGCCACAAAGTAACAATCGAGGGCCGTCGGGAACCCAGGCCCACCTCTACCGGGATGGAGCTACCTGTCCTTTCAGCCCCCTCGTCAGAATCACTTGCGGGTACTCAATGAGCTGACCCGACTTTAGTCACCATCTGTATAGTATGTATGTATGTATAGCATATACCCGTGATCACCTCCCAAGTGATCATGGCCCGATAGTATAGCAAGGCAGACTGACAAGAATGTAGGGCCAATGATGATAAACTAGCATCCTATACTAAGCATATAGGATTGCAGGTAAGGTATCAACAGATGTAGCGACAATGTCAGGCTATGCATCAGAATAGGATTAACGAAAGCAGTAACATGCTACACTACTCTAATGCAAGCAGTATAGAGTAGAATAGGCGATATCTGGTGATCAAGGGGGGGGGGCTTGCCTGGTTGCTCAGACAAGGAGGGGTCGTCGGTGACGTAGTCGTACTCGGTGGCATCAGCGTCGGTCTCGTAGTCTACCGGAGATAAGAGGGGGAAGAAACAATGAATACAATGCAAACAAAAACACGACGATGCGTGACGTGACAATGAGCGGTGCTAGGTGTGCCCTAACGTGGTAGTAGGTGATACCGGTGAAGGGGGGAAAAACATCCGGGAAAGTATTCCCGGGGTTCCGTGTTTCCGGGCAGAGGAGCCGGAGGGGGAAAGTTGCGAGTTCGATAGGTTAGGGGTGTGTGGCGGACGAACGGACTGCGTATTCGGATTTGTCTCGTCGTTCTGAACAACTTTCATGTTGAAAATATTTAAATCCGAGTTACGGATTAAAAGATATGATTTTCTAAAGATTTTATTAATTTCTGGAATTTAATTATTTATTTAACTAATTCGAAAAAATGTATTTATGACGTCAGCATGATGTCATGCTGACGTCAGCAGTCAACAGGGGTTGACTGGGTCAACCCTGACAGGTGGGTCCCGTTCGTCATACACTGTTAACTAATTAACCTAATTAAGTTTTAATTAACAGTAGTTAATTAGGTTAATTAGTTATTAGGTTAATTAACCAGGATTAATTAGATTAATTATTTACTTAACAGTTAATTAGGTTAATTAGTGATTAGGTTAATCTAATTATAATTAATTAACCTAATTAATTACTTAATTAATCAATTAATTAATATTTTAATTATTTTAGTTGTTATTTATTTATTTAATATATTTATTTTTACTTTATTTTTTTTATTATTATTATTTATTTATTTTTTTAATTCCTTTTTTTTGTTCTAAAGGGCGTGGGCCCTGTTGTCTAGTGGCCCAGGGCCATAGCGGGCGACGGGCAGCGGATACGGCTATGGGCGGAGCCGGGCGACGAGCGCCTGCCCGCCCGGCGGGGCGCTACGGGGCAGCAAGCGAAGGGAGGGGGGGCGCGGTCTGGCGCCGGCAGCCGTGACCACAGCCGGAGCAGGGCCGCGCGGTGAGGCTAGGCGGCGGAGGTGGCCCGAGGAGCGGGAGGTAGTGGTGGCGGCGCACGAGGGGGAGGGGGAAGGAGCACGACAGCGGACGGGGCATGGCCTAGCGCGGGCTGCGGAGCCACGGCCCTGGGCAGCCGAGGCCCAGGCGGGCGCGTGGCCGGGGAGGCCGGAGCGTGCCCCGGGCGTAGGCGGAGCGGGGGTGCGCGCGGCCGAACGGAGCGCCGCGCGCGGCCAGGGCGCGACCCGGCCGCGGTGAGCGCGTGAGACAGAGGAGGGGAGGAGGAGTCGGGGCTCACGGCGGGACGTAGGGATCGTGATAGCGTGCTCGGTGAGGCTCGGGGTGGCCGGAGTAGCGCGAGGGAGAGGTGAGGAGGCGAGGCGATGACGGCGGTGAGGAGCAGCGCCGAGGCTCGCGGCGCCGCGGGGCCGAGCCCCCCGATTTAGCTCGGGTCGAGGGGGCAGGCGCCTGTGCGGCAGGTGACGGAGAGCGTCGGGGGAGCGATCCGGCGAGGGTCGCCGGCGTGGTGTCGATCCTTGCGGCGCTGGCGTCGGGGGCGATGTCGTCGGGGGGGGGGGGGTGTTCCCCTCGATCCGATCTGGATCGGGGAGGAGGGGGGAGAGCGACTGGGGGAGGGGCGAGTGGGTGACGGGGTGGGGTTAGGGTTTGGGTCGTGGGGGATATGGGGGAGGGGAGTGGGGCGCCGGTTGGGCCGGCCTGGCGGCCCGATGGCCAGCTGGGCCATTCGGCCCAAGGGGAGGGGGGTTCTTCCTTTTTATTTATTTTTTTCTGTTTTGTTCCTTTTATTTATTTTCTTTTATTGTTTTAATTCAACTTAGGGCACATAAGTATTTTATAAATTTGTGTTTTCTTTATTATAATTACCTATGTAATATTTGGCACTAACCGAACATTTTTGTTTCAATATTTGAAATCTTTTATTGTTTGCTTGATTTTGAATTTGAACGCGAATCGGTTTCGAACTATCGCGAGATTAGCAACTATAATCGAGGTGACGGGGCATCACTAGCAGAGGATCACTGTAGCTTAATTACCCGGGCGTCACAATTCTCCTCCACTACAAGAAATCGCGTCCCGAGATTTAAGAGGGGGTATAAGGGGGAAGGTCTGGTTACGAAATCCTAACGAATCTTCTCAGTCTTGGTTGCTCTTCTTGAAGAGGTCGATCCATTACATTGACATCTTCATTTCTCTGCTTCAGGTCATCATGGTGATGTCGTCCTTTGCTTCCTTTGCTTCAGGATCTCCAACGTACTTACGAATAGGTAAGGGGCAGCTTGATTACGACAGAATGCTTGTGAGGGATACAACCTGGGGGTTAACCCATGAATGAGCATAAGATTATCTCTCGAGTTGAACAAATAAAATACCTCAAGAGTAAGGTACGAAGGTACAATAAGAGGTTCCAAGTGGATAAATAGTTGCTCGAAGTCTGAACCAGAGTGAGAAAGGGGTTCAGAGTAGCGAGAGTAAGTATGGCGGGTGATACCAGAATAGAGCATTAGGAAGGTGGCTCATGAATTTCATAAGATTCCGCGCGTGAGGAATAACTTTGGAAACATGAGGGTGTACAGGAGAGTCAGGTTTCGATCCAGTGGACCTGTGGGTTATGGGCCCACCATGTGGGTTAGAAGTAGGAAGGGCGGAGACGTCTTGCGTGATCATGCAAGCAAGGCATGTCAGGGGGGTAGCCTGTCGATTATGTCGGCGACAACGTCGATACCAAGGGCGAGGGACGAAGAGAACTATTTTCCTGCTCGTTGAACGAGGCGGACCAATAGGCAAAGTTCTCGTCCATCGATGACTACCGGAATGTCATCAACAATAGTAACAGGATTACACCAGGCAAGATGGTACACCGAGGTGTTTACATAAGCAGGGATATTACTGCTTATATTATATAGATCACAAGAAGGTTTAAACAAACCAATGGAAAGGAAAAGTGATTATTATGTTTAAACAGAACAATGGAAAGGAAAATGTGTTTAAACACATATTTCGGGGGTATATCCTTCCCAAGGATAAGCAGAGCATGATATCCATGACAGGATATAATGTAGAAAACCCTTTAGGTAAGGGGAGAGAAATTTCATGACATTACCCATACAACGGTGTTCGGATAATTGAGCAAGAAACATTTAGCATTGGGCTTCGGATGTTCTTGTTGAAAATCAGAGTATCGCAGACATGCTTCGAGATAGCATTGACATGGTCTTCATGTGAAGATCAGACTTTGGAAACACGAAGGATCCATCAGGAATAACTTGTAGAATAAGTCTTACAATTTCCTCATGGATGAATGGATAACCTTGCTGAAAAGGAATCTATGATGATAGGTCCTCCAGCCGGGGGGGGGGGGGTGCTAGGCATGACATCAGGTTACCGGGTCATCAAAGGATCAACATCATAACTCTTGGAAAGTTGTCCCAATCATCATATCTGACGGAGATTCAGGTATGATTGGTGTTAGGATACCTCAGGCTCAGGATGCCTGAGAAGAAAGGTGCAACACAAATTGACGGAATGACACTGTAAGATTCTCGGGAATGAACTATGAAGTGACTTTCATTAACAAGAGTCCATCATTAACCCAAGGAGAGGACAAGGAGGTGTCTGGTGAACCCAACGGCAATTCGCCGAGATTCCCCAAAAGATGGACTTCCACCATTAAGTGAACAAGGAGATAACATTTGCCAAATCAAATGATATAAGGAAGTATGCTCGAGGAAAACATACACAAATAAACATTGGTTGAAATGTGCGCCCGAAATATGGGTTGGGTTGCACGACCCATGTCAGGATGGTGATTCAATTAACGAAGGACTTAGAATGAACTATCGCCCATTCACTTCAAAGCAATAAGGTTGCTAGGAGTTTAGAATTCACACGTCATAGCTCCAATGTCGGTATTCCGGTTGAAAACAATACGAGGACCAAGGAATGAACGAAGATGGCAAGAAGTATTATGATATCAAGAATTATTAAGAGGTGGTGAAATTCTCACCACATCCTTGACAAAAAGAGATGGTAATACTTCCGAGGTAAGGAAGATCAATTGCTGGACAGCAAGGAACTCAAGGTATAACACCAAACATGAACAAGCTTGTGTTGGTGGGAAGGCAATAAAGTGGTCGATGATAATACAATTCATCGAGGCAAGGATGGTATTTCTCATCATGAATCCAATTGATATCCTGGATGAGCTCAGAATGTTGACGATCTCGAAACCTTTGTCGCGAGAGTTCATGAAGATGTAATCGATCGGCGACGACATCAAGTCAAAGTAATGATGAAGTGAAAGGTTGTAGGAACCAAGGGTACGACACAAACTCGAACTCAAGCTTGTTGGTTAAGGTGAAAGGATATGACGAGGAAAATCGACGTAAGGTTAGTTCATCGTCGAAAATTGGTGCTCCGAGAATAAGGACCAAGTAGCACCGTTAGAATCGTCACGACAATGATATAGCCAAACAGGCTAGGAATGGCGTGATCGGGTACAAACTCGTACTTATAGAAGCTTACTGAAGAGTTGTTGAACCGTAGAGCGGACTCGGTTCAGTTATCGGTGTCTTTGAGTGTTCAATAACTCCGAGCCCATGAAAAATTGTAATCGGTGAGTATGTAGTACTTGATGAAGAACTCATAAGAAACTATGGTCGAAATCACAATTGCAAAAGGCCAGACCCTAGATACAATATGAACTTATACCAAGGGAGTGATTAATTTAAGAGAAGCTTTAACGATAAGATCTACATCGTGTCCATGGGCATGAACACAAAGTTCAAGGTCGACTCCCACTTCTTCAATGCATAACCTTTCATTCACTTCTCGCTTTGATAAAGGCATTAGTGTTGAAAGTTTTACCTGGTGAAATACCAGATGAGTATGACTCGTGAAATCTTCCGAGTTCACACATATTAAGGAAGGCATAGGTTCAACCCATCCGGGCATCTTACGAACATATACCACAAACTTCGGGGTAATTAATACAAGCTCGAAAGTAGAGCATTGTTGGTCAAGCAGAGGATACAATGTACCAAAGGCATTATGTATCAGGGGAAAGAGCTCACAAGGTGATTAATTATGAAGGGCATAAAATCCAACAAAGGAACCGATGGTCCACAACGGAGCTAGTGTGGGTATCGGTACTCTATCAAAGGAAGAAGGAATGCAAGTGCACCGGATTATAGATACAACTGACTAACTCAATTGTCAAATGCAAAGGAATTATGATTCCCAAATCAAGGGATCAGAAGCAATGCTCTGATTAGGGGTGGATAAGTTGAATAGCCTTAGGGTACGATCGAAGACAATTGGATTGGTCGAGAACCAATTCCAGTTAAAAGAATGGCAGCTCAGCCGGAAAAGTAATTTATAAGGATCAATGATGATTGTGTATATTCGCAAACATATTGAGTCAACAGACTCAAAATGATAATGACAAGGAATGTCAATAAGATTTCTATACTTATGGGATTAATCATAATGAAAGCAAACAAGAAATTCCAGAGCAATAGGTTGCTGAGGATTTTCGAAATATCGGGTGGTATTTCGAAGACTTTTGTGTAACACATGAACAACTGGGGGATGGGCGGATACTCGATAATGCGAGAATTAACCGTAGGGGTATTCAAGTGACAAGAACAGCAAGGCAGTAAGCTCAAGGGATTATCGAAACCACGACGAGTTTTTCAGGGTATCTTGTAATAACAAGACCACTGGGGATGGATGTAAGAATAACAAATGCAAGTAGTTATCCATAAGGGTTTGCGGTGGAAGGTGAATTGCAAACGCGATGAACACAAGTTCTCGGGTTAACAGCGGAGAGTATCTTCAGGGTCTTCTGGTGCAGCAGACGATCATCAGTAATAAGGGGCTCTCCGGGTGAAAATGTTACGAGATCCTAATGTTAGATTTAGTAAAATTCATTTAACCCGAATAGAAGAGAAATAAGAGTCCCAGAGTATAGGTCGGGGAATAAAAGATCCTAATACCACCCAATGGCGACGTGGGCCCGTAAGGCACACAGCCAAGTTAGTAAAAGTTTTGCAATGGCTAGACCCAACTTCGGCCAAGGAGTTGGAAAGGGGATTCCTACAGGCAGTCGGCTCTGATACCAACTTGTGACGCCCCCGATTTAATCGTACACTAATCATGCACGCAAATGTGTACGATCAAGATCAGAGACTCACGGGAAGATATCACAACACAACTCTACAAATAAAATAAGTCATACAAGCATCATAATACAAGCCAGGGGCCTCGAGGGCTCGAATACAAGTGCTCGATCATAGACGAGTCAGCGGAAGCAACAATATCTGAGTACAGACATAAGTTAAACAAGTTGCCATAAGATGGCTAGCACAAACTAGGATACAGATCGAAAGAGGCGCAGGCCTCCTGCCTGGGATCCTCCTAACTACTCCTGGTCGTCATCAGCGGGCAGCACGTAGTAGTAGGCACCTCCGGTGTAGTAGGGGTCGTCGTCGACGGTGGCGTCTGGCTCCTGGACTCCAGCATCTGGTTGCGACAACCAGGAAGAAAGGAAAGGGGGGAAAAGGGGGGAGAAAGCAACCGTGAGTACTCATCCAAAGTACTCGCAAGCAAGGAACTAAACTACATATGCATGGGTATATGTGTAAGGAGGCCATATCAGTGGACTGAACTGCAGAATGCCAGAATAAGAGGGGGATAGCTAGTCCTATCGAAGACTACGCTTCTGGCAGCCTCCGTCTTGCAGCATATAGAAGAGAGTAGATTGTAGTCCTCCAAGTAGCATCTCCAAGTAGCATCTCCAAGCAGCATCTCCAGTAGCATCGCATAGCATAATCCTACCCGGCGATCCTCTCCTCGTCGCCCTGCGGAAAAGCGATCACCGGGTTGTCTGTGGAACTTGGAAGGGTGTGTTTTATTAAGTATCCGGTTCTAGTTGTCATAAGGTCAAGGTACAACTCCAAGTCGTCCTGTTACCGAAGATCACGGCTATTCGAATAGATTAACTTCCCTGCAGGGGTGCACCACATAGCCCAACACGCTCGATCCCATTTGGCCGGACACACTTTCCTGGGTCATGCCCGGCCTCGGAAGATCAACACGTCGCAGCCCCACCTAGGCAAAACAGAGAGGCCAGCACGCCGGTCTAAACCTAAGCGCGCAGGGGTCTGGGCCCATCGCCCTGAGCACACCTGCACGTTGCGAGGGCGGCCGGAAGCAGACCTAGCCTAGTAGGCGTTCCAGTCCAATCCGGCGCGCGCCGCTCCGTCGCTGACGTCTGAAGTGCTTCGGCTGATACCACGACGTCGGGATACCCATAACTACTCCCACGTAGATGGTTAGTGCGTATAGGCTCGTAGCCGACTCAGATCAAATACCAAGATCTCGTTAAGCGTGTTAAGTATCCGCGAACGCCGAACAGGGCCAGGCCCACCTGTCTCCTAGGTGGTCTCAACCTGCCCTGCCGCTCCGCCACAAAGTAACAATCGAGGGCCGTCGGGAACCCAGGCCCACCTCTACCGGGATGGAGCTACCTGTCCTTTCAGCCCCCTCGTCAGAATCACTTGCGGGTACTCAATGAGCTGACCCGACTTTAGTCACCATCTGTATAGTATGTATGTATGTATAGCATATACCCGTGATCACCTCCCAAGTGATCATGGCCCGATAGTATAGCAAGGCAGACTGACAAGAATGTAGGGCCAATGATGATAAACTAGCATCCTATACTAAGCATATAGGATTGCAGGTAAGGTATCAACAGATGTAGCGACAATGTCAGGCTATGCATCAGAATAGGATTAACGAAAGCAGTAACATGCTACACTACTCTAATGCAAGCAGTATAGAGTAGAATAGGCGATATCTGGTGATCAAGGGGGGGGGGGCTTGCCTGGTTGCTCAGACAAGGAGGGGTCGTCGGTGACGTAGTCGTACTCGGTGGCATCAGCGTCGGTCTCGTAGTCTACCGGAGATAAGAGGGGGAAGAAACAATGAATACAATGCAAACAAAAACACGACGATGCGTGACGTGACAATGAGCGGTGCTAGGTGTGCCCTAACGTGGTAGTAGGTGATACCGGTGAAGGGGGGAAAAACATCCGGGAAAGTATTCCCGGGGTTCCGTGTTTCCGGGCAGAGGAGCCGGAGGGGGAAAGTTGCGAGTTCGATAGGTTAGGGGTGTGTGGCGGACGAACGGACTGCGTATTCGGATTTGTCTCGTCGTTCTGAACAACTTTCATGTTGAAAATATTTAAATCCAAGTTACGGATTAAAAGATATGATTTTCTAAAGATTTTATTAATTTCTGGAATTTAATTATTTATTTAACTAATTCGAAAAAATGTATTTATGACGTCAGCATGATGTCATGCTGACGTCAGCAGTCAACAGGGGTTGACTGGGTCAACCCTGACAGGTGGGTCCCGTTCGTCATACACTGTTAACTAATTAACCTAATTAAGTTTTAATTAACAGTAGTTAATTAGGTTAATTAGTTATTAGGTTAATTAACCAGGATTAATTAGATTAATTATTTACTTAACAGTTAATTAGGTTAATTAGTGATTAGGTTAATCTAATTATAATTAATTAACCTAATTAATTACTTAATTAATCAATTAATTAATATTTTAATTATTTTAGTTGTTATTTATTTATTTAATATATTTATTTTTACTTTATTTTTTATTATTATTATTTATTTATTTTTTTAATTCCTTTTTTTTTGTTCTAAAGGGCGTGGGCCCTGTTGTCCAGTGGCCCAGGGCCATAGCGGGCGACGGGCAGTGGATACGGCTATGGGCGGAGCCGGGCGACGAGCGCCTGCCCGCCCGGCGGGGCGCTACGGGGCAGCAAGCGAAGGGAGGGGGGGCGCGGCCTGGCGCCGGCAGCCGTGACCACAGCCGGAGCAGGGCCGCGCGGTGAGGCTAGGCGGCGGAGGTGGCCCGAGGAGCGGGAGGTAGTGGTGGCGGCGCACGAGGGGGAGGGGGAAGGAGCACGACAGCGGACGGGGCATGGCCTAGCGCGGGCTGCGGAGCCACGGCCCTGGGCAGCCGAGGCCCAGGCGGGCGCGTGGCCGGGGAGGCCGGAGCGTGCCCCGGGCGTAGGCGGAGCGGGGGTGCGCGCGGCCGGACGGAGCGCCGCGCGCGGCCAGGGCGCGACCCGGCCGCGTTGAGCGCGTGAGACAGAGGAGGGGAGGAGGAGTCGGGGCTCACGGCGGGACGTAGGGATCGTGATAGCGTGCTCGGTGAGGCTCGGGGTGGCCGGAGTAGCGCGAGGGAGAGGTGAGGAGGCGAGGCGATGACGGCGGTGAGGAGCAGCGCCGAGGCTCGCGGCGCCGCGGGGCCGAGCCCCCCGATTTAGCTCGGGTCGAGGGGGCAGGCGCCTGTGCGGCAGGTGACGGAGAGCGTCGGGGGAGCGATCCGGCGAGGGTCGCCGGCGTGGTGTCGATCCGGGCGGCGCTGGCGTCGGGGGCGATGTCGTCGGGGGGGGGGGGGGTGTTCCCCTCGATCCGATCTGGATCGGGGAGGAGGGGGGAGAGCGACTGGGGGGAGGGGGCGAGTGGGTGACGGGGTGGGGTTAGGGTTTGGGTCGTGGGGGATATGGGGGAGGGGAGTGGGGCGCCGGTTGGGCCGGCCTGGCGGCCCGATGGCCAGCTGGGCCATTCGGCCCAGGGGGAGGGGGGTTCTTCCTTTTTATTTATTTTTTTCTGTTTTGTTCCTTTTATTTATTTTCTTTTATTGTTTTAATTCAACTTAGGGCACATAAGTATTTTATAAATTTGTGTTTTCTTTATTATAATTACCTATGTAATATTTGGCACTAACCGAACATTTTTGTTTCAATATTTGAAATCTTTTATTGTTTGCTTGATTTTGAATTTGAACGCGAATCGGTTTCGAACTATCGCGAGATTAGCAACTATAATCGAGGTGACGGGGCATCACTAGCAGAGGATCACTGTAGCTTAATTACCCGGGCGTCAGAATGCATCAATCTGCACACCATCTCTTTCATTTGAGACAATATGTTGCTCTTTCCTGAAATCTCGTTGAAGTCACCAACACACATCCACGGGCATGTGCTTTCTCCTCTAAGTCTCCTCATCGTATCCCACATTTTGTACCGAAGACTCCTATTTGCTTCACTGTAAAAGCAAAACAGATGCCATTGCCCCTTCCCAGGTCCAGACACCCATGCATCCACATGATAATGTGAACAATTTTTTATTTCCACATCCAAAATATTCTACCAAAAAGTACAAATACCGCCACTGCAGCCACTACTTCCTACACCAAAACTGAAATCAAAACCTAAAGAAAGATGCAGCCCTTCAACTCAACTCTTCGGCATTTGTGTTTCAACTAGACAAAGAATCAATGACCCACTCAACTCCACGAGATCATGGAGCACTTGAACCGTCGCGGGATCACCAATCCGTTGATAGTTCCAACATAAAGTTTTCATTGGGCCTGGCGATGCTCACTGAATGATCCTGCCAATGTTGCCAAGTCTTTCTTTGGTGAAACCCCCTTCCTTGCCTTCTTGAGATCTCTAGGTGAGACATACGCCAGCGGAGGCGGTGGGACACTGGCCAACTAACAACCTGTAACACTAACCGCTAGCACCAAGGCTAGATTCTTGCGAGCTGTAGGTTATTTCAAGTTCATAACCCTTCTTGCCCAGGCTATTTAAGATGGCTTGTAACAATGTCGTCCTCCTCCTCTTCCTCGAATACAACATCCTGAGAAGACCTCTTGCGTGGAGCTGGGTCACCGTGACTACCCCGTCCCTGGTTGTGGAGTCAATCGGATGCGCTGCTGATACATCTCCAACGTATCTACTTTTCCTAATGCTTTTCCTCTTATTTTGGGCTCTAATATTTGCATGATTTGAATGAAACTAACCCCGGATTGACTCTGTTTTCAGTAAAACTACCATGGTGTTGTTTTTGTGCAGAAATAAAACTTCTCGGAATGGAATGAAACTTTACGAGGATTTTTTACATCAATAAAGAGAATTTCTGGAGCCAAGATCCACCGGAGGGGGGCACCCTGGTGGGTTCTCCAGGCGCGCCCAGGTGGGTTGTCCCCACCAGGTGGCCCCGTAAACCCTGAAACCGGCGCTATAAAATCACATATTTCTCGGAAAAATCAGGGAGAAAGAATTATCAGGTTCCATGAGATGGAGCTGCCGTCACCTCCTGTTCTTCATCGGGAGGCTAGATCTGGAGTCCGTTTGGGGCTCCGGAGAGGGGGATCTTCGATCTTCGTCATAACCAACCCTTCTCCATCGCCAATTCCATGATATTCCCCACCGAGAGTGAGTAATTCCTTCGTAGGCTCACTGGTCGGTGAAGATTTGGATGAGATTCATCATGTAATCTAGTTAGTTTTGTTACGGCTTGATCCCTAGTATCCACTATGTTCTGAGATTGATGTTGCTATGACTTTGCCATGCTTAATGCTTGTCAGTTTGGGCCCGGGTGCCATGATTTAATATCTGAACCGTTTATGTTATCACCATTATATCTATGTTCTAGATCCGATCTTGCAAGTTATAGTCACCTACTACGTGTTATGATCCGGTAACCCCGGAGTGACAATAGTCGGGACCACTCCCGGTGATGACCGTAGTTTGAGGAGTTCATGTATTCACCATGTGTTAATGCTTTGTTCCGGTTCTCTATTAAAAGGAGGCCTTAATATCCCTTAGTTTCCAATAGGACCCCGCTGCCATGGGAGGGTAGGACAAAATATGTCATGCAAGTTCTTTCCATAAGCACGTATGACTATTTACGGAATACATGCCTACATTATATTTATGAACTGGAGCTAGTGTCGTATCGCCCTAGGTTATGCCTGTCACATGATGAATATGGTCCAATGGATCATTCCTCAAATGCCTACAAATTTTTCCTATATTGTTCTTGCTAAGTTACCACTACTATCATTACTGTTGCACTTGCTACAAAATCATTGCTATCATTGTTACCATTACTACTGCTGCTGCTACTATTATCAAAACTATCATACTACTTTGCTACTGATCACTTTGATGCAGATAATTAATCTCCAGGTGTGGTTGAATTGACAACTCATCTGCTAATACTTACAAATATTCTTTGGCTCCCCTTGTGTCGAATCTATAAATTTGGGTTGAATACTCTACCCTCGAAAACTGTTGTGATCCCCTATACTTGTGGGTTATTGCTACGTCTCGAGCTTGCGTTGGATTTCCCTGAAGAGGAGAGGATGATGCAGCACAATAGCATAAGTATTTCCTTAGTTTTTGAGAACCAAGGTATTGATCCAGTAGGAGACCACGCGCAAGTCCCTCGTACCAGCACAAAACGATAGCTACTCACAACCAACGGTTAGGGGTTGTCAATCCCTTCACGGTCACTTACGAGGGTGAGATCTGATAGAAATAATATTTTTTGGTATTTTTGGTATAAAGAGGCAAAGTAAAGAGTAAAAGCAAAATCAAGTAAATAAAGTGATGGAGAATTATATGATGAGAATAGACCCGGGGGCCATAGGTTTCACTAGTGGCTTCTCTCAAGAGCATAAGTATTCTACAGTGGGTGAACAAATTACTGTTGAGCAATTGACAGAATTGAGCATAGTTATGAGGTTATCCAGGCAATGATCATGTATATAGGCATCACGTCCGTGACAAGTAGACCGAAACGATTCTGCATCTACTACTATTACTCCACTCATCGACCGCTATCCAACATGCATCTATGACATGATGTAGAGGAATAAATTCATGCAATATGATAAATACCCCATCTTGTTATCCTCGATGGCAACAATACAATACGTGCCTTGCAACCCTTTTTGTCACCGGGTAAGGTCACCGCAAGATTGAACCCAAAGCTAAGCACTTCTCCCATTGCAAGAACTACCAATCTAGTTGGCCAAACCAAACAGATAATTCGAAGAGACTTGAAAAGATAACTCAATCATACATAAAAGAATTCAGAGAAAAATCAAATATTTTCCATAGATAAGCTGGATCATAAACCCACAATTCATCGGTCTCAACAAACACACTGCAAAAAGAAGATTACATCGAATAGATTTCCACGAGAGAGGGGGAGAACATTGTATTGTGATCTAAAAAGAGAGAAGAAGCCATCTAGCTACTAACTATGGACCCGAAGGTCTGAAGTAAACTACTCACACTTCATCGGAGGGGCTATGGTGATGATGTAGAATCCCTCCGTGGTGGATGCCCCCTCCGGCGGAGCTCCGGAACAGGCCCCAAGATGGGATCTCGTGGATACAGGAAGTTATGGCAGTGGAATTAGATTTTTGGCTCTGTCTCCGATCTATTGGGGGTACGTAGGTATATATAGGAGGAAGGAGTACGTCGCTGCAGCGTCAGGGGGACCACGAGGTAGGGGGGAAAGATCACGTTCCCGAAGGTTTCATTCCGTTTGGACTCCGTTTGATATTCCGTTTCTTCGAAGCACTGAAATAGGCAAAAAAACAGCAATTCTGGGCTGGGCCTCCGGTTAATAGGTTAGTCCCAAAAATAATATAAAAGTGGAAAATAAAGCCCATTATAGTCCAAAACAATAGATAAAGTAGCATGGAGCAATCAAAAATTATAGATACATTGAAGACGTATCAGGCATCCCCAAGCTTAATTCCTGCTTGTCCTTGAGTAGGTAAATGACAAAAAGAGAATTTTTGATGTGGAGTGATACTTTGGCATAATTTCAATGTAAATCTTCTTAATTGTGACATGAATATTCAGATCCGAAAGATTAAGACAAAAGTTCATATTGACATAAAAATAATAATACTTCAAGCACACTAATCAAAATAATTATGTCATCTCAAAATAACATGGCCAAAGAAAGTTCATCCCTACAAAATCATATAGTTAGGCTATGCTTCATTTTCGTCACACAAAGATGTTCCCAACTTCTATACCCCCGATGACAAGCCAAGCAATTGTTTCATACTTAAATAATCTCCAACTTTTTCAACATTCACGCAATACATGAGCGTGAGCCATGGATATAGCACTATGGGTGTAATAGAATATGATGATGGGGATTGTGTGGAGAAGACAAAAAAGGAGAAAGTCTCACATTGACAAGGATAATCAACGGGCTATGGAGATGCCCATCAATTGATGTCAACATGAGGAGTAGGGATTTCCATGCAACGGATGCACTAGATCTATGAATGCTCAACAAAAGAAAACTAGTGGGTGTGCATCCAACTTGCTTGCTCATGAAGACCTAGGGCATTTGAGGAAGCCCATCGTAGGAATATACAAGCCAACTTCTATAATGAAAAATTCCCACTAGTATGAAAAAGACAACTTATGAGACTCACTATATGAAAAACATGGTGCTACTTTGAAGCACAATATATGAGACTCACTACATGAAGAACGAGGTGCTACTTTGAAGCACAAAATATGAGACTCACTACATGAAGAACATGGTGCTACTTTGAAGCACAAGTGTGGAAAAAGAGATAGTAGCATTGCCCTTTTCTTTTATTTTTTTTGGCCTTTCTTTTTTTTATCTTGGCCTTCCTTTCTTTTATTTGGGCAATTCTCTAATAATGATGATCATCACACTTCTATTGATTACAACATGAGGATTACAACTCGAAACTAGAACAAAGTATGACTCTATATGAATGCCTTCGGCGGTGTACCGGGATGGTGCAATGAATCAAGAGTGACATGTATGAAAAATAATGCATGGTGGCTTTGCCACAAATACGATGTCAACTACATGATCATGCAATGGCAATATGACAAAAGTAATGTATGTGATAATAATGATGAATGGAACGGTGGAAAGTTGCATGGCAATATATCTCGGAATGGCTATGGAAATGCCATAATAGGTAGGTATGGTGGCTGTTTTGAGGAAGATATAGGGGGGTTTATGTGTGATAGAGTGTATCGTATCACGAAGTTTGGATGCACCAGCGAAGTTTGCGCCAACTCTCAATGTGAGAAAGGGCAATGCACGGTACCGAAGAGGCTAGCAATGGCGGAAAGGCAAAAGTGCGTATAATCCATGGACTCAACATTAGTCAAAAGAACTCATATACTTATTGCAAAAATTTAGAAGTCATCAAAAATCAAGTACTACACGCATGCTCCTAGGGGGATAGATTGGTAGGAAAAGACCATCGCTCGCCCCCGACCGCCACTCATAAGGATGCACAAGCCAGGTACACTTCATGCTTCAAATTTGTTACACAACTTTAACCATACGTGCATGCTACGGGACTTAAAAACTTCAACACAAGTATTTCTCAAATTCACACCTACTCAACTAGCATGACTTTGATATTATTACCTCCATATCTCAAAACAATTATCAAGCATCAAACTTATCTTAGTATTCAACGCACTCAAAAGAAAGTTTCACATATCTTGAACACCAATTATATTAACATTAAGCAAATTACCATGCTATTAACGACTCCCAAAATAATCTAAGTGAAGCATGAGAGATCAAGTTTTTTTTAAAACAAATCCACCACCGTGCTCTAAAAGATCTAAGTGAAGTACTAGAGCAAAAAATTATCACACTCAAAAAGATATAAGTGAAGCACTATGAGCAACTATCAAGCTCAAAAGATATAAGTGAAGCACATAGAGTATTCTATCAAATTCCAAATCATGTATGGCTCCCTAAAAAGGTGTGTACATCAAGTATGATTGTGGTAAACTAACAAGCAAAAACTCAAATAATACAAGACGCTCCAAGCAAAACACATATCATGTTGGTGAATAAAAATATAGCTCCAAGTAAATTACTGATTGAAGTGGACGAAAGAGGGGATGCCTTCCGGGGCATCCCCAAGCTTTGAATTTTTGGTGTCCTTGGATTATCTTGGGGGTGTCATGGGCATACCCAAGCTTAGGCTCTTGCCACTCCTTGTTCCATAATACATCAAAAGAATTCACCCAAAACTTGAAAACTTCACAACACAAAACTCAATAGAAATCTCGTGAGCTCCATTAGAGAAAGAAAACAAAGACTACTTTAAGGTACTGTAATGAACTCATTATTTATTTATATTGGTGTTAAACCTACTTTATTCCAACTTCCTTATGGTTTATAAACTAATTTTTTAGCCATAGATGCATTGAAATAAGCAAACAACACACGAAAAACAGAATCTATCAGAAACAGAACAGTCTGTAGCAATCTGTAACTAACGCAAACTTCTGGAACTCTAAAAATTCCAACCAAAATAGGACGTACTGGAAAATTTGTTTATTGATCAGCATCAAAAAGAATCAATGCAAAATCACGTTCCTGTGATTTATTTAATTTTTTCTCGTGAGTGCAATGTTTCTGTTTTTCAGCAGAATCAAATCAACTATCATCATAGCTTATCCTATAGGTTCTACTTGGCACAAACACTAATTAAAACATAAAACCACATCTAAACAGAGGCTAGATGGATTATTTATTCCTAAACATAATCAAAAACAAAAAACACAAAATAAAATTGGGTTGCCTCCCAACAAGCGCTATCGTTTAACGCCCCTAGCTAGGCATTGAGATTTCAATGATGCTCACAAGAAAGACAAGAATTGAGGCACAAAGAGAGCATCATAAAACATGTGACAAACACACATTAGTCTAACATACTTCCTATGCATAGGCATATTATAGGCAAACAAATTATCGTAGCAAGCAAAAACTAGCATATGCAAGGAAACGGAAAGGAACAATAGCAATCTTAACATAACGAGAGGTAATTTAGTAACATGAAAATTTCTATAACCATATTTTCCTCTCTCATAATAATTACATGTAGGATCATAAGAAAATTCAACAATATAGCTATCACATAACATATTCTCAACACGATCCACATGCATGCGAAGTTGACACTCTTCCGAAATAGTGGGATTAATATTTACTAAAGTCATGACCTCTCCAAACCCACTTTTATCAAAAACTTCATAAGATTGAACATTATCCATATATGTGGGATCTAAAGTTGACACTCTTCCAAACCCACTTTCAATATTATTGCAAACACTATTATCAATCTCATATTCACCATGGGGATTAAATAAATTTTCAAGATCGAAAGAAGAATCACCCCAATCATGATCATTGCAACAAGTAGTAGACATAGCAAAACTAGCATCCCTAAGCTTAGGGTTTTGCATATTATTAGCATGATTGACATCAAGAGAATTTATAGTAAAATCATTGCAATCATGCTTTTCATCGAAGGAACTACCAAGTATGGGTGCAATAGCAACGATCTCATGTTTAACATAAGGAACTATAGCAAATTCATCTTCATAAATATTGGCATCATGGCCACAAGAATAGCAAGCATCATGTTCATCAAGGGATATTTCAATCAAATCATCGGAATCATCATTACCTATAGATTCATGCATATCATTATTTCCTTCCAAAGCAACGGTCATTCTCTCAATAAATTCTTTGACATAGACATTATGAGCATAGTTTTCATAGCAATATTTAAGTATGTCAAAATTTTCAGATTCATAGAGAGTAATATCATACTTTTCAATCAAAGAAGCAACTTCATAAGCACCCTTAAAAGCAACAAATTCTTCAATTTGTTCGATATCATAGTAACTATAAACACCCTTTGCATAAGAAGATAAGATTTCATTTTCATTAAACTCACATAGGTAAGGAAGGTGTTTTTTAGGGTTCTTAGAGCAACAAGTAAAATCATAAATTTCACAAAGATTCCAAGCATAACACAACAATCTGTTTATTTGACTCCATAAGAGTCTCCCTTTTTCAGACAAATGGTGACGCACATAATGAGCATGCTCATCTAAAGATTTCCCATCAACTAGGCTAGTTGGGGTTTCAGCACAAGCGCATAAGGATCGAAGATGATCCAAGTAGAACACTTTAAGTGGATCCATATCAATAGATTTTCAGCAAGCGAAGATGCAAGCATAAAGAAGGCACAAGGAAACACAAACAAAGATACATATGGGAAGAAGGCGAACGAAAAAGAGAGGGCGAATAAAACGGCAAGGGTGAAGTGGGGGAGAGGAAAACGAGAGGCAAATGGCAAATAATGTAATGCGAGAGATAGGGATTGCGATGGGTACTTGGTATGTTGACTTTTGCCTAAGCCTCCCCGGCAACGGCGCCAGAAATTCTTCTTGCTACGTCTCGAGCTTGCGTTGGATTTCCCCGAAGAGGGGAGGGTGATGCAGCACAGTAGCGTAAGTATTTCCCTCAGTTTTTGAAAACCAAGGTATGAATCCAGTAGGAGACCACACGCAAGTCCCTCGTACCTGCAAAAAACGATAGCTACTCGCAACCAATGCTTAGGGATTGTCAATCCCTTCACGGTCACTTACAAGGGTGAGATCTGATAGAGATAATATTTTTTGGTATTTTTGGTATAAAGAGGCAAAGTAAAGAGTAAAAGCAAAAGCAAGTAAATAAAGTGATGGAGATTGATATGATGAGAATAGACCCGGGGGCCATAGGTTTCACTAGTGGCTTCTCTCAAGAGCATAAGTATTCTACGGTGGGTGAACAAATTACTGTTGAGCAATTGACATAATTGAGCATAGTTATGAGGTTATCCAGGCAATGATCATGTATATAGGCATCACGTCTGTGACAAGTAGACCGAAACGATTCTGCATCTACTACTATTACTCCACTCATCGACCGCTATCCAGCATGCATCTAGAGTATTAAGTTAAAAACAGAGTAACGCCTTAAGCAAGATGACATGATGTAGAGGAATAAATTCATGCAATATGATAAATACCCCATCTTGTTATCCTCGATGGCAACAATACAATATGTGCCTTGCAACCCTTTCTGTCACCGGGTAAGGTCACCGCAAGATTGAACCCAAAGCTAAGCACTTCTCCCATTGCAAGAACTACCAATCTAGTTGGCCAAACCAAACGGATAATTCGAAGAGACTTGCAAAGATAACTCAATCATACATAAAAGAGTTCAGAGAAGAATCAAATATTTTCCATAGATAAGCTGGATCATAAACCAACAATTCATCGGTCTCAACAAACACACCGCAAAAAGAAGATTACATTGAATAGATGTCCACGAGAGAGGGGGAGAACATTGTATTGAGATCCAAAAAGAGAGAAGAAGCCATCTTGCTACTAACTATGGACCTGAAGGTCTGAAGTAAACTACTCACACTTCATCGGAGGGGCTATGGTGATGGTGTAGAAGCCCTCCGTGGTGGATGCCCCCTCCGGCGGAGCTCCGGAACATGCCCCAAGATGAGATCTCGTGGATACAGGAAGTTACGGTGGTGGAATTAGGTTTTTGGCTCTGTCTCCGGCCTGTTGAGGGAACGTAGGTATATATAGGAGGAAGGAGTACGTCAGTGGAGCGTCAGGGGGCCCACGAGGTAGGGGGCGCACCCAGGGGGGAGGGCGCGCCCCCACCCTCGTGACCGCCTCTAGCACTTCTTGGAGTAGGGTCCAAGTCTCCTGCATCATGTTCGGTGAGAAGATCACATTCCCGAAGGTTTCATTCCGTTTGGACTCCGTTTGATATTTTGTTTCTTCCAAACACTAAAATAGGCAAAAAACAGCAATTCTGGGCTGGGCCTCCGGTTAATAGGTTAGTCCCAAAATAATATAAAAGTGGAAAATAAAGCCCATTATAGTCCAAAACAATAGATAAAGTAGCATGGAGCAATCAAAACTTATAGATATGTTGGAGACATATCAGTTATAAACACCTTTTTTTGTCGCTGTTGCCAGGGAGCATAACTATATTTGTTGAGTCACTTGGGATTATTATCAATTTATCACGATGAAGAATTTGAAGGATGCTAAGACTACGATTTTCCCCTCTAAGACGAGGGGAGGTAAGGAACTGCCATCTAGCTCTGCTTTAGATTCACCTTCTGTTATAAGTAAACTTGCAACTCCACCACATGCTATCAATCCTGATGTGTCACAAGTTATTGATGATGCTAGTTCTACTATGAATGATGCTTATGATGATGCTAGTACCTTGCATGATGATAATGCCACTAGGTGAATTTCTTGATGAACAAATTGCTAGAGTAAGACAACATGATATTGTTGAAATTGATGATGAGCTTGAAACTAAAAATCTTGAAACACCTGCTAGAACTAGCCCTCTTAGATATGAATTGCCAAAGGTACTGGAAGGTTATGTTATAAATGAGGAGACAACTAGAGATATTCTTGCTTGTAAGGATAGAGATGATCTAGAGAAATTATTATGCAAGTATAAAGAAAAATCTCAGAATGCTAAAATGAAATGTGATCCCAAGTTTGCTACCACACCTATCTTTATTGATGATAAGGATTATGAATTCTCTGTCGACCCGGAGTTGATTACTTTGGTTGAATCCGATCCTTTCCATGTTTATGAGACTGAAACTGTTGTGGCACATCTTACTAAGTTGAATGACATAGCCACCCTTTTTGCTCATGATGAGAAGATTCGTTATTAATTACTCTATTCTCAAATTATTTCCGTTCTCATTAAAGGGCGATGCTAAATCTTGGTACATTACTCTTGCTCCTGGTTGTGTGCATAGTCCCAGGATACGATTTATTACTTCTCTAAAAAATATTTTCCTGCTCATAAGAAACAAGCTGCCTTAGAGGAAATATTTAACTTTGTGCAAATTAAAGAAGAGAGTCTCCCACAAGTTTGGGGAGGCTTCTCCAATTGCTCAATGCTTTTCCTGATCATCCTCTTAAGAAAAATGAAATATTTGATATCTTCTATAATGGACTAACTGATGCTTCTAGGGATTTCCTAGATAGTTGTGCTGGTAGTGTTTTCAGGGAACGAACTATTGGGCAAGCTCAAGAATTGTTGAATAACATATTGAAAAATTATGATGATTGGACTCTTCACAAACCACCACCTAAGCCCACTCTGAAGAAGAGGGGTATCTTATATCTCAGTCCTGAAGATATGCAAGAGGCAAAGAAATCTATGAAGGAAAAAGGTATTAAAGCCGAGGATGTCAAAAATTTACCTCCTATTGAAGAAATACATGGGCTTGATACACCACCACTGGCTAAGGTGGTAGAGGTAAATTCTCTAATGAAATTCAATGATAATGGTAATCCTCACAATATGCACCCTAGCCAATTCCTTTATGAGTTTGAGAATTACATTAGAAAACAAGACCACTTCAATGCAAATGTTATGAAACAATTGAAATACAATTCTAATATGATTGCTCGCTTGAGTGACTTGTTATTTAGAATCTCAAATGATGTTAGAGGTGTGGGAAAGCATGCTTTTATGGTACAAACTCAGTTAGAACAAGTTGCTAAATCTCAAAAACAATTGCTTGATGAAATGAATAACAACATACATGACTTTGCTGTTAGAGTAGCAACTAGAGGAGGTAAAATGACTCAGGAACCACTTTATCATGAGGGACACCCAAAAAGAATTGAACATGATTCACAAAGGAATAATATGAGTGCACCCAGTCCTTCTAAAAAGAAAAAGAAGAAGAAAAATGATAGTACTTTGCATGCCTCTAGTGAACCTAAAGTAGAAAAACCTCCTGATAATGATAATGATGTTTCTATTTCTGATGTTGAAACTCAATATGGTAATGAACATTCACCTAGTGATAATGAAAAAGATAATGATGATGTTCATGAAGATACTCAACCAAACAATGAAAAATAACCATATAATGACGTTGAAGTAGAATCCGCTATTGATCTTGATAACCCACAACCCAAGAATAAAAGATATGATAAAAGAGACTTTGTGGCTAGAAAACACGGTAACGAAAGAGAACCGTGGGTTCAAAAACCTATGCCCTTTCCACCTAAGTCAAGTAAAAATAAAGATGATGAAGAATTTGAACGCTTTGCTGAAATGATGAGGCAAGTCTTTTTGAGTACTCGCTTGACTGATATCTTGAAAATGCCTCCTTATGCAAAGTACACGAAAGACATCATCACTAATAAGAGAAAAATACCAGAAGCTGAACTATCCACTATGCTTGCTAATTACACTTTTAAAGATGGAGTACCTAAAAACTTGGAGATCTAGGAATACCAACTATACCTTGCTCCATCAAAAGAAACTATGTGAAAACTGCTTTATGTGATTTGGGAGCTGCTGTTAGTGTTATGCCTTTCTCTTTATATAAAAGACTTGATTTGAATAAACTCACACCTACTGAAATATCTTTGCAAATGACTGACAAATCTACTGTCCATACCTATCGGTATTTGTGAGGATGTACCCGTTGTTGTTGCTAATGTTACTATTTTGACTGACTTTGTTATGCTTGAGATGCCCGAGGACGACAACATGTCGATTATCCTTGGTAGACCCTTCTTGAATACTGCAGGAGCTGTTATTGATTGTGATAAAAGAAAGGTTGCTTTTCATATCATTGGTAATGAGCATACGGTGCACTTTTCGAAGAAACACTTCCAAGTGAATGGTATTAATGTTATTGAAAAATCTTCGACAATCACTATTGGAAGTTTTCAACTACCTATACCTACTGTTCAAAAGAAATATGAAATGCTTATTGTTGGGGACATTCATATCCCCGTTGGGGTAACTTACTGATTTATGAAAGTTCTTCGGTTTCATGCTAATCGGAAGTGGTTGTTAATAAGACTTGATGAACCTTATTGATGGATCGTTTTTGAGAGCTATGAAGTTGATGAATATAGTGAGCACTACCTTCTGTCCCTACCTCTTACTTTCTGTTTTTGTTAGTTAAATAAAATAAAATGCCATGTTTTGTCTGTTTTTTGAATTTCCCGAGCAATAAAAAATGACCCAGAAATAAAAGTTCTCAGAATGCTTTGAAATTTTAATACGATTTTTTCCCAAATATTTGAGAATTTTTGGTGCAAATAACATCAGAGGGAGGTGCACCGGGTGGGCACAACCCACCTGGGTGCGCCAGGACCCCCAGGCGCGCCCTGGTGGGTTGTGGTCCCCACGTGGGCCCCTCACTTATCTCTTCAAACCACTTCATCACCTACCTCTAGAGAAAAATCACCTTTGCTCTGTCTCGTGTTCTTGCTCTCAAACCCGCGGATTTCGATCTATTTGCTCGAAGCTCCGTTTCCGAAACTATTTTGGGGGATTGTTGCTTTTAAAAAACATGAGTATCTTTAGGAAGTTTGCTTCCAAGAAGAACTCCAAGGGAGTTATTGGGGAGTCGTCTGATAGTGATCTCCATACCCGAAGAATAGCAGAAGTACGACCGTGCGAATGGACGCATACGCCATTCATGGAAGGTGCCGGAATCCTTCAAGAGTGTGCACAATATGATGCTTATGCCGGCCTCACCGACTTCATCACAGCTGAATGTGAACAGTATCATCTCCTCACAAATTCCTTTGTGCAAAGTTTTAATTTTCTTCCTAGGAATAATCCCCCTGAGGTGCAGTTTAAGTTATATGTTGAACTCCATTAGATACCACTTACTAAATTTTGTGAAATATGCTTGCTTCCCTCTGATGGTTGTTTGGTAGAGCCTAGGACTGCAGAGTTTGAAAACTTTTATCGTACTCAGACAGTGGATCATGAGAGAGGGGTATCGAGTATCACCACAGCCGGCTTGCATTTTCTTGTTGTTCATTATTTTGGTCTTTTCATTGCAAAATGTTTGCTTACTAGAGAGAAGGTGGGTGCAGTCAGTGCCCCAGACCTTGCTATTTTACGTCATGCACTTGAAGGCGACAACACTTACAGCTTGGGAGCTATTGTGGCATGTCACCTTCATAATAATAAATCCAAGGGTAAAATTCATGGTGGTATTTACGCTACTCGTTTGGCTGCTCGCTTTAACATTCAGATACGTCTGCATGATTATCCTTTGCCCAAGGTTTATGTAGATCGCGCTGCTATGGAATACCACCAGTTTATTGCTGTCGATAACCCTAACATTCCTATCCCATATAACCTGGTTTTTAGTGTGAGAACTCGTGATATTATTCCACTGCCTGCACCTGCTTTGTTTGATCCTATTGCCAGGGGTGGATACAGGATTATGCCTGCAGACATCATCACCTACCGGAACAACAAGGCCGCAACACAGCAGGAGCCTCAGTAGTGGGATCCACAGGTACCTGCTCCTCAACAGTTTGACATGGGACCTCACGGTTTCTTCGACTACTGATTGATTACCAAGATTAGGCCAAAATCCTAAGGTTGGGGGAGTACGTATTTCCACTGACATTACATTCATGTTCACATACTTCATTCCAGTTGTCGGTGTCCACACTTTTCATTGTATTATCCATGCTAAATTTATTTTCTCGCTTTCTTCTTGTGTGTTTGAAAAACTTTGAGAAAACCCAAAAACATTTATTGCTTCTTTTTTATTTTTCTTTCTAGAGTAGTTAGTTGTATCACTAAAAAGAAAACCCAAAAAGATTTCCTTGTTCTTCTTTTGCTTGTTGGGAGCTTTCTCGTGTAAATAGTTTTTCTCATTTTCGTTCTTCTCTTTTATTTAATTTGCTTGTTCTAGAAAACCAAAAACTCCAAAAATATTTCATTGAGTTTCTCTGAATTTATTTTCTTTTTATTTGAGTCATATCGAGGAGAAGACCACGATGAAAATGTTGAGTGGCTCTTATATGCATCATTGTTGATCTAACAAAGAGCCCATTTTACCTTGTCTTCTCCCGTTGAATAAAATGTTTGCAGATTCCAGCTTAGTCCACGGCACTCTTGCACTATTATTATTCTCATATCGTTCGGTCATGCAAGTGAAAGGCAATAATGACGAGATTTGATGAACTAGCTGTGGCAGAGAGAAATGGGTATGAACCTGACTTATTTTGTTTTTGTAAATATGTTTAACCTAGTACCCATGATTCAGCACATTATGATTAAACATGTTTGCAATGACAATTAGAGATTATAGTTTCTCATGCCATGCATAAGTAGCTAGGAGTGGATAATGATTTATCTTGGATGTCAACATTGCGTTAAAACTATTGTGATGTAGTATGATGATATGGTATCCACCTCTGAATGTTTGAGTGGCTTGACTTGGCACATGTTCATGCATGTAGTTGAATCAAAACCAACATAGCCTCTATGATATTTATGTTCATGGTGTTCATATCCTACTCATGCTAGTGTCCAATGTTACTTACGCATAATGCATGTTCAAGACCGTTGTTGCTCTCTAGCTGGCATCTTCTCAATCTAATTGCTAGCCTTCACCTGTACTAAGTGGGAATTTTGCTTGTACATCAAAAACCTTAAACCCAAGTTATTCAAGATGAGTCCACTATACCTACCTATATGCGGTATTACCCTGCCATTCTAAGTAAATTTGCATGTGCCATCTCTAAAAACTTCAAATAAATATCCTTTCTGTGTGCCTAGATTGTTCACAGAACGACAAGAGGTAGTCAGTATCTTCCATGCTAAGTGGGTTATTCTCAAGTTGAATGTTTATTCACTCGCCATTGCACGAGAAAAGGACGGTAATAGGGATTCCCAGTCCCAAACTGCAAAAAGAAAAAGCTTATAGATAATCAAACAAAAACTCCTACGGAGTCATAACCTTTACTTTATCACTTGGGAACCGCCACTAGCGTGTTTAGCATGGAAGATATTGATAACCGATGGTCGTTAAGTAAACAAGAAGGGTGCATCTCTCAAAATATCATTTACTTCTGTTTTTAAAATTTGAGCTCTGACACTGCTGCAAATCACTGCTTCCCTCTGCGAAGAGACTATCTATTTACTTTTATGTTGTGTCATCACCTTCTCAAATAAGCGCCAGAACCTTAGAGCACTGATGTCATGTTGATGCATTGTCTGTAGCTAATGTTGGGTGCATCATGACTGGATCTTTTCTACCATGAATTACAATGTTTAGTCGCTGCTTGGACTTTGGAGCTGCTCTGCATTTATGTTTTGCGGTCTCAGAAAGGGCTAGCGAGATACCACTATTGTCATATTATATCATGGTTGTTTTGATAATTTGTTGCTATTTGAGATATCTTATTATTGCTCGCTAGCTGATTATGTCATTGATATGAGTTAATATATTTTTAAGAGTTATTGTCGACATGGTTAGTTATAACATTGGCTGAAAAATTGGGTGCTATTTAAGATTATTTATGCAAGCAAGAGCAAAAGAGTTTGTAAAAGTTTTTCTTTTTCACTTTCTGTTTATCAACTGAATTGCTTGAGGACAAACAAAAGGTTTAAGCTTGGGGAGTTGATACGTCTCCAATGTATCTACTTTTCCTAACGCTTTTCCTCTTTTTTGGACTCTAATTTGCATGATTTGAATGAAATTAACCCCGGATTGACGTTGTTTTCAGCAGAACTACCATTTGTGCAGAAATAAAAGTTCTCGAAATGGAACGAAACTTTACGATGATTTTTTATATCAATAAAGAGCATTTATGGAGCCAAGATCCACCGGAGGGGGGCACCTGGGTGGGCAGAACCCACCAGGGTGCCCCCTCCAAGCGTGCCCAGGTGGATTGTCCCCACCTGGTGGCCCCGCAGACCCTGAAACCGCCGCTATAAAATCACATATTTCCAGAAAAAATCAGGGAGAAAGAATTATCGCGCTCCACGAGACAGAGCCGCTGTCACCTCCTGTTCTTCATCGGGAGGCCAGATCGGAGTCCGTTTGGGGCTCTGGAGAGGGGGGGGGTCTTCGATCTTCGTCATCACCAACCCTTCTCCATCGCCAATTCCATGAGGCTCCCCAACGGGAGTGAGTAATTCCTTCATAGGCTCGCTGGTCGGTGAGGAGTTGGATGAGATTCATCATGTAATCTAGTTAGTTTTGTTATGGCTTGATCTCTAGTATCCACTATGTTCTGAGATTGATGTTGCTATGAATTTGCCATGCTTAATGCTTGTCACTTTGGGCCCGGGTGCCATGATTTCATATCTGAACCGTTTATGTTATCACCATTATATCTTCTTCTAGATCCGATCTTGCAAGTTATAGTCACCTACTACGTGTTATGATCCGGCAACCCAGGAGTGACAATAGTCGGGACCACTCCCGGTGATGACCGTAGTTTGAGGAGTTCATGTATTCACCGTGTGTTAATGCTTTGTTTCGGTTCTCTATTAAAAGGAGGCCTTAATATCCCTTAGTTTCCAATAGGACCTTGCTGCCATAGGAGGGTAGGACAAAAGATGACATGCAAGTTCTTTCCATAAGCACGTATGACTATTTACGGAATACATGCCTACATTATATTTATGAACTAGAGCTAGTGTCATATCGCCCTAGGTTATGACTGTCACATGATGAATATCATCCAACGAATCATTGATCCAATGCCTACGAATTTCTCCTATATTGTTCTTGCTAAGTTACCACTACTATCATTACTGCTGCACTTGCTACAAAATCATTGCTATCATTGTTACCGTTACTATTGCTGCTGCTACAATTATCAAAACTATCATACTACTTTGCTACTGATCACTTTGTGCAGATAATTAATCTCCAGGTGTGGTTGAATTGACAACTCAGTTGCTAATACTTACAAATATTCTTTGGCTTCCTTGTGTTGAATCTATAAATTTGGGTTGAATACTCTACCCTTGAAAACTGTTGCGATACCCTATACTTGTGGGTTATCGGCTAGCTATCACAAAAATATGTAGGTTCCTTTGAGTAGCAGGGTGATTCTTGTGCATTGGTGGTTCAGCCACCTTCTCTGATTTAGTAGGATCAACAGCATGCTGCATGGGGCTTCTTGAAAGTGCAACTAATCCCCGAGTGGTTTTGGTAATTCATAACAACATATAGCTCATTGAAGTAATATCCATTCAAGTTTAATATTTCAGAGAGTTGAATGAATGGCATGGCATGGACTAGAGATGTGGACCCCTCAAAATGCTAAGGACACATATTGGCAAAAGCTCAAGACTCTTCATTTCTATTTTAGTGATCCAAGATCACATTGAGTCCATAGGAAAGCCAATACTATTAAGAGGGGATGAGGTGTTGCTTAATGGCTTGCTTGCTCAAATGCTTAGTGATATTGCACCAAATCCCTCAACCACTTTCTCATACCAAATATGTCAAAAAACCAAACTACAACTCGGCCCCACCGATTCTTTCTACCTGGAGCCACCAAGTTCATATGACATAGTCACTGCCAGAAAACCTAACAGTTCGGTCACACCGATATGGATCTCGATATCACCGAGATGGCCTTGCCAATGCTCTATGACTTGTTGCATTTATTTCGGTCTCATTGAGTTATGCAATCGGTTTCATCGAGTTGGCTTGACATTCTCTATGTTGCCTTATTGCTTCACTTTGGTCTGACCGACTTGATGCAATCGGTGCCATCGAGTTGATGTTTGCCCTAGGCCCTAGCACATCAGTCCGTGTTCCAGTCGGTCCCGCCGAGATTCTTAACGTTCACATTTTGAACTAAATCGGTCTCACCGAGTTCTTCTATTTGGTCTGACTGTGTCGGTGCAACAAACCCTGGGATTGTTTCCCAGACTGTGCACATGCACGAGAGCAAGATTATAGCACCAGGATCAGGCCAAGGTACAAGAGACCAAGATCTTCAAAGGACCAACATGCAGATAAAGAGGACCGAGGCCATGCCAGAGAAGTAAGAAATCACCAGGAGAAGGGCCTCCGTTGCCCGGCAGGCGAGCTTGGCGAGGACAGGGTCACCCCCGGAAGAAAACCCCCAAGACACCCCGGTAGGGCCTGCCGGGACTCGCGGAGGCGAAACCACCTCACCACGACGCACGTCATCGATCAGTGCGGTGTCAAGCCGCAAAGTGACTAAGTGGCAGCCATTTGCCACATGGCAGCCTCTTTTTACAGGAGATACCTACAGGCAACACTCGTCCTGCAACGTGTCAGGCGAGCAGGCGTGAAGCTGGCAAGATAGCCCGGCAAGGCCTGTCGGGCAACCAACGATGTGACATTGAGCGGCGGATTTAATGCCCTTCGTCATCCTGCAGAGTTTGGTATCATAGAATTATTTGCTATCTTATCAGTGCATAATGACTGATTTGCCACTGTGGTGACCACCTTAGCCTATAAAAGGAGGCCCATGGCAACCTTAGAAAGGGTTGGACCCTGTGTTAGTGAATCCACCCCCTCATATTTCATATGCTCGTAGTCGTTTCACCCAGAGGCAACCCTGCCCGACAAATGCACTACGACCGCCACCATTTTTCCACCATCAATCCACCAAAGCAGGAGTAGGGTTTTATGCCTCATGGCGGCCTGAACCTGGGTAAAATTGCTCGTGTGATCTCTGTCGTGCTTCCCCACGCTCTTCTGCTCTTTGTGCAACATGACATCCCCCCGTCGAACCAGCAAGGAACCCTTGGTCCCATAGGTGGCTGTGGTTTTCCACGACATCTTTGGTGCGCCAGGTAGGGGGAACACTTGCGCAAACCTGAAAGCATGAGCAACGCATCATCTTCATCGCCATCTTCATTTTCGATGGCGCCATCGATCATGGCGCCCAAGAAGAAATCCGGTGCTTCAGCTCACCCGTCCACCTCGAAGGCTCCGCCGCCCGTAGCCACCAACACTATGGGGGATGCGAAGGCGCGTGAGGACGTGGACACTGCTGGGGGTGCGGTCGGTGCGGGCGCACTGTCACCGCCTCCCTCGCTGTCGAAGTGGGAGCAGGAGACACCGTAGGAGAGCAACATCCCGGTGGCCATGCTCCACGAGGTACGGGTGGAGGGATTGTTCCATCTGCGCCCCTTCCCCTCACCGACGGGCACAACCACAGTGGTGGTGCTCGGTCCGGGGCAAATCGCCGCCCTCCGGCCACGCCCACCCGGGAGCGATCTCAGCGTGTGCATCTCCCTTGGGACGAGCTGACCAGGCCGCTGCGTCCAACGGAGCCGCTGGCCCTCAAGCGCCTTCACCACGTCACCATGCCATCCAAATGGACACCTCTCAACAGCAAGGGCGTGGTGCTGTCGCCGCTGGCACCATCAGGAGCCGAGCTACGGTGCGGTCCACATCGTCATCACCCATGCCAAGCACTCCTATGGAGGCTATGGCGCAGGCTTAGTTGCTATTGAGGTTTTCGTCAACACCGAGCAGATGGATGAGTGGCATGCCACCATCCATAGTTTGCTCGGTTTCGCCGAGGCTGGGGGCTCACAGCAAGCCGGCCTGCCACGGCCTACCCAAGTGACAGCGATGGCTCGTGCTGCTAGTTGTACGGAAGGGGCCACCCCCATGGTATAGTCCCCACCACGACCACCAGCGCGAGCGCAGCAGAATCAAGAACTTGACAACGTCTCGATGGCCTCCTCTGACCCTCGAGCATGTACAGGACAATGGTGAGCCCCGGAGGACAGCCGGAGGGAAGACTCGCGCGTCGTCATCGAGTGATGCCCCGACGACCACCGTCGGACCAATGGGTGCGACGGTCCCGATGTTGATGAGCCTACGCTCGAGGTTAGAGGGTGCCTGCCTTTCAAAGTTGGCTGCCCTGCCTTTACTTGTGATCTGCGGCAGGTCCATTGGTCGTCCATTCGTACGTTCAAGCCAGAGATACCCGAGAAGTACGATGCGAGGCTAAACCTGGCAGAGTTTCTGAGCATCTACACCATTGCTATTCAGGCTGGCGGGGGAAGCGATGAGAAGTTGTTCGCCAACTACTTCCCTTTGGCACTCATGTCCAATGTGAGGTCTTGGCTGATGCACCTGCGGGAGAACTCCATTTCGTCATGGGCTGACATGTGCCATGAGTTCATTGGCGCCTTCACTGGCGGCCATCAAGAACCGGGGTGGCCCAGCGATTTACAGCTTCTCCAGCAAAAAGAAGGAGACACTCTCCGGAAGTACTTGAAGAGATTCAGCAAAGTGCACAGGAACATCCCGAGTATCCATCCAGCAGTTGTGATAGCCGCCTTCCAGTCCAATGTGCATAACCACATGATTCATTCCAAGATGAACGTGCGGTTGCCCAAGACTGTGAAGGAGCTTTACACTTTGGTGGACAAGCTTGCTCGAATGGAGGAGGGAAGGAAACTCCCAGGAGAAGAGGATTTCATCAACGTCGACTCAGAGGACGACGACAAATCCACCAGTTAGAAGAAGAGCAAGAAGCGCAGCAAGAGGCACAAGGATAAGGTAGTGATGACTGTCCAAGGATCGGGCACACCTAGTACCGGCAAGAAGGCTAAAGCCGAACCCCCAGCAAGGAGGCTGCCGTGTGCGCCAACTGCCGGGAGGCTGCGGCTGCCGAGAAGGCTGGGAAAGGTGACGGGCCATACTGCAAGATTCATCGGACCAAGGGCCACGACCTTCAAGAGTGTTATCAGGTTGAGCATCTTGTCAAGAGGCAGAGAGCAGAATATGAGAAGCATGACAAGGAAAAAGGTCAGAATGTCGCTGGTGGTATGGGCCGTGGCGGTGAAGCAAATCGTCCTGGCAAACCCTTCCGGAACCAAGGAAAACCCGCCAGGGGTCGAGAGAAGGAAGCTTGCAATGATGAGAGTGATGGAGGGGATGAAGAGGAAACGAGTGAGCAGGAATTCCAGAAGGCCACTGACGCCATGTGCATTGACGGGAGTGCATCCCTACACTCCTCTCACCGCCAACTCAAATAGTGGGCACGTGAGGTCAATGTCGTGGAACCAGCTGTGGAGGCTCAGAAACCACTCAAATGGTCACGCACTCCCATCATCTTTGACGAAGAGGTCCATCCTAACCATACCACTATGGTTGGATGTTTGCCATTATTGGTCTCTCCAACAATTCGCAACCTCAAGGTCACAAAGATGTTGGTTGACGGTGGGCCCGGGTTGAATCTGATTTCCCCAAAGGTCATCAGCAAACTTCAGATAGTAGAGGAAGAGCTGAAGGTCACGGGCACGTTGCAAGGAGTTAACCCCGGCAGGAGTCATCATAAGGGAAAGATCTCGTTGCCAGTTACATTTGGGGGAGAATTGAACTACCGGACTGAGAAGATTGTGTTTGATGTGGTCGACCTCCCCCTGCCGTACAATGTGATCCTTGGATTCCCAGCCTTGGCTAAATTCATGGCGGCATCCCACTATGCCTACAACACCTTGAAGACGCTTGGGCTAGTAGGAGTCATTTCCATCCCATCATATGAGAAGGACGCGATCAGTTGCACGGACAAGATGTACCAGGACGCAGTGACAGCAGAGGCAGCAGCAGCAGTAGTTCCCGCCAAGGAGAACAGAGGAAAGAAGAAGGATAGCAGGGACGTTCACAAGGAATCCGAGAAGCATACCTGTTCGTAGTGTGTTGCTCCTGTTGATGACTTGCCAGAGAGTTCCAAGAGTAAGAAATCCAAGGTTACTTCACCACAAGTGAAGACGGTCCTGACAGGGCTAGCTGGCGTTGATGGTAACTTCACTATCAGCACCACCCTTGATGACAAATAGGAAAGTGTGCTTGTTGCCTTCCTGCGGGAGAATATCGATGTGTTTTCCTAGAAACCATCTAATATCCCCGGTGTTCCCAGGGAGGTAATTGAACACCACATTGTTGTCTGCCCACATGCCTAACCTGTCAAGCAGAAAGTTTGGAAGCAGGCCTTGGAGAGGCAGTAGTTCATTGCACAGGAGATCAAGAAGCTTGAGGCAGCTGGTCTGGTTAGAGGAGTACTACAACCAACATGGTTAGCAAATCCAGTGGTTGTTCGGAAGGCTAATGGGAAATGGAGGCTTTGCATAGATTTCAGATATCTCAACAAGGCTTGCCTGAAGGACCATTTCTTTTGCCGCGCATCGATCAGATTGTGGATTCCACTTCTGGATGTGATTTGCTCTCCTTTTTGGATGCATATTCTAGATATGATCAAATCTTCATGTCCAAAGAAGACGAAGAGAAGACCTCGTTCATCACCCCATGCGGTACATACTGCTTTGCCCGCGTGCCATTTGGACTAAAGAGTGCCGGGTCTACTTTTGCAAGGGCAGTCCAGATTGGTTTTGAGCCACGACTACACAGAAACATTGAGGCTTACATGGATGATATTGTGGTTAAGACCAAGGACAGAGCAACCCTCATCCAGGATTTGGAGGAGACATTTGCTAATATGCGCAAGATCAACTTGAACCTCAACCCAGAGAAGTGTGTGTTTGGCATCCCCTCCAGCAAGCTCCTTGGGTTATTTGTATCGCATCGGGGGGGGGGGGGTCGAAGACAACCCAGACAAGAGCAAAGCTATCGAGCAGATTCAAGTGCCCAGGACAGTCAAGGATGTGAGGTGTTTGGCAGAGTGCGTTGCCACGCTAAGTAGATTCATCTCCAAGTCTGCCGAGCGCGCCCTACCATTCTTCAAAATCCTGAAGAAGGCATGACCTATGAAGTGGACCCCATAAGCAGATGCAGCTTTGCAAGAGTTGAAGGCCTACTTATCCTCTGTGCCCACCTTGGTTGCCCCCAAACCCCAAGAATCGTTGTTGCTATACTTGGGGGCAACCAATCAAGTGGTTAGTGTGTCCTTGGTGGCACAACGAGAAGTGGAAGAAGCAGAAAGTGAGCAAGGACCGGCAGAGCCGGACAAGGATCGGGGCAGAAATGGACACGATAGCGAGGGCGACCCCAAGGATGCGGAAAAGAAGAAAGTGGTGCAGCGCCCAGTGTACTTCGTGAGTTCCCTACTACGGGGAGCTAGATCAAGGTACTCTAGCATGGAAAAAGTGATCTTTGGTCTCATCATGGCCTCAAGGAAACTACGCCACTACTTCCAAGCCCATGAGATCATGGTTGTCACTCGCTTCCCGTTGAAAAGGATTCTCCAAAACCTTGAGGCTGCTGGCATAATAGTGGAGTGGGCTTTGGAGTTATCCAGCTTCGGCCTGAAGTTTGAGACCACATCAACAATTCAGACCAGGGCATTGGCAGAGTTTATTGCAAAATGGATGCCAACCCCTGATTAGGAAGTGCTGGAAACAGTTATCCCCGGCAAGGAAACACCCCAAGAATGGATCGTGCATTTTGATGGTGCCTTTTCCCTACAAGGTGCGGTGGTTTGTGTCCTTCTCGTTGCCCCCTCTGGGGAGCAATTGAAGTACGTTGTCCAGATGCACTTTTCCCAGGAAGAGGCGACCAACAATACAGCAGAGTATGAAGGGCTCCTTGCGGGACTCAGGATTACTGCAGAATTGGAAATCAAGAAGCTGATCATTCGAGGAGATTCATGATACGTCTCCAACATATCTATAATTTTTTATTGTTCCATGCTATTATATTATCTGTTTTGGATGTTTTAAATGCATTTATATGCTACTTTATATGATTTTTGGGACTAACCTATTAACCTAGAGCCCAGTGCCAGTTTCTTTTTTTTTCTTGTTTTTGAGTTTTTACAGAAAAGGAATATCAAACGGGGTCCAAATGAGCTAAAAATTCCCGGAGATTTTTTATGGACCAGAAGAAGCCCCCGAAGCAAAAGAGTTGGGCTAGAAGAGTCCATAGTCATCCACAAGGGTGGAGGGTGCACCCCCTACCTCGTGGTGGACTCGGATACCCCCTTGACGTGAAACTGATGCCAAAAATTCCTATAAATACAGAAACCCCCCGAAAAAACCTAGATCGGGAGTTCTGCTGCCGTAAGCCTCTATAGCCACGAAAAACCAATCAGGACCCTATTTCGGCATCCTGCCGAAGGGGGATCCATCACCAGTGGCCATCTTCATCATCCCGACGCTCTCCATGACGAGAAGGGAGTAGTTCACCCTCGGGGCTGAGGGTATGTACCAGTAGCTATGTGTTTGATCTCTCTCTCTCTCTCTCTCCCGTGTTCTTGATTTGGCACGATCTTGATGTATCGCGAGCTTTGCTATTATAGTTGTATCATATGATGTTTCTCCCCCTCTACCCTCTTGTAATAGATTGAGTTTTCCCTTTGAAGTTATCTTATCGGATTAAGTCTTTAAGGATTTGAGAACACTTGATGTATGTCTTGCATGTGCTTATCTGTGGTGACAATGGAATATTTACGTGTTTCACTTAATGTATGTTTTGGAGATCAACTTGCGGGTTCAGTGACCTTGTGAACTTTTGCATAGGGGTTGGCACACGTTTTCGTCTTGACTCTCCAGTAGAAACTTTGGGGCACTCTTTGAAGTTCTTTGTGTTGGTTTGAATAGATGAATCTAATATTGTGTGATGCATATCGTATAATCAAACCCACGGATACTTGTGGTGACATTGGAGTATCTAGGTGACATTAGGGTTTTGATTGATTTGTGTCTTAAGGTGTTACTTTATTATGAACTCTAGGGTTGTTTGTGACACTTATAGGAATAGCCCAATGGATTGATCGGAAAGAATAACTTTGAGGTGGTTCCGTACCCAACCATAGTCTCTTCGTTTGTTCTCCACTATTAGTGACTTTGGATTGACTCTTTGTTGCACATTGAGGGATTGTTATATGATCTAATTATGTTATCCTTGTTGAGAGAACTTGCACTAGTTAAACTATGAACCCTAGGCCTTGTTTCGAAGCATTGCAATACCATTTTCGCTCACTATTACTACTTGTTACCTTGCTGTTTTTATATTTTCAAATTACAAAAAACTACATCTACCATCCATAGCACTTGTATCTTCATCTCTTCGCCGAAATAGTGCACCTATACAATTTACCATTGTATTGGGTGGGTTGCGGACACAAAAGACTCTTTGTTATTTGGTTGCAGGGTTGTTTGAGAGAGACCATCTTCATCATACGCCTCCCACGGATTGATAAACCTTAGGTCATCCACTTCAGGGAAACTTGCTACTGTCCTACAGAACTCTGCGCTTGGAGGCCCAACACGAGTCTACAAGAAGAAAGTTGTGTAGTAGACATCAATTCACAACCTGTGGTGAGACAAGTCAACAAGGATTACCATAGCCCATTGATGGAGGCATACATTGAGGAAGTGAGAAGATTGGAGGAGCGCTTTGACGGAAAACAACATAGATGATCATCTGTCAAAGTGTGTTGCACAAAAGCTTCCTATGGAACAAGGAACTTTTGTTCTCCATCTTAGTCAGCCCTCCTTATCCCCAGCAATAATGGTCCGAAAAAGGAGAAAGATGGACTCCGATAAGCCTCTCTAGGTAGAGCCTCCCGGGGCTCCTGGCAGGGACCCTGCCGGAAACAACTCCTCATCACCTGTCGGACTGCACCCTCCAGCAAGGCCTATGGACCCCGCAAATGAGGAACATGCCCTACAGTGGAGGAGGTGCAGCTAGTCCTTGTTGTCGAGCCCCAGGCTCCAACTTGGGAAAGGCACATAGTCCATTTTCTCCAAATTGGAGGACTTCCCGATGACCAAGATGAGGCTGAAAGAGTAGCCCGAAGGTCTAGTAAATATCAGTTTGTTGATGACACTCTACACACAAGGAGGCCCAACGGTGTGAAATTGAAGTGCATCTATCGGGAAGAAGGAAAGGAACTGCTGGCTGAGATACACAAAGGCATGTGCGGCTCCCATATTAGATCAAGGGCATTAGTTGGATCCGACAAGGATTCTATCGGCCCACAACCCTCCAAGATGCGGTTGAGATAGTCACTAAATATGAAGCCTGCCAGTTCCATTCAAAGAACATCCACCTGCCTGCTCAAGCTCTTCAGACAATCCCTTTGTCATGGACATTTTCGGTCTGGGGGCTCAATATCCTTGGCCCTTTCCCCTGAGCAACCGAGGGCTTTGAATTCTTGTTCGTCGCTATCGACAAGTTTACAAAGTGGCCGAAAGTAGCTACCCTGAGAAAGGTGACTACTCAGTCATCTATCAAGTTCTTGAAAGAATTGGTGTGTCGTTTTAGAGTCCCGGCAAGGATCTTTACCGACAACGGCACCCAGTTCATGAGCCACGCCTTCATGCAGTATGTTCATGCCCTCAGAAGCAAGATCTCATTTGCCTCTGTTGCACATCCAAGGAGAAATGGGCAAGCTAAGAGGGCGAATGCTGAAGTGCTGCAAGACCTCAAAGACAAGAACCTTTGATACGCTGCAGAAGCACGGCAGGTGGTGGATCGATGAGCTGCCGGTAGTTCTTTGGTCCCTCAGAACGACACCAAATCGAGCTACCGGGCAAACTCTCTTCTCCCTAGTCTATGGGGCAGAAGCGGTTATCCCCACGGAACTCATTTACGGGTCACCTCGAATACTTGCCTACGATGAAGTAGCGCAAGATCAGCACCGGCGTGACAATGCTGTTCTACTCGAGGAGAATTGTCTCCGGGCTGCTACGCGTGCTGCACTGAAAGTGCTAGTTATCGACTAGAGGGGGGTGAATGGGCGGTTTTTATGAGAGTATTCAAAAACACGGTGGCTTTGAAGAAAAACAAGTAAACTGGACCTATATCGTAAGCAGCAGAATGAAAACTACATTAGGGAAGCATTAGTCAAGCATACAATACAGTGGAAGCACGAAGACTAACTGCAGCTAGGTAAACAGGATCAGGATGGAAAACAGTACGAAGCCAAACAGATATAAGTCTTCACACAGTGAAGTAAAATGGATCAGACAGGCAAGCAATGACTTCACGAAGACAAACTAAAGAGTAATGAGATTAGGGGATAGAACCAGTTGCTTGGTGAAGACAGGGATTTGGTAGACCAGTTCTAGTTGCTGTGACAACTATACGTCTGGTTAGGGAGGCTGAGATTGAACTCAGAAGACCATGTCTTCACCTTATTCCCCTTGAGCTAAGGACACCCAGTCCTCGCCCAATCACTCTGGTAAGTATTCAAGGTAGACTTCCAAACCTTCCCAGACTTCGTTCACTAGCAATCCACAATGACTCTTGGATGCTCAAAACGCGACGCCTAATCAGCTGGAGGATTCATAGTCCTCAAGTGTAACAAGTCTTCAGATCACCCGGACAGAAAGACTTCAGTGATGCCTAACACTCTTTGGCTCTGGATGTTTTGGGCTTATTCCTTGCAAGGATCTCTCTCTTGAATGCTTCGGAGGTGGGTTGCTCTCAAATGACAAAAGTCATGCACTAATTCTGAGTATCCACCAATTTATGGTGTAGGGGGTAGGCTATTTATAGCCAAGTGGCAACCCAGCCTGATATGTCTGAAATGACCCTGGGTCACTAAGGAACCAACACGTGTCTAACGGTCGTATTTCAAACACACGTGGCAGCTTGGCTTGGGCTACAAGCAAAGCTGACTCATCCAGCTCTGGATAAGGTTTGCTCTCATTGTCTTCGCTCGAAGACATGGGATTTGGTTGAACATCACATCAGTCACTCTGACTTTGTTCACTTGGACCCCACTTAACAGTATGGTGGTTCCTATGACTCAATAAAAAACAAAGGAAACTACGAAACAACTATGTATTCGCACTCCATAGTCTTCAAGTGAACGTATTCACACGTCATAACCTTCATCGTGAATATCTTCATGAACCACCATTGTCTTCAATGTCTTCACACATTTTAGGGGTCATCTCTGGTAGGTAAACCGAACCAATGAGGGACTACTACATGTGTTTTCCTGCAATTCTCACAAACACATTAGTCCCTCAACCACGTTTGTCGTCAATACTCCAAAACCAACTAGGGGTGGCACTAGATGCACTTACAATCTCCCCCTTTTTGGCGATTGATGACAAACTGGTTGAAGTTTTCAATGGGAATAAAAGTATGTGAAAGTTCAGTTTTGTGAGCATTGTCTTCATATATCAAAAGAGGCTCCCCCTAAAGATGTGCATATAAGTAGTTTGCTTTCGAATGCAAATGCACATGGCATGTTTTTCTTTGTGGAGTCCATCTTCAATGTATGAAGACAATTCATAATGCATATATGAAAGTAATGAAGATAATTATATGCATAATGAAAAATGGACGTCTGCAGAATTACTTCATGCGGAATTTATCATCGCATCACAACGTAGTAGCAAAAGTAGCAGACGACCATCAAGTTTAAGTGTTACTACTCAAGAGCCAAATAGTTTAAAAAACGAGAGTTGCAAGCACTTAGCAAAAATTAAGGCAACCACCCATATGGACCCGCTTGAAGACTACCAACCTCATATGCTCCTCCCCCTTTTGGTAGCAAGGACCAAAAAGGTTTGAAGACATAGAGTCTTTACGCATTCCCAGGTGGAGACGAAGTTGGAGCAGCATGGTCGACGTTGGAGTTAGGTGGTGCAGAGGGTCCTGGGTAGCATCTTGATGTAGTGAAGCTAATGCTGGTGAAGTGGCATTGTCTTCTTCATCGATGAATCTCGCAACAACAGTTGCAGCCGAAGATGAGTACTCAGAATCTTTAATAGAAGGTGTTGGACGCAAACTTGAAGATTGTGGAGGCCTGGAGTCAAACGTTAATTTCTCAGTGAAGCCATCCTCGCGGAGATCATCTTCAGAGCAGAGCATGGTAAGGCTCTTCCAGGACCGCTGACAGGCTTCATGAGCAACAAAAGAATTATTGGTGGCGAGATTGCAAATGCGATTGACATCCACTAGAAGACTCTGCATTTGGCGTTTCAGCCATTCATGATGCTTATCCTGCTTCTGATGCAAAGATACCAGAAGCTCATAGTCATTGAGGACACACGAATGCTTCCGAGGCCTTTGAGTAATTGTACTGGCAGTGGCTTCAGTATTGGTGCGATGCGGCATACGCAAGTTGCCAGCTAGGGGATAGTCAGGAGCAGCAGAGTTTGGTACGTAAATGCCTTCAATAGGTTGGGTGAAGCTTTGATATTTAGCATTCTGCAGATGGAGTGGCTTCTTTGCTGGATCAGAGTAGATGGCTTCATAGGACATGTCAACATCAGGCATAAATACGATATGATTGCGCGCTGAAGGTTGATAGTCAACTATGGAATGAAGCTTGATTAGACGCATGATCCAGGAGGCATAGAACTTAAGGTCAAATAGATCAATTCCAGAAGCAGCCAACTGACGAATGAAGAAATCCTGAGTGTTGAATCTTATTCCATTAACAATATAGAAGACCAATGTCTTCATGGCGCCTTCGAGTTTAGCTCCAGAAGAGTATCCTTTGATTGGCCACAGAGTATGCCTCAAAATGCGATATACTGTGCGGTACAAGTACTCGAGGTATTCGACAAAGAACTCTTTAGGGTATTCAGCGTCTTGGGGCAATGGCTTCATCATGCTCAACATCTGACTCATATTTGGCTCGGGCTTCTGAAATATGCTCTGCGGTTCATCTTGATAGAGCTAACAACCTGGTTCATATGATACACTAGGAGTGGGCAGGGAAGTAAGCTCAATGACGTCCTGAGCTTTGGTTTCATGATGAACATCTCCTGTCATCCACTCAAGGACTCATGTTTTCGGATCCCTGTTGTAGCCTCGAGTGTGCAAAGTTGCATAGAACTGCAGCAGAAGCTCTTCGTTCCAGTGCTCCTTGTCAATCACAAAAGATAACAGCCCAACATCTCTGAAACAATCTAGTGCCTCTTCAAGGCATGGCAGCCCAGCAACAGCATCACAATCCAGACGCTTATGAGGAAAAATCCGGTCTTGGTTGTATAGGATGTACGAGTAATAGATTCGTTGTTGCCGGCTCCAAAACCTGTCAGAGGAGATCTTGGGCTTTGTGTATGGGTTCTTGGTGCTATCAAAGAATGTGTTATGCTCTCTGAAGCTGAGCACACTAAACAAGTCATGTGTTGTTGCAGCACTAGGAAGCCTTGGCAGTCTTGGCTTTGGCTTCAAAGTCTGAGGCCTCTGCTCCACGTGATAATCATATTTTGGCCCGGGGGCAGTGGGTAGAACCATTATAGGCCATCTCACAGTTACCTGCGCGTTCCATGGTATGAGGCCTGGGTGAAGGAACAGCGTCATCAGAAGTGATTGGTTGTTCAATGTTGTCAGTTGCTGCATTAGCTTCGGGCTCCACATTGTCTTCAGCCATGACAGTGTCATTGGCTTCAGTATTGATGTTGGTGGCAGCCACATTGGCTTCAACCTCCATCTCTTCAACGTTTGGAGGGTCTGGCACAAGCACACTTTCGGCTTGTATGACTGGATCACTAGTAGGGGGAGTGGCTTCTCTTTCTTCTTCTCTTTCTTCATCGGCTGATGCAGTCGGAATGTCTTCAACAGCTTTTGCTTCGGATCCATGAGCATTCGTAGAGGGAATGGCGTCAGGGAATACTTGACGTGATACTGAGTCAGTTTGATGCACATCCTCCTCTGGTATTCTTGACATGGATGCCTGAGACCTGGGACCTCTGGGAAGCCTCCTGAAGGAAGGCGACACCTGTGGTGAGGGGATAGTGAAATCAAAGTTGTTAGGGATTTCTTGCCGTGTCTCAAGCACCGGAATGGTGACTTGAGCTAGAGGAGTGTGCAGAATAGCTTCATCATCCATTGGCATATCTTGAGTGATTGGAGTCATAGGACGAGGAGTCAGAGGACGACCAATACTGATCAATTCACTGCTCGTCGGAGCAGGCGATGATACCATGGGTGTTGGTTCAAGCTGAGGAAGGACTTCATCATCATTCACAATGTCTTCACGATCAATATCTTCAGCAGCGTTGGGGTCATCAGCTGGAACTTCTTCATTTTCTGGAGCCTCTGTGGAAGCAGGCTCATGGACTACAAGGCGGCGCTCGCGATTGGCAGAGGCAGGTAAGGCAAAAGAGATGGGTTCAACAATGAGGGGCTCTGGGGCAGCAACACGCTCTTTTCTTGAAGACTTTCAAGCCTTTGTGTTCAACTTCTTCTTGGAGGGAGCATCATCATATGTATCTTTGAGCTTCCTCTTCCTGGCTTCAGCTTCATCTTGCCTAGTCTTCTGGAGTTCAGAAGCGGCAGAGGGGACCTTTGGCTTTGAGCCAGTCATGCTGGCAGGGAAGACAATGCTTGGTTGTCCCTTCCTTGGAGCATCGGGATTAGCTTCTGCAGGCTTCTTGCTTTTCTTGGCAGCCATCCCGGGGTCTATGCCAGGACGCCCAAGAGCCTTTCTCTTTTCAGCTTCATTGTGTGCTTGCACACATTTCTACGCATAATACTTCATGTGCTTGCGTGAACCTTTGGCTTCTTCATGCTTCTTGTTGAATTCAACCTTGAGGTCTTGCATCATCTTCTTGAAGATTTGCACATCCTCCACATTCAGCTTGTGCATGTGCTTCATGAAGTGTTCCTTCTCATGGTCAATCTTGTTCTTGAGCTTGATGATTTTCTGAGCCAAGGCAAGTTCATTGCAATGGCTCCATGAAAGGCAACACCGATGTCCACTGGCAGCTGCTGATCATCAAGGTTGATGCATTGGTCCTCAAACCATTCATCAATGAAGTTGTTCAGAATGTCAGCATCAAATAGAGGCAGATCCTGGAAGATCTCAGCCTCCTATTTGCTCTTGATCAGTTGTTCCAGAGCATCATCTACAAGGTATTCATCACTTGATAGATCAATAGTGTTTTCCTCATTGCGCAGGATGACAACTGGAGTGAGAGCCTGCCCAGAAACCTTCTTGGGCTTTGGCTTCTTGGTCCTCTTGGACACACGGGACTAATCTTCTGATTGCACACTGGCTTCAGGAGGTGTAGTTTTCAATGGCTTCTTCGTCAAGTCTTTTGGAGCAGCAGCAGCAGAGAGCTTTGAAGCTTTAGACTTTTTCTTCTGCTTTGGTGGTGAAGGAGCATCTTCAGAGTCTGCATGTTTAGCAAATTGCTCCACTGTGGCCCTCTGGGCAGCAATGTGAGACAGAAGCCCATCGAAGTTGGTGAAGGGGCAAATTCTGTTTTCATTGGCTTCACGTGTACCATCTGATCTTGGCGCAGACGGACCAAGGTTAAAGTCGAGTCCAAACTCCTTCTTGTTTTGCTTGGCAGAATCCATGGCAAACTAGAAGTTGCGCTTGAAAAAGGTCATCATCACGACACCATAGAAGAGATGATGGGTCGGGTTTTCTGGCTGAGGTCCTCGGACCATGCATGGATAGAACTTCTGAGCAATAGCTTAAGGTTTTGTCTTTGGTGCTAAGTTCTTTTAAAGAATATCACCCCACGGGCGCTTGATGGCATTCTTCTCAGCATATTCAGGTGTCATGAAGTTGTACTTGAACCACTGCTCGGCCCAATATCTTCGGATCAATTGGATTATGTTCTTGCGCTGTGTATAGCTCTCCTCAGGATCAGATTTGTAGAGCTCATAAAGATCTGGGGGCAGGTCCAGAGCAGTATTGCCACGGTGTTGCATGCCGCCTTTCCTTGCAGATTTTTAAGTGGCCATTGGATTCAGGCGGATTGGCTTCAAAACAGAGAAAGGCTTCCGCCGACTTGTGAAACAAGAACTGGCTTCAGAAGATTCAATATGACGCTGTAAGAATTCTGCAAATGAATGCAGACTATGAGAACCAAGGGATTATCCCACATACATGTACGTGTGACAACATTAGAGATGCGAGGGAAGGGGAAGAGGTCATATGCATTCTCAGAAGATTTTGAAGATAAATCGGTTAGAAGACATTGACTGATGACCCACAAGTATAGGGGATCTATCATAGTCCTTTTGATAAGTAAGAGCGTCGAACCCAACGAGGAGTAGAAGGAAATGACAAGCGGTTTTCAGTAATGTATTCTCTGCAAGCACTGAAATTATCGGCAACATATAGCTTTGTGATAAGGTAATTCGTAACGGGTAACAAGTAACAATAGTAACTAAGGTGCAGCAAGGTGGCCCAATCTTTTTTGTAGCAAGGGACAAGCTAGGACAAACTCTTATATAAAGGAAAGCGCTCCCGAGGACACATGGGAATTATAGTCAAGCTAGTTTTCATCATGCTCATATGATTCACGTTCGTTACTTTGATAATTTGATATGTGGGTGGACCGATGCTTGGGTACTACCCTTCCTTGGACAAGCATCCCACTTATGATTAACCCCTCTCGCAAGCATCCGCAACTATGAAAGAAGAATTAAGGTAAACCTAACCATAGCATGACACATATGGATCCAAATCAGCCCCTTACGAAGCAAAGCATAAACTAGGGTTTAAGCTTCTCTCACTATAGCAACCCATCATCTACTTATTACTTCCCAATGCCTTCCCCTAGGCCCAAATAATGGTGAAGTGTCATGTAGTCGATGTTCACATAACACAACTAGAGGAGAGACAACATACATCTCATCAAAATATCGAACGAATACCAAATTCACATGACTACTTATAACAAGACTTCTCCCATGTCCTCAGGAACAAACGTAACTACTCACAAATCATATTCATGTTCATAATCAGAGGGGTATTAATATGCATAAAGGATCTGAACATATGATCTTCCACCGAATAAACCAACTAGCATCAACTACAAGGAGTAATCAACACTACTAGCAACCCACAGGTACCAATCTGAGGTTTTGAGACAAAGATCGGATACAAGAGATGAACTAGGGTTTGAGAGGAGATGGTGCTGGTGAAGATGTTGATGGAGATTGACCCCCTCCCGATGAGAGGATCGATGGTGATGACAATGGCGATGATTTCCTTCTCCCGGGGGGGGGGGGGATGTTTCCCCGGCAGAACAGCTCCGCCGGAGCCCTAGATTGGTTCCTCCTCGAGACGGTGACGCTTTGTCCTGAAAGCTTCCTTATGATTTTTTCCAGGGAAAAAAGCACCTTATACCAGAAGATGGGCATCGAGGGGCTACCAGGTGGCCCACGAGGCAGGGGCGTGCCCAGGGGGGTAGGGCGCGCCCTCCACCCCCGTGGACAGTGGGTGGCCCTCCTCTGGTGCTTTCTTCGCCCAATATTTTCAACATATTCCAAAACGGACTTTCGTGGAGTTTCAGGACTTTTTGAGTTGTGCAGAATAGGTCTCTAATATTTGCTCCTTTCCAGCCCAGATTCCAGCTGCCGGGATTCCCCCTCTTCATGTAAACCTTGTAAAATAAGAGAGAAAAGGCATATTTTGACATAATGTGTAGTAACAGCCCATATTGCAATAAATATTGATATAAAAGCATGATGCAAAATGTACGTATCAACTCCCCCAAGCTTAGACCTCGCTTGTACTCAAGTGGAAGCCGATATCAAAAAATATGTCCACGTGTTTAGAGATAGAGGTGTCGATAAAATAAAATACGGACATGAGGGCATCATGATCATTCTTAGAACAACAACATATATATTGTAATATGAATTCTTATGCTTAAAGTAACAATCTATTCACAATGTCAAGTATGAATCAATAACTTCATTGAAAACTAGCAAACTATAATCTCAGTCATTGAAGCAATTGCAATTTATCATAACATCAGAAAGAGTCAAATATAAGAGCTTTTCAGCAAGTCCACATACTCAATTATCATATAGTCTTTCACAATTGCTAACACTCACGCAATACTTATGGGTATGAAGTTTCAATCGGGCACAGAGAAAGATAGGGGCACATAGTTTCGCCTCCCAACATTTTACCTCAAGGGTAATGTCAACAATAATACTTTATGAAAACTTACATCCAATTGGATATATATTAGGATCTTTCCAACACATAGTGCTTGCCAAAGGATAAAGTGTAAAAAGGAAAGGTGAGGATTACCATGACTCTTGTATAAGGAAGAAGACAAAAATAAAAGATAGGCCCTTCGCAGAGGGAAGCTGAGGTTGTCATGTGCTTTTATGGTTGGATGTACAAAATCTTAATGTAAAAGAACATCACTTTATATTGCCACTTGTGATAGGGACCTTTATTATGCAGTTCGTCGCTTTTATTTCTTCCATATCACAAGCTCGTATAAAGCTTATTTTCTCCACACTAATAAATCATACATATTTAGGGAGCAATTTTTATTGCTTGAGCCATGACAACTTACTTGAAGGATCTTACTCAATCCATAAGTAGATATGGTGGACACTCATGGCAAAACTGGGTTTAAGGATACTTGGAAGCACAAGTAGTATCTCTACTTGGTGCAAATAGTTTGGCTAGCATGAGGGGGGAAAGCCAGCTCAACATGTTAGATGATCCATAATAATATACTTTATTTCGGATATAAGAAAACATAACCCATTATGGTGTCTTCATTGTCTAACATGAACTTTTTAGCATGTCATATTTTAACGAGTGCTCACAATCATAAAAGATGTCCAAGATAGTATATTTATATGTGAAAATATCCCTTTCTTTATTACTTCGTATTAATTGCAACGATGACCAAAACTGTGTTTGTCAACTCTCAACAACTTTTATTTGCCATATTGTTTAAATGTGAAGTCATTACTCTCCATAAGATCAATATGATCTTTTTTATTTATTTTTGTTCTTTCTTTTACTTTTATTCCCTCAAGATCATGTTGGAAATATGCCCTAGAGGAAATAATAAAATGGTTATTATTATATTTCCTTGTTCATGATAATTGTCTATTGTTCATGCTATAATTGTATTAACTGGAAACCGTAATACATGTGTGAATACATAGACCACAACATGTCCCTAGTGAGCGTCAAGTTGACTAGCTCGTTGATCAATAGATGGTTATGGTTTCCTGACCATGGACATTCTATGTCATTGATAATGGGATCACATCACTAGGAGAATGATGTGATGGACAAGACCAATCCTAAGCATAGCACAAGATCGTGTAGTTCGTTTGCTAAGAGCTTTTCTAATGTCAAGTATCATTTCCTTAGACCATGAGATTGTGCAACTCCCGGATACCGTAGGAATGCTTTGGGTGTACCAAATGTCACAACGTAACTGGGTGGCTATAAAGGTGCACTACAGGTAGCTCCGAAAGTGCCTGTTGAGTTGGCACGAATCGAGACTGGGATTTGTCAGTCCGTATGACGGAGAGGTATCTCTGGGCCCACTCGGTAATGCATCATCATAATGTGTTCAATGTGACTAAGGAGTTAGTCACGGGATCATACGTTGCGGAACGAGTAAATAGACTTGCCGGTAACGAGATTGAACAAGGTATGGGGATACCGACGATCGAATCTCAGGCAAGTAACATACCGATGGACAAAGGGAATTGTATACGGGATTGGTTGAATCCCCGACATCATGGTTCATCCGATGAGATCATCATGGAACATGTGGGAGCCAACATGGGTATCCAGATCCTACTGTTGGTTATTGGCCGGAGAGATGTCTCGGTCATGTCTGCATGGTTCCCGAACCCATAGGGTCTACACACTTAAGGTTCGGTGACGCTAGAGTTGTCATGGGAAATAGTATGTGGTTACCGAATGTTGTTCGGAGTCCCGGATGAGATCCTGGACGTGAAGAGGAACTCCGAAATGGTCCGGAGGTGAAGATTGATATATTGGACGAAGGGCATTGGAGTCCGAAATTGTTCCGGTGGTACCGGGTGACGACCAGCATGTCCGAAAGGGGTTTCGGAGGCCCCGACAAGCGTTGGGGGGCCTTATGGGCCAAGCAGATGGGGCACATCAGCCCACTAAGGGGTTGTGCACCCCTCCCACCCCATCTCATGTAACCTGGAGAGGTGGGGGCGTTCCCCTAGGGCAGCCGCCCCTCTCGGCTTGGGGGCACGTTTCCTAGGGGTGGGGGCGCCCAAACCCATCTATGGTTTCCCCTGTGGCCGCCGCCCCTCCCCTAGGGAAACCTGATACGTCTCCAACGTATCTACTTTTCCAAACACTTTTGCTCTTGTTTTGGACTCTAACTTGCATGATTTGAATGAAACTAACCCGGACTGACGCTGTTTTCAGCAGAACTGCCATGATGTTGTTTTATGTGTAGAAAGGAAAAGTTCTCGGAATGTCCTGAAAATCCACGGAGGCACTTTTTGGAAAATATAAAAAATACTGGCGAAAGAATCAAGACTAGGGGGCCCACACCCTGTCCACGAGGGTGCCCCCCCGGGCGCGCCCCCCTTTCTCGTGGCCCCCCTGAGGCTCCGCCGACCTCAACTCCCACTCCATATATTCCGTCTCGCGGAGGAAAAAATCAAGGAGAAAGTTTCATCGCGTTTTACGATACGGAGCCGCCGCCGAGCCCTAATCTCTCTCGGGAGGGCTGGTCTGGAGTCCGTTCGGGGCTCCGGAGAGGGGGATTCGTCGCCGTCATCATCATCAACCATCCTCCATCACCAATTTCATGATGCTCACCACCATGCGTGAGTAATTCCATCGTAGGCTTGCTGGACGGTGATGGGTTGGATGAGATTTACCATGTAATCAAGTTAGTTTTGTTAGGGTTTGATCCCTAGTATCTACTATGTTCTGAGATTGATGTTGCTATGACTTTACTATGCTTAATGCTTGTCACTAGGGCCCGAGTGCCATGATTTCAGATCTGAACCTATTATGTTTTCATGAATATATGTGTGTTCTTGATCCTATCTTGCAAGTCTATAGTCACCTATTATGTGTTATGATCCGACAACCCCGAAGTGACAATAATTGGGATACTTCTCGGAGATGACCATAGTTTGAGGAGTTCATGTGTGCTAATGCTTTGTTCCGGTTCTCTATTAAAAGGAGGCCTTAATATCCCTTAGTTTCCACTAGGACCCCGCTGCCACGGGAGGGTAGGACAAAAGATGTCATGCAAGTTCTTTTCCATAAGCACATATGACTATATACGGAATACATGCCTACATTACATTGATGAACTGGAGCTAGTTCTGTGTCACCCTATGTTATAGCTATTACATGAGGAATTGCATCCGACATAATTATCCATCACTGATCCATTGCCTACAAGCTTTTCACATCTTGTGCTTCGCTTATTTACTTTTCCGTTGCCATTGTTACAATCACTACAAAACCCAAAAACATTACTTTTGCTACCGTTACCTTTATTATCATATTACTTTGCTACTAAATACTTTGCTGCAGATACTAAGTTATCCAGGTGTGGTTGAATTGACAACTCAACTGCTAATACTCAAGAATATTCTTTGGCTCCCCTTGTGTCGAATCAATAAATTAGGGTTGAATACTTTACCCTCAAAAGCTGTTGCGATCCCCTACACTTGTGGGTTATCAAGACTAATTTCTAGCGCCGTTGCCGGGGAGCATAGCTCTATTCTCTGAATCACTTGGGATTCATATCTGTTGATCACTATGAAGAACTTGAAAGACGATAGAACCAAGATTTTTCCCTCAACTACGAGGGGAGGTAAGGGACTGCCATCTAGCTCTGCACTAGATTCTCCTTCCGTTATTAGTAAGCTTGCGACACCTAAACCTGCTACTGCTATGAACTTTGATATGTCGCATGTTATCGATGATGCCACTTCTGCTATGCATGATACTTATGATGAAACTACTTCTGTGTGTGATACTACTTTGCCATTAGGTGAATTTCTTGATGACCAACTTGCTAGAGTTAGGGGGAATGAAATTATTGAAGATGCTATTATTGATGATAGTGATGATGAAAATTCTCCCAATGATTATGAATTGCCTGTTGTTCCTGAGGGTTATGTTATGAATGAAGAAACTGCTAGAGCCATCTTTCCTTGCAATGATAGATATGATCTTAAGAGATTATTAGCTAAATGGAAGCAGCAGTCTCTTAATGCTAGAAAGAAACCTGGCCCTGCTTTTGCTACTTCACCTATCTGTGTTACTGATAAGGATTATGAATTCTCTGTTGATCCTGAGATTATTACTTTAGTTGAATCTGATCCTTTTTATGGCCTTGAATCTGAAACTATTGTCGCACATCTTACGAAGTTGAATGATATAGCTACCCTGTTTACTCATGATGATAAATCTTGCTATTATTATATCATTAAGATATTTCCGTTCTCATTAAAGAGTGATGCTAAGACTTGGTATAATTCTCTTGCTCCTGGTTGTGTGCGTAGTCCCCAGGATATGATTTGTTACTTCTCTGCTAAATATTTCCCTGCTCATAAGAAACAAGCTGCCTTGTGGGAAATATATAATTTTGTGCAAATCAAAGAAGAGAGTCTCCCACAAGCTTGGGGGAGGCTTCTCCGATTACTTAATGCTTTTCCTGACCATCCTCTTAAGAAAAATGAAATACTTGATAGCTTTTTTAATGGACCAACCGATGCTTCCAGGGACTACTTGGATAGTTGTGTTGGTTGTGTTTTTAGGGAAAGAACAGTCGACGAAGCTGAATTACTATTGAATAATATGTTGACTAATGAAAATAATTGGACTCTTCCTGAGCCAACTCCTGAGGCAATTCCTGAACCAATTGAGCCAAATCCTGAGCCTATTCCTAAACCCACTCAGAAGAAGAGAGGTGTTTTATTTCTCAGTCCTGAAGATATGCAAGAGGCAAAGAAATCAATGAAAGAAAAAGGTATTAAAGCTGAAGACGTTAAGAATTTACCACCTATTGAAGAAATACATGGTCTTAATATACCGCTGTTGAAGAACCACATTGTCTTGATAACCCGACACAGGTAGTAAAGGTAAATTCTCTCTATATATATGATAAAGTTGAAATCCCCTCTACTAAATTTCATAGCCCATGCTTAGATGAATTTGATGACTTTATGGCTAGACAAGAAAGTTTTAATGCTTATGTTGGTAGAGAGTTAAAGAATAATGCTTTTGAGATAGGACGCGTGAGTGATAATATGGCTAGAGTTAAAGGTGAACTTAAACTCATTAGCAAATATACTTCTATGGTACTCAAGCTGAGAAAGTACTTAAAGCTCAAAATGATTTGCTTGATGAATTAAATAATAAAAATGACTTTGTTGTTAGAGTGTCTACTAGAACTGGTAGAATGACTCAGGAACCTTTGTATCCTGAAGGCCACCCTAAGAGAATCGAGCAAGATTCTCAGAGATATAATCTAGAGGCACCTAGTTCTTCTAAAAAGAAGAAAAAGAAAAACGATAGGACTTTGCACGCTTCTAGTGAACCTACTGTAGACACACCTGAGAATCCCAATGATATTTCTATCTCTGATGCTGAAACACAATTAGCTGATGAACATGAACCTAGTGATAATTTCAATGATAATGTTCATGTTAATGCTCAACCTAGCAAAAACAATGATGTAGAGATTGAACCTGCTGTTGATCTTGATAACCCACAATCAAAGAATCAACGTTATGATAAGAGAGATTTTGTTGTTAGGAAGCACGATAGAGAAAGAGAACCATGGGTCCAGAAACCCATGCCCTTTCCTCCTAAACCATCCAAGACAAAGGATGATGAGGATTTTGAGCGCTTTGCTGAAATGATTAGACCTATCTTCTTGCGTATGCACTTAACTGATATGCTCAAAGTAAATCCTTATGCTAAGTATATGAAGGATATCATCACAAATAAAAGAAAGATACCGGAAGCTGAAATTTCCACCATGCTTGCTAATTACACTTTTAAGGGTGGAATACCTAAGAAACTTGGAGATCCAGGGGTACCAACTATACCATGCTCCATTAAAAGAAATTATGTCAGAACTGCTTTATGTAATCTTGGAGCCAGCGTTAGTGTTATGCCTCTCTCTTTATATCGTAGACTTGAATTGAATAAGTTGACACCTATTGAAATATCTTTGCAAATGGCTGATAAAACAACTGCTATACATGTAGGTATTTGTGAGGATGTGCCTGTTGTGGTTGCAAATGTCACTATTTTAATGGACTTTGTCATTCTTGATATTCCCGAGGACGATAGTATGTCGATTATCCTTGGTAGACCTTTTCTGAATACTGCAGGGGCTGTTATTGATTGCAACAAAGGCAATGTCACTTTTCATGTTAATGGTATAGAGCATACGGTACACTTTCCGAGGAAACAATCTCAAGTTCATAGCATCAATTCCATTGGAAAAGTTCCAACTATTATTATTGGAGGTTTTGAATTCTCTCTCCCTACTGTCAAGAAAAAGTATGATATTCTTATTGTTGGGGATTTTCATATTCCCGTTGAGGTAACTTAGTGTTATTCAAAATTTCTCCGGTTCCGTGTTATTCGGAATGAGTTTGTTAACAAGACTTGATCAACCTTGTTAGTGGATTCATTTTGATGATCATGAGATGGATGAAACTAGAAGGCACAACCTTCTGTACCCTCTTTTTACTTTCTGTTATTTAGAATAAATAAAGCAAAAATAGTATTATATGTCTATTTTCTGAATTATCCGTGCAATAAAAAAATATCCCAAAAATAAAAAGTGCTCCAAATGCCCTGCAAATTTAGTATGATTTTTTATGGAATATTTGAGGATTTTAGGCACTGAAATCACTGCAGGAGGGGCAAGCACCATGCCACGAGAGTGGAGGGCGCGCCCACCCCACCTGGGCGCGCCCCCCTGTCTCGTGGGCCCCTGGTGGCCCCCCTCCACTTATGCCAGCACCCACACACTCCATCTTCTACCCAAAAAAATCCCCATCCAGCTCAAGCACGAGTTCTAGCTCATTTTGCTGCGATTTTTGATCTCCTTGCTCAAAGCTCCATTCACAAAACTGCTTTGGGAGATTGTTGCTTGGTATGTGACTCCTCCATTGGTCCAATTAGTTTTTGTTCTAATGCTTTATTCATTGCAAATTTTTGCTGCATAGGTGACCATGTTCTTGAGCTTGCATGTTAAATTTATGTGGTCCCAAGCAATTCTAATGCATGATATAGGCTCTAGGCACTTGTAGGAGTAGTTGCTACCAATCTTGTTTAGTTTTATTCACTTTTATTTTGAAGTTACTAAAATTTCAGAAATTTTCAGAAAATGTTAAGGAAACTTTTGAGGGGCTCTTCTAGCCAAGGCTCTCAGGAAAAACAAGCTAAAGAGAAGGAAAAAACCAAGTATAATCTTCCTCGCTTAGCGGAAGTACGACCGTGTGAATGGCCATGCGATGATTTCTTGAAAGAAGCTGGAATTCATGAAGATTTTTATTCTTTGATCGAGAATGCAGGCCTCACCGGTTTCCTCCATGACCAGATCAATCAGTATCTCTTACTCACCAATACTTTCGTGCAAATTTTTTATTATTATGCTAAGAAGTCACCGCCTTCAGTATCATTTCATTTATATGATGAATTCAGAGAAATGTCTTTACGTAATTTTTGCGCGGTGTGTAGGATACCCTATGAGGGAGAATTAGAGGAACCCCATCATAAAGATGTGGATGGATTTGTTAACACTATAGCTGTAGAGGAGCCAAAGAAGGGTTCCGAGGCGAAAATCTCTAGCATACATTTTCATGTTTTACGCTACTTTGCCATATTTGCTAGTAGATGCTTTATTGTTCGTGGAAATAGTGGAAACTTTAGTGTTCCTGATATTATCATTCTTCAACATGCCTTGCTTGGAGATAATAGTTTTAGTATTGGTGCCGTCATTGCTAAACGGCTAGGCATGAATTGTACAAAAGGCCCCATATTTGGAGGTATCTATGCTTCACGTCTTGCTAGACATTTTCAGATACCTATTAGGCACCATGAGAAAGAGGAGACAAAATTGCCTCCTCATATTTTAGATTACAAGAGCATGGTAGCCCACACATTTATTGTTGACAACAAAGAGAAGATACTCATGTATAACCTTAGATTTAATAAGAAACACAATGAGACTATTATTTTGCCTGTGCCTCTGTTGTTTGATTTGCTTGCAGATAATTTTCTTGTCACGCCAGAGGCGGTGTATGCTCATCGAGCCCAATCATCCACTCCAGAACCTGAACCTGAGCCGGAACCTGCACTGGACCCTTATTGTGCATCATCTTTCCAGTGGGATCCGGAGATGACCAGCCAGTGGTATCCTGATTACACCTCCCAGTACACCAGGGAGAGTAGCAACGGTCCTTGGTATTAGACCAACTTAGGCCAAAAGCCTAAGCTTGGGGGAGTACGTATTTCTCACCAACTTTACATTCATGTTCACACACTATTCTAGTCGTCGGTGCTCATACTCTTTCATTGTATTATCCATGTTAGTTTAATTTTCTTTTTCTCGCTTTATTCTTGTGTGTTTGATAAACCTAGAGAAAAAACAAAAAAAATAGTTAGTTTAATTTCCATGCTTGTAGTAGAATTAAAATGAAAACCCAAAAAGATTTATCGTTCTTCTTATTACTTGTTGGGAGCTTTCCCATGTAAATAGTTTTATTTTGGGACAATTCCATTCTTGCCCCTAGTTGGTTCCCACCCCCGGGTTTTGCCCTTACTTTTCGGGCATGCTCAGTTTTGCCCTTAGTTTTTCCCCTCCGTCAGCTCGAATGCCCTTCTGTCACAGCTCCGCTTGGTCAGCACCGTTTGACCGTGACGGCTCGACGTTTTGGACACATTTGCCCCTGGGTTTGATACCCCCCACCTGTTTAGTCGTCTTCTAGCTCCCGCTTCACAAGAAAACAGAGAAGCGGCTGGGAAGAGAGGTGTGACATCGTGGTGTGGGGAGAGGTGGGAAGGACCATGTCGACGTCGGTCATCTCGTCGGAGAACTCTCCGCCGGCAGCCGAACAGGTTTGATAGCTCATCTGGTCCCCTGCTTTTATAGGGTTTGCTAGATTTGGGGGTTAATTTCTGGATCTTGGCCTGATTTAGGTGGATGGGGTAGGCATTGTTCAGCATAGCTCTGAGTTCTACTTGGCAGACTCGACATACTGTGGCTTGGAGCCGCGCTCGAAGCATCGTTGCCCGAGGCACCAGCTAATTCCGGCTTGTCGTGTCGCCTGGGGAGGCGCAAGCACTGGACGTCGTTTTTTGGGTTGCCCTCTGGATGTATGATTTCATTTGCACTGCATTTTCGTTTCCATTTTCTTATTTAACTTTCAAGGAGAATTTTAATCAAATTTATTGATTCAGTTGCCAGATGAATGTGAATGGGCAGTTTGGGTTGACCCACCACCTCCAGAACGTGTTGGTCTTGCCTTTGAAGAACTGCACGAAGTGATCGAACATAGCTGGATCAGAAGTCACCACCTGGAGAAGAGATCAATTGATCTTGCGAAGAAGAATCGTGCATTGAACAAGGAGTTGAAGAAAATGAAAGAAATTATGTGCATAGGGACAATGTTGTTTGCTAGCATTTTCATTTGTTTTCTAGCAATCTCAATGGCTGTCTGTGCACAGAATGCACATTAGTTTATGATCTATGTAGCTCAAATGCACTTGTTATGTTATGAAGCTGTAATGAACATATGAAGTTGTATGAACCTAGCAGTTGTTATGTTATGTTATGAAGCTTTATGGACGCAACAATTTGCCAAATGCATGTATTGTGAAAAGAAAGATCAAACAGAACATAATTCACAACCAATCTTGCTGCAACTAGACATAGTTCACAAGTAGCATTTGATATTCTTCAACAACCAAAAGAACATAGTTCACAACCAATCTTGTTGCAACCAAAAGAACACATTACAACAAATCTAACAGTTTCAAACTTGCACAGCACATTAGTACTCATTTTCCATATTTTGCCTTCTTGCTCCTTGTGTTGCTAGCTGGGATTGTCATCTCCCTAGCCCTGCTCCTAGTCAGTTTCACAGGGATTTGGGGAACAACTGGAGGGAGAACTTGCTCTTCACATGCAGCAACTCTTGCATCTACATTGCTGCCAGTAACTGAGCAAGGTTCTTCTTCTGGACTTGTAGAAGTGTTAAGCTTCCTCTTCTTGCTGATAGCCATTGGAGATGCTCCTCTCTCTGCGGCCTTCTTATAGTTCTTCCTTGGTGTGCTAACAAATAGGGAAGAAATAGTTGGTTAGTAACAGTACAAGAGATATTTGCAGGTAAAAGCACATAAATAAGGCACATAAATAAATCAAAGAGGAATATTACCTTTGAACTTCATCTGCAACTGTGGAAGCTTGTGTTGCTGTCTCATTTGTTTCACTGTGGGGCTCTACTGGAGCATCCTGTGCACCTGCAGGCTGCACTGGAGCATCATCTGCACCTGCAGGCTGCACTGGAGCTTCATCTTCACCTACAGGCTGCACTGGAGCTTCATCTTCACTGTATGGCTCCTCTTCTTCTTGTTGTTTATCATGTAGGTCTGCATTTTGGTTAGGAGGGTCTTCTTCAGCATTGTCAGCTCCCCAGTGTGCATCTTCTTCACCAAATGCTGGATCAATGGCTTTTTTGCAGGTTTTCAGTAAGTGACCCAAGCCACCACACCTCTTGCATTTTCTCTTCCTAGGACCAAGTCTTTTTCCTTCACTTGCTGGCTTAATTCTTGTCTTCCTTGGCCTGCCAGGTGCAGCTTTGTTCTGTACAGGTGGACTTAGTTTGAAACCAGGGTCTACAATATCCCACTGCTGTTTTCCTTCAAGTGCAGGCAGGTTCTCAGCATATGTTTTTTTAAACATTTCAACTGAGAAGTACTTGTGCACATACTGGTCTATTTCTTTAGCTTCCCCTCTTAATGATGTTATGAAGAATAGACCATGTATGCATGGCCGGCCTGTAACTTGCCACTTTCTGCAACTGCATGTTCTTTTCTCTACATCCACAGGGTATCTCCACTCCCTCTTCTCCTTGTCTATGGCAGTCACCTCTGCTTCAGTTGGACTTCTCCTAACTAAAGTCATGTCCAAGCCTTTGGATTTTGCCATCAAAATCTTCATAACTCTGGGAATTATGATATGCCCATTGAATTTTTGTAGTTCTATGCTATTCCTAAGGCCAAATTTTTGCATTAAGTATTGCCTGATCTTATCCAACAAGTCCACAATGTGGAGACCCTTGAACTTTTTAATTTTGGAATTGAATGATTCCGCAAGGTTGTTATTGACATAGTCAACCTTGCAGATATCAATTGCACATGCAGCAACCAACTGACCTCTAAACCTACCATTTAGTGCAGTAGCATCAACAGCAAGGTAGGGCCTACAACCAGCTAAAAATCCCTGCCAGCAAGCTTTGAAACTGACAAAAACTCTCCTAAAACACTACTTCTCATACCACTTTCCTCTTAGCTGGAAAGGAACTGTGTGTGTGTCAATTTCTACTACACTACCTGGAGAAGCCCTCTCAACCTCAGCTTTGAATGTGTACAAAAGCTGGAAACTATCCTCATATTTACCATACAAGTTGTCAATTGCCATTTGTTTACCATAAAACACTCTCATGTATGGCAATTCTATCATCTATCTCTTCATTTGTCTTCTGCACAAGATCTGGAAACATCCTCTCATCCTCCTCATCTGAGCCTAGCACATCATCAAGCTCAGCCTCCTCAATCATAGGCTCTAAAGGAATTTTAGTGTCTTTGCAGCCAGGTTGCCTTGGTACATTTGCAGTAGGAGTTGCAGGTGGATTGCAAGTACTACTAGGGGGTGTTGACCTGCTCCTAGAAGTACTTCCTGCAACATATGTTTTAGATGTTGCTTTAGAGGCAGGGGGCTTTGCTGCTGTAGTTGCTGCTTCTGCTCTACATCTCTGAATTACAGTAGTTTCAACATTTGCAGTTTTCGAATCAGCATATGTAGCAAACATTACACCTAACTCATCATCACACTGTAGAGGATTCCAAGTAGCTTTCTCTACATTCCAGAATCTGAACTCAGCTGCATCATGCATACCCCAAGGATATTTCCTATAGATTGTAGACCTAAAATCATTGAAAGAACTTGTGCAGTCCACCACTAGAGGGAAACTGAAGCTTGCATCATGTCCCTTAGTACCACCCTTTGCTAAAAGAGTGGTCTCCATTCTAATTGTCAGAAAGAACGCACGCGATGGATCCATCCTACGATTGTGAACACAACCGAAGTCATGGAATGCACCTATCTAATCATGGAAACAGATGAGTAAGTACTGGATCTGGAAACTTACCCTACTGGGATCTCCTGCCTTGAATCTGTCATGCAATCACTCCCCATGGCATCGTCACCGCCACCACCACCGCTGTGCGAAGAGCGTGTCTCCACCATCACCACCGCGTGATGTAGATCCGGCGATGTGGACTTCACGACATCGAGGCCATGGTTTCGGTGGGAGCCCGCGTCGCCGCCGAGTGCTAGGGTTTGGGTCGCCTTTGTCGTCGCCGATCTAGGGTTCGGGGCTGGGATAAGACAGAGGGAGGGGAAATGGCAACTACACTGTCTAATCTATGTGGACCCACTTGTAAGGAAGGCCCAGGGGCAACCAGTGTCCAAAACGTCGAGCCGTCACGGTCAAACGGCGCTGACCAAGCGGAGCTGTGACAGAAGGGCATTCGAGCTGACGGAGGGGAAAAACTAAGGGAAAAACTGAGCATGCCCGAAAAGTAAGGGCAAAACCCGGGGGTGTGAACCAACTAGGGGCAAAGATGCAATTATGCCTTTTATTTTCTTTTCTTTCCTTTGGGGGTCGAGAAGACCATATTGAAAATGCTTAGTGGCTCTCATATGCATGATTGTTTATTTCATTTAGAGCCCATATTACCCTATATTCTCTCTTGAGTTAAATGCTTGCAGATTCTAGCTTAGTCCAATGCACGTGCACTATTATTATTATACAGATTGTTCGGTCGTGCAAGTGAAGGCAATAAAGACAATATATGATGGACTTATTGAGATGAAAAAAGCTGGTATGAACTCGACCTCTCTTGTTTTTGTAAATATGATGAGTTCATCGTTTCTGATTCAGCTTATTATGAAGTAAACATATTTGCAATGACATTTAGAGATTATAGTTGCTTGTGCCATGCTTGATTAGCTATGAGTTATAATGGTTTACCTTGCGTGCCAACATGCTATTAGAATGATTATGATGTGGTATGATGGGATGGTATCCTCCTTTGAATGAATTGAGTGACTCGACTTGGCACATGTTCACGCATGTAGTTGAAACAAATCAACATAGCCTTCATGATATTTATGTTCATGGTAGATTATATCCTACTCATGCTTGTACTCGGTGTAAATTAATTTTAATTCATGTTTATGACTGTTTTCGCTCTCTCAGTTGGTCGCTTCCCTGTCTTTTGCTAGCCTTCACCTGTACTAAGCGGGAATACTGCTTGTGCATCCAAACTCCATAAACCCCAAAGTTATTCCAATGAGTCCACCATACCTTCCTATATGCGGTATTTACCTGCCGTTCCAAGTAAATTTTTATGTGCCAAACTCCAAACCTTCAAATGAAATTTTGTTTTGTATGCTCGAGTAGCTCATGTTTCAACTAGGGCTGCCTATATCTTCCATGCTAGGTGGGTTATTCTCAAGAGGAGTGGACTCCGCTCCTCATTCACGAGAAAGGGCAGGTAATCGGGATGCCAAGTCCCATGATCCAAAAAGATCAAAGCTAATCAAAATAATTAAACAAAACTCCCCCAGGGCTGTTCTTAGTTGGAGTCACTCGTTGTTTCGAACAAGCCATGGATTGATGCTTGTTGGTGGCTGGGGGAGTATAAACCTTTACCATTCTATTTGGGAACTGCCTATAATGCATGTAGTATGGAAGATACAACCATCTCATAGTTGTTGCGTTCACAGCAAAAGTATGCCGCTCAAAATGTTATTCAATCTCTATTTTAAAATCAAGCTCTGGCACCTCTACAATCCCTGCTTCCCTCTGCGAAGGGCCTATCTATTTACTTTTATCTTGAGTCATCACCCTTCTTATTAAAAAAAACACCCGCTGGAGAGCACACTGTCATTTGCATTCATTATTGTTGGTTTATATTGGGTATGACTTGACTGGATCTCTTTTACCATGATTTACAATGTTTAGTCAGTCCTTGATCTTTAAAGGTGCTCTACATTTATGTTTTGCGGTCTCAGAAAGGGCTAGCGAGATACCATTTTTTTATATCATGTTATGATTGTTTTGAGAAAGTGTTGTCATCTGAGTTTTATTATTATGGCTCGCTAGCTGATTATGCCATTGATATGAGTTATTGTGAGACCTAGGTGTTACTGTAAGTATGGTTAGTTCATAACGTTTGCTGAAACATGAATGCTGGCTTTGCATGTTTACAACAACAAGAGCAAACATAGTTTGTAAAAGTTTTTCTTTATCACTTTCAGTTTATCAACTGAATTGCTTGAGGACAAGCAAAGGTTTAAGCTTGGGGGAGTTGATACGTCTCCAACGTATCTACTTTTCCAAACACTTTTGCCCTTGTTTTGGACTCTAACTTGCATGATTTGAATGAAGCTAACCCGGACTGACGTTGTTTTCAGCACAACTGCCATGATGTTATTTTATGTGTAGAAAGCAAAAGTTCTCGGAATGTCCTGAAAATCCACGGAGGCACTTTTTGGAAAATATAAAAAATACTGGCGAAAGAATCAAGACCAGGGGGCCCACACCCTGTCCACGAGGGTGGGGCACGCCCCCCTGTCTCGTGGGCCCCCTGAGGCTCCGCCGACCTCAACTCCAACTCTATATATTCCGTCTCGCAGAGGAAAAAATCAAGGAGAAAGTTTCATCGTGTTTTACGATACGGAGCCGCCGCCAAGCCCTTATCTCTCTCGAGAGGGCTAATCTGGAGTCCATTCGGGGCTCCGGAGAGGGGGATTCATCGCCGTCGTCATCATCAACCATCCTCCATCACCAATTTCATGATGCTCACCGTCGTGCGTGAGTAATTCCATCGTAGGCATGCTGGACGGTGATGGGTTGGATGAGATTTACCATGTAATCAAGTTAGTTTTGTTAGGGTTTGATCCCTAGCATCCACTATGTTCTGAGATTGATGTTGCTATGACTTTGCTATGCTTAATGCTTGTCACTAGGGCTCGAGTGCCATGGTTTCAGATCTGAACCTATTATGTTTTCATGAATATACGTGTATTCTTGATCCTATCTTGCAAGTCTATAGTCACCTATTATGTGTTATGATCCGACAACCCCGAAGTGACAATAATCGGGATACTTCTCGATGATGACCATAGTTTGAGGAGTTCATGTATTCACTATGTGCTAATGCTTTGTTCCGGTTCTCTATTAAAAGGAGGCCTTTATATCCCTTAGTTTCAACTAGGACCCCGCTGCCACGGGAGGGTAGGACAAAAGATGTCATGCAAGTTCTTTTCCATAAGCACATATGACTATATATGGAATACATGCCTACATTACATTGATGAACTGGAGCTAGTTCTGTGTCACCCTATGTTATAGCTATTACATGAGGAATCGCATCCGGCATAATTATCCATCACTGATCCATTGCCTATGAGCTTTTCACATCTTGTGCTTCGCTTATTTACTTTTCCGTTGCTATTGTTACAATCACTACAAAACCCAAAAACATTACTTCTGCTACCATTACCTTTATTATCATATTACTTTGCTACTAAATACTTTGCTACAGATACTAAGTTATCCAGGTGTGGTTTGAATTGACAACTCAACTACTAATACTCAAGAATATTCTTTGGCTCCCCTTGTGTCGAATCAATAAATTTGGGTTGAATACTTTACCCTTGAAAGTTGTTGCGATCCCCTACACTTGTGGGTTATCAAAACCCTAGGGAGCCTCCTCCTCCCCCTTCCCCCTATAGATAGTGAGGGAGAGAGAGGGCAGCGGCACCCTTTCCCCTGGCGCAGCCCTCCCTCCTTCAACACCTCCTCCTCCACTATAGTGCTTGGCGAAGCCCTGCAGGAGAACCACAAGCTCCACCACCACGCCGTCGTGCTGCCGGAGCTCTCCCTCAACTTCTCCTCTCCCCTTGCTGGATCAAGAAGGAGGAGACGTCCCCGGGCTATACGTGTGCTGAATGCGGAGGCGCCGTCTGTTCGGCGCTAAATCGGATCTTTCGTGATTTGAATCGTCGCGAGTATGACTCCATCTACCGCGTTCTTGTAACACTTCTGCTTAGCAATCTTCAAAGGTATGAAGATGCACTTCCTCTCTCTCTCTTGTTGCTAGAATCTCCTAGATGGATCTTGGTGGTACGTAGGAAAATTTTGAATTATTGCTACGTTCCCCAACAGTGGCATCATGAGCTAGGTCTATGCGTAGATTCTATGCACGAGTAGAACACAAGTAGTTGTGGGCGTTGGTTTGTTCAATTTGCTTACCGTTACTAGTCATATCTTGGTTCGGCAGTAGTGTGGGATGAAGCGGCCCGGACCGACCTTACATGTACACTTACGTGAGACAGTTTCCACCGACTGACATGCACTTGTTGCATAAGGTGGCTAGCGGGTGTCTGTCTCTCCCACTTTAGTCGGATCGGATTCGATGAAAAGGGTCCTTATGAAGGGTAAACAGCAATTGGCATATCACTGTTGTGGCTTTTGCGTAGGTAAGAAACGTTCTTGCTAGAAACCCATAGCAACCACGTAAAACATGCAACAACAATTAGAGGACGTCTAACTTGTTTTTGCAGGCTATGCTATGTGATATGATATGGCCAAAAGAATGTGATGAATGATATATGTGATGTATGAGATTGATCATGTTCTTGTAATAGGATTCCACGACTTGCATGTCGATGAGTATGACAACCGGCAGGAGCCATAGGAGTTGTCTTAATTTTATTGTATGACCTGCGTGTCATTGAAAATGCCATGTAATTACTTTACTTTATTGCTAACCGTTAGCCATAGTAGTAGAAGTAATAGTTGGCGAGACAACTTCATGAAGACACGATGATGGAGATCATGATGATGGAGATCATGGTGTCATGCCGGTGACGAAGTTGATCATGTCACGCCTCAAAGATGGAGATCAAAGGCGCAAGATGATATTGGCCATATCATGTCACTTTATGATTTGCATGTGATGTTTGTCATGTTTACATCTTATTTGCTCCGAACGACAGTAGCATAAATAAGATGACCCCTCATTAAAATTTCAAGAAAGTGTTCCCCCTAACTCTACACCGTTGCAAAAGTTCGTTGTTTCGAAGCACCACGTGATGATCGGGTGTGATAGTTTCTAATGTTTGCATACAACGGGTGTAAGCCAGATTTACACATGCAAAACACTTAGGTTGACTTGACGAGCCTAGCATGTACAGACATGGCCTTGGAACACAAGAGACCGAAAGGTCAAACATGAGTCGTATAGTAGATACGATAAACATGGAGATGTTCACCGATGATGACTAGTCCGTCTCACGTGATGATCGGACACGGCCTAGTTGACTCGGATCATGTATCACTTAGATGACTAGAGGGATGTCTATCTGAGTGGGAGTTCATTAAATAATTTGGTTAGATGAACTTAATTATCATGAACATAGTCAAAAGGTCTTTGCAAATTATGTCATAGCTTACGCTTTAGTTCTATTGTTTAAGATATGTTCCTAGAGAAAATTTAGTTGAAATTTGTCAGTAGCAATTATGCGGACTGGGTCCGTATACTGAGGATTGTCTTCATTGCTGCGCAGAAGGATTATGTCCGTAATGCACCGCTTGGTGTGCTGAACCTCGAGCATCATCTGTGGATGTTGCAAACATCTGACATACACGTTTTGATGACTACGTGATAGTTCAGTGCGTAATGCTAAATGATTTAGAATTGAGGCGCCAAAGACCTTTTTTTAAACGTCACAGAACATATGAGATGTCCCAAGTACTGAAATTGGGATTTCAGGCTCATGCCCATGTCAAGAGGTATGAGACCTCTGACAAGTTTCTTAGCCTGCAAACTAAGGGAGAAAAGCTCAATCGTTGAGCATGTGCTCAGATTGTCTGAGTACTACAATCAGTTGAATTGAGTGGGAGTTAATCTTCCAGATGAGATAGTGATGGTTCTCCAAAGTCACTGCCACCAAGCTACTAGAGTTTCGTGATGAACTATAACATATCAAGGATAGATGTGATGATCCTTGAGCTATTCGCGATGTTTGACACCACAAAAGTAGAAATCAAGTAGGAGCATCAATTGTTGATGGTTAGTAAAACCACTAGTTTCAAGAAGGGCATGGGCAAGAAGGGATACTTCAAGAAACGACAAATCAGTTGCTGCTCTAGTGAAGAAACCCAAGGTTGAACACAAACCCGAGACTAAGTGCTTTTGTAATGAGGGGAACGGTCACTGAAGTAGAACTACCCTAGATACTTGGTAGATGAGAAGCCTGGCAAGGTCGGCAGAAGTATATTGGATATACATTATATTAAATGTGTACTTTACTAGTACTCCTAGTAGCACCAGGGTATTAGATACCGGTTCGGTTTCTAAATGTTAGTAACTCGAAATAAAAGCTACGGAATAAACATAGACTAGCTAAAGGTGAGATGATGATGTGTGTTGGAAATGTTTCCAAGGTTGATGTGATCAAACATCGCACGCTCCCTCTACCATCGGGATTGGTGTTAAACCTAAATAATTGTTATTTGGTGTTTGCGTTGAGCCTAGACATGATTGGATTATGTTTATCGCAATACGGTTATTCATTTAAGGAGAACAATGGTTACTCTGTTTATTTGAATAATACCTTCAATGGTCTTGCACCTAAATGAATGGTTTATTGAATCTCAATTGTAGTGATACACATGTTCATGCCAAAGAGATATAAGATAGTAATGACAGTACCACCTACTTGTGGCACTGCCATTTGAGTCATATTGGTATAAAACGCATGAAGAAGCTCCATGTTGATGGATCTTTGGACTCGCTCAATTTTGAAAAGTTTGAGACATGTGAACCATGTTTATTGCTATACACGCATGAAGAAACTCCATGCAGATGGATCATTTGGACTCATTTGATTTTGAATCACTTGAGACATGCAAATCATACCACATGGGCAAGCTGACTGAAAGGCCTCGTTTTCAGTGAGATGAAACAAGAAAGCAACTTGTTGGAAGTAATACATTTTGATGTGTGCAGTCCAATGAGTGCTGAGGCACACAGTGGATATCGTTATGCTCTTACTTCACAAATGATTTGAGTAGATGCTAAGTATATTTACTTGATGAAACACAAGTCTGAATTATTGAAAGGTTCAAGTACTTTCAAAGTGAAGTTGAAGATCGTCGTGACAAGAGGATAAAGTGTCTATGATATGATCATAGTGATGAATATCTGAGTTATGAGTTTGGTACACAATTAAGACATTGTGGAAATTGTTTCACAACTAATACCGCCTGGAGCACCATAGTGTGATGGTGTGTCTGAACATCATAAATGCACCCTATTGGATATGGTGCATACCATGATGTGTCTTATCGAATTACCACTATAGTTTATGGGTTAGGCATTAGAGACAACCGCATTCACTTTAAATAGGGCACCATGTAATTCCGCTGAGATGACACCGTATGAACTATGGTTTAGAGAAACCTAAGTTGTCGTTTCTTAAAAGTTTGGGGCTACGAAGCTTATGTGAAAAAGTTTTAGCCTGATAAGCTCGAACCTAAAGCGGATAAGTACATCTTCATAGGACACCCAAAACAGTTGGGTATACCTCCTAATTCAGATCCGAAGAAAAAGTGATTGTTTCGAGAAACGAGTCCTTTCTCGAGGAAAAGTTTCTCTCGAAAGAATTGAGTGGGAGGATGGTGGAGACTTGCTAAGGTTATTGAATCGTCACTTCAACTAGTGTGTAGCAGGGCACAGGAAGTTATTCCTGTGGCGCCTACACCAATTGAACTGGAAGCTGATGATATTGATCATGAAACTTCAGATCAAGTCACTACCAAACCTTGTAGTTCGACAAGGACGCATACTACTTCAGAGTGGTACGTAATCCTGTCTTGGAGGTCATGTTGCTAGACAACAATGAACCTACGAGCTATGGAGAAGCGATGGTGGGACCAGATTCCGACAAATGGCTGGAGGCCATAAAATCCGAGAGAGGATCCATGTATGAAAACAAACTGTAGAATTTGCAAGAACTACTTGATGGTCGTAAGGCTGTTTGGTATAGATGGATTTTAAAAGGGAAGACAGACAATGATGGTATGTGTCGCCATTAAGAAAGCTCGACTTGTTGCTAAGATGTTTTCCGACAAGTTCAAGGAGTTGACTATGATGAGGCTTTCTCACTCGTAGCGATGCTAAGAGTCTATTCAAATTATATTAGCAGTTATTGCATTATTTATGAAATCTTGCTGATAGGATGTCAAAACATGGTTTCCTCGACAATTTTCTTGAGGAAAGGTTGTATGTGATACAACCAGAAGGTTTTGTCAATCCTAAAAGATGCTAACAAGTATGCAAAGCTCCAGCGGTCCTTCTAAGGATTGGAGTAAGCATCTCAGAGTTGGAATATATGCTTTGATGAGATGATCAAAGATTTTGGGTTTATACAAAGTTTATGAGAAACTTGTATTTCCAAAGAAGTGAGTGGGAGCATTATAGAATTTCTGATCAGTATATGTTGTTGACATATTGCTGATCGGAAATGATGTAGAATTTCTGGAAAGCATATAGGGTTGTTTGAAAGGTGTTTTTCAATGGAAAACCTGGATTAAGCTACTTAAACATTGAGCATCAAGATCTATAAGGATAGATCAAAATCGCTTGATAGTACTTTCAAATGAATACATACCGTGACAAGATTTTGAAGGAGTTCAAATAGATAAGCAAAGAAGGAGTTCTTGGTTGTGTTATAAGGTGTGAGTATTGAGTAAGACTCAAGACCTGACCACGGCAGAAGAGAGAGAAAGGACGAAGGTCGTCCCCTATGATTTAGACGTAGGCTCTACCTTATGTTGTACTGTGTACCGCACCTGAAGTGTGCCTTGCCATGAGTCAGTCAAGGGGTACAAGAGTGATCCAGAATGGATCATTGGACAATGGTCAAAGCTATCCTTAGTGGACTAAGGAATTTTTCTTGATTATGGAGGTGGTAAAAGAGTTCGTCGTAAAGGGTTACGTTGATGCAAACTTTGACATTAATCTAGATGACTCTGAGTAGTAAACTGGATTCATATAGTAGAGCAGTTATTTGGAATAGCTCCAAATAGCATGTGGTAGCTGCATCTACAAGATGACATAGAGATTTGTAAAGCACACACGGATCTAAAAGGTTTAGACCCATTGACTAATAACCTCTCTCACAAGCGAGATATGATCAAACCCCATGGGTGTTGGATTCATTTCAATCACATAGGGATGTGAACTAGATTATTGACTCTAGTGCAAGTGGGAGATTGTTGGAAATATGCCCTAGAGGCAATAATAAAATGGTTATTATTATATTTCCTTGTTCATGATAATTGTCTATTGTTCATGCTATAATTGTATTAACTGGAAACCGTAATGCATGTGTGAATACATAGACCACAACATGTCCCTAGTGAGCCTCTAGTTGACTAGCTCGTTGATCAATAGGTGGTTATGGTTTCTTGACCATGAACATTGGACGTCATTGATAACGAGATCACATCATTAGGAGAATGATGTGATGGACAAGACCCAATCCTAAGCATAGCACAAGATCGTGTAGTTCATTTGCTAAGAGCTTTTCTAATGTCAAGTATCATTTCCTTAGACCATGAGATTGTGCAACTCCCGGATACCGTAGGAATTCTTTGGGTGTACCAAACGTCACAACGTAACTGGGTGGCTATAAAGGTGCACTACAGGTAGCTCCGAAAATGTCTGTTTATTGGCACGAATTGAGACTGGGATTTGTCACTTCGTATGACCGAGAGGTATCTCTAGGCCCACTCGATAATGCATCATCATAATGAGCTCAATGTGACTAAGGAGTTATTCATGGGATCATGTGTTACGGAACGAGTAAAGAGACTTGCCGGTAATGAGATTGAACGAGGTATGGGGATACCGACGATCGAATCTCGGGCAAGTAACATACCGATGGACAAAGGGAATTGTATACGGGATTGATTGAATCCCCGACATCGTGGTTCATCCGATGAGATCATCATGGAACATGTGGGAGCCAACATGGGTATCCAGATCCCGCTGTTGGTTATTGGCCGGAGAGATGTCTCGGTCATGTATGCATGGTTCCCGAACCAGTAGGGTCTACATACTTAAGGTTCGGTGACGCTAGAGGTTTTATGGGAAATAGTATGTGGTTAACGAAGGTTGTTTAGAGTCCCGGATGAGATCCCGGACGTGACGAGGAACTCCGGAATGGTCCGGAGGTGCAGATCGATATATTGGATGAAGGGTATTGGAGTCCGGAATTGTTCCGGTGTTACCGGGTGACGACCAGCGTGTCCGAAAGGGGTTCCGGAGGCCCCGACAAGCGTTGGGGGGACTTATGGGCCAAGGGGATGGGGCACATCAGCCCACTAAGGGGCTGTGCGCCCCTCCCACCCCATCTCACGTAACCTGGAGAGGTGGGAGCGCCTCCCCTAGGGCAGCCGCCCCTTCCGGCTTGGGGGGCAAGTTTCCTAGGGGTGGGGGCGCCCAAACCCATCTAGGGTTTCCCCTGTGGCCGCCACCCCTCCCCTAGGGAAACCCTAGGGCGCCTCCTCCTCCCCCCTTCCCCCTATATATAGTGAGGGAGAGAGAGGGCAGCGGCACCCTTTCCCCTAGCACAGCCCTCCCTCCTAAAACACCTCCTCCTCCACTATAGTGCTTGGCGAAGCCCTACAGGAGAGCCACAAGATCCACCACCATGCCGTCGTGCTGCAGGAGCTCTCCCTCAACTTATCCTCTCCCCTTGATGGATCAAGAAGGAGGAGACGTCACCGGGCTGTACATGTGTTGAACGCGGAGGCGTCGTCCGTTCGGCACTAGATCGGATCTTCCGCGATTTGAATCGCCGCGAGTACGACTCCATCAACCGCGTTCTTGTAACGCTTCTGCTTAGAGATCTTCAAAGGTATGAAGATGCACTTCCTCTCTCTCTCTCTCTCTCTCTCTCTCTCTCTTGTTGCTAGAATCTCCTAGATGGATCTTGGTGGTACATAGGAAAATTTTGAATTATTGCTACGTTCCCCAACAGATCATAGCAAGATAGCAAAGCCCTCGACTCAAAACTAATCTTTATTATATATAGCTCGCAGACTCGATTACATAGATAGGGATCAACACAAAAACTCAAAGCTAGATCATACTAAACTTTATTCTACTAGATCAAGATATAACCAAAAGGATCGAACTAAGAAAAAACAGTAAAGATAGAAGTGTGATGGTGATACGATACCGGAGCACCTCCCCCTAGCTTGGCAGTTGCCAAGGGGAGTGCTCATACCCATGTGTTTATGTCTCTTTCTTCGGAGGTGGTGATGTTATATTATTGGCGATGATGCCCCTGAGGATACAGTTCGCTTCCTCGAGCTTATTGACTTGCTGCTTAAGATCATTGTTTGCTTACGGAGTTTATCCGCGACGATTAAAGCTTCTTTCACCCATGGATGTTGCATAGTTGCGGGAGAACAAGTAACACTCTTTTTCATATTTTCATAAGAAAGAAATCTAGCATTGGGAGGGATGACCGAATTTGGAATTGCTGAGCTATGAAGTTCCTCCATCATAAATCTGACTTGGAGACGAGAAGTAACTTCTTGATCCTCCTACATAGCTTCTATCCTTTTTAAGCCTGCCTCCATCTCTTCCTCCATTGATGGCCCAAAGTGATCAGCATCGCTGTTTGCCCTTGGCCCCGTTGTCGGATTAGATACCTGGCTCTCTCCAACGGACTCTTGAGGAGACATCTTGCTCTAATCTGTGGCAGAAACAACTCAAAACAAAAATAGAGGATTTCGTCGTGATACGGTGGTCAAAACCCTCGGGAGATTATATAATGAATTTTTACTGACCAAAAGAAGTATCATGCAAGAAAATGGAGTCCGGAGGGCACATGAGGTGCCCACGAGGCAGGGGGCGCACCCAGGGGATAGGGTGCGCCCTCCACCCTCGTGGATGCCTCGTATCCTTTCTGGACTACTTCTTATTTTCCTATTTTCTTAAATATTCCAAAACGGAGAAAAATTGCTATTAGAACTGTTTTGGAGTCGGTTTACTTACCGTACCACATACCTATTCCTTTTCGGAGTCTAAAACATTCTGGAAAGTGTCCCTTATGTACTCCTCCAGGGTTACGGTGTCAATAACATTGGTTTCAACATTTATGGGATTACCTGAGATATAATGTTTGATTCTTTGACCGTTCACCACCTTCAGATTTGTGCCTTCGAAGTTGTTGATTTTTATGGCACCAGAATGATAGACCTCCTCGATAACGTAAGGACCTTCCCATTTAGAGAGAAGGTTTCCTGCAAAAAATCTTAAACGAGAGTTGTATAGCAAAACATAATCACCTACATTAAACTCACGCTTTTGTATCCTTTTGTCATGCCATCTTTTAACCTTTTCTTTAAACAGTTTGGCATTCTCATAGGCCTGGGATCTCCATTCATCAAGTGAGCAAATATCAAATAGCCTCTTCTCATCGGCAAGTTTGAAATCATAATTGAGCTCTTTAATAGCCCAATATGCCTTATGTTCTAGTTTGAGAGGTAAGTCACATGCTTTTCCATAAACCATTTTATACGGAGACATACCCATAGGATTTTTATATGCAGTTCTATAGGCCCATAATGCATCATCAAGTTTCTTGGACCAATTCTTTCTAGATCTATTAACAGTCTTTTGCAAAATTAATTTAAGCTCTCTATTACTCAATTCTACTTGACCGCTAGACTGTGGATGATATGAAGATGCAATTCTATGATTAACATCATACTTAGCAAGCATTTTACAAAAAGCACCATGAATAAAATGTGAACCACCATCAGTCATTAAGTATCTAGGGACTCCAAACCTCGGAAAAATAACTTCTTTAAGCATCTTAATAGAAGTGTTATGATCAGCACTACTAGTTGGAATAACTTCTACCCACTTAGTAACGTAATCAGCAACAACTAAAATATGTGTATATCCATTAGAGGAAGGAAACGGTCCCATATAATCAAAGCTCCAAATATCAAATGGTTTAATAACAAGTGAATAGTTCATAGGCATTTCTTGACGTCTACTAATATTACCAATTCTTTGACATTCATCACATGACAAGACAAACTTACGGGCATCTTTGAAGAGAGTAGGCCAATAAAAACCGGATTGCAATACCTTATGTGCAGTTCTATCTCCAGCGTGGTGTCCTCCATATGCCTCGGAGTGACACCATCTACTCCTCCTTTATAAAGGTGTGGGTCATCCCAAAAGTAATGTCTTAAATAATAGATTTTTTTTATTTTGCTGGTATGTGAAACTAGGTGGTATAAATTTAGCAACAATGTAATTAGCATAATCAACATACCATGGAGCAGTACGAGAAGCATTAATGATAGCTAATTGTTCTTTAGGAAAGCTATCATTAATAGGTAGTGGGTCATCAAGAATATTCTCTAACCTAGAAAAGTTGTCTGCAACGGGGTTCTCAGCTTTTTTTCTATCAATAATATGCAAATCAAATTCTTGTAGCAAGAGAACCCATCTAATAAGTCTAGGTTTAGCATCTTTCTTTTCCATAAGGTATTTAATAGCAGCATGATCAGTGTGAACATTTACTTTGGAATCAATAATATAAGGTCTGAACTATCACAATCAAATATAACTGCTAAAAATTCTTTTTCAGTAGTAGCATAATTTCTCTGGGCACTGTCTAGAGTTTTACTAGCATATTGGATAACATTCAATTTCTTATCAACTCTTTGTCCTAGAATAGCACCTACATCATAGTCGCTAGCATCACACATGATTTCAAAGGGTAAATTCCAATCAGGAGGCTGAGCAATAGGTGCAGAAATCAAGGGTTTCTTCAGTATTTAAAATGCTTCTACACAACCATCATCGAAAACAAAAGGGACATATTTTTATATGAGATTAGTCAGAGGCCTAGAAATTTTTGAGAAGTCTTTAATGAACCTCCTATAAAAACCGGCATGACCAAGGAAACTTCTTATACTTTTGATGTCCTTAGGACACGGCATCTTTTCAATAGCATCAACTTTAGCTTTGTCAACTTCAATACCTCTTTCAGAAATTTTATGCCCCAAGACAATACCTTCATTAACCATAAAGTGGCACTTCTCCCAATTCAAGACAAGATTAGTTTCTTCACATCTCTGCAAGACTCGATCAAGGTTGCTTAAGCAATCATTAAAAGAAATTCCGTACATGGAGAAATCATCCATGAAAACCTCAACAATCTTTTCACAAAAGTCAGAGAATATAGAAGTCATACATCTTTGAAAGGTAGCAGGTGCATTAGATAAACCAAAAGGCATACGTCTATAAGCAAAGGTACCGAAAGGGCAAGTAAAAGTGGTCTTTTTCCTGATCCTCTTTTGGCACAGGTATTTGAGAGAAACCAGAATAACCGTCTAGAAAGCAAAAATGTGTATGTTTGGATAATCTTTCTAGCATTTGATTAATAAAAGGTAAAGGGTAATGATCCTTTCTAGTAGCTTTATTTAATTTACGGAAATCAGTAACCATTCTATAACCTGTAACAATTCTTTGTGGGATCAATTCATCCTTATCATTAGGAAAAACAGTAATACCTCCCTTCTTAGGGACACAATGGACGGGACTTACCCATTGACTATCAGCAACAGGATAAATTATACTTGTCTCCAAAAGCTTCAGTGTTTCATTTCTTACCACTTCTTTCATCTTAGGATTTAACCTTCGTTGGTGATCAACAACTGGTTTAGCGTCTTTTTCCAATTTTATTTTGTGCTGGCATAGAGTGGCACTAATGCCCTTAAGATCATCAAGAGTATATCCAATAGAAGCACGGTGCTTCTTCAGAGTTTTCAATAATTTCTCTTCTTCCTGTTCTGAAAGGTTAGCATTGATAATAACATGATATATATTCTTTTCATCGAGATAAGCATATTTAAGAGTATCAGGTAATGGTTTAAGCTCAAACACGGGATCACCCTTGGGTGGAGGAGGATCCCCTAGGATTTCAAGAGGCAAGTTGTGTTTCAATATAGGTCCCTGTTTAAATAATACTTCATCTATTTCCCTTCTTTCATTCATAAACATATCATTTTCATGGCCTAGCAAATATTGTTCTAAAGGATCATTAGGAGGCACGACAATAGAAGCAAGACCGATAATCTCATCTTTACTAGGTAATTCTTTATCATGGGGTTGTCTATGGAATTTAGCAAAATTAAAATCATGAGACATGTCCCCTAAACCAATAGTAACAATATCTTTTTCGCAATCTATCTTAGCATTAACAGTATTCAAGAAGGGTCTACCAAATATAATGGGACAAAAATCATCTTGTGGGGAAGCAAGAACAAGAAAATCAGTAGGATATTTAATTTTCCCACACAATACTTCAACATCTCTAACAATCCCAACTGGTGAAATAGTATCTCTATTGGCAAGCTTAATAGTAACATCAATATCTTCTATCTCAGCAGGTGCAATATCATGCATGATTTCTTTATATAAAGTATAAGGTATTGCACTGACACTAGCACCCATATCACATAAGCCATGATAACAGTGATCTCCTATTTTAACAGAAACAACAGGCATGCCAACAACAGGTCTATGTTTATTTTTAGTATCGGGTCTAGCAATTCTAGCAGCTTCATCATAGAAGTAAATAACATGCCCATCAATATTAACCATAGCAATACTAGGTTCAACTTTAATTTGCTCATGGGGGTGTAGGTGTTCTATCATTACTCTTACGGACCACAGTTGAAGCTTTAGCATGATCCTTTATTCCAACAGGGAAAGGTGGTTTCTCAATATAAGCAATAGGAACAATAGGATCAACATTATAAGTGATAGTCTTTTCTTCAACTTTAATAGGTTATACTACTTTTACGTCAATGGGAGGATGATATTTAAACCTCCTCCTTAGGGAGATCAACATGAGTAGCAAATGATTCATAGAAAGAAGCTACTATCTCAGAGTCAAGTCCATATTTAGTGCTAAATTCACGAAAAGCATCGGTATCCATAAAAGATTTAACACAATCAAACTTAGGTGTTATACCTGACTCCTTACCTTCACTGAGTTCCCTATATTCAGAGTTGTGTTTAATTCTTTCCAATAAATCCCATCTGAATTCAATAGTCTTCATCATGAAGGAACCGGTACAAGAAGTATCGAGCATGGAGCGATTATTGAGAGAAAGCTGAGCATAAAAAATTTGAATAATAATTTCTCTTGAGAGCTCATGATTGGGGCATGAATATAACATTGACTTAAGCCTCCCCCAAGCTTGAGTGATACTTATATATATATAATTACAATCGCGATGAACCAGATGCATAGGATAAAACTTCTGATCAAATTCCAGTTCAATCAGTTGTAGTTCCATGATTCAATATCATCACATAGCCTAAACCATGTCAATGCCTTTCCCTTCAAAGATAAAGGGAAGACCTTCTTCTTGATAACATCCTCGGGCATACCTGCAAGCTTAAATAACCCACAAACTTCATCCACATAGATTAGGTGCATATCGGGATGTAATATTCCATCCCCTGTAAAAGGATAAGCTAGAAGTTTCTCTATCATACCCGAAGGAATTTCAAAGTAAACATTTTCAGTAGGTTCAGTAGGTTTAGGAGAAACTCTTTGCTCTACTGGTCGGGGTGAAGATACCCCAAACAAGCCCCTCAAAGGATTATTTTCCATAGTAACAAGTGACAGTAAATTTCAGCACACTATATAAATTTTTCGTTACCAAATTCCACCTACCAAAGGCGCTTCACTCCCCGGCAACGGTGCCAGAAAAGAGTCTTGATGACCCACAAGTATAGGGGATCTATCGTAGTCCTTTCGATAAGTAATAGTGTCGAACCCAACGAGGAGCAGAAGGAAATGACAAGCGGTTTTCACTAAGGTATTCTCTGCAAGCACTGAAATTATCGGTAACAGATAGCTTTGTGATAAGGTAATTCGTAATGGGTAACAAGTAACAATAATAACTAAGGTGCAGCAAGGTGGCTCCATCCTTTTTGTAGCAAAGGATAAGCCTAGACAAACTCTTATATAAAGGAAAGCGCTCCTGAGGACACATGGGAATTATCGTCAAGCTAGTTTTCATCATGCTCATATGATTCGCGTTCGTTACTTTGATAATTTGATATGTGGGTGGACCGGTGCTTGGGTACTTCCCTTCCTTGGAAAAGCATCCCACTTATGTTTAACCCCTCTCGCAAGCATCGGCAACTATGAGATAAGAATTAAGGTAAACCTAACCATAGCATGAAACATATGGATCCAAATCAGCCCCTTACGAAGTAACGCATAAACTAGGGTTTAAGCTTCTGTCACTCTAGCAACCCATCATCTACTTATTACTTCTTGATTCCTTCCCCTAGGCCCAAATAATGGTGAAGTGTCATGTAGTCGATGTTCACATAACACCACCAGAGGAGAGACAACATACATCTCATCAAAATATCGAACGAATACCAAATTCACATGACTACTTATAACAAGACTTCTCCCATGTCCTCAGGAATAAACGTAACTACTCACAAATCATACTCATGTTCATAATCAGAGGGGTATTAATATGCATAAAGGATCTGAACATATGATCTTCCATCGAATAAACCAACTAGCATAACCTACAAGGAGTAATCAACACTACTAGCAACCCACAGGTACCAATCTGAGGTTTTGAGACAAAGATTGGATACAAGAGATGAACTAGGGTTTGAGAGGAGATGGTGCTGGTGAATATGTTGATGGAGATTGACCCCCTCCCGATGAGAGGATCGATGGTGATGACGATGGTGACGATTTCCTCCTCTCGGAGGGATGTTTCCCTGGCAGAACAGCTCCCCTGGAACCCTAGACTGGTTCCGCCAAGGTTCCACCTCGCGACGGCAGCGCTTCATCCCGAAATCTTCCTTATGATTTTTTTTCAGGGCAAAAGGCACCTTATACCAGAAGATGGGTATCGGGGGGCTTCCAGGTGGCCCACGAGGCAGGGGGCGCGCCTAGGGGGTAGGGCGTACCCTCCACCCTCGTGGGCAGTGGGAGGCCCCCCTCTGGTGCTTTCTTCACCCAATATTTTTAATATATTCCAAAACTGACTTTCGTGGAGTTTCAGGACTTTTGGAGTTGTGCAGAATAGGTCTCTAATGTTTGCTCCTTTTCCAGCCCAGAATCCAGCTGTCGGCATTCCCCCTCTTCATGTAAACCTTGTAAAATAAGAGAGAAAAGGCATAAGTATTGTGACATAATGTGTAGTAAGAACCCATAATGCAATAAATATTGATATAAAAGCATGATGCAAAATGGACGTATCACTGACCTCATAGTGTGAGGACATTCACTTATTTGAAGGAAGTTGGTTCCAGATTTGTACGAATCCAAGAATAAGTACAAGTGAGGAATCTAACTGGTTGTGAAGCATAAGTGAACATACTTTGCAAGATATGAGATGCAGAAAAAGAAAGATCCAAATTTGAAAGTTCAGAAACCACTTTTGGGTTAAGTTGACAGATTTGACAGATCTAAAAGGCGGTAAAAAGCGAGTTTTATTTACCACAGAGGAACTGCTAGACGAGGCAGAACGGATGCCGAGAAGTCCAATCTCCCATTCCCTAACTTGGCGACGGAAGACACCTATGGCGGCGACGGAGAAGACGAGGTCCGCGGCCGGCGTGAGGATGACGTCGGAGAAGTCGTGTTTGCTAAGCGCTTCGTCTCCGGCGTCGACATGAGCTAGCGGTGGCGCTTGGGTTTGAGCGAGATGGCAAGGTGGAAGAGGAGATAATGACCGTGTGGGCGAGTATTTATAAGGAGGAGGAGGGCGGCGCAGTGTAATTACGCAGGTGCCCCTAGCGGTAAACATCTAAAGGACACGTGGCATGCATGCAACTTATCAGGTGTTGAACCATGTTCCCACGCACGCCTGGATTGTCGGGTGGTCGTTCGTTCGGACTTCTTCGGTTTTCAGGAAAAATATAAGGCATTAAAAGTAGTTTTAAATGTGTGTCTCTGTACCTTCAGCTGACAAGGACTTAGTGAAGATATTTGACAGGGTCAACAGAATGCATATGACTAGACAGAAAGAATTTGAGGGAGTAGCACAGATGGGATTAGGGTCCGATCACATTCACTTAGGTCAGAAAAATAGCAACTTTGAGGCATAGCTATAAGTGAATGATGTAGAGGACGGAACACATATATAGCATTGAAGATAAATCAACATTGCGAAGATATAGATTTTGAAGACAAATCAATGTTGAAGACAATCCAAATGTGAAGATAATGCAATCATGATGCCAAATGAAAATCTTCAAGAAAGTGTGGTGGTGGCGTTACCCACCGTATAGGAAGTATTAGACCCAGACACGGCGCACAATTATTGTGGCGCTCCGAAGTCAAGTTCCACATTAATGTACACTCAGAGGGTAAGTCTTCATTGATTGAAGAAATAGGTTACTTTGTGTGTTGCACATCTAAGTCATCAACATGCATAAGCGTTAGGATGTGTGTCCATTCACTGGACATTTGACGATTCTAAGATATTTAGCTCACACCGCAGCTTGCAAAACCTTTTCTCATCCAAGGGCTTTGTGAAGATATCTGCCAGTTGCTCTTTAGTGTTGACGTGAATGATATCAATATCTTCCTTGATGACATGATCTCTGAGAAAGTGATGACGAATCTCAATCTGCTTTGTCTTCGAGTGCTAAACTGGATTCTTGGCAATCTTGATGACGCTTTCATTGTCGCAGAAGAGTGGCACATTCTTCATGTTGATGCCATAATCCTTGAGAGTTTGCTTCATCCAGAGAAGCTGAGCACAGCAAGATCCAGCAGCAACGTATTCAGATTCAGCAGTGGGGAGTGATACACAATTCTACTTCTTTGAAGACCAACAGACAAGAGATTGTCTAAGAAAGTGATATGTGCCTGATGTAGACTTGCGGTCAACCTTGTCACCAGCATAATCATCATCTAAGTATCCAACTATATCAAATGATGAGCCCTTTGGATACCATAATCCTAGTGTTGGGGTGTGAGCCAAATATCGAAGAATTCACTTCACAACAAGGTGATGCGATTCCTTTAGTGCCGCTTGGAATCGGTCACACATGTAAATGCTAAGCATAATATTAGGCCTAGATGCACATAAGTATAGTAAAGAACCAATCATGGAGCGGTATACCTTTTGATTGAACTCTTTACCGTTGTCGTCAGGGCCAAGATGACTTTTGGTTGGCATTGGTGTCGTGTACCCTTTGCAGTCTTGCATTCCAAACTTTTTCAGGCAATCTTTGAGGTATTTTTCTTGTCATATGAATATGCCATTGCGTTGTTGAAGATTTGAAGACCAAGGAAGAACTTCAGCTCTCCCATCATGGACATCTGATATTGCTCTTGCATCATGTAACCAAACTCATCACTATATCTCTTATCAGTGCAGCCAAAGATGATGTCATCCACATATATTTGACACACAAACAATTCACCATCATATGTATTCGTGAAGAGAGTGGGATCTAGAGAACTAGCTTTGAAGCCTTTGCTCTTCAGGAATTCTTTGAGTGTGTCATACTAAGCGCGAGGTGTTTGTTGAGGCCATATAGTGCCTTGTTGAGCTTGTACACCATATCAGGATGCTTTGGATCTTCAAAACCAGACGCTTGAGCGACATACACTTCTTCTTCGATTTTGCCCTTGAGAAAGGCACTCTTCACATCCATTTGATACAGAAGAATGTTGGGATGGTTGGCATAGGCCAGCAGTATTCTAATGGCTTCAAGCCTAGCCATGGGAGCAAAGGTTTCATCAAAGTTGATTCCTTCCACTTGTATGTAACCTTGAGCAACGAGGCGAGCTTTGTTTCTGACAACTTGTCCAAGTTCATCTTGCTTGTTGCGATAGATCCATTTCATGCCAATGATATTGTGCTTGTGAGGATCAGGACGTTTGACAAGCTCCCAAACATTATTCAGCTCAAAATATTGAAGCTCTTCTTGCAAAGCTTGAATCCATTCAGGTTCCATGAAGGCTTTTTTGACTTTCTTGGGTTCAGATATAGAGACAAAAGCAAAGTGACCACAGAAGTTTGCCAGCTACATAGCTCTTGATCAAGTGAGAGGACCAGGTGCATTGATGCTATCAATAATCTTCTCAATCTGGACTTCATTTGCGACCCGAGGATGAGCTGGACGAAGATTTTGATCAGACTGACTATTGTCTTCATCATCAGCATTGGCTTTAGACTAAGCATTGTCTTCATGTTGATTAGGTGCAGAAATGATGATCTCATCCTCAACCTGTTCCTCGGTGGGTATGATTTCTCCAGTACTCATCAACTTGATATCTTCACCTGGTGTAGCTTCATCTAGCACAGTTGGCAGGTGCTCTCTTTGTGAGCCATTAGTTTCATCGAACCGCACATCTACTGTTTCAACCACTTTGTAGTGAAATAGGTTGAAGACTATGTAGGTGTGCGAGTCCTTTCCGTAACCAAGCATAAAACCTTCATGTGCTTTCGTTGCGAATTTAGACGTGTGATGTGGATCCTTGATCCAGCACCTAGCACCAAAGACTTTGAAGTAACTGGAGTTTGGCCTCTTACCAGTCAGAACTTCATAAGATGTTTTCTTGAAGAACTTATGAAGATAGACTCAGTTGATGATGTGGCATGCAGTATCAATGGCTTCGGGCCAGAATTTTCTTGGAGTATTGTATTCATCAAGCATCGTCTGTGCCATCTCAATGAGCGTTCTATTCTTGCGCTCCACTATGCCATTCTGCTGAGGTGTGTAAGGAGTAGAGAACTCATGTGTGATGCCCAAGGTATCAAGAGAAGTGTCGAGGCCAGCATTCTTGAACTCAGTGCCATTGTTACTACATATGTGCTTGATCTTGATGCCATAATTCATCATGGCCCGATTTGCGAAGCGTATGAAGACATCCTGCACTTCAGTCTTATAGAGAATTATGTGTACCCAGGTGTATCTCAAATAATCACCAACAATAACGAAGCCATAGAGATGTGCAGTTGTAGTAAGGGTAGAGTAGTGAGTAGGGCCAAATAAGTCCATGTGAAGTAGCTCGAAGGGACGTGAGGTAGTCATGATTGTCTTCGAGTGATGCTTGGCTCTAGTCATCTTCCTAGCTTCACAAGCACCGCATAGATGATCCTTCTTGAACTTGACACCCTCGATGCCAATGATGTGCTTCTTCTTTGCAAGAGTGTACAGGTTCCTCATGCCCGCATGTCCTAGCTGTCGATGCCATAGCCAGCATTCTGAAGCCTTTGCTATAAGACATACGCAAGCTATGGTTCTTCTGAGAAATCTACCATATACAGATCACCTCTTCAATAGCCTTTGAAGACTAGAGATTTGTCAGATTCCATTAGCACAAGACAACAGTATTTTCCAAATATCACAACCATGTTCAGATCACAGAGCATTGACATAGACATTAAGTTGTATCCAAGGGATTCAATGAGCATCACTTTGTCCATGTGCTAATCCTTTGAGGTAGCAACTCTACCAAGACCCAATACCTTGCTTTTACCAGTGTTAGCGAATGTGATGTGGCTCTTAGTAGATGGACGAAGGGTTGGATCCATAGGAAAACTTCTCATGTGGTTGGTCTAGCCATTGTCCATGATCCATTCAGTGGCTTTTGAAGTTGTACCCTATAGTGCAGTTAGCGGGATAGGCTTCACCAAGAGTATTGTGAAGCAGAAACATGTAGCGAACAAGCATGTTATTAAAGTTTTGATTCTGGTTAGGCATGATAGGAAGCTCGTCAAGGAACCCTGGGACGAAATACATGGTAAGACAATTGGGGCATTTTATCTTGCGTCCCACAAGATGTTTTAGGTCTCCAACATTGGCATCAGAAGTCTTTGATTTCCGGCTGGAGACCTTTCCCTGCAAGAGAAGTTAATTCTTCTTAACCACCCACATCTTGAGGGGTGGCTTAGAAGCAATGAGTCTAAGTGCATCATCTAAGAACTTTTGCTTGAGAGCCCTAACAAATAGCTTTGCAGGAGGAGAATAGTACTCATATGAATATGAAGAAAAGTTCTTAGTTTTGTGAACATAGCGGTTAGAGGAAACACGCTCATATTCATGAGTCTCATAATGGTTCTCCTGCAAAACATTCACGTTAGGGTGACCATGAGTGGTCCTCTGTCTATATGAAGCCTTTGGGCCATATGATGCCTTTGGTCTGGGGTTTGTCTTCTTCCCAGGTGGTGTCATGACGAAATTCATGGGAAGCTTCTCAATACAACTTTTGGGCACCCAGATCTTCTTCTGGGGTGGCCCGTTCCTGCTGTTAGTACCAATGTACCTGGCAAACACTTCACCATTCTGATTCTTAAACAGTTTATAATTGGCATCAAAGGGTTCATCAATGACAATTGGGTTAGCTCAAGTGAAGCCAGATAAAGTGGATGGGTCCACTGAAGGATCCTTAGCAGCAATCCAGGTGGTTTTGGGGTACTGCCTAGGCAACTAGTATGAACCATCAACGTTCATTTTCCTCTCGAACCCTACACCCTCTTTCCTAGGGTTTCGGTTCAGAATCTATTTCCTAAGGACATCGCACAAAGTCTGATGCCCTTTGAGGCTTTTGTACATGCCAGTCTCAAGCAATGTCTTCAACCTAGAGTAGAGGGGTTAAACTTGGTGATGAAAGTTGATGCCAGAGCCAGGCTTGGCATGCCTGAATCAGACTCCTCCTGGGACTCCACCTCCGCCTCCTCAGAAGCAGACTCCTCCTCAGAATCCATCTCCTTGCCAAGAAATGCACGAGCCTTGCTTGATGAGGTCTTCCTATGAGATGAAGACTTTGACGAAGACTTTGAAGAAGATTTTTACGATTTCTTCTTTTTCTTGTCATCAGAATCATATTCTGTCAGATTTAGGGTTCCGGCAAAACTCTTGAGGTTTGAAAACTGGGGTGCGCATGAAGATTTCCCCTACCGAATCTTGCCCTCAGCCTCGCCGCGATCTCTAAGCTTAGCTTGATGAACTCACAACACAAGAAACACAAGATTTATACTGGTTCAGGCCACTGTTGTGGTGTAATACCCTACTCCAGTGTGGTGGTGGTGGATTGCCTCTTGGGCTGATGATGCAGTACAAGGGGAAGAACAGCCTCCTGAGGAGAGGTGTTCTTGTGCTTGGTAGATGCGAAGATGAACTGAGTTCGTTTCGTCCTACTGTGGTGGCTAGTCCTATTTATAGAGGCCCTAGTCCTTTCCCCAAATATTGAGCGGGAAGGGATCTAACAATGGCCAATTTGAAAGGGGACAGCTAGTACAAGCTATCCCGACTAAAGATCGTCTTCGCCTGTCAAAGGCGCTGGTGATGACGCTATCTTGGGCTCCACGATGACCTCTGTCCTGCCGTCCTGCTGGTCTTGGTCTTGTTGCACCGATATGGAAACCTTTGTCTGATGCCTCGGTACTCCGCGCCTGCACTTGCCCCCTTAGCACCAAAGGGGAAATGAGGACACTGCGCGCGCTGGTGCCCGCCTGGCCTTGGTCGTCATGGCTTGCGTCACGGGAACCTCACGAGGTACCCCTTACCTTGATCTATCCGCCCCCTCGCGAGCCTGCCTGGTGAGGCCGCTCCTGAGGAGGCCTTGTGTAGTCCGCCTTGCGAGGCTTGGCCCCTCGCGAGGGTCTTGAGTGTTGGTTGATAAAGATGGGCCGTACTGGGCCGCCGATGGAGCCATGCCGTGGGCCGCAGGCAGGCAAGTCTGGGGACCCCCGTTCCCAGAACGCCGACAGTAGCCCCTGGGCCCAAGGCGCGCTCGGTCTTGGCTTAGCGGCGAAGCCAAAGGGCAAGTGCGGAGCGCCGCGGGCCCCAACGGCCTGTGGCCTTGGTCGACACGTGGCAACTGGTTGGACGTGGGCGTCACCGCTTCCCCACGCTGCCTCGGCAACCTCCCGACTTGATGAGTCCCTGCTGCATGCAAAAAGGGTTATCATTACCTGCGATCATGGAGGTGGACGGTTGGCCTCCCTTGGGCTATAAATGAGGAGGGGTGAGGGGCCCCATCGCCCATCTCTTCCCATTCCGCTTGCTTCTCCTCCCTGCTCCGTTGCTTGTAACATCCCCCATGGTGCCTGCGAAGAGGTTTTCGGCCGCGAAGAAGGGGAAGGCTCGCTAGGAAAGGCCTGGCTCTCCTCCGCCCAAGCACGGACGTGGTCGCCCTCACAAGCACTCCGCAACCCCCGCCATGGCTCCCTGTGGCCGTGGCGGTGGCCCTTCACGTGGTGGGGGCCGCCCATGTCGAGGCAGCCCGGTTGGTGGAGGAAGGCGTGCCATGGCTGCGCGGCCTTCCTGTCGGCATTCTGGGAATGGGGGTCCGCACACTTGCCTGCCTGTGGCCTGCGGCGTGGCTCAAGTGGGGGCCCAGTGCAGCCCGGCTTCATCAGCTCAAGCTCAAGACCCTCGCGAGGGGCCAAGCCTCGCAGGGCGGACGACAAGAAGCTTCCTCAGGAGCAGCCTCATCAGGCAGGCTCACGAGGAGGCAGAGAGATCAAGGCAAGGGCACCTCGCGAGGAGCCCATGACGCAAGCCATGACGATCGAGACCAGGCAGGCGCCAGGCGGGCGCCGGCCTGCGCAGTGTCCTTGTTTCCCCTTTGGTGCAAAGGGGGAAAGCACAGGCCAAGGAATCAGGCAAAGGTTACCGTTTCGGTGCAACAAGACCAAGACCAGCAGAACGGCAGGATGGAGGTCATCGTGGAGCCCAGGACGGCGTCATCGTTGGAGCCTTTGGAAACCGAAGACCAACTTTAGTCAGGATAAGTGTACTAGATGTTCCCCTTCAAAATGGCCAATTGTTGGCGCCCTTCCCGCTCATTATTTGGGAAGAGGCCCATGGCCTCCCTCTATAAATAGGACTAGCCACCACCGTAGAAGGGGGGGAGGCGGATTGTGCATAGACTAGAGAGAGAGAGAAGCAATTGAACTCACCCAAGAAGTTCATCGCACCAGCTCAAGAACAGCCCCTCGTGAGGCTGTTCTCCCGTTGTATTGTTCATCATCAGCCCCTGAGGCAATCCACCACACCACACACTGGAGTAGGGTATTACACCACAATGGTGACCTGAACTAGTATAAATCTCGTGTCACTTGTGTGTTCTTCTTTATAGCCTAGATTACTTGCGAGCCATCGAGACGTGAGCCGGTAGGGGACAGATCTTCATGCGCACCCCAGAGTTCAAACCTCAAGGGTCTGCCGGAATCCGAAATCCGACATTTGGCATGCCACATAGGGGTGCGCCGGAATATTTCTTCCGTTGTTCGCGTGTGATCTTCCGTCGTGTCCATGGCTGACGCTCGTCGGGCCCGCGCCGAGCGTCAGGCTGCTCTCGCCACTCGAGTCGCCCAGACGGCTCCTGTCGGCGGACACCTCCGTCGTGCCCCATCGCCTGCCGCCAACACCACCACCGGCCCGGTGGGGAACGAGCAGCAGGCCTCGTCCCTGCATCCTTCGGTGCAGCGGGAAGGCCACACCGCCACCCCGTCGCTGACTCCAGCTGGTTCATCGTCCCACGCCCGTCGCGCCCCCACGGGCGCGCACGTTGTGCTGCTCCTGGCGTGTGAGCTCCTGCACTACCGCCCCATCGACGACCTCTACAAGGACTGGCTCGCCCGCATCACCAAGCTCGTCAGCGCCGCAGGGGGCTCTGCTTTGCCATCCCTCTCGCTGCCTCGCCCTCCATCCTGCGTAGGAGGCAAGAATCAAGAGGTGCCTCTGCCACCTGCTCAAAAGAAGGCGCCCTGGATCCAAAGCGAGCGGCCCCAGGACAAGACCCTCCACGTCTGGCGCCTGCGGGGCAAGAAAGGAGCTGCCAAGAAATCTCTCGTCCCCAAGAAGGTGCCCGCGTGCTCCCAGCACCGGTGCGCCATGACCACATCCCTGCGCTGCCACGTCAAGACCCCGCGCTGCTCCAGGCAGCGGTGCGCGGGAATCCCCAGGAAGCCCCGCATCAGCAGAGAGCTCTGGTGGCCACTGCAGGCTGCCGCGCCTTCACCGCTGAGCTGTGTAGCATCGCATGGCCCGGCAAGTTCAAGTCGGACCTGCCCCCTCGCTATGACGGCACTGCAGACCCCGCGGAGTTCCTACAGCTCTACGAGCTGGGCATCGAAGCCGCCAACGGGGATGAAAAAGTCATGGCAAATTGGTTTCCCATGGCGCTCAAGGACGGTGCCCGCACCTGGCTCCTGAAGCTGGCTCCTGGCACGATCTCCTCCTGGGACGAGATACGTACTCGCTTCATCGCCAACTTCCAAGGCACTCGCGACCGGCCCCCGGCCATGAGCGACCTGCGCCGCATCAAGCAACAGCCGGGAGAGACCCTGCAGAAGTACATCCAGCGCTTCAACAACGCTCGCCTCAAGATCCCCAGGATGACTGAGGAAGCCATCATCTCAGCCTTCTCTGATGGCGTGCGTGACATCAAGATGAAAGGGGAACTAGCAATCCATGAAGACATGTGCACATCCCTATAGCTGTTCAACTTGGGGACCAAGTGCGCCAGGGCTGAGGAAGGGCGCCTCTCCCTCCTCGAGCTTCCGGCTGCCGATCCATAAGAGAAGAAGCCCAAGGTCAAGGACGTGAAGCGTAAGGGAGCTGCCATGCTCGCAGCAGAGCCAGACACCAAGCGAGGCAGGGATCAGCCTGAGTCATCCAAGGGCAGCCGGTACTGCGTGTACCATGACCTCCACACCCACAACACCAACGAATGCCAAGAGCTCTGGCCCATGCGAGATGGGCGTATCGGCCGATGCCCCGAGCGCAAAGACCAGGGCTATGGCCGAGGAGGAGGAAGAGGTGGAGGATGATGGGAAGACCGTGGCCCTCGCCAAGGGTGGCGTGACCGACCTCGTGAGGATCGCTGGCAGGACCAGCCTCGCGAGGGAGGCTGGAGGGATCAGCCTCATGAGGATCGCCCACACGGCAACGCGGGCCTCCCTCCTCTTCCACCACCGCCAAGGAGGAATGAAGACTAGCATCAGGACGAGGGGGCTGGGAGCTTCCAGGAGCCGCACGCAATCGCTTGCATCCTGGGCGGCGCCCAGGCCCCCAGCCTCGCAGCGCATCTTCAAGCAGTTTGCTCGCGAGGTGAATGCAGTCCTCCCAAAGCTTGAGGCCACGCGCTCTCTCAGGTGGTCTGCATGCGCTATCACGTTCAGCTCAGCGGATCAGCTCAAGTGCGCAGCAACGGCCGGAGTCCTCCTGATGCTTTGCTCCCCAGTCATCAGCAATGTGCAAGTCACCAGGACCCTCGTCGATGGCGGAGCAGGACTCAACGTCCTGTCCGTCGAGACATTCAACAATCTCCAAGTGCCATATGATCAGCTTCAGCCGACCAAGCCTTTCTCGGGAGTCACTGATGGTTCCACTGTTCCAATAGGGCAGGTTCGCCTTCCAGTCACCTTTGGGCAGCGCAACAACTACCATACCGAGCTCATTGACTTTGATGTCGCCCACATTCGCCTGCCATACAATGTCATCCTCGGGTACCCAGCCCTGGCCAAGTTCATGGCAGTGACTCACCATGGCTACAATGTCCTCAAGATGCCAGGAAGCGGTGGAGTCATCACAGTACCCTGTGAGGAAAGGGATGCAGTGTGTTCTCTTGAGCGTGCCTTCCAAGCCGCGGCAATTGAAGACCCAGATCACAGGAGCGGAAGACTTCCCGAGGCGGTCCCCAAGAAGAAGAATGCTTCACCTGGCCCAAACCCTCAGGAGGCAGGCACCTCTAGAGGCGTTGCCTCAGGATCCGCGCCCGTTCAGGGGGCGCCACCCTCTGTCACATAGGAAGGCGCGCCCGGCGCCCTCCTCGGGCAGGGCTTGGGGGCTCTTTCTTGGAGAGCCACCGACTTTGCCAAGGTCATGAGGGAGGCGCTCGGGCACCACTTGGAGGCGTGCTTCAAGGCATGTTTCCCTCAGGAAGGTATGAGGCAAGGAGAGCCAAACCCTCAGGATTTCATCGCGAGAAACACTCAGGAGCTGCAGGAGTCAAGAGTCATGTGCGGCAGCCGCCGCCTGCCCGCCGTAGCCCCACATTCGGGCGAGGATGGTGGGCTGCGTGTCTGCATCGACGTACGAGGGCTCAACCGAGCCGCGTCTCAAGAGAGCCTCTGGCCTTCGCGCGTGGGGCGTTGTGAGGGTCCACCTCACAGCTATGTTCGCATGCCTTTCGGCCTGCCAAACGCGGTTGCCGCTCATCAGCGCCTGCTGAGGAGCATTCTGGAGGCTCAGGAGGTCAGGCGTTGCGCGGTCCTGGCGGAGATGGAGATGGTCCTCGAAGATCCACCTGTGCCCCCGGAGCCTCCCGAGGCTCCTGGTCCCAAGAGCTTGTGAGGATCGGCTTCCTCACTGCGCGTCGCCCGCTACTTCAGCATCCCTTCATCTTCAACCGTATCAGGTGACATCTTTCAAGTTCCATTTTCAGCTGGGAGCGCCCACAGGCCTGCATCATTCCCAGGTTGCGTGGGTCCATCCCTGCGGCATGTATCCGTTTTCCTTATGCTCTTTACCTACCTTGTTGGCGGCGCCCCTCGGGCTGCATTATCCCCAAGCTGCTCGGGCCTGACCCAGTGGCGTTTTCTTTCTCTGCATCTATCTAAATGGATTTGCTCCTTCATGCTTAACATGCTTGACCTAATCGCCTGCTCGATTGACACCTACCTTTGGAGCCGCTCTCTAGCACGGCACTTGCGTACGGGTCCGTCCCTACAACACCGATAAATCTCAGTGGTCGAGCTCTGGCCGTGGCAGCCCCGCAAGGCGCCACCTCACCAGGCCCTCAGTGCCCCAATCACTCCCTCAGAGCGACCAATGGTTGGCTGGCAACCGTAACGACAGACCTTGTTTCCCCTCGTGATTGGTATGCAGGACCCACTCCAGAAGCAATGTTGGGGACGTCGCGAGCTTTCTCTCCTTCTCTCTGGCACGATCCGCTTGCACGTTAAAAGGGGGCGCCTGAGCATCGCGACTCATGGGCTCTTACTAGCTCTCCAGCCCTCACCCCCTGGCCTTGACCCACGGCATCGCGACCTGTCATACCAGCGGCGGCTAAGCTTGCTCGAGGGCCGGGACCTGAGGATGTAGGGCATGAAGGAAAGTGCGGGGGAGAGGGAAGAAGCTCACGAGGGCCTAACCCAGCAGCACCCAGCTGCCGCCTCGCAGGCCCGGCACCCCGTCGAAAACTACTCCAAACTTACAAGATAAGTCACGCAAAACTGGACCGACTCAGCACTAAACCCTCGCCTAGTGCAGCTCTGTCACGGCAACGCTGCCTACCTTTCTTGCCCAGCGGAGGCTGCTTGAGCGCTAAAGGGGACCTCCTGAGCATCACGACTCAGGGGCTCTTACTAGACCTTGGGCCGCTCACCTCCTAGCCTTGACAACGGCATCGCGACCTGGCATACCAGCAACGGCTGAAGCTTGCCTGGGGACTGGGACCTGTCGGCGTAGAGCACCAAGCCCTTGTGAGGAAAGAAAGGGGGAGCCGAGCCGGGACAGGACAAGCATCTCACATCGATCCATAATAAGGATATAATATTCACAAAAGACATGGCCAGCGCCTTACATACCACCGCAGGGTGGTACTTCGATTCCTCGCAGGGAACAAAAGGTGCTAAGGAGCGATAACTACGCGCACCTCCGTAGGAGACGCCATCATCAACACTGGGCCATCAGGCGCCGGCGCCAATCCCATCCAGATCAGTGGCGTCGGCAGCCTGATGCGGCTGCCCTGCTTCAGGCGCGACGCGAGCTCGGGGGCTCGTAGCTGTCGTTGCTCATCTCCAGAGTCACGTGAAGCTCGGCGGAGTCGCTGGACCCTCCGGCTCCCCCGCTGCTGCCTAAGGAGCTGCTAGGGAAGCGGTTGGCAGGCCTGGTCCTCGCCACTCTGATGCCCCGGCCGCCTTCCTTGGGGCAGCATTCCAGCCAGCGTCCTTCCGCGTCGAAGACCTTGAAGAACATCAAGGAGGCGCCATCGTATTCGAGGTGAATTACGTGGGCGCCCCCTGTCTCGCAGACCAGGGCGATCTCGCCCCAGCCGTGGGTCAGGAAGACCTTGCCCGGGGCGACACCCTCGACCTCCGCCCCGGTCGCAGGGGTGTTGCAGTCGGCGTGCTACAGCCAGAGCTCCCGAGGCCCCCTCGGCGGGATCTCGAAGGCGAAGGAGGGAGGAAGGTGAATCCAAGATCGAGGAGGCATGGCGGCGTGAAGCACAAGCTCGTGAGAGGAGCCCTCGGCGTGGACTCCAGGAGGAACGATGTGCACCGCCATAACTCGCCGGTGTCAGTGGCGGCACTGTCGGTGTCACTCGACGCCTTCTTCTCCAGGGCCCTCGATTCGGGCATACAAGGGCAGCGGAAACCCAGGCGGTGGCCGCTCGTACCAGGGCCTCGATGCCTCCTGTCGAGCACCCTCATCTCGGCGGTAGAGGACTAGCCGCTTCTTCGGCGGAAGCGGCTCGGGACCCTCTTGGGGGGCCTTTCCCTTCTCTTCTGCAGAAAACCGGTGGATTGGTGCCATTGGAGTAATGTGGAGCAAGGGCGAGGAAGAAGAAGAAAAGGAGTAGCCGGAAGGGATGGACTGGAAGGGCTCGTGCCGTTCTGTACTTATAGCCGGAGAAGGCCAACCGCCGGCCACCATGATCGCAGGTAATCATGACCCATTTTTTGCATGGAGGGACTTGTCAAGTTGTGCGGTTGCCGAGGCGTCGTGGGGAAGCAGAGACGCCCACGTCCAATCAATCTCCACGTGGTGCCCAAGGCCGCAGGCTATTGGGGCCCGCGGCGCTTCGCACTTGCCCCTTCGCTTCTCTACTAAGCCAAGTCCGGGCGCGCCTTGGGCCCGGGGGCTACTGTCGGCGTTCTGGGAACGGGGGTCCCTAGACTTGCCTGCCTGCGGCCTGCAGCGTGGCTCAAGTGGGCGCCTAGTGCAGCCCAGCTTCATCAGCTCAAGCTCAAGACCCTCGCGAGGAGTCAAGCCTCGCGGGGCGGACGACAGGAAGCTTCCTCAGGAGAAGCCTCATCAGGTAGGCTCGTGAGGAGGCGGAGAGATCAAGGCAAGGGCACCTCGCGAGGAGCCCGTGACGCAAGCCATGACGATCGAGACCAGGCAGGCGCCAGGCAGGCGCCGGCCTGCGCAGTGTCCTTGTTTCCCCTTTGGTGCAAAGGGGGCAAGCACAGGCCAAGGCATCAGGCAAAGGTTACCGCTTCGGTGCAACAAGACCAAGACCAGCAGAACAGCGGGATGGAGGTCATCATGGAGCCTAGGACGGCGTCATCGTTAGAGCCTTTGGTAGCCGATGACCAACTTTAGTCAGGATAAGTGTACTAGATGTTCCCCTTCAAAATGGCCAATTGTTGGCGCCCTTCCCGCTCATTATTTGGGAAGAGGCCCATGGCCTCCCTCTATAAATAGGACTAGCCACCACCGTAGAAGGGGGGAGGCGGATTGTGCATAGACTAGAGAGAGAGAGAGAGAGAAGCGATTGAACTCACCCAAGCAGTTCATCGCACCAGCTCAAGAACAGCCCCTCGTGAGGCTGTTCTCCCATTGTATTGTTCATCATCAGCCCCTGAGGCAATCCACCACACCACACACTGGAGTAGGGTATTACACCACAATGGTGGCCTGAACCAGTATAAATCTCGTGTCCCTTGTGTGTTCTTATTTCTAGCCTAGATTCCTTGCGAGCCATCGAGACGTGAGCCGATAGGGGAAAGATCTTCGTGTGCACCCCAGAGTTCGAACCTCAAGGGTCTGCCGGAACCCGAAATCCAACACCCCTCGGTCGCGCTTCCACTCGGTGGAGGTGCTTCTGGAATTCATCGTGTGGTTAGAAAACCCGGCCGGCAACTGGCTTCAGCTCCCGCGCTTCTTCGTCGGCGAGCTGTCGGCCACTGGCCCAGAGGGGCTCTGGTTGCAGGTGGACGGCTGCTGCAGCAGGGCCTTCTCGGTCGCGGTGGAGGTCTCCATCACCGGCAACGCAGCCTTGGCCTGAGGCTGGCAGAAGTTTTCCCTCCACTTCAAGTACGATGGCGACGCGACCCTCTAGGTGAGGGTGTTCGTAGAGGATGCCCGCCACGTTGGGTGCCGCCCTGAAGACAATGATGGCGATGAGGTGCTCGGTCTTGGCGATGATCGTGATGAAGGTGAAGGCGAACTTTCTCCCGGCGGCGACCGTGACTCGTCAAGCTACGGCGGCTGTTCCTCCGGCGATAGCAATGATCAACCGCCATGCCATCGTGCCCGCCTCGAGGGCGGCAGAGGGTCGTCCTGTCACCGCGCTCCGGTGAAGTGCGAGGTGGGGTCTGGCTGAGCTCAGGAGGTCGTCGTAGATCCCTCCTCACGAACTGCTGCAAGGCGCGTGCTGCTTTCATTTTGTTTTCCTTCCTTCCTGCATTGAGAGAGACAAGTATGGGGCCCCGTGGGGCGTGCAACAAACTATGATTTCCTAGTTAACATGCTGCATTTATTGTTCCTGTGTTGTGTCATGGCGTCGTTGTTGTATGTCGGCGTGTAGGAACAACTTGGCTTGGCATGTTTGAAGTAGTTTCTGCCTCGTTAGGTGCCCGCTTCAGGCCTTGCCGGGCGCCTTAGGAGCTGCAAAGAACTCGTTGAGAGACTATCATTCTCCGAACCCTGGTCGCAAGGGCTGCCGGACGTGGCCCGACGCTTTGTGTCGCGGTACTCGAGGGGCATGGACTGAGAGGGGTTCTCCCGCTGCGAATTCGAACGAGGGTACCTCATAAAAATCAGAAGAAAAGGAAGGCTCACGAGGGCACCCACACCCGTACAGCCCCCTCACGAGGTATGCGAGAGAGAGAGCAAGTCAGACAAAGAGCTAAAGACAGAAACGGAGGCAGAAGGCGATGGAACAGAACCGGCAAAGAACACCAGAAGCAACTTCAATCAAGGTTAAATCAAGGAAGAGCGAACCAACTGCAGAAAGCAAATGAAAAGCCATGTCCGGCACCTAGTCTAGTCTTCGAGTCTTCTCACCAGCGCGGAGCTAAGTGCTGCCACTGGCCGTGGGAGGGATCCCCCGTGGCCCAAGGGCGGCACTCTTGAGACTCCGGGGAGTTTACAGCCCCACTCATTATTACGTCAGAGTGTCACGGGCGGCGAGCTTCACAGGCATTGGGCCTTCTTCGCAGGCACCGGGCCTTTCTTCAGGGGTAGAACTTCCAGAGGTGCTAGATGTTCCCGGCGTTCGGGACGGGTACCCCATCCTAGGTCTCCAGACGCACAGCGCCAGGCCTGGAGACGTGGACAACCTTGAATGGGCCCTCCCACATGGGTGACAGCTTATGCAGCCCTTCCCTCGAGAGCACCCGCCTCAGGACGAGGTCACCCACCTCGAGCGTCTTGGGGCGGACGTTGCGACGGTGATACCGCCACAGCGCCTGCTGGTATCTTGCCGCCTGTAGCGTGGCTTCATGGTGGTGTTCTGCTACCTCTTGAGCACTGCGTTGGTTTTCCCTTGAAGAGTAAAGGGTGATGCAGCAAAGTAGCATAAGTATTTCCCTTAGTTTTTGAGAACCAAGGTATCAATCCAGTAGGAGGCTCCTCAAAAGTCGCTTGTACCTACACAAACAAACAAGAACCTCGCAACCAATGCGATAAAGGGGTTGTCAATCCCTTCACGGTAACTTGCGAAAGTGAGATCTGATAGAGATAATAAGATAAGATAAATATTTTTGGTATTTTTATGATATAGATTGGAAAGTAAAGATTGCAAATAAAAGTAGATTGGAAACTTATATGATAAAAGATAGACCCCGGGGCCATAGGTTTCACTAGTGGCTTCTCTCAAGATAGCTTAAGTATTATGGTGGGTGAACAAATTATTGTCAAGAAATTGATAGAAAAGTGCATAGTTATGAGAATATCTAGGCATGATCATGTATATAGGCATCACGTCCGCAACAAGTAGATCGAAACGATTCTGCATCTACTACTATTACTCCACACATTGGCCGACTCCTGCCTGCATCTAGAGTATTAAGTTCATAAGAACAGAGTAATGCATTAAGCAAGATGACATGATGTAGAGGGATAAACTCAAGCAATATGATATAAACGCCATCTTTTTATCCTCGATGGAAACAATACAATACGTGCCATGCTGCCCCTGATGTCACTGGGAAAGGACACCGCAAGATTGAACCCAAAGCTAATCACTTCTCCCATTGCAAGAAAGATCAATCTAGTAGGCCAAACCAAACTGATAATTCGAAGAGACTTGCAAAGATAACTAATCACACATAAAAGAATTCAGAGGAGATTCAAATATTTCTCATAGATAAACTTGATCATAAACCCACAATTCATCAGATCTCAACAAACACACCGCAAAAAGAGTTACATCGAATAGATCTCCAAGAAGATCGAGGAGAACTTTGTATTGAGATTCAAAGAGAGAGAAGAAGCCACCTAGCTAATAACTATGGACCCGAAGGTCTGTGGTAAACTACTCACAACTCATCGGAGAGGCCTTGGAGATGATGTAGAGGCCCTCCGTGGTCGACTCCCCCTCCATCGGAGCGCCGGCGAAAGCTCCAAGATGGGATCTCGCGGATACAAAAGGTTGCGGCGGTGGAAATAGTTTTTTGTGGTGCTCCTGGATGTTCTTGGGGTACGTGGATATATATAGGAGGAAGAAGTAGGTCAGTTGAGCCACGAGGGGCCCACGAGGGTGGGGGGCGTGCCCACCCCCCTAGGGCGTGCCGGGCACCCTCGTGGCTGCCTTGTTTGCTACTTGAGGTCCACTCCAAGTCTCCTGGATTGCGTTTGTTCCGAAAAGATCGCTCCCGAAGGTTTCATTTCGTTTGGACTCCATTTGATATTCCTTTTCTTCACGGAAATAGGCAAAAAAACAGCAATTCAGGATGGGCCTCCAGTTAGTAGATTAGTCCCAAAAATGATATAAAAGTGTAAAGTAAAGCCCATAATCATCCAAAACAGGTAATATAATAGCATGGAACAATAAAAAATTATAGATACGTTGGAGACGTATCAAGCATCCCCAAGCTTAATTCCTGCTCGTCCTCGAGTAGGTAAATGATAAAAATAGAATTTTTGATGTGGAATGCTACCTAGCATAATTCTCAATGTAATTTTATTTATTGTGGCATCAATGTTCAGATCCAAATGATTCAAAATAAAAGTTCATATTGACATAAGAAATAGTAATACTTCAAGCATACTAACAAGGCAATCATGTCTTCTCAAAATAACATGGCTTTAGAAGGTTCATATCTACAAAATCATATAGTTAGGCTATGTTTCATTTTCATCACACAAAATAATCCCATCAAGAACAACCCCGGTTTCAGCCAAGCAATTGGTTCATACTTTTTAACGCGCTTCAGCTTTTTTCAACTCTCACGCAATACATGACCGTGAGCCATGGATATAGCACTATGGGTGGAATAGAATATGATGATGGAGGTTGTGTGGAGAAGACAAGAAAGGAGAAATTCTCACGTTGACGAGGCTATTCAACGGGCTATGGAGATGCCCATCAATTGATGTCAACCATGAGGAGTAGGGATTGCCATGCAACGGATGCACTAGAGCTATAAATGTATGAAAGCTCAACAAAAGAAATTAAGTGGGTGTGCATCCAACTTGCTTGCCCACGAAGACCTAGGGCATTTTGAGGAAGCCCATCGTTGGAATATACAAGCCAAGTTCTATAATGAAAAATTCCCACTGGTATATGAAAGTGACAACATATGAGACTCTCTATATGAACAACATGGTGCTACTTTGAAGCACAAGTGTGGAAAAAGACAGTAACATTGTCCCCCTTTTTTGGGGGGCCTTTCTTTTTTGGTCTTTCTTTTTTTTCTTTTTTTTTCTTGGCCTTTTTTTTTGCCTTTCTTTTTTCTTTTTATTTATTTGTGGACAATGCTCTAATAATGATGATCATCACACTTCTATTTATTTACAACTCATGAATTACAACTTGATACTAGAACAAGATATGAATCTATATGAATGCCTCCGGCGGTGTACCGGGATATGCAATGAATCAAGAGTGACATGTATGAAAAATTATGAAGGTGTCTTTGCCACAAATACGATGTCAACTACATGATCATGCAAAAGCAATATGAAAATGATGAAACGTGTCATGATGAACGGAACGGTGGAAAGTTGCATGGCAATATATCTCGGAATGGCTATGGAAATGCCATAATAGGTAGGTATGGTGGCTGTTTTGAGGAAGATATAAGGAGGTTTGTATTTGATAGAGCATATCGTATCACGGGGTTTGGATGCACCGGTGAAGTTTGCACCAACTCTCAAGGTGAGAAAGGGCAATGCATGGTACCGAACAGGCTAGTAATGATGGAAGGGTAAGAGTGCGTATAATCCATGGACTTCACATTAGTCATAAAGAACTCATATACTTATTGTAAAAGTTTTATTAGCCCTCGAAGCAAAGTACTACTACGCATGCTCCTAGGGGAAGGGTTGGTAGGAGTTAACCATCGCGCGATCCCGACCTCCACACGTAAGGAAGGCAATCGAAAGAGCACCCTATGCAACAAATTTGTTACACAACTTTTACCATACGTGCATGCTATGGGACTTGCCAACTTCAACACAATTATTCTTTAAATTCACAATTACCCAACTAGCATGACTCTAATATCACCACCTCTATATCTCAAAACAATTATCAAGCATCAAATTGATCATCGCATCCAATTCACTTCCTATGATAGTTTTTATTATACCCAACTTGGATGCCCATCATTCTAGGACCAATTTTATAACCATAGAAAATACCATGCTGTTCTAAAAGAATCTCAAAATAATATAAGTGAAGCATGGGAGATCAACAATTTCTACAAAATAAAGCCACCGCCGTGCTCTAAAAGATATAAGTGAAGCACTAGAGCAAAATTATCTAGCTCAAAAGATATAAGTGAAGCACATAGAGTATTCTAATAAATTACAAATCATGTGTGTCTCTCCCAAAAGATGTGTACAGCAAGGATGATTGTGGTAAACTAAAAAGTAAAGACTCATAACATACAAGACGCTCCAAGCAAAACACATATCATGTAGGGAATAAAAATATAGCTCCAAGTAAAGTTACCGATAGACGAAGACAAAAGAGGGGATGCCTTCCGGGGCATCCCCAAGCTTAGGCTTTTGGTTGTCCTTGGATTATCTTGGTGTGCCATGGGAATCCCCAAGCTTAGGATCTTGCCACTCCTTATTCCATAGTCCATCAAATCTTTACCCAAAACTTGAAAACTTCACAACACAAAACTCAATAGGAAATCTCATAAGGTCCGTTAGTGCAAGAAAGAAAAACCACCACATAAGGTACTGTAATGAACTCATTATTTATTTATATTGGTGTTAAACCTAATGTATTCCAACTTCTCTATGGTTCATACCCCCCGATACTAGCCATAGATGTATCAAAATAAGCAAACAACACACGAAAAACAGGATCTGTCAAAAACAAAACAGTCTGTAGAAATCTGTAACTTTCGAATACTTATGGAACTCTAAATATCCTACAAAAATAGGAAGTCCTGGGAAATTTATCTATTGATCTACTGCAAAATGAATCAACGCAAAAGCACGTTCTTATGATTTACTAAAATTATTATCGTGCGTGCAGAAGTTTCTTCTTTTCAGCAGAATCAAATTAACTATCACCGTAGGTTATCCTATAGGTTCTACTTGGCACAAACACTAATTAAAACATAAAACCACATCTAAATAGAGGCTAGATGAATTATTGATTACTAAACAGAAGCAAAAAGCAAGGAACAAAAATAAAATTGGGTTGCCTCCCAAAAAGCTTTATCGTTTAACGCCCCTAGCTAGGCATAAAAGCGAGAATAGATCTAAGTATTGCCATCTTTGGCATTCAATTCTTCAATAGAACACTTGTAGCCCTTAGGAGTTTCTTTATTTTTAGCAACGATCAAACTCCTAGGCAAGAAATCAAGAAATTCATTTGTGGCAAAAGGTTCCTTTATGATAGAGATACAATTGGGATGAACACTTATTGATTTGAGATCCGCATTTTCCTTACTAGAAGATTCACCCTTATTTTTAGGAACATAAATAAGTTTGGAAATTTTGGTAGTAAGAGTTGGAGTATTTTTCACGGATGAAAAGGCAGACCCTAAGTTGGTAATAATATCCTCAAGTTTACCGATTCTCGTAGAATCTAGATCTATTCTTTTGTTAACTAGGTTCTTTCTCTTTAAAAAAATTCAAAGTAACTCCAACCCTAGATCCATATTGAGTAATTTGGTTATGGATCTTTTCATCCAAATTTTCAATCAACTCAACAGTGGCAACTTTATTTTCAATAATTTCAAGCCTTTGCATCACATGTTCTAGAATTAAAATAGTCCCATTAACCAAGAGAGGAAGTGGACCAAACAAATCCAATATAGCATTATAAGCATCAAAGGTATGGCTATCCAAAAAATTCCCTCTGGTAATGGTATCACGAATGCATCTATTCCAAGGAGTAATGCCTACATAAAAATTGCAAAGAATAACGGAAGTAGAAAGCTTCCTAGTAGATCTATTTTCAGCATTGCAAATTCTATGCCAAGCATCTTTTAGATTTTCTCCCTCCCTTTGATTAAAATTAAAAACTTTCATGCTCAGGAGTAATAATGAGGATAGGAGGACTAGCCATAACGACGAGCACACAAGAGACAAGCAAAAAAGAGAGAGGAGAATGGGAAAGAGAGGGCGAATAAAACGGCAAGGGTGAAGTGGGGGAGAGGAAAACGAGAGGCAAATGACAAATAGTTTAATGCGAGGGAGATGAGTTTGTGATGGGTACTTGGTATGTCTTGACTTGAGCGAACACCTCCCCAGCAACGGCGCCAGAAATCCTTCTTGCTACCTCTTGAGCACTGCGTTGGTTTTCCCTTGACGAGGAAAGGGTGATGCAGCAAAGTAGCACAAGTATTTCCCTCAGTTTTTGAGAACCAAGGTGTCAATCCAGTAGGAGGCTCCTCAAAAGTCCCTCGTCCCTACACAAACAAACAAGAACCTCACAACCAACGCGATAAAGGGGTTGTCAATCCCTTCACGATAACTTGCAAAAGTGAGATCTGATAGAGATAATAAGATAAGATAAATATTTTTGCTATTTTTATGATATAGATTGGAAAGTAAAAATTGCAAATAAAAGTAGATTGGAAACTTATATGATAAAAGATAGACCCGGGGGCCATAGGTTTCACTAGTGGCTTCTCTCAAGATAGCTTAAGTATTACGGTGGGTGAACAAATTACTGTCGAGCAATTGATAGAAAAGTGCATAGTTATGAGAATATTTAGGCATGATCATGTATATAGGCATCACGTCCGCAACAAGTAGATCGAAACAATTCTGCATCTACTACTATTACTCCACACATCAACCGACTCCTGCCTGCATCTAGAGTATTAAGTTCATAAGAACATAGTAATGCATTAAGCAAGATGACATGATGTAGAGGGATAAACTCAAGCAATATGATATAAACCCCATCTTTTTATCCTCGATGGCAACAATACAATACGTGCCTTGCTGCCCCTGCTATCACTGGGAAAGGACAACGCAAGATTGAACCCAAAGCTAAGCACTTCTCCCATTGCAAGAAAGATCAATCTAGTAGGCCAAACCAAACTGATAATTCGAAGAGACTCGCAAAGATAACTAATCACACATAAAAGAATTCAGAGGAGATTCAAATATTTCTCATAGATAAACTTGATCATAAACCCACAATTCATCGGATCTCGACAAACACACCGCAAAAAGAGTTACATCGAATAGATCTCCAAGAAGATCGAGGAGAACTTTGTATTGAGATTCAAAGAGAGAGAAGAAGCCATCTAGCTAATAACAATGGACCCAAAGGTCTGTGGTAAACTACTCACAACACACCGGAGAGTCCTTGGAGATGATGTAGAGGCCCTCCATGGTTGATTCCCCCTCCGACGGAGCGCCGGCGAAGGCTCCAAGATGGGATTTCGCGGATACAGAAGGCTGGGGCGGTGGAAATAGTTTTTTGTGGTGCTCCAGGATGTTCTCGGGGTATGTGGATATATATAGGAGGAAGAAGTAGGTCGGTTGAGTCACGAGGGGCCCATGAGGGTGGGGTGCACGCCCACCCCCCTAGGGCGCACCAGGTACCCTCGTGGCCGCCTCGTTTGCTGCTTGACGTCACTCCAAGTCTCCTGGATTGCATTTCTTCCAAAAAGATCGCCCCCGAAGGTTTCATTCCCTTTGGACTCTGTTTGATATTCCTTTTTTTTGAAACACTAAAATATATAAAAAAACAAAAAATCGGGCGGGGCCTCCGGTTAGTAGGTTAGTCCCAAAAGTGATATAAAATTTTAAAGTAAAGCCCATAATCATCTAAAACGGGTAATATAATAGCATGGAACAATCAAAAATTATAGATAGAGATGTATCACGTTCCTCCCCCAATACGACGTCCATTCCCCGCATGGCGTCCTGCTATGCCTCATCAAACGCCAAGACACGCGTGGAGCGATGCCTGACCTCGTGAGGGAGAACCACTTCTGCTCCGTAGACGAGGAAGAACGGGGTCTCTCCTGTTGGCTTGGTGGCGGTGGTGCAAATGGACCACAACACGGACTGGAGCTCGTCGTGCCAACCCCTGCCGCAGGCCTCCAGCTTCTTCTTGAATGTCCTGGTCTGAGGCCCCTCAGGACCTCCGTGTTGGCGCATTCGGCCTAGCCGTTGCTCCGGGGGTGCGCCACCGAAGTGTAGCAGACTGCGTTCCAAGGTTAGCACAATACATCTTGAAGAGATTGCTAGTGAACTGCGAACCGTTGTCGGTGATGATGCGGTTAGGGACCCCAAACCGGCTAACGAGGCCTTTGACGAACTTGACCGCAGAGCCGGCTGGGATGGTGCGGACGGCTTCCACCTCCACCCACTTGGTGAACTTGTCGATGGCGATGTAGAGGTAGCGGTAACCCCCAGGCGCTCGAGGGAATGGGCCCAAGATATCCAGCCCCCAGACCGTGAATGGCCACGAGAGCGGGATGGTATGTAGGCCCTGAGCTGGCTGATGGATCTTCTTGGCGTGGAATTGGCAGGCCTCGTAGGACTTCACCAGCTTGGTCGCGTCGTTGATGGTATGCCAGGCTCCTGGGGCAGCCATTTGGACGCCCTCCTGGCGATGTCATCAGCCTCTTGGTTGGTGCCGCGGGGCACATGCTGCAACTCCAGCCCCCAGAACTGCTTCTCCATCTTGCGTACTTCCATGAGATATGCTTCCATGTGCTCGTCCTTCTGCTCGTACACCTTGTTGGAGAAGTTTACGAGGAGTTGTGAATTTCCCTTGATGACGAGGCGCTTCACTCCCAGTACTGCTGCAGCTTTTAGGCCTGCTATGAGGCCCTCGTATTCTGCTATGTTGTTGGAGACCTTCTCACCCTGCTAGAAACAGAGTTGTACGGCGTAGTAGAGCTTGTCCTGGGTGGGTGATATAAGCACTGCACCAGCCCCCGCGCCCTACCGCGAGAAGGCACCATCGAAATACATGACCCAGCCATCTGGTGCCTCACTTCCCAGGGAGAGAGACCGATCCTCGCCCACCTTGAGCTCTGGTGAATCCGTCCATTCAGCCACGAAATCAGCAAGTATGGCTCCCTTGATGACCCTGGTTGTGCTGCACTCCAACTGAAATGCCTGCAGCTCGATATTCCATTCAGCGACTCTCCCAACGGAGTTGGGGCTCCTGAGTACCCTTTCCAATGGGTAGGCCAAGACGACCTTGATGGGGTGACCTTGAAAGTAGTGCCGCAACTTACGCGAGGCCACCAAGAGCGCGAGTAAGAGCTTCTGAGGCATGGGGTATCGTGCTCTTGCATCCTGCAACACCATGCTGACGAAGTACACTGGATGCTCGACGAGGGTGGGGGCGCTGACATGGCCTATGTCTTCCAGAGGTTGAGGCGCCTTCTGAGATAATGGAGCCCCCAGCGCGTGGTCGCTTGGTGGGGCCTCTTCAGCCCCGGGGGCATCGTCCTGCTGAGCTTGGTCCCTTGCTGTCGTTGTCGTGGTCCGCGCGAGGCTTTCCTGGTCTTGTGTTGCCCCGGCTGAGGCCGCAGCCGGGCGGGGCGCGGCCATAGCCTGGCGCTCCTCCCGAACCACCACCAGGGCTGCGCTGGCAGAGTAGGGAGTGGCGGCAAGGTAGTATTGGGGAACATAGTAATTTCAAAAAAATTCCTACGCAGACGCAAGATCATGGTGATGCATAGCAACGAGAGGGGAGAGTGTTGCCCACGTACCCTCTTAGACCGAAAGCAGAAGCGTTAGCACAATGGGGTGATGTAGTCGTACGTCTTCACGATCCGACCGATCAAGTACTGAATGCATTGCACCTCCGAGTTCAGCACACGTTCAGCTCGATGACATCCCTCGAACTCCGATCCAGCCAAGCTTCGAGGGAGAGTTCCGTTAGCACGACGGCGTGGTGACAATGATGATGTTCTACGGACGCAGGGCTTCGCCTAAGCACCGCTAATATTATCGAGGTGGAATATAGTGGAGGGGAGCACCGCACACGGCTAATAGATCTCAAGGATCAATTGTTGTGTCTAGAGGTGCCCCCTACCCCCGTATATAAAGGAGCAAGGGGGGAGGCGGCCAGCCTAGGAGGAGGGCGCGCCAAGGGGGGAGTCCTACTCCCACCGGTAGTAGGACTCCTCCTTTCCTTGTTGGAGTAGGAGAGAAGGAAAGTGGAGGAGAGGAAGAAGGAAAGGGGGCTGCACCCCTTGTCCAATTCGGACCAGAGGGGGGGCGCGTGCCTCCTTCCTTTTGGCCTCTCTCCTCTATTCCCGTATGGCCCAATAAGGCCCATATACTCCCCGGCGAATTCTCGTAACTCTTCGGTACTCCGATAAATACCCGAATCACTCGGAACTTTTCTGATGTCCGAATATAGTCGTCCAATATATCGATCTTTACGTCTCGACCATTTCGAGACTCCTCGTCATGTCCCCGATCTTATCCGAGACTCCGAACTACCTTCGGTACATCAAAACACATAACTCATAATATACCCCTCATCGAACTGTAAGCGTGCGGACCCTACAGGTTCGAGAACTATGTAGACATGACCGAGACACATCTCCGGTCAATAACCAATAGCAGAACCTGGATGCTCATATTGGCTCCCACATATTCTACGAAGATCTTTATCGGTCAAACCGCATAACAACATATGTTGTTCCCTTTGTCATCGGTATGTTACTTGCCCGAGATTCGATCATCGGTATCTCAATACCTAGTTCAATCTCGTTACTGGAAAGTCTCTTTACTCGTTATGTAATGCATCATCCCGCAACTAACTCATTAGCTACATTGCTTGCAAGTGGTAGACTGAAGGAAATATGCCCTAGAGGCAATAATAAAGTTATAATTTATTTCCTTATATCATGATAAATGTTTATTATTCATGCTAGAATTGTATTAACCGGAAACATGATACATGCGTGAATACATAGACAAACTGAGTGTCACTAGTATGCCTCTACTTGACTAGCTCGTTAATAAAAGATGGTTATGTTTCCTAGCCATGGACAAAGAGTTGTCATTTGATTAACGGGATCACATCATTAGGAGAATGATGTGATTGACTTGACCCATTCCGTTAGCTTAGCACTTGATCGTTTAGTATGTTGCTATTGCTTTCTTCATGACTTATACATGTTCCTATGACTATGAGATTATGCAACTCCCGTTTACCGGAGGAACACTTTGTGTGCTACCAAACGTCACAACGTAACTGGGTGATTATAAAGGAGCTCTACAGGTGTCTCCGAAGGTACATGTTGGGTTGGTGTATTTTGAGATTAGGATTTGTCACTCCGATTGTCGGAGAGGTATCTCTGGGCCCTCTCAGTAAGGCACATCACTATAAGCCTTGCAAGCGATGTAGCTAATGAGTTAGTTGCGGGATGATGCATTACATAACGAGTAAAGAGACTTGCCAGTAACGAGATTGAACTAGGTATTGAGATACCGATGATCGAATCTCGGGCAAGTAACATACCGATGACAAAGGGAACAACGTATGTTGTTATGCGGTTTGACCGATAAAGATCTTCGTAGAATATGTGGGAGCCAATATGAGCATCCAGGTTCTGCTATTGGTTATTGACCGGAAAGGGCCCAAAGATACCTCTCCGACAATCGGAGTGACAAATCCTAATCTCAAAATACGCCAACTCGACATGTACCTTTGGAGACACCTGTAGAGCTCCTATATAACCACCCAGTTACGTTGTGACGTTTGGTAGCACACAAAGTGTTCCTCCGATAAACGGGAGTTGCACAATCTCATGGTCATAGGAACATGTATAGTCATGAAGAAAGCAATAGCAACAAACTAAACGATCAAGTGCTAAGCTAACGGAATGGGTCAAGTCAATCACATCATTCTCCTAATGATGTGATCCCGTTAATCAAATGACAACTCATGTCTATGGTTAGGAAACTTAACCATCTTTGATTAACAAGCTAATCAAGTAGAGGCATACTAGTGACACTATGTTTGTCTATGTATTCACATTGTATTATGTTTCCGGTTAATACAATTCTAGCATGAATAATAAACACTTATCATGAAATAAGGAAATAAATAATAACTTTATTATTGTCTCTAGGGCATATTTCCTTCAGGTAGAGCACCAGGGGCTCGAGAGGGCGCGGCGCCACCATCACGGGGGGGGGGGGGGGCTAGTCAGGTATTTCTTGAGGTCTTGAAACGCTTGGTCGGCCTCCTGTGTCCACTCAAATGGGCCATTTTTCTTCATCAGCTTGAAGGACGGTAGGACGCGCTCCCCCGGCTTGGAGATGAAGCGTCCTAACCCGGCCACGCGACCGGCGAGCTTCTGCATTTCTCTGAGGGTTTGTGGTGGACTCATGTCTTCGATCGCCTTGACCTTCTCCAGGTTGGCCACGAACCCCCTGTGGGACACGAGGAAGCCCAGCAGCTTGCCGGAAGGGACGCCGAACACGCACTTCTCTGGGTTGAGTTGCTGGTCTACCTAGCGGAGGCTCGCAAAGGTCTCCTCCAAGTCCTGGATCAAGGTCCTTGCCTCCCGAGATTTCACCACAATGTCGTCAATGTAAGCCTCAGCGTTTCTCCCGAGCTGTCGGCCCAAGGCAATGTGCATCAGCCGTTGGAAGGTCGCGCCCGCATTGTGCAACCCGAATGGCATGCAAGTGTAGCAGTATACCCCACATGGGGTCAAGAAGGCTGTCTTCTCCACGTCTTCTACCGCCATCTTGATATGGTGATAACCCGAAAATGCATCCAGGAAACACAGCAGGTTGCACTCGGCGGTGGAGTCAACGATCTGGTTGATGCGGGGAAACGGGAATGAATCTTGGGGGCAGGCCTTGTTGAGGTTGGTGAAGTCGATGCACATGCGTTCCTTTCCCCCTTTTTTGGCACGACAACGGGGTTCACCAGCCATTTGGGGTAGCAAACCTCGCGAATAACACCTGCTGAATCCAGCTTGCAGGTTTCTTGGACGATGAAGGCCTGCTTCCCCATGGACTGCCGCCTCGCCTTCTGCTTCACAGGGCGCACATTGGGGCACACCTTCAGGTGATGCTCAATGACCTCCCTTGGGACCCCCACTAGCTTCTTGGGTTCCCATGTGAACACCTCCTTGTTCGAGTGCAAGAACTTCAACAACACCTTCTCTTGGTCGCGGTCGAGGTCGGCACCTATGGTGAAGGTGGCTCCCGAGGACCCGTCTTCCTCAACTGGCACCTGCTTGGTCTCCGCCTTATCCTGAGTGAACAACTGCTTATTTTTGGTCGGTGCAGCTTCCTTGGCCTTGGAGGCGTCCGCGTCGGCGGGCTGCGCCGCCGCGGCGGCCTTGAGGGCAAGCTTGAGAGCCATAAGAGCCTCCTTGGTATCTCCAGCTATGGTGAGGACGCCCTTGCTTCCGGGCATCTTCATGAGGTTGTAGGCCGGATGGGTTGCTGCCATGAACAGAGCCAGGGCAGGGTATCCGAGGATGGCGTTGTATGGGAGACTGATGTGAGCAAAATCAAAGTCGACCAGCTCGGTGCGGTAGTTGTCGCGGGTGCCGAAGTTCACGGGAAGGTGGATCTGCCCCAGGGGACTGGAGGAACCGCCTTCGACGCCTGAGAAGGGCTTGCTAGGATGGAGCCGCTCCTGCGGTACATGGAGGAGGCTGAAGGCCTCCACCGAGAGGACGTTGAGGCCGACAGCACCGTCGATGAGGATTTTGGTGACGGACACGTGGGAGATGGTGGGCGTGCAGAGCATCGGGAGCGCACCCGAGCAGGCGATGGTGACGTGGTGATCTTCCGAGTCGAAGGTCAGGTCGGCCTTGGGCGCCACCCAACCCGGGGGAGCTCCTAGCCGCGCAAGGACGATGCTGATCTGGCGAAAGAACGGCTTGGCGTGGCGGTCTGAGGGTGGCGCTTGTGAGCCACCGAGGAGGGCCGTGACTGCGTGGGGCGTCGGAGCCGCGAAGCGCGCAGCGAAGAGACTGCGCAGCTCCTCCCAAGATGCCACCATGGACCCGGGAAGGTTGAGTAGCCAGGCGCATGGGACGCCAGTGAGGGCCACGAGAGGCCAGTTGGCCATGACCTTGTCATCGCCCCGGGCCTTAAGGACGGCCTCCTCGTATGCCAGTAGGAAAACCACCGGATCCTCCGTGTCATCGTAGCGCGGCGGCATCTCTGGCTTGAACTTGCGCGGCCACTGCACCCGCTGTAAGGCGGGGGCCAAGGCTCGGAGCCCCCTAGCCCCAGCACTGGCACCGGTCTCTGGGGGCGGAGGCGCGATGTCCGCCATGAGGGCGAAGCACGGTGTTGGCGGAGTGTGGGCCGACGGAAGGAAAGCTCCAGCGCACACCTACCTGGCGCACCAAATGTCGAATTTAGGGTTCCGGCAAAACCCTTGAGGTTCGAACACTGGGGTGCGCATGAAGATTTCCCCCTACCGAATCTCGGCCTCAGCCTCACCGCGACTCTAAGCTTAGCTCGATGAACTCACAACACAAAGAGACACAATATTTATACTGGTTCAGGCCACCATTGTGGTGTAATACCCTACTCCAGTGTGGTGGTGGTGGATTGCCTCTTGGGCTGATGATGAACTGTACAAGGGGAAGAACAAGCTCCTGAGGAGAGGTGTTCCTGTGCTTGGTGGATGCGAAGATGAACTGAGTTCGTTCCATCCTACTATGGTGGCTAGTCCTATTTATAGAGGCCCTGGTCCTCTCCCCAAATATTGAGAGGGAAGGGATCCAACAACGGCCAATTTCAAAGGGGACATCTAGTTCAAGCTATCCTGACTAAAGGTGGTCTTCGCCTGTCAAAGGCGCTGGTGGTGACGCCGTCTTGGGCTCCATGATGACCTCCATCCTGCCGTCCTGCTGGTCTTGGTCTTGTTGCACCGATATGGAAACCTTTGCCTGATGCATCGGTATTCCGCGCCTGCGCTTGCCCCCTTAGCACCAAAGGGGAAACAAGGATACTGCACACACACTGGCGCCCGCCTGGCCTTGGTCGTCATGGCGTGCATCACGGGAACCTCACGAGGTACCCCTTGCCTTGATCTCTCCGCCCCCTCGCGAGCCTGCCTGGTGAGGCCGCTCCTGAGGAGGTCTTGTGTCGTCCGCCTCATGAGTCTTGGCCCCTCGCGAGGGTCTTGAGTGTTGGTTGACGAAGACGGGCCGTACTGGGCCGCCGTGGATCCACGCCGTCGGCCGCAGGCAGGCAAATCTGGGGACCGCCGTTCCCAGAACACTGACATATTCCTTGCTCTTCTTCTACTTCTTTGATTCCTTATCCCATTGAGGACAATCGAAGATGTAGTGGCCTGTCTTCTTGCATTTGTGGCAAGTTCTCTTCTTGTAGTCACGTGATGAAGCCTCATCATTCTTTGAGCTAGATCTTGAAGACTTGCTGAACCAATTCTTCTTGGAGAACTTTTGGAACTTCCTCACAAGCATTGCAAGATATTTGCCAAGCTCTTCAGGATCACCAGAACTACAGTCAGATTCTTCTTCAGATGAGGAAACAACCTTTGCCTTCAGGGCACGGGTTCGGCCATAGTTGGACCATAGATATCACGCTTCTCAGATAGCTAGAACTCATGTGTGTTGAGCCTCTCAAGTATATCAGACGGATCGAGATCTTTGAAGTCAGGACGTTCTTGTATCATCAGGGCTAAGGTGTCAAGTGAGCTGTCAAGTGATCTTGGGAGCTTCTTCACGATCTCATGCTTGGTGATCTCAGTGGCGCCAAGTGCACGGAGCTCATTGTTGATATCAGTCACGTGATTGAACGGGAGCTGGACATTCTCATTGTCATTTCTCTTGAAGCGGTTGAAGAGATTGCGAAGAACATCAATCCTTGAGTCTACCTAAGTTGAGACGCCTTCGTTGACCTTGGACAGCCAGTCCCAGACCAGCTTTGCAGTTTCTAGTGCACACACACAGCCATACTGCCCTTTGGTCAGATGACCACATATGATGTTCTTGGCGGTTGAGTCCAATTGTGCAAATCTCTTGACATCAGAAGCGGTGACACCTTCACCGACCTTAGGAACGCCAGTCTTGACGACATACCAGAGATCGACATCAATGGCTTCAAGATGCATGCACATCTTATTCTTCTAGTAGGGGTAATCAGTGCCATCGAAGACGGGGCACGCAGCGGAGACCTTGATTGTCCCTACAGTCGACATAGCTAAAACTCTAGGTGGTTAAATCGAATCACACAGACCAAGGGAGTACCTAGCTCTGATACCAATTGAAAATGCTAGTTACCAACTAGAGGGGGGTGAATAGGCGATTTTTATGAGAGTCTTCAAAGACACGGTGGCTTTGAAGAAAAACAAGTAAACTGAACCTATATCGCAAGCAACGGAATGAAAACTACAGTAGGCAAGCATTAGTCAAGCATACAATATAGTGGAAGCACGAAGACTAACTGCAGCTAGGTAAACAGGATCAGGATGGAAGACAGTACGAAGCCAAACAGATATAAGTCTTCACACAGTGAAGTCAAATGAATCAGACAGGCAAGCAATGACTTCACGAAGACAAACTGAAGAGTAATGAGAGTAGGGGATAGAACCAGTTGCTTGGTGAAGACAGGGATTTGGTAGACCAGTTCCAGTGCTGTGACAACTATATGTCTGGTTAGGGAGGCTGGGATTGAACTCAGAAGATCGTGTCTTCACCTTATTCCCCTTGAGCTAAGGACACCCAGTCCTCGTCCAATCACTCTGGTAAGTCTTCAAGGTAGAATTGCAAACCTTCATAGACTTCGTTCACCGGCAATCCACAATGACTCTTGGATGCTCAGAATGCGGTGCCTAACCGGCTGGATGATTCACAGTCCTCAAGTGTAACAAGTCTTTAGATCACACGAACAGAAAGACTTCAGTGATGCCTAACACTCTTTGGCTCTGGGTGTTTTGGGCTTAGTCCTCGCAAGGATCTCTCTCACAAATGCTTCGGAGCTGGGTTGCTCTCAAACGACAAAAGTCATGCACTAATTCTGAGCAGCCACCAATTTATGGTGTAGGAGGTAGGCTATTTATAGCCAAGTGGCAACCCGACCTGAAATGTCCGAAATGACCCTAGGTCACTAAGGAACCGACAAGTGTCTAACGGTCGGATTTCAAACACACGCAACAGCTTGGCTTGGGCTACAAGCAAAGCTGACTCATCCAGCTCTGGATAAGGTTTGCTCTCATTGTCTTCGCTCGAAGACAAAGGATTGGTTGAGCATCACATCAGTCACTCTGACTTTGTTCACTTGGACCCCACTTAACAGTATGGTGGTTCCTATGACTCAATAAAGAAGAAAGGAAACTACGAAACAGCTATGTCTTCGCACTCCATAGTCTTCAAGTGAACGTCTTCACACATCATAATCTTCATCGTGAATGTCTTCATGAACCACCATTGTCTTCAATGTCTTCACACATTTTTAGGGGTCATCTCTGGTAGTTAAATCGAAGCAATGAGGGACTACTACTTGTGTTGTCCTGCAATTCTCACAAACACATTAGTCCCTCAACCACGTTTGTCGTCAATACTCCAAAACCCTGCGTCGCTATCACAGCCGCAGGGTTCATGCCGGGTGTTTTGAGGAAGGTGGCATTGTCCTTAGGTTCCATCTCATTTATGTATGTAGATGATTATGTGTGAAAATAATAAAACCCGCAGTAGGGGGAATAACATCAATGTCAATCACCACCATTGTATCACTCAGCTCTTGACCAATCCCATGCCATTAACGATGGAATAATACTACCAGTGAACAACATACCTAAAAATGAACTTGAATATGCGCTGATCATGATTCTACAAAATAACCATAGAAAAGCCATAAAAATACCAATGAAATCTGTACTAAAGTAACGTGGGAGAGATATGAAGATATGCAGGATTGTCGTTGTGCACAGTTAGTGGTATAGAACATGATTGTAGTTGTTTGTACTAACGGAAAATGAGAGATAAAGGCTAACCTGACTTGCTGCCATTGAGGTTTTGAGAAGGCCACTAGAGATGGAACAGAGCATCCTAGTAAGAAAATGCTCTCTACAACACATAAATAAGAGACTCGTTCAGATCTAAGGACATAGAAAGGGAGGAGTACGCCTACCTCTCACGGTCTTGAGGTTGGAAGAGAACACTCGGGCTGGCAAGTGTGGCTCACCAGGAGGCTGATTCAACGCCGGGGCCCGGGGACTGGGCTAGAGGATCTTGCAACAACGACAATCACAGCGCTCCGAGTCAGCAGCAGTACATGGGTCTTTGGTGACGACTGTCCCCGAACATAGCGGCGGTGCAATATGGAGAGAGAAAGGTAGAGGCAAAGAGAGAGGATCACGGCCATCTTCCACCGCAATACAATTAGCACCATCACTCCGCCGATTTGTTGGTGGCTCGTTGTTGTTGCGGTGACGAATTTATTCATTGAGGGGAGATGAAGGGAACCACTGGAGGAAGACATCATACTCTGGGGCAATAAGTAATCCACCAATGCCTCTAGATTTATTTGCGTGACTAGGTCGAGGAGACGAAGAGAGAGGAGTAGACGAACAGACCAAGCATGTGTGTTGTGGAGTCGCCTTGGAGAATAGCGCTGGGAGAGAGAGATCGATCAGGGCTGGTCAAAGATGTTTTCAAACTCAGTGTTGATGTTCCACCTATTAATTGTCGGTTTATTGCGCATTGCTAGCGATGGACGCTTGCATGCAGGAATCCAGCGGTTGGCATTACATTAGTGCTAATTATCTGTTTTTAAACAATGCTAATTAATTATCTGTTGCATGCGGACTCTTAGGGGAACAAAAAGATAAATCAAAACACTTAATAAGAGTACAGCCCATTCGAACTGCCGTTTGGTGATAAATGGCCAAGTATAGCCTAGCTGCAATAAATCGACACGCACAGGAGGCAGAAAGAAATTTATCATGCAAGGTGGTGCGAACAAAAGGAGGATGGCGTGGTTGCATAAGAATGGATGAAAATCTATGGGTGTGTAGGATGACATGGATAGTTTGCATGTCAAGAGAAATAGGATAGTGAGGATGAACTATTTAGGTATTATAGATTTATATGGTGTGATTGTTAATTTAATCATCTTCATCATTAGCAAGCATATCAACTTTATCAAAGAGAGTATCCAACCTATCAAGAATTTCATTGAATTTTTTTGTGATTTATGTTTGAAGCAAAACTAAATATTTGATTAAAGCTTATAGATTAGCAGGTATATTATTGCTTCCCACAACATAGTTTTGTAGAGCTTAAGGCCTGAGTAACTATTTCCAAAGTAGTTCCTATAGGCATTATTGTCGATACTTTTTCTAGCAATAAAATTGACATCTATTTTCTCTTTTATTTTGTTTAATAAGTTTGCCAATCGTAACATCACCAGAACTAGATGGAGCATTATGGAAGAAACAATGAGCATAAGCATATCAATATTTCCATTTAAACTACCAATTTTCTCGACGGAATTTACCTCTTTAGTAGTTGGATCCCTTTTGGTATGCCATTGGGCATAGTTTGTCATCATGTTGTCCATAAGATTCTTAGCTTGAGCTTGTTTCATTGTCATAAATGTGCCACCTATAGTTGAATCTAACAAGTTTTTTAACACATGGTTAAGTCCAACATAAATAGCATGTGGCATGGTCCAATCATCTAGCCTATGTGTGGGACAATTTTTGAACATAGTTAGTCCAAAGTTTGAGTCAGGATCAAGTTGTTTGAAATTCATGATAAGCTTTCTAGGTTGAGCTAACACTACCTTTTGGTAAACACAAAACCATTTTTTAGTTCTTTCTCTTTATTAAAAAGGTTTTAACTTGGCATAATCAGCCTAAACCTCTTTATATTTTTGCTTATCACAAACTTTCCAAAAAATATGCAACTGAGAAGCATTATCTTCATTGAAAGTACTTGCAAATTGCTTTTCAATACAAACCTCAATGAATCATAAATGATTTTGAAGGAATCAACCTTAGTTTCAGGTGGAGCAATAAGTGTACTCATGAAGTGATCATTATTGGTACTAGTTTTGTGGTCACACATTGGCACAGGGAGGTGCTATACAAATGGTTTTTAACCCCTTTCCATGACGGCGTTCTAAACCGTCGCCTAGTGAGTGACTGCGATAGGGGGGTCCTTCCCACACGACCCAGAAACCGTTAGGGATATGCCCTCCTGGTACACATGCTCGGCAAAATGAGGTCGTGTGCGACCGAGCGATCAAATACGGTTATACGTACAGTTGTGCTAAAAAATACAATTATACAAGCCAAATTGTTTCCGGTCATAAGTACATACCACACAGTCAGACCCCGCTAAACGTTTCCGTTCGTATGTACATTCCACACAGTCAATCCAAGGAATACGTTTCCGTTAGTATGTACATCCCACGCAGTTAATCCAAGAAGTATGTTTCCATTCGTATATATATCCCACACAATCACTCCAAGGAAAACATTTTCGTTCGCAGGTACATCACACACAATTTTCCCCATTAAATCGTTTGTGATAGCATTGCATTGCACACGATATTAACAATTTTATTGTTTGCGTTGCTGAATGCATCACACACGGTGCATAGAAAAAACTATGTGGCAAAGGTTGTCCATCACACACACTTTTTATGTGGTAAACGTTTGCGCAAGGTGGCCTGACGCAAACAGATTTCAAGAGGATGTTCTGTGTGATTGTTCATTGATCCAACACAGTTTATTCCTAGAAACGGTGTGCGTTGCCTGAGGTCATCACCCATGGTCTTTTCTCCATAACCGTTTGCAATAGAAAAACCCAATTAGCAGGCTAATTGGCCAATATCAGGATAATTGTCCATTAGCAGGATAATTGCCCTATTATTAATAATCCATTTATTAATCTAATTGACATTTCATATTAAGCACACAATATACTTCATTTCCAAATTAAGGAAGTAGGATTTCATAACTGAAATACATCCGAGTACAACATCATATAGCTTCAGCACTCAGCTACCCCATTACACAACTGCACCAGCACCAAGTTTCACATGCAATATCTATAACCTTTTGAAATTAGCATCATAAACAGAACATAGACAGATGAATCTCATTTGGAAAACTACTAAAGTGGAAGGTGAATATTGAGCCTTCATTGATGTTGAAGGTCTTTGCAACTTTAGGCCAGTGCCTGTGGATGATTAGCCGTCCATCCTTCGTCCTCTTAGGGAACACTTCAATATTGAACCATGGGTGTTGTATGAAAAGCTTCCCCGCCTCCTGACTATACAGGTGGTTTGAGAGGTAATCATTAGTGAACTGCTTTGGAAAGGCCTGAAAACAAGGATGTGCATAAATATCTTCTCCAGATTTGAAATGGCGCAAAGGAATTAAAAGGACAAGGTATAACAGTTAGTACCATCATGTAGTGAAATGGCGTCTTCTTCATTGTGCACACAAAGATCTTGTTGTTTTTTGTCGCTAATTTCTTTATCGTAACAATCTTTCTGAGTTTCTTGACTTGACTGATATTAGTGGACAACTCATTTCCATGTATGCAAAAAGGGTCAAATAGTAGGTCAATACCTCTAACAGCAGGATGATGTCTACTACACAACCTTCTTCTTGTAGACGTTGTTGGGCCTGCAAGTGCACAGGTCTGTAGGACAGTAGCAAATTTCCCTCAAGTGGATGACCTAAGGTTTATCAATCCGTGGGAGGCGTAGGATGAAGATGGTCTCTCTCAAACAAACCTGCAACCAAATAACAAAGAGTCTCTTGTGTCCCCAACACACCCAATACAATGGTAAATTGTATAGGTGCACTAGTTCGGCGAAGAGATAGTGATACAAGTGCAATATGGATGGTAGATAAAGGTTTTTGTAATCTGAAAATATAAAAACAGCAAGGTAACTAATGATAAAAGTGAGCGTAAACGGTATTGCAATGATAGGAAACAAGGCCTAGGGTTCATACTTTCACTAGTGCAAGTTCTCTCAACAATAATAACATAGATATATCATATAACAAGCCCTCAACATGCAACAAAGAGTCACTCCAAAGCCACTAATAGCGGAGAACAAACATAGAGATTATGGTACGGTACGGAACCACCTCAAAGTTATTCTTTTGGATCGATCTAATAATGAGTTCGTACTAGAATAACACCTTAAGACACAAATCAACCAAAACCCTAATGTCACCTAGATACTCCATTGTCACCTCAAGTATCCGTGGGCATGATTATACGATATGCGTCGCACAATCTCAAATTCATCCAACCAACACAAAGTACTTCAAAGAGTGCCCCAAAGTTTCTACCGGAGAATCAAGAAAACGTGTGCCAATCCCTATGCATAGGCTCATGGGCGGAACCCGTAAGTTGGTCACCAAAACATACATCAACTAGCACGTGATATCCCATTGTCACCACAGATAAACATGGCAAGGCATACATCAAGTGTTCTCAAATAAAGACTCAATCCGATAAGATAACTTCAAGAGGGAAACTCAATTCATCACAAGAGAGTAGAGGGGGAGAAACATCATAAGATCCAACTATAATAGCAAAGCTCGCGATACATCAAGATCGTGCCATAGAGAGAACACGAGAGAGAGAGAGAGAGATATCAAACACATAGCTACTGGTACATACCCTCAGCCCCGAGGGTGAACTACTCCCTCCTCGTCATGGATAGCGTCGGGATGATGAAGATGGTGAAGGAAATATGCCCTAGAGGCAATAATAAAGTTATTATTTATTTCCTTATATCATGATAAATGTTTATTATTCATGCTAGAATTGTATTAATCGGAAACAATAATACATGTGTGAATACATAGACAAACAGAGTGTCACTAGTATGCCTCTACTTGACTAGCTTGTTGATCAAAGATGGTTATGTTTCCTAACCATAGACATGTGTTGTCATTTGATTAACGGGATCACATCATTAGGAGAATGATGTGATTGACTTGACCCATTCCGTTAGCTTAGCACTTGATCGTTTAGTATGTTGCTATTGCTTTCTTCATGACTTATACATGTCCCTATGACTATGAGATTATGCAACTCTCGTTTATCGGAAGAACACTTTGTGTGCTACCAAACGTCACAACGTAACTGGGTGATTATAAAAGGAGCTCTACAGGTGTCTCCGAAGGTACATGTTGGGTTGGCATATTTTGAGATTAGGATTTGTCACTCCGATTGTCGGAGAGGTATCTCTGGGCCCTCTCGGTAATGCACATCACTATAAGCCTTGCAAGCAATGTAGCTAATGAGTTAGTTACGGAATGATGCATTACGTAACGAGTAAAGAGACTTGCCGGTAACGAGATTGAACTAGGTATTAGATACCAACGATCGAATCTTGGGCAAGTAACATACCGATGACAAAGGGAACTACGTATGTTGTTATGCGGTTTGACCGATAAACATCTTCGTAGAATATGTGGAAGCCAATATGAGCATCTAGGTTCCGCTATTGGTATTTGACCGGAGACGTGTCTCGGTCATGTCTACATTGTTCTCGAACCCGTAGGGTCCGCACGCTTAAGGTTTCGATGATAGTTATATTATGAGTTTTGATGTACCGAAGGAGTTCGGAGTCCCGGATGAGATCGGGGACATGACGAGGAGTCTCGAAATGGTCGAGACGTAAAGATCGATTTATTGGGCGACTATATTCGGAGTTCGGAAAGGTTCCGAGTGATTCGGGTATTTTTTGGAGTACCGGAGAGTTACGGGAATTTGCCGGGGAGTATATGGGCCTTATTGGGCTTTAGGGGAAAGAGATGGGAGAGGTTGGGCGCCCCCCAAGGCCTAGTCCGAATTGGACTAGGGGGAGGGGCTGCGCCCCCTCCTTCCTTCTCTTCTCTCTCCCCTTTCCTTGACTCCTGCTCCTACTACTTGGAAGGGGGGAATCCTACTCCCGGTGGGAGTAGGACTCCCCCTTGGCGTGCCTCTCCCTGGCCGGCCGCCTCCTCCCCTTGCTCCTTTATATACGGGGGCAGGGGGGCACCCCATGACAGAAGTTGATCTTCGTGATTGTTCCTTAGCCGTGTGCGGTGCCCCCCTCCACCATACTCCACCTCGGTCATATCGTTGCGGTGCTTAGGCGAAGCCCTGTGTCGGTAGAACATCATCATCGTCACCACGCCGTCGTGCTGACGGAACTCATCCCTGACACCCTGCTGGATCGGAGTCCGAGGATCTTCATCGAGTTGAACGTGTGCTGAACTCAGAGGTGCCGTATGTTTGGTGCTTGGATCGGTCGGATCGTGAAGACGTACGACTACATCAACCGCGTTGTCATAACGCTTTCGCTTTCGGTCTACGAGGGTACGTGGACACACTCTCCCCTCTCGTTGCTATGCATCACCATGATCTTGCGTGTGCGTAGGAATTTTTTTGAAATTACTACGTTCCCCAACAGTGGCATCAAAGCCAGGTTTTATGCATAGATGTTATATGCACGAGTAGAACACAAGTGAGTTGTGGGCGATACAAGTCATACTGCTTACCAGCATGTCATACTTTGGTTCGGCGGTATTGTTGGATGAAGCGGCCCAGACCGACATTACGCATACGCTTACGCAAGACTGGTTCTACCGACGTGCTTTGCACACAGGCGGCTGGCGGGTGTCAGTTTCTCCAACTTTAGTTGAATCGAGTGTGGCTACGCCCGGTCCTTGCGAAGGTTAAAACAACACTAACTTGACGAACTATCGTTGTGGTTTTGATGCGTAGGTAAGAACGGTTCTTGCTCAACCCGTAGCAGTCATGGAAAATTTGCAACAACAAAGTAGAGGACGTCTAACTTGTTTTTGCAGGGCATGTTGTGATGTGATATGGTCAAGACGTGATGCTATATTTTATTGTATGAGATGATCATGTTTTGTAACCGAAGTTATCGGCAACTGGCAGGAGCCATATTGTTGTCGCTTTATTGTATGAAATGTAAACGCCCTGTAATTGCTTTACTTTATCACTAAGCGGTAGCGATAGTCATAGAAGCAATAGATGGCCTAACGACAACGATGCTACGATGGAGATCAAGGTGTCGCGCCGGTGACGATGGTGATCACTACGGTGCTTCGGAGATGGAGATCACAAGCACAAGATGATGATGGCCATATCATATCACTTATATTGATTGCATGTGATGTTTATCCTTTATGCATCTTATCTTGCTTTGATTGACGGTAGCATTTTAAGATGATCTCTCACTAAAATTATCAAGAAGTGTTCTCCCTAAGTATGCATCGTTGCGAAAGTCCTTCGTGTTGAGACACCACGTGATGATCGAGTGTGATAGGCTCTACGTTCAAATACAACGGGTGCAAAACAGTTGCACACGCGGAATACTCAGGTTAAACTTGACGAGCCTAGCATATACAGATATGGCCTCGGAACACGGAGACCGAAAGGTCGAACGTGAATCATATAGTAGATAGGATCAACATAGTGATGTTCACCATTGAAAACTACTCCATCTCACGTGATGATCGGACATGGCTTAGTTGATTTGGATCACGTGATCACTTAGATGACTAGAGAGATGTCTGTCTAAGTGGGAGTTCGTAAGTAATATGATTAATTGAACTTAAATTTATCATGAACTTAGTCCTAGTAATATTTTGCAAATTATGTTGTAGATCAATAGCTCGCGTTGTTGCTTCCCTATGTTTTTGCTTCCCTATGTTTTTATATGTGTTCCTAGAGAAAACTAAGTTGAAAAATGTCAGTAGCAATGATGCGGACTTGGTCCGTGATCTGAGGTTTATCCTCATTGCTGCACAGAAGAATTATGTCCTTAATGCACCGCTAGGTGACAGACCTATTACAGGAGCAGATGCAGACGTTATGAATGTTTGGCTAGCTCAATATGATGACTATTTGATAGTTTTGTGCACCATGCTTTATGGCTTAGAACCGGGACTACAAAAATGTTTTTTGAAACGTGATGGAACATATAAGATGTTTCAAGAGATGAAATTGGTATTTCAGACTCATGCCCGTGTCAAGAGGTATGAGACCTCTGACAAATACTTTGCCTAAAAATGGAGGAGAATTGCTCAACTAGTGAGCAAGTACTTAGATTGTCTGAGTACTACAATTACTTGAATCAACTGGGAGTTAATCTTCCAGATAAGATAGTGATTGGCAGAGTTCTCTAGTCACCATCACCAAGTTACTGGAACTTCGTGATGAACTACAATGCAAGGGATGACATAAATGATTCCCGAGCTCTTCGTGATGCTGAAATCGACGAAGGTAGAAATCAAGAAAAGAGCATCAAGTGTTGATGACAAGACCACTAGTTTCAAGAAAAGGGCAAAGGAAAAGAAAGGGAACTTAAAGTAGAATGGCAAGCAAGTTGTCACTCCCACGAAGAAGCCCAAAGCTGAACGAAAGCCTGAAACTGAGTGCTTACACTGCAAAGGAAATGGTCACTGGAAGCGGAAATGCCCTGAATATTTGGTGGATAAGAAGGATGGCAAAGTGAACAAGGGTATATTTGATATACATGTTATTGATGTGTACCTTACTAGTGTTTATAGTAGCCCCTGAGTATTTGATACTTGTTCAGTTGCTAATGTTAGTAACATGAAACGGGAGTGACAGAATAAACAGAAACTAGTTGAGGGTGAAGTGACGATGTGTGTTGGAAGTGATTCCAAGATTGATATGATCATCATCGCACACTCCCTATACTTTTGGGATTAGTGTTGAACCTAAATAAATGTTATTTAGCGTTTCTGTTGAGCATGAATATGATTTGATCATGTTTATTGCAAAACGGTTATTCATTTAAAGTCAGAGAATAATTGTTGTTCTGTTTATATGAATAAAACCTTCGATGGTCATACACCCAATGAAAATAGTTTGTTGGATCTCAATCATAGTGATACACATATTCATAATATTGATGCCAAAAGATGCAACGTTAATAATGATAGTGCAAGTTATTTGTGGCACTGCCGTTTGGGTCATATCGGTGTAAAGCGCATGAAGAAACTCCATAAAGATGAATTTTTGGAATCACTTGGTTATGAATCATTTGATGCTTGCGAACTGTGCCTTATGGGCAAGATGACTAAAACGCAGTTCTTCAGAACAATGGAACAAGCTACTAACTTGTTGGAAATAATACATACCGATGTATGCGATCCAATGAGTATTGATGCTCGTGGCGGGTATCGTTATTTTCTAACCTTCACAAGATGATTTGAGCAGATATGAGTATATCTACTTAATGAAGCACAAGTCTGAAACATTTAAAAAGTTCAAAGAATTTCAGAGTGAAGTGGAGAATCATCGTAACAAGAAAATAAAGTTTCTGTGATTTGATCGCGGAGAAAAATATTTGAGTTACGAGTTTGGTCTTCAATTAAAACAATGTGGAATAGTTTCACAAACTCATGCCACCTGGAACACCGCAGCTTAATGGTGTGTCCGAACGTCATAACCGTACTTTATTGGATATAGTGCAATCTATGATGTCTCTTACCGATTTACCACTATTGTTTTGGGGTTATGCATTAAAGACAGTTGCATTCACTTTAAATAGGGAACCATCAAAATCCGTTGAGACGACGCCTTATAAACTGTGGTTTAGCAAGAAACCAAAGTTGTCATTTCTTAAAGTTTGGGGCTGCGATGCTTAGGTGAAAAAGTTTCAACCTGATAAGCTCGAACCCAAATCGGAGAAGTGCGTCTTCATAGAATACCCAAATGTAACTATTGGGTACACCTTCTATCACAGATCCGAAGGCAAGTTATTCGTTGCTGAGATGGATCCTTTCTAGAGAAGGAGTTTCTCTCGAAAGAAGTGAGTGGGAGGAAAGTAGAACTTGATGAGGTAATTGTACCTTCTCCTGAATTGGAAAATAGTTCATCACAGAAATCAGTTCCAGTGATTCCTACACCAATTAGTGAGGAAGCTAATGATGATGATCATGAAACTTCAGATCAAGTTACTACAAAACCTCGTAGGTCTTCCAGAGAAAGATCCGCACCAGAGTGGTACGGTAATCCTGTTCTGGAAGTCATGTTACTAGACCATGATGAACCTACAAACTATGAGGAAGCGATGATGAGCCCAGATTCTGTGAAATGGTTTGAGGCCATAAAATCTGAGATAGGATCCATGTATGAGAACAAAGTATGGACTTTGGTTGACTTGCTCGATGATCAGCAAGCCAAGTTAAATAAATGGATCTTCAAGAGGAAGACGGACACTGATATTAGTGTTACTATCTACTAAGCTCGACTTGTTGCGAAAGGTTTTCGACAAGTTCAAGGTGTTGAATACGATGAGATTTTCTCACTCGTATCAATGCTTAAGTCTGTCTGAATCATGTTAGCAATTGTCACATTTTATGAAATCTGGCAAATGGGTGTCAAAACTACATTTCTTTATGATTTATAAAAGAAGAGTTGTATATGATGCAACCAGAAGGTTTTGTCAATCCTAAAGGTGCTAACAAAGTGTGCAAGCTCCAGCAATCCATCAATGGACTGGTGCAAGCATCTCGGAGTTGGAATATAAGCTTTGATGAGTTGATCAAAGCATATGGTTTTATGCAGGCTTTTGGAAAGGCCTGTATTTACAAGGAAGTGAGTGGGAGCTCTGTAGCATTTCTGATATTATATGTGTAAGACGTATTGTTGATCGGAAATGATGTAGAATTTTTCTGCAAAGCATAAAGGAGTGTTTGAAAAGAGTTTGTCAAATAAAGACCTCAGTAAAGCTACTTACATATTGAGCATCAAGATCTATTGAGATAGATCAAGACGCTTGTTAAGATTTTTCAATAAGTACATGCCTTGACAAGATTTTGAAGTAGTTCAAAATGGAACAGTCAAAGAAAGAGTTCTTGCCTGTGTTGCAAAGGTATGAAATTGAGTAAGACTCAAATCCCGACCACGACAGAAAATAGAAAGAGAATGAAAGTCATTCCCTATGCATTCAGTCATAGGTTCTATAAAAGTATGCCATTCTATGGACCAGACCTATTGTATACTCTACCCTGGTTTGGCAAGGGAGTACAATAGTGATCTAATAGTAGATCACTGGACAGCGGTCAAGAATATCCTTAGTGAGGACTAAGGAGATGTTTCTCGATTATGGAGGTGATAAAAGAGCTCATTGTAAAAGTTACATCGGTGCAAACTTTTTCGCAATCTGGATACATATTGAAAGCGGGAGCAATTAGCTAGAGTAGCTCCGTGCAGAGCATTGTAGACATAGAATATTTGCAAAATACATACAGCTCTGTATGTGACAGACCCGTTGACTAAACTTCTCTCACGAGCAAAACATGATCATACCTTAGTACTCTTTGGGTGTTAATCACATAGCAATGTGAACTAGATTGTTGACTCTAGTAAACCCTTTGGGTATTGGTCACATGATGATGTGAACTATGGGTGTTAATCATATACAGATATGAATATTGGTGTTAAATCACATGATGATGTGAACTAGATTATTGACTCTAGTGCAAGTGGGAGACTGAAGGAAATATGCCCTAGAGGCAATAATAAAGTTATTATTTATTTCCTTATATCGTGATAAATGTTTATTATTCATGCTAGAATTGTATTAACCGGAAACATAATACATGTGTGAATACATAGACAAACAGAGTGTCACTAGTATGCCTCTACTTGACTAGCTTGTTGATCAAAGATGGTTATGTTTCCTAACCAAAGACATGTGTTGTCATTTGATTAACGGGATCACATCATTAGGAGAATGATGTGATTGACTTGACCCATTCCGTTATCTTAGCACTTGATCGTTTAGTATGTTGCTATTGCTTTCTTCATGACTTATACATGTTCCTATGACTATGAGATTATGCAACTCCCGTTTACCGGAAGAACACTTTGTGTGCTACCAAACGTTACAACATAACTGGGTGATTATAAAAGGAGCTCTACAGGTGTCTCCGAAGGTACATGTTGGGTTGGCGTATTTCGAGATTAGGATTTGTCACTCCGATTGTCGGAGAGGTATCTCTGGGCCCTCTCGGTAATGCACATCACTATAAGCCTTGCAAGCAATGTAGCTAATGAGTTAGTTACGGAATGATGCATTACGTAACGAGTAAAGAGACTTGTCGATAACGAGATTGAACTAGGTATTAGATACCGACGATCGAATCTCGGGCAAGTAACATACCGATGACAAAGGGAACTATGTATGTTGTTATGCGGTTTGACCGATAAAGATCTTCGTAGAATATGTGGAAGACAATATGAGCATCCAGGTTCCGCTATTGGTTATTGACCGGAGACGTGTCTCGGTCATGTATACATTGTTCTCGAACCCGTAGGGTCCACACGCTTAAGGTTTCGATGACAGTTATATTATGAGTTTATGAGTTTTGATGTACCGAAGGAGTTCGGAGTCCCGGATGAGATCGGGGACATGACGAGGAGTCTCGAAATGGTCGAGACGTAAAGATCGATATATTGGACGACTATATTCGGACTTCAGAAAGATTCCGAGTGATTCGGGTATTTTTTGGAGTACCGGAGAGTTATGGGAATTCGCCGGGGAGTATATGGGCCTTATTGGGCCATACGGGAATAGAGGAGAGAGGCCGAAAGGAAGGAGGGGCCCAGCCCTCCTCTGGTCCGAATTGGACAAGGGGTGCAGCCCCCTTTTCCTTCCTCCTCTCCCCCTCTTTCCTTCTCTCCTATTCCAACAAGGAAGGGGGGGAGTCCTACTCCCGGTGGGAGGAGGACTCCTCCTGGCGCGCCCCTCCTAGCCGGCCGACCCCCTCCCCCTGGTTCCTTTATATACGGGGGCAGGGGGCACCTCTAGACACAACAACACAAGTTGATCTTCGTGATCGTTCCTTAGCCGTGTGCAGTGCCCCCCTCCACCATATTCCACCTCGGTCATATCGTTGCGGTGCTTAGGCGAAGCCCTGCGTCGGTAGAACATCATCATCGTCACCACGCCGTCGTGCTGACGGAACTCATCCCCGACACCCTGCTGGATCGGAGTCCGGGGATCGTCATCGAGCTGAACTTGTGCTGAACTCGGAGGTGTCGTACGTTCGGTGCTTGGATCGGTCGGATCGTGAAGACGTACGACTACATCAACTACGTTGTCATAACGCTTCCGCTTTCGGTCTACGAGGGTACGTGGACACACTCTCCCCTCTCGTTGCTATGCATCACCATGATCTTGCGTGTGCGTAGGAAATTTTTTGAAATTACTATGTTCCCCAACAGATGGCCACCGGTGATGGATTCCCCCTCCAGCAGGGTGCCGGAACGGGCTCCCGAGAGGTTTTTGGTGGCTACAGAGGCTTGCGGTGGCGGAACTCCCGATCTATCTTGATATTCGATGGTTTTAGGGTACGTAGGCTTATATAGGCGAAAGAAGTCGGTCGGGAGATGCTCGAGGGGCCCACGAGACAGGGGGCGCGCCCTATAGTGGGGGGGCGCCCTCCTATCTCGTGGCTGCCTCGAGGATCTTCTGACATGAACTCCAAGTCTCCAGGATCATATTCTTCCAAAGAATCACGCTGCCGAAGGTTTCATTCCGTTTGGACTCCATTCGATATTCCTTTTCTTCGAAATACTGAAACAGGCAATAAAACAGCAATATGGGTTGGGCCTCCGGTTAGTAGGTAGGTTAGTCTCAAAAATGATATAAATGTGTAAAATAAAGCCCATAAACATCCAAAAGGGGTAATATAATAGCATGGAACAATCAAAAATTATAGATACGTTGGAGACGTATCAATCATCCCCAAGCTTAATTCCTGCTCGTCCTCGAGTAGGTAAATGATAAAAAAGAAATTTTTGATGTGGAATGCTACCTAGCATAATTCTTTATTGTGGCATGAATGTTCAGATCCAAATAATTCAAAATAAAAGCTTATAAAACATAAAAATAATAATGCTTCAAAGCATACTAACAAATAATCATGTCCTATCAAAATAGCATAGCCAAAGAAAGCTTATCCCTACAAAATCATATAGTTAGGCCATGCTTCATTTTCATTACACAAAATACTCCCATCATGCACAACCCCGATGACGAGCCGAGCAATTGTTTCATAATTTTTAACGCGCTTCAGCTTTTTCAACTCTTACGCAATACATGAGCGCAAACCATGGACATAGCACTATGGTGGTATATGGTGGTGGTTGTGACAACAAAAAGGGAGAAGATAATCTCACATCAACTAGGTGTATTAACGGGCTATATGGAGATGCCCATTAATATATATCAATGTGAGTGAGTAGGGATTGCCATGCAACGGATGCACTAGAGCTATAAATATATGAAAGCTCAACAAAATAAATGAAGTGAGTGTGCATCCAACTTGCTTGCTCACGAAGACCTAGGGCATTTTGAGGAAGCCCATCATTGGAATATACAAGCCAAGTTCTATAATGAAAAATTCCCACTTAGTATATGGAAGTGATAACATAGGAGACTCTCTATCATGAAGATCATGGTGCTACTTTGAAGCATAAGTGTGGAAAAAGAGATAGTAGCATTGTCCCTTCTCTCTTTTTCTCACATTTTATTTTTTTTATTTTCTTTTTCTTCCCTTTTTTTCTTTGGCCTTTCTTTTTTTGGCCTTTCTCTTTTTTTCTCATTTTTTTTCTTTTTGTAAAGTTCGAAGTCTCATCCCGACTTGTGGGGGAATCATAGCTTTCATCATCCTTTCCTCACTAGGACAATGCTCTAATAATGAAGATCATCACACTTTTATGGATTTACAACTCAAGAATTACAACTCAAAGCTAGAACAAGATATGACTCTATATGAATGCCTCCGGCGGTGTACCGGGATATGCAATGAATCAAGAGCGACATGTATGAAAATTATGAAGGTGGCCTTTCCACAAATACGATGTCAACTACATGATCATGCAAAGAGCAATATGACAATGATGGAACGTGTCATAATAAACGAAACGGTGGAAAGTTGCATGGCAATATATCTCGGAATGGCTATGGAAATGCCATAATAGGTAGGTATGGAGGCTTTTTTGAGGAAGGTAAATAAAGGGATTATGATACCGGCGAAAGTTGCACGGTAATAATAAAGGCTAGCAAAGTGGAAGGATGAGTGTGCATATATCCATGGACTCACATTAGTCAAAAAGAACTCATATACTTATTGCAAAAGTCTACTTAGCCCTCGAAGCAAAGTACTACTATGCATGCCCCAAGAGGGATAGAATGGTAGTAAAAGACCATCGCTCGTCCCCGACTGCCACTCATAAGGAAGACAATCAAAAGAGCACCTCATGCAACAAATTTGTCACACAACTTTTACCATACGTGCATGCTACGGGACTTGTCAACTTCAAAAAAGTATTTCTCAATTTCATAATTACCCACTAGCATGACCCTAACATTACTACCTTTATATCTCAAAACAATCATCAAGCATCAAATTAATCATAGCATCCAATTCACTTCCTATGTTAGTTTTTATTATACCCAACTTGGATGCTCATCATTCTAGGACCAACTTTGTAACCATAGCAAATACCATGCTGTTCCAAAAGACTCTCAAAAAGATATAAGTGAAGCATGAGAGACTAGCAATTTCTACAAAATATAACCACCGCCGTGCTCTAAAAGATATAAGTGATGCACTAGAGCAAATGACAAACTACTCCGAAAGATATAAGTGAAGGTCAATGAGTAGTCGAATAATTGTGCAACTATGTGAAGACTCTCTAACATTAAAGAATTTAAGATCTTGGTATTGTATTCAAACAGCAAGCAAAACAAAATAAAATGACATTGCAAGGATAGCACAACTCATGTGAAGAAGCAAAAACTTAGGCTCAACCGATACTAACCGATAGTTGTTGAAGAAGAAAGGTGGGATGCCTACCGGGGCATCCCCAAGCTTAGATGCTTGAGACTTCTTGAAATATTATCCTGGGGTGCCTTGGGCATCCCCAAGCTTGAACTTTTGTGTCTCCTTAATTCCTCTCATATCATGGTTTCTCTTTTTATCAAAAGCTTCATCCACAACAAACTCAACAAGAACTCATGAGATAGGTTAGTATAAACCAATGCAAAACCTTATCATTTTCTACTGTAACAAATCACTAAAATTATTATTCAACATTGCATACTAAATGCCTCTGCATATTTAATACTCCTATCCTCAAATAGAATCATTAAACAAGCAAACATATGCAAACATAACAGCAATCTGCCAAAACAGTACAGTCTGTAAAAAATGCAAGAGTATCTATACTTCCCTAACTCCAAAAATTATGAAATAAAATTCCCACTGTAGTAAATTTATCATATCTCAATATTCAAAAAGTTTCAACATTATACCATTCTCTGACTTTTCTAGGGAATTTATGCAACAGCGGTAAACTTTCTGTTTTCAAACAGCAACATGTATACTAGCAAAATAAGCATGGCAAAGGCAATCCTTGACATTTTTATTGAAAATAAAGATGCAAAACATTATTCTAAATAACAGGAAGAAAATACTAACAACAGAAAATGATGCTCGAAGCAAAACACATATCATGTCGCGAATAAAAATATAGCTCCAAGTAAAGTTACCGATGAATGAAGACGAAAGAGGGGATGCCTTCCGGGGCATCCCCAAGCTTAGGCTCTTGGTTGTCCTTGAATATTACCTTGGGGTGCCTTGGTCATCCCCAAGATTAGGCTCTTGCCTCTCCTTATTCCATAGTCCATCGAATCTTTACCCAAAACTTGAAAACTTCATAACACAAAACTCAACAGAAAACTCGTAAGCTCCGTTAGTATAGGAAAATAAAACCACCACTTAGGTACTGTAATGAACTCATTCTAAATTCATATTGGTGTAATATCTACTATATTACAACTTATCTATGGTTCATACCCTCTGATACTACTCATAGATTCATCAAAATAAGCAAACAACACACGAAAAACAGAATCTGTCAAAAACAGAACAGTATGTAGTAATCTGTATCAAACGTATACTTATGGAACTCCAAAAATCCTACCAAATTAGGAATACGTAAGCAATTCGTGTACCAATCCAGATCAAAAATAATCGTATCAGAAAAACGTATCTGTGAATTAACAAAACTAATTTACTGGGTGCAAAAGTTTCTGATTTTCAGCAGGATCAACACAACTATCACCGTAAGCTATCCTAAAGGTCTTACTTGGCACTTTATTGAAACAAAAGCTATAAAACATGATTACTACAGTAGAATAATCATGTGGACACACAAAAACAGTAAGGATAAGTATTGGGTTGTCTCCCAACAAGCACTTTTCTTTAATGCCTTTCTAGCTAGGCATGATGATGACAATGATGCTCACATAAAAGATAAGAATTGAAACATAACGGGAGCATCATGAAGAATATGACTAGCACATTGAAGTCTAACCCACTTCCTATGAATAGGGATTTTGTGAGCAAACAACTTATGGGAACAACAATCAACTAGCATAGGAAGGCAAAACAAGCATAGCTTCAAGATTTTCAACACATAGAGAGGAAACTTGACATTATTGCAATTCCTACAAGCATATGTTCCTCCCTCATAATAATTTTCAGTAGCATCATGAATGAATTCAACAATATAACCAGCACCAAAAGCATTCTTTTCATGATCTACAAGCATAGAAATTTTACTACTCTCCACATAAGCAAATTTCTTCTCATGAATAGTAGTGGGAGAAAATTCAACAAAATAATTATCATGTGAGGCATAATCCAATTGAAAACTAAAATCATGATGACAAGTTTCATGGTTATCATTATTCTTAATAGGATACAAGTCATCACAATAATCATCATAGATAGCAAATTTGTTCTCATAATCAATTGGAACCTCTTCCGAAATAGTGGATGCATCACTAAATAAAGTTGACACTCTTCCAAACCCACTTTCATCAATATAATCATCATAATTAGGAGGCATTCTTTCATCATAATAAATATTCTCATCAAAACTTGGGGACTAAAAATATCATATTCATCAAACATAGCTTCCCCAAGCTTGTGGCTTTGCATATCATTAGCATCATGGATATTCAAGGAATTCATACTAACAACATTGCAATCATGCTCATCATTCACATATTTCATGCCAAGCATTCTGTGTAATTCTTCTTCTAGAACTTGAGCACAATTTTCCTTTCCATCATTCTCACGAAAGATATAAAAAACACGAAGCGTATGAGACAAACTTAACTCCATTTTTTGTAGTTTTCTTTTATAAAATAAACTAGTGATAAAACAAGAAACAAAAAGATTCGATTGCAAGATCTAAAGATATACCTTCAAGCACTCACCTCCCCGGCAACGGCGCCAACTACACAACCTTCTTCTTGTAGACGTTGTTGGGCCTGCAAGTGCACAGGTTTGTAGGATAGTAGCAAATTTCCCTCAAGTGGATGACCTAAGGTTTATAAATTCGTGGGAGGCGTAGGATGAAGATGGTCTCTCTCAAACAACCCGGCAACCAAATAACAAAGAGTCTCTTGTGTCCCCAACACACCCAATACAATGTTAAATTGTATAGGTGCACTAGTTCGGTTAAGAGATAGTGATACAAGTGCAATATGGATGGTAGATAAAAGTTTTTGTAATCTGAAAATATAAAAACAGCAAGGTAACTAATGATAAAAGTGAGCGTAAACGGTATTGCAATGATAGGAAACAAGGCCTACGGTTCATACTTTCACTAGTGCAAGTTCTCTCAACAATAATAACATAGATAGATCATATAACAAGCCCTCAACATGCAACAAAGAGTCACTCCAAAGCCACTAATAGTGGAGAACAAACATAGAGATTATGGTACGGTATGAAACCACCTCAAAGTTATTCATTCGGATCGATCTAATAAAGAGTTCGTACTAGAATAACACCTTAAGACACAAATCAACCAAAACCCTAATGTCACCTAGATACTCCATTGTCACCTCAAGTATCCGTGGGCATGATTATACGATATGCGTCACACAATCTCAAATTCATCCAACCAACACAAAGTACTTCAAAGAGTGCCCCAAAGTTTCTACCAGAGAATCAAGAAAACGTGTGCCAACCCCTATGCATAGGTTCATGGGCGGAACCCGCAAGTTGGTCACCAAAACATACATCAAGTGGCACGTGATATCCCATTGTCACCACAGATAAACACGGCAAGACATACATCAAGTGTTCTCAAATAAAGGCTCAATCCGATAAGATAACTTCAAGAGGGAAACTCAATTCATCACAAGAGAGTAGAGGGGGGGAGACATCATAAGATCCAACTATAATAGCAAAGCTCGCGATACATCAAGATCGTGCCATAGAGAGAACACGAGAGAGAGAGAGAGATCAAACACATAGCTACTGGTATGTACCCTCAGCCCCGAGGGTGAACTACTCCCTCCTCGTCATGGATAGCACTGGGATGATGAAGATGGCCACCGGTGATGGATTCCCCCTCCGGCAGGGCGTCGGAACGGGCTGCCGAGAGGTTTTTGGTGGCTACAGAGGCTTGCGGCGGCGGAAATCCCGATCTATCTTGATATTCGATGGTTTTAGGGTACGTAGGCTTATATAGGCGAAAGAAGTCGGTCGGGAGATGCTCGAGGGGCCCACGAGACAGGGGGCGCGCCCTACAGGGGGGCGCGCCCTCCTATCTCATGGCTGCCTCGAGGATCTCCTAACGTGAACTCCAAGTCTCCAGGATCATATTCTTCCAAAAAAATCACGTTGCCGAAGGTTTCATTCCGTTTGGACTCCGTTTGATATTCCTTTTCTTCGAAATACTGAAACAGGCAATAAAACAGCAATATGGGTTGGGCCTCCGGTTAGTAGGTTAGTCCCAAAAATGATATAAATGTGTAAAATAAAGCCCATAAACATCCAAAAGGGGTAATATAATAGCATGGAACAATCAAAAATTATAGATACGTTGGAGACGTATCACGGGACCTACATTTGCAAGACCAAATTGTTAAAAACCTAATATTTAAAAACAAGAAGTGGAAAGGTGTGTTATTAAGTGCAACAGGCCTAATATTTAAAAACAAGCAAACATAGTCATTCAAACTTGTATTGTGCAGGTCTAAGTACACTAGTTATTGGCCCTGTTTGGATCCATGGGTTAGAGTTAGTTTGAGCTAGTTTGGGCTCAAATAGCCCTAAAGTATCCAAACATGAGGGCTAGTTTGAGCTAGTTGTGTCAAACCCACCCAAAACAACTATCCCGCCCCAAGAGGTGCTGATTGGGGCTAGTTCTCCTAGTACATTTATTGTCAATCTAACACTGTCATCCAAACACCTCTTTGGCTAGAGTTAGTTCAGGGTTAGTCATTGTTTAGTATCATTGTTATTTAGGAAATGTAGGACAGCGTAGGATTTATTCTACCTTGACTTGTACTCCAAGATGACCATGTACTCCTATATATATGCCCACGAGGCTCAAGCAATACAATCAACTATTCCACCAATCTCTCTCTCTCTCTCTCCCCCTTTTAACTGTCATGAGCTAGAAACTAACTCTAACCTCTAGTTAAGTTAGAGTATCCAAACAGTGCCATTGTTAAATCAAATAGACAGGCGTGTTCAATACTCCCTGTCGGTGTCAAAACCGGCGGATCTCGGGTAGGGGGTCCCGAACTGTGCGTCTAGGCGGATGGTAACAGGAGACAAGGGACATGATGTTTTTACCCAGGTTCGGGCCCTCTCGACGGAGGTAAAACCCTACTCCTGCTTGATTAATATTAATGATATGGGTAGTACAAGAGTGGATCTACCACGAGATCAGAGAGGCTAAACCCTAGAAGCTAGCCTATGGTATGATTGTTGTTTGTCCTACGGACTAAAACTCTCCGGTTTATATAGACACCGGAAAGGGCTAGGGTTACACAGAGTCGGTTACAATGGGAGGAGATCTTCATATCGAATCGCCAAGCTTGCCTTCTACACCAAGGAAAGTCCTATCCGGACACGGGACGGAGTCTTCAATCTTGTATCTTCATAGTCCGGGAGTCCGGCCAAAGGTCATAGTCCGGCCATCCGGACACCCCCTAATCCAGGACTCCCTCAGTAGCCCCTGAACCAGGCTTCAATGACGACGAGTCCGGCGCGCAAATTGTCTTCGGCATTGCAAGGCGGGTTCCTCCTCCGAATACTTCATAGAAGATGTTGAACACAAGTATAGTGTCCGGCTCTGCAAAATAAGTTCCACATGCCACCGTAGAGAGAATAATATTTGCACAAATCTAATCTGCTGACGTACTCCGCAGCGTGACATCACGCCACGGCCAGGCCTTTATTCGAATCGTTTTACTGTTCCACCTCAGCGCGTTTAGCGAGGCGGTTTCCTTGGCACGTCTTGTCAAAGCAGAGATCGTGTCCCCTTATTCCGGGATTCTCATCAATACGGGCGTGGGTAACCCAACCGTGCCTTTGGTATGACTCCCTAATTGAAAGCGAGTCCCAAACGGTTATGGGGAGGGCTCTTGGTATTCAACTCCTTTATAACGAGACCAAGGCTCGACTCCTTTCTATTCAATCCAATCGAATCCGCCCCTCGCTTCGAGTTCCAACACCCAAAGCTCTAGTTTTAGGCGCTTCGGACCTTTGATGATGTCCGGCTCCGACCTTCAAGGCCGGTGGATGCCTTCCTCCGTTACGGAAGAAGATGTGCGAAAGCTGAGAGATGCCAGGTATCTAACCGGCGAAATCTCGCATAGGCTGCCTGCTCAAGGGCAGGCCATTCCCACTCCCCAGCCCGGTGAGAGCGTGGTGTTCACATCTCACTTCCTTCGGGGGCTAGGCTTCCCGATTGATCCCTTCGTGAGGGGGCTTATGTTTTATTACGGGCTGGAGTTCCACGACTTAGCTCCGAAGTCCATCCTCCAAATCTCATCATTCATTGTCGTGTGTGAGGCCTTCCTCCATATTACTCCTCACTTCGGATTGTGGCTTAGAACCTTCAAGGTGGAACCGAAGATGATCGAGGGGCAGCATGCTGAGTGCGGAGGAGCTATAATAAGCAAGATGGCCGACGCTCCATGGCCCGAGGGCTCTTTTCAAGAGGAGTTCGGCTTATGGCAACGGGACTGGTTTTACATCACAGCCCCTAGGGGCACCACATGGGTGGCGCCACCTGCTTTTCGCTCGGGTCCCCCACCACGGCTAGCGTCATGGGTCAATGAAGGGCTTATCTGGGGGCCGCTCAAAGACGTGCCCTTGCTGCAGGACCGCATTCAAGATCTTCTAGAAAGAGATATCAATTTGACTGTAGTGGTGCAAGTTATGCTGATTCGCCGCACACTGCCCTGCAAACGTCGCCCTCTCCGCCTGTGGGAATTCAACCCGGAAGGATCGCGAGTCCTCCAACACTTTACGGGCACGACGCTCGTGGAGATGTACAAATTGTTCTTCGGATCACAAGCAAGGTGTCCGGATTTGTCCGAGGACGCAGGTCTGAGCTGCAATCGCCTGGACGCTCGAGTAAGTAGCTCCGTATTTGGACATGCCACCCGTGTTTCCATCATAAAATTACCCTTAACAGAGTTGTCCTTTGAATAGGAGTGGATAGTGAAGGCAAAGCTTATCAGGTGTCCAGCCCCCCTGCCCGAGACCGCGCCAAATCCCATGCTAACTAGGATGCTGGAGGTCGTGCTTTTGGCAGAAGGCGAAGGGGGGAACCAAGGAGCTACCGCCTCCACGAATGAGGCTGTTATGAAGGGAAGAATCGAAAATTCCCCCGACCAGGGAAAGAAAAGGACTGCCTCTAAAGACCCGGAGGTGATGACCTCAAAACGGGGGAAGAAATCTTCGCCAGAGGGTTCGGCACCGGAGAACGCCCCGGCCGAATTACGCCCTCAAGGGGACCCGCTCTCCCCCGAGCCGTAAGTGAAGGGAGGGGTTCCATAATGAATGACATTCCTGTTTTATTTCTGAGGAAGATAACCGAAATATTACCATGCAGTTCGGATCTCAACCCTTCTCAGCAGAGCTCATCTTCAGGGGATCTTCGTCCGGAGATGATAGAGAGCGAAACGCCTCCCCTTGTTGCACCGTCTCACGAGGCAGGCGACCCCGAGGTGTCATCTCGAAGGGTTTTTCCAAGTCCGGACCCTGGAAAAGGTCGTCAGGCTAGTCCGGCACCCTCTGGTGCGCGGTCGGAGGGGCTGAAGGATCTGCTTGGGAGAGCGTCCATCTCAGAAGAACACCGTATGTTGATGAATACGGTGATTGGAAGGATTTGATCCACGGAAAGTGAATTGTACGAGGCTGCCAGGAGTTTATTAACAGGCTTTGAGGTACGTAAAAAGGTGTACCTTTTGATAGAGCCGCATATTAAATGCGCCCTGTATAAATAGTAGCCCCTGAGACTCTGTGTGTCGTCAAGAGTGACGGCGCGCAGAGGATCATAACCCCAGGTATAATATGTCACCTGTTTTATGAAGGTGGTGAGGCGTTGGGTGGCTAGCCGGACTGATGATTCTGCCGAGCTAAAGCGGCAACTTGACGTGGCGGATGCCGACATTGCGCTTGTGAATAAGCGGCTAGATGAGGCACAAGGTATGTTCCAAAGACATCTGATAAGAGGAGTTTGGTACGCGTGCCTTATAAGATATGTGCTTGATGCAGATAGTGCTGCTGCCGTGGAGAACCTTCGGGCGGAACTTGCCCGAGCCAAGGAACAAGCAAGGAAAAGTGATGCGGCTGCCGTGAAGGCGGCTGAAGAGCTAAAAGCCGAACTGGCTGCTCATTGCCAGAGCAAGAGAGTAATGGCCAAGATGGCTATAAAATTGAAGGATGCTGCTGACCGCTGTAAATTTCTTGAACAAGGAGATAAGGCGGCTCAGAAGGATCTTGAAAAGATCACTGCCGAGGCCAAGGATACTCGCTCTGCAATGAGAGCTATGAAAGAGGAGCTGCGTCAGGCAGGAGATATCACGGCTGGAAAGCCCTATATGCTGAGAATGAAGTTCGGAGACCCCAAGTATGCTCCATTAGACCGGCAGTGGAGTGCGAAAAACACTTATCTGGATTTGGCAGCTAGTGCGGCAGACGCGACCGAACACTTCCGCGGCCGAGGTGACCATGGATTGGAAGAGCTTTTTTGGTCGCAGTTCCACAATCCAGAACGCCCACTTTCGGTATCCGGCCGTTTGGCCGCCTGGGCGGAGCTGAACAGGTTATCCGGACTCGCCATGAGGTATGTTACGAGTCGTCTGTGGCCGGAGAAGCCGGAGCCGAAGAGTTATTTTGGCTTGGTGCAGCAGTTCCTTGGTTCGGTGCCGCATGCTGATGAAATGAAGAGGTCGGCGTGCATAGAGGGCGCACAGATGGCTCTTGCCTGTGTCAAAACATATTGGGCGGATATGAAGGCCAGTGTTGTTGCATCCCGGGATTCGGACGAAAGCCGAGTACCTGCCAAGCACTACTTTGAGGAAGTTCTTCATGGCGCTCGTTTAATAGAGTCGCAGTGCTCGAAGGAGGTTGTGTTCGAATAGCGTGTACTATTGTAAAATGAATATTTTGATAGAATATAAAGGCTTTTTATACTTGTGCTTGCAAGAATTATGATGCTTCCTGTGCGGCCGTTTAATGTATATATGTATATAACCTGAAAGATGGCAGTCGTTGGCTTCAGCCCCCACGCATAGAATGCGGGGGTGTTCGCAAAAAAGGCGCCTTTTCACACTTAATCCAACGTCTTGGTCCTACAAAGGAGGTGATAGCGCGGCGAACTAGGCAACCGGACTATAATGCTTTATCACTTTCACTTAGCCATAGGAGTTTGACATTGGGGCTACTCAATAGCCCCTAAAGGCACCGCGCTCGCCCGAATTCGGGGCGCGTGTGTGCCTGACCGGGAAGCGGTCCTTCGTTAATGCGGAGGAATCCTAAAGATTCCGAGAGTCATCGAGTGGTTGACCAGTCTCTCGCTATATCATGACAGTCAGTTTTCGGCTTTCTCTACTGAGGTGCTCGCCTGGCCGAACCGGGGCACAATCGCAGTAGTTCTCCTGGTGCCGCGTTAGCCGATATAACGGAACGTAAGGCAGCAAAACACAGGAGCCGGGCAAACCCAACATTTGACCAAAGACATGATTCGGAGCTGATGCATATAAGGCCAAACTCGCGACGCCGAACACTCCCTAAGGTATTCGGTCTTTATGAAGACGGGCCGAAATAGAGCCCTTGGTAAAAAAGCCCCTGGTGTCCAGGTACGCGCAAAATTCTGGCGTGGCCACATGCCAAGACGCCAGCCTCCTCCTCGGTTATAGCGAAAACCGGGGGATGTTGTCAACAAGAGACAGTAAAAAAGGTTTACGCAGGGTCTTAATCTGAAAAGAATCCTTGAAACGGGTCCCTACTGCACGTCTGCGCCTGTGTCTCCGTTGTGCCGTATCCTGGACGGGCGTAGCACGATGTTCGTCTGCGAAAGAGAGGAACTTAGTAAAAAATAAGCGTGCGAGAAATCTATATTAAAATAAACAAAATATAGTTGGAGCAAGAATTGAGCCGTATTGTCTCCTGGCGTGAACACGCGGAGCCCCTTGTACAGGGTTATGCGGCTATTAAGCCTATGTACGTTTACGCCGGACTCGTCGAGCCGTGTCCGGGATAGTAGGGCTGGATTAGTGTGCGGCTGTCCAGGCGGCCGCACCTTTACCCGAACTTTGGGGGTCAATTGATATTCCCCTGTAATGAGATGATGCCTCGTGGGCCGGGCATTTTAAGTGTAAGGGATGCATAATGCGGTATTGCGTTAAAGCGGGCGAAAGCTTCACGTCCCAGTAGCGCTTGATAGCGACTTACGAATGGGGCGATGTGGAATGTTAGCTTTTCGCTTCGGAAGTTGTCGGGTGAGCCGAACGTGACTTCTAACGAAAGGGAACCCATACTCTGGGTATCTGGACCCGGCGTGACTCCTTGAAAGGAAGTGTTGCCATGGCGGATTATAGCTGGGTTTACCCCTAGTTTGCGGATTGTGTCCTGATATAACAGGTTTAAGTCACTGCCGCCGTCCATAAGGACTTTTGTAAATTGGAGTCCGTCAATAATCGGATTCAAGACCAAGGCAGTCCAGCCTGCGTTCCGGGCTCCTCTGGAGTAATCCTGATGATCAAAGGTGATTGGTTGTAACAACCAGTGGCGGTGCTCCTCAGGGGCTGGCCGTATGGCGCGTGTCTTCGTAAGCACCGTTCTGTTTTTCCCTTTTGTCATCTGAAGTGAATTTACTGTTTTGACTTCTTGTGGGAACTTCTTTTGTTCTCCGGTGTTCTGCTTGTGGGGTGCGTCGTCATCCTCGCTTGGTGTGTCGAGCCCCTTGTGTTCGGCATTGAGTTTGCTGGACTGCTTGAAGACCCAACAATCTCTGTGGGTATGGTTTGCAGGTCTCCCGGGAGTACTGTGAATTTGACATATTTTGTCTAGGATTTTGTTGAGGTTAGACAGCTCGTCCCTGTCATCTTTGTGTGGCGGCTTTTTCTGATTTTGCCAAGAGTTTTTGAATCCGGCGTTGACTGTCGTGCTCATCGGGCTGTTATCCTTGATTCGGCATTGTTCTTTGTTACGGCGCGGTTTCCCGTTTCCATCTCTGAGCTTGGATGTGCTCGGGTCGCTGGTGCTGCTTCTTGCCAACCAGCTATCCTCTCCTGCACAAAAGCGGGTCATGAGGCTTGTTGATGCGGCCATTGTTTTTGGCTTTTCTTGGCCGAGGTGTCTGGCGAGCCATTTGTCTCGGACGCTATGTTTGAAAGCTGCTAGGGCCTCGGCGTCCGGATAGTCGACTATCTGATTCTTTTTAGTAAGGAATCTGTTCCAGAGTTTCCGGGCTGACTCTCCGGGCTGCTGAGTCATATGACTCAGATCATCTGCATCCGGAGGTCGGACATAGGTCCCTTGAAAATTTGCCCGGAAAGCATCCTCGAGCGCTTCCCAACTTCCCATGGTGTTTTCGGGAAGGCTTTAAGCCAGTGCCGGGCTGGCCCTTTGAGCTTAAGGGGTAAGTATTTTATGGCCGGGAGGTCATCTCCTCTGGCCATGTGTATGTGGAGGATATAATCCTCGATCCAGACTCTAGGGTCTGTTGTTCCGTCATATGCTTCTATGTTCACGGGCTTGAATCCTGCTGGAAATTCATGATCCAGCACCTCATCGGTAAAACATAGGGGATGTGCGGCGCCCCTGTATGTAGGTGTGCCGCGATGTTCGGATATTTTTTGCATTGCCTTGCTCACTGGAGCTTGCTTTCTTGTCCCATAGATGGATCTGGTTGGGCCAGTTTTTTTATGTGAATTCTTGGACGGATCGCACACCGTATTGAGTGCGGCGCCCTTTGTCGCTTGAGATAGATCGTGGGGTCGTCTATCCGACCTTGTGGCTTCCTTATTTTTTGACTGTGGGGGCTCTATGGCCTCTTCATCAAATTCCGGCAGTAGTTTCCGCTTTGGATAGCTCTTTGTGTGACGACTGTCGCCGTACTTGTGTGCGGTATTGAGTACTTTGCCCCATCTGATCCTGAGTGCATCTTCCGCTGTTTTGAGCCTCCGCTTCTGCTTTTTCAGGCTACGTGCAATGGCAACGAGCCTTTGGTGGAGGTTCTGATGTTTCAGCAATTTGTCCGGCGTGAGGTCGTCCGGACTATTATCTTTCCCGGGGATGGGTTGTTCGGATTGTCCGCCCTGTTTGGACGGTTGCTCGATGGCATGTTCATCTTCCGTTGATTCGCCCTGCTCTATGGCTGGGTCTTTGTCGAGGTGGGGCTTGGCGTGGCACTTACGCCGCCGCTTTGATTGTTTTTCGAGGGAGCGATCCCTGGTTGCGCCCTTTTGATCCTCGTTGTCATTTCTTTTAGGTGTGTCCACCATGTATACATCGTATGATGAGGTGGCTTTCTAGTGCCCTATAGGTGCTGGTTCTTGGTCGTCTCCTTCATCGGCGTCCATACCGTCGATGTCTTCGGAGTCGAAGTCGAGCATGTTGGTTAGATCGTCGATAGTGGCTACAAAGTGGGTGGTGGGTGGGTTTCGAATTTCTTCGTCGTCTGCATCCCAACCCTGCTGACCATAGTCCGGCCAGGGCTCTCCTGACAAAGAGAGATACTTTAGTAAATCCAGGATATCGCCAAAGGGCGAGTGCTAAAAGATGTCCGCAGCGGCGAACTCCATGATCGGAGCCCGATCGGGTTCGATCGGAAGGGGTGCAGAATATACGGAGTCACGGGCCTTGCAAAGGACTAGGCTGGTATTCGGCTCTATCGCCGTAGAGATTGCGGCTCCCGGGGCGGCGTCCAACCGTCCATCCCCGACTAGCGCAGTCGGCTCCGAGCTAATGATCGGAGCGGACACCTGAGCGGCTCTCTGGGCGCTGTCCGGCGGCAGAGTTAGATCATGCCCATCGGGACAGTGCGGCACGCTCGGCCGTGGCTCGAATCCGTCGAAGATCAAGTCCCCGCGGATGTCGGCCATGTAATTTAAGCTTCCAAACCTGACCTGATGGCCAGGGGCGTAGCTTTCGATCTGCTCCAGATGGCCAAGAGAGTTGGCCCGCAGTGCGAAGCCGTCAAATACGAAGATCTGTCCGGGGAGAAAAGTCTCACCCTAGACCGCGTCGTGGTTGATGATCGAAGAAGCCATCGGGCCTAAAGGTGACGACACAGAGGAACTCTCAATGAAAGCACTAATGTCGGTGTCAAAACCGGCGGATCTCGGGTAGGGGGTCCCGAACTGTGCGTCTAGGCGGATGGTAACAGGAGACAAGGGACACGATGTTTTTACCCAGGTTCGGGCCCTCTCGATGGAGGTAAAACCCTACTCTTGCTTGATTAATATTGATGATATGGGTAGTACAAGAGTGGATCTACCACAAGATCAGAGAGGCTAAACCCTAGAAGCTAGCCTATGGTATGATTGTTGTTCGTCCTACGGACTAAAACTCTCTGGTTTATATAGACACCAGAGAGGGCTAGGGTTACACAGAGTCGGTTACAATGGGAGGAGATCTTCATATCGAATCGCCAAGCTTGCCTTCCACGCCAAGGAAAGTCCTATCCGGACACGGGACGAAGTCTTCAATCTTGTATCTTCATAGTCCAGGAGTCGGCCAAAGGTCATAGTCCGGCCATCCAGACACCCCCTAATCCAGGACTCCCTCACTCCCTCTGGTCCTTTTTACTCTACATATAAGAATTGTCTAAAGTCAAACTTCATAAATTTTGACCTTATTTATATGAAAAAACATCAACATCTAGCATGCTAAAGTTATACAATATGAAAATTTAAGTCATGACACATGTACTGATATTTATTTCATATTGTGAATGTTGGTATTTTGTTCTATAAAGTTGGTCAGACTTTACAAGGCTTGACTTTAGACAAATCTTATATGTGAACGAAAAAGATTCAGAGGGAGTACAACATGCTTAACAGCAACCAAATATAGTCATTCATAAAGCTATTGTTAAATTTGGTATTGATGAAATTGAACTGCATAGTTCATACAAGCACATATAGAACATCACACTGTTAATAGCTGAAATAAACAAGGCATACTACGAACAACCAAAGATGGCAATTGAAACTAGACATATGCTAACTACAAACAACCGAACAACCATAAACCATAGAAATAAACAAGGCGTAATGCCAACAACCTAATATAGCAATAAATACTGGACGGGTTCTCACTACAAAAGGGGTTCGAGAAAACAAATCATGGGTTTCTTTACTTGTCACAGATTGGCTCCTCCTCGTGGTCGCCGTCGATGAGGTCTGACTTGCCAGCTAAGGATCCCAGGCCAGCGTCACAGAACGTGTCCTTCAAAAATGACAAAAGGGGCTCCATGGCGATGAAGGATGGCAAATTGTTCATAACGAGCCACAGGAGATCAGCGGCACGACCATCGATGAGACCGACGGTTGTCGAACCTGAAGGGTTGGGGGTGGGTAACTTAACCTGTGACATAACTCGTGTCAAGCCGTCGGTGTCGACGACCTCGATGTCGTAGCCGGCGTCCGCGACATGCCAGAATACTCTAGCCTGCTGATTGAAAGGCCCTATCCAGGTCCAGTTATCGTCTCAGCTTCCTTGGCGGCCACCTCGCTGACATCGGGTGAAGAGGCCGCGGTAAAGCTCTTTTGGGCCATTCGCTCCTCGAGCTCCTTGGGAAGCATAGCCGGGTTTAGGCTGCGATGCTTTGGAGTGGGGGACGGGGTGGGGATGGGGATCTCTAGGAAAGGGGACGTTTCGCAGGCGTCATTTAAGAAACTCAGGGTGGCGAGGGTATGTATATCGGTTGGTAAACTGCACGGGCAGACCGGTAGAGGTTGACGATGGAGGCGGTGCGGCTGTGGCAGCGGCGACCTAGCTAGGTTTGGAGAGAGGGAGGGGTGGTGTGTATGTGTGTGAGCGGGGGTTTGGGGTGTGTTTGTGGAGGGGGTCCAAGGTAGTGTTTGACGAAATGCTGCGGGTACTGAAAATTTTACTAAGAGGGAGTAAAATGGCGGGGCTACCGAAAATTTGGATCAAGGGATTGAAGCAGAGCGGGGCGGGAGTAACACATCACACACGGTTAAAACATAATAATCGTGCGCTATCAAGAAGAAAAACACTCTAGCTGAGCAGATATTTTTGAGATTGCGAGGGATGGAGGCGGGAGTAAAATGCCGGGCTACTGAAAATTTGGATCTACTGATTGAAGAAGAGCGGGAGTAATAGACATCGTACGCGGTCCATACATACTAATCGTGTGCTATCAAATAGAAAAACCATCTATGCGGACATGGGTAGATATTTTTGAGATTGCGAGGGAGTAGATATTTTTGAGAGGGTGAGGGAAGCCTCATGGAGCCCAATCTACTCTGATCATGTGGGTGACAGGGGCCGGGGCGTGGCACATGGGTAGTCCTAGGGAACCGTGTATGTTTCGTACCTGATTGCAGATGGTTGCTGCATTCGACTCGTCTGCTATTTATAAATTTGGCCAAAAAAGTCGGGAAAGGGTCAGAACAAGAACACACTTGCATGAAAAGGGTGGTTTGATGTTCAAATACCCAATGCACAACTTTGATGTGGCACCTATCGCACAAAGTGCACGTTATTATTGCTAGCCCCCCCCCCCCAAACACACACACACACACACACACACTTCGTGTTGCTGGGAGGGGTATCCTAGCTATAAATGCATGCCCCCAAATAGCTAGGTCTGACATCTCACCGTACCGTAACACAAAACCGAAAGGATTACATCAACCCCCCCTCCCCCTCCCCCCTTTGCTTCCTATCAAATGTGGACCGTGTGCGGGCCCACAAATGTGTTCTTCCAGTGTTAGATGGGTGACACCACTTACTAATCACACCTGCGGGTGGCCCGATGTGTGTGTGTGTGTGTGTGTGTGTGAAAACGATGTGCTATGATATTTAAATAACCAAATCACAAATTTGATGTGGCACATGTGCATCACAAATTAATCGAGCATCCCCGACCCCACGGAGGTTCATGTAGTACGAAGTAGTACTGTGCCCCCCCCCCCCACACACACACACACTTTGAGTCGGGGGGCGATGGCATCTCACCAAGGCGTATTGTAAGACTGACCAAGAAGAATCACCACCTTGGTCGTATAACCTCTCTTGTTTGTTGGGTCAAAGTCATGCATTGACGTTCCACACGCGGCCCCACAAAATAGGCTAGCTTGTCGCCAATAACCACGCAAGGGAGTGCCTGAAGACAACCACTGCGTGCATGTGGCCCAAACATATGTATGAAGTGTCATGTGGTGTTTGAATATACCCAATGCACAACTTTGATGTGGTCGCGTGCTTTTGGAACCGGAAAGTCCCCACATGAAGCGAGGGTTCACAACGCATATATATATATATATATGTATGTGTGTGTGTGTGTATGTGTGTGTGTGTGTGTGTGTCTATATATAGGGATTCATGTGTATGCGAGCCCTCGAACTTAGATCTCGAATCTCACCATGATCGATATATGACTATACGGTAACGCGAACCAAGAGAAGCACAATCCACCCTGGTAACCTCTCTCGCGTTGTTGGTCGAAGTGATGGACGTCCACGCAGGCCCACGAATATACAGGTCATCGATGATAACCAAGCGAGGGAGAGTGTCCAAAGACAACCACTGCATGTATATATGTGCCCCAAACATATGTATGGACATGCCTCATGCATGCATATATGTTTGAATACAAAAAGCACAACATTTTATGTGGCGCATGCATGCGTCGAAAAATGCATAGTCCCCACACAGATCTGGTTCATGATGCATCGCGTGCTCGCTCCCCCCCCCCACTTCGACCCGGTGGGAGGGATTCGTGCGTACACATGCGCGCGAAGTATACAGTTGCATGTACCGAACCGTATATGACAAACCAAAATTTAATCCCCTCCTAATTATAAGTCAAATTAACCTCTATTGTTGTCGATCGAAGTGATTGACCAAGCGGGCACACATAGATGGACGAAGCATCTTGTTGATAACCCGTGAGTGAGTGCTAGAGTACAACCTCCATCGCTTGCTTGTGGGCCAAACACATGTATGGAGATGTGTGGTTGTGATGTTTGGATACCTAATATATATGTAGAACTTTGATGTGGTACCGGCCTCGGAAACCTTTAAGTCCCCCACATGAACCTAGGTTCATGACACGTAGTATATATATGTTGCCCCCCACCCCTCTTCGACGCGTAATATACACTCCTATGTACCATAACACAACCCGAAAATAATCCTCCTTGTTCGTCAAATTACCTTTCTCATTGTGTCATATATTAGATGGACGACGACCTCGCGGGCCCATGGAGGGAAGAGTTGTAGGAGAATGAGTGACAACCATCGTCTGCACGTCGCCCAATATGTTGGTGATGTTTTTAATACCCAATATGCACAACTTCTTTGCGGCACCTGCCTCGGAAACCTAAGAGTCCCCACATGGAGCGAGATTGATTCATGATGTGTGTGTAGTATATATGTGCTGCCCCGGCCCCCTCCTCCCCTCTTCGACGTGTACTATATACTTCTACTGCAACACAACCCAAAAAGAAACCTCCTTGTTGGGTCAAAGTGATGGAGGAAAACCTTGCAGGCCCACAGATGGAAGCTTCGCACGTGAGTGAGTGTCCTATATGGCGGGTTGTATTGCCCCCGGCCACCCTCTTCAACGCGTACTATATATATACTCCTACCGTACGTATAACAAAAACCAAAAAATGACCATCCTTGTTGGTCAAATTAATCTCTCTCATCGCATGTCATAGTGCTGGACAGCGACCTCGTGGGCCCACGCGAGTGAGTGTCCTAGGACCACCGCGTGCATGTGGCCCAAAGATGCATGTCAAACTTTTTCTATAGAGAACATGCGACCAAAGGAGTTTAGTGTTGAAAATTGAAAAAAATAGATAACATCTCTCCATTTTTTATAAATTGGTTGATTTCCCAGGGATTTAAATGTGCAAAAATCAAATTTGATCTACATGAGACCCGTGATAGTGCACGAAAATGGATTGCAAAATCATATGTGTATGTGTCCCTGGGTGCATGTTTAGTCCCCGTGCAAGAAATTTCTAACATCTAGAATCTTGATTTTAAAATCCAATAAATCCAAAACTAAGTTGAAATTCATGAAACTTATCGTGGTGTCATATGGACACCAATAGACTGTGATATTGTTATGTTTTTCAAATTTGAGACAAGTTTTGATATAATCTTCTTACATACAAGATATTATAAATAATTATCAACCAATATCGCAAACGAACTCTTTACTCGAACCATGTGCTTTAGACCAACAATGTAAGTGCAGTGCTTCTGTTAAGCAATAAAGCAGCAAAATTAATCATCAAAAAGGAAAAATCAATATAATATGTGCCGCACACGCGTCCCGTGTGTCGTATGAACATGCATGAGTTGACGAGACGCGTGCTAGCAGGCAGACTTGGAGGCCGAGGCATGCGCGTGTTCGCTAAGCACTCACCATGGGGCGTGCTAGTAGCTGTGTGAAATGACGGTAGGCATGCCAGCAGTCCGCTGAGCAGGCTCACCGGGAGGCGAGCCAGCCCTTTAACCGCTGCCCACCTCGCTCCCACTACTCCATATTAATGGCGCACCCGATCCGCAGCCGCACACCCCATCCACAATTGTCACCGCCGCATGGAGTGTATTATGATTTTGCCGAAGCGCACCATCAATGGGAGTGGCGACGCCGGGGCTGGTGAAGCACCGCAATGCATGAAGTTGGGCCTACAGGTTGCTGTCACCGCCGACGAGGTCTCGCATGGACAACAGCGTGACCTTGACTTTGTCGCCGTCGTCGTGCCTTCCCAGCCGGCAACGACTCCAACTGGTTTTTCGTCGGAGTCGGAGTCGTTGTCGGAGTAGCTTTGGTCTCAGTTTTCGGCTCTGGTCTTTGGTTCTCAGTTTTTATGCCCACCCCTACCATAGAACATCAGGCGGGCCGCATCAGCAATCTCCCGGACGCTATCCTTGGGGAGATCATCTTCCTTCTCCCCACCAAGAATGGATGTCGCACACAGGTCCTCACATCTCGGTGGCGCAATCTGTGGCGCGCCACACCTCTTAATCTCGACTGCGGCTATCTGTCGTTCATGATTTTGAACTCCACGGAGCCATCAATTGCTCCCACCAGGCTCCGTTCAATGCATATGCATCCCAGCATGCTTCCTGTTGCACATACCCTTCACGGTGAATGCCTGGCTGACATTCGTCAATTCGAAATACTCCAACATCTTGAGTTCTACCATTACTATGCAAATAGCTGTCCACCAAGCATTGTAGTTGTGCCCTCACCACCAGTGTCCATCTCATGGTTTTCCTCCTCTCTCCACACCACCACCCTGGCCCGGTGTCATCTAGCAGACAATCTAGTACAAATGCTTCGACTCCCACTGCTAAAAAAGCTCGTGCTTGTGGTGGTCGATCTGTCGGAACCCTCGCTACACGGCATCATGCACTCCTGCTGCCCTGCCCTGGAGCGCTTGCTGGTTGTTTTTGGAAAAGAAATATGTATCTGTTGTCTCCAAATAAAGCCGCCACACCTTGTAAGCATTGGAATTTGCTTTAAAGGAGAGGAGCTCATCATCAAAGACGACCCTTCACTCCAAAGGCTGCTCCATGATTATAGTTATGCACCTTCGCAAATAACTGTGGTCTCTGCACCTAAACTGGAGACCTTGGGTGTAACTCCTAATCCGTTTGAAGGTTACAAGATGGTGGTTGGCTCCATACTTATTCAGACACTGTATATTATCATCACCACTTTTGTAATCATAAGTTGCATTTTTCATTTGTGTGCATAAGTTTTATATCATCAACACTTTTGTAATCATAAGCTGCATTTTTTATTTGTGCGCATAATCTTTATATAATCTTGGAGTATGATTTTGGTACTAATATTATGTTCTATGCTCAATGAAGAGTTTGTCCATGGGTACCCTATCAATGGTGTTGGATTCTGTGAAGACCTTACATATCAGTATGTGGTGTTTTGATCTAAACAAGGTTATCCGCTTGTTGTGATGCTTTGCATGTCTGGAGAATTGTATATATAGGTGATGATATGAAGCACATTGATATACTTTACTAGAACTAACCGTTCGTCTGTACTATTTGTTTTAGAAATTAACTGTTTTCAGTCTTCATGTCTATTTAGGCTAAAGGACATGGACAAAAAGGTATAACCAATTGGTGGCATAAGAAGCACCGGGATTTTCTCAGTTCTCATGACATTCGTTTGAGGACAATAACGCTACAAGGATATGCATCCAACCATGCAAACACTAGCTTTGTCGTATTCTTCCTGTTGAATGCAAGAGTACTATTTTCCATGAGGATTAAGTTTTTTGACACACACTTTCTCACGGATGGACAAGTTGAACAACATAAAAAAAAGTTTCAAGTGGACAAAAGGGCTTCTAAACGTGCTCGACTTCTATTTACAACAACTTGTTTTCATGTACCAGTAGATTTTCTGGTCCAGAATCTTGATTTTATGGATCGTACCAATCCATTTCACTGTGACTGCTCAAAACTTTGCTTGAGTTAGTTGTTATTGTCCTATTGAATCTGGATTTTGCATTAACCTAATGAATAATTAATCATCGTGCTTTTGTACCTTCTGTAAGTTGGGGTTAGATATTGCTGCCCTTTTCAACTCGGCTTTGACCCATATTTTCTTTCATACAAACCGGAGCTTCTATCAAGAAGCCTCATGGTTCCGAGAGCGAACTTAGTCACATGATCTAGTCGCGAAATGACATACGCTGTATCTTCCCGCCTTGATTTATTTTATAGAGGCAACATGCAAATGTGCTAAACATATGAAATTATTCAGGGTTCATTTCGCCTTTTTATACATTGATTTTCCTAGTCATTTTTAACAAATAGCCACCACATTATTAACGCAAATGGAGCGTATTAATCAAACCTTAGGCGTTCAGCTAACCATTTACTGCCGCGAGCAACTGTTTAATTAGATGGGATGACTGTGAGTAGTCCGTCGTGCACGCCGCGAGCGCTGCAATTTATTGCTGGTTTTGGACTTTTGTTTCGGCCGCCTCGGGAAGGTATGTAGAACGGTTCTCCGTTCTCACCGCTGCCGAGAATCGCCACCTGCCGTGAGATGGAGGATGAGCCGGCCAACAAGCAGGGGCGGGTCGAGACAGAACTGCAAGAGCCTCCGGTGAACATGGAATTCAGCAGCAGCCTCCCCGACAAGATGTTGGTAACCATCATATCCCACCTCCCCATCAAATATGGCGTGCGGACCACTGTCCTCTAGCGGCGGTGGCGCCCCTCTAGCACTACACCCCCCTAGGCCTCATCGTTGACCACGAGTTCTGCAGCGGGGAGCAACAACACCTGGACGCATTGTCCCACGTCCTCGCCACGCACTATAATGCCACGAGACCGATGCGCCAAGTGTCATCCAGTTATTCGCTGCCGTTGCCATGTCATTTGTTTGCATGTTGCACTTTGCCATGTCATCATATGCATTTCATCTGCATGTTTTTCGAAACTTGCATCCGTCCGGGTCCCTCCAGTTCTCTCTGTTGTCCGTTCTGAGCCCCGACACTCTCGCACGTGCCCGCGGCACCTCCCAGATGTCGTTTTGTGAGCCGCAGAAAAATGTGCTCGGAATGGGACGAGAGTTTATGAGTGGCCTTGGTACATCACCGGTAGACCGCCTGTCAAATTTTGTTCCATTTGGAGGTCGTTTGATGACCCAACGGTTAACCGCGTTAACCGCCGGACCCCTTTCTCTTTGCAGCCTAGCACCCCTCCACACCGCCCACCTAGCCCATCTAAACCCCCTCTATGCTCTCCGTCATTGGATTACGATCGTGTGGGCGAAAAGCACACCTCATTTGGACTCTCCTAGCTCTCTCTACCTATAAATAGTCACCCACCCCCTCCAATTTTGGGTTAAAACCCTAGCCTCCTCTTCCCCCGCGCCGTCGGACGCGTCCACCCGTGCTGGACATGTCTACGCCACCGTCTCCAGCCAATCGGGATGCGCCGCGTCTCGCCACGTCGCCACTCCGCCGCCAACCTCCCACTCCACCGCGCCGGCCCTCTCGGCCCATATCGGGGCCCGCCCGAGCCCATCAGGGCCTGGACGAGCCCACGCGCCGTCGTGTTTTGCCGCCCGCTCCGCCACCCCTCGCCGTGCTCCGTCGCAGCGCCGCCACCGCACGCCGCCACCGCCCACACCGCAGCGCCGCCCGCACTCACCGCCGCCTGCCGCCGCATGGGCGCTGCCCACCTCTGCGCGCCGCCGCCACCTCACTCCGGCGCTGCCCTGCACCTCCACCCGCACCTCCACGCGCCGCCCCAAGCCGGAGTCCGGCCGGATCTGGTGCGCCAAAAGTCAGACTCGCTCCTTCCCCGACCTCTGGCCACCTCCTCCGTCCGGATCCGGGCATCTCCTCGCCGGATCCGCCGCCCCAAGCTCGCCCGCCTGGCGTTGACTTTCCCCTCGAGGTCCATTTTCTCTCCAAGTCCCTAATTTCTGCATATTATGTCCTCATGTTTGAACTATCATAAATTCATGCATATTGCTCCGTTTTGTGTGTATGATATGTCAAAATGTTCACCTCTGGATGCTCTTCATGATGGATTTGTTTGCATGCATGTTACTATCCATATTGATACCTTAATCTTTGTTTCCAAAGTGCTAAGTGATATAAACTGCTGCATGTTAACATCATTTAGGTGTCTTGTGAGTGTTATAACTTTGTCCCTGTTGATCCTATGATGATGATCTTGATATACACATGGTCTGCTCTTCATGATCTACACGATGGTGTCATTAGATTGCTTGTTTGAGTTCATATATATATATATATATATATATATATATATCTTAATCCCTATTGCAAAAGTGCTTGTTGTTGTTAACTGCTGAAAACTAGTATAACTTGTCATTTTGTCATTTTTATATCTTTTGTGTGATTTTCTTTTGAGCGTCATCTCTACATGTTTTAGTAGCACAATCATACCATATTTTTTGTGGTGTAACCCATGTGTTTTGATATGCCCTGTCGTGAGTGCAACAAGCTTGTGAAGTGGGCTACTTGTTGTTAATGTTCTGTCTAGCTAAATCTGTAATATCATGCCATGTTTTCTTGATGCTACTAATTAATCCATGCATAATCTGGAGATGCTTAGTTGACATGTTTTGTTGTCCATGTTATGCTATGTCATTCCTTGCCATTTGATGCCTTATATATGTCTTGTAGTATATAGTTTCATTGCCATGAACATGCCTATATGATGTTCTAGTTTTCTGTTAACTTCATGATGCCATGTTGTAAGCTTGTTATTAATTATCATATGCCTCTTCTGGAGATGCTCCAACTACATGATTTGAAGTATGCTATGAGTACTCTGTTCACATGCCAATTTTGATAATTTTGGATATCATATGACTGATACGTCCATTTTGCATCATGCTTTTATATCAATATTTATTGCATTATGGGCTGTTATTACACATTATATCTCAATACTTATGGCTATTCTCTCTTATTTTACAAGGTTTACCATGAAGAGGGGGAACGCCGACAGTTGGAATTCTGGCTGGAAAAGGAGCAAACATTGGAAACCTGTTCTGCACTGCTCCAAAAATCATGAAACTCCACGAAACTTATTTTTGGAATTAATAAGAATTATTGAGCGGAAGAAACACCTCAGGGGGCCCACACCCTGGCCAGTAGGGTGGGGGCGCCCACCCCTACTAGGCGCGCCCCCTGTCTCCTGGGCCCCCTGGTGGCCCTCCGCTGTCCATCTTCTGCTATATGAAGGCTTTTACCCTGGAAAAAATCATGGGCAAGCTTACGGGATGAGACTCCGCCGCCACGAGGCAGAACCTTGGCGGAACCAATCTAGAGCTCCGGCAGAGCTGTTCTGCCGGGGAAACTTCCCTCCGGGAGGGGGAAATCATCACCATCGTCATCACCAACTATCCTCTCATTGTGAGGGGGTCAATATCCATCAACATCTTCACCAGCACCATCTCCTCTCAAAACCCTAGTTCATCTCTTGTATCCAAACCACAAATTGGTACCTGTGGGTTGCTAGTAGTGTTGATTACTCCCTGTAGTTGATGCTAATTGGTTTACTTGGTGGAAGATCATATGTTCAGATCCTTAATGCATATTATTACTCCTCTGATTATGAACATGAATATGCTTTGTGAGTAGTTACGTTTGTTCCTGAGGACATGGGTGAAGTCTTGCTATTAGTAGTCATGTGAATTTGGTATTCGTTCGATATTTTGATGAGATGTATGTTGTCTTTCCTCTAGTGGTGTTATGTGAACGTAGACTACATGACACTTCACCATTATTTGTGCCTAGAGGAAGGCATTGGGAAGTAATAAGTAGATGATGGGTTGCTAGAGTGAAAGAAGCTTAAACCCTAGTTTATGTGTTGCTTCGTAAGGGGCTGATTTGGGTCCATATGTTTAATGTTGTGGATAGGTTTACCTTAATACTTCTTTTGTAGTTGCGGATGCTTGCAATAGGGGTTAATCATAAGTGGGATGCTTGTCCAAGTAAGGGAAGTACCCAAGCACCGGTCCACCCACATATCAAATTATCAAAGTACCGAACGTGAATCATATGAGCATGATGAAAACTAGCTTGACGATAATTCCCATGTGTCCTCGGGAGCTCTTTTCTCATTATAAGAAATTGTCCAGGCTTATCCTTTTCTAAAAAAGGATTGGGCCATCATGCTGCACTTTATTTACTTTATTTACTTGTTACTCGTTACAATTTATCTTATCACAAAACTATCTATTACCTACAATTTCAGTGCGTGCAGAGAAAACCTTACTGAAAACCGCTTATCATTTCCCTCTGCTCCTCGTTGGGTTCGACACTCTTACTTATCGAAAGGACTACGATAGATCCCCTACACTTGTGGGTCATCAAGACTCTTTTCTGGCGCCGTTGCCGGGGAGTGTTGCGCTTTCGGTGAGTGGAACTTGGTAAAGAAACATTTATATAGTGTGCTAAAATTTTCTGTTACTTGTCACTATGGAAACTAATCCTTTGAGGGGCTTGTTCGGGGTATCTTCACCCCAACCAGAAGAGCAAAGAGTTGCTCCCCAACCTACTGAACTTTTTGAAAATATTTACTTTGAGATTCCTTCAGGTATGATAGAGAAACTGCTACCTAATCCATTTGCAGGAGATGGAACATTGCATCCCGATTTACACCTTATCTTTGTGGATGAAGTTTGTGGATTATTTAAGCTTGCAGGTATTCCCGATGATGTTGTCAAAAGGAAGGTCTTCTCTTTATCTTTGAAGGTAGATGCATTGACATGGTATAGGCTATGTGATGATACGGGATCTTGGAATTATAAACGATTGAAGTTGGAATTTCACCAAAAGTTCTATCCTATGCATCTTGTTCATCATGATCATAATTACATATATAATTTTTGGCCTTGTGAAGGAGAAAGCATCGCTCAAGCTTGGGGGAGGCTTAAGTCAATGTTATATTCATGCCCCAATCATGAGATCTCTAGAGAAATGACTATTCAAAAAATTTATGCTCGTCTTTCTCTCAATGATCGCAACATGCTCGTACTTCCTGTGTTGGTTCTTACATGCTGAAGACTATTGAATTCAAATGGGACTTATTGGAAAGAATTAAATGAAACTCTGAAGATTGGGGTTCCGACGATGGTAAGGAGTCAGGTATGACACCTAAGTTTGATTGTGTTAAATCTTTTATGGATACCGATGTTTTTCGTGGATTTAGCGCTAAATATGGACTTGACTCTGAGATAGTAGCTTCCTTCTATGAATCTTTTGCTACTCACGTTGATCTCCCTAAGGAGAAGTGGTTTAAATATAATCCTCCCATTGAAGCAAAAGTAGTTGCACCTATTACAGTTGAAGAAAAGACTGTCACCTATAGTGATCCTATTGTTCCTACTACTTATGTTGAGAAACCTCCTTTTCCTGTTAGGATAAAGGATCATGCTAAAACTTCGACTGTTGTTCATAAGAGTAATACTAGGACTTATACACCTCCTAAGCAAATCAATGTTGAACCTAGTATTGCTATGGTTAAAATACTCTTAGATGATGATTTAGATGGGCATGTTATTTATTTCTATGGTGAAACTGCTAATATTGTTAGACCAGATACTAAGATACATAGACATGTGGTTGGCATGCCTGTTATTTCTGTTAAAATAGGATATCATTGTTATCATGGCTTATGTGATATGGGTGCTAGTGCTAGTGCAATACCCTATGACTTATATAAAGAAATTATGCACGACATTGCACCCGTTGAATTGGAAGGTATTGATGTTACTATCAAGCTTGCAATAGAGATACTATTTCACCAGTTGGGATTGTTAGAGATGTTGAAGTCTTGTGTGGGAAGGTTAAATACCCTGCTGATTTTCTTGTTCTTAGCTCCCCACAAGATGAATTTTGTCCCATTATTTTTGGTAGACCCTTCTTAAATATAGTTAATGCTAGGATTGATCGTGAAAAGGATACTGTCACAATTGGCTTAGAGGGTATGTCTCATGAGTTTAGTTTTGCTAAGTTTCGTAGACAACCTCGCAATAGAGAATCACCTAGTAAGGATGAGATTATTGGTCTTGCTTCTATTGCCGTGCCTCCTACTGATCCGTTAGAACAATATTTGCTAGACCATGAAAATGATATGTTTATGAAGGAAAGAAGGGAAATAGATGAAGTGTTCCTTAAACAGGAACCTATGCTGAAACACAACCTTCTCGTTGAAATTCTTGGGGATCCCCCTCCACCCAAGGGTGATCCCGTGTTTGAACTCAAACCATTACCTGATAATCTTAAGTATGCTTATCTTGATGAAAAGAAATTATATCATGTTATTATTAGTGCTAACCTTTCAGATCAAGAAGAAGAAAGATTATTGAAAACTCTGAATAAGCACCGTGCTGCTATTGGATATACTCTGGATGATCTCAAGGGTATTAGTCCCACGTTACAGCAACACAAAATTAATTTGGAGGACGGTGCCAAACCAGTTAGAGACCCTCAACGACGACTGAATTCCAAGATGAAAGAAGTGGTAAGAAAGGAGATACTAAAACTCCTTGAGGCGGGTATAATTTATCCCGTTGCTGATAGTGATTGGGTAAGCCCTGTCCATTGTGTTCCTAAAAATGGAGGTATTACTGTCATTCCTAATGATAAAGATGAATTGATCCCGCAAAGAATTATTACAAGTTATAGGATGGTAATTGATTTCCGTAAATTAAATAAAGCTACTAAGAAAGATCATTATCCTTTACCTTTTATTGATCAAATGCTAGAAAGACTATCCAAACACACACATTTCTGCTTTCTAGATGGTTATTCTGGTTTCTCTCAAATACCCGTGTCAGCGGGGGATCAATCAAAAACTAGTTTTACTTGCCCTTTCGGTACTTTTGCTTATAGACGTATGCCTTTTGGTTTATGTAATGCACTTGCTACCTTTCAAAGATGCATGATGGCTATATTCTCTGACTTTTGTGAAAAGATTTGTGAGGTATTCATGGATGATTTCTCCATTTATGGATCCTCCTTTGATGATTGCTTGAGCAACCTTGATCGAGTCTTGCAGAGATGCGAAGACACTAGTCTCGTTTTGAATTGGGAAAAGTGCCACTTTATGGTTAATGAAGGCATTGTTTTTGGGCACAAGATCTCCGAGAGAGGTATTGAAGTTGATAAAGCTAAAGTTGATGCTATTGAAAAGATGTCATGTCCCAAGGACAAAAAAGGTATAAGAAGTTTCCTTGGTCATGCCAGTTTTTATAGGAAGTTCACTAAGGACTTTTCTAAAATATCTAGGCCTCTGACTAATTTATTGCAAAAAGATATTCCTTTTGTCTTTGATGATGATTGTGTAGATGCATTTGAAATACTTAAGAAAGCTTTGATCATTGCACCTATTGTTCATCCACCTGATTGGAATTTACCCTTTGAAATTATGTGTGATGCTAGTGATTATGTTGTAGGTGTTGTTCTAGGGCAAAGAGTTGATAAGAAATTGAATGTTATCCAGTATGCTAGTAAGACTCTTGATACTGCCCAGAGAAATTATGCTACTACTGGAAAAGAATTCTTAGAAGTTGTGTTTGCATGTGATAAGTTTAGACCTTATATTGTTGATTCCAAAGTTACTATTCACACTGATCATGCTACTATTAAATATCTTATGGAAAAGAAAGATGCTAAGCCTAGACTCATTAGATGGGTTCTCCTGCTCCAAGAATTTGATTTGCATATTATTGATAGAAAGGGAGTTGAGAACCCCATTGCAGACAACTTGTCTAGGTTAGAGAATGTTCTTGATGACCCACTGCCTATTGATGATAGCTTTCCTGATGAACAAACCGCACATAAGGTACTGCAATCTGGTTTTTATTGGTCTAGTCTCTTCAAAGATGCTCGTAAGTTTGTCTTATCTTGTGATGAATGTCAAAGAATTGGTAATATTAGTAGACGTCAAGAAATGCCTATGAATTATTCTCTTGTTACTGAACCGTTTGATGTTTGGGGCTTTGATTATATGGGACCTTTTCCTGCCTCTAATGGTTACACACATATTTTAGTTACTCTTGATTACGTTACTAAGTGGGTAGAAGCTATTCCAACTAGTAGTGCTGATCATAACACTTCTATTAAAATGCTTAAAGAAGTTATTTTTCCGAGGTTTGGAGTCCCTAGATATCTTATGACTGATGGTGGTTCACATTTTATTCATGGTGCTTTCCATAAGATGCTTGCTAAGTATGATGTTAATCATATAATCGCATCTCCTTATCATCCGCAGTCTAGTGGTCAAGTAGAGTTGAGCAATAGAGAGCTCAAATTAATTTTACAATAGACTGTGAACAGATCTAGAAAGAATTGGTCCAAGAAACTTGATGATGCATTATGGGCCTATAGAACTGCTTACAAAAATCCTATGGGTATGTCTCCATATAAGATGGTTTATGGAAAAGCATGTCATTTACCTCTTGAACTTGAACATAAAGCATATTGGGCTATTAAGCTTAACTATGAATTCAAACTTGCCGGTGAGAAGAGGTTGTTTGATATTAGCTCACTTGATGAATGGAGAACCCAAGCCTATGAGAATGCCAAGCTATTCAAAGTAAAAGTCAAACACTGGCATGACAAAACGATACAAAAGCGTGAGTTTAACGTAGGTGATTATGTGTTATTATTCAACTCTCGTTTAAGATTTTTTGCCGTAAAACTTCTCTCTAAATGGGAAGGTCCATACGTTATCGAGGAGGTCTATCGTTCTGGTGCCATAAAAATCAACAACTTCGAAGGCACAAGTCCGAGGGTGATGAACGGTCAAAGAATTAAATATTATATCTCAGGTAATCCTATCAATGTTGAAACTAATATTATTGAAATCGTAACCCCGGAGGAATACATAAGGGACACTTTCCAGAACATTCCAGACTCCAAAAAGGAATAGGTATGTGGTAAGATAAGTAAACCGACTCCAAAACAATTCTAATGGCAATTTTTATCAGTTTTGGAATATTTAAGAATTTTAGGAAGAAAGAAGTAGTCCGGGAAGGACACAAGGCCTCCATGAGGGTGGAGGGCACGCCCACCCTTACTGGGCGCGCCCCCCTGTCTCGTGGACACCTCGTGTGCCTACCGGATTCCGTTTTCTTGCACGTTACGTATTTTGGTCGGTAAAAATTCATTATATAAACTCCCGAAGGTTTTGACCACCGTATCACGCAATTATCCTCTGTTTTCGTTTCCAGCTGTTCTGTTACAGATTTAGATCAATATGTCATCTCAGGATTCGGAAGGGGAAAGCTATGTGGCTGATTACCTTGCAGACCCTAAGGTCTATGGGGACTTGGAGCATGATGGTTGGAACTCTGAAGAAGAAGAAGAATACTATGAGCCTAAGGTAAAGAAGGAGACGAGTTCAGACGAGGACGAAGCCCCATTACCTCATCCTGGGGACATGCATGTGGAGTTTAAAAGGTCAAGCCTCCCTAATAGAGCAAAGAAGCCAAAGATCGAGTTTATCCCTTTTCGTCTCTTGCAGGAAAATAAACAGGAATTGTGCAAAAGTGTATTAAGCCTCGAGCGGGAGATTGAGGACCTAAAAGAGCAAAATACTATACTCAAGCGTAAATTGAGGAACAAGCCTACATCATCAACAACTCCTACTTCACCACCTCCGAGGACATAATTACATGGGTATGGGCACTCCCCTTGGCAACTGCCAAGCTTGGGGGAGGTGCCCCGGTATCGTATCACCATCACACTCCTAGCTTTACCGTTTTATTCAGTTTGATCCTTTTAGTAGTATCTTGATCTAGTAGATTGAAGTTTTAGTATCAAGTAGTTTTGAGTTTTGCTTTGTGATCTCTTTATGTAATCGAGACCATGAGCTATATATAATAAAGATTAGTGTTGATTCAAGGGCTTTGCTATCTTGCCATGATCTTGAGGAAGTAGAAAGGATAAAAGAGTTCATATTGATCTTATGGAGGTTCACATACAAATATATTATCTTGGACATCTTTTATGATTGTGAAGCACTCATTAAGTATGACATGCTAAAAGAGTTGATGTTGGACAAGGAAGACAATGTAATGGTTTATGTTTTCTCACATCTCAGTTAAAGTATATTGTCATTGACCTTCCAAACATGTTGAGCTTGCCTTTCCCCCTCATGCTAGCCAAATTCCTTGCACTAAGTACAGATACTACTTGTGCTTCCAAATATCCTTAAACCCAGTTTTGCCATGAGATTCCCCCATACCTACCTATGGGTTGAGTAAGATCCTTCAAGTAAGTTGTCATGTTGCAGGCAATAAAAATTGCTATCTAAATATGTATGACTTATTAGTGCAGAGAAAATAAGCTTTATATGATCTTGTTGTGGAAGCAATAAAAGCGATGGACTGCATAATAAAGGTCCACATACAAGTGGCAATATAAAGTGAGGTTCTTTTGCATTAAGATTTTATGCATCCAACACTAAAAGCACATGACAACCTCTACTCCCCTCTGCGAAGGGCCTATCTGCTTCCCTCTGAGTCAAGGTGATCTTCACCTTTCCCTTTTTCATTTTATCCTTTGGCAAGCTCCTCGTGTTTAAAAGATCTTGATATATATATCCAATTGGATGTAAGTTAGCATGGATTATTATTGTTGACATCACCTAAAGGTGAATACGCTGGGAGGCAACACAATAAGCCCCTATCTTTCTCAGTGTCCGGTTGAAACTCCATAACCACAAGTATTGCGTGAGTGTTAGAAATTGTAGAAGACTACATGATAGTTGAGTATGTGGGCTTGCTGGAAAGCTCTATTCTTGACTCTTTCTGATGTTATGATAAATTGCAATTGCTTCAATGACTGAAATTATAGTTTGCTAGCTCCCAATGAAGTTTCTGAACCATGCTTGACATTGTGAATTGATCATTACTTGAGCATAAGAAATCATATGATTAAATCTATTTATGTTGCTGTTATAAGAATGATCATGATGCCCTCATGTCCGTATTTTATTTTTATCGACACCTCTATCTCTAAACATGTGGACATATTTTTCGATTTCGGCTTCCGCTTGATGAAAAGCGAGGTCTAAGCTTGGGGGAGTTGATACGTCCATTTTGCATCATGCTTTTATATCAATATTTATTGCATTATGGGCTGTTATTACACATTATATCTCAATACTTATGGCTATTCTCTCTTATTTTACAAGGTTTACCATGAAGAGGGGGAATGCCGGCAGCTGGAATTCTGGCTGGAAAAGGAGCAAACATTGGAAACCTATTTTGCACTGCTCCAAAAATCCTGAAACTCCACGAAACTTATTTTTGGACTTAATAAGAATTATTGAGCGGAAGAAACACCTTAGGGGGCCCACACCCTGGCCAGGAGGGTGGGGGGCGCACCCACCCCTACTGGGCGCGCCCCCTGTCTCCTGGGCCCCCTGGTGGCCCTCCGGTGTCCATCTTCTGCTATATAAAGGCTTTTACCCTGGAAAAATCGTGGGCAAGCTTACGGGACGAAACTCCGCCGCCATGAGGCGGAACCTTGGTGGAACCAATCTAGAGCTCCGACAGAGTTGTTCTACCGGGGAAACTTCCCTCCGGGAGGGGGAAATCATCACCATCGTCATCACCAACGATCCTCTCATTGGGAGGGGGTCAATCTCCATCAAAATCTTCACCAGCACCATCTCCTCTCAAAACCCTAGTTCATCTCTTGTATCCAATCTTGTATCCAAACCACAAATTGGTACCTGTGGGTTGATAGTAGTGTTGATTACTCCCTATAGTTGATGCTAATTGGTTTACTTGGTGGAAGATCATATGTTCAGATCCTTAATGCATATTATTACTCCTCTGATTATGAACATGAATATGCTTTGTGAGCAGTTACGTTTGTTCCTGAGGACATGGGTGAAGTCTTGCTATTAGTAGTCATGTGAATTTGGTATTCGTTCGATATTTTGATGAGATGTATGTTGTCTTTCCTCTAGTGGTGTTATGTGAATGTCAACTACATGACACTTCACCATTATTTGGGCCTAGAGGAAGGCATTGGGAAGTAATAAGTAGATGATGGGTTGCTAGAGTGACAGAAGCTTAAACCCTAGTTTATGTGTTGCTTCGTAAGGGGCTGATTTGGATCCATATGTTTAATGATGTGGTTAGGTTTACCTTAATACTTATTTTGTAGTTGCAGATGCTTGCAATAGGGGTTAATAATAAGTGGGATGCTTGTCCAAGTAACGGCATTACCCAAGCACTGGTCCACCCACATATCAAATTATCAAAGTACCGAACGCGAATCATATGAGCGTGATGAAAACTAGCTTGACGATAATTCCCATGTGTCCTCGGGAGCTCTTTTCTCATTATAAGAAATTGTCCAGGCTTATCCTTTTCTACAAAAAGGATTGGGCCACCTTGCTGCACTTTATTTACTTTATTTACTTGTTACTCGTTACAATTTATCTTATCACAAAACTATCTATTACCTATAATTTCAGTGTTTGCAGAGAAAACCTTACTGAAAACCGCTTATCATTTCCTTCTGCTCCTCATTGGGTTCGACACTCTTACTTATCGAAAGGACTACGATAGATCCCCTACACTTGTGGGTCATCAATGACCTCTGTTCCATGCTTGCAAACATGCTATCATAATGTTGTTGTTCTACACTTGCTGAAACTGTTTCAACATTCAATCTTATCTTGTTGGTTCCCGCTAATCTGTGAGCCATATGTATATGGTGATTTGATGTTCTTTGCTACCTGTTATGTGTAATTCTATGCCATGCCCTTGGTTTCCATGTATAGATGTTGTAGCATCTTTGTTTCATACCTCCAACATGCCATCATATTAACTCTGCTCATGTATATGCTCCTGTGTTATAAAGTTGCTTTTTGCATTGATCATATTGGTTTAATCTTGATGCCTATGAACCTGAACCTTAATGATATTTGAAGTATGTTATCTGTGCATGAAGTGCATGTCAAGTTTGTGCTCATATGATTCATATAGCATGTTGTTTTGATGTTTGCAAAGTGCCTACTTGCTGTTTTCAACAGCTTGTCCTTTGAACTTGTTTCATGTGTATGTGTTGAACCGTTGCTCCGTTTTGAGCATGCTCTATATGAAACTTGCTTAGAATTGCATAGTTTCATATTATATTGTTGCATCCTTGTTTTGAGTGTGTTTTCTTGATGTTTGAATGCATTTTGCATCAATGCCATGTTTAACTTGTTTTGCTCATATCTTCTAGGCCGTAGCTCCGAATTAAATGAACTTTATATGTAACTTGACTAGAATCTCGTGTAGATCATCATTGTGCATCTTAACTTGCTGTTTAACAACTTGAACATAAGGTTTATTTAGTTATGGACCAATTTTGAAATTTGCTGTCAGGACCCCGATCCTAAGTCACACCGATCTAGCATGTAACACATCATATCACTTTGCGGCCTCACGCACGGTATTCCCACGGGTTCCACCTTACCTGGCTCGGGACCGTTTGCGCCTTTTGTCTCACGCATATGATAGTGCTGCTAGCATCCATATGACAAAGAACCCAGGCTGACATGGCTAGTCGTGAACCCAAAGTGGCACTAACTTATAGGGACAGGCATACATGACCCAACAACGAACGTGTCGGTCATCAGCGAGTGAATCCGGGCTGTAGCAACTGGGCTAGCAGGACTCCGGTAAACCGGGCTGTAGCAGGCTAACAGGACTCCGGTAGACACCGCGTGACATTTCCCCGAAGGGACAGACACAAGAACGAAGAAGGACACATGCCGGCCAGCCTAAGTGTTCCGGAGCAATAGCAAGCTACCAAGGCTCAGTGGAAGCACTAGGAGACATTTCCCGGTAAGAGAGGCTACCAAGGATAAACAACTAGATAGTCAGATCCCACACATACCAAGCATTTCAATAACATACACACAATATGCTCGATATGTGCAAATACAACATGGCATCACAAACATGACTCTACAACTCAAAGTATTTTATTCAATAGGCTCCGAGGAGCGAGATATTACAAACATGGGTCTCATGACCCAGCATTCAGAGCACACAAGTCAAGCACAAGCGGAATCTTAACATGCCTGAGTACAAACATCTACAAATGAAAAAGGCTGAGAAGCCTGACTATCTACCAGATCCTGCCGAGGGCACAAGATCGTAGCTGAGGTAACAAGCTAAACGTCGAAGTCCACACAGAATTACTAGTGAGACGGAAGTCTCTGCAAAAACATAAAATAGGCAAACATGAGTACAAATGTACCCAGCAAGACTTACATCAGAACTAACTACATATGCATCATTATCAACAAAGGGGATGGTGGGGTTTAACTGCAGCAAGCCAGCTTTGACTCGGTGGCTATCCTGAACTACGACTGCAAGTAACTCTTTTGAGGTGACGCACACGAGTCCACATATTCACCATATCAATACACCACTATGGATCCGCTCACGTCTCCCTACGAGAACGCCATCCATAGCACTCACGCTTATCTTGCGCATTTTAGAGTATCCACTTTCACTTGTCTATGAACTATACAGGCAACCCAGAAGTCCTTTACCGCGGACACGGCTATTCGAATAGATCATATTAACCCTGCAGGGGTGTACTTCTTCACACACGCTCTCACCACTTATCGCCATTTACATGACATGTACTCGGCAACCTTCAAGCGGAAGCCCAGCGAGGGTGTCGGCCACGACCTGACTAACCACACAAGTCACTCGTCCAGGTTTATCGCCTATTCGGGTTCCATCCGCAAGGAGATCCGGCCGGGGTGTCGCTCACAGCCCCAAACGATGTGAGAAGGGTTCCCAAGCCCACCATCCGGGTGCCACTTGGTACACCGTGCCACTGTGCCTAGTCTGTCCCAAGCCCACCTGTACCGGGTGCCACTTGGTAGACTACTAACACTACCTACAAACACCAGAAACTAGTTGCAACTCCTGGACAGAGATCAGATTGATTAATAAGTCGAGAGGGGCACTTAAGCATTCCAATGCGTGGTAGTAGTTGTTCATGGATCACAAACACAGAACTCAGTTCCTGAGGACGGTTTCAATGAGACAACCCACCATGTACTCCTACATGGCCTCTCACTGCTACCTTTACCAAATCGTGTTCACACACTTAGCTCACACACAGTAGGACATGTTCACACACCTCCAATTCATCCCCGATGAATCAGACCAGACTCAACTCTAAGCAGTAGCAGGCATGACAAACAAGCATGAATGAGTAGGCACATTAGGGCTCAAACAACTCCTACTCATGCTAGTGGGTTTCATTTATTTACTGTGGCAATGACAGGTCATGCAGAGGAAAGGGGTTCAACTACCGCAGCATGTAACAGTTGGATCGTTGTTGTCCTAATGCAGTAAAAGAGAGCAGGAGCGAGAGAGTGGGATTATATTGGAATGAACAAGGGGGTTTTTCTTGCCTGGCACTTCTGAAGATAGTTTAGTTCTTCATCGGTGTCATCGATCACATCGTCGAAACCACGTCTATCGAGAGGGAACAATTACCGGCAACAGAGAGGAAACACAATCAATGCAATGCAACATTATGATGCATGATCATGACATGGAAACATGTTGGTGTTTTGAGCTAATGCAACTAGCAACAGAATTAAATGAAGTTGGTTTGAACCCTAAGTTCGAATCCAAACTCCATATGTGAAATTCAAATGCCATTTATATGATTTGTCCTAAACAGCAGCCATAAGTTATGCTAACATGCAGAAAAATGGTACAGATGGATAGATTGGATTTTTCTGATCATTTTTCATATATAAATTATTTCATTTGGAGTTACGGTTGATTTTCTATGATTTTTAGAAGTTTAGGACATTTTCTGGAATTTCCTGAATAAACTTAAATCCAGAAAATGCTTTATTGCGTCAGGGTGACGTCACTATGATGTCAGCAGTCAACAGGGTTGACCCAGGTCAAACCTGACCTGCGGGGCCCACATGTCAGTGGCTAACCTAACTAACAGAGTTAATTTACATTAAACTAATCCTAACCTAGGTTAGTTAAGGGCCTGGGCCCACATGTCAGTGACTGTGTTGGTGGGTGGCTAATTAAGCGCATGCTTAACTCTAAACTAATGACGCCACATCATCTAAACGGCGATTAGTCGCCGGTTCTAAGAGGGACGCGGCAGCGCTCCTTGTCCGGCCATCTCCGGCGACGAGAGCAAGCGGGGCTGGGCTCTACGTACTCAGGGCGACGCGACGCGTTGAGTGGTGACTGCGGCAGGTGCGGAGGCCGGCTTTAGCAGCGGCGACGGCGAGCTTTGGCGGCGGCCGCAGCTCGAACCTTGACAGAAATGACGCTACGGGGCGTCTCCGGGTGAGCTAGTGGTGTCTGCGGGTTCCTGGGGGTGCAGTGAGGATGAAAACGTGCTCAGACGCGACGTGTGTGGGCTCTAGCCATGGCGTAGGCATGGCCGGCAGTGAGAAAGCTCTCGGCCTCGACGGCACTAGCGCTAGAGGACGTGCGGGGAGACGGGAAAAGAGGCGAATGGTAGAGGAGCTCACAGCGGACTCGCTGAGCAGGCCAGTGGGCTCAGGGAGGCGCTGAAGACGACGAATCAGAGTCGGCAATCGGCGGCGCCCGAGGTTGAAGACGATGGCGTGGAGGCAATGCAGAGCTTCCCGGCTCGCGTGGCTCGGCAGGAAGGACGGGGCATCATGGCGGTTCTTCTGGAAGCAACTACGAGGCGAGGGGTTGGCGATGGACGCGGCAATAGCGGGCGGCGGTGACGAGCTCCGCTCGGGCGCGAGCGAGGGAGCAGAGGAGGGGGCGGAAGAGCCAGAGAGCAAGGGGAAAGTGAGGTCAAGGGTCTCTAGGCGTCTCCAGGCGCGAGAGAGAGGCAGGAGGTGGCAAGCAGGAGCTGGAGCCTGCGGCCTGTGTGGGCGCTCTCTCGCGGTGACAGCAGCAGCTTTGGGGCGAGGGGAGGACGACGACAGGAGGTCGCGGTGGGCTGGGCCAGCAGTGTTGGGCTGCGCAGGAGCTGAGCCAACCAGGTAGGTCCAGGTAAGCCTTTTTTTCCTTTTGTGCTTCTCTTTTTCTATTTCTGTCATTTTGTTTTGATTTGATTTTTATACCAAATCATTTTTATAAATTCTAAAAATTATTATGTGGCCTGGTAAAATATATTCAAGGCCATTCACAATTTTTAGAATTTTTGGAGTTATATTTAATATATATCAAATATAAATCCAATGCAAATAATTATTGGATTAACTCAAATGCCCAAAATAAATATTTCTGAGACTCCAAAAATATTAGTTTGAATTTTATCTCTTGCCAATATTTCTATAGAATAACAGGAACATTTTCTTGGACTCATTTGAGAAGATTTTACAGTTGGTTATTTTTGAACTGATTTCTGAGGGTTTCAACAAACTTCAATTCAACTTTCAGAAATTTAGACATGATGCATGAGTGCAGTTGCAACTATTTCACTCAAATATTCTAGGGTTGTGACATTTGCATATGAGGACTTACCGGATTTGTTATATGTTGTTCCGTCCTCATTTAAACTTGCTTTGATGTGATGTGATGTTCTTGTATGCATCATACCTTGCCATGAGTAGCATCATGTAGCCTTGTCATGCATCATACTTGGTTGTGCATCATGCCTTGTTAATGTGTTGTGTGTTTACCGTGTTGTTTGCTTCTTTCCGGATGTGCTTCTTCCCGATAGTTCTTGTTTCGTTGCGACCGTGAGGATTCGTTCATCTTCGTCTGTTCGTCTTCTTCATGGAGTCGTTCTTCTTCCTTGCAGGATTTTAGGCAAGATGACCATTACCCTGGATCTCACTACTATCATTGCTACGCTAGTTGTCTTGATGCTATCGCTATGTCGCGCTTCCTACCACTTGTTTTTGAGCCTCCCAAGTTGCCATGACAGCCTCTAACCTTTTTTAACCCTTCCTAGCAAACCGTTGTTTGGCTATGTTATCGCTTTGCTCAGCCCCTCTTATAGCGTTGCTAATTGCAGGTGCAGGTGCAGGTTTTTTCATGTTGGGGCATGGATATCTTGGGATATCACAATATCTCTTATTTAATTAATGCATCTATATACTTGGTAAAGGGTGGAAGGCTCGGCCTTTTGCCTGATGTTTTGTTCCACTCTTGCCGCCCTAGTTTCCGTCATACCGCTGTTATGTTCCTTCATTTTGCGTCCCTAACACGGTGAGGGGTATGGGGCCCTCTTGATAGTTCGCTTTGAATAAAACTCTTCCAGCAAGGCCTAACATTGGTTTTCCATTTGTCTAATAACAACTAAAACTTAAATAGGGGATTTTCTCCGGACCCCTAGTATTTTTAATCAACCCCCGGGCCAATGCTCCTTTGAGTGTTGGTCCAACCTGGGCGATGTTCGGCGCCCCCTTGGCAACCAGGGTCTCAGCCAAGCTGACGTTTTGCCCATCCGTTGTGCCCTGAGAATGAGATACGTGCGGCTCCTATCGGGATTTGTCGGCACACCGGGAGATCTTGCTGGTTTTGGTTTACCATTGTCGAAATGTCTCGTGCACCGGGATCCCGAGTCTAATCGGATGTCCCACGATGGAGGATTGTCTCCGCGTGTCGTGAGCTTGTAGTGGGATAAGTTGGGACACCCCTGCAGGGTTGATCTTTCAAAAGCCATGCCCGCAGTTATGTGGCAGATGGGAGTTTTTAATATCCGGTTGTAGAGAACTTGACACCAGATTCGAACTAAAATACCCAACCGTGTGTGTAACCATGACGGTCTCTTTTCGAGTGGGTCGAGAAGATAACACGGTGAGGTTATGCGTAAGTAGTTCAGGATCACTTATTGATCATTACTAGTTTGTGACCGTTTGCGTAGCTTCTCATCTCATTCTTGTATTCGTAAGTTAGCCACCATACATGCTTATTCATTTGCTGCAACCTCACCACTTATCCATTCCATACCCATTAAGCTTTGCTAGTCTTGATACCCATGGTAATGGGATTGCTAAGTCCTCGTGGCTCACAGATTACTACAACAACAGTTGCAGGTACAGGTACTGCGACGATCACGACGCGAGAGTGATGTTTACTTGTTTTGGAGTTCTTCATCTACTTATTCTTCTTTGTTCAGGGGATAGGTTCCTGGTCGGCAGCCTGGGCTAGCAGGGTGGATGTCGTTTGAGTTTCTGTTTGTGTTTCGTCCGAAGTTGGATGTTGCTCTTGTGTATGATGTTGTGTTGTATTCATGTGGCATTGTATGCCTTTTGTATGTATCCCCGTGTATTATGTAATGGTACGATGTAATGATATTCACCTTGCAAAAGTGTTTCAATATACGGCACTATCCTTGGTGGGACCTTTGAGTTCCTCTCGGATAGGATCGCATATTGGGCGTGACACGCACCCTGGGCCGGTCAGACGCCTAGCTATCAGCAGGCTCAGTCCCCACAACAAGACCGAACCCAAGTTGCACTATTGGTTCCTATCCCCAGCCCTGGATCGGCTCAAGGAGCTCAGCCTTCATGCTAGACGTCCTTGCTCGCTGTCGCCGTCCATGTTCCGCCTCGTGCCCATGCTGCGCAGCGCTACATTCAGGCGGTGCATTTTCCCCCGGATCGATGTCGTGAGCGCTCTTCATCTCCCTAAACTTAAGCACTCGAGCTCATTGTCGTCCGCATCTCGAAGGAGGATTTGGAGCACCTGCTCGTCGGCTATACAGTGCTCGAGTACCTTCTTCTTCATGCGATAGATGGGTTCAGTAGCCTCCGCATCACCTTGATGAACGTCCATGCGATTTATGTGCATTGTTGGCGCTGCCCAAGGCTGTCAATTGAAGTGTTTCACGACATTGTCTTTGATAATGCGCCTTTACTCGAGAGATTGGATGTACATGATAAGTTAGGTCCAGCAAGAATCAAGGTCATTCATGCACTGAAATTGATAGTATTGGGCTATTCGTGTGCTGAATTCAACAAACTTGTTACTGGACCACTATCCGTTCAGGTACAACAACCTTCTTCTTCTCCTTCTTATATATGATCGGATGGCACATTTTATCTAATTGTTGTTGATCTACATGTTTGTCTGTCATCCAGAAAATGATTCCCACAAGCTTGACCCGGCCTCTACGCACAATAAAGATCTCGGCACTACAATCTGTCGACCCTGATCTGAATGAAGTTGTTAGATTCCTTAGATGTTTTCCTTGCATGGAGAAGCTATACATCGAGGTGATGCTCCTTTCCTGTTAATTGTTAACCACAATGGACCTCAATTTTTTGTTACTTTTACCCATGATTACAATGACAAGTGTAGAATGGTTTCTAAAGGAAATTTGGAGGATTTCAATACATATATTTTTTGAGATGCTAGTGTTGTACGCGTTTTATTCCTTCCCCCGACATGCTTTCGTGATAAAAGTTTATCATGAAAGATTGAAGGTGGCATTTCACTCTTTTCGTGTATTCTAGAAATCCTGCAAATCAAAGAGGCCCGAAGTGTTCAAATCTACAGCTATGCACTAATATGTTGTCTTCGTTTGCAGATACTAGCAAGCCTGAAAGTAGAAAATGTCGGGGAATGTAACAATCCAATTGAATGCCTTGATCTTCATCTCACATAAATTACTTTTAGCGAGTATCGAGGCACCACACCAGAAATTAAATTCACCAGGCTCTTTGTTGAGAAAGCAAGGTTGCTCAAGGTAATGAGGTTTACCCTATATTTACTGCGCAGAAGTGAATGAATTGCTAAAGAGCGCAGGCGTCTATACCTAAATGGAAAAGGCTCTCCACAAGCTGAATTTTAGTTTGTAACTTCATATGACAGATTATTCAGAAGTCACTGTATGGAGCCGCTATATGACTTCTCGGTGGCTGATCCTTTCGCAGAAATAATGCATGAAAGAGATTCTGAAGAACATGAATTTTAGGTGTTTGAATAGTTTGAACCTTGTAATATTTGAATTTGGGCCTTGTAAAGCTGGAATTTGAACCTTGCAACATTTATGGTATTTGCTATATAACGTTTGTATACCAGCAATCGCAGACGGTTGTATACCAGCAAGCGTTCGCCCACAACACACATGGCTTATTCCATCACAAACAGCTCGAATGGATCAACAGTATGCCACGTATCGCACACGCAACTTTAATCTGATTCGTGCTTGATGTCTCCGCCATCGCTCGCACAGTTCGTCTTATTTGCCAAATATCATTGTGCCGGCCACTGCTCGCGTCCCTCGGCGCGGTGTGCTCGCCGTTAGGCACCACGGCACGCTCTGCCGTCCATCGGCACACTCTGCTCGCGTACCTCCACGCGCTCGGCTTGTGGACAGCTTTTCCTTGCGTGTTCAACTGCTATATGCATATATATGGTTGCTCGTTGTTGAGGCGACTGCAGAGCGCTTTGCTCGCGTCCCTCCGTGCGCGCTCTACCATCGGTTGGGCCTGCGCACGATCACGTCGGGGGCCCCATATGCATACGGTTGTGTCGCGCGCGTCGCCATGATGCAGTTACGCGCTGCAAATTAGAACTGCCATCTGGGTGTGCCAATATTCCAGGCCGTATAGCTTCCCCTTTAATTCCCGCGGCCATTATAACCTCAGTCTCTTCAACCTTTTGATCGCGCCCGACAGCACAACAAGCACACCCACGACGACACATAGAGAGGGATGTCTAGCGGCGCTCCAATGGAGTTCAGCGAGCATAAAGTGGAGACCCACGCAAGGAAGACGGATCTCTCAGTGGTGTACACCATCGACCCGGTCGTGATGGACGACTACATCAACACCGTTGAGCAGTTGCTTGCTCGAGACAAGTACAAGGTGGTTGGCATTGACCTCCAATACACTGGCGGTCGTCCCAACATAGATCGGAAGGTTGCCTTCGCCCAGTTGTGCATGCGCCATCATGTCCTCATCTACCACTACTGCATGGCCACAGAGCCTTGCGACCATTTTGCCAGGTGTGACGCCCGGATAATTAAGCTACAGTAATCCTCTGTTGATGATGCCTTGTCACCACTGTTACTCTTGCTAAACCTCACTTGTTTCATGTTTCAAACAGAGGTCAAATTCAAATTCTGAAAACAAGTCAAATTCTTATTTCTTCGAACTGTCAAGTAAAAATGTTCGATGGGTTGAAAATATTCGCTAACTAATTGTCATGGATGATTCAACATCATTTGAGATATTTAATTTCCCTTGGAAATTAAAACAGTTCCAAATCAGCTTTTTCTTATACTTTTCCATTTGTGAAAAATCCAAATCAATTCAAACTCCTCCCAAACTTTTTGTGGTAGTGCCAAATATTGTAATGTATTTATGTGGCCAAGATCCACATTTTTACAAAGACCAATTGGTAGCTCAAAATACTGCAAGCATATTCTACAACAGAGTAAAAATAAAATAAAAAGAGAAGGGCCTATTCTACTTAGCACTTTGGCCCAACTAGACAAATGGTCGGCCCAGCCCACCTCCCCTCTCCTCCAACCTGCTACAGGGAGACAGGGGATCGTGGCGCCCATCCGCCGGCCATGTCGTGCGTGGCGGCCATCCCCCGCCTCCCCGATGGCTATAAGGGCACCCCAAGCCCCCCCCCCCTCTTTCCCCCGGGCGAACCCTAGCCGCCTCCACAGACGCGGCCACCGGCCTCCCCAAGCCCTGAGACCGCGGCCGGGAGGACAGCCACCGTCAACTTCATCCATCTTGAGCATCAAATCAAGCGGAGCCGCAACGAATCGCCACCATCGAGCTCGTCCTCGAACTTCTGCACCGACGGCCGCCGCTGTCGATTTGCCCTGCTCCACCCCACCCCCGGCTTTCCCGAGCTCGTACACGACCTCCCAGTGAGCCCTGCCTGTTCCCCCTTCACCTCCCCCTTGTTCCTTGTCTCGATTCATTGCCATAGATGCCCCCGCGCATTGCTGTTCACCATGGACGGAGGCCGGCTCCCCGCGCATGCTCGCCGCTCCTGTCGCGTGTCCACCACGCCCAACACGGCTGCCGGCCGCGCCCTGGCCACCCCACGGCTCGCCCGCCTTGCCCCGCTCGCCCTCTGCTTCTCCTCCCGTGCGACTGCCGCCGGCGACCACAGCCCCCCCTCCCCCCCCCCCCCCCCCCCCCATGCGCTGCAGGCCGTGGCCGCGTCCGCGCCGGAGGCCACGCACCCGCCCTCCTACTCCGACCGGCCGCTGATGGCCATGGCCTCGCCCTCGCCGCCCTCGGCCAGCGCTGCCGCTGCTGACGGCCGGCTGCGTCGAGGCTTCATGCACGAGCACGACCAGCCATGGCCTTGTGCTGCTGCTAACTGGGTCGGCCCCTAGTTTAATTAGCGGTAATCCCCATTAGCACTAACCCCCCTTCTATAGACTATGACGTGTGGGCCCTCTCAGTTAACTAAATGTTTAAAATAAATCTAATTCATATTCTGTCAATGACAGTAGGGCCCCACCACTATTTAGATATTGTTAAATAAACTTATTAAACACATGTGGCTATGACATGTGGGTCCCAGGACCCAGTTCACCAGTCAAACATTGACTGGTCAACTTGTTCACTGGACCCCCCCCCTGACCCCACTAGTCAGCCTCTGTGGCTAGCACATGGCTGGGTACACTTAGGTTTTTCTGTTTAATTTCGAATTAGAATGATTCCAGAATATTGTTAAAACTTTAGAAAATCATATAAAATATACTGTAGCTCGAATGAAAAACTTTTCTACATGAAAGTTGCTCAGAAAGACGAGATGAATCCCAACACGCAGTCCATTTGTCCTCCACACACACCTAGCATAGCAAACATGCAATCTTTCCCCTCCGATTCATCTGTCTGACAGACGTCGGGAACCGGAAAAACTTTCTCGGATGTTTCCCCCTTCGCCAGTATCGCCTAGTGATGCATTAGAACACCTCTAGCCCCTCTTATAATCATGTTATGCATATGTTCACGTGTATTTACTGTTTCTTCCCCCTCTTCTCTCCGGTAGACCCCAAGACCGCTGCTAATGCCATTGTGATCGACTACATCGACGATGACCCTCCTTCTTGTGTGAGCAACCAGGCAAGCCCCCCCCCCTTTGATCATCCCGATATCTCCAATTCCATTCTCTCATGCTTGCATTAGATTTTGCTATTGTTATTGTTTGCTCCTATTCTGATGCATAGCCTGCTTTTGTAACCTGCTCATTGTACCTTACCTGCTTACCCTAAACTGCTTAGTATAGGTTGGTTAGTGATCCATCAGTGACCCCCACCTTGTCCTTGTTGCCCTGCTTCATCATCGATGACTCGCTTAACGTGATCGACTACCAGAGCCCAACACCTCACATCACATCACGCCCCTTTAGTTGCTCGACTCTGCAGAGCTACTATCGAATGCCGAGGGTGATCCCTCATAATGCACCCCTGATGATAATTCTGTAGTGTAGCTATTCGGTCGTGGTCATCGAGGGTGATTTCCTCTTTCACCATTCCCGATACGGCTCTGTCGTTCAACACCTCAAGTGTGAACCTTGAGGGCAGTCCCTCTTACGTTCACCTTGATGATTACATTGAGTGGAATCCACCGGGGGTGATTCCTCGGGTTTTCCCCTTGATGTCTGGACACACAGTTACCTTGACTTACTTGAGATCATTGTTAAAGTCGGGTCGGCCCTGACGGGTACCTGCGAGTTGATGTGAAAGTCGGGCGGGCCCGTAGAGCACCCGCGAGTTTTCCACATGGCACGGCCGGGCAGTCTGGGTCCTTGTCGTAAGTCCATGAGATGGGGCGACGGGGTCACCTTATCATGAGTCTCTGCTCGTTTCCGCGAGCCCCCAATGCACTAACTAGTTTGGGTATTTGTTCTGAGTTGGCCTCTGGCCCTTACGCACTAACCACCATGCGAGGATAGATATGGGCCTCGACGTCGCAGTATCAGCCGAAGCTTTGTCAGACGTCCAGTTTAGCAGTGCGGCATGGTCGGATCGTGCTGGCCATCCGAGGCGGTACTGGTATTCACCCTGCTCGCAACGACCCGGAGTGCTACGAGCGATGGGCCCAAGACCCCGGAGCGCTTAGGATGTAGGCCGGCGGGGACCTCTATGCTGAGCCTAGGTAGGGCTGCGACATGTTGATCTTCCAAGGTCAGGCATTGACCCTAGAAAGGCGTGTCCGGCCAGAGTGATCGAGCGTGTTCAGTAACGTGGTGCACCCCTGCAGGGAACATATATATATTCGAATACCGTGTCCGCGGTAATGGACGTTCAGACTTATATCCTGATCTTATATAACTAGAAACGGATACTTGAGATATGTGATGGATATGTGGCTCCGAGATTGCTTTCTCGCAGGGAGTCAAGGAATGATCTCTGAGCGTTGTTGTTACAACATGCTTGTTAATTAAACTGCTATTCTTTACTCTTCTACATGCTGCAAGATGCTCAGAGCTGCGTGAAGATGGTAGTCTTTGGTAGGCTAGGCTTTCCCCCTCTATTCTGGCATTCTGCAGTTCAGTCCACAGATACAACCCTTCCGTTTGATACAAATGCATACTTAGTATAGATCTGATGCTTGTGAGTAATTTGGATGAGTACTCACGGTTGCTTTGCTACCCCTTTCCCCCCTTCTTTCTTCTTTCCGGTTGATGCAACCAGATGGTGGATCCTTGGAGCCAGATGCCACCATTGGCGGATACTACTACATGGAGGCCGCCGAAGACCAGGAGTAGTTAGTAGGTCCCAGGCAGGAGGCCTTGCCTCTTTGATCATGTTGCTTTTGTGCTAGACTTCTTAAGGCATCCCTGTTTAACTTATGTCTGCACTCAGATATTGCTGCTTCCGCTGACTCTTGTGTATCAAGCTTGTATTCGAGCCCTCGAGGCCCCTGGCTTGTAATATAAAGCTTGTATTATTTTAATTTGTGTCTAGAGTTGTGTTGTGATATCTTCCCGTGAGTCCCTGATCTTGATCGTACACATTTGCGTGTATGATTAGTGTACGGTCGAATCGGGGGTGTCACAAGTTGGTATCAGAGCCGGCTGCATGTAGGATCCCCCTTTCCAACTCCTTGGCCGAAGTTGAATCTAGTCTTTGAAAAACTGATTTACTAACATGATTGTGTGGCTTACGGGCCCACGTCACCATTGGGTGGTATTAGGATCTTTATTCCTCGTCTATACTTTGGGACTCTGATCTCTCTTCTATTCGGGTTAAATGGTTTTGCAAACTATAACTCTAGGTTCTCGTAAATACTTCTCCTGGAGAGCCCTTTCATTCCAAATGATGGCCCGCTTCACCAGAAGATTTTGAAGATACTCTCCGATGTTTTACCGATTCCCTCGTACCCTTCATCGTTACGATCCCTACCACCAATAAATCCTTATGCGTAACTACCTATGTTATCGTTCATACATTCATCCCCAGTTGCTCTTATTATTACAAGATGTCCTGAAATACTCTTTGATGTTCCGACAATTCTTTATACTTACTGCCTTCCAGTTCCTTGGCGCATGAATATCCCTACGGATAAATTACTCGCTCTTATCGAGTATCCATTCATCCCCAGTTATTCGTATGCTTCATAAGATACTTTGTAATACAATCCGAGCTTTTGAGGACCTCTGTCGCCAATTGCTCTAGAAGGTCTTACATGCCTACACCCTGGCTATTTCCATATGCCTAGTTGTATCCATTGACGTCCTTTCTCATTGTCATTTTGAGTCTTTTGATTTGATATGTTTGTGAGTAGTCACAATCATCAGTTGGTCCTTATAAATTATCTTTCCGGCTTAAACGTCTTCCTGAACATGAGCCGGTTCTCGGCCAATCAGATTGTCATCGGTTGTGCCCTAAGTCTATTCAACTTATCCATTCTTGATCAGAGCATTTGCTTCTGATCCCTTGATTTGGGAATCATAATTCCTTTGCATTTGAGCTTTGAATTAGTTAGTCGTTTCTATAATCTGATTTCTTTGCATGTTTTCTTCTTCTGGCTGAGTATCAATACTCACATCAGATCCCTCGTGTACCACCGGATCCTTTGTTGGGTTTTATCCAATAGGGTCCTTCATATTCAGTAACCTTGTGAGCTTTTCCTTGGATACATAATGCCTTTGGTAAATTGTATCCCCTGCTTTTGTCAACCATGCTCTGCTTCCAAGCTTGAGTCATTTATTCCTAAAGTTTCTGGTGTGTGTTCCTAAGATGCCCCGATGGGTGGAACCTAAGCCTTCCACAAGCTGCGTGAACTCAAAAACTTCTATGGGTCATACTCTACTAGTGTTATGCTAGATAAAATCCGAACACTATGGCTTTGTTGAAAATGAGAAGTGAATGAAAGGTTATGCATTGGAGAAGTGGGAGTCGACCTTGAACTTTGTGTTCATGCCCATGGACACGATGTACATCCTATCATGGAAGCTTCTTGTTATAATAATAATCCTCTTGTGATAAGTTCATCTAGTATCTATGTTTGGTCCTTCGCAACCGTGGTTCCAACCATGATTGTTCTTCTTTGATTTCATTTCTCAGACAAGTGGAAGTACTTGTCTTCTATAGATCATTTCACTCGTCCAACCTCTGTTCTGCTATACCCTCGAGTATTACCCTATGGTATCTCGAGATTATCATGGAACTACATAACCTCTTATGAGTTCTTGATCAACTATTATTTCTCGCTGATTCAAATTTTTCACTGGTTCGCGAGAATACAGATAACTGATTTGAGTCTACGCTTTCCTTTCCATTGTTTTGTTTAATCTTCCTTGTAACCTATCTTATCTGAGCAGTGATAATTCCCTGCTTATGTAAACACCTCGGTGTCCAAGCTCTGTCTGTAAGACCTTGTTACTATTATTGATGACATTCCGGTTGCCACCGATTGACGAGAACTTTGCCTATTGGCCCGCCTCGTCTTAACGAGCAGGAAAATGGTTGTCTTCGTCCCTCGCCCTTGGTACCAGTATTGTTGCCAACATAAATGACAGGCTATCCTCTGACCTACCTTGCTATCATGACCATGCAAAATGCTAGCGCCCTTCCTACTTTTTGATCCACATGGCGGGCCCATAACTCACAGTTCCACAAGATCGAAACCTGACTCTCCTATACATCCTTGTTTTCAAAGTTATCCCTCGCGCTTGGCTTCATATGTAATTCACGGGCCACCTTCCTTGTGATCCGTTCTGGTATCAGACGCAATACTTATTCACATTGCTCTGAACCACTTTCACCCTCTGTTTCAGGCAAGGAACAATTGCCTACCCGGTTTAAGCTTCTTATTGCACCCCCTTACCTTGCTCTTGACGTATTTCTTGAATTTCAACTTGAGAGGTGCCTCTATGCCATGTTCACTGAGATAGCCCCTAGGTACCTGTCTTGTGTTGAGCTCCGTCCTTCCCGAGTCTTTCCCCTTACTCCGCCCCTTAAATCTCGGGATGAGATTTCTTGTAGTGGAGGAGAATTGTGACGCCCGGATAATTAAGCTATAGTAATCCTCTGTTAATGATGCCTAGTCACCACTGTTACTCTTGCTAAACCTCACTTGTTTCAAACAGAGGTCAAATTCAAATTCCGAAAACAAGTCAAATTATTATTTCTTCGAACTGTCAAGTAAAAATGTTTGATGGGTTGAAAATATTCGCTAACTAATTGTCATGGATGACTCAACATCATTTGAGATATTTAATTTCCCTTGGAAATTAAAACAGTTCCAAATCAGGTTTTCTTATACTTTTCCATTTGTGAAAAATCCAAATCAATTCAAACTCCTTCCAAACTTTTTGTGGTAGTGCCAAATATTGTAATGTATTTACGTGGCAAGTTCCACATTTTTACAAAGACCAATTGGCAGCTCAAAATACTGTAAGCAGATTCTACAACAGAGTAAAAATAAAATAAAAAGAGAAGGGCCTATTCTACTTGGCACTTTGGCCCAACTAGACAAATGGTCGGCCCAGCCCACCTCCCCTCTCCTTCAACCTGCTACAGGGAGACAGGGGATCGTGGCGCCCATCCGCCGGCCATGTCGTGCATCGCGGCCATCCCCCGCCTCCTCGATGGCTACAAGGGCACCCCAAGCCCCCCCCCCCTATTTCCCCCGGGCGAACCCTAGCCGCCTCTCCTTCCTCTCCCCCGTGCTGCGACCTCCTCTGCTCGCCCCGCCCGAGTGACACCATCGCCATGCTGCCTCCACAGACGCGGCCACCGGCCTCCCCAAGCCCTGAGACCGCGACCATGAGGATAGCCACCGTCAACTTTGTCCATCCCGAGCATCAAATCAAGCGGAGCCGCAACGAATCGCCACCATCGAGCTCGTCCTCGAACTTCTGCACCGACGGCCGCCGTTGTCGATTCACCCTGCTCCGCCCCACCCCCGGCTTTCCCGAGCTCGTACACAACCTCCCAGTGAGCCTTGCCTGTTCCCCCTTCACCTCCCCCTTGTTCCGTGTCTCGATTCGTTGCCATAGATGCCCCCGCGCGTTGTTGATCGCCATGGACGGAGGTCGGCTCCCCACGCATGCTCGCCGCTCCTGTCGCGCGTCCACCGCGCCCAACGCGGCTGCCGGCCGCGCCCTGGCCACCCCATGGCTCGCCCGCCTTGCCCTGCTCGCCCTCTGCTTCTCCTCCCATGCCACTACCGTCGGCGACCACAGCCCCCCCCCCCCGCTGCAGGCCATGGCCGCGTCCGCGCCGGAGGCCGTGCACCCGCCCTCCTACTCCGGCCGGTCGGTGATGGCCATGGCCTCGCCCTCGCCGCCCTCGGCTAGCGCTACCGCTGCTGTCGGTCGGCTGCGTCGAGGCTTCGTGCACGAGCACGACCAGCCATGGCCTTGTGCCGCTGCTAACTGGGCCGGGCCCCTAGTTTAATTAGCGGTAATCCCCATTAGCACTAACCCCCCTTCTGTAGACTATGACGTGTGGGCCCTCTCAGTTAACTAAATGTTTAGAATAAATCTAATTCATATTCTGTCAATGACAGTAGGGCCCCACCACTATTTAGATATTGTTAAATAAACTTATTAAACACATGTGGCTATGACATGTGGGTCCCAGGACCTAGTTCACTAGTCAAACATTGACTACTCAACTTGTTGACTGGACCCCCCCCCCCTGACCCCACCAGTCAGCCTCCGTGGCTAGCACATGGCTGGGTACACTTATGTTTTTCTGTTTAATTTCGAATTAGAAAAATTCCAGAATATTGTTAAAACTTTAGAAAATCATACAGAATAAACCGTAGCTCGAATGAAAAACTTCTCTACATGAAAGTTGCTCAGAACGACGAGGCGAATGCGAACACGCAATCCGTTTGTCCGCCACACATCCCTAGCATAGCAAACATGCAACCTTTCCCCTCCGGTTCATTTGTCTGATAGACGTTTGGAACTGGGAAAACTTTCCCGGATATTTCCCCCTTCGCCAGTATCGCCTAGCTCTGCGTTAGAACACCTCTAGCCCCGCTTATAATCATGTTATGCATATGTTTGCGTGTATTTACTGTTTATTCCCCCTCTTCTCTCTGGTAGACCCCGAGACCGCTGCTGATGCCACTGTGATCGACTACGTCGATGAGGACGCTCCTTCTTGTCTGAGCAACCAGGCAAGCCCCCCCCCCCTTTGATCATCCCGATATCGCCCATTCCATTCTCTCATGCTTGCATTCGATTTTGATATTGTTATTTTTTGCTCCTATTCTGATGCATAGCCTACTTTTGTAACCTGCTCGTTGTACCTTACCTGCTTACCCTAAACTGCTTAGTATAGGTTGGTTAGTGATCCATCAGTGACCCCCACCTTGTCCTTGTTTCCCCTGCTTCATCATCGATGACTCGATTAACGTGATCGACAACCAGAGCCCGACACCTCACATCACATCACGCCCCTTTAGTTGCTCGACTCTACAGAGCTACTATCGAGTGCCGAGGGTGATCCCTCATAATGCACCCCTGATGATAATTCTGTAGTGTAGCTATTCGGTCGTGGTCATCGAGGGTGATTTCCTCTTTCACCATTCCCGATACGGCTCTGTCGTTCAACACCTCAAATGTGAACCGCGAGGGTGGTCCCTCTTACGTTCACCTTGATGATTACATTGAGTGGAATCCACTGGGGGTGATTCCTCGGGTTTTCCTATTGATGTCTGGACACATAGTTACCTTGACTTTACTCGAGACCATTGTTGAAGTCGGGTCGGCCCTGAGGGGTACCCGCGAGTTGATCTGAAAGTCGGGTGGGCCCGTAGAGCACCCGCGAGTTTTCCACATGGCACGGACGGGCAGTCTGGGCCCTTGACGTAAGTCCATGAGACGGGGCGACGGGGTCACCTTATCGTGAGTCTCTGCTCGTTTCCGCAAGCCCCCAATGCACTAACTAGTTTGGGTATTTGTTCTGAGTTGGCCTCTGGCCCTTACGCACTAACCACCACACGAGAATAGGTATGGGCCTCGACGTCGCAGTATTAGCCAAAACTTTGTCAGACGTCCAGTTCAGTAGTGCGGCACGGTTGGGTCGTGTTGGCCATCCGAGGAGGTGCTGGTATTCACCCTGCTCGCAACGACCCAGAGTGATGCGGGAGATGGGCCCAAGACCCCGGAGCGCTTAGGATGTAGACCGGCGGGGACCTCTCTGCTGAGCCTAGGTAGGGCTGCGACGTGTTGATCTTCCAAGGCCGGGCATTGACCCTAGAAAGGTGTGTCCGGCCAGAGTGATCGAGCGTGTTGGGTAACATGGTGCACCCCTGCAGGGAAGATATATATATTCGAATACCGTGGCCGCGATAATGGACGTTCAGACTTATATCCTGATCTTATATAACTAGAAATGGATACTTGAGATATGTGATGGATATGTGGCTCCGAGATTGCTTTCTCGTAGGGAGTCGAGGAAGGATCTCTGGGCGTTGTTGTTACAACATGCTTGTTAATTAAACTGCTATTCTTTACTCTTCTACATGCTGCAAGATGCTCGGAGCTGCGTGAAGATGCTAGTCTTCGATAGGCTAGGCTTTCCCCCTCTATTCTGGCATTCTGCAGTTCAGTCCACAAATACAACCCTTCCATTTGATACAAATGCATACTTAGTGTAGATCTGATGCTTGCGAGTACTTTAGATGAGTACTCACGGTTGCTTTGCTACCCCTTTTCCCCCTTCTTTCTTCTTTTTGGTTGATGCAACCAGATGGTGGATCATTGGAGCCAGATTCCATCGCCGGCGGATACTACTACATGGAGGCCGTCGAAGACCAGGAGTAGTTAGGAGGTCCCAGGCAGGAGGCCTTGCCTCTTCGATTGTGTTGCTTTTGTGTTAGCCTTCTTAAGGCATCCCTGTTTAACTTATGTCTGTACTCAGATATTGCTGCTTCCGCTGACTCTTGTGTATCGAGCTTGTATTCGAGCCCTCGAGGCCCCTGGCTTGTAATATAAAGCTTGTATTATTTTAATTTGTGTCTAGAGTTGTGTTGTGATATCTTCCCGTGGGTCCCTGATCTTGATCGTACACATTTGCGTGTATGATTAGTGTACGGTCGAATCGGGGGTGTCACACCAGGTTTGTCAACAGCACCGACTACAAGTTCGCCACGGTGGAAACCACCGACTATGTAAAAGCACTCAGGGTTACGGGCTTGGCCTGCAAGAACCTTGTCAAAATCTGTGAGCACTACAGGGTCTGGGGCAGCACGAAGAAGGACTCCCACATTGAACTCGCCTAGGCCATCATTGACCCGTACTATGAAAAGATGAAGTAGGATGCCAACAGAACACGTCCCGTATCCTGGAACGGGGCCTGGATGCGGCAACTGGATGAACCTCACATCAAGTTCGCGGCCAAGAGCGTGTACACATGCTACGAGATGTACAGGCAGATCGTTGACATGAGGAAGTGCCTCGTTACCGAAATCGATGAGGCCGGATCAAGCCACAAGTAGAGCAGTAGCGGCAAGCGTCACAAGAAGTAGATGATGATCATTTATCCTAGTCAATTATGCATGTAATATATAGTTGACTTTGGTGTGTGGAAATATCATGTGTGTAGTAGCCACCTATGTAATTATGCATGTAATAGTTTACTTTGTTGTGTGCAAATGTCATGTGTGCAGCAGCCACCTATGTAATTGAATGTTTAATTTGGTTATGCAACCATGTCCTTACAAGTGTGTGTGTGTGTCTATATATATATATATATATATATATATATATATATATATATATATATATATATATATATATATATATATATATATATATATATTTGTTCTGTATGCAATGCCAACGAACAACACACATGTCTTATTAGCAGCAATCGTTTGTGTTATTATCAATCTTCGCACACATTTCTGATTACAGATCTGTTTGCCGTGTATCACACACATCTTGTTAAATTGAACTGTTTCTGTTATCTTTGCTCAACGCAAACAGTTCATCTGACTGAACTGTTTGCCCTCTATCGCACACACCTTGATCTGGCTGACCGTTTTTTTGTTCTGCCTATTCACAAACAATTCATCCGAGTGAACCGTATGTCGTATATCACACACACTTTCATCTGGCTGCCCGTTTTTTTTCTTCTGCCTCATCACAAATAGTTCATTGAACTGAACTGTATGCTCCTCATCGCACACGCAACTAAATTCTGAACCGTATTTGATGCATATGTTATTGCAAATGTTTTGCATCTTTTTTCCATCATCGTTTGCGACTATTGCATCGCACACAGTTTTATTGAAGGGTCTCTGATCGTAGTGTCGCGTTAGCAGCATCCTGCGGTAATGACACAACTTAGTATTCTCAGCAATGAAACTCATTATTACTATTTTTTGTGGGTGTGCAGTGAAACCCATTACAACTAAGTAAAAAAATCTATTGCATGCTGAAAGAAAAATATTTTTGTTATTTTTCATGTATAAGGTAATGCATTAAATTAAACTAAGATAAATAAAAATAACTAAGCAAAGTAGATGTTGTTTAATTTGTAGGAATATAATCCGTAGGAATGATTCTTAGGGAAATTTTCCTAGTTTATTTCATTGGAAATTTTGCATGAAGCCTGAGCTCTTGAAAAAAGATCATATGCTTCATGTAAAAGACACTTGTACCAAATTTCTTTCTGTTTTAATCCATAAGGTTCAAATAGGCAGGGCATAGGAATCCTCCATTTTTTTCCATCATACTTCTTTTGAGTAATCTAAAATATCTTGTATTAGTTTGTAGTGTTAGTATTTTCCAAAAATACAAAGGTGTAAATGGTTGGACGCGCACCCACGTGAATAGTAAATTCAAAAAAATACTAGAAAGATTAAAAAAATCTAAAAATTTTGGGTAACAAACTTGGTCAGCCATTCTACTCACGTGTGAAGTTTCATGAAGTATTGACACCCATGATATTCTTAGTGAACACAATACAATTGGGACCTTACTATTCTTTAAACAATGTTTTTTTTAATATTGCTTCGACTTTGTCATTTTTGCCCCGAATAACAAGGATGTAAATTTTTTGTGAAACTTCATACGCGGGTATACCTATTGACTAAGATGTTATAAAAAATATTCATAATTTGTTTTATTTTTTCTCGTAATTTTTTTAAATTTACTATTCATAAAAGGTGCGCGTGGAATCATGCTTACCAAATCCACGTCCTAGTAAATTTTTTTCCTATCGTGTGAATTAAATCAAAGAGCCATGAGCATTATGTTTCCTCAAAAATATAAAAATAAAAATATGTAGTATGTTTCTAGGAGAACATAGAGAACAGAGTGACCAACGATCAGAAGTGGCGCGGATGTATAGCATGTGCCTACTAATTTTTCACCGTGCCACACCCACCAATACGGTCACTTCCCACCCGTTTCGATATATAACGGTCAACTACCTCCTCGTCCCTAACCTCCACAGCCTTCTTCTCCCCTCCTCTCACCCAAGCACGCCAACGCACACTCAAGTCTCCAATGGCCAACGAGCACTTCTTCCCCGGCGAGTACTTTTCCTCCGGCCTCGCCGCGCCGTTCCTTGGCGCATCCTACGTGCAGCCGCCGTGTTCAGGGTTCGAGGCCGCCGCGGCTATGGCCTTCGGGCTGCCGTGGGCGGACCAGCATCTTCCAGTAGACTCCTCAGCCACCACGGCGCACTTTGACTCCGCGCTCAGCTCTCTGGTCTCGTCTCCTGCCAGCGCCACCGCCGGCGGAGGCTTAGGCTTCGCGCACGGCGGCGAGGATGACGTCGCCATCGGCGACCTGATCGGCCGGCTCGGTAGCATCTGCAACGGCGCCAGCGCCAACAACTCCTGCTACAGCACGCCTATCAGCTCCCCTCCACGCGGGGCGCCGCAGGCGTTCCGGGGCTACGGCGCCATCGCCGCGCTGGAGACCGGCAGGCTATCCCGGGTGTCAAGCAGCAAGTCGCTCGTCGGCAACACCTCCGGCGTTGCCGCGACGGCACCATTGGATCAGAGCGCCCAACTGGAGATGAGCCCCGAGACGGACAGCCAGCCCGCAACCGCAGTGCAGGACCCGCCCACGAAAAAGGGCGCCGCCGGTTCCGCGCGGAAGCGCAAGGCGGCCCCGGCGAAGGGCAAGGCGAAGGCTTCTTTACCCGCAGTACAGCCCAGTTGCTCCGTCAGTGCTTCTTCTCCCTCTCATTTCACAGATGTTGGCATCAATCAAGGCCCAGTTCGTTGGTGATACTATGCCAAGTAACTCCGTGGATAATATATAAATTATTGGCGCAAATGCAGATGGCGGCAATCAATACGAGCCCGCCGAAGCGGCCGAGGGTCGCCGACGGCAGCAACGACGAAAACCCAGGCGCGGTGGAGGAGGAGAAGGCGGAGCCGGCCAAGGACTACATCCATGTGAGGGCGAGGAGGGGGCAGGCAACCGATAGTCACAGCCTCGCCGAGAGGGTACGGTACCTACCGAGCTCCTACCTATCCTAGCTGATACTACACATTAATTCCCAAATCCAAATGCACGTCACTGTAATTTACTCCCTCCGCCTCAAAATGCAAGACGTTTTTTGACACTGTGATAGTGGAAAATAACATCTTACATTTTGGGACGGAGGGAGTACTTACTAATCACTTGAGCGTACTACTACCTTGTGGTTGTTATTCAAAAAGAATTCATGTGTGAAGACTTTGCTTGTTCTTACTTGGTAGGTGAGGAGGGAGAAGATCGGTGAGAGGATGAAGCTGCTGCAGTCCCTGGTGCCAAGCTGCAACAAGGTACTACTGTATGTGTTTATGCATGTATGAACACACCGGAGCCGCAATTTCCTTGAGGTCAAATTCTCTTACTAACTTGGACGGTTAGCATGCATGTGAAGGCGAGTACGCATAGATAACGTTCTGGAGACTGTGTCCATGTCTAAAATACTTTCATTTGAACAAACGAAATTCGTACTACTCCATACTTAGATGTTGTTGTCAGCTACCGTTTGTTCATTAGCTATTTGTTAGACAAGTTCATTAGCTACTAATCGCTACTGAGGATGTAATTATATAGTAGTTGGACTTTTTGCTAGCTAGAGCGACTCCTCCACCGAAAGTAGGAAGAACGCGAGCTAGCTATGGTGAAGTCTGGGATTTGGAGGCAGTAATTTAGTAATTTGGACCGTAGTGGTCCAAGAGCTAGCTAAGCTAGCAGCACTAGTCATAATTAGTTGCGACGTTCCGGCTTTTGGTGGAGGATGATTTGTTAATCAATGGAAGGTGCGGGTGGTTTAGGTGGCGCGCACGATTACTTTAGTGCCCAATTATTGCGGCGGCGGTCAAATTTTGGTTTGTTTAAATTTTTCTCCTTGCGTTTTTTAGCTGCTTAATTATTAACCATCACATGCGATTGTGCGGTGGACAGATCACCGGCAAGGCACTTATGCTCGACGAGATCATCAACTACGTCCAGTCGCTGCAGCGTCAGGTCGAGGTATAACCACCAAAGATGCAACATGCATGTCGCAACACTCAACTTTCTTTCTTTCTTTCTTTCAGAGCTGAACTAACTAATAACCTGTGCATTCCTTCAGTTTCTGTCCATGAAGTTGTCGACCATGAATCCTCAGTTGGAGCTCGACGAGCAGCAGATCCCGTCCAAAGAGGTGAGAGCTCATATGACACGTATATAAATCGAACTTGGCCGTCAATCTCCACAGCGGAACTTCTGCTAGACCAGTTGAATTGATGTGAGGGAGATAACCACGACTATTTCCATATGAACCAGATGGCAGTGCCCGGCTTCTCCTACGCCGGTTCACCCGTCGCCGTCGCGGCCGGCCACAGCCACGGGGCAGAGCTAGAAGGCACTTTCAGCTGGGAGCAAGACCTCCAGAGCATGGTGCAGATGGGGGGAGCCAGCAGCAGCCATAGGCAGGACCCCCAAGCTTTCTACGGCGAGTGAAATACCAGATCACCTTTCCTTGGTTTCTTCATGTCCTGAAAACGGCCGGTTCTCGATTCTGTGCTGAGGTTGCCCTGTTTGGCCCGTTCATGTCATTGAATGCAGGCAGTGGCCAGCCGGCGACTACAGTAAATCACATGAAGGTTGAACCATAAATGTGCCTGCCCCTGCCTTCTGTACATACGCCAGCCGCCCCTCTTTTCTCTTCTCCCTGCACAGCAGCTCAGAAACTATAACAATCATTACCACATGACAAACGAGAAACCAGCAGGTTTCAGGCTTTTGGGTGCAGATGCAGTGGCATGGCAGAGTAGTATGATTTTGGGTGTATGCGTGTTGAAAAATGGCGAGAGGGGCCAGGGATTGTGTGATGAACTCCTGGTTGCATTGCATGCCCTAACTGTAGAAAGTACTCCCTCTGTAAATTAATATAAAAACGTTTAGATAACTAAAATGGTGATCTAAATGCTCTTATATTAGTTTACGGAGGGAGTATGTTGTGGTAGTTTCTCAACCCGGAGAGGAGCCTAGGAAGGATGGCAACTTGGAAAGCATGAGAATGCAGAGAACAAAGAAAGTTACCTTCCCTTTTGGTGTTTAATTTATGTCGTAGATCAACCATGTCTTTGATCTCGTTTTTGTTTTGGATGCCTCTAGTATTTACTCCAACCAATGCCAACATGCATATTCCCCATGTGTTCCTTTTTTTTCATTTTTTGCTATATCATTATGAGCCCACATCTTATGTAAATACTATATTTCCCCAACAGTGGATCAAAATACGGTAGGTCAAAGATCCAAAAAACATATTGTCAGATTGTGTATCTGTGTGCTGTTCCTCAATGAATGTAGCTGATCCTACTGCACAGTTGAACCAGAGAAACCGTGGCTTCAACCATTAATGGCAGCACCTACAAAAGCAAGAGAAGAAATTACAGCCGTTGGGTAGGTACTACTAGTGCTTAGAAGTTAGAACCAAGACCCACTTGCATCAATCAGTGTTAGACGGTGCTTGGATCCAAGGGACTATTTTTAGTCTGACTAAAAATAGTCTCTTTTAGAGGCTAAAGTTCCAAGCACCACTGACTAAAGAGAGGCTAGGACTAGTCTTGAGGCTAAAATCTTTTAGTCATAGGAAACCTACTAAAATATGTATTAGCCCTCTCTCTCCTCATTTAATTTCTCTCCTTTAACACATGCGAGTTCTGGATTGGAGGGTTTGGAGGATAATAAATGCTCAATTACTTGATTTTAGTCTCTTTAGTATTTGGATCCAAGCATGGGTGAGGCTAGCAAATTTTAGTCCCACTACTTTTAATCATGGGACTAAAACATATCAAGCACCCTCTTAATCATGAGCTTTGTTACCTTCCCATTTGCAATGATTGGTAGATGGGCGTGTCTGTTGCCATATCCTAATCACACACCCTTCCCACAGTGTATGTGTTGTGTACCTTGTGCGTGTGGAATCTAGAGGGGGGCCACTTCTTGGAACACAGCTAGCATGTGGGTCACATCCCATCCACCTCTCACTTTTGGCATTTCTCTCCTGCCCTGGGAAATTCAACAATGCCACCAAGCTGACAACAAACAGGTAGGATGGTACTTCTTCAGAGTATCGTAGTAGTCCTTATTAAGGAGAGTCCACTTTCGGAACCTTAGGTTCCGCTGGTAATTCTTGTTGTTTTGTGAAGACCTTCCATAGGGCATCTTCAACGCTGTTCTCTAAATCGGACACCATATCAATCTGCGAAGTGGTGAGAACCAGTCTGCTGGCAATGTTGTGGGAGCCGGCCATCCAAAATTGTCCCCTAAACTTTCGTCTCTTTTTCTAAAAGTTCGCAAGTTCAAAATAATCACATATCAAATCAATGATTGAAAATGTTCAAATGCGACACTAGTTGTAATTTAAATATTACAACCCAACAAAGTTTTAAAATTAGAGTAGTTCAAACTTGAAATCAGCTAGCACCTGTGGTCTAGTTGCTCCCTTCAACCGCCCATAGGTGCTCAATCAAATCTTTCTTCAGTTGATCATGAGTTGCTCGATGCCGAATTTGTTGATGCATTTTGATCTGGAAGTTCAAATCAATCATGTTCTCAAATTCAAGAGCTACGGCAACATCTTCACCCACGTCCTTCACGATCATGTTGTACATGATCACATAACATGTCATCATCTCCCACAAGATCTCCAGATTCCATTCTTTAGCAGTTCCACGGACAATGGCAAAACGGACATGGAGCACTCCAAATGCCCTCTTCACATCATTTCTAGTTGTTTCTTATCTTCGGGCAAGACGGGACATTTTTCTGACCAATTGGCTCAGAGACGGTTTGTGCAAAGGTAGCCCATGAAGGATAGATACTGTCAACCAGGTAGTAGCTCATGTTGTATTCATGTCCATTGACAGTATAGTTGCAAGGAGGAGCTTTCCCTTCAGTCAGCCTAGCAAACACTGGACACCGCTATGGCACATTGATGTCATTGTGAGATCCGGCCATGCCAAAAAAGTGTGCCAAATCCAGAGATCATGTGATGCAACTACTTCAAGAATGATGGTAGGCTTCTTAACAAGGCCCTTATATTGCCCTTGTAGAGCTTTTGGATAGTTCTATCATCTCCAGTGCATGCAATCAAGAGATCTGAGCATACCTGTCCACCCTCTTGCTTTGGACATATCTGAGAGCCTCTCAGTGTGCGATAATTGGTTCTCTCAAGAACTGACGTCCAAACACCTCATGTGTCTACAAGTTAATTATTGGACATGCATCATGTAATCTCAAATCCAACGTATTCAGTCCAACATAAAGAAACTTGAAAGAGCGAGACTCAATTCACCACAAAAAGGATAGAGGGGAAAGAACATCATATGATCCAACTTTATTAATAAAGCTCAGATACAATCAAGATCGAGTCCATCAAGAACATGAGAGAGAGGGGGGGGATCAAACGCATAGCTACTAGTACATACCTCGGCTCACACACCATCATAAGAACGGAGGAGTTGTTGGTGATGGTGATAATAGAGATGTCCCCGGCAGCGTCTCGGTGCCACTGGAGGAGAGGAGGAACCTTCTTCTTACTCCTTGGCCGTTCGGGAGAGAGGGAGGTCTCCCCTAGATTGGATCTCTCTTATGTCTTTTGTATTTTGTGACTGATTTTATACTTGGAGATCCTTATCTCCGATCGAGCTGAAATTTTGAGGGGATTTTCCTGCGGAAATTAGCTTTATTGCGGTGAAAGAAGAGCTCCAACCGACTGAAGGGCTAGCCACAAGGGCCCATGGCGCAGCCAAGGGGTGGCCACGCCCCTGCCTTTGTGGGGCCCTCAAGCATAGTTTTGTGCTAATTCATTCGCCCAAAAATCACATATAATCTAGAAAAGTGCATATTAAATCACCGAGGTATTTTGACCTTGCGAGATATTGATTTTCTGTAAAACCAAAAGCAAGTAGAAAACATGAACTAGCACTGGGCAATAGATTAGTAGGTTAGTCTAGAAAAATAATATAAAGATGCACCAAAACCATATATAAATGATGTAAATATAGCATGAATACTTCATAAATTATAGATACGTGGGAGACGTATCGGTTGACATCGACTCGACGAAGCAATGGTGTGGGATGCCAGTGCAGGGTGGTCCGCCAAGGTGATGACGCAACTTGGCCGACGTTGGCTCGACGAAGCGATGGTGCGGGATGCAGGCACATGTCGGAATCTATGGAGCAATGAGGTCGGCCCGGTGAGATACCGGTGCGCCGATGAAGAGCACCTCAGAATAGGACCAAATTTTGCATGCAAGTGCTTGAGAACATAGCATATGACCCCACAAAAATCCTCCTTAATTAAAAGTCGTCTGATAGGGCGCTCATGGGCAAAGATGAACTCGGGTTGGATCTGTTTCATGCAGAAAAAATATTCGCAAATTGATGCATCGGAGTTTGAACCGTTGGATTGAACTAAAAGTTGGAGGGATTGTAGTCATGACAATTCTTCATAATCTGAACGGCTGGATCATAAAAACGATGCAAGACTTATTTGTTTTTGAATTATTAAAACTCAAATCATTATTCCTTTTTCCCAATAAGGGTGAGGCATATGCTTGCACTCAGCTTTGTATAGGTAATTGAGTGGCTGACTAACGCAGACAAACAATTTTACTATCGTACCTTGTATGCCTCAGATTGGTATTTTTGAAGTGATCTCTAATGCATAATTTGGTTTGTCTACGACGGACACTTATTTGTTACCAACATAATATTGGCATCTGCTCTACACCTTGGCAATGGAAATTTTGACTCCACAAAAACATTTCTTCTTTCTTCACATTCATAGCAATGGGACTAAGAGGATTGCATGTATTACTCCCATGCTAGTTAACTTCTCAAGCTTGCACGGAGGATAAGGATATATTTTTGGAGGTTGGTATTCAATGTAAGCTATTTTTGCGGGGATCTTCAATGTAAGCTTAAGAGCTAGAAACAATGAGCATACTTAGTCAATTTCTTACTCAAGGGCGAGTAATATTTAATCTTTGGGAGGTTGATGGCTCTATTTTTTTACCCATTTAAAGCTCATTTATCGCATAAGTTGGAGAAGAAGCTCACGTCGGTGCTCATACCCTTGGTGCATAACTTGAAGAAGAAGCTCTCCGCCTGGCGGGCATCGATGCTCGGTGTGTATCCCAATATCCCTTGGTAGGCTTGACAACCGAGATCTCCATCGTCCTGGTGTGGACCTTCGTGCGCGATGGCTCTGGTTGCAATGCACCATCCCCTTGCGTCGGTGGCATCTACTTCACCTTCCTGTGACCCTTGACGTTCAGGAAATTTTCCATGCCTCTACCTTTTGGTCTTTGGAGATGGAAACACAACTCATTTCTGGAAAGATCATTGGATTGAAGGCAAGTCCATTTCAAAGCTTGCACCACTTATTTTCCTCCTTGTTCCACATCGACGGCGAAAATCCTGTTTTGTTCAGGAAGGTCTCCACCTTCGCTCCTATATCCAAGACATCCAGGGCGCACTCGATCCTATGGCCATGGTGCAATACATCGATCTATGGGACCGTCTCTGTCACTTCCCGCTCTCTGGCGACCCTGACAGGCTTGTATGGCGTTGGACAGTCTCCGGTGTTTACTCACCAAGTCCTGCTACGATGTCTTATTCTTGGGCTCTAGTGCAGGTCCGGTTTTCAAGCTCACTTGGAAGACATGGGCACCGTTGCGGGCCAAGGGTTTCATTTGTCTTGTCGTCCTGGACAGTGGAGAGGCTCGCTCGCCGTGGTCTACCCCATGTCGATCACTATGTGTTCTGTGATCACGTCCCCGAGGAACTGCAACACATACTCGTTGGATGCTCATTTTACGGGCAAGTTTGGCTTGAGCTCCTTTTTTGATGATGGCATTCCTTGACTGTTCTACTCTACGCTCACTACCATGCCGCCTTACGTGGTCTTGTGAGTTGTAGCCCTATGACTATTTTATTTTCTATTAGTCTATACCTAATAATAAAGGGACTATTTTATTGATGAGATTCTATAAAAAAATTGCTTATTTAAAAAATGTTCGAAATTTTAAAAATAACAAAAAATGCTCATGATTTTTTAAAATTTTCGTGTATTAAAATTTTTAATGAAATTAAAAAAATCTCGCCAATTCAAAAGATGTTCATGAATGGAAAAATATCCTAAAAATTAAAATATGTTTGTGGCTTGTAAAATAGTTTATTCATTCATAAAATGTTCGATAATTTAAAAAATGTTTTTTAAATCAAAACAATGTTCGTGATGAAAATTTGTTCCACCAATTTACAAAAAAATGTTCATTGATTCTAGAAATGACCGCCGATTCAAGAAAAATGTTTAAACAATATGCACAATTCAAAAAAAATTGCAAATAGTATAAAATGTTCATCATTTCAGAAAATGTTCTCAATTTTAGGAAATGTTTGAAAATTTGTAAAAGTGTTCACGAATTTGAAAATTATTCACAATTTTAAATATGTGCATGAATTTAAAAAAAGTTCATGATTTCAAAAATTGTTCATGATTTCATAAAAGTGAGAGTGATTTGCTAGTATCTATCAACGAAAAGATACACCATTTTGGGTGTTCATGAAAAAAATAGTTTATGCCTTTGCTTGGGGAAATATCTAGTGCATATTGTACTAGCAACAAGAATCTGTCCTACTACAAAATTAGAGATCCAAATTGAAAACGCAACATTAGAAAACAAAAAAGACAATTTCACACATGATATAGAAAATGGGCTGAATTCAAGGCCCAGGTTAAATTAGGTACTATTCGCAGCATGATTTGTCATTTTTGGTTCTAACTATGTTCGTTGAATTTGAATCTAAAATTTTATATCATACTTACACTCCCAACAAATTCCATAATTTTTCATGTTTATAAAAATGATATACGGAAATCGGTGCACCGGTGGCACCAAATTCACCGTTGCACCAGATACGTTGGGCGCGTGACCTGTAGGCACAGACGGCACGGCCCACGACACACTACACGCCCAACCGCGTGCATGCATCTCGATCGACATTGTCCCGGCCGACGACACGCGCCGAACCAGAAGTACCTGGGTTTTTTTTTCAATATTGTCGTGAGGCCAGTTTGGGTGGATGGACTAGCGGATCGGCGCGAAATACCACGACCCAAACGTGAACGCCATGGCTAAACTAAGTGGAGAAAAACGAGACTACCGCGTGGCATAGTCAAGCAAGGGACAATTACAATGTCAGAGAGAGAAGAAAAAAGGGCATAAGCTCATGTCAGGAGTTGCAACGATCATTGGTAAAAGATTGCGGCTACAAACGAGAAGAGCATAGCTCTGGCTCTTGTAATGTAGAGCGCCGCTGCCCATCGTAATATACAAGGGAGAATAATAGTACACTTGAAGAATCTGCAATGACAACGCCACACACACACGGACGGTCGTTGAAGAGAAACGCGTCCTTGGCCCTCTGATCTGATGCTTACAAGGTGTACAACATACTACTGCCACTAACCCTTTCCTCCCAAGGTACAGACTACAGAGAGAGAGAGAGAGAGAGAGAGAGAGAGAGAGAGAGAGATAAACAGTGACGGCGTCATCAGATGTTGCATCTGTCGTATCCGGAGAACCACGAGTTGAGGTCAGTGCTCTTGGTGACCTCCAGTGATCCCTGCTGGTGAATGGCGTCCAACTCCCCCCTCCATTGCTGATCATCACCAGGGCTACCACCAACCGAGTCATATCTGGGTGCAGAGTCGAGATTGCTGGATGCCGCAGGCAGAGGTGTAGCATCGTTGTGCTTGGAGTACTCTGTCAGGCGTTGATTTAGCGCGACGATTTCATGGTCGTAGTTCTTCTTTAAGTTGTCTATCTCCTGATAGGCTTTCTCCGTCTCCTGCTCTGCTAACAAGGCTCGGTTCTGCAACACACACACACATTGTTTTACTACAACTGAAAAACGTACTCTCCTTAATAAACTATGTACTCCGCAAAAAAAAAAACTATATAATACATACAGCACACTAGCAAACTCAACAACCATGTAACCATCAGCCCAGTTAAACCGCTGTATTAGCACTTTCAATGTGTGTTTAGGTTTGATGATATTCCAAATTCCTGATTTCGTGAACTATATTATAAATCTGCAGCTATCTAGATCTAGTACATTCCATGCATCCTGCTGTTATGTCTAACGAAATGGTCCATCAACAACAGAAATGGTGTAACTTCCAAAAACAACAGAAATGGTGTAAGATCTGAGCAACCCAGGAAATTCATACCTGGGCAACTGTTGTCGCTTCCTCGGCCTCCTTCAGTCGTACCAGCAATTCACCAGCAGCTTGAACAGCCTCAGCTGTATCCTTCCGCTGGTCGTGAAGGCTTTTATTTTCTGCTCTCAGAAAAGAGATTTCGGCACCAAGGGAGTTGAGGAACCTTAGTTCGACTCCTTTGACACCAGCTTTTGCAGCCCTCATCTTCACATCTTCAACCCCATCAAGGATCTTTCTGTGCATTGCATGCAAACCAATATGCCTCTCTTCAAGGTCAGCATATTGTTCCAAGATTCTAGTATATCCCTGCATCGCTGTTTGCAATGCTTCCTTCGATTCCTCTGAGCATTTTTTCTCTGACTCCAATTCCGACCGCAACCTTCCAACAAGAGATTTGTTTGCTTCAAGGTCAGCCCTGAGCTCATCCATGAGAGCAATCCATTTACTCTCAGCTTCAGCATAATCAGCAGCTTCCGCAATGTTAGCATCACCATCATCATCTTTTGTCCCAGGCGAAGGATTAGCACTCTGATGCAATTGCGGTGAAGGCCACAGCCTGCGAAGCGATGCAGAAGATGAAAGCATATAATGCAACTGACTCTTCAGATGATGTATCTCTTCCTGTAAAACCTCTTTCTCATCCATGTAATTCCTGCACAAGTCCAATTCCCGCTGGAGTGCCTTCACCTCAATTTCAGCACGTAGGACTTCAGGGTGGTTGTCATATTTCTTTTGGAGGATCTGCACTTGTCGGATCAAGGATATTAGCTCGCAAGTAATAAGAATAAAAAGAAAGTATTGTCTATTTATATAGTACAAGAACTATAGATTTCAGACAACCTTATGCTCATTCATAAGAGAGAGATACTCCTCATGTATAAATTCATCAGTCGGTAAAGTTCCATCCATCAAACTTTCAAGCCTAGCAATCTTGCCTTCCATTGTTTGTGCAATTACAGCATTGCATTCTCGCTCATGCTTGTACTGTTGCACCTAGAATATCAGAATGGTCAGGGGGGCCAGAAAATAGTTTCTTGTTTCTGAGGAGAGAAGAAAAACACTCACCAAACGATTTAGCTGTTGAATTTCTACAGCTTGCTTCGCGCACTGTTCATCACGTGCCATTTCTCGCCTGATTGATCCAGCCAGGACCTTCTCCACAGCCTATACAGACATAATTTAAAAATAAAGCTCCAGCTAGTTTAACCAACTGGTGAACTTACTTTTGTGTGAACTTACTTTGAGAATCTGCTGCTGCTTTAGGCCATCAGATGGTACTGCTCCATCAGCTGGTACCAATTGCAGATCTCTGCAAGCATCAGGATCCTTGCTCTCATTTGAAGAAATCTCAACTACACAAGAAGGAACTAGAGCCAGAGTGTTATCTCTTGCTTGAGATTCTTCAGGGTCAGTCTGAGTCGAGACATCAACCTTGCAAGGCAGAACATCCCTAATTCTAGCATTTAACCCAACTGAGGCTCTCCTCCATGCACCGTTGTTTTGGTGACTTTCAATGACTTGAAGTCCTCTCTGTATACTGGCAGCGAGATTTAAGTTGCATCTGTCTTCTCCAAGTTTACTAGCATCAGAACAAGACCTTTTGGTAGGCATCAAAACTTTATCTCCATCAAACGCATCAACATGTGAAAAACCAGCATTTGTCACCTCTGAAGCTGGGAGCCTTTTGAAACCAATATCTCCAGCAAGGGCTATTACCATATCATGATTACTGGGCTTCTCAACATCATTCTCATCTATCTCCATCTCTTCATCGCTGTCTTCTTTGATAGCCTGGAATGCCGTAGGACGATTCAAGCTCATTTTTAGCAGATGCAAACTGCGCCTAGCATTCCAACCAGTAGAAAAGCTGCCATTGCCTCCTTCAGAGCCTCCATTAGATTTCATTCTGTGGAGTTCATCCTGCAACAAAACATTAGCGGTGAAACTTGAGTCAAAGAGAAAAACATTATGGAGAGAAATTGTGCTTTCAATATTAACGCAATAGAACCTTCAGGTGTCTGATCTGCTCATGCAGTGCATTGACATCGTCCTCTTTTTGTTCATTAACAACTGCATTGTTTTTTATAGCTTTAGCGCGTTGAGCAAACCTTAGAGTGCTTAAGGTTTCATTCTTACATCTGTATAGGAACACAGAAAGTATGGTGAGGAAACAACATCAGAATAGCACAAAAAGAAGACTTCTGGTTCAACTTGGGTAATACCTTTCTGATGGCGAAACAGCACAAATCATTGCAAGCATTGCATTACCACCCAGGGATTCTTGTAATAGAAATGTCAACTTTGAATCGCGATATGGAACGTGCCTTTGTTTTCCAGATTGTGAAATTTCTGCTAGTATATTAATCAAGTTTCTGCAGTGACGAAAAACATATTGATCAGAACCTCAATTCCACACCTATTAGCACATCATGACAAAATGTGCAAGGTGATTCTTTTGGTACAGTGATTAATCAGATCTATTTACTCTGCTAAAGTACACCAAGTAGTCCAAGTCTAGCCAAAAAAAAAAGGTCCCACAAATACACCAACATAGATTATGCCAAGAACAAGCAACTAGCGAAGACCTGACATAAATTCTTTAACTTCGCTATTCAAATAAACAGAACCTTACCCAAGCGCTGAAAGTGACCGATTTATATTTCCTGCTTCTTTTAGGCGATCCCCAGCTGCATGGGTTAGCTTTTGCCGCTCAGATCCAGCAAGATCTACTAAATTTATCCTGCTTACTCTAATGCTGTTTGAGCCATCTTCAAGATTCTATAGAATAATAACAAACCATTAATGAATTAACAGATGTATCTAAACTGAAACTAGCAATGATTGAAGACAATAATTATTGGGAATTAGTTTGTGGATAACCATTTTGCATTCTATTTCTAAATAAGTTTATCCATCACTACCTCGTTACTCTTATGTTTGCACCAGAACTGAGACCTCCATTTATTACACATTTTGTAAAACTTTACATCTTGCATTATGCAAACAGCAGCAACCAGCAGGCACCAAAAGGAGGAAAAGAAATGCCAAAGGAAGCAGCTGTGATATAGTGTGTCCCAAGATAATTGATCCTATTCATAAAATAGAACAAAATGCAAGCTTGAGCAGAATGATTTCTTCTTCCACACCTTTTAGAGCTATGCCTTAAGGAACCTTTCAGTATTCCATATGTGAAACATCAGAAGGAACTTCTAAAACCTAAAGGAGATCCAGTAATATATGTCAAGGTATATGCAAACATTGGCGAAAGTGCAATGGGCCTTCAACCTATCATGGAGCACACAGGCCTCACCATTTGGTGCATACATTTGCTGAAATGGAATAAACAACATCTAGACCAGGACATAGCTGAGCGGCAAACGCGGAAACAGAACAATTTATACTTATAGAAGCACCACAAGTGAAGAGAGCATCACCATCGAATAGACACGAACACTTACTGCAGGTAAAATAATTGCACTCCACAGGTATGATTACTGAAAATATAATGTAATAAGCCCAAATTCAACGACCACCTTCGATTCAGATTTTCACAGATTTAAAGACACAATCAGAACATCAAAAGTCAGGAATATTTACTGCGGGTTAAATAATTGCATCTCACAGGTATGACAAATGGAACAATAATGTAACATAAGGCCCGCTTCAAGAACTACCTTTGATTCAGATTTGATGACACATGTAAAAACACAATGAGAGCGTGAACTATCTGCATTCGCACTTGTTGACCCTGTTCTCCGGTTCGCCAATCCCTGCACAAAATTCAAAATTAAACTAAGACATATGATGATGTATATGCATGGGTTACTGGAAAATATCAATCTGGTGAAATAAGCGTCCAACTACTGTGATCAGATTTGCAGCAACAAGAGAGTGCATCATCTGTAAATGAAATATTTGCAAGAAAAATATCTTCCAACAGAGTACTCCTGTCTTCCAAAACAACCAGAAGTCAAGTAATAAGCCTCTCCAATCTTCACTATTAACATCAAAGGAATTTGAGAACAGGCAAAAAGCATTTGCACATACTTTCATTATGAGGAGAAGAACAATAGATACAAGAGTTTGGACCAGGACAATTAGTGCTCAACAATTCCACACATAGACAACAAAGGACCAACATCTGACACAGATCTAAGTCCTACTACTCACAGTGACTCACTCAACAGCCCCAACTTGGGGTGGGACCATGGTAGGCATGCCTCCAGCACGGAATAAACTATCCACATAATTGACACAGAAAGTATATCACCAGATGCAAGACTAGGACAAATAAATGTAAGATGTAATATATGAAGGAAACACAGTTTAAGCAGTTAAGCTCGGAATGCTGGTAAAACTACAATGAGGTTCAAAATCATACTCCCTCCGTTCCTAAATATTTGTCTTTCTAGATATTTCAACAAGTGACTACATACTGAGCAAAATGAGTGAATGTACACTCTAAAATATGTCTATATACATCCGTATGTGGTAGCCCATTTGAAATCTCTAGAGAGACAAATATTTAGGAACGGAGGGAGTATTTGAGAATGATAAGTACCCGACAGCTCCTTTTGAAATTATCGTCAAATACTGATCACCACAAATATATGAGAGCAAATGCATATCAGGAAGTAAGTAATTATCAATATCGTGATGCCCACGCACCTTCACCAATAGCTGAGTTACATCTTTCATAGTGAAAACGAACTCCTTTGTCAACGATTCAACATAAACACAAGCAGTTTTAACATCCTCTCTTATCTGCCAATGAATGGGTCGTATTAGTAAAAAAAGTGAAAAAAATGCTACCATATTTCGCAATTTGTTTTCACCTGAAGATTTTTTTGCATGGGATCTAGCAAATCAGTTATCTGTTCATTGTAGATCTGCACATATTAATCAACATGGATCAGATTTTCTATCGCCGACAAAAATAACTACAAATATGTTGTAGGTACTAAGCATAGAAATTGCCTCGAGAAAAGAGCAGGTGCAATTGTAAATTAGTTCTTTGTCTCTGTGTTTCCCTTGTTCCTGCAGATGTAAGAGCAAAATAAGCTTCAAGTAGGAAAACTTTGAAACATAAAAAACAGCTAGGAAACCCGTTGAGTTACTTCTTTAATCCGGGAGAACAACTGCTCAAAAACACGGGGTGTCAGTCCCCTCTCGCAGCCCATCGAGTCTCCTGAAATTGCAGAGAGAGGTCCCCACATTGTGTATGTCTTTCCACTCCCAGTCTTTCCATGATCAAATGAAAATGAGAGCTTACTCAGCATGTTCCGAATAACTAGTTATAAGTAGATTTATAAATGTTAAACTTATGTAAAAGTTACCTGGCCATAGGCAAATATCGAGCTGTTGAACCCTGACAAGCAATTCTCGACCAGCGGTTGTCCAACAAGCTTGAATAGATCTTCCTATGAATTCCAGGAAAAAGAACTTCAGGGCACCAAACAACAATGCTGTAATCAAACCATTAACTAGGAAAACAACACAGTAACTTAACCAGTAATAATTATGATCTCCCAAGCAAAAATTCCAGAAAAGTACACAAACTAAATTTGACAAAGCATCCCATCAAAAAAACCTTACACAATTGAAACTTCAATACGGAAAGCACGACATATGGAAACTATTTAATGCGGTAACAAGTAAGCATAGCATAGTAATTTCCACTAGAACCACACCGAGACCCTGACCATCAATGTGCTGGCTAAATCACGCTAAAGACATTCTAAAACCACCAAATAACAAACAAAAAATCGGCTCATATTCACCAACAAAATGACCAAACCAATTACATCATTGTGCTATCAAGTACTATCAATTATCTAAAATCTCACTGTTACTCATAAGCATTGCAGGGCAGGAAATGGAACCCTTTTCCAGTATAACCCCAGAGTATAGCACATGTTCGCATAAGAGTCGGAGCTAATATGTAACCGCGAATGTGCTCAACCCGCTGAAAACCACCAAAAATTTAGCTAACCCCTCATCTAAAAGAGCCCACAAAATCTTCCCAAGGCAGAAGGCAACGCCTCTAAGCCCCAGATTTCACCCCCAACCTCACCTGCGTGGAGGCTGCATCGGCGACCGCGTCGAACGTGAAGTCCTGCCCCTGGATCGCGACAGAGTTGGTCGCCATCTTGCGAACGCACGCGTCGGGGCCCCGCCCATCCTCCCCAGCCTCCTCCCCCTCCACCGAGCACGGGGGGCGTATCCTGACCACCACCTGTCACCAAACCACGCGAAACCCCTGCGTTAAACCAGATCTAGCGCCCCGCCAAATCCCAACAGCCCGAAAACCCTAGAGCGTACCTGGACCCCGGAGTCGGACGCGGTAGCGGCCTCCGGCGGCGGGCCTACGGCGGCCCTCGCGGGGGAGACGTCGAGCTTCCGCTTGAGGGGGTTCGACGACGGGGGTCGCGGCGGGAGGCTCCGGTTCCGTGTGAGGAGCGGCTTGGCGGCGGAGGAAGGGGAGCGGTAAGGGGAGGCGTGGTCCCCGGAGTGGGGATGGTGCGCCGGGGTGGAAGGGTCAACGTTCTCCTTGGGCGTGCGGCGGCGCGGCGGGGTCTCGCCGCCGGAGAAGGGGGGAGGCGGCGTGGTGGGGTGGCGCGCCTGCCTGGAGAAGAGCGACCTCATTGTGGGAGGAGACGTTGGGGATGAGAGAGGGTGGAGGGGGGAGATTTGAAATTTTTTGAAGGGAAGACGAGAGGGAAGGAAGGAACAATAGATGATGCGATGGGTCCGATGGGATCTCGCCTTGGGCACTGTGTGAGCGAGGTGGGGACGGTCAACTCGACCGGGTGAAGCATCGGACGCCACGTGTGGGGCCCCCGTGGCATGGCTGTCGACCTCAGCTGTAGAGAACTGCGCGGAGCACGACCAAACCAGTTTTTGAATCTTTCATGTGGGGCGCATTCGAAATCTCTAGTAAATCCTCGAAAAACACGATCCCGCAAAACCAATTTCGGGTACCCAATAACTGATGGTAAACGTTTCTAGTCGGCGCGCCGGCCGAAGCTTTGGCCGGTCGCGCGCGACCCGTGCGATATTCTTTCTATCGTGTGGCTAGCCATGCATGCGGCCTCACTCCCGTGGTGGGACGCGTGGTTGACAGGCCCACCATCGCTAGCACCTGGCCTTATCCTTTCCCGCAGGCTTCACACCCATTCATTTTTCTCAACATCAATGCCCAAGCCTGTGCTGCTTCCTCTCTCTTCTCCCCACATCGATGGCCACCGTGCGCAAGCTAGATCAAGCAACTGGGGCGGGGGAAGTGGGGAGTTTTGTGCTGAAGTCGCCGTCGGTTGCCTCTGCATGTTCCATCTCCTTGCAACTCCGGCGATCCCCGGCTATCTTCCCATGTCGCGAGTGGAAGATTTTCTCCTGTCTTCGATTTTGCTCACACGATTTGTAGCTTTTTGAATCGCTTGTAGCAGCTTTTCAAGTAAATCGGTTGAATCCTTTCTAAATCACTTCTAGATCCAGCTTTCGTCCAAATGGATGTTTTTTTGCATCTTTTCCCCAAAATCACCGGTTCCAGCTCACCCAACAACCGGTTGAAGCTTTTTATTCAGTGGGTTGTAGCTTTTTTGGATATTTTTATCCAGTGCTGGAACCGTTCAGCTCAGTGATGGAACCACTAGTTGGGGATGTTACAATCAGGGGCACTTTTTGCTGGAACGATGTTCTTTTTTTGCTGGAACCGGTCATAATTTTTGCTACCACCTGGTTTGATTTTGCTGGAACCAGTCTAAAAATTGCTACCACCGTCTTTCGATTTTGCTGGAACCGCATTATTTTTTTGCTGGAACCGCCTTTTTATTTTGCTTCAACCTGACCATGGTAGTTTTTGTTGCTGAGATTTTTGCTGGAACTGGCTTTAATTTTTGTTGGAACCAGCTAAATTTTTGCTGCTACGGTGACAATGACGGGAAGCATCTGTGTGTTTTGCTGGAACCGGAGATTTTGTTTTGCTTCCACCGAAAGAATTTTTTGTTGGCACCGATGACGGCTTTTTATGAGTTCGTTTTTGTGTTGGAAACGGTGGTGCATGCTTACGGCGGCGAGCGAGGGACTGCTGCTGCAACCAGGGTGGTGATAGAGTTGCAAATCGTCAATGAAAGGGAGATTGAGACCCAGAGAAGGTCATGATGTAATACCGGTGGATGTGCGGCGAGCGGAGGCAAGCTGGTTGCGCCGCGACGGTGCGACGGAGCTGCGGTGGGGTGGGGACTCGAGCGCTGCAGGATGGGGTGGATGGCCGCGCGCGGCGAGGCGGACAGCGCGTGACGATGCAGTAAAGACGCGTGGGGGGGAGGAGAGGGACACGTTGACTTAATCTGACGGTCACACGCGGGCCAATCTGACGGTGAGTGGTCGACCGGCCCAAAGTTGGGCCGGCGCGCCGGCGCAGATTACTGCCCATAACTGATTTAGGGCATTTGTACCGTTCAAAGTTGCGCCGTACCGCAAACCAGTTATTGGGGTTTGAGCAAATTCATAATTTTGAATAACATAAACTTAATACTCCCTCCGTCCCAAAATTCTTGTTTTAGATTTGCCTAGATACGGATGTATCTAATATTAAAACGTGACTTGATACATTCGTATTTAGACAAATTTAAGACAAGAATTTTGGGACGGAGGGAGTACAACAGTAATATAAATCAAACTTATTAATGTTTTAGCACTATACAATTAAGTAATAATCTCAATTACAACAAATGTTCAAATCCGAATAATTAAAACAATAATGAATGGTCTGGAATGGAAAGAATGGTTCAAATCACACATGAATGCAAATAAGATCAAATGAATAAAATGGGAGTTTACTTCCCATACAGTTGCCACTCCTGCTCAATAAGATCATCACGGAGCTGGGTGTGTGTCCTTTTCCTCAAGCCGGTAGGTCCCAAGAAATGCATTATCTGGTTCGGGTTCCTGCTAAGCTTAACACAGCTACAAATATTGTTATAGAAAAACTCTTAAGTTTAAATCACTCTCGTCCTCGATAATCATGTTGTATAGAATTACACATACGGCCATAATATTTGAGAGGGGTTTTTTATCCCAAAAGTGAGTAGGACCTTGAACAACGGCAAACCGGGCTTGCAACACACCAAATGCCCTCTCAATATCCTTTCGGCATGCTTCTTGTGCTTGGGGCAAAATTAGCTTGTTTCTTACTGATGGTCTTCACAAATGTTGACCATGAAGGATAGATTTGGTCAGCAAGATAATACCCCATGGTATAGTCATGTCTATTGATGGAGTAGTTGCAAGCCGAAGCATCTCCACTAACAAGCCGAGCAAGAAGATGTGGTCTCTGCAACACATTGATGTCATTGAGAGAATCTGGCAAGCCAAATAAGCAATGTCAAATCCACAAGTCTAGTGAAGCCATGACTTCGAGAAGAAAAAAAATGGGATCACGGTGATGGTCGATGTATTGCCAGTGACAAGCCGTAGGGCATGTTCTTCCACCTCTAATGCATGCAATCCACACTCCATCTAAGCGAGATAATTGTTTTTCTGAATGTTCGCTCTCCTAGGGCCTCGGGACGCTGTGGCGACTCGCATTCTCTAGGGCATGATCTCCTGCTGGGATCGCAATTGTGACTGTGATCTCCTCTTTTCCCCCCGTCCCCAGTTCTTCTCGTTGTCTTGCTCCGTGACAGAGTCTCTTTTGTGATGTTCCGGGTAACCAAGGGGCATTCGTTTGTATCGCTACCCACGCTTGGCAGTTGCTGGTCGTGATTCTATCGCCGTTGAGATGGCCAAGACCACAGGGACGGCTGCCTCGATGGCCATTTTTTACGACTGTTGGTGGCGGTGTTGTGACGCTAGAGCAACTGCTTCCTTCCAAAGGGAAGGCGGCGACTGTTCTGTGTCCTACGACTGATGTTGGTAGTTCGGGGTCTTCTTCCCATGTCGAGGACATGATGCAGCATCTTCGTCTCACTACGGTGGAGGCACAACTAGTGGTGCTAGATGATGTGGACGACGATGATCTTGTAGCGCCTTATTATGCTTTGGTGGGGAAAGTTATTTATCCCAATGTTCTTCATATTCAGACTACTGCATCGGCAATGAGGCCGGCGTGGGGCAATCCGCAAGGGTTGTTGTTCCATCCAGTAAGAACCAATTTGTTTATTGCGGAGTTTGGCTCTCAGATGGAATGTGATCGGTCATGGAAGGCTCGCCTTGGATGGTGGGTAAGCATGTCGTTTTTTTCAAGAATTTTGATGTGGATGTGCAGCCTCCGTAGACCAAGTTTGATCGCTTGGCCATCTGTGCCAACATTATAAATCTTCCTGCTAGAATGATGAAAGCTATGTTAGGTATGGAATTTGCTAAACCTATTGGAATAATTTCCAGAGTTGAATTCGATGTTGATTGTTAGTACCGTAAAAAATGTGTCACGCACCCAACTGTGTGCCATGGCCGCCCTTGGACCACGCTCAAGCAGACAGAAGAGCTGCATGCCTCTACTCATCGCAGTGGTGGTATGCAGATCTTCATGAAGAAGAACAACGATGATCAACCTCATTCGATGCAATGTGGGTTCAGTGGTGGCATGCAGACCTTTGTTCAAAAGACCTCCATGCCTATCCATCAAGCCGCCCAAGATAAGGAGAAAACTAGATCAAGCTGCCCCGCAACAGCTATCGCCAGCCAAGACCCATGAACGACCTCCCGACATTCATAATTAATGTCATAGTAATCAATGATTTCTCTAGCTTCACAAACTATGTAATCAAATTCGTTCATGAGGGAACACTGACAAGGTGACTCTAAGGCGACCTCTGCGCCGGCGTCCACCTCCATGGTCGATGGCCACTCCGGCACCACACACCACCATTCGCTGGCGAGGCATGGCTCCCCTCGTGCTCAACTTTGTTAGTGGCAAGACTTTCCAAGCAAAGATGAGGAGGAAGTTTGGACACCCTGTGGTTTTCTCACCAGGGTTTTGGCAAAAGGAGTTCATCTTGGTAGTCTCTTTTTGTCGTGCAACATTCTGCCTCGACATCCATACGGTTAGTATGGTTCTTCAAGCTTGTTTTGGTGGGTACCCTCAAGGCTTTCGTGTTCGCTGCTTGAAGGATCGATCTTTTCAATTTTCGGTTGCTTTGAAGTCTGTGAGGTTTGAAGTTTACAATGCGGGTAGAATTTTTGAGAAAGATTTTGAAGTGGTTTTTAATCTTTGGGGGAACGGTTGTCCTCGGTGGCATAAAGAGGAGATCAATTTTTATCGTGAAGAAGATGAGGAGTGGTCTCTAGTTGGCCGGAATGGTTAGGTTGTCGCCGCCGGTGATCGTTGCCAGGAGGCAGTGCCGGGGAACCAGCAGATCTCGGTATTCCAACGCTTGTCCGCTCCCGATCGATCAGTGCTTGACCAACATTCATTTCATCATAACTCCCCAGCTAATGACTGTATCAATGAGGCATCGAATGCTTCTGCATGGCCAAGCACTACTATAGTGCAGGATGATCGACATGATTGGGATAACATGCAATTGACATGTTATACATGTGGCATGTTGGGCCACAAGGCCAAATTCTGTACACAACCAAGGCTAACTAGGTTGTTGTGACACTCGGATAATCAAGATACAGTAATCCCCTGTTAATGATGCCACGTCATCGCATTTACTGTTGACAGAAGTCGCGTTGACTCAAAACCGGTTCAAATTCAAATTCAAAATAAAGTCAAAAAAGGTTTTCAAATGTCAAAAAAATGTGCAAACTGTGGCAAAAAATTATAAGTATTATTGGTAAAGAAACCACATTTTTATAAAAAGGTTTATTTGCACTAAAATAAAGAAGACAATGCCAAAATAGCAACATTTATCCCATTTATAATTAATACAAAATTCAAATGAAATCATCTTGCCTTCAAACCTTTTTCTCGCAGTGCTAAATATTGCATGTAATTTATTGAGCCAAGTCTCATATTTTACAAAGTGAATGGGTGGCCTAACAATTTACAAATCAGAGAAGAAATAAAAGAAACAAAAAGAAAAATAAGAAAATGGACTGGGCTCTAGGTCAACAGTGGGAGCCCAGCCCACCTACCCACCTCCTCCTTCCTACTGCTCATCAGGAGCGATGTGGACGCGCGCGCCCCGTCCATGGCAATGGATGACCATGCGGCGTCCATCCCGTGGCTCCCCGACGTACATAAGGTCGCCCTCGTTCCCCTGTGAACCCTAGCCCCCCACATTATCCCCACCTCGCGTCGCTCTCTTCTCCTCGCGTGCGCCCGAACCACTGTCGCCACTAGCTGCTGCACTGTCGTGGCCACCGACCTCCCCGTTGGCCAAGACTTCGCCAGGAGCTTCGCCCGCCTCCTCTGTTTCGCCTACGTGGACCAACTCGGGTGCTACACCACTACACCGAGGGGATCGAGCCCTTCTTCAACCTCGGTGTCGCCACCGTCCACCATTCGTTCCACCGCTCTGGTCTGCTTCCGGCCTCGCCGAGCTCAACTATGGCCTCCCTCTAAGCTCCCTGTCCTCCGTGGCCTCTTCCCTCTATCCCCCGCGTCCCGTAGCTACGTTCCAAACGAGCGCCGCTGCCACCATCACTCGGCTATCGCAGCAGCCCTCACCTCCGCCCCTAGCTTCTGTCGTTGCTCCCATTCGATGCGGCATAGAAGTGCGAACGATCCCGACCAACCACGCAAAAAATGGTGCCCCGTAGCTCTTTTCCCGATGGTCGTCCGCACACAACCGCCGCAAACCTCGTCGCCGACCTCAACTCTGGCGACCATTCGGTCCACCTCTGGCACCGTCGAGTAGCGCACGATCCAACGAACCCAAAGCGCACACCACAGTTGCGTGCTGCTCGCCCGCGCGAGGCCACGCCTGGACCCTGTCCCCGCTCGTGCACTCGCCCCGCCACCTCCGTCCCCTCTCGCTGCTCCCCCTGCACCGCTTGGTTCCCGCCACCACTGGCTGCGCTCGCTGCGAGCTGCGCATCCCTGCCCTGCGCCCCTGCTGGTGGTCCATCGCTCGCCCTGCGCCCTGAACCCCTCGCTCATCCCTGCTGCTGCGGCTGCGGCTTCGCACCCGCGCAGTCCACTCGTCGGCTGCGTCCTGGCTGCCGCGGCCCCTCCAGCCTTCGCCGCGTGCGTTGGGGGGCTCTGCACCGCCCCTCCATTCCGTCCCCAGCCGTGCCTCGTCGGCGCGCCCGTTCGGGTGACGCCGCGACCGATCGAATGACGCTCCGAAGGAAGGTGATGTGCTCTTGATTCAGAATATTTTCAGGGGTGAGATATTTATTTTGCACACGAAGCTTCCAAAGGCTTCAGTGTCAGTGAGGGTAAGATGAGCATAGTAAGGGTTTAAGGATATATTCTTCTTCCTCCTCAGCAGGCAGTGCTTGCTCGATCACCAGCGTTTAATCTCCGGTAGCCTCCTTGCCCTTGTCCTCCTTGGCGAGTCCAGCGGGCTCTTCCCTCTTCAGCTCGATCTTCATCAATCAAGCATCCTCTTCCACATTGTTAGAGGAAGAAGAAGACATGATGCCTGGCTTAACAGATCTGACAGAAAACAACGAGAAAAGATAACAGGAGATTTCTCCGCGATACGGAGGTCAATAGATTCGGGGAGTATATAAAGATTTTTTATCTTGGGAAACAAGCAAACGGAAGAAAAACAGAGTCCAGAAGGTACCCGAGGTGGGCACAACCCACCTGGGCGCGCGCCCTGGTGTCTTGTGCCCATCAGGGTCACCTTCCTAGTAGTTTCTTATTTTCATAATTTTCTAAATATTCCAAAACTGACAAAAAATATTTTTGCGGATTTTTTGGAGTCCGTTTAATTATTGTATCACGTACCTCCTCTTTTTCACGATTCTGGAGTGTTCCAAAAGGTTTCTTTTATGTGTTCTTTCGGTGTCATAGTTTGGATAATATTGCTTTCAACATTAATGGGCGTACCTGAGATATAATGTTTTATTCGTCGCCCATTAATGACCTTCGGGTTAGTACCTTCGGCATTATTTATTTTGATAGCTCTAGATCGACAAACCTCCTCGATAACATAGGGTCGTTCCCATTTGGAGAGGAGTTTTTTTTGCAAAGAATCTAAAATCAGAGTTGTACAAAAGAACATATTCTCCAACCTTGAACTCATGCTTTTGGATTCTTTTATCATGCCATCTTTTAACTTTTTCTTTCAATAACTTTGCATTTTCATAAGCTTGGGTTATCCATTCATCTAACGAGCTAATAACAAATAACCTATTTTCACCAGCAAGTTTGAAATCATAGTTGAGTTCTTCAATTACCCAATATGCTTTATGTTCTAACTCAAGAGACAAATGACAAGCTTTTCCATAAATCATTTTATAAGGAAACATACCCATAGGATTTTTATATGCTGCTCTATAAGCCCAAAGTGCATCATCTAATTTTTTAGACCAATTCTTCCAAGACCTATTGACAGTCTTTTGTAAAATTAGTTTTATTTCTCTATTGCTAAGTTCAACTTGTCCACTAGACTGAGGATGATAGGGTGATGCAATTTTATGGTTAACATCATACTTGACAAGCATTTTATGGAAAGCACCATGAATAAAGTGTGAACCACCATCAGTTAGTAAATATCTAGGGACTCCAAACCTTGGAAAAATAACTTCCTTAAGCATTTTAATAGAGGTGTTGTCATCAGCACTACTAGTTGGAATAGCTTCCACCCACTTAGTAACATAATCAACAGCAACCAAAATATGAGTATACCCATTAGAGGAAGGAAAAGGTCCCATGAAATCAAATCCACAAACAGCAAATGGTTCAACAACAAGTGAATAATTCATAGGCATTTCTTGACGCTTACCGATATTACCTATTCTTTGGCATTCATCACAAGATAAGACAAACTTACGGGAATCCTTGAAGAGAGTAGGCCAATAAAACCCAGATTGCAATACCTTATGAGCGGTTCTGTCTCCCGCATGATGTCCTCCATAAGCCTCAGAGTGACATTTTCGTAGGATTTGTTCCTGTTCATGCTCAGGTACACAACGTCTAACAATACCATCTACTCTTTCTTTATGAAGATGTGGGTCATCCCAAAAGTAATGCCTTAAATCATAGAAGAATTTTTTTGTTTGTAAGTGAAGCTAGGTGGTATGTATTTAGCAACAATATAATTAGCATAATCAGCATACCAAGGTGTACTATTAGAGACATTTATTGCAGCTAACTGCTCATCAGGAAAGCTATCATTAATAGGTTGGGGGTGATTAAGAATATTTTCGAGCCTAGACAAGTTATCAGCTATGGGATTCTCTGCTCCTTTTCTATCAGTGATATGCAAATCAAATTCTTGTAGTAGAAGAACCCACCTAATGAGTCTAGGTTTAGCATCTTTATTTTCCATAAGATATTTTATAGCAGCATGATCGGTGTGAACGGTCACTTTGGAATAAACAATGTAGGATCTAAATTTATCACAAGCAAACACAACTGCTAAGAATTCTTTTTCAGTGGTAGCATAATTTTGTTGAGCACTGCCTAGAGTTTTACTAGCATAGTGGGTAGCATTTAGTTTCTTATCAACTTTTTGTCCTAGAACAACACCAATAGCATAACCACTAGCATCACACATAATTTCAAAAGGCAAATTCCAATCAGGTGGTTGAACAATAGGTGCAGAAATTAAGGCTTTCTTTAGTGTTTCGAAGGCTTCCAAACAATCATCATAAAAATAAAAGGGATATCCTTTTGCAAAAGATTTGTAAGAGGCCTAGAAATTTTAGAAAAGTCTTTGATAAATCTCCTATAGAAACCGACATGACTGAGGGAGTCCTGGATTAGGGGGTATCTAGACAGCCGAACTATATACATCGTCCGGACTATTGAAGCGTGAAGATACAAGACTCAAGACTTCGGCCCGTGTCCGGATGGGACTCTCCTTTGCATGGAAGGCAAGCTTGGCGATCCGGATATTGTGTTTTCTTCCTTGTAACCGACTCCATGTAAACCCTAGCCCTCTCTGGTGTCTATATAAACCGGAGAGATTGGTCCTTAGAAGGCCGATCACAATCACAATCATACCATCATAGGCTAGCTCTTAGGGTTTAGCCTCTACGATCTCGTGGTAGATCTACTCTTGTACTACTCATATCTTCAATATTAATCAAGCAGGAAGTAGGGTTTTACCTCCATCGAGAGGGCCCGAACCTGGGTAAACATTGTGTCCCTCGCTTCCTGTTACCATCAGCCTGAGACGCACAGATCGGGACCCCCTACCCGAGATCCACCGGTTTTGACACCGACATTGGTGCTTTCATTGAGAGTTCCTCTGTGTCGTCGCTGCAGGGTTTGATGGCGCCTTCAATCATCAACAACACGGTCCAGGGGGAGACTTTTCTCCCCGGACAGATCTTCGTGTTCGGCGGCTTCGCACTGCGGGCCAATTCGCTTGGCCATCTGGAGCAGATCGATAGCTATGCCCCTGGCCACCAGGTCAGGTTCGGAAACTTGAACTACACGGCGGATATTCGCGGAGACTTGATCTTCGACGGATTTGGGCCTGCGCCAGGAGCGCCAAACAGTCATGATGAGCACGGCTTAGACCTACTGTCAGACGAAGCTTGGGATATCATCCCTACAGTAGCCTCGGCTCTAAATCTGGAGCAGGTTGCGTTGCCTAAGGACGGAGGGATGGACCCCGCCCCGCAGGCCGCACACTCATCGGAGGTGGAGCTGAACACAGGTCTCACCTCAGCGGAAGCCTGTAACCCCGGGGCCCCGGACTTGTATCCGGTTGTTGGTTCCGGTCCGCACGCCCTCGAGCCAGCCGAGCCAGGTTGGGCTCCGGTAATGGAGTTTACCGCTGCAGACATCTTCCAGCACTCGCTCTTTGGCGACATGCTGAACTCATTAAAGTCTCTCTCTTTGTTAGGAGGCTCTGGGACGAACTATGTCCAGCTTGAGTGGGAAGCGGGCGATAAAGGAATTCACTGCCCACCCACCACCCACTTCATTGCCACGATCGATGATTTAGCCGACGTGCTTGACTTCGACTCCGAAGACATCGACGGTATGGACGACGATACAGGAGAATTATAGGAGCCACCGCTCACAGGGCGGTGGACGGCCACCTCCTCATACGATATATACATGGTGGACACTCGGAAGGAAACCAATGGCGACGAGGCAGCAGAGGATAACCCCTTAGGAGGAAAAGCAAAGCATGGGCGTCTTCAGCGCCGCTCCAAGCCCCGCCACATCAACACCGGCCCCGGAGATGGAAGCAATCCGGATGGTGCCGAAGAGGAATACAGCCCTGATAAGCATACCTTCAAGCAAGCCGGCCCGGCCACGGTGGGATACTTGGAGAGGGACAACTATACGCCCCCCCTCCGAAGATGAGGTAAGCCTCGGCAATGATGAATTCGGCGTGCCTAAAGATCCAGTGGAACAAGTTCGCTTCAAGCGACGGGTCATGGCCACGGCAAGGAGCCTGCAAAGGAAGCAAGAGCAGCTTAAAGCTGACCAAGATCTGCTAGTGGATAGGTGGACCAAGATCCTGGCCACCGAAGAGTATGGACTCGACCGCCCTAACAAGGGGCATACGCGGCACAACTGGCTACCCCAACCTAAGCAGGAGAACCAAAGGCACACACCCCGACATCCACACATCACTACGGTCCAAGACAGTAAGAACGATACACGAAGAGGCATCCTTAAGCCTCGGCGCAATGGTCATAAACGTCAAGTCAAGGAAGCTGGTGCCAAGTCCAGCAACTCCCAGTCCGGTGAACGGACAAAGAATAGCTCAAGCCTATTCGGCCCGAGCCACACACTCGATCAACCGTGTGAAATTCACGGTACTCCTAGAAGGACGACAAAGCATACCAATAGAGAATGCCGAATCCTCAAAACAAAATGACCGATCGTGTGTCGGAAACAATGAGGGAGGCGTCTAGTCAAGAGACCCCCCAGAACATAAAAGTACGGCCGATCATCCCCGATCACACTTACCACATCAATTCAATTGCCATACCCCTAGACCTAGTAGTCCGGGGGCTCCATAACACACAAAGCCCCCACAGGTATGAAACCACAAATAACATCTTCTAAAGGATGCCAGGTGCAAAGGCCAAGTTTATTGGCCCACCACCCTAACGATTGTTTTTGAATCACCAAAAAATGCCACGCCAAAGAGTAATTCTTCGACACCTTCCCCTCATACGGTAATTTACCATATGCTAACGGGACGAACCACGTTGACTAGATTCCACGTGATAAACCATTAGGCCAACACCGTGTGATATAATCACGCCCACGGGCAAGGCCGGACCCCGCCCTTAGAGCGGAAATCATACAGCTGCCGGAGTAGCGAGTCGCGCATGCCTATCAAAATTTTGATATGACAACCAACTATACAGACACCAACTGAGGAGTCTGCGCAACTTCATGGTATAACGACTGGGTTTACCAAGGTCCGATCAGGAACCCTTAGACCAACCACAAAAGGACGTCCAGCTGCATCCAAGCATTTGCCTTTACAAACTAACTTTGACGCAGAACAGGATTGGCGGCGTGGAATCAGCCCGGACACACAATGGCAGGAACATGCAGGTAGAAGGCAGTTCGGATTCACTCTTGATCCACTCACAACCCCCTCCAGTCCGGCCATCACAGGTTCCGCCAAAAAACACCTCTTTTCATAATCATACATTGTACTCATATGCATAGACATATCATCCTACTACAATGCGTAGACTTAAATAACACTTACCGGCCGTCGTTTATCACCGACACCTCTTTGCCAAAAAATGGCAACCACGCTTCGTGTTACGCCCGGTTATGCCAGGGGCTTCACAATACGGCAATAAAGTCCGACAACCTTTTCGGTCGCTCGGCACCCCGAATTATAGCACTATATGCATCAGCTCTGAATCATGTCTTGGGTCATTGGTTGGGTTTGTCCGGCTCCCATGTTTTGGTACCTTACGTTCCGTTCTATCGGCTAAGGTAGCGCTGGGAGAACTACTGCGATTGTGTCCCGGTTCTGCCGGACGAGCACCTCAGTAGAGAAAGCCGAAAACCGACTGTCATGATGCAGCGAGAGCTGGTCAGCTGTTCGAGAGGTTGTAAAATCCTTAAAGATTTATTCCGCACAATGCCATTATAAATGCAGAGTGCGACGGATCGGTTTTCTGATCAGGCGCCAATAGAGCCCCTAGTTCGGCCTTCCGAACACTAGGGGACGTGCCGACCATACTCGAATTCCTATGGCTAAGTGAGAATAATAAAGCCTTATAGTCCAATTGCCTGGTTCATGGTGAGAAACACCTCCTTAAAAGGACCCAACTATGGGATAAAGAGTGTTCAGATATATCCCGATCACCCCCGTATTCTTTTTACGTGGGGGCAGAAGCCGACGACTGGCCAACTCTCAGGATTTACATACAATAAACAGCCGCACAGGAAGAACATATGTTCAAACAAAACAGGCAATATATAATGAAAATGCCATTATCCCATATTACGAAAAGTGGCATGAATGCCCTCAGGGAAATATAATGTCTTTGGCACACTGCGGGCCCCTTTCAGTACACCTTCATAGTACAGCTCAGGCTTGCGGTGCTCCTTACCCTCCGACGGCCCCTCAGTCATCAGCTTCTCCGTGTCAAGCTTCCCCCAATGCACTTTTGCACGGGCAAACGCCATGCGCGCACCTTCTATACAGATTGATCGCTTGATAGCATCAAGCCGAGGACAGGCGCCCACAATCCGCTTCACGAGTCCGAAGTAACTGCTTGGAATTGGCTCCGCAGGCCACAGCCGGACAATCAAGTCCTTCATGGCTAGTTCGGCCGCCTGGTGCAGTTCGACCAGCTGCTTCAGCTGATCGATAAAAGGCATCGGATAGTTCGATGCCAAATACTGCGACCAGAAATTCCTCTCCGCAGACTTCTTCTCCTCGGTCTGATAAAATTGGGCGGCATCTGATATACTGTGAGGCAGATCCGCAAACACCCCTGTAGAAACAAGAATTCAGCTTGTCGCTTAGAGTTCTCCCCGCTATCATGTAAACATGGCCATGAATACAACAGGCCTTACCAGCCACAACTTTCCGGGCCTCTTGAATGTCCCGTACAGCACCTCGGGCTTCTTCCCGAGCATCTTCCACGGCTTAGATAGCTTGGGCGAGTTAGGATTCTTTCCCTACCAGACTCTGCTCCAAGCCCTCGCTTTTCTTCACAGCCTCCTGGAGCTCCCGCTCGGCTGTGATGACCTTGGCCTCGTGTTTTTCACGAAGCGCCTGCTCGGCGACAACCTTCTCGTTGGCATCAGCCACAGCCTTCTTCAGGGCCTCATATTCGGCACTCGCTCCTAGGGCATACAACAAAAATACTTTTCAATAGGCACAATTACTCATTCGTGCCTAATGCAAGACAATGTTTCAACATACCTTGCTTATCCTCTAATTGCTTCTTCACACGACCAAGTTCTTCCTTGGCCCGTTCTAGGCTCTGCTTCAGTTCGGACATTTCCGCATTATGAGCGGACGTCTTCTCTGCACACGTCTGTTTTCAAACAAAGAGGTACATGTCATTAATAAAGGATTTGATCCCTTGCCCAGCTCCCTCTCTTTTGCCGGACAGTGTATCAGGGGCTACTGCTCATATTATGATAATTTCTCAAAGGTTTCTCAGAAACCATACCTCAAAAGCCTTTATAAGGCCAAGGCAGGACTCATTCAGCCTGCTTTTGGCAGACTGAATCTTTCCAACCACCGCACCCATGAGGGTCCGATGTTCATCGATGATAGACGCGTTCTTTAACGCTGTCGATAGACCGCCCGGCAGCTCTGCATGGACAGAGTTTGCCGGCGGAGTAGGCAAACCTCCCTCCATTGAAGGTGGCCGCTCGCCCGATCCTGGAGCCTTAGAGGTCTCCAGGACCTTATCCGGCTGTTGTCCGAACCCAAGATCGCCCCCATCATCGACACGCCGTGGGGCCACTGCCCCCATGTGTCCGGCTCCAGAGACATGCCTCTCCTGCTCTGGGTCTCTTTGGGACGACACCTCGGTGTCACGCCTGGACTTTGGAGAAGGAGCCTTTGGGGGTGTCTCGCTTGCCACGGCATCCGAGCTCAGTGAATCCTCCGATGAGGACTGTCCGGCAGGAGACCTCGCCGGGCTACACGAGATATGGCGATAGTTAAAACTATTGTACCCAGATGGCCCAGGACGCATAGACGCATTCGGATTTTGGTTACTTACGATTTTTCCAGGGGCTGGGCCCTGTGATCCCACTCCGGGTTGTTGTCGGCAACCGTGGTGGATGCCTCTGGATGAGAACCTCTCCCCCTCTTGGGCGATTTGGCCTCCAGGGACGGGGAAGCTGCACGCTTCTTCCCACCTTCAGAGTGAGGCTCGTCCTCCTCTGCTTCCTCCTCTTCGTCTTCCGAAGAAGGAGCTTTTTTTACTATACATAGTAGGGCAAAACCCCACTGCAATTTTTATATTATATCAGCAAAGAGATCCAACAATACAAAAAGGCTTGAGATAAGCCAAGAAACAAGAAGAAAGAAAGAAAGAAAGAAAGAAAGAGAAAAAGAAGCTACTAGCTAACAGCTACTAAAAAACAAAAGATTACAGGACAAGGTTGTCAAGCCAGAGACAGAAAGCTCTAGCATAGCTCTTCTTAATTCTGAATCTTAGCAAATTGAGTTCCTCCCAAGAAGATGCCTTTCCATCCTTGAATGCTTGGTTGAATGTCTTGAAAAATGAGATTGTTCCTAGTGATCCAGATGGCCCATGAAGCCATGATGATGATTTCCATGAAGAAAGGCACATGAAGTTTTAGTTTTAGATCAGCAAAAGCCTCAAGAACTGAGGCATTGGCCTGCCTAGTGGGACAAATCATATCCCAACACTGCGCAGCAAAAGGACATGTCCAAAAGAGGTGTTGAAGTGTTTCCTCCTGCTGGCAATGTTTACAACACAATTGTAATTGTCCAAGTGAAAAGTTTTCCTTCTAAGGAGATTCCTGGTATTGAGTCGGTCATGTAGTAATCTCCAAAAGAACACCTTGTGCTTGGGTTGACAAGAGCTATTCCAGATCCAGTTAAATTGTTGTGGCACTATTTTAACTCCCATCATCAGTTTATATGCCTTTGCAACTGAGAATTGACCACTTCCCTAAATATAGCTCCAGGTATCAGTACATTCCAGATATTCAGAACCCCTCAAAGCTATACAAATGTCTTCCATTGCTTCAAATTCTTGGAATGCTTCCACTGTCAATGGTAAGTGAAAGAGATCCTCCAGAAATTCAGTGTAAATAATGGTATACACAGTGGAGTTCCTATTATTCACAAAAGAAAAGAGATGAGGGAACATGTCTTGCATGCAAGCTGAGTGCCAAAGGTCAGACCAGAAAAAGGAACTTTTGCCATCTCCAATGTGGCATCTGGACATGGATTTGAAATTGTCAATGAGCTTAAGATTAGCTTTCCACCAGAAAGAACCTATCCAATTGTTGCCAGGCAGTGAATCAGCACTGTAATGTGCTTCCCAGATCAAGTTAACCCATGGAATGTTGTGTCTGTTATAAAACTTGTGCAGATTCTTGAGCAGTAGAGCTTTGTTTTGGACAAAGATATCCATCACTCCCAATCCTCCTTGGTCCTTTGGCCTACAGACAGTACTCCAAGCCACCATGGCAGGCCTATGATCCTCCAAATCAGGGCCTCTCCAGAGGTAGTGCCTCAACAGTTTAATAGCTTGAGTTTTAATGGTGACAGGTACATCAAGACATCCCATAAGGTAAATCAACAAAGAGTTAAGCACAGATTTTACCAACAAAAGTCTTCCAGCCATGGTCAAAAAAGATGATAGGCCCATAAGCTTCTTCTGTAGTCTTATGACCATAGGTAAACATTGCTCAACAGTTGGTTTATAAATACCCATAGGTGCACCCAAATATTGGATGGGAAAGAATTCCCTTTTACAATGAAAAGTATTCATCAGAATTTCAACTTTCTCTTCAGGTACATTGAGTGGGATGAGGCTAGATTTAGAGTAATTAACTTTCAGTCCAGTAGCATCAGCAAAAGTATTGAGGAGGGCCTTGAGGCAGTGAAGTTGTTTGGCATCTGCTTGAAGGAGGACCAAAGTGTCATCTGCATATTGCACTATTGGGAAATCAGGGCAAGAGTTCACTTGCAGTGGTGAAGAAAGCAAACCCATTTGCATGGCCTTGTTGAGGATTGACTGAAGAAGATCTGTAGCAAGCACAAAGAGAAGTGGTGACAGAGGGTCTCCTTGTCTCACACCTCTGAGGCAATAGATTTTTTTACCAGGCACACCATTAAGCAGTATGGCAGAAGAGGCAGAAGTGAACATCATTTTGATCCAGTTAATCCATCTATCTCCAAAGCCTTTAGCTTTTAAAATATCCAGAATTGCCTGATGTTCAATGGTGTCAAAAGCTTTTTCAAAGTCCAATTTCAACACAATAATCTCTTCCTTTGATTTATGACATTGATGCAAATATTCATAAGCCCATCCCAAGCAGTCATGGATAGATCTCTCTTTGAGGAAGCCATATTGATTAATGTGGACCAGCTTTAAGATGACTTTCTGTAACCTGTTTGCCAACAGTTTAGTGACTAGCTTGAGACAACAATTAAGGAGGGAGATTGGACTATAATCATTTGCTGTGAGAGGAGAATTTCCTTTTGGAATAAGAGTAATGAATGAGGTGTTCAAACTTTCCAGAGAGATTTGTCCAGCATGGAAGTCAGAAATGAATTTGAGCACATCTCCTTTAATTATGTCCCAACAAGCTTTAAGAAACTCATTATTGAAGCCATCAGGACCAGGTGATTTATCCATAGGTAATTCTTTTACAACATAATTGATTTCTTCCTCAGAAAAAGGCAGTTCCAAGGACTCAAAAAGTGTGGGATCCTGTCTCTGTTGAAACAATGACTCCAAGTCAAAATGCATGGAAGTTTTGTGAGAAGTCCCCATTCTTTTCTTATATGTATCCCATAGAATAGCAGCTTTCCCAGCATGATCAGATATGTCAACTTGATCCTCATTTTGCAGGACAACAATATGATTATGCCTGTGATTGATAGAGGCCTTGGTATGAAAGAATTTGGTATTTTCATCCCCAAACTTTACCCCTTTAATTTTTCCCCACTGCTTCCAATATATCTTTTGGTTCCTCAAAAGAACTAGAAGATGTTCTTTGAGGAGAATCCTACAATTCCATTCATAAGTGTCCAAAGCTCTAAACTCCTCAAAAAAGTCCCAAAGAAAAATGAGTTCATTGATTTTAGCAATTTGGTCTTTCAGACAAGCTAGAGATCTGGCCCACAACTTCAAAGCTCTTCTTAAATTTTTAAACTTTGCATTCAAACATTTGACTAAATCAAGGTTCCCAACTGGAATATTCCAAGCAGCATGAACCACCTGTTTGAAGTCTGAGTGCTGCAACCAATAGTTCTCAAATCTAAAGACTTTTGCTTTGGGAATTGAGGTACCAACTTTGATTACACATGGCAAATGGTCTGAAATTTGTTTTGCAAGAGGTAGCACCATAGTGTTTGGGAATGTGGTCATCCAAGAAGCTGAAGTGAAGAACCAATCAAGTTTAACCAGCAGAGGATTTTGCTGCATGTTACTCCAGCTGAATTTCCTTCCATGCAAAGGTAGCTCCACTAAGCCTTGATTACTAATTGCTTCATTGAACATGAGCATCTCATTAACATCTCCACCAGGTCTATTTCTGTCTGATGGGGCCCTCATGAAATTGAAATCTCCCATAATAATCCAGTCTACATCATCAGGCATATGAATATTCAAAAACCACTAAATGAACTCAATTTTGTCCTGTGGGTCACAAGGACCATAAATATTGGTGAGAAGCCAGGACTGATTGGAGAGCAAACTTGTGAACGGGATGGAGAGTGAAAATCTGTTTTGAGAAATTACTTCTCCAGTAAAGAGAGAGCCATTCCAAGCCACTAGGAGACCCCCTGAAGCCCCAACAGAAGGAAGGAAAGCAAACTTATTGATTCTATTGGGACAGAAATTTTTTATGTAAGCAGCATCAAAGTTTTCTCTCGTAGTTTCTTGTAAGCACAGAATATTGCAGTCACTCTCATCAATTTTCTGCCTTCAAGCCAGCCATTTATCCTGTGAATTCATCCCTCTAATGTTCCAGTTCAGAATGTTCCAACTTCTATTTGTGTTATTCATGGAGACAAAGATGTGAACTACCCCAGAGGTCAAGCACCAGCACTTGACACATAATTAAAGTGGATAAAATATTTGCAGATAGTCTGAACCAGAGCATATGACAAAATCAGCAATACATCCAAGTAGCATACATCATAGAGGTGCCATTGAGATAGAAAATCTCCAGAGCAAAGAGTTGCTTAAAGAACCAACACTCCATAATTACAACATATAAAGGATTATCCAAAAGAGCACATGAAGCTCCACCCATACTACCCCCCAACCACTAGTCCAATGAAGTCTGTAAATCATCATGAAGATGCTGGTGTGTTATCCTCTACAGTGTCCAAGGGCACCTTGACCAAGTTCTCCTCAAGCTTTCTTCTTGGCTTCTTGGCCAGCTTGTCCTCCAGCTCCCCCTCAGCAACCTTACAGAAAGAGGCAGTGAGATTTCTAACAACTGAATTTTGAATGACAGGAGGAATAGCATGACAAGGCAGACAACTAGTATTTGAGCAAGAGTTTCTTTTATATCCATCATTCACTTTTTTAATTCTGTCACTTCTTCTTACCTTCGTTTCCACTAAGGGGGTTTTACCACTCCTTCTCTTCATGAGGTTATCAGTGCCAAAAGGCTGCATAAGAGCTTGGGACTCCAAATCTTGCATGTTGGAAGCCACCTCAACATTCTCCTTGCCCTTATCCTTTGCAAGCTGTTCCTCCAAGGCAATGGCCTGACAAATAGGAGCATGTGAAGCAGGGCATTTAGCAGGTATATGAAACAGTATAGCTTGCTCCATGTTCTCAACAGCAGAGAAAAGTTCCCACATCCTAGACTTAAGCATGTTCACAGTCCAGTCAAACTTATCAGGAGTCAACAGAAGGTGGACAATGAAATTAAACCAACTTACAGGAATGTTGGCAGAAAATGAGCTTTGCTTATCCACAGACTGTTCTTGAAAGTGCTTCTTCCACAACAAGAGACCTTCTTCAGATAGAAGAGTATCACTATTAGCAGTTGCAGCAAGCTGAATACATTTCAAACCTAGAAAGGAGGGTGCCATGCTAAAATGCTCATTAATTTGATTTATCCATTTACCTTGCAGACCTGACTGAAGATTCTCAAAGCTGGTGATAGGCTCCAGCCCTCCTCTGAAAGAGTTAATGTGAGAAGGACTTGACTGAAAAGCCTGGTCATAAGAACCACCCATTGCAGCAGCCAGATCAGACTCAGAACCTGGCACAGGATCACCTTGAGGCAAGACAGGGTGCAAACTGTTTTCCATAGCAGCAATTGTTTGCAGGGCATTGGAGTTATGACCCAAAATTTGAACTTCAGAGCTAGCAGCTACCTCTGCACCCCCATTAGGATTATTGTCATCCAAAAGAAGTGGCTGACTTGCAAGCACTTGAAAAGGAGGAACTACAGCTTCAATTGCTGCAACATGAATTTGCTCAGGTAACACATTGGGCTCTTCTTCATCATATAGGTAGGCTTGAATAATGTTCCGAAGCCCATTTGCAACCACATTGGCAGGAGGAGGCAGAGCAATATGCTCAACATCTATGGGAAAAACATTCCCAGGAAGCACAGGTGGCACAACTATATTGGAATTAACTCCTTCAGAGAAAGACATGTCTGAAGAAAGGCTGCTGTTACTGAAAGCAGGCACTAACTCCTCACCATCTGCCCAAGCCATCTCCTCTTGTTGCACATCATCCAGAATATCGTCAAGGGGTGCATGCAAGTTGTCCTGTTGTGGAATATTCTAGTTGTCCTCTTGCTCCCAGTTGTCTTCCTGCTGAGCATTTAAATTGTTGTTGATCATTGCAGCATTGTGAAACCCAGTAGCAGGCTCAACATTCTCTGACAAAGGGTGTGGATCCACATTGTCTGGTGGAATCGGGTCTTCATCTGCTGGGCCCCCACCAAGAAGCTCACTAGCCAGCACTTCAATGGAAGAGGACCAACCATCCTCTTCAAACTCATCTCCTTCTGACCATCTCATGCTCTTGGGGATTATATCCAAATTCATAACATGAGCCTTGACCACAATACGTCCCATGTGATCGTCCTCTTTGTCCCAGGAGATCATGCGACCGAATTTACTGACAGCGCAGGCCAAATCTTCAGTATTTCAAAAATCAAATGGAACTCCGGTCAGCAACAACCAAACTGTTCTATTGAAATGCACCCTCCTATGATTCCTTCCCTCATCATGCTTCACAAAAGAGATGAATATGTCTCCAAATTCATGCGGGCTATCCAGAACTAGCTTGTCCCTGTCTCTAACCCTTGTCAAACGCACATACGCCTCCCCAAATGGGCAACGCTGGATGTCTCTCAATCCTAACTGCCTATGCTCGACAATAAATTCTTCAAGGACGTCTCTTACATTGGGGAAAGGTGCATCGGCAGGGAGTGGATGGATGGTTGCAATAGCCCAGTCTTCATGTTGACGAGGACGATGCGGAAGCACCACCCGAGCCACCCCATTGCGGACCGCAAGCTGCTGGATGGCGAACCCATGCGACACAAATGGCCGCGGGTCGATCGGAATGTTGGCCATCGGAGAAGCCGCAGAGGCGCACACTGACACCGGCGAGCAGGAGGTGACAGGAGCAGAGTTTGGGAACTGTGGTGAAGCAGAGGCTGACTGTGGAGAAGTTGAGGAGGCAAGTGCCAATCGAGGCTGGAAATTAGGAAAATATCCCGTAGCTAGCTCACTAAAAGAGGCAACCACCGGAGGGTCGCGGGCCAGGCCAACCGACTTGAACCAATCCTGGACCGCATCCATGTTCCAAGCTTCAACGGGTGGGCTGGCAAATGTAGCAAACCGAAGAAATGGGAATAGTCCAGGTAGCTTTTGGACTCGACACTCCCTGGCAAAGTGGCCCAAAAAGCCACAAGAATAGCATGTAAGCGTTCCATTTGAAACACCCTGATTGCCGCCCTGAGAAACCGCAGCGTTAACCTCTCCTGAGGTATTAAGATTCTGCATTGAAGATCCATTATTGTCTGAGACCACATTATTGTCGGAGACCACATTATTGCTAGAACTCGGAAAATTCGCAAGGCGAGCAAAAACCGATGGCTGGAGTTGATCGCCGGAGTTAGTGGACGTGGCAACAGTTCATGCACGCGGACCAGTAGTAACCAAGGTCCAAGAAGATTCCTCCTCACGATAAAAAAGTTGTTCTTCACACAACCAGTTGGGTCCTCCGAAACCCCAAAGATTAAACACTAATTCGAAATCCTTTTCAACCACACGGCCATGATTATAGATCTCAAAACCCACAGCTTTTGAAGCAACCGAAAACTTGAAGGATCTGTCCTTGAGATGATGAACACGAAAACCTTGTGGATAACCACCAAAGCAAGATTGAAGTGTGATGCTAACCGTGTGACAATCCAGCCAAAAACGGGAGCGACAGAAGGAAACCACCAAAGTAAACTCCCGTTGGCGAAAACCAGGAGAGAAAACCATTGGATGTCCAAACTTCTCCCTCATAGAGCGTTGAAAGTCTTTACCTCTTGCAAAGTTGAGAGAAGGAGGATCCATGGCCATCTCCTCGACTCCAGCTCCAAAAAAGAGGCTAAAAGGGTGGTGGCTGCCACAACCGGAGTGGAAGGTGGCAGGGAATGGAGGTGGCCGCCGGGGCCGGAGTGGCCACCGGCGGTAGGGGTGGCCGTAGTGGCCGGAGTGGCCACCTGCGGGAGAGCCTAGGGGGAAAGCCTAGGGGGAGAGATACGCTATGCCCGATTCTCGATCCGAAGAAGGAGCTTCACTTGAGTCTTCGGATTTTGCGTCTGAAGCCTCGCGGCGACGGAGGCCACTCCGGGTCTTCTTGACCTTCTTGGAGGCCTCCTTCTTTGGCGCCTCGTAAGGTGCGGGGATCAGCATCTTTGTTAGAAGAGGTCCAGTCGGTTCCTCCAGCAGCGGGGTTGGACAATGTATCCGCTCCATCTTCTTTATCCATCCCTGAGGTCACGATGAAACATGATTAAGATGTCTCCCTCATGACATGCCAACTGAAGCATGGATGGACAGAGCGTGGCTGTAACTTACCGGGCTTGCAGAATGGCATAATTGATACCCACGGTCCTCGGCGGAGCCCGGCCATGATTTGCCGGACTTGAAGAGCACCTTCCAGATATCCTTGTGGGAGGAATCATAGAGCTCCTGAAGGGTGTGGTGCTCGGTCGGGTCGAACTCCCACAGAGTGCAGGCTCGGCGCTGACAAGGGAGAACCAGGCGAACTAGCATCACCTGGACTATGTCGACGAGTTTGACGTCCCTGTCAACCACACTCTAAACGCGCGTCTGGAGCAGTAACAGCTCATCGGACGAGGACCAGTTCGGGCCCTTCTTGGGCCAGGACGTGAGCCGCAGTGGAGCTCCGGATCTAAACTCAGGAGCTGCAGCCCACTTTTTTGCTGCGTGGTACGGTGATATAAAACCACTGCTGCTGCCACTCCTTGACGGAGTCGTTGAAAGCGCCCTTCGGCCAAACGGCCTTGGGCATGTTTCTCACCATGGCGCTGCCGCACTTGGCGTGTTCGCCACTCACCACCTTGGGCTTCACATTGAAAATCTTCAGCCACAGGCCGAAGTGAGGCGAAATCCAGAGAAAGGCCTCGCACACGACGATGAACGTCGAGATATTGAGAAAAGAGTTGGGGGAAAGATCATGAAAATCAATCGCATAGTAATACATGACTCCACAGACAAATGGGTGGAGGGGAAACCCGAGCCCACGGACGAAGTGGGGAAGAAACATGACTCTCTCGTGAGGCTCCAGAGTGGGGACGACCTGTCCCGCCGATGGGAGACGGTGGCCGATCTTCTTGGCCAGATAACCGGCTTCCCGGAGCTTCTTGATATCCTTCTCCCGGACGGTAGAGGCCATCCATCTACCTCCTGCTCCGGATCCGGACATCTTTGGAAAACCTCTCTTTGATGGAAAAGAAGAGTGCTTGGGCGTTAGGGCTCGAATAGAGGGGAATGAGCTAGCGGAAAGAGAAGGCGTGGGTAAAGAGAAAGAGACCTTATCTCTTTATAGGGGCGGTAAATGCTTTTTGCGCCTCCCCACTTGCCTGGTGGAACCCGTTTGCCTCCCGCTCGCCGCGATTAGCAGTGCGGTTGGATTACCCATACCCGTATTGATGAGAATCCCGTGATAAGGGGACACGATCTCTGCTTCGACAAGACGTGCCAAGGAAACCACCTCGCAATATACGCTGAGGCTGGATGTGGGAAAACGGTTCGGATAATGACCCGACCTTGAAGACATGTCATGTTGTCTGGAAAGTTGCTAGCAGATTGCATTTGTGAAGTATTATTCTCTCTACGGCGATATGTGAGGATCATTTTGTGGATCCGGACACGGTTGAAGTGTTCGATAATTACCTTGGAGTATTCGGAGAAGGAACCCGCCTTGCAATGCCGAAGACAAGACTGCGTGCCGGACTCATCATCATTGAAGCCTGGTTCAGGGGCTACTGAGGGAGTCCTGGATTAGGGGGTATCCGGACAGCCGGACTATATACATCGTCCGGACTATTGAAGCGTGAAGATACAAGACTCAAGACTTCGACCCATGTCCGGATGTGACTCTCCTTTGCGTGGAAGGCAAGCTTGGCGATCTGGATATTGTGTTTCCTTCCTTGTTACCGACTCCATGTAAACCCTAGCCCTCTCCGGTGTCTATATAAACCGGAGAGGTTGGTCCTTAGAAGGCTGATCACAATCACAATCCTACCATCATAGGCTAGCTCTTAGGGTTTAGCCTCTACGATCTCGTGGTAGATCTACTCTTGTACTACTCATATCTTCAATATTAATCAAGCAGGAAGTAGGGTTTTACCTCCATCGAGAGGGCCTGAACCTGGGTAAACATCGTGTCCCTTGCTTCCTGTTACCATCAGCCTGAGACGCACAGATCGGGACCCCCTACCCGAGATCCGCCGGTTTTGACACCGACAATGACCAAGGAAACTATGAATAACTTTGATATCTTTAGGACATGGCATTTTCTCAATTGCATCAACCTTGGCTTTGTCCACTTCAATACCTCTTTCAAAAATTTTATGGCCCAAAACAATACCTTCGTTAACCATAAAGTGGCACTTCTCCCAAATCAAGACAAGATTGGTTTGCTCACATCTCTGCAAAACTTGATCAAGATTGCTCAAACAATCATCAAAAGACTTCCCACAAACAAAAAAGTCATCCATGAAAACCTCAACAATATTTTCACAAAAATCAGATAATATAGCAGTCATACATCTTTGAAAGGTAACAGGTGCATTACATAGACCAAAAGGCATACGTCTATAAGTATAAGTTCCAAAAGGACAAGTAAAAGTGGTCTTTTCTTGATGAGGTCGAGAAACGGGTATTTGTGAAAAACCAGAATATCCATCAAGAAAGCAAAAATGTGTGTGCTTAGATAATCTTTCTAGCATTTGATTAATAAAAGGCAGAGGGTAATGATCTTTTCTCGTTGCTTTGTTTAATTTTCTAAAATCAATTACCACTCTATAGCCTATTACAATTCTTCGTGGAATAAGTTCATTCTTATCATTAGGGACAACAGTAATACCTCCCTTCTTAGGGACACAATGAACAAGACTTACACATATACTATCAGCTATAGTAGATTATACCTGCTTCTAGAAGTTGCAATATTTCCGTTCTTACCACTTCTTTCATCTTCGGATTTAACCAATGTTGGTGATCAACAACGGGTTTAGCATCAGGTTCCATATTAATCTTGTGTTGGCATAGAGTGGGACTAATGCCCTTAAGATCATCAAGAGTATATCCAATAGTAGCTTGGTGCTTCCTTAGAACTTTCAGTTATCTTTCTTCTCCATGTTTTGAAAGATTAGCACTAATAGTAACAAGATATATCTTTTTCTCATCAAGATAAGCATATTTCAAAGTGTCTGGCAATTGTTTTAATTCAAACACAGGATCACCTTTAGGTGGAGGAGGACCTCCTAGAGTTTCAATAGGCAGATTGTGTTTAAGCAGAGGTTGTTGTTCGAACAAGATTCTATCTATTTCATTTCTTTCACGCATAGGTAAATCATTTTCATGGACTAGCAAATATTGTTCTAAGGGATCAGTAGGAGGTATAGCAATAGAAGCAAGACCAATAATTTCATCCTTACTAGGCAAATCTTTCTTATGAGGTTTTTGTTGGAGATATGCCCTAGAGGCAATCATGTATGACAATATTTCCTATGTGTTTATGAATAAAGATGGTCCTTGGACATTATCAATGATGTGTATCAACAAGTATGCGACTTGTTTGTGGGACTATGCATTGTATGATGACTGTCCTAAAAGGTCCCTAGTCGAAATGGCTGTGTGGACGCGCAGCCGACTAGACTAGCATATGACACGGTCGATGGCTTGGTCTCACTTGCCATGGAGCATTGGATGCTAATCGGATAATATGGACTTGGAAAGGTCTGGTCGGATTCAACGTAGTCGGATCCGAGTTGAGACAAGGTCCGAGTCGGACAGACCCAACTATGAGACGCAATGATATGTCATCTGTGAGTCTCTAGTACAACATATGTTCTATGTCCTAAGACCTGAGCTGATGCATGTACTCAGGATGGTGACAGACCTGCTTTGGGCTGACGAAATGCTACTCCATGACTTGGTAGTTACAAAGGTAGGTTTCGGGCTTGTCCAGACCCATGCCGCGAGACGTGGTCGAGCAAGATGAGATTTGCCCCTCCGATCAGGAGAGATATACTCTGGGCCCCTCGTGTGATCCGACCAAGAGAAGCATGGCCATGCGACAAGGATTATGAGATAATCCGGATAGTGGTCGACATCACTGGAATGAGAAAGAGGTCGGGCTAGCACAAGGATGACAATCTCGCCTTGAGCCCGACAACATATATCCTGTGGCAAAGGGAATAGTAGTGTGACATGTTGTACAGGTTCGCCTAACCAGCTTCATAGTCTGCTTGGTGTTCGGCGTGCCTTGCTAGAGGCTGCTACCAATTGTGTAGTTCGGAGGTGATCCGAACTGCGACCAAGCCGACTTAAACCTAAGGGGTCGCGCGCTTAAGGGAAGGAATCTACGAGGTCGGATCCGAGGACATTGGTCGGATGTGATCCGAGTTGTATTCGGATTGTGGCCGAGTAGACTTGTGGGCTTTAGGGTCCGTGCGAGGTCCAAGTGTTGAGCCCGCAACGGACACCTATATAAAGTGGAGGTGCGGCACACTCATGCGGTTAATCGCTTCGCGTTGTCACTAGGGTTTGCATGTGTTGCGAATAGCCACCTCCAGTCGCTGCCGGTTGTGTGATCAGACCTAGCAGTCCGTCGCACGATGTTCCTCCTGCATGCGCGGAAACCGTTAGAGGCGATGCACTTGCGCTGCTCCGGCGAACCTGTTCGCGGGATCCGATCAGCTACGTGGGAGACCGGCAAGGAGGAGGACTCCCTGAATGCGAGGCGACTCCAGGAACGCGCTGCCTCAACTCTACTTCCGCTGCACGGCACAACACGTCTAGTGGTAACAATCTGTGATCCATCTCCCGTAGCATGTTCCTAGTTGTTCTGCGCATAGGAAATTTTTTATTTGCAGTCGACACACCCTACCGCATAACCCAACAGTGGTATCAGAGCCTCTGCTATATGATTTGGATTCAGATCGTATGCATATTAGATATGTGGAGGCGGCAGATGAGATCTGTTGTCGTTGAGAAGATCGGCTGTGTGCACGGTTGATGAGACCAACTGCACATGGGGATTGATGTGGCTATGTTTTCTGATGATTGGAATCTATGAGGTCGTGACACAACCTACCCCTACCGGTCGGTATCTGCCATCGGGGTTAACAGTGAAACATAAATCCGCTAGCGGGACCGCCGTGTGCATAGCACCGTGTATTTCGTATCCGACACACAAACTGGTAGAATGCGATTCTATGCATAATTTGTTTTGCGGGTTTGATGTGAGTAGTATGTCTCATATGTATGTGATGCATGTGTGTAAATTATACATGGCCTGCGTGTCATGTTTGTCAGCCGGCAGGAGCCAAAGCGCTGTCATTATATTGTATAACGACATGCGTGTAGACTTGTGACTCTATGTAAAATTCATTGCTAGTTGTAGTAGTTGGATAATATAGATCAGGTTGGTGGCTTGGCGTCCCGGCGTGAAAAACAAGATGGAGTTCCTAGATGGTCATCAGAGTTGGAGCCGACCTGGAAGAATGTCCATGAAGGAGCCATACTATTTCACAATATGTGTTTATTTGTGATTGTTATGCTTCTTTGTTTCTATGCATGTTAGAATGGTAGAAAGATCCCTCATGAATATCAAGTAAATTGCCATTCCCGATGTTGCACCTTCGCACGTTAAGTACGTCCAGTAGTGGGCTCATAAAATTGGGGTGCTGCTAGGTGTCCTTGAAATGAAGGGTTCGTTTCGGACAAGGACATGCACTGCATCCGGTTAACTTGACAAGGCTATCAAAACGGCTTTGGGCCTTGTGGAAAAGAAGGTTGGGAGCCAGGGTATAAGATACCTTCCCAACCGACAGGAGTCGTATAGAGATGCGATTAGCAAGGAGTTGCTGACCGGATAGGTATGTTGGCTAGCAGTGATGCTAAAGCTCACTAGTCGCATGCGCTAGTTGGATCCTGAATCACTGAGAGTCTGGAGAGGGATGCTGACTTTAGTGGGAGTATTTCTGTTTAGGCTAGAATTACTCTACATAAACACATTTGTAGGATCAGAAGTATGTCTAGAGGGGGAGTGATTAGGCTACTTGACCAAATAAAAACTTAACCTTTTCCCAATTTTAGTTCTTGGCAGATTTTAACAACTTAGCACAAGTCAAGCAATCTTAACACAATTCAAGCAAGCATGCAAAGAGTATATGAGCAGCGGAAAGTAAAGCATGCAACTTGCAAGAATGTAAAGGGATGGGTTTGGAGAGTGCGAACGCAATAGGAGACACATATTTTTTTGTCATAGTTCTGATAGGTGGTGATATCATACATCCACATTGATGGAGACTTCAACCCACGAAGGGTAACAGCTACGCAAGTCCACGGAGGGCTCCACCCACGAAGGGTCCACGAATAAGCAACCTTGTCTATCCCACCATGGCCATTGCTCACAAAGGACTTGCCTCACTAGGGTAGATCTTCACGAAGTAGGCGATCTCCTTGCCCTTACAAACTCCTTAGTTCACTCCACAATCTTGTCGGACGCTCCCAAGTGACACCTAACCAATCTAGGAGACACCACTCTCCAAAAGGTAATAGATGGTGTGTTGATGATGAATTCCTTGCTCTTGTGCTTCAAATGATAGCCTCCCCAACACTCAACTCACTCCCATAGGATTGGATTTGGTGGAAAGATGATTTGAGTGGAAAGCAACATGGGTAAGGCTAGAGATCAAGATTCATATGGCTGGATTGGAATATCTTGGTCTCAACACATGACTAGGTGGCTCTCTTTCAGAAAATGGGTAGTGGAAGTGTAGGCATGATCTGATGGCTTCCCTCATGAATGAGGAGAGGGTGGAGGGGTATTTATAGCCTCCACACAAAATCTAACTGTTACACACATTACACCAAACTCGATGGGACCGGATCAGAAAACTTAGTCAGACCGATTTAGTACATATGTGACCGTTAGGCAATTTCGGTGGGACTGACATGTCATCTTGGTGGGACCGATATCATTAGGGTTAGGGCATAACGTAATATCGGTTGGACCGATTACTCAAACTCGGTTGGACCGACTTTGGTAATAAGCTAACAGAGAGTTGGTCAGGCAAACTCGATGGGACCAATTTGCTCATCTCGGTGGGACCGAAGCGTTACGAAAAGGAAACAGGGAGTTTGCATTGCAGACTCGGTGGGACCGATCGCTCATCTTGGTTTGACCGAGACATTATGAAGGGAAACCGAGAGTTTGCAACCCCATCTCGATGAGACCGAGATCCCTATCGATGAGACCGAAAAGACTAGGGTTTCTGGCAGTGGCTATGTCAAATGAACTCGGTGGCGCCGGATGGATCAAATCGGTGGGGCCGAGTTTGACTTTTGGTTTGGGACATATGTGGATATGAGAAAGTGGTTGAGGGATTTTGGAGCATATCACTAAGCAATTTGAGAAAGCAAGCCATTAAGCAACACCTCATCCCCTTTTAATAGTATTGGCTTTCCTATAGACTCAATGTGATCTTGGATCACTAAAACAGAAAATGTAGAGTCTTGGACTTTAAAGCTTTGGCCAATCTTTTTTCCTTAGCATTTTGAGGGGTCCACATTCCTTATCCATGCCATGCCAATCATTGAACTTTCCTGAAATATTTATCTTGTAATGGCATTAGTTCAATGAGCTATATGTTGTTAATCATTACCAAAACCACCCAGGGATAGTTGCACTTTCAATCTCCCCATTTTTGGTAATTGATGACAACATATAGATCAAAGCTTCGACAAATCATAATAAGATTGAAATACATTGCGCTTTGAGAAGTATGTGACAAACAAAAGCTCCCCCTAAATTTGTGCATTATTTAAAATTTGCTTTGGACTGCAATTGCACAACGTGTTAGGATCATGGGTCACTCTTCCATGTCACATACATCTTGGTGGAGCGCTCAAAATAATAATAATTGAAAACATGCACTCATCACCAAGCAAAGTGAATGATCATAAATGGATATGAAGGATAATATCATTCAAGCACACATTAAAGTAGCATATGATCAAACACATGATCATCCAAGTATCTCACAAAAGACATAGTGTATCAAGCAAACACACAATAAAGTTCAAGCAAATAAAATGCAAATAGAGACAAAACATCACTCTCTCTCTAGAAGACTATGATCTATACACATTTCTCCCCCTTTGGCAACAAGTTACCAAAAAGTTAAAAATATGCATAGTGCTATGCGTCTCTCAGGCTTGGTCTTCATGAGGTGGTGTAGAGATGACTCCAAGGATGAAAGCTTCTATAGATGTAGCCGGAGCTGGTGGAGTGGCTGCTGGAGCTGGTGGCACTGAAGCCGTGGCTGCTGGTGCAGATGTAGTAGCTCTTGTATCTGGGACAAGCACTGCAGCAGACCTCTGACTTCTGGGCACTCTAGTGAAAGCATCTGTAGTAGACTTGCCCTTCTTCTCCTCCACTTCCTCCTGAAGTTGCTCAACCACTGACTGAATCTCAGTTACATTGACATCAAGATCATAGAATTTCTGCTCAATGATCCTCTCCAAGCTCTCCTGGTTTTGAGTCAGGGTGGCCAAGCCCTTCTCAGTCCTCAAGGTGGATTGAATCAGATATCCAAGTTGATCTTGCTTGCTCTTCAAGAACACGTGAGATGCCTCTTCAGCTGTTGGCATCTTTGCAGCTTCTTGCCTTCTCTCTCTTTTCATGTGCTTGCACTGAGGAAGGATCTTCCTCATCCATGACAACAATGTTGTCCTCAAAGTCTGGCCTGAGGGGTAAATGCTCCTTGTCCAACAGATATGTGCCTGTGCCCATCTTGGAGTTGATGAGCACCTGAATTTGTGGAGCATACCCACAAGACCTCTTCTGATCTGCAGCAGTCCTCTTGATTGTTTCCACAATCAGACTCATTACTTTGAACTTTTGAGGGACATCAAATATATGCAGCAAGTTGATGGAGTGTCCTCTTATACTGTCATCTCCAGATTTTGGCAACAGAGTGTGCCTCAGAATGGTGTTGATAGTTGGCAGCCCTGACAGCAAGTGCTTCACTGAGCCAAACTTGTGAGTCTCCAGGTCTGCATCAGGAATCTCCTTGTACATGCTTGCCATTGATTTATGATCCTTCTTCTTCTTGGCATAGACATCCAAGTCATCTTCATGAGCTTCTGGGGCATTGATCAGTCTAGCCCACTCATCAACTATAGACTAGTACCTTGTACCCTCTGACATCCATACAATCATGCCATCTGGATAGAAATGAGCAGTAGAGTAGAATTGCATGATCAGCTCATCATTCCACTTTATGAGCTTCTGGCCAACAAACTTGTCCACTTCACAGGCCTTGAAGCTGTCATAAACACCTGGGAAGTGATCTTCATTCTCTCTAATGTAGGTCCGATCAACCCATCTCATGTCACACACTATGGGCTTCTTGTCAAGCATGATTGTCTCATATAAATCTTGTTGTTCCTTTGTATGGAATCTGTAATCCACAACAGTTTTCCTCCTGATAGCATATGGGTTAGCCTTCCTCCACTCTCTTAGCCCTGCATCCTTCCTGATCCTCATGTCCTCTACAACAGGATGTGCATCATTATGGTCTGGGATCTTTGGCTTTAGCTTCCTTAGCACTTGGGCTTCAGCTTCCTCTTCTTCAGCTTCAGGCACTAGGGCCTTGTTCTTCTCCTCAGCAGGTATGTTCCTGGTACTCCTCTTGGGTGCAGTCTTGGGAACTGGAGCAACAGCTTTGGGAGAAGATTTGGGCTTAGCAGCAGCCCCTGACTTAATAGCATCTCCCAGCATTCTCTTCCTCTTCCTCATCAGATCTCACCATTGAAGATTTTCCAAGTACCTTGGTTGTTGTTGTTCTTGCCCTCTTCTTCTTCTTGTCCTCACTAGCTGCCTCTTCTTCAGATTCAATGGTGAACTTCATAGTTTCACCTGTGGCAACTTTCCTTGGCTTGGATGTAGGCACTCTCCTAGCTGGTGCCTTTCTGTTCATGCCTGGCCTAGTTGATGCAGCAGTGCCAAACTCTTTCTTCGCCACCATCTTCTTAGAAGTGGCCTCATCCTCAGCTACAACATAGTCTCCACCCTCTGAATCAGAAGTTCTCTTCTTCCTTGTTCTAGTAACTGCCTTGGGCAAGTTACTAGGTGTGCTCCTACTACCCTCATCATAGCTGTTAGAGGGACTAGTGCCCTCACTCAACTGTTCTTGCTGTTCACACATGTTCTCTCTGTCACTCTGGTCAGACATCTTGCAGGCAAACTGTCAGCAGACCCTGTGAATAGGTTGTAGATGAGGTAGAGTAGATGATCATCACAAAGTACAGAGGTTTTGCAAAACAAATTGAGTCAAAAAGCTTAGTTTTAGTTCTCTACAGAAGTGATCTTGGAGCTACCGAATTGACAAACTCGGTGATACCGAAGCAACACTTGGAACCTAAACTAGTGAACTCGGTTGGACCGAGTCACAGTTTGATGGCACCGAGATTGCTAGGGTTTCACAGAATCCTGAACTCGGTCACACCGATTTGCACGTTTCGGTCGGACCAAAAAGCTTATGTGCAATGGCCTAAGCCGAATCGGTGAGACTGATTTCTACATTCCAGTCGGTCCAAGATGAGTTCTGCGGAGAGCTAACCCTAAATTTTTTGAATCAATCTAGACCTAAGGAGGATTTAGTTGGATAGATTAATCTCATCGTGGCAAGAAACATGGCATTGTCCTTGTGCTAGGAATTGGAGTGAAAATGACAACACAAGGGGTCGAACACGTACCCTAGAATGACGAGTGTTTGCTACGGCGGCAACGGCGGAGCAGAATCCATCAATGGCGGCAGAATCCAACGGCGGGAGGTCGTTGGCAGCGAGGAGACAATCCGGAGACCTGAGGGGGCAGAGCAGGACACGCGTGGGCTGAGAGGATTTGAAGTAATTTCCAAAATCTCACCCGTGGGTATTTATATCCCGACCCTGTCGGTGTGACCGAGTGGAATAACTTAGTGGCACTGAGATTGTAGGATCGAAAGTATGTCTAGAGATGGGGGGGGTGATTAGACTACTTGACCAAATAAAAACTTAACCTTTTCCCAATTTTAGTTCTTGGCAGATTTTAACAACTTAGCACAAGTCAAGCAATCTTAACACAATTGAAGCAAGCATACAAAGAGTATATGAACAACGGAAAGTAAATCATGCAACTTGCAAGAATGTAAAGGGATGGGTATGGAGAGTGCAAACACAATAGGAGACATAGATGTTTTTGTTGTGGTTCTGATAGGTGGTGCTATCGTACATCCACGTTGATGGAGACTTCAACCCACGAAGGGTAACGGCTGCGCAAGTCCATGGAGGGCTCCACCCACGAAGGGTCCACAAAGAAGCAACCTTGTCTATCCCACCATGGCCATCGCCCACGAAGGACTTGCCTCACTAGGGTAGATCTTCACGAAGTAGGCAATCTCCTTGCCCTACAAACTCCTTGGTTCACTCCACAATCTTGTCGGAGGCTCCCAAGTGACACCTAACCAATCTAGGAGACACCACTCTCCAAAAGGTAATAGATGGTGTGTTGATGATGAACTCCTTGCTCTTGTGCTTCAAATGATAGTCTCCCCAACACTCAACTCACTCTCATAGGATTGGATTTGGTGGAAAGATGATTTGAGTGGAAAGCAACTTGGGGAAGGCCAGAGATCAAGATTCATATGGTTGGATTGGAATATCTTGGTCTCAACACATGAGTAGGTGGCTCTCTTTCAGAAAATGGGTAGTGGAAGTGTAGGCACGATCTGATGGCTTCCCTCATGAATGAGGAGAGGGTGGATGGGTATTTATAGCCTCCACACAAAATCTAACCATTACACACATTACATCAAACTCAGTGGGACCGGATCAGAAAACTCGGTCGGACCAATTTAGTACATATGTGACCGTTAGGCAATTTTGGTGGGACCGACATGTCATCTCGGTGGGACCGATATCATTAGGGTTAGGGCATAATGTAATCTCGGTTGGACCGATTACTCAAACTCGGTTGGACCGACTTTGATAATAAGTTAATAGAGAGTTGGTCAGGCAAACTCGGTGGGACCGATTAGCTCGTCTCAGTGGGATCGAAGCGTTACGAAAAGGAAACAGGGAGTTTGCATTGCAGACTCGGTGGGACCGATTGCTCATCTCGGTTTGACCGAAACGTTACGAAGGGAAACACAGAGTTTGCAACCCCATCTCAGTGAGACCGAGATCCCTATCGGTGAGGCCGAAAAGACTAGGGTTTCTGGTAGTGGCTATGTCAAATGAACTCGGTGGCGCCGGATGGATCAAATCGGTGGGGCCGAGTTTGACTTTGGTTTGGGACATATGTGGATATGAGAAAGTGGTTGATAGCTTTTGGAGCATATCACTAAGCAATTTGAGCAAGCAAGCCATTAAGCAACACCTCATCCCCTTTTAATAGTATTGGCTTTCCCATAGACTCAATGTGATCTTGGATCACTAAAATAGAAAATGTAGAGTCTTGGACTTTAAAGCTTGAGCCAATCTTTTGCCCTTAGCATTTTGAGGGGTCCACATTCCTTATCCATGCCATGCCAATCATTGAACTTTCTTGAAATATTTATCTTGTAATGGCATTAGTTCAATGAGCTATATGTTGTTAATCATTACCAAAACCACCCACGGATAGTTACACTTTCAACATTGCTTAGTGATTGCATATTTTCTGTTGTAGATCAATGGCACCACCTGCTCAACCAAACTTTGCATTGAAATCAATTCTGGAAAAGGATAAACTGAATGGAACAAACTTTACCACCTAGTATCGAAATCTGAGAATTGTTCTCAAGCACGATAAAAAGGAACATGTTCTAGAGGATCCACTTCTAGAGGAACCTGCCAATAATGCTAATGCCACAACTAAGAATGCCTACCAGAAACTCATTGATGAATCAATGGAGATCAACTGTCTAATGCTGGCTTGTATAGAGCCCGATTTGCAACAGCATTTCGAAAATGTTGAGGCTTACGATATGACCGAGAGTCTCAAGAGCATGTTTCAGACATAGGCTAGGACTGAAAGGTTCAACGTCTGGTGATCCTTGATGGATTTCAAGCTGAAGAAAGGTGATCCACTGAGCCCACATGTGATCAAGGTGATCGGATATGTGTAAGCTTTGGATCGGTTGGGCTTCCCGCTCTTGGATGAGCTGGCTACTGATGCAGTTATGGGTTCTCTTCCGCCCAGCTATGGGACATTCATCTCGAACTATCATATGAATGGCATGGATAAGAAGCTCACTGAATTGCATGGGATGCTCAAAGTGGCAGAGCAGGATATTAAGAAAGGCATGCATCAAGTGTTGATGGTGCAGAAATCGGCTAAGTTCAAGAAGAGTTGGTCCAAGAAGAAGGCTAAGGCAAAGGTCACGGAGATGGTAACCTCCGCCGCTGTGCTGAAGTCAGGACTGGACTCGAAGACCATTTGCTATCATTGCAAGGAGACCGGTCACTGGAAGATGAATTGTAGCAATTGGCTTGCTAAGCATGGCAAGAAGGCCGGAAATGCTTCTTCAGGCAAAGGTACACTTGTTGCATATGTTATAGACATTTACCTTACTGACATACCTAGTAGCTCTTGGGTATTTGATACCGGATCGGTTTTTCATATTTGCAACTCGATCCCGGGGCTGGTAAGAACTAGGCGTGTGGCACAAGGGGAGATTGACATCAGGGTCGGCAACAAAGCAAGAATTGCCGCGTTGGAGGTCAGCACGATGCAGCTCTAGATTCCTTCTGGATTTATTTTGGAATTGAATAATTGTTATTACATTCCTGCACTTAGTCGGAACATTATTTCTGCCTCATGCTTGATGATTCAGGGTTATGAATTCAATTTAAAGGACAATGGTTGTTCATTTTATTTGAATGGTATGTTCCACGGCTATGCACCCATTGTTGATGGGCTATTTATATTGAATCTAGAAACGGAACCGGTCTATAACGTGAATGTCAAGAGGCATAAGCCTAATGAGATAAATCCGACATACTTCTGGCATTGCCGACTTGGACACATTAGTCTGAAACGCATGAAGAAGCTCCATGATGATGGGCTCTTGGCTTCGTGCGACTTCGGGTCGGTCGAGACATGTGAATCATGCTTGCTCGGCAAGATGACTAAGTCTCCTTTCGCAAAGAGTTGCGAGAGGGCGTCCGAGCTGTTGGAACTTATACATAGTGATGTGTGTGGTCCAATGAGCACAACTGCCAGAGGCGGCTATCAGTACTTTGTGACTTTTACCGATGACTTGAGTAGATATGGATATATCTATTTGATGAGGCACAAGTCGGAAACTTTTGAAAAGTTCAAAGAGTTTCAGAACGAGGTTGAGAATCAGCTCGGCAAGACTATAAAGCTTCTACGATCTGATCGTGGAGGTGAATACTGATAACCCACAAGTATAGGGGATAATTGTAGCCTCTTTCGATAAGTAAGCTTGTCGAACCCAACGAGGAGCTAAAGGTAGAACAAATATTCTCTCAAGTCCTATCTGCCACTGATACGACTCTATGCATGCTTAGTGTTTGCTTTACCTAGAACAAGTATGAAACTAGAAGTACTTTGTAGGTGTTGTTGTATAGGTTTGAAAGATAATAAAGAGCACATAAATAAAAGCTAGGAGCTGTTTAGATAAAGAAGTAATAAAGTAAATATAGCGAGTGTGGAAAAGTGGTGGTAGGAGTTGTGAAATTGTCCCTAAGCAATTGACTACTTTACTAGACTGATAGCAAGTTTTATGTGGGAGAGGCATAAGCTAACATACTTTCTCTTCTGGGATCATATGCACTTATGATTGGAACTCTAGCAAGCATCCGCAACTACTAAATATCATTAAGATAAAACCCAACCATATCATTAAAGCATCAAGTCCCCTTTATCCCATACGCCACAACCCCCTTACTCGGGTTTATGCTTTTGTCACTCAAGCAACCCACTATAAGAGAATCATGAATGTATTGCAACACCCTACAATGGGAATCCCTCACGCTTGTGCGACACGGAGGGCACAATAGGACAACAAGATAACCACAAGCAAATTAAACCAATCATAACAATTCATCAATCACTGGTAGGACAACGAAAATCTACTCAGACATCATAGGATGGCAACACATCATTGGATAATAATATGAAGCATAAAGCACCATGTTCAAGTAGAGGGTACATTGGGTTGCGGGAGAGTGGACCACTAAATATAGATGGGGGAAGGTGATGGAGATGTTGGTGAAGATGGCAGAGGTGTTGGTGTAGATTGCGGTGATGATGATGGCCCTCGGCGGCATTCCAGCGCCGCCAGAAGCAAGGGGGAGAGAGCCCCCCTTCTTCTTCTTATTCCTTGACCTTCTCCCTAGATGGGAGAAGGGTTTCCCCTCTGGTCCTTGACTCCCATGGCGTGGGAGGGGCGAGAGCCCCTCCGAGATTGGATCTGTCTCTCTGTCTCTCTCTGTTTCTGCGTTCTGGGATTCTGCCCTGGCACCGTCTCTTTTATATCCGGAGATCCGTAACTCCGATTAGATTGAAACCTTCGCCCAGATATTTTTCCAAAAAATAGCTTTCTTGCAGCCAAAGAAGAGCATCAACCGCCTTACGAGGGGCCCATGAGGGTCAGGGGTGCGCCTGCCCCCCTAGGGCGCGCCCCCTGCCTCGTGGCCCCCTCGGGCACCGTCTCGCGTTGGTTTTTCTTCCCAAAAATCATAATTATACCAAAAATGATCTCTGTCCGTTTTTATCCTGTTTGGACTCCGTTTGATATTGGGTTTCTGCGAAACATAAAACATGCAACAAACAGGAACTGGCACTAGGCACTGGATCAATATGTTAGTCCCAAAAATAGTATAAAAGGTTGCCAAAAGTATATGAAAGTTGTAGAATATTGGCATGGAACAATCAAAAATTATAGATACGACAGAGATGTATCAGCATCCCCAAGCTTAATTCCTACTCGTCCTCGAGTAGGTAAATGATAAAAAAGATAATTTTTGATGTGGAATGCTACCTAGCATAATCTTGCTCATATGTCTAATCATGGCATGAATATTAAGACACGAGTGATTCAAAGCAATAGTCTATCATTTGACACAAAAACAATAATACCGAGGGCATCCCAACAAACAATCATGTCTTTCAAAATATCAATGCTTCAGAATGTTATCCCTACAAAATCATATAGTCATGTATGCTCCCTTTTCTTAACACAAGGTACCCCTCATGCCTATCCCGGTGTCAGCCAAGCAATTGTTTCATACTTTAGTATTCTCAAACTTTTTCAACTTTCACGCAATACATGAGCGTGAGCCATGGATATAGCACTATAGGTGGAATAGAATATGATGGCGGGGGTTATGTGGAGAAGGCAAAAAAGGAGAAAGTCTCACATTGATGCGGCTAATCAATGGGCTATGGAGATGCCCATCAATTGATGTCAATGCGAGGAGTAGGGATTGCCATGCAAGGGATGCACTAAGAGCTATAAGTATATGAAAGCTCAAACTGAAACTAAGTGGGTGTGCATCCAACTTGCTTGCTCATGAAGACCTTGGGCATTTGAGGAAGCCCATCGTTGGAATATACAAGCCAAGTTCTATAACGAAAATTCCCACTAGTACATGAAAGTGACAATATAGGAGACTCTCTATATGAAGAACATGGTGCTACTCTGAAGCACAAGTGTGGTAAAAGGATAGTAACATTGCCCCTTCTTTTCTTTTCTTTTTTCTTTTTTTGGCGGGCTTCTTTGGCCCCCCTTTTTTTATTTAGGCTTCTTTGGCCTCTCTTATTTATTTATTTTTTATTTTTATGGGGCAATGCTCTATAATGATGATCATCACACTTTTATTTACTTACAACTCAATATTATAACTCGATATCTATAACAAAGATATGACTCTATATGAATGCTTCCGGCGGTGTACCGGGATGTGCAATGATCTAGCGTAGCAATGACATCAAAAAATGGACAAGCCATGAAAACATCATGCTGGCTACCTTACGATCATGCAAAGCAATATGACAATGAATGCTCAAGTCATGTATATGATGATGATGGAAGTTGCATGGCAATATATCTCGGAATGGCTATGGAAATGCCATGATAGGTAGGTATGGTGGCTGTTTTGAGGAAGATATGAGGAGGCTTATGTGTGATAGAGTGTATCGTATCACGGGGTTTGGATGCACCGGTGAAGTTTGCACCAACTCTCAAGGTGAGAAAGGGCAATGCATGGTACCGAAGAGGCTAGCAATGATGGAAGGGTGAGAGTGCGTATAATCCATGGACTCAACATTAGTCATAAAGAACTCACATACTTATTGCAAAAATTTATTAGCCATCAAAACAAAGTACTACACGCATGCTCCTAGGTGGGAGGTTGGTAGGAGTTAACCATCGCACGCCCCCGACCTTCATGCAAAGATAAACAAACAAAATACAATGCGCGCCAATTTGGTTACATAGTGAGTAGACCATACGTGCATGCTTCGGGAATCACAAACCTTAACACCAATATCCTTACTAAACACAACCATCTACTAGTACCTCCCACATATTATCATCTCTATATCGCAAAACTATTGCAAGGAATCAAACATATCATATTCAGTGATCCACAAGTTTTATGTAGGATTTTATGACTAACCATGTGAATGACCAATTCCTGTCATCTCTCTAAATAGATATAAGTGAAGCAAAGGAGTTTAATTCTTTCTACAAAAGATATGCCCATGCTCTAACAAATATAAGTGAAGAAAAAGAGCATTCTACAAATGGCGGTTTTCTATGTGAAGAGAAACAGGCAATCCAAACTTCAAATGATATAAGTGAAGCACATGAAGTATTCTATAAAGCCATACTCAAAAGATTTAAGTGAGGTGCAATGAGCATTCTATAAATAAACCAAGGACTATCTCATACCAGCATGGTGCATAAAAGAAAAGTGAAAACTAAATGCAAAAGACGCTCCAAGACTTGCACATATCGCATGAACGAAACAAATCCGAAAACATACCGATACTTGTTGAAGAAAGAGGGGATGCCTTCCGGGGCATCCCCAAGATTAGACGCTTGAGTCTCCTTTAATATTTACTTGGGGTGTCTTGGGCATCCCCAAGCTTGAGCTCTTGCCTCTCCTCCTTTTCCTCATATCGAGACCTCCTCGATCAAACACTTCATCCACACAAAACTTCAACAGAAAAGTCGGTAAGATCCATTAGTATAATAAAGCAAATCACTACTCTAGGTACTGCTGCAAACCAATTCATATTTTGTTTTTGCATTATAGCTACTGTAATATAACTTTTTCATGGCTTAATCCACTGATAGAAATTGATAGTTTCATCAAACAAGCAAACTATGCATCAAAAACAGAATCTGTCAAAAACAGAACAATTTGTAGCAATCTGAACATTCACCATACTTCTGTTACCCCAAAAATTCTACCAAAATTAGGAAAAATAAAAAATTTGTGCAGCAAGATAGTGCAGAAAGAATCAAAACCATTTTATGTTCCAGTAAAATATGTAAAAATCACGCACTACAGCCAAAGTTTCTGTCCTGCACCGTACAAACCAACAAGCATTGTAAACATCCTAAAGGCAAACCTTGGCACATTATTTTTATAATACAATGGAATTGTACAAGGGGATAATTATTTTTGATGAAAAGTTTCTGTCATCAAGATTCACAAAGTTTCCGTGAGCATGAACAAAGTTCAAGGAGCTCTCCCACATCAACAATGCTTGTCTCTCTCACTTTCACTTTCCTTTTTGAAAATTATTGGGTTCCCCTCTTTATTTTTTTTGTTTCTAGACTATATAAAAGCACTCAGCAGAAATAAATGACTCTCTAAAACTTCCGGGTTGTCTCCCTGGCAGCGCTCTCTTTAAAGCCATTAAGCTAGGCATATAGTGCTCAAGTAACGGATCCACCCGGATCCCAAGGTATATCAAAGCCAATTTTAATTAACACTGATTTGTAATTTAGTAGAGAGCACAAAGTAACATATATCAAGCAACAACAAAGTCTAACTCTCTTCCTATGCATCATCATGTCATAAAAGAACAATTCATGCACACATAGTAAAGGCCAATGCATAGTATAAGCAGTTTCTTGCAATTTTATCTTATTGGAAACTTAGAGAGGTGGAGATATAGTTCCTCTCTCATAATAATTGCAAGTAGGAGCAGCAAGCACATGCATATTATATTCATCAAAATTATCATGTGCAACGGTAGTAAAATGCAACCCATGAACATAATCCTTAATAAGCACAAACTTCTCCGATATAGTGTGGTAAGGAGAATTCAAAAAGATAATAGGACTATCATGTGTGGGTGCAATAGCAACAATTTCATGTTTATCATAAGGAACTATAGCAAGTTCATCTCCATAAGCATAATTCATATTGGCATCTTGGCCACAAGCATAGCAAGCATCATCAAAAAGGGATATTTCAAGAGAATCAACGGGATTATAGCAATCATCATAGCAATCATCCTTTGGTAAGCACGAAGGGGAATTAAACAATGTATGAGTTGAAGAGTTACTCTCTTTAGAAGGTGGGCACGGGTAGCTAATCCGCTCTTCCTCCTTTTGTTGTTCGCTCTCCTCATCAGCTTTTTCATCCAATGAGCTCACAGTTTCATCAATTTCTTCTTCCATAGCTTCCTGCAAAATATTATTCTCTTCTTGGACAGCGGAGGAGTCCTCAATATATGGTTTAACATAGGAATTAGATGCATAATTATCATAACAATATTTAAATATGGCAAAATTTTCAGATTTGTAGAGAGTAGCATCATACTTTTCAATCAAAGAAGCAATTTCATAAGCACCCTTAAAAGCAACAAAGTCTTCAATTTGTTGAACACCATAGTAATTAGAAACACCCTTAGCATACAAAGATATGATTCCATTATCACTAAACTCACATTGGCAGGGAAGGTGTTTCTTAGGGTTTTTAGAACAACGAGTAAAATCATATATTTCACATAAGTTCCAAGCATAGCATTGCAAACAGTGAATTTGATCCAGTAAAAGTTTCCCCTTTTCAGATACACGGTGTCGCACATAACAAGCATGCTCATCTAAGGATTTGCCCTCAACTAAGCTAGTGGGGGTTTCAGCATGAGCACAAAGGGATCAAAGATGATCCAAGTAAAAAGCTTCAGGAGTGTGATAGATATTGAGTGGTTCTTCAACCATTGGTTCAGTAGGTACAACTATTTTTTTTGGTATTTTGCGTTTCCTACCCATAACTAAAGATAGAGAACAACTAAGAACAACAAATAAAAATTACTTAGTGATAAAGCAAACAAGCACACACGAGAATATTCACCCCACGCTATGACTCGCCGGCAACGACGCCAGAAAAAGGTCTTGATAACCCACAAGTATAGGGGATAATTGCAGCCTCTTTCGATAAGTAAGAGTGTCGAACCCAACGAGGAGCTAAAGGTCACTACAAAAAAAAATACACTTCCGTGATGATACGTGTTTGTCACAGTAGGTCACGTTTTTTGTCATGCATGTACATCCATGACGATTTTATGACAGAATCAAGATAGTCATACCCGTGCTGTCGTAGAAGTGTTCCATGACATTACCAAAATTATCATCACGGAAGTGTCCACTTCCATGACGATAAATCGCGCGTCACAGAAGTGCTTTCGTCAAGGGTGACTGACACGTGGCATCCACCACAACGGAACACCATTAAGCTATCGGGTCAAATTTTGGATTCGATAACCCGTTAACAGCCCTGACCAATGGGAAATTTCCATGTGTAAAATTCTAATTGGCCGAAGGGAACACCTGTCAGCTCGTCAGTGGGCAAGATGTCGCCTGTCCATTGGAGGAGACATGCCTATGATACGTCGACACGTGGCTGGGCCCAACAGAGGCCCATATAGGTTAAAAAGGCTGGCCCAGTCAAAGGCCCATAGTACTTAATCAGGTACTAGTGGGCCAGCCCAATAACGACCTGCTTAATAAAGGCCCATTTACGGCCCGAAGCCAGATCTGGCCCGTTAATTTTTCGCCCAATATTTGGGCCCATTTACGGCCCGAAGCCAGATCTGGCCCGTTAATTGTTCGCCCAATATTTGGGCCCATTTGCGGCCCGAAGCCAGATCTGGCCCGTTAATTGTTCGCTGAATATTTGGGCCCAACTACAGCCCAGTGACTTTCGGCCTATTAGAGGCCTGATGTAGACATGGGCCCATTTCAGCCTGGTGTGACTTTCGGCTTGGGAATGGCTCGTGTTGCCCATGGGCCATATATGGCCCGACGGGACATTGGGCCCACTAACGGCCTGTGCTAAAGGTGGCAACAGTTAAGCCCAACGTGACTTTGGGCCTGTTAAAGGCCAGTCACATAATTCGGCCCGTTGATGCCTGTACTAAGCTTTCGGCCTCTTAAAGGCCCATGATATCAGTGGGCCAACTAAGGCCCGAGATATGTTTCGGCCTAGTAACGGCCCATGAGCTAACTGGGCCCAAAAAGGCCCGGTCTACATTTTGGCCTGCTGAAGGCCCATCGACGACTAGTGAAAATTGAGGCCCAACATGCATTTTGGCCTGCTAAAGGCCCGTGGTTTCATCTCGGCCGTAACAGGCCAGTACAATATTCAGCCTGTTAATGGTCGAACGCTACCTGGGCCAAACTAAGCGCTGGGTCGACAAAAGGCCCAACTAAAATATAGGCCGGTGTAAGTTTGGGCCTGGCGCAATGTGTGAAGGCCCTAATCATTCGGGCCCAAGAAAGATGCAGGCCGGCCCAATTGTGGCCCGCTAAAAACCTGGCCCGTTAGAGTCAAATGTTTCGGCCCGGTCGACTACATCTGATTTTTTTCAGATAGCGAATGATGGCAGTAACTAGTAGGAATTAAGAACAAACGTACTCTATACAATAAAGAAATTACGGCATAGTAACTAAGAATAAACCTACACTATACAATAAAGGATTTAAGGTATATTACATCCACTAGGCATCGAAGTTCGCCACCAGTGATCATAAAGCGCAAGGAAGAAGCAGATTACAAAAACTGGGCACCATTGCAGCGTAACAAAATAATACTGAACCGAGACCACTTCCAAGACAGTTCAAGAAAGGTTAGCCTTGCGAGGGAACTGCTGCGCAAGCTGCTGAGCAAGGCTGTGAGACCGGCCTAGCATGTCGGTTATAGCTTCCAGGTGTAGCTATTTAGCGATGAGGTTCTCATTGGTGTTCTCCGTAATCTTTCTTAGAGATAGGACTTCAAGTCAAAGTTGAGTTGCAGCATGCCTTTCTGCTAGAACTTGGGACTGAAGAAGTCGAACTGATTTAGACAACGAATTCTATGAGCTTGTCTGACTGTTAGTCTCAAGTAACTTGAACACTACATCAAGACAAGACTTTGGGGTTGTCTCGCTATCTTCAAGATGTTTTGCCTTCTTTGCTGCAATATATGTTGGGTTTGTCTCACAGCCTTCAGCAGACTTGTGCATGCCATCAGGCATATCACCCTGAAACAAAGCAGAGAGATGATAGGTTTTGCACGTGTATAAACAAAGATGATAACTGTGCTGTCAATTCTATCCAATTTCAAATTAGAAAATAAAGAGTAACTTCAAAATATCAATAGCATAATTTGGCATTGTCCATAATGCGGAGAGCTTCACCACACTACTGGATTACCATGTCAACATAACAAGCATAAATGAAGGGCAAAGAAAATCATTGTATCTATTTTGGATAATGTGCATGGCATGTTGTTCATATCATCAGCCACATCAGTAAGATAAAACAGGAGATGACAAGGTGCAAACGTGGGCTGCTTCACCACACACTGGATTATAGATCCACAAAAACAAGCATACATATAGGGAGTATTAAGTAATGTGCATGGTATGAATAAGCAATTTGGTTTTACAAGTAAAACTTAGAACTTACGGTTCTTGCGAACATGCATTTTGGTAGAAACAACAAACTAAACAGCAGTAAATGATAGGGAGTATGAGCAAATTAAATAGCAGTTGAGGATAAAGGCTTTAGAAGGACTGACTTACATTAACAGTTAACACCGACTTTATAATGCCCTTCTCCATGTCAAGGGAAGTATAACTCAAGAATTTCAGCACAGAATCTTCTTCATAAGCATTGCCTGTACTCTACATTTTGTAGAGAGTAATTATAGATATGATAATACTAGAAGGGATAGAGGATAATGAAGATAAGATGCAGATTGATGCTACATAATCAGCTACCAATCCCTGGAAGTACAAGCGTTACAGGACAAAATGTACTGACAAGAGCAATGGGCTACACTTCTGCACTGGCATTGTCTGTGTATTCTACTTGTTGGTAAGATTAAATATAGATCTGATCTTTTTTAGTAAATGGTGGGCGAGGGACATAAGATGCAGAATGCTACAAAATGAGCCAACCCTCTTCCCATAATACAAGAGTGTTTTGAACACTGGTGTACTATACAAAACATTCTTATATTATGGGACGGAGGGAGTAGCTATTAATGTAAGTACAGTGATAGACCACATTCAGTCCTTACAAGAGGACTGCAGAGCTAAACCTCTTCAAAAGCATTGGGTTGATTCTAAATTTGTGTAAGAGTCCATATGGATCTTATAATGTCCACCAAATGGACAATTACGAGGCTAACATGTGCAGTGATGCTACATAATCAAACATCTATGAAAGTAAGTATGGTCATACAAGGCAAGAGGTACTCACAAGAGCAATGCAGTGTGCAGTATAGTTGCGAGATTCTGTGGTCCCTTGAGAATGAATGTTCTTCTGCTAACAGTTTTCGTACAAGTGAGACATTAAGGCAAATGCAGAAATGTAGTTCAAATTGTGATGTGATATCATAGACAGTACCTTACGCTGCAGCCGAGACCAATGTGTAACAAGATTATTCCAGTCACCGTCGGATAAATGTAGCACCGGAGACTTTTACAGAAATTTCGTTCAGAGGCTTGCCATCGAAGTGCGCTTGCCTCAGGTAGGAACGATACCTCATCAACGAGTGCTTGAAAAGCGCAACCAACCCTTGCTCGTCATCACAATCTAGTTTGCTCCTCGCCTATTTAAAAAGAATGAAATCTTGTGTCATCTGTCAGCAGAAACATATGCAGTAAGGACCATGAATAACATTAGTACGTTACTTACGCGTAAGTTGCGGAGGAAGACTGGAAATTGTTCTGTGTCTGCGGTATAATCTTTCCATGAAGGAAAGATGCGCACAAAGTTCCTGACAACAACATAAGCTTCGTCTTCTAAACTGGGAAGAATTGGAACAGGGGTCCTATTTGCTGCAATTGGGGCTCTCTCTGGTTTGAAAAGGGATTTGGCAACTAGATTTAGTGTACTCTTTGCTGGAATGGGGGTTTTGCGTCGTACAGCTGGTGCTATGTCAACTGTCATAATCATACTATTTGCTGTAGTTGGGGTCTGCTGAGTTGGGGCATCAGAAATGACCAGTGTAGTAGGGCTAGAGTCTGCTACAGTTGGAGTGTTTTGTGGATCAGGTGATATTGCAACTACACCTAATGGGCTATTTGATTTATCAGGTGCCACTACCTTTTCCAAATACTTTGCTTGTGCTCCTCCATGATCAGCAATCACCCTCTTCCTTTTGAACATCTAATGCACAAGAACAACATTTGAATGGATAAATATGGTATGATGATAGATGGAATATGTACTGAAAATGGATAGGCAGGGCGTATTCACATACATGATGTGTAAACTAAGCTAATGGCTGTTCAACAAAGTAGAAGCAATGCAAATCATCAGTTGCAAGATATGTGCGAGCAATGTAACCTTGGAAAGTTAGAGCAAGTAGCTTGATGGGTGAATAAGATAGGGTATCTTCCTCTGACTCCTCCACTAGGGAGCTACATTGACTTAGGTCTCCCTCTAGCTCAGAATCACTGTTAGGATCATATTCTGAGCATGAATCTGTAGGTGGAGAGCGTTTGCATTGCATTGCATCTAGACTTGATTTCAGTCCCTTAATGCCAAGTTTGACAGCCATGGCATTGTTCTGCTTTATTCTTTTCATGCGCGCAAGCTCATAATCATTATGATGCTGTTCAGAATCTAAGATTCATGAAAACATAAAAAGTAGTCAGATTATCTATGGAATGCATTGCAGATTCAACTCGGAGAGTGTCTCCCTATAAACCCTTGCATATGCAAAGTTCACCTCCCCAACCGTGCTGACCAGACCACACACAGAAATACAAACCCCTTATGTCTCTATAACAGGCAGACACAGATTTCAAAACTGAAGTAGGAACATCAGAATCATATGAAATTCATATTTGAACAAATAAACTAAGCAATTATGAGTGGCATAATGTTTAGCTTCAAGGGTGGAGTGTTGGTAGTGTGACACAAAGCAAGTAGGCAGATTGTATTCCATGTAAAAGATCGAAACCTATGTAAAAGCTGGAAATGACACTTTCTTTCTATACAATGCAGTGTTCGTTGCCCACACATGATGGAAGAGATCACATAGAGAAATACTATTCACTCATGTCTACGGTTCCAGTATTTAGAAACAAGGTGGTCCACCCTAAAAGAATATTGACAACAAATATGACAAGGCAAGCATAGATGTAGTGAATCAATCATTTACTTGTGAGCTTACTAGGACAAGTATGCAGAATTGCAACTGCAGTAAGAGACCGTCCAAAATCTGAATGAAGAAGTTTGTCTAGCACTTATTGTTTGCAACTAATCAATGTGAATAATTGGATATTATATCGAATGAGTAAGAAAGACAAGTAAAATTGTCAACAAACCTGGCTTGCAGTAGTAATATGGGTCAATGTCACTACGACCAACAATCCAAAATGACTAGTGTCTGTTCCGAGGGCCGGAATTTTGAAAACCCTGTGAACTTTAGAGGTACTAAAGATTACCAAAATACATCTGAACCATTAAGTGTAGGTAGCACTGAGCACACAACAAACCCTAATGACAGTCCTGCCTAATGAGTAATGAATCAATTTGAAAATGGGTGATGAGGAGTGTCTGCTGAGTGTTGAGGACGTATCTCAGGATAAATCGGGTTAGCTTGGTGGGTGCTGCATGCCTGAGCCCTGAACGGACTGGGAAGGTAGGCACGGCGGCGTGCCCGGGCAACGGTGACGCTGTTGGGTGAGCGGCTCCTAGCCTCCTGTTAGTCCGGCGTCTCCTCCTAGAGTCATGCCGTCCGGGGACGGCAAGTCGCCGGCGAGGCAGGCGGCTGGGGGCGAGTAGAGATTGGAAGCGCGTAGCAGAACAGAGGGGAATCGGGGCCTGGGATGACCCAAAGTCCCAGGGTGGGCCGGCCCACCGTGGGTACCCTGTAGAGATACACACCCGAGCGGCGAACATGCATTTTCGAAACTAATTTAGGAACATTTAGCTGACCAATTAAACAACTCTATTTTAATAATATCAGATTCGTATTTGAACAACTAAGCTTGTTTAGCTTGATGGGTGGAGCAGTGTTATTATGACACGAAGCACGTATTCTGACGTATAGTGATCATAAAAGGGGGAAACTCTAAGCATTTTTTTAGCAAAAGAGGGTTTCCCCTCCGATTTCTATTAAAGAAACCACCCCGGAACCAACATGATCAATTAAACCCTAAGCATGATCAATTAAACCGTATTATGGTTGTGCCATGGCAGATTTGAAGCTGCAAACCAGAGAAATGATATTTAGCATCCATTGTTTGCTTCAAACTAAGAACTAAATTCTAAGAGCTGAAAAGAAAGTACGGTAACCAAGTTAAGATCTATTTTCTGGTTGAGATCAAAAAGTTGAGGAGATATGAAGTACCACCTCTCTTGCGGCGCCGTGTAGGCATCGGGGGTGCGATGGCTGTCGGTGGCGTTGAATCAGATCTGCGATGGTAGACGGGTGCATCGGGGGATAAGTCCCGTTGCGGTGGAAGAGAAGGTCGTGTGAGTGGCCCCGACAAAGAGGACGACATCGCTGATGAAGTGAGAGGACACGATGCAAGGCTATTGGTCTGTCGCCGTGGATGAGGAACGTCCATCTCTAGCAGTGGACGACGCGGTCTTGGTAGGTGCTCCGGCATGGTGGAGGACGGTGGCGATGGATGTGGTGGAGGACCGCGACAATGGATGGGGTGGCGGACGGAGGCTGGTGTGGGGATGGGGTGTTCTAGCGCAGACGGTGTATGAATGGGAAAATGGAGGGAGAGGTACGGGGAACCATTTTTTTGGGACGCGCCTGTCTAAAATATGGGAAAGTTACGAACTTAGCCCCCGTTTTAAAATTTGGACGTCTCGTCGGTTGGGGATAGGGCGACAATCTCGCATCTCGCCAATATTTGCCTAGAGCGATTCCGGGCAAGGAGAGGGTGGTTGGTGCCCATGGTGTATGAATGGGGCTGACAGGTAGGGCGGTTGTGTCACGTCTGAGTGAAGTTACAAACCTGCCCCTATTGAAAATATTTGCCTACGTCGATTTTGGCCGAGTCGAGTTTGTTTTGCCGCCCACCATGTATGAATGGGGAATGGAGGGAGAAACAGAGGTCTTTCGGACGAGCTTGAATCAAATGTGTTTTGCCACCCATGTTTGACGCCCACCGTGTCGGAATGGGCTCAAAGGCGGTCGTGTCACGTCTAATTGAAGTTACTAACCTACCCCTATTTAGAGCAGTGGAAATTGGGCCGATGGATTGTCCGTGTAATGGGTAGACAGTAATTTCCATCTCCCAAACACTTGGCTTCGGGCAGCCGACGTGGGAGTTGACATTTTGCCGCTTCTTTCGAATTTTGGGACAATAAGCATCCGCGTTTACCCTGGCAACTAAATTCGAATCCATTGTGTATTCCTATATGAATCTTTATAAATCATTCTATGTTTTTTTATATATCTTCAAAAAGACGACAAAGATGTATTCCACTGTCATATATGAATATGGTTTACAAATGCTGATACTCAAATTCAGAAGCTAGAATCCAGTTTAAGGTGAATTCGAATATTTGGTACACTTCATGTCCAACTCAAATGTCACATGCAGCATAATGTGTACTCCCATTTAGATATGTACACAAGCGATGTATCAAGATTCAAATACTGAGTCAATCAACCAAGAATGTACAGAACTAACAGACATATAAACACTTATAGAGTATATGGATCAATAATATCAACTAACATACATAAGCCAGGCCGCTGTACTTTTTTCTGGCTACAATAGCATCCCTTTTTTAGCCAGCATCTTGGCCCTTTCCGATGCGTGCCACTTATGGTCCATCTATACTACTATTATTGCTGAATGCACATTCAACCCGATTGGCATATTTGTAGGTCTGGCACAACAATCCAAATGAAATGTCTCCGAGTCTTATCAATTAATACAGACTTGTGCTCAAATAAAATTACAAACTAAAAAACAAAAAAAAACAATTATTACCTGATCTCTAAAACAAATGGTTTCATTGATTACATGAACAGACAACACAAAGGTTATTCAACGATGGAAAGAACATTTCACCTATAATTTACCAAGTAGGAATTTAATTTCCTTTTTTCCTTCAGGATCTTAACAATCTGGCCAGTCTCAGCTTGCTTTGTTTTGAAATCCACCAAATATTTAATGGTTGTCTTAAGTACTGCTTGTGATTGTGATGTTTGCTTCCTCAACATGTCAACTTCATCTCTAAGTGCAGAAGCAGAATCTCTTTCTACCACTAGTTTAGCCTCTAGAGCATCAGCAATTGGCAATTCATAATGCACGATTGGGCTAGTGCCACTGCTATGGGATGATGCAACGTCCATGGGGACCTCTCTCTGTGATCTTGGGCTAACCTGTTTTGCCATTAAAGTTCCGTTGGATTCAGAAAAGTTGAAGTTAGCAAAACATCTCAACTGGGAGTTATAACAGCAAACCAGTTAAACAAACAAGGAATTAAAGAGTTTCAATTGGATGTTGAAAAGTAGCTATTAACATCATTGTAACCTGTTGTTGAAGCAGCAAAGCAGTTAAACAAACAAGTAGATATTTAAGTTAAGGCAAACAGGTAATTCTTAATAGTAAGTATCAAACACATAGATAGGCGCAATCTACAATATGATTAACAGACTGTGGCATTATGTAATCAGTAGCAAACTAAATTAAGCCAAGCAACGTAATTGAACAATTTTGCAATAAGTGGCTAACTAAAATTCCGAGAAGCAGGTAACTGAACTTACGCTAGTTCTTTGTATAGGCACACTGCAACTTCTTTTTCACTTACAAGGTTGTACGAAGGTCAAGGGGGCTGCACCGACCAAGAAGAAGCAGATGTTCACTCAGGACAAGGCAGAGACCAAGCAGGTGTCAGTTGAGGAAGACGGGTCCTTGGGAGCCACCTTCACCACATGTGCCAACCTCGACCCTGACCAGGAGGAGGCACTGCTGAAGTTTTTGCGCTTGAACAAGGCGGTGTTCGCATGGGAACCCAAGCAACTAGCAGGGGTCCCAAGGGACGTGATTGAGCATCACCTGAATGTGTGCCCCAATGTACGCCCTGTGAAGGAGAAGGCGAGGCGGCAGTCCACCGAGAAGCAGGCCTTCATCCTCCAGGAGACCCGCAAGCTAGAGGCAGCAGGTGTTATTTGCGAGGTTCGCTACCCCGAATGGCTAGCAAACCCCGTTGTCGTGCCAAAAAGGGAGGAAAGGAGCGCATGTGTGTTGACTTCACCAACCTCAACAAGGCCTGCCCTCAGGATTCGTTCCCGCTCCCCCGCATCGACCAGATTGTCGACTCCATAGCCGAGCGCGACCTGTTGTGTTTCCTGGATGCGTTTTCGGGTTATCACCAAATCAAGATGGCGGTGGAAGACGTGGAGAAGACATCCTTCCTGACCCCATGTGGAGTGTACTGCTACACTTGCATGCCGTTTGGATTGCGCAATGCGGGCGCGACCTTCCAGCGGCTGATGCACATCGCCTTAGGCCGTTAGCTCAGGAAAAACACCGAGGCTTACGTCGACAACATCGTGGTGAAATCTCAGGAGGCAAGGACCTTGATCCAAGATTTGGAGGAAACCTTCACGAGCCTCTGCCAGGTGGACCTGCGACTTAACCCAGAGAAGTGTGTGTTTGGCGTCCCTTCTGGCAAGCTACTGGGCTTCCTTGTGTCCCATAGGGGGATCGAGGCCAACCCAGAGAAGGTCAAGGCAATCGAAGACATGAGTCCATCACAAACCCTCAGAGAAATGCAGAAGCTCGCCGGTCGCATGACTGCGTTAGGACGCTTCATCTCCAAGCTGGGGGAGTGTGCCCTGCCATTCTTCAAGCCGATGAAGAGTGGACACAGGAGGCCGAGCAAGCGTTTCAAGACCTCAAGAAATATCTGACCAGCCCTCCGGTGATGGTGGCACCGAGCCCTCTTGAGTCCTTGGTGCTCTACCCGCCGCCACTCCCTACTCCGCCAGTGCAGCCCTGGTGGCGGTTCGGGAGGAATGCCAGGCTAAGGCCGCATCACGCCCAGCCATGGCCACAGCCGTGGCGACACAAGACCAAGAAGGCCTCACAAGGACCACGACCTCGGCAGCCGGAGACCAGCCTCAGCAGGAAGATGCCCCTAGGGTTGAAGAGGCCGCACCAAGCGACCGGGTGCTGGGGGCTCCATTGTCTCAGGAGGTGCCTCAACCTCCGGAGGACACATGCTTCGTCAACACACCAACCCTCGTCAAGCATCCGATGTACTTCGTCGGCATGGTGTTGTGGGATGCAAGGGCATGATACCCCATGCTCCAGAAGCTCTTACTCGCGCTCTTGGTGGCCTCGCGTAAGCTGCGGCATTACTTTCAAGGTCACCCCATCAAGGTCGTCTCAGGCTACCCATTGGAAAGGGTACTCAGGAGCCCCAACTCCGCTGGAAGGGTCGCCGAATGGAACATCAAGCTGCAAGCATTTTAGTTGGAATTCAGCACAACCAGGGTCATTAAGGGAGCCGCACTTGCTGATTTTGTGGCACAATGGACAGAGGCGCCAGGGCTCAAGGCGGGCGAGGATCGGTATCTCTCCCCAGGAAGTGAGGCCCAGATGGCTGGGTCATGTACTTCGATGGAGCATTCTCGCGGCAGGGCGCGGGGGCTGGTGCAGTGCTTATATCCCCCACTCAGGACAAGCTCTATTACGCCGTACATCTCTGTTTCCAGCAGGGCGAGAAAGTCTCCAACAACATAGCAGAATATGAGGGCCTCATAGCAGACCTGAAGGCTGCAGTAGCACTGGGAGTGAAGTGCCTCATCATCAAGGGCGATCCACAACTCCTCGTCAACTTCTCCAACAAGGTGTACGAGCCGAAGGATGAGCACATGGGGGCATATCTTGCAGAAGTACGCAAGATGGAGAAGCAGTTCTGGGGGCTGGAGCTACAGCATGTGCCCCGCAACACCAACCAAGAGGCTGATGACATCGCCAAGAGGGCGTCCAGGCGACTGCCTCAGGAACCTGGCATTTTTGAGGAGCGACTCTTCAAGCCGTCGGCAGTACCACCATTATCAAGCATGGTGCAGCCTCGGGAAGAGCTCCCCCAACCACCTGCCACAGGAGCCCCGGCTTATGGCCCGACCTCGGGAGCACGCCTACTCTTGGCACTGGAGCCTCAGGAAGGATGCTAGACCACAGAATTCAAGGACTACCTGATGCAAGGGACGCTGCCAGAGAAAGAGGAGGACACGGAACGCGTGGCCCGGCAGGCCACGGCCTACTGCATCCAAGACGGTGAGTTATACCAGGAGCGACCAAATGACGTTTCCCTACATTGCATCTCCAGGGAACAGGGGAAGGATCTAGTGGCCAACATACACGATGGAGACTACGGACACCACTCATCATCACGGACCCTCGTCGGCAAGGCGTTCTGCAGTGGGTTCTACTGGCCTACGACACTCAACGACGCGACCGAGCTGGTGACGTCCTGCGAAGCCTGCCAATTTCACACCAAGCAGATCCATCATCCAGCTCAGGGCATGCAGACCATTCCGCTCTCTTTGCCGTTCGCGGTCTGGGGGTTGGATATCTTGGGCCCGTTCCCTCGAGTGCCTAGGGGCTACCGCTACCTCTACGTCGCCATCGACAAATTTGCCAAGTGGGCAGAGGTGGAAGCCGTTCGCACCATCCCAGCCGGTTCTGCGGTCAAGTTCATCAAGGGCCTCGTGAGCCGGTTTGGGGTCCCCAACCGCATCATCACCGACAATGGTTCGCAGTTCACCAGCAATCTCTTCAAAACGTATTGTGGTAACCTTGGGACGCAGATATGCTACGCTTTGGTGGCACACCCCCGGAGTAACGGTCAGGCCGAACGCGGCAACGCGGAGGTCCCGAGGGGCCTCAAAACCAGGTCCTTCAAGAACAAGCTGGGGGCCTGCGGCAGGGGCTGGTACGACAAGCTCTAGTCCATGCTGTGGTCCATCCGCACTACTGCCACCAGGCCAACTGGCGAGACCCCGTTCTTCCTCCTCTATGGAGCAGAAGCGGTTCTCCCTCCCTCACAAGGTCAGGCGTCGCTCCGTGCTGGTCCTAGTGTTTGATGAGGCACAGCAAGACGCCATGCGGGGGATGGACCTCGTGCTGGGGGAGGAACGTCGTCGTGAAGCCACACTACGGGTAGCAAGATACCAGTAGGCGCTATGGCAGTATCACTATTCCAACATCCGCCGTAGGACTCTCAAGGTAGGTGACATCGTACTCAGGCGGGTAGTCTCCAGGGAAGGGCTGCATAAGCTCTTGCCCATGTGGGAGGGCCCGTTCAAGGTTGTCCATGTTTCCAGGCCTAGAGCAGCGCGCCTGGAGACCCAGGAAGGGGTGCCCATCCCGAACGCCTGGAACATCCAGCACCTCCGGAAGTTTTACCCCTGAAGAAAGGCCCAATGCCTGTGAAGAAGGCCTGGTGCCTGTGAAGCTCGCCGCCCGAAGAAAGGCCGAGTGCATGTGAAGAAGGCCCGGTGCCTGTGAAGCTCGCCTCCCGAAGAAAGGCCTGGTGCCTGTGAAGAAGGCCCGGTGCCTGTGAAGCTCGCCGCCCGTTACACTCTCACGTAATAATGAGTGGGGTTGTACACGCCCCGGAGTCTCCAGAGTGTCGCCCTTGGGCCACGGGGGCTCCCGCCCATGCCCAGTGGCAACACTTAGCTCCGTGCTAGTGAGAAGACGTCGAAGACTAGACTAGGTGCCGGACGCGGCTTTTCATTTGCTTTCCGCAGTTGGCTTGCTCTCCCTTGTTTCAACCTTGTTTAAAAGTTGCCTCTGGTGTTCTTTGCCGGTTTTGCCTGGCATCTTCTGCCCCTGTTTTCTGTTTTCGACTCTTTGTCTAACTCGTTCTCTCTCTCGTAAGCCTCACGAGGGTGCTGCGTGGTTGCCCTCGTGAGTCCTTCCTCTCCTTATTTTCGTGAGGCCCTCTTGTTCGAGTTCGCAGCGGGAGCACCCCTCACAGTCCATGCCCCTCAGGCATGGCGACACAAAATGCCAGGCCATGGCCGGCAACCCTCGCGACCAAGGTTCAGAAATGATTCTCCCAACAGATTTTTTGCAGCTCTTAAGGCACCTCGCAAGGCAAAAACTACTTCAAACGTCCCAAGCTAAGTTGTTCCTACGCGCAGACGCATAACGATGACACCATAACACAGTACAGGAAACAATAAATGCAGTACAATAATTAGGGGATCATAGTTTGTTGCTCGCCCCCACGGGGCCCCATACTTCTCACTCGATGCAGGAAAAGGAGGAAAACAAAATAAAAGCGGCGCTCTCCTTGCAACAACTCGCGAGGAGGGATCTGCATCGTACTCCTAAGCTCAATTAGACTCCGCCTCGCGCTTCGCCAGAGCGCAGCAATGGGACGACCCGCTGCCGCCCTCGAAGCGGGCACGGAGGCGTGGTGGCTGATCGCGGCCACCGCTGGAGGAGCTGTCGCCGGAGGAGGAGCTACTGAAGCTTGACGAGCTGCGGTCGCCACCGAGAGCAGGTTCGCCTTTGCCCTTGTCACGGCCGTCGCCAAGGCCGAGCACCTCGTCGCCATCGTCGTCCTCAGGGTAGCACCCAGCGTGGCAGCCATCTTCTCCGAACACCCTCACGTAGAGGGTCGTGTCGCTGTCATACTTAAAGTGGAGGGTGCACCGCCTGCCCAGACCACGCGCATGGGCAAACGTCTGTCAGCCCCGGGTCAGGGCTACATTGCTGGCGATGAAGATCTCCACCGCGACCCAGTAGGCCCTGCTGCAGCAGCCGTCCGCCTGCAACCAGAGCCCGCCGGGGCCAGCGGCCAGCAGTTCACCGGTGAAGAAGCGAGGGAGCTGGAGCCAGTTGCCGGCCGGGTTGTCCGACCACACAACAAACTCCGGCAGCACCTCCGTCGCGTGGAAGCATGGTCGGGGAGGCCGCGCAGCCACGGCACGCCTTCCCCCACCAACCGGGCTGCCTCGACATGGGCGGCCACCGCCGCATGAAGGGACACCGCCGCGACCACGAGAAGCCACGTCAGGGGTCGCGAGATGATTGCGAGGACGACCGCAGCCGCGCTTGGGTGGAGGAGAGCCAGGCCCTTCCTGGCGATCCTTCCCCTTCTCCGCGGCCAAGAACCTCTTCGCGGGCGCCATGGGGGCGCTGCGAGCGACAGGAGCGAGGAGGAAGAAGAAGCAGGCAGAGCAAGAAGAGATGGGCAACAGGGGCTATTGCCCCTCCTCATTTATAGCCCAGGGGAGGCCAACCGTCGACCTCCACGATCGCAGGTAATGATGACTCTTTTTGCATGCAGCAGGGACTCGTCAAATCGGGCAGTTGCCGAGGCAGCATGGGGAAGCGGAGACGCCCACGTCCAATCAATCGCAACGCATCGACCAAGGCCGCAGGCTGTGGGGGCCCGCAGTGTTCCACACTTACCCTTTGGTTTCGCTGCTAAGCCAAGTCCGAGCACGCCTTGGGCCCAGGGGTTATTGTCGGCGTTCTGGGAACGGGGGTCCCTAGACTTGCCTGCCTGCGGCCTACAGCCTGGCTCAACCAGTGGCCCAGTATGGCCCGTATTCATCAACCAACACTCAAGACCCTCGCGAGGGGCCAAGCCTCGCAGGGCGGATGACACAAGGCCTCCTCAGGAGTGGCCTCACCAGGCAGGCTCGCGAGGAGGCGGAAAGATCAAGGCAAGGGGTACCTCGTGAGGTGCCCATGACGCAAGCCATGACGATCAAGACCAGGCGGGAGCCAGCCTACGCAGTGTCCTTGGTTCCTCTTTGGTGCAAAGGAGGCAAGAGCAGGCCGGAGCACCGAGGCATCAGGAAAAGGTTTCCATATCGGTGCAACGAGACCAAGACCAGCAGAGCGGCAGGACGGAGGTCACCGTGGAGCCCAAGACGGCATCATCACTAGCACCTTTGGCAGGCAAAGACCACCTTTAGTCAGGATAGCTTGTACTTGTTGTCCCCTTTCAAATTGGCCGTTGTTGGATCCCTTCCCGCTCAATATTTGGGAAGAGGACCAGGGCCTCTATAAATAGAGCTGGCCACCACAATAGAGAGGACGGATCGATTCCTCCTCAAGCACACCACCAAGCACAAGAACACCTCTCCTCGCGAGGCTGTTCTTCCCCTGTACTGTTCATCAGCCCAAGAGGCAATCCACCACACCACGCACAGGAGTAGGGTATTACACCACGATGGTGGCCCGAACCTGTATAAATCTTGTGTCTCTTGTGTTGTTCATCGATCTACATTAGGGGTCACGGTGAGGCTGAGAGCGAGATTCGGTAGGAGGAGATCTTCATGCACACCCCAAAGTTCAAACCTTAAGGGTTTTGCCGGAACCCGATATCTGACACCAGCACGCCAGTCTACATCCTAAATGTGAATGGGTCATGGTCCAATCACCCTTTGCAATCCTGCGTGTTGCGAGGGCGGCCAGTGAGCTGACCTGGCAACCTCCTTTAAATAAGGCAGGTGCTTACATAGCCAACCCGATGCGCGCCGCTCCATCGGTGACGTCAGTGAGCTTTCAACTGATACATACGATGCAGAGTGCCCATACTTATTCCCGTGTGATGGTTAGTGCAATCAGGCCAGAGGCCCCTCGGATCAAATATCCATACTGTTAGTGTTTTGGTAGTGCAGTCACGAGCAGAGACTCACGAAAGATGTCACCCTGTCTCCCCGTCTCGGGGACTTGCGGGAAGGGCTAAGAATGCCCGACCACGCCTCGTATTCAACTCTCGGGTACCATCCAGGTCAGCCCGTCTTCACATCACTCGCGAGTACCCCTCAGGGTCGACCCGCCTTTCCAAGTAACAGTTTAGAATAAGCAGGTAAGGTATAAAAGCAGGTAGCAAAAACAGGCTATGCATCCGAATAGGAGCAAACAATAATAGTAGCAAATTCTAATGCAAGCATGAGAGATAATGGAATGGGCAATATCGGAGTGATCAAGGGGGGTGCTTGCCTGGAAGCTCAGCCACAAAGGAAGAAGGGTCGTCGGTGACGTAGTCGATCACAGGGGCAGCATCGGTCTCGGGGTCTACCAGAGAGATGAGGGGGAAGAAACAACAAATACAATGCAAATAGATGCAACACAGAGCATGCCAGGCTACAGTGCAATGCAGGGTTGCCTAAAGATATGTCTAAGTCATATTAATTATTTTAGGTTTAAGGTTGTATTTATTAACTGGTTCATATGCACTATTTATCTACCCAAAACTGGCTAAAAGTTATGAGTTCACCTACGTAGAGGGTTTCGACATGGAATCAGTCGTCACAATCAGATTCGTCTCGTCGTTCTGAGCAACTTTCATGTATAAAGTTTTTCAATCTGAACTACGGTTTGTTTTATATGAGTTTTTAAAGATTTAAACATTTTCTAAAATTATTTGAATTAGTAGAATTGTTTAGAAAAAGAGAAATGACATCAGCATGACGAAGGATGACGTCAATAGTCAACTAGTCGGCTGACAAGGTCAAACCTGACCTATGGGTCCAGTAGGACCCACTAGTCAGTGACATAGGCGTTAAGAGTGGACTAACTAACCTAATTGAACTAATTAGGGGTGTGGGCCCCATATGTGAGTTAGTATTTAGATTAAACTAATTAGATTTTAATTAAAACGGTTCAACTAGACTAATTATAAATGGGGGCCCACATGTCAGTGGCTGGGGTTGCCGAGTCAGCACAGTTGACCATGGTCAACGTGGTCAACTGGGGCCAGGGGGCCCACTGGCAATGACCCAGGGGCGGGCCCCAGGTATGCCACGTCGGCGTTGGCCAGTGGCTCAACGCCGACGATGCCAAACGCGGCGGCGCGGCTCGGATCTCGCTAGAAAATGACCTCATGCAGCCATTTGGCACGCGGCCTAGTGCGTTCGAATGAGCACTCGCTCGCGCGTCGATCTGCGGCGGCGGCTGGACCGGAAACGGCGACGGCGATCGGCGGAGGCGGCGCCGGAGTTAGGGGGTTTGCAGAACCGGCTATGTGGAGCGCCAGCGAATGAGCTAGCTAGCTAGGCAGCGGCAGCAGCACTCCAGGAGCTCTCCAAAGCCACTGGCTCGAGCTGTAGGGGCTTGGGAGTTTGCTAATGGCAGCGACGGTGGCGGTTAGAACACGGCACAGCGGCAGCTATGGCTAGGGGCACGTCAAGGGAAGGAAGGAGAGGAGAGAGGAAGTGGAGCTCATCGCACATGCTCACAGAGGCCCCTCGGGTGATTGGTAGCGCAGAGGGAGGCCGCGGTCGTTGGAGATCGTCGGCGACAGAGAGATCGGCGCCGAGCTCGATCCCTCCCGTGCGGTCCTCTCCGAGCAAAATAGCGGGCGATGGACAACGTGGTCGAATGGGGCGGAGATGACGGACACGGCAGAGTTGCGAATGGACACCGGTGGCCGCGGGATCGACGGCGAATGACGACGACACGGGAGAGAGGGGGAAAGTGAGCAAGCGAGAGAGGGGCGAATGGATGAGGATGGTGACAAGGGAGGCAGTGGCGACATTCTTATCCTCTCATCGACGCGGCCGTCGAGGTGGTCGGGTGGCGCCCGCTGCGCCCAGTCGGGTGAACAGAGAAAGAGGAGGGAGATGACCATGGGAAGGTAGGTGGGCCGACCTGCTGGGATGGGCCGAGGCCCAGGGTGGCAGGGCTTTGGCCCCTTTTTTTTTATTTTTTATTTTTCTGTTCTGCTTGCAAAATGTTGGGCACCTAAATGATTTTTATATAATATGTGAACTAGCTCATAAATTGCAGTGCAATATATCCTGGCAGCAAAAACTAGTTTGGGTAAAATACTATTTCATATTAAATGTAGATTTATTAAAAGGTTATTAAATGTTGTTGTTAGCTAGTGTTCTAGGTTGTTAGAGTCACTTAATTAATCCATATAATGTTGGTTACAATTTTATAACTTCCTATGAATTATTTGCCATTTAATGAACATTTTAGTTTCTGATTTGAACAACTTTCATTTTCTAGTTTGAATTTAATTGAAGTTTGAATTAGGAGTTTGAAATGCAATATGATGCAAATGATGATTAGGCACTGTTAAACCTACTGACATGGCATTAACTAAGGGTGATCACTATAGTGTGATACTGGGGATGTTACACACCCACAGCTTTGTCAGACGTCCAGTTCAGCATTGCGGCACGGCCTGGTCGCGCCCCACTGGAGGTGGCCTGGATTGCCCTGCGCGCAATGAAACAGAGTGCAATGGTGTGGCACCCTAGTTTTTGCCCCTTTTTCTTTCTGGATTTCATTTCCCTTGTTATTTGAATTTGTGTTTTTGAATCAACTCAAATGGACTAAACCACTTGGGCATACCCTTGATTTTCTCCCAAGTGACTCATCTCCCTCTCAAACCCATCATTTCCTCTCTGATATACCCAAATATGGTCATAGGAATATTTTTCTTAAATAAAAAATATTAATTTTATCTCTCTAATCACACTTCAATCACATATGCTCCAAAGCAACCCTCATTTTTCTTGCTCACAAAAATCTGAGAAAATTCCTGAATATTCTTTAGACCTTAGCACACCTCCATGTACAAAAATATTTCATGGTTATGTGGAATATTTTTGCTGCAAAAAATATTTTCTGTTCTGGCTAGAAAATGCACTTTCCAAAGGAAGTGCATTATTCCTTGATCCTTTGAAGCTGAAACTTTTAGGACTTCATTACCCTCCTAAGAAACTCTTAACCACAAAAAATGAGCTCCTAACTCCAACTAGATTTTTCTGTATTAACCTCCAAAGTTTCTGTCCAGAAACTTGCCAAGAGTCCACAGTCACCCCTGGTCGACTTGTGCCCAACTCAAGAGCTTGGATCAACCCAATGTAGCAAGGACTTCACGCCAGACATGATTTTAATGCGATGCGTGGTGTGATGCCAGAGTTCACGCGGTGACCACGCATGTGCATGATGCCAGGCAGCTTGTCGGCGCGCTCTGGATACCGCCGACATCTCTGTAGTGCTCGTGCTCGCTTCCACACTCGCCGCAGCTTGCCAAACCATGCCATCATCCTCGTCCCAAAGCCATTAACTCCCTCCTGGCGCTCGCCAATGCCAGAGCTTGCCGCAGCGAGCATGGGCACGACGGAGCCAAGCGTACACTGCGCCCGTGCCCCTGTGCTCCTCGCCACCCGCGTAATGTGCTCGTCGCTGCTCTCCCAAAGTGGCCGCGTGAGCCACGATGTCTTCTTCCCCTCTCACTGGCACTCTTTGTCGTCGTGCGTCGTCTCCAGAGCCCTCCAGCGGAGCCCGATCCCCTCCTCCCCTCTGCCTATAAATAGCCACCTCCCTCGCCTCTCTGAGCTCCTCACCACTGCCCCGGCCGGGTAGGCCTCTGGCCACCGTCCCTGACCCGAGCTTGCCAGCGATCCCATCCTGCTGCTCCCCACCCCTCCAGAGCCTCTCGAGCTCGACCGACCACTCCGGCGCATCCATAGTGATCCATTGGAGCTAATCGACCCCGTTGGAGCCCCTGGAATCGCCTAACCTCACCATCTTCTTCATCTCCGGCGAACTCCGACTGCAGCCACCATTGGAGACGCTATTTCCGAGCAGCTCCAACCACCTCTCGCGTTCGGGTATGTGTAGACTCGCTGTAGTCTTGCGCATCCACTCCTCCCTCTCAGATCAGTGGTCGGCCTCTCCTCGTGGTGAAACGCCGGCGAAGCACCGCCCCTCATCTGTTTCTCTCTCTCTCTCTCTCTCTCTCTCTCTCTCTCTCTTTCTCTCTCTCTTCAAAACTGACAGCATGGGCCCACTGTCAGCCACTCAGCTGCCCCCGAAGCGGTATAAGTGGTGGCGCCCCACGGCTTTCCGCCTTCGACGCCACCTCCCTCTGGTTTTTCCTTTTTATTTATATTTAGCTCATTTGACCAGAAACTTTGACCAGCTCTAACTTTTAAACCATAAATCCAAATGAGTTGATTCTTTTCGCATTGTGTTTGTAGTTAAATATTCTAGCAGCACACAAAATTTCAGATTTTTTCTTGCTGCCTAGAATTTCTGGTAATTTTCAGAGTGAGTGTTGATATTTTCTTTTATTGTTTTTAAATATTTTCAGAAGGAGAAGCTTGCCTAGAGGAGAACCATGAGGAGTGTGACCCTCCTCTGTGCTAAGGCAAGCCACACAAATATTTGCATGGTGTTATTTCAATATCTATGGTTTTTCAAACTTGAAAATGAATTATTTTCATGCATTTAAATCATTTAAATAACTTTGCTCAAGTTATTTCACTTGTCTTGTTTGATATGATTAGCTTGCTGTATCACTTGATGGCAAGAACTAGATGGATGCAATAGTTATACTTGATAGCATGACTATGGTTGGAAAGTGACCGGAGTTATTTTCATATAATGCTTTATTCTTCATATATTCATCATGCTCTTGTGATAACTAAAAATGATGAAATTAAAACCAGTGCCTCAAGGTGATTAGTAGTGCATGCCTAGTGATCATATGATGTTGATCCGTTCCGTTTCGATGATGCTTATGGTTGCGTTTCTTATGGTTACATGATCATGGCATACTATCACTACAAAAAAAAGACACATTCGTGACATTTTGGGCCGAATGAATTTTTTTCCTGTCATGATTATGACACTTCTATGACGGTAATTATGACAAAACTCGATATCATCATAGATGGTGGGCTCCTACTTCTATGACAAAAAATCATGACAGAAAATGGCCTTTTTGTCCTGGGCGGGCCGGAGACGCAGCTGCATGACATTCTTTGGGCCGTCCATGACGGAAAAAAACATGGTAGAAGCAAGGGCGAGAAAAATATCAGGGAGTTCCCGGTTATGGTGGGTGGTCGGGGCCGAGAGATGCATGGAGGTTTCCGCATTTCTCTCGTGTACGCGTGTATGTTCAAGGCATTGGCTAACTGTAGCCGAGCGATCGCATGTTACTGAACTCGAGCTATTGATCCCTTGGTTGTCAACTGAACCCGAGCGATTCATTCAACGCTGTTGGGGATATAGCTATTGGGTATGACCCGCCCAGGAGGGGCCGGGTTATACCAATGGCGGTTCATCAATACAAAGCCCATGAAGATGTTGAAGATGGCGGTTCATGAAGCAGACTTGCTAAGGGCCCAAAGCCCAAAGGAGACTTAAGGCCCATAGGGGTAAACCGCCATATGTGTATGGCTTATATTGTAAGGCAAGTATAATTAGTGACCGAGCCAGACACGTTATTTATGAGCCGACCGGGACTCCATGAGCCGCTGGGCGTCAACCTGTGTATATAAAGGGACGACCCGGCGGCGATTTAGGGCAAGAAAACAAGAGATCGAAAGCTAGGTCAAGCGGATTCGCTCCCTGGTAATCGAAACATAAGCAATACCACCTCAAACTGGATTAGGCCTTTACCTTCACCGCAAGGGGCCGAACCAGTATAAACTCCATGTGTCCTTTGTCCCGTTTAACCCCTTTAAGCTAACCTAGTTGCGATGGCTCCACGACTAACTCCTCACACTAGGACATCTGCCGTGACAATTCCACGATAGTTGGCACCCACCATGGGGCCAGCGCACGGTGGTTTCGAGTTCTTGAAGGGCAGCTTTGAAGGGATCAACAGATACACTGTGGGCCAGATGACCAAGCGTCGTCATGGAAAGCTCTACATCGACAATGCAGGCTGGGGCCCCGAGGCCGACTCAATTGAGTACGGGTACCGCATCCCCTTCGGCGGAATCCACGTCTTCATCGGCAAGATCAGCGAACCGGGCCCTGAGCCGGACATCTGCACCGACATCATCGAGACAGCTTAGCATGCGCGCCCCGCCTGAGTTCAGCCTGCCGTGAAGTGTGCTTTTGTGGGATTCATCCATGGGGCGGAATCCGAGGATAGATCTGTGTCTGGTGGTGAGACAGTCGTCTACTTTGATGGTGAGTCGTCCACTGGTGAGACTGATTCACCGTACCAGCTGCAAGATGGCCGTCTTGGGGGCTATTCCGATGGCGACAGTATTCCAGAGTCCTATGAGCTGCCAAATAGGGTCGCGATTTTCATGGCCGGTACACAGCCAGTGCAGAATTCTTCGACTGCGGCAACAATGATCTCCGGGTTAGCAACGGCAACGGCAGCCGGGGCAGGAGGCCCTGTGTGCCTGCCGGCTCAAGTCTTGACTGACTTGCTGGATAATCTGACAACATTGTTACGAACGGAGGTTAACCCGACAAATCAAGTTCAGCACAATGCAGAGGTTGCAAAATTGCGTGATGAGATAGCGCAGGCCAAGGAGGAGCTGAACGCGGAGAACGTCGGGATGGCCACTGAGCAGGCTGCTTTAGACGCTCAGGTAAAGCGGATTTAGTCAGATTCTTTCCGGCTCACGATGGATCAAAACGCTTCAAATGAAGTCATGAGGAGGAGGCATCCGAGTCGTTTACCTTCACTTTACGTGGCGAGAAACCTCTTTAGCACGCCTAGAGCGGGGACCAGTAACCAACCGGAGATAAATCGGGTTGAAGCACCTGGGGCTGGAGCGCCGGCTCAGCCATGCATGACGGAGCCGCCCTGTCTTAATACTACTCTGCCTCAGTATGTACTGACACCACCGGGTCATTATTCTAATCCTTTGGATAACATGATTGCTGTGGCGACATGGCTGGCGGCTCTACCGGTTGAAGGCGAATCACCGGCAACGATGGAAATACGACAAGCCGGGGAACTACTCCAGATGGTTGTGGCTCAACAGGTGGCTTATTCATACAGTCGGGACCGTATCCACTGCATGCCACGTCCAAGCAAAAGTTATAGCAGGCATATTGATGAGCCAGCTGTGTCAAGTAGTGGACGATACCGCAACCCGCCCCTTGGACATGACCCGACGCGTGGTGGAGCTAATGCTCAGAATGTGGTGGATTAGGGTAGAGCGTGTCGGGAGGCTGAGCTAGAGGCTCAGTACACGGCTCATCCGACAACTTCGGTGGAGACAGGCGTGACCTTCAGAACTTTGGGTGTGCCATGTTTAGTGTCGGCTCGATGTAATGATCATTTGCCTAAGGATTTCAAGGGTCCTCGCAAGGTGCCTAACTACACAGCTGACTTACCCCCTGAAGCATGGGTTGAGAGTTATGAGATGGCCATGGAACTGCTAGATGTTAGCAATGCTGCGTGTGCTAAGTATTTCACCAAGATGTTGGATGGGACGACCCGTACTTGGTTGAAAGGGATACCTGCCAACTCCATTGGGTCATGGGCCGAGTTAAAAGCCCGGTTTATTCAGATTTTAAAGATACGTGCAAGCAGCCTATGTCAATTGTGGATTTGGACGCCTGTGTCCAAGAAGAGGGCGAGTCAACAACCCATTGGGTGCACCGGGTCTCAACTAGCCTGCACTCACCGGATTGCATCAATGCCTGCTTGATACGTCCATTTTGCATCGTGCTTTTATATCAATATTTATTGCATTATGGGCTGCTATTACACATTATATCTCAATACTTATGGCTATTCTCTCTTATTTTACAAGGTTTACCATGAAGAGGGGGAATGTCGGCAGCTGGAATTCTGGTTGGAAAAGGAGAAAACGTTGGAAACCTATTCTGCACAACTCCAAAAGTCCTGAAACTCCACGAAACAACCTTTTGGATTTAATAAGAATTTATGAGCGAAAGAAATAGGCCAGGGGGCCCAAACCCTATCCAGGAGACAGGAGGGCGCCCCCCTGTAGGGCGCGGCCCCCTATCTCCTGGGCCCCCTGGTGGGCCTCCGGCATCCTTCTTCTGCTATATGAAGGGTTTTGTCCTGGAAAAAATCGTGGGCAAGCTTACGGGACGAAACTCCGCCGCCACGAGGCGGAACCTTGGCGGAATCAATCTAGGGCTCTGGCGGAGCTGTTCTGCTGGGGACACTTCCCTCCGGGAGGGGGAAATCATCACCAACGTCATCACCAACGATCCTCTCATCGAGAGGGGGTCAATATCCATCAACATCTTCACCAGCACCATCTCCTCTCAAAACCCTAGTTCATCTCTTGTATCCAATCTTGTATCAAAACCACAAATTGGTACCTGTGGGTTGCTAGTAGTGTTGATTACTCCTTGTAGTTGATGCTAGTTGGTTTACTTGGTGGAAGATCATATGTTCAGATCCTTTATGCATATTATTACTCCTCTGATTATGAACATGAATATGCTTTGTGAGTAGTTATGTTTGTTCCTGAGGAAATGGGTAAAGTCTTGCTATTAGTAGTCATGTGAATTTGGTATCCGTTCGATATTTTGATGAGATGTATGTTCTCTTTCCTCTAGTGGTGTTATGTGAACGTCGACTACATGACACGTCACCATTATTTGGGCCTAGAGGAAGGCATAGGGAAGTAATAAGTAGATGATGGGTTTCTAGAGTGACAAAAGCTTAAACCCTAGTTTATGCGTTGCTTCGTTAGGGGTTGATATGGACCCATATGCTTAATGTTGTGGTTAAGTTACCTTAATACCTTCTTTTGTAGTTGCGGACGCTTGCAATAGTGGTTAATCTTAAGTGGGATGCTTGTCCAAGTTAGGGCAGTACCCAAGCACCAGTCCACCCACATATCAAATTATCAAAGTACCGAACGCGAATCATATGAACGTGATGAAAACTAGCTTGACGATAATTCTCATGTGTCCTCGGGAGCTCCTTTCTCATTATTAGAAATTGTCCAGGCTTATCCTTTGCTACATAAAGGACTGGGCCACCTTTCTGCACTTTATTTACTTGTTACTTGTTACTATTTATCTTATCACAAAACTATCTGTTACCTATAATTTCAGTGCTTGCAGAGAAAACCTTACTGAAAACCACTTATCATTTCCTTCTGCTCCTCATTGGGTTCGACACTCTTACTTATCGAAAGGACTACGATAGATCCCCTACACTTGTGGGTCATCAAGTGTGTAGAAGGTGACGCTGCTTATGTTGTGTCTGTTTGCGCAACAGAGGAATTGAAGTTCTACAAAGAGAATGTTGACCCGGCGGATATGACATCTTTGAAAAAGCCAACTACAGAGCATGATCCGGTATTGAAGTTTAAGTCGGCGGATGACACTAAGCTAGTTGACTTTGTTCCTGGCGATTCATCCAAGCAGTTCAGTATCAATGCTAACCTGGATCCAAAATAGGAAAGCACGCTCATCGAGGTCATCCGTGAGAACCGGGACATCTTTGCATGGAAACCTTCTGATATGCCAGGTGTACCGAGGGAACTCGCTAAGCACACTGTTAATGTTGATCCAAGGTTTAAGCCGGTCAAGCAATTCCTTCGTTGCTTCAATGAGGAGAGGCGTAAGGCCATTGGTGAAGAAGTGGCCCGGCTCTTGGCGGCTGGGTTCATTGTTGAAGTCTTTCATCCTGAGTGGTTGGCTAACCCGGAGCTGGTGCCTAATAAGAATGTCACTTGGCGTATGTGTGTAGACTACACGGACTAAAACAAGGCTTGTCCGGCTGGTCCTTTTACTCTCCCTCGTATTGATCAAATTATTGATGCTATGGTGGGTTGTGAGTGTTTGAGCTTTTTGGATGCTTACTCTGGTTATCATCAGATCAAGATGGCAGTTAAGGACCTGGAGAAGACATCTTTCATCACTCCTTTTGGAGCCTTCTGCTATGTGTCTATGCCTTTCGGGCTCAATAGTGCCCAGACGACTTACCAGTGTTGTGTGCAGAATTGTCTTCATGATCAGATTGGGCGCAATGTTCATGCTTATGTGGATGATATTGTGGTGAAATCCAGAAAGAAGGAAACTTTGATAGATGATTTGAAGGAGACCTTTGACAATCTCCGGGTCTACAAGATGATGCTTAACCCAACCAAGTGCGTTTTTGGTGTGCCAGCATGCAAGCTTTTGGGCTTTCTAGTTTCTGAACAGGGTATTGAAGCTAACCCGGAAAAAATTAAGGCTATTACTTCCCTGGCTAAGCCGGCGTGTGTCAATGATGTTCAACGTCTGGTAGGTCGTTTGCGGCCTTAAGCCAGTTCATAAGCCGACTAGGAGAGAAGGTTATCCCTCTATATCAGATGATGAAAAAGACAGATAATTTTGTCTCGAGTGATGCTGCTAATGAAGCGTTTGAAGCCTTGAAGAAACAACTGGCTGAGCCGCCAGTCCTTGCTGCTCCTATTGATAATGAGCCGTTGTTGTTATATGTGGCTGCTAATGCCCGGGCTGTCAGCGTAGCTATTGTGGTGGAACGGACGGAAGCCAGCAAGGAATATCCGGTTCACCAGCCGGTTTACTACATCAGGGAAGTGCTTATTGAGTCCAAGCAGAGATATCCGCACTAGCAGAAGCTTGTCTATGGGGTGTTCATAGCTAGTCGAAAGCTCAAGCAATATTTCTTCGGTCATCCCATCACTGTGGTTAGTTCTGCTCCTTTAGGGGATATTATTCAAAACAGAGAAGCCACGGGTAAAGTAGCCAAGTGGGCCATTAAGCTTGGACCTCATGGTTTGAAATATATGCCTCGCACGACCATCAACCAAGCACTCGTGGATTTCATCAATGACTGGACAGAGCTGCAGATGCCCGAGGACAAGTCAGATAAGACATATTGGACTATTCATTTTGATGGGTCCAGGCAATTGGAGGGCTTGGGGGCTGGAGTTGTCTTGACTTCCCCATGAGGTGATAAATTCTGTTATGTCTTAAGGTTGATGTTCCCTTGTACTAACAATGCATCTGAGTACGAAGCCTTGCTCCATGGTCTTCAGATGGCTAATGAGATTAATTTAAGCCGGGTGAGATGTTTCGGCGACTCAGATTTGGTGGCTCAACAAGTTTCAGGCACTTGGGATTCTAAAGATCCACTCATGACGGGTTATCAATGCGAGGTTGATGTTATTGCTGGTCATTTCAAGGGTTATCAAGTTGAACATGTTGATCGCAGGAAGAATGAGGCGGCTGATGCTTTGAGCCCGTTAGGGTCCTAGCGTAAGCCGGTGCCACCTAACACTTTCCTGGATATTCTGCATAGCCCTTTAGTCAAATTGCCCACAAAAGAAGATCTTGTTATTCCTGACCCGGAGGTGCAATTGGTGGCGGCTCTTCACGCTATTCCTGATTGGACAGTTCCATATTTGGCTTATATGACCCAGGGCAAGTTACCTGAGGATGAAACCTTGGCTAGAAGATAACCCGACGGTCTAAGTCGATGACAATTGTCAACAGAGAGTTACACCATTGCAATGTTACTCGGGCGTTTCAACATTGCGTTTCTCCTGAAGAGGACCATGAAATTCTTCGCGATATTCATGAAGGAGATTGTGGTCATCATGTCGGCTCTAAGTCTCTCGTGGCTAAAGCTTTTCGTCATGGATTTTATTGGTTGACGGCTCATGCTGATGCAGAGGATTTGGTCAGTAAATGTGAGGGTTGTCAGACATTTTCACGACGAGCTCACGTGCCGGCTCAAGAATTGAGGATGATTCCAATTACTTGGTCGTTTGCAGTCTGGGGGCTTGATATAGTTGGGCCTTTCAAAAGGTCCAAGGATAAAAAGACCCACCTTTTGGTGGGAGTTGACAAATTCACAAAGTGGGTTGAAGCAGAGCCTGTCAGTAAGTGTGACGCGGCAACAACAGTTCAGTTCATTAAAAAGGTGATTTTACGCTTTGGTTTCCCCCACAGCATTATAACTGATAATGGCACTAATCTGTCCAAGGGAGCTATGAAAGAGTTTTGTCAACGTGAGCATATTCGACTTGATGTATCATCAGTGGCTCACCCCAATCCAATGGTCAAGCTGAGAGAGCCAATCAAGAAATTTTGAGAGGCATCAAGCCCCGACTTATGGTTCCTTTGCAGAGGACGCCAGGTTGTTGGGTGGAGGAGTTCCCCTCCGTGTTATGGAGTATCAATACTACCCCCAATAGATCTACAGGTTACACGCCTTTCTTCATGGTTTACGAAGCAGAGGCGGTTCTCCCTAGTGACATGCGTCACGACTCGCCCCGCGTAGCGGCTTATGTTAAAGCTGACAATGAAAAAGCACGTCAGGATGCACTTGACCTGTTAGATGATGAGCGTGACCGCGCGGCGGCTCGTTCGGTGATTTACCAGCAAGATTTACGCCGTTATCATAGCTGCCGGGTTAAAACCAGAACCTTTCAAGAAGGCGACTTGGTGCTCCAGCTTATCCAGGATCAATCTGATATGCACAAGCTATCCCCACCTTGGGATTGGCCCTTTGTGGTCAGCAAGAATCTGAACAATGGGTCATACTACCTTATCGATGTTCGAGGCCACAAGGACTCACGCACGTCGGAGGAGGAGACCCACCGGCCATGGAATATTGTTCATCTTCGAACTTATTACACCTGAGCCACCGACTCTTATGATGTACATATTTTGATAATGTATATATTATGATGAATATAATAAAGCCGACATCCCTAATAAAGTAGGGCCTCTGTCGTTTCATTTCTTGTAATAATGAGTGTTTACTGACACTTCATATGGTCACATGGGGGCTTCTTGTTCATTGAGCGAAGCTATGATTACCCTTTGATCCGGCTTATACGCCATGCTTACAAAACACTTGGGGGCTTGCTACCCAGGATAAAGGGACCAAAGAGAGTCTGTTGCAAAGAACAACTCAAACATAGGTACCCTACTTTGATATCATTTGGGGGCGACCTGCTTAATGAGCAGAGCCTTGATTACTCTCTTGATCCGGCTTGTATGCCCTTAATAAAATGTTACTTGGGGATCTTTGTTAAATGGACAAGAGTTTTTATGACCTTAGTAATAGGACAAAAAGCCAGGCTTGGAAGCCAGGTGTATTCACCTAAAAACCCAGGTTATCCTGCATTTTTTAAGTCTGCCGCTCCCACCAGGTTGGCTGGAATGACCCGCCGTACTTTTGACAGTCAATCTTATATAAGGCCCTGAACTTGTCAAAGTTAAAACGACGATTGGTCATGTGAGGCCCGGCTTATAAGGTTTGCATGAAGGTTTAACTTAGTGGTTGTGCGACCCTTTGAAAGCACTTGAGATTTAGGCTTGGCGGCCTATGAAAGCCTTGTTTTTCTGCTTTATTACTTTTTATTCGAACATTTTTGGGTTCATCTTTGTACCATATTGACATATGGTTTAAAAACCGATTTAGGCCATGTAGCCTTAATTTCTATTGCTCATCTTTGAGTATATCCATGGTTTTTTGATAACCCATGCTGGCTTTGGACTATAAGTCGCCAGTGTATGAGGATATTAAATAATTGGAAGCATTGTGCTATAAGTTTTGGGATATTACCCCTTATATGCTCAATCTTTTGGGTTGTTACCCTTACTACACTGGTATGATAAACCGGCAGTGTGATCAAATATCAAAGGCATGATATTTTTGTTATGATTATATATGGTTATGTTTAAACCGGCCCTGGTCATGAACTATTTAGTCACAAGTGGTTTTATATGGGGTATTATGACCCGCCATGCGGTAAACCGCCACGGTACTTATGATCTGTTTGTGTGCAGGATAATGCTAAATCTGGTTGACGCTATCATAAGCATAAAGTGGTGGTTTTTAAACTGGCGGATCAGCAGTGTTGCACAAAACAAAACATGCATGACGGCACGGCAGATCAAAGTTTCACTAGCCTATTACATGACTCAGTGAGCCAAAGTGACAAAGTGTTTTCAGAAGATCAAATATATGAACCGCCCAGCAGATCAATCTTCTTGGCCTTGACGGTTTGAAGCTTCTGGATCATCCTTCTCCGGTTCTTTGTCCTTCTCCATTGTCTGGAAGTTTGGTGATGACCAGTCGATGCCACACAAGGCTTGCAATTCAGCTAGATCATCTATAAGTTCGGACGGATCAACTTCAGGGGCGAAAGTATGCTTACAGATTGGAGGGATCAGATCCATTACTTTATAAGCTGGCGTGGGCATCTTTTGATTCTCCATATCATAAGCCGCTTGATATTTTGAAATATCCGTCTCATCAGCAAACAGACTGGCCAGGGGACTTATTTCCTTCACGCAGGCAGCAGAGCCTTTCTTGTCAAAGGGCATGCCATATACTTTCAAGCTTGGATACCAAGTAGCTAGCTCGGTCGGCTCTAGCTCTGCTTGCCATGCTTTAGCCCATCTTAATGCTGTCACGGCATCGGCTCTTGCAGATGACCATTTTATCTCTTCAATCCTAGCAAGCAGAACAGAAAGTTTCTTCAAGACGTCACTCAACAGAGTGAGTGCTTGGTTAGTTGGATAAATCGTGGCCAGTGCGCGTTGAGTTCCAGTATATAGCTTTTCAACGAGCGTATATACGACTTTGAGCTTCACAAGCATCTCTTGACCAAGATTTCTGCTTCTAGGACCTGTGTAACAATTGCCGATTGATCAGAGACAGTTTATGCCATGAAAGGTAAGACTCGGTTATGATGGTAGCAATGATACTTACTGAAGATAGCAGACACCATCTGGGATATACGGTGTTTTAAACCAGTAAGCTCAGTGGTGACCTCTTGAAGAGCAGCTTCCACTTTTTCAGCCCGCTGCGTCAGAGCAGTTTTCACTTCAGCCCGGGTGGTTCTTTCCCATCAAAACTGGTCTTCAGTTTTTCTATTTCATCCAGACTAAATTTGAATTTTGAGTCGGCTTTCTGGGTCTCAGATTCTTGGTGCTCCAGTCGGGTTTTCACAACACCTAATTGCGATTGAAGTTTAGTAGTGGTGTCCTATGTATGCACAGGTTTGAAATTATGTTCATATTTGGGCTACAGAAATAATGTCCCAAGCCTTTTGCAAGCAACAACGCTCGACACTTGGGGGCTAATGGGTACAGAAAATTCTTCATACAAAGGCACATATGAACAAGTCCCAAGCACTTTGCAAGCAAGAGCACTTGGCGCTTGGGGGCTAATGCATATTGCTCGGGTTTCATTACTACTTTATGATGACCCGGTTGTGCCGTAAACAACCACAACCGGCTCATGGGGGCTACACAAGTAAGCTTTCATTTATAAACAATGGTGAATAGTACTGGTTCATTCTTGCTGATTAAACCGGCCCTTGTGGGCTATGTATACAATGTTAATTGTTAAAGACCCGGTTCTCAGATGGTGAAAGCCGGACTTTGAAGGATTCTACCAAAGATGCTATTTATACTCATGGTTATTCTAAGTCTACAACATATTCAATCCTATCATACACAGTAGACTTGGGGGTTGACAGGATATGCATAACTTATTAAAGCAGGAATTCATACCTCATATTTTTGATGCATCCGCTTCACCATATCAACTTCAAGGTCGCGACTGGTATGCACTTGGTTGAGATAACCAGAGAGTACTTCACTAATGCTCAATTGAGAATACTTGGCGATGTCAAATCTCACTTTTCGCTTTTCAATAAGTTCTTTTTTGGCGGAGTTCTTGGCCAAGACAGTAGGTTTTCCCGGCTCTTTGAAGCCGGTGCCAGTGATCATAACATCGTCAGCATGTGTTCCTGACGGTTTAATTGGGCTTGATGATTCAGTGTTCAAAGGGTTGATGTTTGTCTGGTCACTGGAAATGTCAGGAATTTCTGGTGGAACATCATGAACAAGCTCTTCTAGTTGTTGCACGGAGGCGTCTGACGCTGGAATTTGCTGCTCCGGTTCATGGACTTTGGGGTCTTCAGCCGGCTTGATCACCTTTGCTTTCTTGCTAGTTTTTGCTTTTCCACTGCATGGGTTATGAGAGGTCAGTACAAATATAAGAGCCCAAGGAGGAAGAAAATAATAAGTAATTGTTGTTACCCAGGGGTAGTTTTGAAAGCCGACAGCTGGGTCTGTGATGAGTCACCGGAAGAGGAGCGAGAAGCCTACTGATAGTTTAGATCGGAAGAATTAAGTGGCTGGCGAATGAGACCCACCAGAGGATAAAAATAGTTTAAATATGGAAGGACCTCGTTTCGACGTTTCCGTGGAGTTGCAGTATATGGTAAGCCGGAGGATAACTCTTCACCTCCGCTAGTCCGTGTTTGTCACCGGTTCTCGTGCTACTGTTGCTTCAAAAGAAAGTGAGGATCCAAATGAGCTAAGGGTTGTGAAAAACTTACTTTCCGGGTTACCCGTCGAATGTTCTGTCTTGGTAAAGCCACTGAGTCGGAGGAAATATTAGTTACCTCTTCTTCGACCGCTTGACTGGCCCCCGTGTCATCCTAATGATAATCAGTGTCAATAAGATAGTTGAAAAAGGAGCCAAGGGAATCAGGGGCTACCTCCGACTCAGAGCTCTCGTCCAGTTCAAACATCTCAGAAGCGCTTAATTTCTTCTTATTCTTCTTGGCGGCTCTCTTGGTGGCTTTCACTTTGGCCCTCGCTTTCTTGGCAGCTTCATGGCCATATTCTTTATTCCAAAAATCGGATTCAGCCTGTGAAAGTCATCAAAGTTGAGTTAATAGAACATTTGAATGATAAGGTAAAACAAGTGATTTAAAGACTCACATCTGGTGGTGGGTTAAGTTTGCAGAAAGGGTTCAGTCCCACTTTGCTGCAGTCTTCCAGGCTCTCGTTCCAAAGTGTCAGGACCCCGATCCTATGCCACACCGATCTAGCATGTAACACCTCATATCACTTTGCGGACTCACGCATGGTATCCCCACGGGTGTCACCTTACCAGGCCCGGGACCATTTGTGCCTTTTGGCTCATGTATATGATAGTGTCGCTAGCCTCCATATGACAAAGAACCCGGGCTGACATGGCTAGTCGTAAACCCAAAGTGGCACTAACTTACAGGTACAAACATACATGACCGAGCAACGAACGTGTCGGTCATCAGCGAGTGAATCCGGGCTGTTGCAGCTGGGCTAACATGACTCCAGAGAATCCGGGCTATAGCAGGCTAGAAGGACTGCGGTAGACACTGCGTGACATTTCCCCGAAGGGATAGACATAGGAACAAGGAAGGAAACATGCCGGCCAGCCTAAGTGTTCCGGAGCAGTAGCAAGCTACCAGGGCTCAGTGGAAGCACTAGGAGACATTTCTCGGTAAGAGAGGCTACCAAGGATAAACAACTAGATAGTCAGATCCCACACATACCAAGCATTTCAATAACATACACACAATATGCTCGATATGTGCAAATACAACATGGCGTCACAACATGACTCTACAACTCAAGTATTTTATTCAATAGGCTCCGAAGAGCGAGATATTACAAACATGGGTCCCATGACCCAACATTCAGAGCATACAAGTCAAAACACATGCAGAAGCTTAACATGTCTGACTACAGACATCTACAAATGAAAAAGGCTGAGAAGCCTGACTATCTACGAGATCCTGCCGAGGGCACAAGATCGTAGCTGAGGTAGCAAGCTAAACATCGAAGTCCAAGCGGAACTACTAGCAAGAGTGAAGTCTCTCTGCAAAAACATAAATTAAGCAAACGTGAATACAAATGTACCCAGCAAGACTTGTTGGGTTCTACGGTAGGGTACATCGACTGCAAATTAAAATTCCTACGCGTAGAACAATAGGAACATGCTACGGGAGATGGATCACAGTTCGTTACCACTAGACGTGCAGTGCCGTGCAGTGGAAGAAGAGTTGGGGCAGCACGTTCGCGTGGATCGTCTCCTCCTTGTTCGATCTCCCTTGAACAGCCGGTCGTCCGATCCCACATACAAGTTCGCCAGAGCGGGGCAAGTGCTCCGCCTCTAATGGTATCCGCACGTGCAGGAGGAACACCATGCAGCGGACTGCTAGGTCCGATCACACAATCGGCAGCGAGTGGAGGTGGCTATTCGCAACACATGCAAACCCTAGTGACAGCGCCGAAGCAATCAACCGCATGAGTGTGCCACACCTCCACTTTATATAGGCGTGCGTTGCAGGCTCAACACTTGGGCCTCGCATGGACCCTAAAGCCCACATGTCTACTCGTCCACAATCCGAATACAGCTCGGATCACATCTGACAGTGTGCTCGGATCCGACCTTGTAGGTTCCTTCCCTTAAGCGCGCGACCCCTTAGGTTCAAGTCAGCTTGGTCGCAGTTCAGATCACCTCCAACCTGCATGGTTGGTAGCGGCCTCTAGCAAGGCCTGCCGACCACCAAGCAGACTATGAAGCTGGTTAGGCGAACCTGTACAACGTGTCACACTTCTGTTCCCTTTGCCTCACAATATATGTTGTCGGGCTCAAGGCGAGACTATCATCCTTGTGCTAGCCCGACCTCTTTCTCGTTCCAGTGATGCCAACCACTATCCGGATTATCTCATAATCCTTGTCGCATGGCCATGCTTATCCTGGTCGGATCACACGAGGGGCCCAGAGTATATCTCTCCTAATCGGAGGGGCAAATCCCATCTTGCTCGACCATGTCTTGCAGCATGGGTCTGGACAAGCCTGAAATCTACCTTTGTAACTATCCAGTTACGGAGTAGCGTTTGGTCGGCCCAAAGTAGGTCTGTCATCATCCCGAGTACATGCGTCAGCTCAGGTCTTAGGACATAGAACGTATGTTGTACTAGAGACTCACAGATGACATATCGCTGCATCTCATAGTTGGGTCTGTCCGACTCAAACCTTATCTCGACTCGGATCCGACTACGTCGAATCCGACCAGACCTTTCCAAGTCCGTATTATCCGGTTAGCATCCAATTCTCCATGGCTAGTGAGACCAAGCCATTGACCGTGTCATATGCTAGTCTAGTCGGCTGTGCGTCCACACATCCCTTTCGACTAGGGACCTTTTAGGACAGTCATCATATAATGCATAGTCCCACAAACAAGTCACGTACTTGCTAATACACATCATTGATAATGTCCAAGGACTATCTTTATTCATAAACACATAGGAAATGTCATCATACATGATTGCCTCTAGGGCATATCTCCAACAAGACTTACATCAGAACTAACTACATATGCAACATTATCAACAAAGGGGGTGGTGGAGTTTAACTGCAGCAAGCGAGCTTTGACTCGGTGGCTATCCTGAACTACGACTGCAGGTAGCTCTTTTGAGGTGGCGCACACGAGTCCACATATTCACCATATCACTACACCACTATGGATCCGCTCCTGTCTCCCTACGAGACCGCCATCCATAGCACTCACACTTATCTTGCGCATTTTAGAGTATCCACTTTCACTTGTCTATGAACTGTATAGGCAACCCAGAGGTCCTTTACTGCGGACGCGGCTATTCAAATAGATCATTTATAACCTGCAGGGGTGTACTTCTTCATACATGTTTCCACCACTTAGCGTCTGCACACGACATGTGCTCAGCAGACTTCAAGCGAAAGCCGACGTGGGTGTAGACCACGACCTACCTAAACACTCAAGTCTCTAGTCCAGGTTTATCGCCTATTCAGGTTCCATCCACAGGGATTCCGGCTGAGGTTTCCACATATGGCCCCGAACGATGTGTACAGGGTTCCACGACACCAAACGGGTGCCCGGCATACCCGGCCACATGCCTACCGCATCATAGCCCACCCCTCTGGTCGACACTGCGCACGGCCTCCAGCAACTACAAACACCAGAAATTACTTGCAGCTCCTGGACAGAGGACTAGGGTGGTTAAGAATTCGAGCAGGGTCATATTTCAGGGCCCAATGCATGGTAGTAGTTGTTTCATGGATCACAAACACAGAACTCAGTTCCTGAGGACGGCTTCAATGAGACAACCCACCATGTACTCCTACATGGCCTCCCACCGCTACCTTTACCAAATTGTGTTCACACACTTAGCTCACACACAGTAGGACATGTTCACAACATTCCAATTCATCCCCGATGAATCAGACCCGACACAACTCTAAGCATAGCAGACATGACAAACAAGCATGAATGAGTAGGCACATCAGGGCTCAAACAACTCCTCTCATGCTAGTGGGTTTCATCTATTTACTATGGCAATGACAGGTCATGCAGAGGAAAGGGGTTCAACTACCGCATCATGTAATAGATGAATCGTTGTTGTCCTAATGCAGTAAAAGAGAGTAGGAGCGAGAGAGTGGGATTGTACCATAATGAACAAGGGGGTTTTGCTTGCCTGGCACTTCTGAAGATGAAATAACTCTTCATTGGTGTCATTAAACTCATCGTCGAAATGATGTCTACTGAGAGGGGACAAAAACTGGCAACACAGAAAGAAACACAATCAATGCAATGCACAATATGATGCATGATCATGACATGGAAATATGATTGTGTTGGCCTAATGCAACTACAACAAGATGGGTTTGAGTTATTTTGAACCCAAGGTTCAAGTTCAAACTCAAACTATGACTTTAAAAAGTGAATTATCATGTTTTGATATAAAAAGCAGGTTTAAGTTGCTTTAACATGCATGAAACCAGTGCAGATGGATAGATTGGATTTTTCTGATCATTTTGCATATATAACTTATTTCATTTGGAGTTACAGATAATTTTCTATAAATTTTAGAAGTTTAGGGCATTTTCTGGAATTTCCTGAATAAGAATAAAATCTAGAAAAAGGTTAACTGCGTCAGCATGACGCCGGGGTGACGTCAGCAGGTCAAATGCGCCAGTCCAGATCAAACCTGATGGCTGGGACCTACATGTCAGTGTAGCAACTAACTAACAGAGTTAGTTAGTGTTACATTAGCACTAACTTAGGTTAATTATGGCCTGGGCCCACTGGTCAGTGTCTAAACTAAATGTCAGGGTTAATTAGCACTAACCTAAAACTAACTAAAGATTAACAGGGGCGGGCCCGTGCGTCAGTGACCCTGGGGGGGGTCAAACCCCAGGTCAAACGAGTCAAACCCACCGGCGACTTGATGCCGGCGAGGCCAGCCGCGGCGGCGACCAAACGGACGGCAGGGGGCATCTACATGATGCGGAAGCACGTCCGCATCGAGTGGTGGTGGCGGTTGAGCATGGGGTGGCTGGAGTTGTCGCCGGCGATGACCTCGGCGGTTGCCGGAGCTACGGGTTCGAGCGGGCGAGGCCAGAGAGGACGGGAGGGCTGGCTAAGGGGCCCACCAAGCTCCTGAAGATGCTAGGAGCACGGTGCCGTGCTTGGTTTTCAGCCTCAGTGGCCACAGTGACAGCGAAGACATCGCCGGCGGCGTGGAGTTCTCGGCCAAGACGGGGCTATGGCCTAGAGGTCGAAAGCGACCAGGGGAGAAGGGGGAAAAGACTCGGGGGCTCACTACGGTGAATCGACCAGCAAAGTCTGGCGAGCAGATGCGGTGGACGAGCTCGAAGATGATGATGTGGTGATCCTCGGCTTGCGTGGCTCGGCGAGGAGGAAGAGGAACTCGCGGCCGTTCTCCTGGAAGCGTCAGCAAGGCAAGGGGTGCACGATGGGCGTGGTGGATCTCGTCGATGTTCTCGGGCGCTCGCGGATGGTTGCTGGAGAGAGAGACAAAGAGGGAAATCGCCATGGGAGAGAGAAGGAGAGGGACAGGGGGGTGCGGGCATCTTCATGGCATTGTCTTGGTGCACTGTGTAGAAGCCATGCAGGCAGGGAGCGAGGAGGTGGCCGGCGCAGGGTGGGCACGCGCCTCCGTCCTCCTCGCAGGGGAGGAAGACGACGGGGGAGGAGGCGGTGGTGGGATGGGCCAGCGAGCTGGGCTGGCCGACTGGGCCGGCCAGGTGGGCTGCATGTAAGTGCCAGTGAGTTTCTCTCTCTCTCTAGTTTCTGTTTTTCTATTTTGTTATTTTGTTTTGAGCTTTATTTTAAATACCCAGACATTCTCAAAAATCATGAAACTGCCCATGACCACTGTTGGGAATATATCCTACAGTAAACATTTCCATTTATGATTATTTGAGCATTTAAAATATTTTATAGCATTTAAATGCCCAAATGCAAATACTATATGATTTAGTTCAGTGACCCTCTGTTGTCCTAGAAAAGTGTGCACCATTTTTGTCAGAGGTTCTAGACCAAGGCAAAGATGATGCACATTTTAGAAGAGCATTTTGGATTTAGTGAAAATGATTTTATTTGGACCCTAGTTGAATTTCATTTGCTGCTAGGGTTTATCAGCCCCCATTTCAAAGTTTCATAAAATTTAGACATGATGCATGGAGGCTAATGGAAAGACAGACTGGGCCTGAACTGGGGCTGTGACAAGAAGGGTCTTTGTCATTTCATTGACTGCATTATCAGTTAAACACACAGAGCTGTGGCGCAGTGGATCTTTTGCACCACCCGTATAATTGCACATTAAGCCAGATCGGCGGCTCAAGGGTATGATTCGCCAGGAAACCCAGCACCGAACCAAGTCAACTCTGGTTAACCCATTTCCCAGCAGGGCCTTGACCTTTGCAATAGTGGGTGCAAGCTTTGCACGTTCAGCAGTGGTAAGCCGTTTGGGAAGATGTTGTTTTGGATCGAGCCGCTGGACATGATAACCCGGTAGTGGATTCTCGTCAGCCGGAGATGTGTCTTTACAATAAAACCATGTCTGGTTCCAATCTTTGGGGTGACTTGGTAGGCGAGCATAGGGGAACATAGCATCTCTTCTCCGTTGAATTGAGACCCCGCCAAGTTCTAAGCTGGGGCCAATGGTAAATTCGTTCTGCCAGTTCAGATAAAAATGTTCCCTGAAGAGTTCAACACTAGGCTCCTCTTGAAGGTATACTTCATAGAATACTTGAAAATTACAGATGTTTGACATAGAGTTGGGTCTGATGTCTTGAGGATGCAGTTGAAAGAAGTGCAGAACATCTCGGAAAGACTTGGATCCAGGTGGTGAGAAGCCACGGTTCATATGATCAGTAAAAACAATGATCTCACCATCCCACGGTTGAGGTTTTTTTCTCATTTGGCTTGGGAGCGCGCCAATGCAGGACATATTTTTCTAGTAAAAAGCGACAAAGTCCTTGAGCGTATTTTCGGTGACAATAGAAGGAACCCAATTGCATGTGGTAACTGTCTTCGGCATTGTAAGGGAAACCCTAAAAGGAATATTGCCGGTTTAAGTTGATTTGTTAAGCCGGAGATAAATGCTGGAGCATATATTTATATTGGCGGCTTAAATGGGGCCTAATGACATATGACTAGTTATAAATGGTGATGTAAGCCGCCATGACAATATTGATATTTAAGGTCTATCAAGAGAAAATTCTGCTAAGTGTTGGATAAACAGGTTTCATAGGTTGGGGCAGGCAATTTCAGATCTTATGCTGTTCGGAAAATAAAATAAAATAAAAACCTAGTATTGCAGCAGCAGAAGAGCTAAAGTATTGGAAATATTTCTGCATCTAGGAGGAATGTTCAGTGATTAAGAGAAATGATAGAAATAGATTCTGCATATTTTAAAGGCCATTTTTGGATCAAAGTGAGGACTAAACAGAGGTGTGACGAAGAACGATGATGAACTCATAAGAACTTCAGAAACCCTAATGGAGATCTATGGTGGAGAATATAAGGAGCTTACCGGATCCGTTGAGCAACGGAGAAGCACCGCAGTTCTCTGGCCCCGTTCAGGTCGATGCATCGGCCGGGGTCGAGGAAGTCGATGAGGTTGGCGGCGACGGTGTGCAGAGGTGCAGTTGCATCATGAGAGAAAGGTTGAAGACAGACGAAAAGGCCAGGGGGGAAGTGACAGGGACCGCTGGTCCTATTTATAAGGCTTGAAGGATAAGTGGCATGCGCGGGAATCGAGGAGACCAAAAAATGGATATGTGACGGCACAGACGCCTCGATTTTTGGAGTTTCATTAAAAGAAAAGATTTATTAAGATTTGGGCTTTGTGTAATATTAATGACAGGTGACGTCACGGTGGGTTACCATAATCGTAGGAGGTGATGTCATGGCGGGCTATAAAACCTCACAAGAATAAAGGAAGAAGGATTTTTCTAAGTGTTGAAGATTGACATGAACAAGTTCAAATCAATCTGGGGCCTAATGTTGGGGATATGGCTATTGGGTATGACCCGCCCAGGAGGGGCCGGGTTATACCAATGGCGGTTCATCAGTACGAAGCCCATGAAGATGTTGAAGATGGCGGTTCATGAAGCAGACTTGCTAAGGGCCCAAATCCCAAAGGCGACTTAAGGCCCATAGGGGTAAACCGCCATATGTGTATGGCTTATATTGTAAGGCAAGTATAATTAGTGACCGAGCCGGACACATTGTTTATGAGCTGGCCGGGACTCCGTGAGCCGCTGGGCATCAACCTGTGTATATATAGGGACGACCAGGTGGCGATTTAGGGCAAGAAAACAAGAGATTGAAAGCTAGGTCAAGCGGATTCACTCCCTGGTAATCGAAACATAAGCAATACCACCTCAAACTGGATTAGGCCTTTACCTTCACCGCAAGGGGCCGAACCAGTATAAACTCCTTGTGTCCTTTGTCCCATTTAACCCCTTTAAGCTAACCTAGTTGCGATGGATCCACGACTAAGTCCTCACACTAGGGCATCTGCCGTGACAATTTCACGACAACTGCTGACTGAACCCGAGCGATTCCTTTGCTGCTGCTGCTAACTGAACCCGAGCGATGAATGACTGTTGCTGCTTACTGAAGCCGATTGAGCCCCCATGCGAGACGTAGCCAGCCGGTGTTGGGTTGCCTCTCGATGAGCAGTGACCGTTGCTACCGTGCGCGTGGTATGTAGAACGAGTCGAGACATGGTGAGTCGAGCCGGTTGGTTGGTTGTGGATGAACAGTTCCCTGTGGGGGTTGGATGAACATCACCCCATGGTAGCAGGCCATTGCCGCTGGATGAATAGGACCCCGAGGAGGCCGCCGCACCCTAGCCAGTTGGGGGTGGATAAACAGGACCCCGTGGAGGCTCTATGAACAGCAACCGATGGAGGCTGGATGAACAGTAGCCATGGATGAACAGTAGCCCGTGGAGGCTAGAGGAGGTCGAAGGTGGATGAACAGTAACCCGTGGAGGCTGGAGCGAGGTAGTAGACAGTGGATGAACAGGACCCCATTTCACCGTAGGCGCTCCAACACAAGTCTGCTTCCTCTGGTTTGCGGTATGCCACACCCCTCCCGATCAACAGGTCCCCGTTTCGACCATAGGCAATAGAACAGAAGTCTGTTTCCTCCGTTTTGCGGTACGCCAGACCCTTCCCGATGAACAAGACCCCGTATCGACTGTACAAGGTCGAACAGAAGGCCCGTTTCCTCTGTTCTGCGGTATGCTAGACCTTGTTTCGGCTGTTCCGTCCAAGCCGGTTGGCTCCCGATGAACACGATGTATTCCGAGCCAGTAGGTTGCCTCCCGATGAACACGATGATGTTTCCTCCACTCCAACCCAGTCGGTTGGCTGCCGATGAACAAGATGACATTGTTGTACGCCTTCGAGACCATCTCAGTATGTACGTACGTAGCCGTATTTACTTTCTTGCAGCGTGGCTGTACGTATGTGTACATGTTATAGACAGGACTGCATGACATGCTACGTCTGCGACTCTACTACGACACGTGCTGCTCCTTACTCGGCCATAGTTCATAGTCGCAGAGAGACCGATCTACCGGTATGTATGTACACGTTCGCGACCAGACTGACAACAGTACGTATGCTTCGACCGGGTGGGTCCCAGCTGTTCCTTGCATGCAAAGATATAGTTGGTGGGTCCCAGCTATTAGGGGGGAGGTCTTTTTTTCGTACTATGGACGCACTTCCTTGCGTGCGAAAATGTAGCTGGTGGGTCCCAGCTGTCAGGGGGGGGGCATTTTTTTTCGCGAAATATGGTGGCCCGTCTGGTGGGTCCCTGATGTCAGGTGGAGAAATCATTATTTTTGCACGTAATAAGGAGGCACTTCCTTGCTGCAGCCGTGGACCTAGCTGGCAGCCTCTCCACATACAGTACTCTTTCGATGGAAGTCGTTCCTTGACCACATTGACCACGCCGCACCGAGAGCACCAAGGCGGTGGACGACGGCGAGGCCTAGGAAGGGGACGACATGGAGCTAGGGAAGACGAGCAAGTGGATGCCCACGTGGAGAGGAGTACGAGGATTGATTAGTTTGGTTGCGGTGTGAGGCTGCCGTCGCCGCAGAATAACAGGGGTTGTGGGTGACTAGAGGGATGGCGTGGCCAGCGGTTGGAGTAGGAGGGGGCGGTGTGGCCTGCGCGGCAGCACAACCGGCCACAGGAGGCAGGAGCAGGCGGCAAGGCCCGCGATGCTTTGGGCGGCTGGAGCAAGAAGACCAGAGGTTGAAGAAGCACGACAACCGTTGGATCACCATCGTATGGTCACTTCAACTATAATCGTTTATATTGACTAAGTTGACAAAGCCCTGCATCTGCGTCAACTTAGTAGGCCCACAAGTCAGCCTCCAAATATGGTGGGTCCCACCTAGCAGTTGATGGAGTCATGTACCTAGGGTAGGGTCATAGACCTGATCTAAGTACCCTGCCCAGGGACATCTTTAGAAGAGATCACCTTCCATTCGACCTACGAGGGACTCACTCGACTGACTTGAAGGACTCGACCACGAAGACTCACTCGACCACCAGAAGGTCAAGAGGCACTCTGCACTGCAACGGTCTGTAATTAAGTAGACTTTATGATAGTAAAGACACTTTATATGGGGCGTTACCAGTAACGCCCCGGACTTAACGCACCTTAAACCCTCTCCTACGTGGGCTGGCTGGGGTCCTGACGCACTCTATATAAGCCACCCCCTCCACAGGTAGGAGGGTTCGGCACTCTGTAACTCATATACACGTAATCCACTCGACCGCCTCCGGGCTCCGAGACGTAGGGCTTTTACTTCCTCCGAGAAGGGCCTGAACTCGTACATCTCTTGTGTTTACAACCTCTCCATAGCTAGGACCTTGCCTCTCCATACCTACCCCCCACTCTACTGTCAGACTTAGAACCACGATAGTTGGCGCCCACCGTGGGGCCGGTGTTTTAGCGATTTTGTGGAGAAGTTGCGATTCTTCCGAGTACTTTCATCATGGTGGCTGCTGGAGTTTTGGTCGAGGGCCGAGAGATCCGTCTCGGTGCTCTCACCTTCGTCGCCGACGACTCCGCCTGGCTCCAGGAGGCTCCACTCGACGTCGATGCGCTCCCCGTCCGCGGTGCGACGCATTTTCACGCATGTGTCCGCGGCGTTCTGCTGCGACAACCGTCGACCCCGTATCGGTCGACTCCCCCATCGGCCACCCTCCCGGTCTCTCGCCAGCGCAAGCGCTCGGGCCGGTCGAGGCTTCAGCAGTGGGTGAGGCACGCGGTGGCTCGCCAGACGGCCACCACCCAAGTTGCGGCAATCGAGCCCGACGAATCTCTTTACGGCCTGTTCGATCTGTCGACTGGCTCCATAGAGACTGCATCTGAGTGCGATAGCAGTGATCCAGGGGCGGAAATCCTGATGGTCGACGGGCCCCGCAGTCCCCCTGGCTTCGCCCGTGATGGTGGAGCAGGCGACGGAGGCGACCCCACACGAGACCACGAAGAGTACCAGCCCGAGCCACTCGACTCTCTGCAAAGAGAGGAACTTCGCCGCAGGAACGTGGATGCCCTGCGTACTCCCATCGCAGGAGAAACCCCCGAGGCTCGCGCCTTGGAGGAGGCACGTTTGGCCAACTTGGCCGAACGCACTCGCCTGGAGAATCTTCAGCGAGCACTCGACGAGCGCGCATGGCAACGAGTTCCCGACACCAGTCGATGTCAACTCTTCCCGCCGACTCAGGTATATCGAACCCCAATCCAGAATCTAGCAGCTGCGACCCGTATTGCAGAGTCCATCCAGCCCTCTCAGTCGGAAGCTGGCAGAGGCTTGATGCAGATCAGGGATCTGCTCCGGGCAGCAGGTGATTAGAATTCGGCCGTGTCGCAGTCGCGCAACAGAATTCACAGTCGATCCGTCGCTGCGAATACGGTTCAGTCGGCTCACAGCCCCAGATCGCCTCCGTGGCGTGAAGGGCGCGAGAATCGGCGAGACCAATATGGAGACCGACACGACCGAGATGATAGGCGTCGAGTGCCCAATTCCCCTCCGAGGGGTGGGTCTTACGCTCCTTGGCAGCGAGATGACAGACGTCAGCTCAGTGCAGGGCGAAGAGTTCCAGTCGACCCCAGAGAACCAGGCTTCGATGCGCGATCCATTATCGTGCAAGGCTTGGTCGACCGGAACAGAGCCCATCGAGGTGGACTCGACAGAGATGCGCCTACGAGCAGTCGAGTGCATGTTTCTGGTCCGGAATGTTTCAGCAGAGCTATCAGAGCCGCAGTGATCCCTCCCAATTTCAGGTTGGCAACAGGAGTCAGCAAGTTCACTGGTGAGTCTAAGCCTGAAACTTGGGTTGAGGACTACCGAGTGGCGGTTCAGATTGGTGGTGGGAATGATGAGGTGGCCATGAAACATCTGCCCCTCATGTTGGAAGGTTCTGCCAGAGCATGGTTGACTCAGTTACCTCCTAGCAGCATTTACACTTGGGAAGATTTGTCTCGAGTGTTCGTTAGAACGTTTGAAGGAACTTGCAAGCGACCGGCTGGATTGACGGAGTTGCAAGTCTGTGTGCAGAAGACCAATGAGACTCTCAGGGAGTATATTCAGAGGTGGATCACTTTGCACCATACTGTGGAGAATGTGTCTGATCATCAGGCAGTCTGCGCCTTCAAGGATGGTGTCAAGAACAGAGAATTGAGTTTGAAATTTGGTCGAACCGGTGACATGACCTTGAGTCGGATGATGGAAATTGCTACCAAGTACGCCAAGGACGAAGAAGAAGACCGACTCCGAAGCGGCAAGCACAAGCCGAGTCAGTCGGAGAAGGGAAACACCAGTCGGAAACAGAAGCGGAAGGCTGAACCGGCAGCTCCTGGAGAGGCTCTGGCCGTGACTCAGGGAAAGTTTAAGGGGAAACCAAAAGGATCCTGGAACCCTAAGAAGGTAAAGGATAAAGAAGGGAACGACGTGATGGATATGCCGTGCCACATCCACACGAAGAACGACGAAGAGGGGAATATCATTTACCCAAAGCATACCACTCGCCAATGTCGACTCCTGATCCAGCAGTTTCAAGGAAAATAGTCTAAGGACAAGGAAAAGGAGTCGGACAAGGCCGAAGGCAAGGAGGACAGTGAGGAAGAATATCCACATATCAACTCCACTCTGATGATCTTTGCAGATGCGGAAAGCAAGAGTCGATTGAAAGTCATTAACCGTGAGGTGAACATGGTTACCCCAGCAAAAGCAAATTATTTGAAATGGTCCCAAACACCCATCACATTCAACCAATCTGATCACCCGACTCATATTGCCACCCCTGGGAGGCAAGCTTTGGTGGTCGATCCAGTTGTCGAAGGCACTCAACTGACAAAGGTGCTGATGGACGGTGGTAGCGGGCTGAATTTGTTGTATGCAGACACACTGAAAGGAATTGGCATTCCGATGTCCCAACTGAGCACCAGTAACATGAGCTTTCATGGAGTTATACCAGGGAAGAAAGCCGAGTCACTCGGCCAAATAGCTCTGGACGTGGTGTTTGGTGATTCGAAACATTTTCGCAAAGAGAAGTTGACGTTTGAGGTCGTGGATTTTCAGAGTGCATATCATGCCATTTTGGGGAGACCAGCTTATGCACGGTTCATGGCTCGACCATGTTACGTGTACCTCAAATTGAAGATGCCCGGCCCCAAAGGAGTGATCACTGTCACCGGTGATCGGAAAAAGGCAGAAGAGTGCTTTCAGAAGGGCTCAAAGATTGCTGATTCCCAGGTGACAGCGGTCGAGTTCGAAGAATACAAGCAAAACGCAGATCCGAGTGACTTGCTGCGATCCAAGAAACCCGCCACAGAATCTGCATTTCAGTCGTCCGGTGAGACGAAGCCTGTTCACATTCACCCGACCGACCCCGATGCAGCTCCGACCCACATCTCCACAACACTTGACCCGAAATAGGAAGAAGCGCTCATCCAGTTCCTCCGTGAGAACTGGGACATTTTTGCATGGAAGCCCGCTGACATGCCAGGTGTTCCCAGGGGACTGGCTGAGCATCGCCTAAGAGTCGACTCATCTGCAAAACCAGTCAAAGAGCATCTTCGGCGGTCTGCTATCCAGAAGAGAAAAGCCATTGGTGAGGAAGTAGCTTGACTGTTGGCGGCAGGATTTATCCGAGAGATATACCACTCCGAGTGGCTCGCTAATGTCGTCATGGTTCCTACGAAGGACAAATCGCTCCGAATGTGCATTGATTTCAAGCACATCAACCGGGCCTGCCCGAAAGATCATTTTCCTCTCCCTCGCATAGATCAAATTTTTGACTCGACCACGGGATGCGAGAGATTGTCTTTTCTAGACGCCTACTCCGGGTACCACCAGATCCGTCTGTACGGACCCGACGAGGTAAAAACAGCTTTCATCACTCCATTCAGGTGCTTCTGCTATATCACCATGCCATTCGGCCTCAAGAATGCCGGAGCCACATTTATGCGAATGATTCAGAAGTGTCTACTCACTCAAATCAGTCGGAATGTGGAAGCGTATATGGATGATATCGTCGTCAAGTCACGAAAAGGTTCCGACCTGCTCGCTGACCTCGCCGAAACATTTGCCAACCTCAGAAGGTATGATATCAAGCTCAATCCATCAAAGTGCACATTCAGAGTTCCTGGTGGCAAGTTACTCGGTTTTCTCGTTTCCGAGCGAGGGATCGACGCTAATCCAGAGAAGATCGGCACTATTCTCCGAATGAAACGCCCTGTGCGAGTGCACGATGTCCAGAAGCTTACTGGATGCTTGGCCGCATTAAGTCGATTCATCTCACGACTCGGTGAAAAGGCATTGCCTCTTTACCGACTAATGAAGAAGGCAGACAAGTTCGAGTGGACTCCAGAAGCTGATGCAGCATTTGCCGAGCTAAAAGCTCTGCTCTCCACCCAGCCGGTGCTTGCTGCTCCAATCAGCAAAGAGCCTCTGTTGCTTTATATCGCAGCCACAGGACAAGTCGTCAGTACTATGCTTACGGTCGAGCGGGAAGAAGAAGGAAAAGCTTTCAAAGTTCACCGCCCAGTGTATTATTTGTCTGAAGTCTTGACTCCATCCAAGCAAAGATATCCTCATTATCAGAAGCTTGTGTATGGAATATACATGACCACAAAGAAGGTTGCTCATTATTTCTCTGATCATTCCATCACAGTCGTTAGCGACGCTCCACTATCAGAGATTTTGCACAACAGAGATGCAACTGGTCGAGTGGCTAAATGGGCGATTGAACTTCTTCCCCTTGATATCAAGTATGAGGCAAAGAAAGCCATTAACTCCTAGGCAATAGAAGATTTCCTCGCCGAATGGATTGAACAGCAGCAGCCGACTGAAGTTCACTCGGAGCATTGGACCATGTTTTTTGATGGCTCTAAGATGTTGAATGGTTCCGGTGCTGGGGTTGTCTTGGTTTCCCCCAGAGGAGATAAGCTCAGATATGTGCTCCAGATTCACTTTGATTCCTCCAACAATGAGGCAGAGTATGAGGCCCTTTTATACGGATTGCGCATGGCCATTTCACTCGGCGTCCGTCGCCTGATGGTCTATGGCGACTCGGATTTAGTGGTCAACCAAGTGATGAAGGAGTGGGACGTGAGAAGCCCAGCCATGACTGGATACTGCAGTGCAGTGAGAAAACTGGAAAAGAAGTTCGAGGGGTTGGAGCTCCATCATATACCCCGACTGAAAAATCAAGCAGCTGATGATCTAGCAAAGATAGGTTCCAAGAGAGGAGCCATTCCGAGTGGTGTGTTCTTGGAGCATATACGCACTCCGTTAGTCAAAGAAAATCCTTTCACCGAAGAAGCTCCACAGCCCAAGAGTGCCACAGATCTGACTGAGGTTGAAGTCCCAGCAGTAGTCGACTTGGTCATGGAGGTCTTGGTGGTCATTCCCGACTGGACAGTTCCGTATATCGCGTATATCCTGAGAAAAGAGCTCCCGGAGGATGAGGAAGAGGCTCGACAGATCGTCCGTCGATCTAAAGCCTTTACCGTAATCAAAGGACAGCTATATAGAGAAAGCGCGACTGGAGTTGGTCAGAAGTGCATAACACCAGAAGAAGGTCGAATCATCCTCAATGATATCCACTCGGGAACCTGTGGTCATCATGCGTCCTCTCGGACCATCGTGGCCAAAGCATACCGAGCCGGATTTTACTGGCCAAAGGCGAATGAGATGGCAAAGGAGATAGTGGATAAGTGCGAGGGATGTCAGCTCTACTCTAATATGTCGCACAAGCCTGCATCAGCTCTGAAGACCATTCCACTCGTCTGGCCTTTCGCAGTATGGGGGTTGGACATGGTCGGTCCTTTGAGAACAGGGCGAAGTGGCTTCACGCATGTACTGGTGGCAGTCGACAAGTTCACCAAGTGGATTGAGGCTAAACCAATCAAGAACCTTGATGCCGGTGCTGCTGTTAGCTTCATCAGGGAACTGATATTCAGATATGGAGTCCCGCACAGCATCATTACGGATAATGGGTCAAACTTTGACTCGGAAGAATTCAGGGATTTCTGCAACTCTCAAGGCACACGAGTCGACTACGCTTCAGTCGCCCATCCACAGTCGAATGGACAAGCAGAGCGAGCCAATGGTCTGATTCTCAAGGGATTGAAACCCCGACTGATGCGTGATCTCAAGCATGCAGCTGGAGCTTGGGTCGACGAACTTCCCTCGGTGCTTTGGGGACTGCGGACCACACCTAATCGGTCGACCGGAAGAACTCCATTCTTCTTGGTCTATGGAGCTGAAGTAGTCTTGCCGAGTGATCTTCTCCACAATGCTCCTCGAGTTGAGATCTACAACGAAGCAGAAGCTGAACAAGCGTGACAGGACGCAGTTGACCTTTTAGAGGAAGAAAGGGAGATGGCTCTGATCCGATCGACCATCTACCAACAAGATTTGCGTCGTTTCCACGCCAGAAATGTGAGGGGTCGAGCCTTCCAGGAAGGAGATTTAGTTCTCCGAGTGGATCAGAAGAAACCACACAAGCTTGCTCCTTCTTGGGAAGGACCCTTCATCGTCACCAAAGTTCTCCACAACGGGGCATACCGTCTTTACAACGTCGAACATAATATCGACGAGCCCCGAGCTTGGAACGCGGAACTACTCCGCCCATTTTACACTTAAGTTTATCACTCGGATGAGTTGCAATAAAGTACTCCCGTAGTTCATGGATTTCAAAATAATAGTGTCATACTTCCTCCATAATTTTTGTCACTTTTTATTTTTGTCCAATGAAATTTTCCCCTCAGTGGGTGACTTAGCCGCGAATCCGTTTCGCCTAAGTTTGTAAAAATCCTTACCGAGTGGTGAGCCAGACTCCCACTCGGAGGCTTAGCTGCGAATCCGTTTCGCCTAAGTTATAAAAATCCTACCGAGTGGTAAGCCAGACTTCCACTCGGAGGCTTAGCTGCAGTCCAAATACTCGCCTAAGATATACAAAATCCTACCGAGTGGTAAGCCAGACTTCCACTCGGAGGCTTAGCTGCAGTCCAAGTACTCGCCTAAGATATAAAAAATCCTACCGAGTGAAGAGCAAACCTCTCACTCGGGGGCTTAGCTGCAGCCCAGTGCTCGCCTAAGTTATAAAAATCCTACCGAGTGAAGAGCAAACCTCTCACTCGGGGGCTTAGCTGCAGTCCAAGTACTCGCCTAAGATATAAAAAATCCTACCGAGTGAAGAGCAAACCTCTCACTCGGGGGCTTAGCTGCAGCCCAGTGCTCGCCTAAGTTATAAAAATCCTACCGAGTGAAGAGCAAACCTCTCACTCGGGGGCTTAGCTGTAGCCCAGTGCTCGCCTAAGATATAAAAATCCTACCGAGTGAAGAGCAAACCTCTCACTCGGGGGCTTAGCTGCAGCCCAGTGCTCGCCTAAGATATAAAAATCCTACCGAGTGAAGAGCAAACCTCTCACTCGGGGGCTTAGCTGCAGCCCAGTGCTCGCCTAAGTTATCAAAATCCTACCGAGTGAAGAGCAAACCTCTCACTCGGGGGCTTAGCTGCAGCCCAGCGCTCGCCTAAGTTATCAAAATCCTACCGAGTGAAGAGCAAACCTCTCACTCGGGAGGTTTAGCTGCAGCCCAGCGCTCGCCTAAGTGGATTAAGGAATAAGTCGACTGCAGTGAGCGTCTTGCTTTGAACCTGCAAAAGACATTTCGAGCCGAAAGCTATCATATTCAAACACCAAATTCAAGTTCAGATCGATACCTAAAGGAACCGAAAGTGCTCAGGCGCTAAGCCTGTTAAGGTTTATTGGTTACAACTCCACTCGGCATACCGAGGCAAATTTAAAGCGTCGAGCTTAGAAGAAGTTTTTTACCCCTCCTGTGGAGGGCTGGAAGGTGCAACAAACTCATCAAGATCAATTCCATCTGCGATCCGAGTGGCAGCAGCAAGGAAAGTTTCCATAAAGGACCTGAAGTCGTTTTTCTTGGTGTTGGCCACTCGGAGGGCAGCCAGCTTGTCTTCTCGCGCATCTTTGCAGTGGACTCGGGCCAGACACAGAGCAACATATGCACCACACCGAGCCGAGGACTTTTTCCACTCCTGCACTCGACCAGGGACAGCGTTCAAACGAGCCATCAGCGACTCGAGGTTGTTCTGGAGTGTCTCCCCGGGCCAGAGCGTTGAGTCGATGCGAGATGTGGCGACCCTCAGCCTTGCAAGATAGTCCACGGCTGCTGCAACACGGGACTCCAGTCGGAAAACATTCATGGCAACTTCGTCGTTCACCGGAGAATTGACGGGGTCAAGGTTTTGTTCCAGCCGGCTAGTCTCTTCTTCAAAGTTTTGACAAAATTCTGCAAGGATGATCACCGAGTCAAAGCAATGGTCGAATGAAAAAAACCACAGTTGAAAGTGATTGTTGAAGGTTTACCTTCAAGCATAAGAAACAGCTTCTTGGCAAGACCACTCAGGAAGGCCTCCAGATCGTTTTTCTTCTCAAGAGCAGCTTTCAGATTGGTATTTTCTTGTTCAAGCTTGGTAACTGAAGCTAACTTCTCGTCGGCAAGCTTGATCCTCTTAGCTAGTTCAAGGTCTTTTTTCCTTTGGGCCTCCCTCACCTTACCTGCAAGTTACAGCAAGATCAGATTTTGAAACAAATGAAGGGAAAAAGCAGTCGTCGAGGTCTCACCAAACATACCTTCGGTCTCCTCCTTTGCCTTCGTCAGATTCTCCTGAACCAGCTTCAAATTCAGCTCGAGTTGAATGTGCTTGTTTTCCAGTTCAGTGTAGCGAGCCGCAAGGTCACAGGAGTTCTGCGAAGAACCAATCTACTAAATGACAAAGATAATTCACTTCCGAGTGGAAAAGGATAAATCACGCGTTTCTAAAACTACAGCCGAATTCAAGCATTCAACCGTAGTCTCGGGGACTACACCCAGTGGGTGCACTCAGCATGCCCCCACTAATCCTATTGAAGACAGAGTCGACCAGTCGACCGGTTTGCGAAATCCAGTCGCCATAGTCGAATGACGGAAAGACTGAACTTATAAAGCCTAAGGCCGACTGCCAGCGGTCGACCTTAGCCTTGGGGACTACACCCACTGGGTGCACTCAGCGTGCCCCCACTAATCCTATTGGAGATAGAGTCGACCAGTCGACCTCAAAAAAAAAAAGAAAAAAGAAAAAAAGAGAGAGATGTATTCTTTAAGACTGTAATCGACTGCAAGCAGTCGACCACAGTCTCGGGGACTACACCCAGTGGGTGCACTCAGCGTGCCCCCACCGGTTTGCGAAATCCATTCGCCATAGTCGAATGACGGAAAGACTGAACTTATAAAGCCTAAGGCCGACTGCCAGCAGTCGACCTTAGCCTTGGGGACTACACCCAGCGGGTGCACTCAGCGTGCCCCCGCTAACACAGAGTTTAAATCGACACACCCAGTGGGTGATTATTATGAATTCTGGAAAGAAAACAAGCGGTGGTCGACTGACCTGAACATTGCTTTGAAGGGCGGAACTGGCGTCGTAAGCTGCCTGGCTCGCATCCCGGATGGTCCTCAACTGCTCCATCATGATCCCTGCCTGGCGTATCGCCTCCTTCACTGCGCCAGCTTGGTCCTCTGGGACGTGGTGCGTCATGAAGAGGGAGGGCTGCGAAGCACTCGTCAGCGGATCTGCGAAGGACACAGTGTGTCGAGTGGCGTTTTCCTCCTCCGCGACCAAAGTCTCAGGCACCGTCACATCCTGGGGCACCCTGCTGGCAGACGTTTTCCTTCTCATTCTGTGCTTCAGCGGTTCCTCATCTTCATCATCATCAGGGAGAGTGATAATAACATTGGATGGAGCTACAGAAAAGGATCAGAATTAGAGATCATGAGTCAGTCGACTAGAAACGGGGTTAAGAGTATAGTACCAGGTTTTGAGGTTGCTGCGTCCTCCATCTCATGATCGTCAGCCCGGGCTGAGGTCTCAGAAGTAGCAGCACTGCAACTCCAAAGAGTCAGTCGACTAACTCCAGCGCTAACCAGAGATAAAGTTCACACAAAACAAGAAGACTTAAGCAACATGATTACCCTGATATGGTGGGGATGGACACCTTCATCTTCGGCAGGTGCTTGGTCGGCTTTGATGGGGCCGCCCTGGGCTGCTTCGACGCCTTTTCAGTCGGCGCCGGAGAGGTGGTCCGAGGGCGCTTGGTCGACTGTGTGACAGTCGCAACCCCCTTGCCACGTTCAGTCGCAGGGTCGTGGACAAGCTTCGACCGCCTTTCCGAGCGCGGTGGTGCAACCTCCTCCTCCTCCTCTTCCTCGTCCTCATCAACATCATCATCATCGTCATCAGTGTCATCATCATCTTCATCATCCTCAGCGGGGTCAGAGTCCCACTCCTCCTCCTGGCTCTCGCCCCCGCTCGCTTCTCCCTCCTCAGTCGGAGCCTGTGCTCCGTTGGGCATCGAGTACAGCTCAGTGAGGGCCTGATAGACATCAAGACAAAGATCAGTCGACCGATCGGCAGAGAAAACAGAGATAAATGTGACGAGAATACAACGGGAAGTGGAGCAGACATACCTTGTTTGGATCACTGTGGCAGTCGAGTGGAGGAATCCTTCTGGCTCCGCGAGGGTTATCCTTTTTCCCAGTAACAGCGGCCATCCACCTTTCCAGAGTGGCATCATCGACTGTTTCTGGATTGACCCGAGTCACATCCTCAGTCCCGCAGTACAACTACATGCAATGGCTCCGGAACTGAAGAGGCTGGATACGACGCCTCAGAAAAACCTCCAGGAGATCCATACCCGTCACTCCATTCCGAACCAACTGAACTACACGCTCCATCAGCATCTTCACGTCAGCTTTCTCCTCCGGAATCACCTTCAGAGAGGAGGGCTTGTTCACTCGATCCATGGTGAACTGAGGGAGTCCACTCGACTGCCCCGGCGTCGACTGATCCTGGCAGTAGAACCAGGTCGACTGCCAGCCTCTGACCGACTCGGGAAATGTCATGGCTGGGAAGGTGCTCTTGTTCCTCATCTGGATCCCCAGACCCCCACACATTTGGACAACTCGGGTTCTTTCGTCGCCTGGGCTCGCCTTCTTCACGGTCTGAGAGCGACACGTGAATATGTGCTTGAACAAGCCCCAATGCGGTCGACAACCCAGAAAACTCTCACACATGGACACGAATGCGGCAAGATAGGCGATAGAATTCGGGGTGAAGTGGTGGAGTTGCGCTCCAAAGAAGTTCAAGAAACCACGAAAGAAAATGCTCGGCGGCAAAGAGAATCTGCGGTCAACATGGGTAGCCAGAAGCACGCACTCACCCTCTTCCGGCTGGGGCTGCCACTCTTTCCCCGGAAGCCTCGCAGCTCCATGAGGGATTAGGCCCTCGTTGGCCATGTCGAGGAGATCCTTCTCCGTGATGGTCGACTGGATCCAATCTCCCCGGACCCAGCCTTTCGGCAGGCGAGATCTAGACGAAGACCCGCCGCGGCTGGTGGATCTCCCCTTCGCCTTCTCCGTCACCGACGCCTTCTTCGCGTGTTCCAGCGCCGCCGTCTTCTCCTTGACCATGGCTACCGGCGAGGCGCGCGAGGAGAAGTTGTGCGGAGGCGAGAGCGAGCGCGTTGGGCGGAGACGAAGGGAGCAGAGGGAGAATGCTGAGGCACTGTTCAAAAAACCCTCGCCGGGCGCATTTATAAGATCCCTTCCGAGTGGATTACAGGTGGGCCCGGTCGATCTAATCATATCCTGAAACAGTTGTGCGGGCGTGATACATGGCGAAAAAAGCGGCGCAGGGATCGAGGCGTCTATGCTCCGTCCCATCCGAGCGCCGCGGACCGCTCCGCTTCACGCGCTCCCCCAAATTCCGTATCCCGCGGAATCCGCAAACGGCAGATCAGTCTGCCAGACGCGGGATTTCCTGCGATCCGTCGCTCGGAAATCAGCGAAGTCCAAAAGATCACTCGACGAAGAAAAAGAATGGATCGAGTCGACTGAAGAAAAGTTGCTCACTACCAACAAAGAGATTTTTTGGCTCAAAGCAACGTACGACTAGCATGCGAAGGCTAATCGGAAACAACATCAACTCCTTCATCACTCAAGCCTCAATCCATTCGGGGGCTAATGATGGAGTCATGTACCTAGGGTAGGGTCATAGACCTGATCTAAGTACCCTGCCCAGGGACATCTTTAGAAGAGATCACCTTCCAGTCGACCTACGAGGGACTCACTCGACTGACTTGAAGGACTCGACCACGAAGACTCACTCGACCACCAGAAGGTCAAGAGGCACTCTGCACTGCAACGGTCTGTAATTAAGTAGACTTTATGATAGTAAAGACACTTTATGTGGGGCGTTACCAGTAACGCCCCGGACTTAACGCACCTTAAACCCTCTCCTACGTGGGCTGGCTGGGGTCCTGGCGCACTCTATATAAGCCACCCCCTCCACAGGTAGGAGGGTTCGGCACTCTGTAACTCATATACACGTAATCCACTCGACCGCCTCCGGGCTCCGAGACGTAGGGCTTTTACTTCCTCCGAGAAGGGCCTGAACTCGTACATCTCTTGTGTTTACAACCTCTCCATAGCTAGGACCTTGCCTCTCCATACCTACCCCCACTCTACTGTCAGACTTAGAACCACGACAGCAGTGGGGGTCTTCATTTTTTGTGTGTGTAATAAGGATGCACTAGTGTGTGAAGAGATATATGTGGTGGGTCCGAGCTGTCAGTGGCGGGAATGTTTTTTTCGCAAAATACAGAAGCCCTTCTGGTGGGTCCCTGCTGTCAGGTGGAGGAATCATTATATTGCGCGTAATAAGGAGGCATTTCCTTGCTGCGGTCGTGGACCCAACTATCAGCCTCTCCACGTATAGTCCTCTTCCGATGGAAGTCATTCCTTGACCACATTGAGCACGCCGCGTTGAGAGCATCAACACAGGGCCGACGGCAAGCCTAGGAAGGGAATGACCAGGAGCCGGGAAGACTCGGCAGTTGTTTCCCATGCGGAGGGGAGTACGAGTGTTTACTGCTTTGGCTGCCGTGTGAGGCTGCCGTCGCCGGAGAATAACAGGAGGTTAGGGTGAGTAGAGGGATGGCTAGGCCAGCGATGAGAGTATGGTGGGGCGGCGAGGCCCGCGCGACAGCACAACCGGCCACGGGAGGAGGGAGCAGGCAGTCCCGTCGGCCCTTGTTTGAGTAGCGGGAGCAGGAAGAGCAGAGATTGAAGAAGCACGACGGCCGTTGGATGGACATCCAAAAGTCAATGCGTGTGTTGACTAAGTTGGCACGGCGTTGCGTGCACATCAACCTTTTTTAGGAAAGTGTACGCGTCAACCTATAGTGGGCACACAAGTCAGCCTCAAATCTGTGGAAAACAGCATACGTCCCATCTGCCATTATTTCTAATAATTTGCAACCCATTTGCTAATTATTAAAGATTTTTTTGGAGCCCTTATTCTTTTTGTTAGCATTACAGCCCATATTGTGGCCACAGTTAAAACATTATACGGAATTTTGCATATTTCGGTGCTGTCCGAACTGTTTTTAATCCCGAAATTTCGAGTCACATACAAACCAATTTGAAAAATAAATTCATATCAATATAAAATCCAAATAATTGTCCACGCATAAAAATCAATGGAATTTAAAATCTCAAAATGAAAAAAAGAAATTTGAAACTAATTGCCGGTTTGATGTGTTTTAAAAATGTACAACCCATTTCTCATTACTGATAGCCCATTTTCTCGTCTTGAAAGATTTGCAGCCCAACAGGGCTGACAAAGCAAGTAGGCCTCGGTTGGGTATTCTGCAAAAGAACAAAAGAACTAGGCTGGCCATTTTCAGAAATAAAAAAAACTACGAGGATGGTCTTGTGGTAAACATAAAAGAAAAGGCTAGCTAGAAAGGCCAGAGTGCCCTGCACAACCCAGTTGACACCCTGCTTCCGTCTCAAAAACAAAGATAACTGGGCAAGCTACTTCCCTAAAAAAACTGGGCAAGCTACTGGGTCCCTCGTGTCAGCCGCTCGTTGTGCAATTCTCTCATTTATTGACTATGTTGACAATGGCATGGGACCCAGATGCCAAAAATCCATTAGGAGGAACCATTTTCCTGGCTTGAAACAAGGAGGCACTTCCTTGCATATTGCAATGACCCTGGTGGGTCCCTCCTATCATCCTCTCCATGTACAATCATCTCCTGATTTTGTACGCGTCAACCTAGTAGGCCCAGAAGTCAGCCTCTAAACCCGTGGCGGATAAATACAACCCATTTTAACAAATAACGGCCCATTCCATACGTTCACACGGAAAGTTCAACATTCAGAGCAAAGTAACAGGTCTGATCAGATATAGAGTACCGAACTTCCATGTTGATAACCATCATAGCCAAGTTAACTATCTACTCCCACTAACACTCCATTGTACAAGTACTGACTTACTCCTAGCTAAATAGACGATGTCTGCCGCCCTCTGCGGTACACGCTAAATGCCGGCACCGACGTCCTCCTCCTCTCCTTGGACTTGCCAGAGGTGCGATAGGGCGCATTGCTCGCGCGCGTTGGTCCTTTCCGTGCCGGCATGGTCCACCAAAGCTCCGGCTTCTAAGCGGGAAACCCACTTGACGAGTTGGTAGTAAAATTTGGCGTCACGCACGCGTGCGTGCCCGACAGCCTCTAGGGCTATTTGCCGGCCACCGGCCTCCATGTAGTCGGCCCAGTCACGGGGGCTCTGCTTGCGACTCAAAGCGGCGGTGCCCTGCTACTCCATGCCCCGCTGGCGGCACAAATCAGGATACGCTGCTCCTCCGCCAGGCGGTCGCGCTCCAACAAGTCCTCATACTCCGCATTGTATCTAAAGACCGATAGAATGCCTCCTCCCTCCGTATTCCTTCCGGTGAATAACCGAACACTAGCTCCGACGGTGAGCGCCTCTGGCATCGCCTATTGCGGACGATCGGGAGCATGCCGGACGTGGCGAGAGCGAGGGTAAGTGGCAAGTGACGTTGGGCCGGTGGGGGTTGTGAGGGGAGCCGATAGGGCGAGTTGGGAGACGGTGCTACTGGAGAACACCGGGAACCAGTAATTATAGGCGAAAGGTAGGTGAAGCAGCGTGTCACGGGAAACGCGGCGGTCATCAAATTTCAATGCATAAGCAGGCATGGCTTAGCGCGCCAGCTTACCATGGAAAACTGGAAAAACTGATGTGTCATCTCATCCTGTCAGTGGTGCGTCCCATCCGTGTTGGGCTGCACATCGGCATGACGGTCAAACAAGTGCACTCGAATCATCCAGATGAGGTACTCCCTCCTTGTCAAAAATTATTCCACCACTCATCATCTACCTTGGTTGGTGAGATTTTTGAATTGATCCCTGCAAACCGGAAAGGAGGTAGTACTCCCTCCGTTTCTTTTTAGTCTGCATATAAGATTTGGCAAAGTCAAACTTTGAAAAGTTTGACCAACTTTGTAAAAAATATCAACATCTACAATACTAAAGCTATATGGTAGGAAAACTAATTTCATGATGCATGTAACAATATTGATTTCATATTGTGAATCTTTATATTTTTTTCTATAAACATAGTCAAAGTTAACAAAGTTTGACTTTGACCAAACCTTATATGTAGACTAAAAGGAAACGGAGGGTGTACGTGCGTGATCCGCTATTTATTCATGTAGGATCGAGTAGGTCGGATAGTGTACGTGTTGGATCGAGTAGGTCGGATAGTGTACGTGTAGGATCGCATTAGCTGATGAACGTTCACTGGGTGATAAGGCATTTGCGAACGTTTTTGCTGGCAGTTTCTTCAGATTCACATGGCATTTTCTTCAGAACAGCTTGTCAGTTTCTTCAGAGGTAGGCATTTTTATTCAAAAAACTACCACCTTTGGATCTTGTATCGCAACTAAAACTGCCAGGAGCGTATTAGTAGGCTAGCTAGTGATCGATAAGTAAATTGTAAACATTGAGCGAAAAAAATAAGGAACTGCTAGTAACTTGTAAACACTGAGAACACAGAAATCAGGATCATGCTGTGCACAGTAGTAAGAGCCCATCCGTTCGAAATGTTCACACGAGACTCACAAGCTTGGCATTGTAATATGTTCACATTAGTAGCCCAAATTCACAACCAACTAGTAACATGTTAATGCATCTCAATGATTCATAGATCATATACAAATATGTAGCCCTAAAATCAAAGATCTAGAAAAAATATATGTTCTTCCTACTAACATGGATGCTTCTCTGGGCCAACATTTAGTATAGAGTGAAAGACAAATTTGTTTGTGAAGTCTACAATTCCTCTTGCAAATGTAAGTGGTTTCACCAACAGCTGGAACCATGAGAATTAACCACACAAGACGGAGGAACATCCACTGCAATATGACTTGGTCTTCTCTCGATCACACAGCGAGACTATTCTCGGAATACAAACTTTAACTTAGGCAAAATGATGCCCATTGTATAATCAGACCAAAGCAATGAAGCACCTAGTGTTGGCCAATAAATAGTACAGTACTACTTTTGTGCAGTCCATGAAGTGACTATCCAAATCTTTCCGTGTCAATTTTCAAATGGCACTGCATGTAGTGACTATACTATTCTTTTGTGTAGTTTCACCAATATTGCGGTCACTATATTTGTTTGCCAAATAGCAACGGGCAGACATCTGTCTGCACAAATATCAACCAGCTAGTAAACATATACCTCGCCATGTATTTTCGGTTTAAACACGACTCTTCCGCTTAGCATCTGTCATGTTTTGCACTGGACAATTTGATACTGTCATGTTTTGCCCTGGACAATTTCGTACTGAATTGATTTGCTAGTATAGAGCATAAATATAGCGCATATTCTTCATTATACCAAGGATATCCATGTTCGCAGTGATGGAGGAGGTGAAATCGATACAACCGAAATTGAGCATCCAACCATTGAATCATGTCCTGCACATCCAATGTAGGTCCACCTTGCCAATAAATTCACATGCAAACCACTAATATTACTATCTAATGACAGTACAAAAAGAGTAGCAAGATAGTAGCAAACCATGTACCTTCGTAATGAACAACTCATAGTGCCACCAATTGGGTATAAAGGTTTGGAAGAAAACATGCTCCTAATGTTGAAACATTTGGACTTTTTGTGCAGTTCCACTAAAATCAAGCATCCATGTTTGCATAGATATTGAGAGTGTGATTAGTATAAAAGTGGCACTAGTTGAAGCATAGACTCACAAATATAAGAATTCCAATTTCTTAATGGGAAAAGGTAGCAAGACTGTTTCTAACCACCCGTTCGAAGGAACAAATTAGACAACATCGACTGATCTCAGGAAAACATACATAGTATTTTCTGAAAAACTGAGCCATTCCTGACCTTTCCTCTTCTTTTAAGCATATTTTGTACAGTTCAACTAAACTAAAAATGCCATCACCGCCTTGACAATTCAGTGAAACTGTAGAAAAAGAAATGATTTGACATTACATCATGATGTCAGGTATGTAATCGACATGCATTAGATACAAACATACATACCTCCTCCGATAACATAATGAACACTCATTTTAACAAAGGTGTGACTAGCTTTACAGGGATAATTTGAGTGAACTCTACACCCTCTGTTCCTTAATATAAGATGTTTCCACAGTCCAATTTAAAGTACCAAACGTCTAGTATTTAGAAAAACAGGTAGTAGTTTTCTTGAGCACATATCTGGGAAAGCTTGCCACACTTTATATATTTCCATACGCTAATGCAACACCATTCGAATAGTACAAATATACACTAATCTAGTGGATAGTGCAATAGTAGAGTAGTTTTTTTATTACGGGGTGCAGTACAATGGTTTTACTGAATAGATTTCCATAAGCTAGCACCGGAAGATTCTATAAGCATTAACAATACAAAATGTAAAGGTAACAAGTTTCAACGTAGGTATACTAGCTATGCGACAACATTAAACCAAATACAAAAGTCTGAAGGTAACTAGCATTATTAACTAATGAAAGTATAAAAAATGCAAACCATGTACCTTCAAGGTAAATATCATTTCGAACTCGAGGGGACTTGAAAAATTGCTATCCCAATCTGGATAATCGATCAAACATCAAAACTTGATCGAACGGATCAAGAGAACAGCCGGAGGAGGAGGTGCCCACTCTTGACCTTTCCTCTTCTCTTCGTAATTTTTTGTGCAGTTTAACCAAAATAAAATGATGTCAGCGCCTTCACATTTTGGTGACACTGTACAAAAAATTGACTTACCTCATGAAAGTGAGGTATGTCATCTATAAGCATTAACAATGCAAAAATCTGAAGGTAGTAACAAGTTTCATCGTTGGTATGATGGCTGTGCAACAACATTAGAATGCCTTAGCTAAAAAATATTTAATACATCCACAATCAACAGCTAACCCTGAAATAATCTAGTGACATTAAATGTCATTGCTTAAATTTATCGGTGGCATTAGACTGAGTGAGGCATTAGTTAAACATGGCATCACTTTAGCATTAGCACTGCTTGACTTTACCGCTGGCGTTATACTAACAGCAAAAAAGTGGCAATAAGAGCATGGGAGGCCCATTCGGATAGTGGGCGCACCAGTACGATGTACCTCCATGGAGGCATAGAGTGGTGCCCAGAGAAACAAATATCCACGCATCATATGTGGATTACGTCCCATTTTTGTGCTCTTTAGCCACCTTTTTCCCATGTGAGGACAAAAAACCAATCGACCTGGTCATTCTCTATTGTGTTGTCATGCCTTTGTACCCTTTTTCACCCTTTTTGAACCAAGAGACACGAGACTCGTTCCTTAGCTACCGATTTTCCCCTTCTCAACCTAGATGCGAGTTCGATGCCTAGTCTCTTCGACGGTACTTTCTCCCTTCCTTTCCTTATTCAGCCCAAATATGGATTAGTCTGCATGAAGTAGGGTTTCCTTTAATGGTGCAAATTATGGTTTTCATTTGCATGACCAGCAGAGCAGAGGATAGCAAATTGGGAAGAAGGTGGAGTGGAAAAAGATCCACATGCAGCGACCTGGCAGATGGGGCAATAGAACAAGGGTATGGTTCGAAAAGAGGTAGCATACCTGAGGGTTGGCGGGAAGTGGCTTTGCTGGTGGTCGTCGTCCTCTACACACGCTACGACATCGAGTTTGGGGATGGAGGCCATCCCGCGCGGGTGCTAGGTTTGAGAGGACGGCCTTGTTGTCAGTGCGTGACCTCGCCTGCCGACGACGAGCACATCAACGCTGCACGTCCTTTTCTTCCCCGGCGGATCTGTGACCACCGGTGAGGTGGGATAGAGAGGCCATCTTTTTTAGATCTAGAGAGAGGGTGATAGTGTGAGAAGCAAGTGGGCAGCCCTTAGCAACAAGCGCTGAAGCTCCAGCCTATATATCTTTTTTGATACTAGTAATAGAGGTGGAGTAGTGGTAGAGTAGTTTATATTTTCTCTGCATATAGTACCAGTTAGTCGTGCTTCAAAACTGAATGGCACGCCATTAAAAAAATAAAGTCGAGAAATAATGCGGCACCTCAGGCCAACATGGCCAGATCGCATTTTGCACGAGAAATGACACACCATGTTTCGTTGACATGTGGTCCCGCTCCAACATGTTAGTGAGACGACGACGAGTCCTTTTGTACATATTTCTGAACAGACGCCTATGTAGTCCGGGGCGCCTCTTCCTGTACCGTGGCAACCATCCACTGCCTCTTCGCCTTTGCCTCTCGATTTGGAACTACTGTCACACGCTCTTCCTCCCTCCTCCATTTGCCTTCACCCTTCCTTCTGCCATTGTTCGATCATATTCTCCATGGAGGGAAGAGGCCAAAAACGACCCCATTATTCTTGCCCCGATCTGAAAGATGACATGGTGGAGGAACTCATTGATCGGTGCAACGTCATCACCTCGGCTAGCATGGCAGGTCCGCTCAAGACCATTCTTGACTCAACTAATAATATCATTACAAAGAACCCAAGGGTCTGATGACCCACAAGTATATGGGGTCAATTGTAGCCTTTTCGATAAGTAAGAGTGTTGAACCCAACGAGGAGCAGAAGGAAATGACAAGTGGTTTTCAGCAAGGTAATGTTTGCAAGTGCTAAAATTCTAAGTAGCAGAGTAGTTTGATAGCAAGATAATTTGTAACGAGCAAGTAACGATAGTAATAACAAAAGTGCAGCAAGGTAGCCCAAACCTTTTGAGTCAAAGGACAGGCCAAAACGGTCTCTTATGATAAGCAAAGTGTTCTTGAGGGTACACGGGAATTTCATCTAGTCACTTTCATCATGTTGGCTTAATTCATGTTCGGTACTATGATAATTTGATATGTGGGTGGACCAGTGCTTAGGTGCTATTCTTACTTGAACCAACCTCCTACTTATGATTAACCCTCTCGCAAGCATCCACAACTACGAGAAAAGTATTAAGAATAAATTCTAACCATAGCATTAAACTATTGGATCCAGTCGGTCCCTTACGGAATAGCGCATAAACTGGGGTTTAAGCTTCTGTCATTCTCGCAACCCACCATCTAATAACTACTCCACAATGCACTCCCTTAGGCCCAAATATGGTGAAGTGTCATGTAGTCGACATTCACATGACACCACTACGAGAATGACAACATACATATCATCAAAATATTGAACACATATCAAGTTCACATGATTACTTGCAACATGATTTCTCCCATGACCTCAAGAATGAAAGTAACTACTCACAAATGATTAACATGCTCAAGATCAGAGGGGTATTAATTATCATAATTTATCTGAACATATAATCTTCCACCAAATAAACCATATAGTAATCAACTACAAGATGTAATCAACACTACTAGTCACCCACAAGCACCAATCTATAGTTTTGGTACAAAGATTGAACACAAGAGATGAACTAGGGTTTGAGAGGAGTTGGTGCTGTGAAGATGTCGATGAATATAGCCCTCCCCAAGATGGGAGAGCTGTTGGTGGTGATGATGATGATTTCCCCCTCTGGGAGGGAAGTTCCCCCGGTGAAATCGCTCTGTCGGAGGGCAAAAGTGCTCCTACCCAAGTTCCGCCTCGAGGCAGCGGCGCTTCGTCCCAAAAGTCCTCTCCTTAATTTTTCTAGGTCAAAATGACTTATATACCAGAAGATGGGCACTGGAGGTGGGCCGAGGAGGGCATCACCCACCAGGGTGCGCCTGGGCCTCCTAGCGCACCCAGGTGGGTTGTGTCCACTTGGTGGGCCTCCTATGGTACTTATTTGCTCCAATAATTCTTAAATATTCCATAAAAAATCCTCGAGAAGTTTCACCTCATTTGGAGTTGTGCAGAATAGGTAGCTTGACGTTGCTTTTTCAGGTCCAGACTGCCAGAATTCTCCCCCTTTGTGCATACCTTGCGTATTGTGAGAGAAAAGGCATTAGAATTACTCCATAAAGCATTATTATACAATAAAACAACATAAATAACAGTACGAAAACATGATGCAAAATGTACGTATCAACTCCCCCAAGCTTAGACCACGCTTGTCCTCAAGCGAAAACCGAAATCGAAAACATGTCCACATGCTTAGAGAGAGAGGTGTCGATAAAAAATACGGACATAGCAGCATCATGTGACTTATTATAATAGCAACAAACGTTAACATAATACCTTTATCATCTAACTTTTATCATAAACTTCTCATGAACAAGTGACGATTCATCACAACATCAAAGTATAAAGCATAAACTCTATTGGAAACCAACAAACTATGTTCTTAGTCAACTTTGCAACTACAATTCATCATCTTTTTAGGAAGGGTCACGTATCGGAGCCTTTAGGCATGTCCACATACTCAATCATCACTTAGTCTTCTATAATTGCTAACACTCACCGTGTACACATGAGCAAAACGTTTCAACCGGACACATAGAATGATCAGGGCTTATAGTTTCGCCTCCCAACGCACTCACCTCAAGGGTGATGTCAACAATAATAACTCATGCTACCCATATTAAACTGGATATATGTGCCTGTTGGGGAACGTAGTAATTTCAAAAAATTTCCTACGTACACGCAAGATCATGGTGATGGCATAGCAACGAGAGGGGAGAGTGTTGTCCACGTATCCTCGTAGACCGTAAGCAAAAGCGTTATGACAACGCGGTTGATGTAGTCGTACGTCTTCACGATCCGACCGATCCAAGTACCGAATGTACGACACCTCCGAGTTCAGCACACGTTCAGCTCGATGACGATCCCCGGGCTCCAATCCAGCAAAGCTTCGGGGATGAGTTCCGTCAGCACGACAGCGTGGTGACGATGATGATGCTCTACCGGCGCAGGGCTTCGCCTAAACTCCACGACAATATGACCGAGGTGGAATATGGTGGAGGAGGGCACCGCACACGGCTAAGGAACGATCCGTAGATCAACTTGTGTGTCTATGGGGTGCCCCCCCGCCCCCGTATATAAAGGAGCAAGGGGGGAGGCCGGCCGGCCCTTGGGGCGCGCCAAGGAGGGGGAAGTCCTCCTCCTAGTGGGAGTAGGACTCCCCTTTCCTAGTCCAATTAGGAAGGAGGAAGGGGGAAGGAAAGAGAGGGAGAGGGAGAGGGAAAGAGGGGCCGCGCCCCCCTCCCCTAGTCCAATTCGGACTCCCCATGGGAGGGGGGGCGCCACCTCCTGGGCTGCAGCCCTCTCTCTCCCCTCAGGCCCACTAAGGCCCAATACTTCCCCGGGGGGTTCCGGTAACCCCTCCGGCACTCCGGTTTTCTCCGAAATCACCCAGAACACTTCCGGTGTCCGAATATAGTTGTCCAATATATCAATCTTTATGTCTCGACCATTTCGAGACTCCTCGTCATGTACGTGATCACATCCGGGACTCCGAACAAACTTCAATACATCAAAACTTATAAACTCATAATAAAACTGTCATCGAAATGTTAAGCGTGCGGACCCTACGGGTTCGAGAACTATGTAGACATGACCTAGAACTATTCTCGGTCAATAACCAATAGCGGAACCTGGATGCCCATATTGGTTCCTACATATTCTATGAAGATCTTTATCGGTCAAACCGCATAACAACATACGTTGTTCCCTTTGTCATCGGTATGTTACTTGCCCGAGATTTGATCGTCGGTATCCAATACCTAGTTAAATCTCTTTACTGGCAAGTCTCTTTACTTGTTACGTAATGCGTCATCCTATAACCAACTCATTGGTTATATTGCTTGCAAGGCTTATAGTGATGTGCATTACCGAGTGGGCCCAGAGATACCTCTCCGACAATCGGAGTGACAAAACCTAATCTCGAAATACGCCAACTCAACATGTACCTTCGGAGACACCTGTAGTACTCCTTTATAATCACCCAGTTACGTTGTGACGTTTGGTAGTACCCAAAGTGTTCCTCCGGTAAACGGGAGTTGCATAATTCTCATAGTTACAGGAACATGTATAAGTCATGAAGAAAGCAATAGCAGTATACTAAACGATCAAGTGCTAGGCTAACGGAATGGGTCATGTCAATCGCATCATTCTTCTAATGATGTGATCCCATTAATCAAATGACAACACATGTCTATGGTTAGGAAACATAACCATCTTTGATTAATGTGCTAGTCAAGTAGAGGCATACTAGTGACTATATGTTTGTCTATGTATTCACACATGTATCATGTTTCCGGTTAATACAATTCTAGCATGAATAATAAACATTTATCATGATATGAGGAAATAAATAATAACTTTATTATTGCCTCTAGGGCATATTTCCTTCAGTGCCTAGATCTTTCCTCACCACATGATGCTTGCCAAAGGATAAAAAAAGGAATAGAGAGAAAAACTTTGACTCTTGCATGAAAGTAAATACATGAAAGTAAAAGATAGGCCCTTCACAAAGGGAAGCAGAGGTTGCCATGCGCTTTTTGTTTGTATGCTCAACCCCTTAGTGCAAGAGAATGCCACGTTATATTGCCCTTTGTGATGGCAACCTTTATTATGCAGTCTGTCGCTTTTATTCTTCACCATCACAAGTTCGTACAACGCTCAATTTTCCCTTATACTAAATGAGCTCACACTTTTAGAAGCAATTTTTATTGCCCTTTTTGCACCAATGACAACTTACTTGAAGGATCTTACTCAATCCATAGGTAGGTATGGTGGACGCTCAAATTAGATTTGGGTTTAAGGGTTTTGGATGCACAAGTAGTATCTCTACTTAGTGCGGAGTTTTTGGCTAGCAAAGAATGGGGCAAGCACCACATGTTGAAGGACCTATGACAATATAACTTCTATGTGAATATGAACAAACATAAATCATTAAGTTGTCTTCCTTGTCCAATGTCAACAATTTTGGCATATAATATTTTGATGGGTGCTCACAATCGTAAAAGATTTCCATGATAGTATATTTATATGTGAATCTTCTCTTCCCTTATTAATTCTTTCATGAGTTTCATCATTGACCAATGCTATGTTTGTCAATCTATGATAAAATTTCCTACTTATACTTTTCTTTGTGTAATGTCATCACTTTCCATAAGATTAGCATATGATCTTTTTATTTTATTTCCTTTCTTTTTATTGCAACAAGAAAGTAAAGAAGGAAAAACTCAAACTAAACTTTATTATATATCTCGGACACGATTACAAGGATTGATCACTAAGCAAACTCACAAAAAGAATGGATCGAACTAAACTTTTATTCTTCTAATAGCAGAAGATAACCATGGATCGAACTAAGAAAGTAAAGGCAAAAGGATAGTGGAGATGATACGATACTAGGGCACCTCCCCCAAGCTTGGTGGTAGCCAAGGGGAGTGCCCATACCCAATACTCAGTTTACTTTTGGTGGTGAAGAAGGAGGTGGTGGTGATGAAGTAGAAGCAATCCGGTCTTTAAGGACCAAGAGACTCTCCAATCTTTCGATGACTCTCCGCAGGGAAGCGATGTGCTCCATATGCAGAATATTTTCATGAGTGAGATACTTATTTTGTATACGAACCGTTTCAATGATCCTGAAGGCTACAATCTTAGTGAGGGTAAGATGAGCATAGTAGGGTTTAAGGATATCTTCCTGTTCCTCGTCGGCGGGCAAGGCTTGCTCGTCTGTCGGCACTTGATCTCCAGTGGCCTCCTTTGCTCTTGTCCTCCATAGCTGCTCCAACGGGGTCTTCTCTCTTCAGCTTGATCTTCATCAGCCAAACATCCTCTTCCATATGATCAGCGGGAGAAGAAGACATGATGCCTGGCTCAACAGATCTGACAGAAAACAGCTAGAACAGAAAACAAGAGATTTCTCCGTGATACGGAGGTTAACAGGTTCGGGAGGTATATATAGATTTTTTTATCTTGGGGAACAAGCAGAATGGAAGACAAACGGAGTCCGGAAAGTACCCGAGGTGGGCACAACCCACCTGGGAGCGCCAGGCATGGCTGGCGCGCCCTGGTGTATCGTGTCCACCAGGGTCACTTTCCTGGAAGTTCCTTATTTTCCTAATTTTCTAAATATTCCAAAACTGACAAAAAATATTTTTGCGGATTTTTCATAGTCCATTTACTTACTGTATCACGTACCACCATTTTCTCATTGTTCTGGAGTGTTTCAGAAGGTTTCCTTTATGTGCTGTTCTGGTGTCAAAGTTTGGATAATATTGGTTTCAACATTAATGGGCATACCTGAGATATAGTGTTTTATTCGTTGCCCATTGACAATGTTTGGGTTAGTACCTTCGGCATTATTTATTTTGATAGCTCCAGATCGATAGACCTCCTCGATGACATAGGGACCTTCCCATTTGGGGAGGAGTTTTCCTGCAAAGAATCTGAAAAGAGAGTTGTACAAAAGAACATATTCTCCAACTTTGAACTCACGCTTTTGGATTCTTTTGTCATGCCATCTTTTAACTTTTTCTTTGAATAACTTTGCATTTTCATAAGCCTGGGTTCTCCATTCTATAATGAGCTAATATCAAATAACCTCTTTTCACCAACAAGTTTGAAATCATAATTGAGTTCTTTAATTGCCCAATATGCTTTATGTTCTAACTCAAGAGGCAAATGACAAGCTTTTCCAAAAACCATTTTATATGGAGATATACCCATAGGATTTTCATGCACTGTTCTATAAGCCCAAAGTGCATCATCTAATTTCTTAGACCAATTCTTCCTAGACCTATTGACAGTCTTTTGTAAGACTAGTTTTATTTCTCTATTGCTAAGTTCAACTTGACCACTAGACTGAGGATGATAAGGTGATGCAATTCTATGGTTAACATCATACTTAGCAAGGATTTTACAGAAAGCACCATGAATAAAGTGTGAACCACCACCAGTCATTAAATATCTAGGGACTCCAAACCTTGGGAAAATAACTTCCTTAAGCATTTTAATAGAGGTGTTGTGATCAACACTACTGGTTGGAATAGCTTCTGCCCACTTAGTAACATAATCAACAGCAACCAAAATATGTGTATACCCAATAGAGGAAGGAAAAGGTCCCATGAAATCAAATCCCCAAACATCAAATGGTTCAGTAGCAAGTGAATAATTCATAGGCATTTCTTGCGCTTACCGATATTACCTATTCTTTGACATTCACCACAAGATGAGACAAACTTATGGGCATCTTTGAAGAGAGTAGGCCAATAAAAACCAGATTGCAATACCTTATGAGCGGTTCTGTCTTCCGCATAGTGTCCTCCATAAGCTTCAGAGTGACATTTCCGTAGGATTTGTTCCTGTTCATGCTCAGGTACACTACTATGAGAAACATCTATGGCAGCTAGGTGTTCATCAGGAAAACTATCATTAATAGGTTGTGGGTCATCAAGAATATTTTCAAGCCTAGACAAGTTATCAGCTATGGGGTTCTCCGCTCCTTTCCTATCAGTAATATGCAAATCAAATTCTTGTAGAAGAAGAACCCACCTAATGAGTCTAGGTTTAGCATCTTTCTTTTCCATAAGATATTTTATAGCAGCATGATCGGTGTAAACTGTTACTTTAGAATCAACAACGTAAGATCTGAATTTATCACAAGCAAACACCACTACTAAGAATTATTTTTCAGTAGTAGCATAGTTTCATTGAGAACTGTCTAGAGTTTTACTAGCATAATGAATAACATTCAGTTTCTTATCAACTCTTTGTCCTAGAACAACACCAACAACATAATCACTAGCATCACACATAATCTGAAAAGGCAAGTTCCAGTTAGGTGGTGAACAACAGGTGCAGTAATTAAGGCTTTCTTTAGTGTTTCAAAGGCTTCCAAACAATCATCATCAAACACAAAGGGAATATCCTTTTGCAAAAGATTCGTAAGAGGCCTAGAAATTTTAGAAAAGTATTTGATAAACCTCCTATAGAAACCAACATGACCAAGGAAACTACGAATACCTTTGATATCTTTAGGACATGGCATTTCTAATTGCGTCAACCTTGGCTTTGTCCACCTCAATGCCTCTCTCAGAAATTTTATGGCCCAAAACAATACCTTCGTTAACCATAAAGTGGCACTTCTCCCAATTCAAAACAAGATTTTTTTGTTCACATCTCTGCAAAACTTGATCAAGATTGCTTAAACAATCATCAGTAGACTTCCTATAAACAGAAAAGTCATCCATGAAAACCTCAACAATCTTTTCACAAAAACCAGAGAATATAGCAGTCATACATCTTTGAAAGGTAGTAGGTGCATTACATAGACCAAAAGGTATACGTCTATAAGCAAAGGTTCCAAAAGGACAAGTAAAAGTGGTATTTTCTTGATCAGGTTGTAAAACAGGTATTTGTGAAAAACCAGAGTATCCATCAAGGAAGCAAAAAATGTGTGTGCTTAGATAATCTTTCTAACATTTGATCAATAAAAGGCAGAGGGTGATGATCTTTTCTAGTTGCTTTGTTTAATTTTCTATAATCAATTACCATTCTATAGCCTGTGATAATTCTTTGTGGAATGAGCTCATTCTTATCATTAGGAACAACAATAATACCTCCCTTCTTAGGGACACAATGAACATGACTTACACATCTACTATCATCTATATGATAGATTATACCTGCTTCCAGAAGTTTCAATATTTCCGTTCTTACCACTTCTTTCATCTTCGGATTTAACCGACGTTGGTGATCAACAATGGGTTTAGCATCAGGTTCCATATGAATCTTGTACTGACACAGAGTGGGACTAATGCCCTTTAGATCATCAAGAGTATATCCAATAGCAACTCTGTGCTTCCTTAGAACTTTCAATAATCTTTGTTCTTCGTGTTCTGAAAGGTTAGCACTAATAATAACAGGATATATCTTTTTCTCATCAAGATAAGCATATTTCAAAGTGTCCGACAATTGTTTTAATTCAAACACAGGATCACCTTTAGGTGGAGGAGGACCTCCTAGAGTTTCAAGAGGCAAATTGTGTTTAAGCAGAGGTTGTTGTTCAAAATATTTCATTTCTTTCATGCATATGCAAATCATTTTCATGGTCTAGCAAATATTGTTCCAAAGGATTAGTAGGAGGTACAACAATAGAAGCAAGACCAATAATTTCATCCTTACAAGGCAAATTTTTCTTATGAGGTTGTCTACTAAACTTGGAAAAATTAAATTCATGAGATTCATCACCAAAGCTAACATCGACAGTTCGTTTCTCACAATCTATTTTGGCATTGACGGTCTTCAAGTAAGGTCTACCAAAAATGATGGGACAAAAGTCATCTTGTGGGGAGCTAAGAACAAGAAAATCAGTAGGGTGTTTTATTTTTCCACACAAGACTTCAACATCTCTAAGAATCCCAATTAGTGATATAATATCTCTATTAGCAAGTTTAATAGTGACATCTATGCCTTCTATTTCAGTAGGTTCTATTTCATCTTTAATTTCTTGATATAAGGAGAAAGTAATAGCACTCACACTAGTACGTAGGTCACATAACCCATGATAACAGTGATCTCCTATCATAACTGAGACAACAGGCATGCCAACAACTGGTCTATGTTTATCTTTTCCTCCAGGTTTGGCAATTCTAGAAGCTTCATCACAGAAGTAAATAACATGCCCGTCAATATTATCGACTAAGAGAACTTTAATTATAGCAACACTAGGTTCAACTCTGATTTGTTCAGATGGTTTGGGTGTTGTAACATAACTTTTGTTAACCAGAGTTGAAGCTTTAGCATGTTCCTTCATCCTAACAGGGAAAGGTGGTTTTTCAATATAAGCAGTGGGAACAACTGGATCAACATTGTAATGATAGTTTCTTCTTTAGCTTTTACCGGTTCTTTAACTTATTCTTTAATTGGTGGGTGATATTTAAACCACTTCTCTTTAGGGAGATCTACATGAGTAACAAAAGATTCACAGAAGGAAGCTACTATCTTAGAGTCAAGTCCATATTTAGTGCTAAAGTTTTGAAAAGCATTGGTATTCATAAAAGATTTAACACAATCAAATTTAGGTTCAATACCTAACTCTTTACCTTCGTCGAGTTACCAATCTTCAGAGTTGCATTTAATTATTTCTAAAATATCCCACCGGAATTCAATATTCTTCTTCATAAAAGAACCAGTACAGGAAGTATCGAGCATGGTTTGATCATTACGAGAAAGCCGAGCATAAAAATTCTGAATGATAATTTCTCTTGAAAGCTCATGATTGGGGCATGAATATAACATTGACTTAAGCCTTCTCCAAGCTAGAGTGATACTTTCTCCTTCACGAGGCCAAAAATTATATATATAATTCCGATCATGATGAACTAGATGCATAGGATATTTTTTTTGATGAAATCCCAATTTCAACCGATTCCAGTTCCAAGATCCAATATCATCGCATAGCCTGTACCATGTCAATGCTTTTCCCTCCAAAGATAAAGGGAAAACCTTCTTCTTAGCTTCATCTCCGGGCAAACATGCAAGCTTAAACAATCCACAAATTTCATCCACATATATCAAGTGCATATCAGGATGTTTGGTTCCATCTCCTGCATAAGGATTAGCTAGCAGTTGTTCTAACATACCCGAAGAAATTTCATATTCAATATTTTCAGTAGGTGCATTAGATTGAGGGGCAACTAATTGTGGTTCCGATCGAGGTGAAGATACCCCGAACAAACCCCACAAAGGATTGTTTTCCATAGTAGCAAGTGACGATAAATTTCAGCACGTAGTAATAATGTTTCCTTACCAATTTCCACTTACCAAGAGCGCTTCACTCCCTAGAAATGGCGCCTGAAAATGTCCTTGATGACCGATAAGTATATGGGGTCAATTGTAGCCTTTTCGATAAGTAAGAGTGTCGAACCCAACGAGGAGCAGAAGGAAATGACAAGTGGTTTTCAGCAAGGTAATGTCTGCAAGTGCTAAAATTGTAAGTAGAAAAGTAATTTGATAGCAAGATAATTTGTAATGAGCAAGTAACCATAGTAATAACAAAAGTGCAGAAAGGTAGCCCAATCCTTTTGAGGAAAAGGACAAGCCAAAACGGTCTCTTATGATAAGCAAAGTGTTCTTGAGGGTACACGGGAATTTCATCTAGTCACTTTCATCATGTTGGCTTAATTCATGTTCGGTACTATCATAATTTGATATGTGGGTGGACCGGTGCTTAGGTGTTGTTCTTACTTGAAAAAACCTCCTACCTATGGTTAACCCTCTCGCAAGCATCCGCAACTACGAGAAAAGTATTAAGAATAAATTCTAACCATAGCATTAAACTTTTGGATCCAATCGGTCCCTTACGAAATAGCGCATAAACTGGGGTTTAAGCTTCTGTTACTCTCGCAACCCACCATCTAGTAACTACTCCACAATGCATTCCCGTAGGCCCAAATATGGTGATGTGTCATGTAGTCGACGTTCACATGACACCACTAAGAGAACGACAACATACATATCATCAAAATATCAAACACATATCAAGTTCACATGATTACTTGCAACATGATTTCTCCCGTGACCTCAAGAACGAAAGTAACTACTCACAAATGATAAACATGCTCAAGATCAGAGGGGTATTAAATAGCACAATGGATCTGAACATATAATCTTCCACCAAATAAACCATATAGTAATCAACTACAAGATGTAATCAACACTACTAGTCACCCACAAGCACAAATCTATAGTTTTGGTACAAAGATTGAACACAAGAGATGAACTAGGGTTTGAGAGGAGTTGGTGATGTGAAGATGTTGATGAAGATAGCCCTCCCCAAGATGGGAAAGTTGTTGGTGATGATGATGATGATGATTTCCCCCTCCGGGAGGGAATTCCGCCAGAGGGTAAAAGTGCTCTTGCCCAAGTTCCACCTCGAGGTGGCAGCGCTTCATCCCGAAATTCCTCCCCTTAATTTTTCTATGTCAAAATGACTTATATACTAGAGGATGGGCACCAGAGGTGGGCCGAGGAGGGCAACACACAGCAGGGCACGCCTAGGCCTCCTGGAGCGCCCAGGTGGGTTGTGCCCACCTGGTGGCCCCCCTATGGTACTTATTTGCTCCAATAATTCTTAAATGTTCCATAAAAGATCCCCGGGAAGTTTCAGCTCATTTGGAGTTTTGCAGAATTGGTAGCTTAACGTAGCCTTTTCAGGTCTAGATTTCCAGCTGCCAGAATTCTCCCCCTTTGTGCATACCTTGCATATTATGAGAGAAAAGTCATTAGAATTACTCCAAAAAGCATTATTATACAATAAAACAACATAAATAACAGTAGGAAAACATGATGCAAAATGGACGTATCTGGGTCCAGGAGCGGTTTGATCTTCCCTACCTTCTTCGCCATGACCCTATTCGCTGGCGCGCGGACGACGGATGCCTCGCCTTGTGCAAGTTGATGCCGCTTGATAATGATACATGTGATGTTAAGATGCCATCGCTTAAGGGTAAGGCCTGGGCAAGCGCAAATGGAGATTGAGTTGTTTATATTGGGTACAACTGCGGGTGGGAACTTGTGAATGTGTACACTCGTCAGCGGATTCCACTTCCAAAAATCTCAAAGTGCCCTGAGGTTGAGCACACAGATGATCTACGTATGTTCAAATACGATCATGGTGACTGTTGTCTACGAAAGATAGCAATTTGTCGAGTTCCCAACCGCTCTTGGGATTACACGAACTATGAAGTTGTTGCTATCTTCGACAAGCTTGTTGCCATTGTTACTTCCATGGCTCCTCCATGGATATTGCTCAAAAATCAATTTATGTACACGAATGAGTACTGTGATGCAATTGAATACGAGGGTCTTTGCTGCCACCACTCGTGGCACTGTTTTTGCATGGAATCCTTACGGTTTCGGTTCGTTTGTCTTCCACCGTAATTATAATTCTTTCATCCACATGCATGCGGGTTAACAAGTTTCCCTTTACTAATTAACCTTCTTGTGTTTCCAAGGTCATGTGAACATTCCACCATCTATACTTGAAAATTTTTATAACCAAGGGGGAGATGACGATGGTGATGATCACGAGCATGAGGACAAGAAGGGCCTTTATACTCAGTGTCACCTGGCAACTTGTTTCGATGGATCACCTCTTCTTGTCTGTATACATCGCACTGCTGATGTTACTACTAAGGGAGCAGGTGTTGTCTCCCATGATCACACTCTCCGGACCTATTCCAACACCCGCTGCAGGGTATTTGGGATGGATGCTAGTGTGCTAGCGCCAACACCTTCTCCCTGGTTCCGTATTGATAGTCTTGGAGAAAACTCGCTCTTCCTTGGACAAAACTATCCAATGATGGTGAAAGGCGATCCAGCTGCTGTTGACACAACGTTACTACCATTAATGAGAATCAACTGTATCTATACCTCGGACATTACGTTGGTTACCTACCCTGATCCTGCTATAGGCCGCTTCAGCCTGGATGATCAGTCCTACATTGGTCTCGATATTGACAATAGCTGGCCCTTCCTAGAGGCTTACCTATGGTTCAAATCAAGCGTTTCCAACGCCAAGGATTGGTTGAGATAAAGTCCATTTCATTGCCTGTTATTTGTTGTGTGATGAAAACTTTAGTATTTACTAGAATGTTTTGTTGGAAATAATCTATAATCCAACATGTATCCTCGTTGCCGTTGTATGTTGATGACTTGTTGTATGTAATGAATGGTCACTACAAAAAAATACACTTTCGTGATGATACATGTTTGTCACAGTAGGTCGCGTTTTTTGTCATGCATGTACATCCATGACGATTTTATGACATAATCAAGATAGTCCTACCTGTGCTGTCGAATAAGTGTTCCATGACATTACCAAAATTATCATCACGGAAGTGTCCACTTCCATGACGATAAATCGCATCATGGAAGTGCTTCCATCAAGGGTGACCGACACGTGGCATCCACCGTAACGGGTCACCATTAAGCTATCGGGTCCAGTTTTGGATCCGATAACCCATGAACAGCCACGGCCAATGGGGATTTTCCACATGTAAATTTCTCATTGGCCAGAGGAACCACGTGTCGGCTCACCGTTGGGACAGATGTCATCCACTCATTGGACCGAAGGCGCCTATGATATGTCGACACATGGCACAGCCAGGCCCTGATACGTCCATTTTGCATCATGCTTTTATATCGATATTTATTGCATTATGGGATGTTACTACACATTATGTCATAATACTTATGCCTTTTCTCTCTTATTTTACAAGGTTTACACAAAGAGGGAGAATGCCGACAGCTGGAATTCTAGGCTGGAAAAGGAGCAAATATTAGAGACCTATTCTACACAACTCCAAAAGTCATGAAACTCCACGAAAGTCAGTTTTGGAATATATTAAAAATATTGGGCGAAGAAAGCACCATAGGGGGGCCACCCACAGTCCACGAGGGTGGAGGATGCACCCTACCCCCTGGGCGCACCCCCTGCCTCGTGGGCCACTTGGCAGCCCCCCGATGCCCATCTTCTGCTATATGGTGTCTCTTTCCCTAGAAAAATCATAAGGAAGCTTTCTGGACGAAGCACCGCCGTCTCGAGGCGGAACCTTGGCGGAACCAATCTAGGGCTCCGGCGGAGCTGTTCTACCGGAGAAACATCCCTCCGGGAGGGGGAAATCATCACCATCGTCATCACCATCGATCCTCTCATCGAGAGGGGGTCAATCTACATCAACATCTTCACCAGCACCATCTCCTCTCAAACCCTAGTTCATCTCTTGTATCCGATCTTTGTCTCAAAACCTCAGATTGGTACCTGTGGGTTACTAGTAGTGTTGATTACTCCTTGTAGTTGATGCTAGTCGGTTTATTCGGTGGAAGATCATATGTTTAGATCCTTTATGCATATTAATACCCCTCTGATTATGAACATGAATATGATTTGTGAGTAGTTACGTTTGTTCCTGAGGACATGGGAGAAGTCTTGTTATAAGTAGTCATGTGAATTTGGTATTCGTTCGATATTTTGATGAGATGTATGTTGTCTCTCCTCTAGTGGTGTTATGTGAACATTGACTACATGAGACTTCACCATTGTTTGGGCCTAGGGGAAGGAATTGGGAAGTAATAAGTAGATGATGGGTTGCTAGAGTGACAGAAGCTTAAACCCTAGTTTATGCGTTGCTTCATAAGGGGCTGATTTGGATGCACATGTTTCATGCTATGGTTAGGTTTACCTTAATTCTTCTTTCGTAGTTGCGGATGCTTGCGAGAGGGGTTAATCATAAATGGGATGCTTTTCCAAGGAAGGGCAGTTCCCAAGCACCGGTCCACCCACATATCAAATTATCAAAGTACCGAACGCGAATCTTATGAGCATGATGAAAACTAGCTTGACGATAATTCCCATGTGTCCTCAGGGGTGCTTTGCTTTATATAAGAGTTTGTCCAGGCTTGTCCTTTGATATAAAAAGGATTGGGCCACCTTGCTGCACCTTTGTTTCTTTGTTACTTGTTACCCGTTACAAATTACCTTATCACAAAACTATCTGTTACCGATAATTTTAGTGCTTGCAGAGAATACCTTGCTGAAAACCGCTTGTCATTTCCTTCTGCTCCTCGTTGGGTTCGACACTCTTACTTATCGAAAGGACTACAATAGATCTCCTATACTTGTGGGTCATCAAGACTCTTTTCTGGCGCCGTTGCCGGGGAGTGAAGCGCCTTTGGTAGGTTGAATTTGGTAAGGAAAAATTTATATTGTGTGCTAAAATTTACTATCACTTGTTACTATGGAAAATAATTCTTTGAGGGGCTTGTTCGGGATATCTTCACCCCGATCAGAAGAGCAAAGAGTTGCTCCTCAACCTACTAAACCTACTAAAACTTTTTACTTTGAAATTCCTTCGGGTATGATAGAGAAACCGCTAGCTAAACCTTTTACAGGAGATGGAACATTACATCCTGATATGCACCTAATCTATGTGGATGAAGTTTGTGGATTATTTAAGCTTGGAGGTATGCCCGAGGATGTTATCAAGAAGAAGGTCTTCCCTTTATCTTTGAAGGGAAAGGCATTGACATGGTTTAGGCTATGTGATGATATTGTATCATGGAACTACTACTGTTTGAAATTGGAATTTCATCAGAAGTTTTATCCTATGCATCTGGTTCATCATGATCGTAATTATATATATAATTTTTGGCCTCGTGAAGGAGAAAGTATCTCTCAAGCATGAGGGAGGCTTAAGTCAGTGTTATATTCATGCCCCAATCATGAGCTTTCAAGAGAAATTATTATTCAAAAAATTTATGCTTGGCTTTCTCTCAATAATCGCTCCATGCTCGATACTTCTTGTACTGGTTCTTTTATGATGAAGACTATTGAATTCAGATGGGATTTATTGGAAATGATTAAATGCAACTCTGATGATTGGCAGCTAGACGAAGGTAAGGAGTCAGGTATAACACCTAAGTTTGATTGTGTTAAATCTTTTATGGATGCCGATGCTTTTCGTGAATTTAGCACTAAATATGGACTTGACTCCGAGATAGTAGCTTCTTTCTGTGAATCGTTTGCTACTCATGTTGATCTCCCTAAGGAGAAGTGGTTTAAATATCATCCTCCCATTGAAGTAAAAGTAGTAGAACCTATTAAAGTTGAAGAAAATACTATCACTTATAATGTTGATCCTATTGTTCCTACCGCTTATATTGAGAAACCACCTTTTAGAATAGAGATCATGCTAAAGCTTCGACTGTGGTTCATAAGAGTAATGCTAGAACACCTACACCCCCTGTGAAAATTAAAGTTGAACCTAGTATTGCTATGGTTAAAGATCTCATGGTCGATAATATTGATGGGCATGTTATTTACTTCTGTGATGAAGCTGTTAGAATTGCTAGACCCGATACTAAAAGTAAACATAGACCAATTCTCGGCATGTCTGTTGTTTCTGTTAAAATAGGAGATCATTGTAATCATGCTTATGTGATATGAGTGCTAGTGCGAGTGCAATACCTCATTCCTTATACAAAGAAATTATGCATGATATTGCACCCACTAAAAAAGAAGGTATTGATGTTACTATTAAGCTTGCCAATAGAGATACTATTTCACCAATTGGGATTGTTAGAGATGTTGAAGTATTGTGTGGGAAAATGAAATATCCTAATGATTTTCTTGTTCTTGGTTCCCCACAAGATGACTTTTGTCCCATTATATTTGGTAGACCCTTCTTGAATACTGTTAATGCTAAGATAGACTGCGAAAAGGATATTGTTACTGTTGGTTTAGGGGATGTGTCTGATGACCCACAAGTGTAGGGGATATATCGTAGTCCTTTTGATAAGTAAGAGTGTCGAACCCAACGAGGAGCAGAAGGAAATGATAAGCGGTTTTCAGTAAGGTTTTCTCTGCAAGCACTGAAATTGTAGGTGTCGGTGTCAAAACCGGCGGATCTCGGGTAGGGGGTCCCGAACTGTGCGTCTAGGCGGATGGTAACAGGAGACAAGGGACACGATGTTTTTACCCAGGTTCGGGCCTTCTCCATTGAGGTAAAACCCTACTCCTACTTGATTAATATTGATGATATGGGTAGTACAAGAGTTGATCTACCACGAGATCAGAGAGGCTAAACCCTAGAAGCTAGCCTATGGTATGATTGTTGTTCGTCCTACAGACTAAAACTTTCCGGTTTATATAGACACTGGAAAGGGCTAGGGTTACACAGAGTCGGTTACAATGGGAGGAGATCTTCATATCGTATCGCCGTGCTTGCCTTCCACGTCAAGGAAAGTCCTATCCGGACACGGGACGGAGTCTTCAATCTTGTATCTTCATAGTCCGGGAGTCCGGCCAAAGGTCATAGTCCGACCATCCGGACACCCCCTAATCTAGGACTCCCTCAGTAGCCCCTGAACCAGGCTTCAATGACGATGAGTCCGGCGCGCAAATTGTCTTCGGCATTGCAAGGCGGGTTCCTCCTCCGAATACTTCATAGAAGATGTTGAACACAAGGATAGTGTCCGGCTCTGCAAAATAAGTTCCACATACCACCGTAGAGAGAATAATATCTGTACCAATCTAATCTGCTGACGTATTCCGTAGCGTGACATCATGCCACGGCCAAGCCTTTGTTCATTTTATTGTTCCACCTCAGCGCGTTTAGCGAGGCGGTTTCCTTGGCACGTCTTGTCAAAGCAGAGATTGTGTCCCCTTATTCCAGGATTCTCATCAATACGGGCGTGGGTAACCCAACCGCGCCATTAACCGCGACGCTTGGGAGATAAGCGAGTTTTATTAGGCCGGTGGGGGCTCATAGTTTCGGCCGCCCATATAAGGGGATAAGAATCTACCCTTTCCATTTACGCCTTCTTCCTCCTTTGCTTATCCGTCCCTGCGCACTCGAGCTCCAACACCCAAGCCCGCACTTCCCACCTCAACCTACTCCAATCATGTGCGGAGCGGGAGGTAGATGGATGGCTTCCTCCGTCACGGAGGGACAAATCAAAAAGCTGAGGAAGGCCGGATACTTGTCTGACGACATCGCACACCGGCTTCCAGATGAGGGGCAACTCATTCCCACCCCTTGGCCCCATGAGAGGGTTGTATTTCTCCCCCATTTCCTCCGCATACTGGGCTTTCCTCTTCACTAGTTCGTCCGAGGGCTCATGTTCTACTACGGCCTGGACTTCCACGATCTGGCCCCAAACTTCATCCTCAACATCTCGGCATTCATCGTCATGTGCGAGGCCTTCCTCCGCATCCAGCCTCACTTTGGCCTATGGCTGAAGATCTTCAGCGTCAAGCCGAAGGTAGTGGGCGGCCGCCAAGCGGAGTGCGGAAGCGCCATGGTGGGCAAGATAGCCAATGTTACATGGCTCGAGGGCGCCTTCGTAGAGACCATCAAAGGGTGGCAATCGGGGTGGTTCTATATCACCGAGCCGCGTGACCCTAAATGGGCAACGGCCCCCGAATTCCGATCCGGCATCCCCACATGGCTCACATCTTGGAAGGAGACGGGCCTGTTGTGGGGTAACTCGGCAGAAGTGACCGGACTTCAAACTTGCATCAAGGACCTGATTGGCAGGAAGGTAAAACTTGTCACCGTAGTCCAGGTCATGCTCTTTCGCCGGATTCTCCTGTGTGAACGATGGGTTCTCAACTTGTGGGAGTTCGACCCGGCCCAGCACCAGACTCTGTCCCGGCTCTTCGACACAAAGCACGAGGATGCCTGGAAGGTGCTATTCAAGAGCTCCGAGGTTTCCCCTCCCGTCACCGAGGATCGCGGATTCTGCGCCAAGTGCCAAGCCAGCGCGGTGAGTTTAATTTTTCCATTATGGGGTATTTATTTTCCATAGATTTGATTCTATGCAGGATCTAAACCCCCATCCCTTTAATCAGGATTGGCAGAAAAAGGCCGGACAGATCGACTGTCCGACTCCTTTGCCCGAAGACCCAGTGGACGCTCGCTTAACGAAGCTGCTGGATCCAGCACCTCACGTGGTGCCAGAGAAGAAGGCCAAAAAGAAGGCTACGGGAACTCGAAAGAATTCCCGGCACCTGGTGGTGTCAGATTCATCACCCGAAAACCCCGAAGCGCCCTCCGCCTCTGAAGACGAGGAGGAGGAAGAAGAAGAAGCCTCTCCCCCTCCAGTGGGGGAGGGAAGAAAAGGAAGGCCGCCCCAACTGGGGGGTCGGAGGGCCCAAGAAGGGGAGGACCCTTCTGCCATACTACGCCTCCAATGCTGAAGACGGCGGGGAGGAATGGCCATCCAGGGTCAAGCCCCTGGCAAAACCGTAAGTATCCGGACACCCGAATAATTTATGGTGCTCCTCTATTATACGGTACCTTCTGACGCCGAATTCAATTATGCAGTCCGCCCAAGGCTCAGCTCGGCGACTCGACGAGTGGCTCCCTGGATTTATCGGACGTGAATAGCGCTTCACTCGCGACGGCCTCCTCTCCTCTTCCTACGGACGATGCCGAGGTGGAGTCCCAAGAGGGACTGAACCAGGAGGAGGTGGTCCTGGAGGCGCTGCAAGGCGACCTCCCGGACTCCAGGCCCAAAGGGGATAAAGCCCCAGAGGGATCTGAGTCTGGCCCTGGGCCGGACACTGCTCCGGAACCATCAACGGTTCCGGAAACCGGTAGGCGGCGCCTTCGTAAGAAGGGCAAGCCTACGACGCCGGCGACCTCCGTCCATCCGGAGGCACCGGACAATTTGCTGGAGGTGTTTAACGGCGCCTCCATCGACGAGGAGCACCGCACTGTTATGAGTGCGGTGATTTAGAAGGTTCAGTCCGCCAAGAGCGGGCTGACAGAAGCCTGTACAAGCCTGTTTACGGGCTTTGAGATATGTATTCAAAACATATAAAAATGTTACCGCATAGACAGTAGCCCCTGATGCTCAGTTTGGCGTTCGGAAAGAAAAGCCGAGCTAAGGATCTAAAAAGTTATACGCAGGAGTCTAACATAAATATGTCGATATGGGAATGCAGGCTGCGCTCCTGACCTCTGCCACACTGACTGCGGAGGTCAATGCATTGAAGGAGAGTCTCGAGCGGTCTGAGAGCGAGCTCGGCCGTGCCAAGAAGCAGCTCGAGGACAAGGAGGGTATGTAATACCGCATGTAAATGTATATAAGAATACTTGGTTGCAAATAAAGACAGGACCAACGTAAATGTTGCAGGGGCCACGACCGAGGTGGCGACCCTGAAGGAAGCGGTGTCCAAGGCCGAAAACAGTGCGGCCTTGGAGCGCACCGAGCGAGAGAAGCAGGAGGCGCGGATGGCGGAGGTGCGGCAAGAGCTCTAGGCTCTCGTGGAGAAACACGAGAGTTTGGAGCGTGACTCGAAGACTCGAGAGTCCGAGCTCGCCTTGGCTCTTGAGAGTGCCAAGACCGCTAAGGCCGAAGCCCAAAAGGCCCTCCAGGAGATCAAGGCGATGAAGAAGATAGCGGCGGGTAAGGCATTCTTTATGCAAAGCAAGAATATAAAAGTAAATTATCTGTTACTTACCCGAATCCGGAGCTCTCCAGGAGCATTCGCCGATCTGCCCCGTAGTGTGCCTGATGCTGCCGCATTCTACCGAGCCAAAGAGGGGAGCTCGACGGAAAAGGTGTTCTGGTCTCAATATGCTGAGGCCAGACATCCGGTGCCCCTAAGCGACCAGCTGAAGCAGCTGGTCGAACTCCACAAGGTGGCCGAACAGGCCATGAAGGGCCTCATAGTTCGGTTGTGGCCTAGAGAAGCCATGCCTGGAAGTTACTTCGGTCTGGTGCGGCGGCTGGTGGACGCTTGTCCATGGATTGAGGTCATCAAGCGCTCTGTCTGTATCGAACGTGCCCGTCAGGCCCTTGCCCGTGCTAAAGTGCACTGGGGCAAGCTGGACGCTGAGAAGCAATTGACGGACGCGCCACCGCCGGGCAAGGAGTATCGCACGCCCGAGATGTATTATAAGGGCGTCCTGAAGGGTGCCCGCCTTATAGCGGGCGAATGCTCCAAAGATGTAATTTTTGAGTAGACTCGCATCTGTTATCCTGTACGCTGAGAACTTTGTTCATATGCGTTAAGCAACGCTTGTTAATTTAAAATATTACCTTCTGTGCGGCCGTTTATCAAATATGAGAGATGCAAGTCAACGACTTCTACCCCCATGCCACGAGTGCTAGGGTGTTCGGGATAAACCTGAGCGCTCTTGTTCCCATTCTTGGGTCCATCTAGGGAGGCGCTCAGCACAACAAACCAGGCCATCGGACTTATAATGCTTTATCACTCTCACTTAGCCATAGAATTCTATAATTTTAAATTTCAGCGAAGCCCCTAGTATTCGGAAGACCGAGTTCGGGGCGCTATCCACGCCTAGGCCGGATAAGTCTGGCTCCTCGCTCTAAGCAGCATAAGTCTTTAAGGACTCAAAAAACCTCGCGAACAGCGACCGGTCTGTCGCACTATCATGACGGTCAGTTTTAGCTTTCTCTACTGAGGTGTTAACCCAGCTCAACTAGGACACAATCGTAGTAGTTCTCCCAGCGCTACCTTAGCCAACATTGCGGAACGTAAGGTACCAAAACATGGGAGCCGGGCAAACCCAACTATTGACCCAAGACATGATTCGGAGCCGATGCATATAGTGCTATAAGTTCAGGGTGCCGCACTCGTGAGAGTGTTCGGTCTTCTCACACCATGTTATGGGGTGTTTAAGCCCCTGGTGTATTGGTCGTACCAAAGTGTATGGTTGCATAGTGTCATGACTAAACATATTTGTATAAAAAATAGATGAATACAATAATAGATAAGAGCTATGTATTGTTTATTAAAAAAGGGCTGCTATGAAAGCAGAATGATACAAATAGTGCGATAAACAAGAGATGGGATTATTTCACATATCCCCCTCTAGGGGTAAGCTGCGGGACTTTAAGTAAAACAGGTATTTAGCTTGTTATAGAGACCACCTGGACATTTGACGTGGCTTGTTCTCTCCCTGGCTATTGCATCGTGTGTTCGGCGAGTGTATTGCCGGACAGGCCTTCCAAATAGTTGGGTCCTGAAAGTATATAAAAAAGGAACAGCAGAAGAGGGAGCCCCTGAGTGCGGTTGAGCCGCATTCTGGGCGTGCCGTGGTTGTGCCCCTCCCCTTATGCCCATGGTATTTCCAAAGCGTAATTATGTACGCGTGGTACCGATATCGCCATCTGGCAAGGGCTGGGGTTGGGGCCGCACTGCTATGCTTGCTCGGAATGTGCCAGCTGGTTTTGTTGTAGGTTACTTCGGGCTCGCTTGACGTTGTCCAGATGTTTAACACCCGGATTGGAGAATTGCCTTGAGAGGCTACTCTATACTTCCGCCGCCAGGGCCGCCGTGTGCTCCTCCATTCGGAGAGAGCGTTCGGTGTTTCCATTTACTGTGATGACTCCGCGAGGGCCCGGCATCTTGAGCTTGAGATATGCGTAGTGCGGCACCGCATTGAATTTTGCAAATGCGGTTCATCCGAGCAGGGCGTGATAGCCGCTGCGGAATGGGACTATGTCAAAGATTAACTCTTCGCTTCGGAAATTATCCGGGGATCCGAAGACCACTTCGAGTGTAACCGAGCCTGTACAGCTGGCTTCTACACCTGGTATGACGCCTTTAAAGGTTGTATTTGTGGGTTTAATCCTTGAGGGATCTATACCCATTTTTCGCACTGTATCCTGATAGAGCAGGTTCAGACTGCTGCCGCCGTCCATGAGGACTCTAGTGAGGTGAAATCCGTCGATGATTGGGTCTAGGACCAATGCGGCGCATCCACCGTGACGAATGCTAGTGGGGTGGTCCCTTCGATCAAAAGTGATCGGGCAGGAGGACCATGGGTTGAACTTTGGGGCGACTGGCTCCAACGCATAGATGTCCTTTAGAGCATGCTTCCGCTCCCTTTTGGGGATATGGGTTGCGTATATCATGTTCACCGTCCGCACTTGCGGGGGGAAGCCCTTCTGTCCTCTGTTGTTCGGCGGTCGGGGCTCCTCCTCGTCATCGCTATGCAGCCCCTTGTCTCTGGTTTCGGCACTTAACTTGCCTGCCTGCTTGAACACCCAACAATCCCTGTTGGTGTGGTTAGCTGGTTGTTCGGGGGTGCCGTGTATCTGACACGAGCGATCGAGTATCCGGTCTAAACTAGATAGGCCCGGAGGGTTTCTTTTGAACGACTTCTTCCGCTGACCGGGTTTACAGCCTCTGAATCCGGCACTGACTGCCGTATCCTCAGTATTGTCGCCGTTAATGCGGCGCTTGTGCTTGTTGCAACGTGACCTGCCGTTGTTGTCCTTGGTATCCGAATTGCCAGGGCTCTTGGTTATGTTATTGCTGCGAGCTAGCCAACTGTCTTCTCCCGCACAAAAGCGGGTCATGAGTGCTGTGAGGGCTGCCATAGATTTCGGCTTTTCCTATCCTAGGTGCCGGGCAAGCCATTTGTCTCGGATGTTGTGCCTGAAGGCTGCAAGGGGCTCGGCGTCCGGACAGTCGACTATTTGATTTTTCTTGGTTAGGAACCGTGTACAGAATTGTCTAGCCGATTCCTTTGGCTGCTGGATTATGTGGCTTAGGTCATCGGCGTCTGGTGGTCGCACATAAGTGCCCTGGAAGTTGTCAAGGAATGTGGATTCCAGGTCCTCCCAGCAACTAATTGACTCTGCTGGCAGGCTGTTAAGCCAATGCCGAGCTGGTCCTTTAAGCTTGAGCTGGAGGTATTTGATGGCGTGTAGATCATCACCACGGGCCATGTGGATAAGAAAGAGGTAATCCTCGATCCATACCGCGGGATTAGTTGTGCCATCGTATGATTCAATGTTTACGGGTTTAAAACCCTCGGGGATTTGATGATCCATTACTTCATTTGTGAAGCATAGTGGGTGTGCGGCGCCCCTGTACTGGGCTATATCGCGACGTAGCTCGGATGAGCTTTGTCTGTTGTATTCGGCCTGGCCGTATTTATCATATCCGGCGTGACGGTTATCATCACGTGATGTGGGGCGCCCACGCGATCCGTAGATCGATCTTGTTTGCCTTGCCTTATCCTCCAATATGTCTTGCAGGTCTGTTGCGTTTCCCCGTGCTCTGGTATTCTTAGAACGGCGCCGGGGTGCGGCTTGGATTGAGGGCCGAAGGGCCTCTCTATCGCAGCCACGGGGTGGCCGATCGGGCGCATCGTATGCTGGTGATGTAGGTTTAGTTGCTTCCTCCTCTAGTTGGGGTAGCAGCCTGCGCTTTGGGTAACTCTTGGAGGGGCGCTCGAGTTTATATTCCTCGGCCGCCAGGACTTCAGTCCATATGTCGGCTAGCAAGTCTTGGTCAGCTCTAAGCTGCTGCTGTTTTTTCTTGAGGCTACTCACCGTGGCCATAAGCCTGCGTTTGAAACGCTCTTATTCGACGGGATCCTCTGGCACGATGAATTCGTCGTCGTCGAGGCTTGCCTCATCTTCGGAGGGAGGCATATAATTGTCGTCCTCAACCTCTCTGCTTGCAGCTCTCTCATGAGGGCTGGCTCCTTCGTCCTCCTGTGTTGAATCCTGCTGGAGGGGGTTGTCTTCGGCACTGTCCAGGGTATTGTTGTCTCAGGTGCCGGATTCACCGTTCTTGCTTTGGCGGGATTTAGAGCGGCGCCGCTGACGTCAGCGCTTGGGTTGCTTCTTGGAGGGGTCGTCCTCCGCTTTTTCATCGCCATCCCCTGCTTTGGGGGTGTCCACCATGTATATGTCGTATGACGAGGTGGCCTTCCAGTGCCCTATAGGTGCTGGTTCTTGGTCGTCTCCTTCATCGGCGTCCATACCGTCGATGTCTTCGGAGTCGAAGTCGAGCATGTCAGTTAGATCGTCGACAGTGGCTACAAAGTGGGTGGTGGGTGGGTTTCGAATTTCTTCGTCGTCCACATCCCAACCCTGCTGACCATAGTTCAGCCAGGGCTCTCCTGACAAAGAGAGAGACTTTAGTGAATTCAGGATATCACCGAAGGGCAAGTGCTGAAAGACGTCCGCGGCAGTGAACTCCATGATCGGAGCCCAATCGGGTTCGATCGGAAGGGGTGCGGAAGATTCGGAGTCCGGAACGGAGTCCGGCACCTTGGAGTGATGGGCCTTGCAAAGGACTAGGCTGGTATTCGGCTCTACCGCCGTAGAGATTGCGGCTCCTGGGGCGGCGTCCAATCGACCGTCCCCGACTGGCACAGCCGGCTCCGAGCTAATGGTCGGAGCGGACACCTGAGCGGCGCTCGGTGCACTGTCCGGCGGCAGAGCTAGATCATGCTCATCGTGATAGTGCGGCGTGCTCGGCTGTGGCTCGAATCCGTCGAAGATCAAGTCCCCGTGGATATTGGCCATGTAGTTTAGGCTTCCAAATCTGACCTGATGGCCAGGGGCGTAGCTTTCGATCTGCTCCATATGGCCAAGCGAATTGGCCCGTAGTGCGAAGCTGCCGAATACGAAGATCTTTCCCGGGAGAAAAGTAACACCCTAGACCGCGTCGTGGTTGACGATCGAAGAAGCCATCGGGCCTAAGGGTGACGACACAGAGGAACTCTCAGTGAAAGCACCAATGTCGGTGTCAAAACCGGCGGATCTCGGGTAGGGGGTCCCGGACTGTGCGTCTAGGCGGATGGTAACAGGAGACAAGGGACACGATGTTTTTACCCAGGTTCGGGACCTCTCCATGGAGGTAAAACCCTACTCCTGCTTGATTAATATTGATGATATGGGTAGTACAAGAGTTGATCTACCACGAGATCAGAGAGGCTAAACCCTAGAAGCTAGCCTATGGTATGATTGTTGTTCATCCTACGGACTAAAACTCTCCGGTTTATATAGACACCGAAGAGGGCTAGGGTTACACAGAGTCGGTTACAATGGGAGGAGATCTTCATATCGTATCGCCAAGCTTGCCTTCCACGCCAAGGAAAGTCCTATCCAGACATGGGACGGAGTCTTCAATCTTGTATCTTCATAGTCCGGGAGTCCAGCCAAAGGTCATAGTCCGGCCATCCGGACACCCCCTAATCCAGGACTCCCTCAGTAGCCCCTGAACCAGGCTTCAATGACGATGAGTCCGGGGCGCAAATTGTCTTCGGCATTGCAAGGCGGGTTCCTCCTCCGAATACTTCATAGAAGATGTTGAACACAAGGATAGTGTCCGGCTCTGCAAAATAAGTTCCACATACCACCGTAGAGAGAATAATATCTGTACCAATCTAATCTGCTGACGTATTCCGCAGCGTGACATCATGCCACGACCAAGCCTTTGTTCATTTTACCGTTCCACCTCAGCGCGTTTAGCGAGGCGGTTTCCTTGGCACGTCTTGTCAAAGCAGAGATCGTGTCCCCTTATTCCGGGATTCTCATCAATACGGGCGTGGGTAACCCAACCGCGTCATTAACCGCGGCGCTTGGGAGATATGCGAGTTTTATTAGGCCGGTGGGGGCTCGTAGTTTCGGCCGCCCATATAAGGGGATAAGAATCTACCCTTTCCATTTACGCCTTCTTCCTCCTTTGCTTATCCGTCCCTGCGTACTCGAGCTCCAACGCCCAAGCCCGCACTTCCCACCTCAACCTACTCCAATCATGTCCGGAGTGGGAGGTAGATGGATGGCTTCCTCCGTCACGGAGGGACAAATCAAAAAGCTGAGGAAGGCCGGATACTTGTCTGACGACATCGCGCACCGGCTTCCAGATGAGGGGCAACTCATTCCCACCCCTTGGCCCCATGAGAGGGTTGTATTTCTCCCCCATATCCTCGGCGGACTGGGCTTTCCTCTTCACCCGTTCGTTCGGGGGCTCATGTTCTACTATGGCCTGGACTTCCACGATCTGGCCCCGAACTTCATCCTCAACTTCTCGGCGTTCATCGTCGTGTGAGAGGCCTTCCTCCACATCCAGCCTCACTTTGGCCTATGGCTGAAGATCTTCAGCGTCAAGCCGAAGGTAGTGGGCGGCCGCCAAGCGGAGTGTGGAGGCGCCATGGTGGGCAAGATAGCCAATGTTACATGGCTCGAGGGCGCCTTCGTAGAGACCATCAAAGGGTGGCAATCGGGGTGGTTCTATATCACCGAGCCGCGTGACCCTAAATGGGCAACGGCCCCCGAATTCTGATCCGGCATCCCCACACGGCTCACATCTCGGAAGGAGACGGGCCTGTTGTGGGGTAACTTGGCAGAAGTGATCGGACTTCAAACCTGCATCAAGGACCTGATTGGCAGGAAGGTAAAACTTATCACCGTAGTCCAGGTCATGCTCTTTCGCCGGATTCTCCCGTGTCAACCACGGGTTTTCAACTTGTGGGAGTTCGACCCGGCCCAACACCAGACTCTGTCCCGACTCTTCGACACAAAGCACGAGGATGCCTGGAAGGTGCTAATCAAGAGCTCCGAGGTTTCCCCTCCCGTCCCCGAGGATCGCAGATTATGCGCCAAGCGCCAAGCCAGTGCGGTGAGTTTAATTTTCCATTATGGGGTATTTGTTTTCCATAGATTTGATTCTATGCAGGATCTAAACCCCCATCCCTTTAATCAGGATTGGCAGAAAAAGGCCGGACAGATCGATTGTCCGGCTCCTTTGCCTGAAGACCCAGTGGATGCTCGCTTAGCGAAGCTGCTGGTTCCAGCACCTCACGTGGTGCCGGAGAAGAAGGCCAAAAAGAAGGCCACGGGAACTCGAAAGAGTTCCCGACACCTGGTGGTGTCGGATTCATCACTCGACAACCCCGAAGCGCCCTCCGCCTCTGAAGAGGAGGGGGAGGAAGAAGAAGAAGCCTCTCCCCCTCCAGCAGGGGGAGGCAAGAAAAGGAAGGACGCCCCAACTGGGGGGGCCGGAGGGCCCAAGAAGGGGAGGACCCTTCTGCCGGACTACGCCTCCGATGCCAAAGACAGCGGGGAGGAATGGCCATCCAGGGTCAAGCCCCTGGCAAAACCGTAAGTATCCTGACACCCGAACAATTTATGGCGCTCCTCTATTATACGGTACCTTCTGACGCCGAATTCAATTATGAAGTCCGCCCAAGGCTCAGCTCGGCGACTCGACGAGCGGCTCCCTGGATTTGTCGGACGTGAATAGCGCTTCACTCCCGACGGCCTCCTCTCCGCTTCCTACGGACGACGCCGAGGTGGAGTCCCAAGAGGGACTGAACCAGGAGGAGGTGGTCCTGGAGGCACTACAAGGCGACCTCCCGGACTCCAGGCCCAAAGGGGATAAAGCCCCAGAGGGATCTGAGTCCGGCCCTGGGCCGGACACTGCTCCAGAACCATCAACAGTTCCGGAAACCGGTAGGTGGCGCCTTCGTAAGAAGGGCAAGCCTACGACGCCGGCGACCTCCGTCCATCCGGAGGCGCCGGACAATTTGCTGGAGGTGTTTAACAGCGCCTCCATCGACGAGGAGCACCACACTGTTATGAGTGCGGTGATTCAGAAGGTTCAGTCCGCCAAGAGTAAACCAATTAGCATCAACTACAAGGAGTAATCAACACTACTTGCATCCCACAGGTACCAATTTGTGGTTTTGATACAAGATTGGATACAAGAGATGAACTAGGGTTTTGAGAGGAGATGGTGCTGGTGAAGATGTTGATGGAGATTGACCCCCTCCCGATGAGAGGATCATTGGTGATGGCGTTGGTGATGATTTCCCCCTCGCGGAGGGAAGTGTCCCCGGCAAAACAGCTCCGCCAGAGCCCTAGATTGATTCCGCCAAGGTTCCGCCTCGTGGCGGTGGAATTTTGTCTCGTAAGCTTGCCCACGATTTTTTCCAGGGTAAAAGCTCTCATATAGCAAAAGATGGACACCGGGCCCCACCAGGGGGTCCAGGAGACACGGGGTGCGCCCAGTAGGGGGGCGCCCCCCACCCTCCTGGACAGGGTGTGGGCCCCCTAGTGTATTTATTTCGCCCAATAATCTATACCTACTAATAAAGCAAGGTGCATTTCGCCGATTTTTTCATCCGTTCAACGTCGAAAAGATTTTTTTTCTTTCTGAGGTGGTACTAAATTCTTATGCGTTTGTCTGCTAGAAAAAGGCTTTATTTCCATAATTTCGTATGTGGGCCACGCGCGATGGCCCAGCAAAGCCAGCCCACTAATGTTTTTGCCCAGGCAGCTGCGAAAATTCTATTTTCTGCATAGGGCGAGAAATAGTCGTACCTTCCCAGAGGACAACCAACAATGGGCTGGCCCATTTTCATTGTTTTTGTGTTTTATTTTAATTTTTATTCTTCTTCCCCTATCTCCTTTTTAACTTCCAATTTTATTTTTTATAGAATTTATTTCATAAATGAAAAATTCCCTAAAAAATCAGAATTTTTTTTAAATAATCAAATTAAAGAAAATGTTCATAATTCCGAAATTTTGTTGCTATTTTCAAAAATATTCAGAACATGAAAAAAGCTTCCCATTTTTCCAAAAACATTTATTGTTTTTCAAAATTGTTCGTCATTTCTAAGAAAATGGCAATTTAAAAAATGCTCCAAATCCGAAAAATATTCTTGTGTTAGTTAAATTTTCACAATGGAAAATAATATTAAAAGATACTTATTTTTGTAAAAAAATTATGAATTTCCAACATATGTTCCCGTTCTAAAAAATAGTTCACAAATTCTCATGTTTCTTATAAAAAAAATTGCTGTATTCAAAAAATGTTTATAAGTTTTAAAAGTTGTTCTTGTTTCAAAAATAAAATTACGTTTTTCTGAAAGTGTACATAATTTACAAAAAAATTGTTCAGAATTTAAGATAGGTTCATGTTTCCGGCAATATTCAGAAAATACATACCTTAAAATCTCCTCAATAGAAAGGAGAAGTAGATTGAATAATTCATGGGCCTTTTCTGGCGTACGATAACGTCACAAAATTCTTAGTTGCCCTCGATCAATGAATGGAAAAGTAGCAGATTGATTACTTCACACCCAGCGAAAGCGAGAACCTAAATGTCCCTTTTTCACGTGCATACAGGGTCTTGCTTGCACATATAATTCACACAAACTTTAAATGTATACTAATTTTTCTCCCATTGCAACGCACGGGCATATGTGCTAGTTCTTATAAATTCCAAAAACATGTTTCGTGGAGTTTCAGGATTTTTGGAGCAGTGCAGAATAGGTTTCTAATGTTTGCTCCTTTTCCAGCCAGAATTCCAGCTGCCGGCATTCCCCCTCTTCATGCTAAACCTTGTAAAATAAGAGAGAATAGCCATAAGTATTGAGATATAATGTGTAATAACAGCCCATAATGCAATAAATATTGATATAAAAGCATGATGCAAAATGGACGTATCAACTCTCCCAAGCTTAGACCTCGCTTGTCCTCAAGCGGAAGCCGAAATCGAAAAATATGTCCACATGTTTAGAGATAGAGGTGTCGATAAAAATAAAATACGGACATGAGGGCATCATGATCATTCTTATAACAGCAACATATATAGATTTTATCATATGATTTCTTATGCTCAAGTAACAATCAATTCACAATGTCAAGTATGGTTCAAAAACTTCATTGAGAACTAACAAACTATAATCTCAGTCACTGAAGCAATTGCAATTTATCATAACATCAGAAAGAGTCAACAGTAGAGCTTTTCAGCAAGTTCACATACTCAACTATCTTGTACTCTTCTACAATTGCTAACACTCACACAATACTTGTGGTTATGGAGTTTCATCCGGACACTAAGAAAGATAGGGGATTATTGTGTTGCCTCCCAACGTATTCACCTTTAGGTGATGTCAACAATAATAGCCCATGCTAACTTACATCCAATTGGATATATATATATCATGATCTTTCAAACACGAGGAGCTTGCCAAAGGATAAAATGAAAAAGGGAAAGGTGTGGATCACCTTGACTCAAGCATAAAGTAAAAACATAAAGTAAAAGATAGGCCCTTCGTAGAGGGAAGCAGACGTTGTCATGTGCATTTAGGGTTGATGCACAAAATCTTAATGCAAAAGAACGTCACTTTATATTGCCCCTTGTATGTGGACCTTTATTATGCAGTCCGTCACTTTTATTACTTCCACTACAAGATCGTACAAAGCTTATTTTCTCTGCACTAATAAGTCATACATATTTAGATAGCAATTTTTATTTCTTGCAACATGACAACTTACTTGAAGGATCTTACTCAATCCATAGGTAGGTATGGTGGACTCTCATGGCAAAACTGGGTTTAAGGATATTTGGAAGCACAAGTAGTGTCTCTACTTGGTGCAAGGAATTTGGCTAGCATGAGGGGGAAAGGCAAGCTCAACATGTTTGGAAGGTCAATGACAATATACTTTAACTGAGATGTGCGAAAACATAAACCATTATGTTGTCTTCCTTGTCCAACGTCAACTCTTTTAGCATGTCATACTTAATGAGTGCTCCCAATCATAAAAGATGTCCAAGATAATATATTTATATGTGAACCTCTCTTTCCTTATCACTTCCTATTAATTGCAATGATGATCAAAACTACGTTTATCAATCCTCAACAACTTTTATGCCTCATACTTTCTATATGTGAAGTCATCACTATCCATAAGATCAATATGAACTCTTTTATTCTTTCTACTTTCTCAAGATCATAGCAACATAGCAAGGCCCTTGACTCAACACTAATCTTTATTATAGATAGCTTACGGACTCGATTACAAAAAGAGATCACTAAGCAAAACTCAAAACTTCTTGATATCAAAACTTCAATCTACTAGATCAAGATACTACTAAAAGGATCAAATTAAATAAAACAGTAAAGATAGGAGTGTGATGGTGATACGATACCGGGGCACCTCCCCCAAGCTTGGCAGTTGCCAAGGTGAGTGCCCATACCCATGTGATTATGTCCTCGGAGGTGATGGAGGTGGTGATGATGACGGTGGATAATCGCACATTGAGCATAAAAGCTCCTCCAACTTGCGGATAATGCCCTTGAGTCCGGCGATATGATCCTTCAACAGAATATTCTCCTATGTGAGATAATTGTTCTGTATGCGAGCTAACTCAATCATCTTGAAAGCTTCAATCTTTGTTGGAGTAAAGAGGTTATGTAAGGTTGAGGGATGTCCTCTTCTTTCACCGCCGGAGCTTGAACCTCCATGGCCTTCTTACTCCCATCATCCTTGTTGATCTCTTCCGATTCTTCTCTTTTCAGCTCTATCTTCAATAGCCAAGCATCCTTGTCTTCGTTGTTGGAGGAGGGCGACGTCATGGTGCTTTTGATCTGCAACAGAAACAGCTCGAAACGAAAACAGAGGATATTTGCATGATACGGTGGTCAAAACCTTAAGGGGTATATATAATGAATTTTTACTGACCCAAAATACGTAACGTGCAAGAAAACGGAGTCCGGGAGGCACACGAGGTGCCCACGAGACAGGGGGCGCGCCTAGTAGGGGGGGGGCGCCCTCCACTCTCGTGGGGGCCTTGTGTCCCTTTCGGACTACTTCTTTCTTCCGAAAATTCTTAAATATTCCAGAACTGATAAAAATTGCCATTGGAGTTGTTTTGGAGTCGGTTTACTTACCGTACCACATACCTATTCCTTTTCGGAGTTTGGAACCTTCTGGAAACTGTCCCTTATGTATTCCTCCGGGGTTACGGTTTCAATAATATTAGTTTCTACATTGATAGGATTACCTGAAATATAATGTTTAATTCCTTGATCGTTTACCACCCTCGGACTTGTGCCTTCGAAGTTGTTGATTTTTATGGCACTAGAACGATAGACCTCCTCGATAACGTAAGGACCTTCCCATTTAGAGAGAAGTTTTCCTGCAAAAAATCTTAAACAAGAGTTGAATAATAGCACATAATCTCCTACGTTAAACTCACGCTTTTGTATCCTCTTATCATGCCAGTGTTTGACTTTTTCTTTGAATAGCTTGGCATTCTCATAGGCTTGCGTTCTCCATTCATCAAGTGAGCTAATATCAAAAACCTCTTCTCACCGGCAAGTTTGAAGTCATAGTTCAGCTCCTTAATAGCCCAATATGCTTTATGTTCAAGTTCAAGAGGTAAATGACACGCTTTTCCATAAACCATCTTATATGGAGACATACCCATAGGATTTTTGTATGCAGTTCTATAGACCCATAATGCATCATCAAGTTTTTTGGACCAATTCTTTCTAGATCTATACACAGTCTTTTGCAAAATTAATTTGAGCTCTCTCAACTCTACTTGACCACTAGACTGCGGATGACAAGGAGATGCGATTCTATGATTAACATCATACTTAGCAAGCATCTTACGGAAAGCACCATGAATAAAGTGTGAACCACCATCAGTAATAAGATATCTAGGGACTCTAAACCTCAGAAAAATAACTTCTTTAAGCATTTTAATAGAAGTGTTATGATCAGCACTACTAGTTGGAATAGCTTCTACCCACTTAGTAATGTAATCAACAGCAACTAAAATATGTGTATAACCATTAGAGGCAGGAAAAGGTCCCATATAATCAAAGCCCCAAACATCAAACGGTTCAATAACAAGAGAGTAATTCATAGGCATTTCTTAATGTCTACTAATGTTACCTATTCTTTGACATTCATCACAAGATAAGACAAACTTACGAGCATCTTTGAAGAGAGTAGGCCAATAAAAACCAGATTATAATACATTGTGTGCAGTTCTTTCTCCAGCGTGGTGTCCTCCATAGGATTCAGAGTGACACTTGCATAGGATTTGTGCCTGTTCATGCTCAGGCACACAACGTCTAATAACACCATCTACTCCTTTATAAATGTGCGGGTCAACCCAGAAATGATGTCTTAAATCATAAAAGAACTTTTTCTTTTGTTGGTATGTGAAACTAGGCGGTATAAATTTAGCAACAATGTAATTAGCATAATCAACATACCAAGGAGCAGTACGAGATGCATTAATGACTGCTAATTGTTCATCAGGAAAGCTATCATCAATAGGCAGTGGGTCATCAAGAACATTCTCTAACATAGACAAGTTATCTGCAACGGGGTTCTCAGCTCCCTTTCTATCAATAATATGTAAATCAAATTCTTGGAGCAGGAGAACCCATCTAATGAGCCTAGGCTTAGCATCTTTCCTTTCCATAAGATATTTAATAGCAACATGATCAGTGTGAATAGTAACTTTGGAATCAACAATATAAGGTCTAAACTTATCACATGCAAACACAACTGCTAAGAACTCTTTTTCAGTAGTAGCATAATTTCTCTGGGCAGTATCAAGAGTCTTACTAGCATACTGGATAACATTTAATTTCTTATCAACTCTTTGCCCTAGAACAGCACCTACAGCATAATCGCTAGCACTGCACATAATTTCAAAAGGTAAATTCCAATCAGGTGGCTGAACAATAGGTGTAGTGATCAAAGCTTTCTTAAGTATTTCAAATGCTTCTACACAATCATCATCAAAGACAAAAGGAATATCTTTTTGCAATAAATTAGTCAGAGGCCTAGAGATTTTAGAAAAGTCCTTAATGAACCTCCTATAAAAACCGGCATGACCAAGGAAACTTCTTATACCTTTTATGTCCTTGGGACATGGCATCTTTTCAGTAGCATCAACTTTGGCTTTATCAACTTCAATACCTCTCTCGGATATCTTGTGCCCCAAGACAATGCATTCATTAACCACAAAGTGACACTTTTCCCAATTCACGACGAGACTAGTGTCTTCACATCTCTGCAAAACTCGATCAAGGTTGCTCAAACAATCATCAAAAGAGGATCCATAAACGGAAAAGTCATCCATGAATACCTCACAAATCTTTTCACAAAAATCAGAGAATATAGCCATCATGCATCTTTGAAAGGTAGCAGGTGCATTACATAAACTGAAAGGCATACGTCTATAAGCAGAAGTACCAAAAGGGCAAGTAAAAGTAGTTTTAGATTGATCCTTCGCTGATACAGGTATCTGAGAGAAACCAAAATAACCAACTAGAAAGCAGAAATGTGTGTGTTTGGATAGTATTTCTAGCATTTGATCAATAAAAGGTAAAGGGTAATGATCTTTCTTAGTAGCTTTATTTAACTTATGGAAATCAATTACCATCCTATAACCTATAATAATTCTTTGCGGGATCAATTCATCTTTATCATTAGGCACAACGGTAATACCTCCCTTTTTAGGAACACAATGGACAGGGCTTACCCATTCACTATCAGCAACGGGATAAATTATACCTGCCTCAAGGAGCTTTAGTATCTCCTTTCTTACCACTTCCTTCATCTTGGGATTTAGTCGTCGTTGAGGATCTCTAACTGGTTTGGCATCTTTCTCCACTGTAATGTTGTGTTGGCATAATGTGGGACTAATGCCCTTAAGATCATCCAGAGTATATCCAATAGATGCTCGGTGCTTCTTCAGAGTTTTCAATAATCTTTCTTCTTCTTGCTCTGAAAGGTTAGCACTAATAATAACAGGATATATTTTCTTTTCATCAAGATGAGCATAGATTATCAGGTAATGGTTTGAGTTCAAACACGGGATCACCCTTGGGTGGAGGAGGATCCCTAAGAATTTCAACGGGAAGGTTATGTTTCAGCATAGGTTCCTGTTTAAGGAACACTTCATCTATTTCCCTTCTTTCCTTCAAAAACATATCGTTTTCATGGTCTAGAAAATATTGTTCTAACGGATCAGTAGGAGACACAACAACGGAAGCAAGACCAATAATCTCATCTTTACTATGTGGTTCCCTATCACGAGGTTGTCTATGAAACTTAGCAAAATTAAACTCATGAGACATACCATCTATGCCAACGGTGACAGTATCTTTTTCACAATCAATCTTAGCACTAGCTGTATTCAAGAAGGGTCTACCAAAAATAATGGGACAAAAATCATCTTGCGGGGAACCAAGAACAAGAAAATCAGAAGGATATTTAACCTTCCCACACAAGACTTCAACATCTCTAACAATCCCAATAGGTTTAATGGTATCCCTATTAGCAAGCTTAATGGTAACATCAATGTCTTCTAATTCAACTGGTGCAATGTCGTGCATAATTTCTTTATATAGATCATAGGGTATCGCACTAGCACTAGCACCCATATCACATAAGCCATGATAACAATGATCTCCTATTTTAACAGAAATAACAGGCATGCCTACGATAGGTCTATGTATCTTAGTATCTGGTCTAGCAATATTAGCAGTCTCACCACAGAAATAAATAACATGCCCATCTAAATCATCATCCAAGAGATCTTTAACCATAGCAATACTAGTTTCAACATTAATTTGCTCAGGAGGTGTATAAGTCCTAGTATTACTCTTACGAACAACAGTCGAAGCTTTAGCATGATCCTTTATCCTAACAGGAAAAGGAGGTTTCTCAACATAAGTAGTAGGAACAATAGGATCACTGTAGGTGATAGTCTTTTCTTCAACTGTAATAGGTGCAACTACTTTCACTTCAACAGGAGGATTATATTTAAACCACTTCTCTTTAGGGAGATCAACGTGAGTAGCAAAAGATTCACAGAAAGAAGCTACTATCTCAGAGTCAAGTCCATACTTAGTGCTAAATCCACGAAAAGCATCGGTATCCATAAAAGATTTAACACAATCGAACTTAGGTGTCATACCTGACTCCTTACCATCGTCGGAACCCAAATCTTCAGAGTTGCGTTTAATTCTTTCCAATAAGTCCCATTTGAAATCAATAGTCTTCAACATATAAGAACCAGCACAGGAAGTATCGAGCAGGTTGCGATTATCAAGAGAAAGCCGAAAATAAATTATTTGAATAATCATTTCCCGGGAGAGCTCATGATTGGGGCATGAATATAACATTGACTTAAGCCTCCCCCAAGCTTGAGCGATGCTTTCTCCTTCGCGAGGCCAGAAATTATATATGTAATTACGATCACGATGAACAAGATGCATAGGATAGAACTTCTGGTGAAATTCCAACTTTAATCGCTTATAATTCCAAGATCTCGTATCATCACATAGCCTATACCATGTCAATGCATCTCCCTTCAAAGATAAAGGGAAGACCTTCCTTTTAACAACATCATCGGGAATACCTGCAAGCTTAAATAATCCACAAACTTCATCCACAAAGATAAGGTGTAAATCGGGATGCAATGTTCCATCTCCTGCAAATGGATTAGCTAGCAGTTTCTTTATCATACCCGAAGGAATCTCAAAATAAATATTTTCATAAAGTTGAGTAGGTTGAGGAGAAACTCTTTGCTCTTCTGGTCAGGGTGAATATACCCCGAACAAGCCCCTCAAAGGATTAGTTTCCATAGTGACAAGTAACAGAAAGTTTCAGCACACTATATATATGTTTCCTTACCAAGTTCCACTCACCAAAAGCGCTACACTCCCCGGCAACGGCGCCAGAAAAGAGTCTTGATGACCCACAAGTGTAGGGGATCTATTGTAGTCCTTTTGATAAGTAAGAGTGTCGAACCCAACAAGGAGCAGAAGGAAATGATAAGCGCTTTTTAGTAAGGTTTTCTCTGCAAGCACTGAAATTGTAGGTAATAGATAGTTTTGATGTAAGGCAAATAGTAACGAGTAACAAGTAAATAAAGTAAATAAAGTGCAGCAAGGTGGCCCAATCCTTTATGTAGCAAATGATAAGCCTAGACAATTTCTAATAATGAGAAAGGAGCTCCCAAGGACACATGGGAATTATCGTCAAGCTAGTTTTCATTGCGTTCATATGATTCGCGTTCGGTACTTTGATAATTTGATATGTGGGTGGACCAGTGCTTGGGTACTGCCCTTACTTGGACAAGCATCCCACTTATGATTAACCCCTATTGCAAGCATCCGCAACTATAAAAGAAGTATTAAGGTAAACCTAATCACAACATTAAACATATGGATCCAAATCATCCCCTAACAAAGCAACGCATAAACTAGGGTTTAAGCTTCTGTCACTCTAGCAACCCATCATCTACTTATTACTTCCCTATGCCTTCCTTTAGGCCCAAACAACGGTGAAGTGTCATGTAGTCGATGTTGACATAACACCACTAGAGGAAAAGACAACACACATATCATCAAAATATCGAACGAATACCAAATTCACATGACTACTAATAGCAAGACTTCACCCATGTCCTCAGGAACAAACGTAACTACTCACAAAGCATATTCGTGTTCATAATCAGAGGATTAATAATATGCATTAAGGATCTGAACATATGATCTTCCACCAAGCAAACCAATTAGCATCAACTACAAGGAGTAATCAACACTACTAGCAACCCACAGGTACCAATTTGTGGTTTTGATACAAGAGATGAATTAGGGTTTTGAGAGGAGATGGTGCTGGTGAAGATGTTGATGGAGATTGACCCCCTCCCGATGAGAGGATCGTTGGTGATGACGTTGGTGATGATTTCACCCTCCCGGAGGGAAGTGTCCCCGGCAGAACAGCTCCGCCAGAGCCCTAGATTGGTTCCGCCAAGGTTCCGCCTCGTGGCGGTGGAATTTCGTCCCGTAAGCTTGCCCATGACTTTTTCTAGGGTAAAAGCTCTCATATAGCAGAAGATGGACACCGGGGGCCCACCAGGGAGTCCAGGAGACAGGGGGCGCGCCCAGTAGGGGGGGGGGCGCCCCCCACCCTCCTGGAAAGGGTGTGGGCCCCCTGGTGTATTTTTTCGCCCAATAATTCTTATAAATTCCAAAAACATGTTTCGTTGAGTTTCAGGATTTTTGGAGCAGTGCAGAATAGGTTTCCAGTGTTTGCTCCTTTTCCAGCCAGAATTCCAGTTGCCGACATTCCCCCTCTTCATGGTAAACCTTGTAAAATAAGAGAGAATGGCCATAAGTATTGAGATATAATGTGTAATAACAGTGCATAATGCAATAAATATTGATATAAAATCATGATGCAAAATGGATGTATCAGTGTCTCAAGATTTTAATTTTGCTAAATTCCGTAGACAACCCCATGATAAAGAATTGCCTAGTAAAGATGAAATAATCGGTCTTGCTTCTATTGCCGTGCCTCCTAATGATCCTTTACAACAATATTTGCTAGACCATGAAAATGATATGTTTATGAATGAAAGCAGGGAAATAGATGAAGTATTCTTTAAACAGGGACCTATTTTGAAACACAACTTGCTTGTTGAAATCCTTGGGGATCCTTCTCCACCCAAGGGTGATCATGTGTTTGAGCTTAAACAATTACCTGATACTCTCAAATATTCTTATCTTTATGAAAAGAAGATATATCCTGGTATTATTAGTGCTAACCTTTCAGAGCATGAAGAAGAAAAGTTATTCAAAACTCTGAAGAAGCACCGTGCTGCTATTGGATATACTCTTAATGATCTTAAGGGCATTAGTCCCACTCTATACCAGCACGAAATAAAACTGGTGAAAGATGTTAAACCAGTTGTTGATCACCAACGATGGTTAAATCCTAAGATGAAAGAAGTGGTAAGAAATGAAATACTAAAGCTTCTGGAGGCAGGTATAATTTATCATGTTGCTGATAGTCAGTGGGTAAGTCCTGTCCATTGTGTCCCTAAGAAGGGAGGTATTACTATTGTTCCTAATGTTAAGGATGAATTGATCCCACACAGAATAGTTACATATTATAGAATGGTAATTAATTTCCGTAAATTAAATAAAGCTACTAGAAAAAATCATTACCCTCTACCTTTTATTGATCAAATACTAGACAGATTATCCAAACATACACATTTTTGCTTTCTAGATGGTTATTCTGGTTTCTCTCAAATACTTGTGTCAAAAGAGGATCAGGATAAGACCACTTTTACTTTCCCTTTCGGTACCTTTGCTTATAGACGTATGTCTTTTGGTTTATGTAATGCACCTGCTACCTTTCAAAGATGTATGACTGCTATATTCTCTGACTTTTGTGAAAAGATTGTTGAGGTTTTCATGGATGATTTCTCAGTGTATGGAACTTCTTTTGATGATTGCTTAAGCAACCTTGATCGAATCTTCCAGAGATGTGAAGAAACTAATCTTGTCTTGAATTGGGAGAAGTGCCACTTTCTGGTTAATGAAGGTATTGTCTTGGGGCATAAAATTTCTGAAAGAGGTATTGAAGTTGATAAAGCTAAAGTTGATGCTATTGAAAAGATGTCGTGTCCTAAGGACATCAAAGGTATAAGAAGTTTTCTTGGTCATGACTGTTTTATAGGAGGTTCATTAAAGACTTCTCAAAAACTTCTAGGCCTCTGATTAATCTCCTACAAAAAGATGTTCCTTTTGTCTTTAATGATGATTGTGTAGAAGCATTTGAAATACTTGAGAAAGCCTTGATTTCTGCACCTATTCTCCAGCCACCTGATTGGAATTTACCCTTTGAAATTATGTGTGATACTAGTGATTATGCTGTAGGTGCTGTTCTAGGGCAAAGAGTTGATAAGAAATTAGATGTTATCCAATATGCTAGTAAAACTCTAGACAGTGACCAGAGGAATTATGCTACTACTGAAAAAGAATTTTTAGCAGTTGTGTTCGCTTGTGATAAGTTCAGACCTTATATTGTTGATTCCAAAGTAACTGTTCACACTGATCATGGTGCTATTAAATACCTTATGGAAAAGAAAGATGCTAAACCTAGACTTTTTAGATGGGTTCCCTTGGTACAAGAATTTGATTTGCATATTATTGATAGAAAGGGAGCTGAGAACCCCGTTGCAGACAACTTGTCTAGGTTAGAAAATGTTCTTGATGACCCACTACCTATTGATGATAGCTTTCCTGATGAACAATTGGCTGTCATAAATGCTTCTCATACTGCTCCATGGTATGCTAATTATGCTAATTGCATTGTTGCTATACCACCTAGTTTCACATACCAGCAAAAGAAAAAGTTTTTCTATGATTTAAGACATTACTTTTGGCATGACTCACACCTTTATAAAGAAGTAGTAGATGGTGTTATTAGACGTTGTGTACCTGAGCATGAACAGGAACAGATCCTATGCAAGTGTCACTCTGAGGCATATGGAGGGCACCACGCTGGAGATAGAACTGCACATAAGGTATTACAATCCGGTTTTTATTGGCCTACTCTCTTCAAAGATGCCCATAAGTTTGTCTTGTCTTGTGATGAATGTCAAAGAATTGGTAATATTAGTAGACGTAAAGAAATGCCTATTAACTATTCACTTGTTATTGAACCATTTGATGTTTGGGGCTTTGATTATATGGGACCTTTTCCTTCCTCTAATGGGTATACACATATTTTAGTCGATGTTGATTACGTTACTAAGTGGGTAGAAGTTATTCCAACTAGTAGTGTTGACTATAACACTTCTATTAAGATGCTTAAAGAAATTATTTTTCCGAGGTCTAGAGTCCCTAGATACTTAATGACTGATGGTGGTTCACATTTTATTCATGGTGCTTTTCATAAAATGCTTGCTAAGTATGATGTTAATCAAAAAATTGCATCTCCATACCATCTGCAGTCTAGTGGTCAGGTAGAATTGAGTAATAGAGAGATTAAATTAATCTTGCAAAATACTGTTATTAGATCCACAAAGAATTGTTCCAACAAACTTAATGATGCATTATGGGCCTATAGAACTCTATATAAAAATCCTATAGGTATGTCTCCATATAAAACGGTTTATGGAAAAGCATGTCACTTACCTCTCGAACTAGAACATAAGGCATATTGGGCCATTAATGAGCTAAATTATGATTTCAAACTTGCCGGTGAGAAGAGGCTATTTGACATTAGCTCACTTGATGAATGGAGAACCCAGGCCTATGAGAACGCCAAACTGTTTAAAGAAAAAGTTAAAAGATGGCATGACAAAAGGATACAAAAGCGGGAGTTTAATGTGGGTGATTATGTTTTGCTATACAACTCTCGTTTAAGATTTTTTGCGGGAAAACTACTTTCTAAATGGGAAGGTCCTTACATTATTGAGGAGGTCTATCGTTCCGGTGTCATAAAAATCAACAATGCCGATGGCACAAACCCGAAGGTGGTGAACGGTCAAATAATCAAACATTTTATCTCAAGTAATCCCATTAATGTTGAAACCAATGTTATTGACACCGTAACCCTAGAGGAGTACATAAGGGACACTTTCCAGAATGTTTTAGACTCCGAAATGGAATATGTATGTGGTACAGTAAGTAAACCGACTCCAAAACAGTTCTAATAGCAACTTTTGGAATATTTAAAAAATTAGGAAAATAAGAAGTAGTCTGAAAGGGACACGAGGCATCCACGAGGGTGGAGGGCGCACCCCTGCCTCATGGACACCTCGTGTGCCCTCCGGACTCCATTTTCTTGCATGATACTTCTTTTGGTTGGTAAAAATTCACTATATAATCTCCCGAATGTTTTGACCACCGTACCACGACGGAATCCTCTGTTTTTGTTTTGAGTTGTTTCTGCCGCAGATTAGAGCAATATGTCATCCCCCTCCTCCAACAATGTGGGCGAGATGCTTGGCTAATGAAGATAGAGACGAAGCAAGAAGAAATCAGGAAAATCAAGGAAGGTGACAAGATCAAGGGAGCCACAGAGGAGCAAGTCCCGACAGTAGAAGCAGAAGGCTTCTTTCACCCTTACTAAAATGGAAGCCTTCAAGATGATTGAGCTAGCTCGCATACAAAACAAGTATCTCACACATGAAAATATTTTGTTGCAAGAGCATATCACCGCACTCAAGGGCATTATCCGCAAGTTGGAGGATCTCCTATGCTTGATGTGTGACACCCCGTCATCAACAACTCCATCATCATCACCCCCGAAGAAGGAGACATAAACACATGGGTATGGGCACTCCCCTTGGCAACTGCCAAGCTTGGGGGAGGTGCCCCGGTATCGTATCACAATCACACTTCTATCCTTACCCTTTTTCTTAGTTTAATCATTTTGGTTATATCTTGATCTAGTAGAATAAAGTTTAGTATGCTCTAGCTTTGAGTTTTTGTGTTGATCCCTATCTATGTAATCGAGTCCATGAGCTATATATAATAAAGATTAGTTTTGAGTTGAGGGCTTTCTATCTGGCTATGATCTTTAGGGAATAAAATAAAAAGAAAGAATAAAAAGAAATAAAAAGATCATATTGATCTTATGGAGAGTAATGACTTCACATATAAAGAGTATGATGAATAAAAGTTGTTGAGAGTTGACAAACATAGTTTTGGTCATTGTTGCAATTAATAGGAAGTAATAAAGAAAGAGAGGTTCTCACACATAAATATACTATCTTGGACATCTTTTATGATTGTGAGCACTCATTAAAATATGACATGCTAAAAAGTTGATGTGGGACAAGGAAGACAACATAATGGGTTATGTTTTCTTCTATCTGAAATAAATTATATTGTCATGGACCATCCAACATGATGAGCTTTCTTTCCCCCTCATGCTAGCCAAATTCTTTGCACCAACTAGAGATACTACTTATGCTTCGGAACATCCCTAAACCCAGTTTTGCCAGGAGAGACCACCATACCTACCTATGGGTTGAGTAAGATCCTTCAAGTAAGTTGTCATCGGTGCAAGCAATAAAAATTGCTCTCTAAATATGTATGACTTATTAGTGTGAAGAAAATAAGATTTATACGAGCTTGCGATATGGAAGAAATAAAAGTGATGGACTACATAATAAAGGTCCCTATCACAAGTGGCAATATAAAGTGATGTTCTTTTGCATTAAGTGTTTGTGCATCCAACCATAAAAGCGCATGACAACCGCTGCTTCCCTCTGCGGAGGGCCTATCTTTTATTTTTGTCTTCTACCTCATACAAGAGTCATGGTGATCTTCACCTTTCCTTTCTACACTTTATCCTTTGACAAGCACTATGTGTTGGAAAGATCCTGATATATATATATATATATATCCAATTGATGTGGGTTTTCATAAAGCATTATTGTTGACATTACCCTTGAGGTAAAAGGTTGGGAGGCGAGACTATAAGCCCCTATCTTTCTCTGTGTCTGATTAAAACTTCATACCCTTAAGTATTGCATGGGTGTTAGCAATTGTGAAAGACTAAATGATAGTTGAGTATGTGGACTTGCTGAAAAGCTCTTATATTGACTCTTTCCGACGTTATGATAAATTGCAATTGCTTCAATGACTGAGATTATAGTTTGCTAGTTCTCAATGAAGTTCATGATTCATACTTTACATTGTGAATAGATTGTTACTTTAAGCATAAGAAATCATATGACAATGTATATATTGCTATTCTAAGAATGATCATGATGCCCTCATATCCGTATTTTATTTTAACGACACCTCTATCTCTAAACATGTGGACATATTTTTCGATTTTGGCTTCCGCTTGACGACAAGCGAGGTCTAAGCTTGGGGGAGCTGCTATGTCCATTTTGCAACATGCTTTTATATCGATATTTATTGCATTATGGGTTGTTACTACTAATTATGTCACAATACTTATTCCTTTTCTCTCTTATTTTACAAGGTTTACACGAAGAGGGAGAATGCCGGCAGCTGGAATTCTGGGCTGGAAAAGGAGCAAATATTAGAGACCTATTCTGCACAACTCCAAAAGTCTTGAAACTCCATGAAAGTCAGTTTTGGAATATATTAAAAATATTGGGCGAACAATGCACCAGAGGGGGGCCACCCACAGTCCCCGAGGGTGGAGGGTGTGCCCTACCCCCTGGGCGCGCCCCCTGCCTCGTGGGCCACCTGGCAGCCCCTCGATGCCCATCTTTTGCTATATGGTGTCTTTTTCCATGGAAAAATCATAAGGAAGCTTTTGGGAGAACCGCCGCCATCTCGAGGCGGGACCAATCTAGGGCTCCAGCGGAGCTGTTCTGCCGGGGAAACATCCGTCCGGGAGGGGGAAATCGTCACCATTGTCATCACCATCGATCCTCTCATCGAGAGGGGTCAATCTCCATCAACATCTTCACCAGCACCATCTCCTCTCAAACCCTAGTTCATCTCTTGTATCCCATATTTGTCTCAAAACCTCAGATTGATCCCTGTGGGTTGCTAGTAGTGTTTATTACTCCTTGTAGTTGATGCTTGGTTTATTCGGTGGAAGATCATATGTTCAGATCCTTTATGCATATTAATACCCCTCTGATTATGAACATTAATATGATTTGTGAGTAGTTACGTTTGTTCCTGAGGACATGGGAGAAGTCTTGTTATAAGTAGTCATGTGAATTTGGTATTCGTTCGATATTTTGATGAGATGTATGTTGTCTCTCCTCTAGTGGTGTTATGTGAATGTCGACTACATGACACTTCACCATTGTTTGGGCCTATGGGAAGTAATAAGTAGATGATGGGTTGCTAGAGTGACAGAAGCTTAAACCCTAGTTTATGCGTTGCTTCGTAAGGGGATGATTTGGATCCACATGTTTCATGCTATGGTTAGGTTTACCTCAACTCTTCTTTCGTAGTTGCTTGTCCAAGGAAGCGCAGTACCCAAGCACAGGTCCACCCACATATCAAATTAACAAAGTACCGAACATGTATCATATGAGCATGATGAAAACTAGCTTGACGATAATTCCCATGTGTCCTTAGGAGCGCTTTGCTTTATATAAGAGTTTGTCCAGGTTTGTCCTTTGCTATAAAAAGGATTGGGCCACCTTGTTGCACCTTAGTTACTTTGTTACTTGTTACCCGTTACAAATTACCTTATCATAAAACTATCTGTTACCGATAATTTCAATGCTTGCAGAGAATACCTTGCTGAAAATCGCTTGTCATTTCCTTCTGCTCCTCGTTGGGTTCGACACTCTTACTTATCGAAAGGACTACGATGGATCCCCTATACTTGTGGGTCATCAGGCCTATTATGGTGAAAAGGCCGGCCCATTTGACTTGTTCAAAAGGTAGCGGGCCGACCCATGAAAAGCCTATTAACGGCCTATTCGCATATAGCCCATTTACAGCCTGCGAAGTCACGACCCGTTATGACCTCTCCGAATTAGGCCTGGTAGCGTCATTTGGGCCGTCCAATATGATTCCAGCCCATTGTAACTTCTGGCCCATGTATGGACCTTGATGTCTTCTGGCCCATATGAGGCCCTTTATAACTCTTGGCCTATTAATGACCCATGGTGAAACTGGCCCGTAATGAATAGTGTGTCGCTTTATACCCATTAACGACTCATTAATCCATTGGGCTGTTTCAAGCCCATGTTATCTTTCGGCCTTCACAGGGCCCATTATTTCTTGGGCTCATTTTCAGCATTCAGTTACTTACGGCCAGTTACTGACCTTTTCTGCTTGTGGGCCAAATTCATCCCGTGGTTACAGTCGGACCGTTTGTGGCCCATTAATCCGTTGGGCCGTTTTCATAGCATCATCAAATATGGCCGATTAACAATGACCCACTATGGTTGGCCCATGAACGGACGATTCCAACTCCAGCACGTTTACGGCCCATAATGTGGTCCGTTGATGGCCCATGTTTGGCCAATCGATCATACGGCCCGTAGAAGGCCCATTGATGCTATGCCTCATAGAAAGCCCGTTGTTTATATGGCCTGTAGAAGGCCCATTGTTTCTACAGCCCGTAGGAGGCCCATGGTCACTACAATAAATATGTAGCCCATGGTTATTGTGGCCTAGTTTAAAAAATAAGTTATTGCGGCCACTAGCAAACCGCAGGAAAAGAGCTGCACTGACTACAGGCAAACAAATAAACAAGACAACAAGAAGTACATAAGCAAGCAACTTACTCTAGGCTATTACACATATTACATCCACTGGGCATCAAAGTTCACCACTAGTGCAAATATAGGGAACAAAGCAGCATATCACATACACTGGTTGTCAAAGTTAGCGACCAGTGCAAATAAACGCCACAACAAAACAAGTCCAGAACTGAAACCACTTTAGAAGAGCTCAAGAAACAATATTTTGGGTACCCATAATGCTGGCAAGACGCTTAGCAAGCTTATTAACTTTGTCTTGTTTGGCGCTTAAATCCTCCAGCGCTTGCTGTTGCACCAGGAAGTATGGATCTAATTTCTGTAGGGACTTCCTCAGTCCTTCGTCTTCCTATCGCAGAACATCTGATCAATGTCTTTCAACTTGAAGTTGAGACTCAAGAAGCCAGATTGATTCAGGAGCAAGTTCAAAGAGCTGGTGCCAGCCATAGTGGCTAGTAACTCGAACACTACATCAAGACAGGACTTTGGGGGTAGTCTTAGTGTCTTCAATATAGTTTTTATCAGCTTTCTTGGAGACCAACAAGGATGTCTCGCTATCTTGAACCTTATCTGCATTACTTCCTTTACCATTGCATAACGGGGTACTCTTCTCCAATATTTTATCCGCATTCTAAAAGAGAAACAAACAGACACACCACAGGTTTACCATGTTGTATATGAAACTCATTTTGGTAAACCAGTTTAGTAGTAAGGTGGACAGGATAATAGCATGAAACAAACATATATCTATATTGTATGGTCAATGTATGGTCTATATTATTCTAGTTTATGTTGTCAAATCAAGATAGAGACAGTTCAAATCATATTTATTTAAGACAAAGCAGCATAGACATAATATAAGTGTGGGAAACTACACTGCAATAATTACACTTGTAATGTGCATGGTGTAACACCCCGGTGTAATGATGCTACAGTAATCCCTGGGGTTAAGTTAATCCTTTTGCTAAACAAGTGTTTGCTCATAATTGTTCTTATCTTTTTCAAATTCCAGTTGAACTCAAATTCATATTCTGAGTGAAATTCAAAATGCTCAAACATGAAAACTAAAATGTTCATCATGTGGATAGTATTCTTCTGGTAATTTGGTGGTGAACTAACATTTTTCCAAAATGTCTAACTTCCCTAAACTAGTTAAAACTGTGGCTAAAGCAATTAAATTAAATGCCTTTTTAATTTATAAAAATTGCAAACTATTTCAAAAGCCTCACAACCTTTTTGTGGCAGTGCCCAATAATTCTTTGAAATTATTTTGGCCAGTGGCATATTTTTGCAAAGTCAGTTGTGTCTAAAAGAAAAGCAAAAGCTGCTGGAAAAAAAAGAAAAGGAAGAGGAAAAGCAAAGGGGTGGGAGAGCCCCAGCAGGCCGGCCCACTCCCCCTCCCCGGTCGCTTCCTGTTCCTCCGATCGGGCGGGACAGCGCTCGCCCGTCGCCGTCCAACCACCTCGCCGGTGATGCCCGACGAGAGGATAAGGCCCCGGACGCCTCGGCCCTCTCCCCTGCTCTCCATGTCGCCTGCTCCGCCTCTCCCTCTCCCAGCAGATCCCTCCTTGCTCTCCCCCTTGTTCCCCACCTCAATCGAGCACCGCCGTCGCCATGGTTGTGCCGTAGCCGCGGCCACCGCCCACCCCGCTCCTCGCCAGCACATCCACAAGACGCGTCGTCGACCTCTACCTCGACTATGCCTCACCATCGAGCTCGAGGAGCACCGCAGGCCGCGGATCGAGCCGCCCCCTTCCGCCTCGGTCGCCGGTGATCTTCCTCCTCTCCGACGCTCCTGCTGCTCCTAACCTTCCAAGGGCCACCGTGCATGCCGCTAGGTGAGATCCTCTTCCTTCTCCCTCTCCTTGCTGACTCTGGCATGCCCCCTAGCTGCTTCCCCCATGCGCGCCCGAACGTAGCACCGCAGAGCTCGTCGCCGGCCAGTCTCCGGTGACCAAATGGTCACTGGCCAGTGCCCGTTGCACTGTCCACACCGTGTATATACTCCCCAGCCTCACCGTTTTCTCACTAGCGCGCCATAGCTCCGTTTTCGTCGAGCACCCGTGCACGCCACCGCCTCCGCCGCTCGCCGCCGCCGATTCCGGCCAAGTCCGGCGATAGTACGACCACCACTGGACACGACGCTGAGAGCTTGTTCGAATGAGCCTAGCCCCGCTCCTCCCCGAGCCCTGTACGCATTTTCCGGCGATATTCGACCCACGCCGCCGTGTTTGGCGTCACCGGCCACCGCCAACGTGGCACACCTGGGGCCACCCCTGGGTCACTGCCAGCGGGCCCAGCGGGCCCCATTGACTGGGTTGACCCGAGTCAACGTGCTGACTGGACCGGCCCATGCAACTAACAGATGGGGCCCACACCCCTAATTAACAAAGTTAATTAAGATAATTTAATTAACCTAATTAGACACTGACAGGTGGGCCCCTTCTAATTAATTAACTTAGTTAGTTTAGGTTAACCTCTGTTAGCCCTACTGTCAATGACAGGTGGGACCCATTGGTCGGTTTGACCAGTCAGCGGGTCTGTTGACCTGCTGATGTCATGCCGACACTCTGCTGATGTCATTATTCCATTTCTGTTAATATAAATAATTCCAAAAATGATTAAATCCTTTAAAATTCATTGAAATTAAACCGTAACTCGGATGAAAATGTTTTCTACATGAAAGTTGCTCACAACGACGAGGCGAATCTGAATACGAGGTCCGTTTACCTGTCAGATGCCTCTAACTATCTGAACATGAAACATTCCCCCTCCATTCATCTGTCTAACATAGGTCCGGAACCGGGAAAAGATTCCCGGTTGAATTCCCCCTTCACCTATATCGTGTAGCCATACGTTAGGTCACACCCGGCACAACATATTGCCATATTATGCTTTGTGATGCTATGCTTGCTTTATATTTATTGTTTATTCCCCCTCTTCTCCCCAGTAGACCCCGAGGCTGATGCTGCCCCTGTGATCGACTATGTCGACGACGACCCTTCTTCCCTTTTACGTGGAGCTTACAAGCAAGCCCCCCCTTTGATCATCCTGATATTGCCCATTCCATTCTCTCATGCTTGCATTAGATTTTGCTACTGTAATTGATTGCTCCTATTCTGATGCATAGCCTGCTTTTGTAACCTGCTTATTGTTACCTACCTGCTTATCCTAAACTGCTTAGTATAGGTTGGTTAGTGATCCATCAGTGACCCCCACCTTGTCCTTGTCGCCCCTGCTTCATTATCAATGACTCGATCAACGTGATCGACAACCAGAGCCCGACACCGCACATCACATCACACCCCTTTTGTTGCTCGAATCTGCAGAGTTACCATCGAGTGCCGAAGGTGGTACCTCTTACATCACTCCTGATGAGATCTTTTTAGTGTAGCTATTCGGTCATGGTCATCAAGGGTGATTTCCTCCTTAACCACTTCCAATACGACTCTGTCGTGCAACCCCCCAAGTGTGAACCTCGAGGGTGGTTCCTCTTACATTCACCTTGATGATTACATCGAGTGGAATCCACCATGGGTGGTTCCTTAGGGTTCCCCTTGGTGTTAGACACACGGTTACTATGATTACTATGACTTTACACTGAACCATTTACTAAAGACGGGTCGGCCCTTAGGGGTACCCGCGCGAGCTTAATTGCGAGTGATGTGGAGTCGGGTTGACCTGGAAGGTGCCCGCGAGATAATTACGAGGCGTGGCCGGGCATTCTTAGCCCTTGCCGGAAGTCCTCAAGACAGGGCGACGGGGTCACATCTTTCGTGAGTCTCTGCTTGTTACCGCACAGTCCTAATCCACTACGATTTAGATATTTGATCCAAGGGGCCTATGGCCTCATAGCACTAACCATCACATGGGCATAGTATGGGCGCTCTGCATCATATGCATCAGCTGAAGGTTAATAGATGTCAGCGACTGAGCGGCACGCGCCGGGTTGGGCTGGTAAGCACCTGCCTTTCTAAGGAGGTATCTAGGTCTGCTCACGGCCGCGTTCGCAATGTGTAGGAGTTCTCGGGGCAATGGCCCAAGACCCCTGGGGGCATAGGTTTAGTCCGGCATGCTGACTTCTCTATTAAGCCTAGGTCGGGTTGCGGCGTACTGTTTGGCCGAGGCCGGGCATGACCCAGGAAAGTGTGTCCGGCCGGAGTTAATCGAGCGTGGTGGGTAAGTTGGTGCACCCCTGCAGGGAAAAAAAAAATCTATCGATAGCTTGTCCTATGGTAACGGACACTCGGAGTTGTATCCCGATCGATACAACTAGAACTGGATGCTGAGGCATGGAATGGATATGTGGCTCCGGGAGCCGAGAAAGGATCCCGGGGCGTTGACAGCAACATAAATATGACTTATGTTATATTACTCTACTCCCTCCTCTTGCTGCAAGACGGTGGTTTCCATAAGATGCTAGTCTTCGATAGGACTAGCTTCTCCCCCTCTTATTCTGGCATTCTGCAGTTAGTCCATAGATACTAACCCCTTTCATTGATACCGATGCATAAGTAGTGTAGATCCTTGCTTGCGAGTACTTTGTATGAGTACTCACGGTTTCTTTGCTACCCCTTTTCCCCCTTCTTTCTTCCTTCTGGTTGTTGCACCCAGATGGTGGAGTCCAGGAGCCAGATGCCATCACCGACGACTTCTACTACCCCGAGGGTGCCTACTACCACATGACGGACATCGACGACCAGGAGTAGTTAGGAGGCTCCCAGGCAGGAGGCCTTTCCTTTTTGATCGTTGTTACTTTTGTGCTAGCCTTCTTAAGGCATACTTGTTTAACTCATGTCTGTACTCAGATATTGTTTCTTCTGCTTACTCGTTTGTTTTCGAGCTTATGTATTCGATCCCTCGAGGCCCCTGGCTTGCAATATAAAGCTTGTATTATTTTAATTTGTGTCTAGAGTTGTGTTGTGATATCTTCCCGTGAGTCCCTGATCTTGATCATACACATTTGTGTGTATGATTAGTGTATGATTAAATCGGGGGCGTCACAAGTTGGTATCAGAGCCGACTGCCTCTAGGTAGCCCTCTTTCCAATTCCTTGGCCGAAGTTGAATCTAGTCACTGAAAAACTTTTACTAACATGGTTGTGTGTCTTATGGGCCCACGTCGCCATTGGGTGGTATTAGGATCTTTTACTCCTCGTCTATACTCTGGGACTCTTAACTCTCTTCTACTCGGGTTAAACGAATTTACTAACTCTAACATTAGGATCCTGTGACCATATTCACCCCAAAGTTGGATAAGCCATAGTTATTCCTTAGAATAGCATCTTGAATAGTACACACACTGTTGTGTTGACTACTATGTGGTATCCATCGTACCTCTTTCATTATGCATGTTTCATCATGAATGATCCTTTGTCTTTACAAATGCTCGATGCTAAACTACCCCTGTTGCATGTTAGCAGGATGGTTAGACCCGCTGGTCATGGTCGTGGTGCCAACGGTCCACCACCGCCCGAATTCTTTGCTGGAATGATGCAACAGTTCGAGCTGAACCACCAGTTCATGGAAGGAATGATGGCTCAGTTTCCTCGTCCGAATATGAACCAGTAGCCAGCCCCAGTTACTCTGCAGGACTTCATGCGCCTCAACCCGACCATCTACCGCAGCTCAACTCAGCCCCTTGATGCTGATGACTGGCTCCGGGACATCGCATCTGAAATGGAGTCTGCTAGTGTTGCCCCTGCCAGCTATGTCACCTTCGCATCCTTCTTCCTTAAGGGTCCCGCTACTCAATGGTGGGACAGCCACAGTCGTACCCTACCTGCTGGAATGATCATCACTTGGCCGGATTTCCAAGCCGCTTTCTGTGCCCGCTTCTTTCCTCAGGGAATCATGGACAAGAAGAAGCAAGAGTTCCACAACCTCACCCAAGGCAACAATACTGTAGATGCTTATCAGCGGGTATTCCTGGACTTGTCACGTTATGCTGAAGAAGACATTGCAACTGATGCTCACAGACAGGAAAAGTTTCATGATGGACTTCACCCAGATATCAAGCTAGCACTGCTCGTTGATGACTTTGCCGACTTTGCCACCTTGGTGAACAAGGCTATTCAGGTTGAGACTGGTCTTCAGGAACACTAGGGATCCCTCAGGCGTAGCCATAACGCTGGCCCATCTTCAGGCCCGTCAGCGCAGAAGCGTCGGATATGGATTCCCCACAACATGTATCGTCCAACTGCACTTGCACCAAGATAGTCCTATGCTGCTCCGCGTCTGCCTTCTCCACCAATGAGGTAGCCTCTTTAGAATGCACCACCTGAGCTCCTTCTTCCGATCCCAATGATGGTTTGTGCTTCAGATGTGGTCGTCTAGATCACCTTGCCAAAGAGTGCAATCAGAAAAAGAACTAGCTAGCTCTGCCATCAACTGGCCGTAAAGCCCCGCAACGACAATGCCCGACTGTCGGTGTCAAAACCGGCGGATCTCGGGTAGGGGGTCCCGAACTGTGCGTCTAGGCGGATGGTAATAGGAGACAAGGGACACGATGTTTTTACCTAGGTTTGGGCCCTCTCGATGGAGGTAAAACCCTACTCCTGCTTGATTAATATTGATGATATGGGTAGTACAAGAGTAGATCTACCACGAGATTGGAGTGGCTAAACCCTAGAAACTAGCCTATGGTATGATTGTTGTTCGTCCTACGGACTAAAACTCTCCAATTTATATAGACACCGGAGAGGGCTAGGGTTATACAGAGTCGGTTACAATGGGAGGAGATCTTCATATCGTATCGCCAAGCTTGCCTTCCACGCCAAGGAAAGTCCCATCCGGACACGGGACAGAGTCTTCAATCTTGTATCTTCATAGTCCAGGAGTCCGACCAAAGGTCTTAGTCCGGCCATCCGGACACCCCCTAATCCAGGACTCCCCCAGTAGCCCCTGAACCAGGCTTCAATGACGAAGAGTCCAGCGCGCAAGTTGTCTTCGGCATTGCAAGGCGGTTTCCTCTTCCGAATATTTCATAGAAGATGTTGAACACCGGGGTAGTGTCCGGCTCTGCAAAATAAGTTCCACATTCCACCGTAGAGAGAATAATATTTGCATTAATCGGATCTGCTGACGTATTCCGCGGCGTGACATCATGCCACAGCTAGGCTTTTATTCATTTTATTGTTCCACCTCAGTGCGTTTAGCGAGGCGGTTTCCTTGGCACGTCTTGTCAAAGCAGAGATCGTGTCCCCTTATTCCGGGATTCTCATCAATACGGGTGTGGGTAACCCAACCGCGTCATTAACCGCGGCGCTTGGGAGATAAGCGAGTTTTATTAGGCCGGTGGGGGGCTCGTAGTTTTGGCCACCCATATAAGGGGATAAGAATCCGCCTTCTCCATCCATGCCTTCTTCCTCCTCTGCTTATCCGTCCCTGCGTGCTCGAGCTCCAGCGCCCAAGCCCGCACTTCCCACCTCAACCTTCTCCAACCATGTCCGGAGCGGGAGGTAGATGTATGGCCTCCTCCGTCACGGAGGGGCAAATCAAAAAACTGAGGAAGGCCGGATACTTGTCTAACGACATCGCGCACCGGCTTCTAGATGTGGGGCAACTCATCCCCACCCCCAGGCCCCATGAGAGGGTTGTTTTTCTTCCCCATTTCCTCCATGGACTGGGTTTTCCTCTTCACCCGTTCGTCCGGGGGCTCATGTTCTACTACGGCCTGGACTTCCACGATCTGGCCCCGAACTTCATTCTCAATATCTCGACATTTATCGTCGTGTGTGAGGCCTTCTTCCGCATACAGCCCCACTTTGGCCTATGGCTAAAGATCTTCAGCGTCAAGCCGAAGGTTGTGAAAGGCCGACAAGCGGAATGCGGAGGTGCCACGGTGGGCAAGATAGCCAACGTCACCTGGCTCGAGGGTGCCTTCGTGGAAACCATCAAAGGGTGGCAATCGAGGTGGTTTATATCACCGAGCCACGTGACCCTAAGTGGGCAGCGGCTCCCGAATTTTGATCCGGCTTCCCCACCCGGCTCACATCCTGGAAAGAGACGGGCCTGTCGTGGGGCAATCCGGAAGAGGTGACCGGACTCCAAACCTGCGTCCGAGACCTAGTGACCAAGAAGGTCAAGCTTGTCAACGTGGTCCAGGTCATGCTCTTCCGCCGGATCCTCCCGTGTCAACGACGGAACTTCAATTTGTGGGAGTTCGACCCGGCCCAGCACCAGACTCTATCTCGGCTCTTCGAAAAGAAGCACGAGGACGCCTGGAAGGTGCTTTTCAAGAGTTCCGAGGTCTCCCCTCCTGTCACCGAGGATCGCGGATTCTGCGCCAAACGTCAAGCCTCCGAAGTAAGCTTACATTTAGTCCCTTACGGGATACCCGAATTTCATAGTGTGACTTTATGTGGGATCTAAACCCCTGTTCCTTTGACAGGACTGGAAGAGGACATTCAGACAGTTTGACTGTCTGACTCCTTAGCCCGAAGGCCCAGCAGACGCTCAATTAGCAAAGCTACTGGTTCCGGCACCTCACGTGGTGCCGGAGAAGAAGGCCAAAGAGAAGGCCACGGGGACCCGAAAGAGTTCCCGGTGCGCGGTGGCGTCGAATTTGCCCGACAACCCCAACGCACCCTCCGCCTTCGAAGACGAGGAGGAGGAGGAGGAAGAAGAAGCCTCTCCCCCTCCAACGAGGGGAGGAACAAAAAGAAAGGCCACCCCAACTGGGGAAGCCGGAGGGTCCAAGAAGGGTCCAGGAGGAGGTGGTCCTGGAGGCGCCACAAGGCGACCTTACGGACTCCAGGCCCAAAGGGGGTAAAGCCCCGGAGGGATCTAAGTCCGGCCCCGGGCCAGACACTGCTCCGGAACCATCAGCGGTTCCGGAGTTCGACAGGCGGCGCCTTCATAAGAAGGGCAAGCCTGCGACGCCGGCGACTTCCGTCCACCCGGAGGCACCGGACAATTTGCTGGAGGCGCTTAACGGCGCCTCCATCAACAAGGAACACCGCACTGTTATGAATGTGGTGATTCAGAAGGTTCAGTCCGCCAAGAGCGGGCTGACGGAAGCCTGTACAAGCCTGTTAACGGGCTTTGAGGTATGTGTTCAAAAACATATATATAAAAAATATTACCGCATAGACAGTAGCCCCTGATGCTCAGTTCGGTGTTCGGAAAGAAAAGTCGAGCTGAGGATCTAAAAAGATATACGCAGGAGTCTAATAGAAATATGTCAATATGGGAATGCAGGCTGCGCTGCCGACCTCTGCCGCACTGACTGCAGAGGTCAATGCATTCAAGTAAAGCCTCGAGCGGTCCGAGAGCGAGCTCGACCGTGCCAAGAAGCAGCTCGAGGATAAAGAGGGTACATAGTACCTCCTGTAAATGTATATAGAAATACTTGGTTGCAAAATAATAACAGGACCAACGTTAATGTTACAGGAGCCACGACCGAGGTGGCGACCCTGAAAGAGGCGGTCTCCAAGGCCGAAAAGAGTGCGGCCATGGAGCGCACCGAGCGAGAGAAGCAGGAGGCGCGGGTGGCGAAGGTGCGGCAAGAGCTCCAGGCTCTCATGGAAAAACACGAGAGTTTGGAGCGTGACTCGAAGACTCGAGAGTCCGAGCTTGCCTTGGCTCTTGAGAGTGCCAAGACCGCTAAGGCCGAAGACCAGAAGGCCCTTCAGGAGATCGAGGCGATGAAGAAGATAGCGGCAGGTAAGGCATTCTTTATGCAAAGAAAAAATATAAAAGTTAATTATCTGCTACTTACCCGAATCCGGAGCTCTCCAGGAGCGTTCGCCGATCTGCCCCGTAGTGTGTCTGATGCCGCCGCATACTACCGAGCCGAAGAGGGGAGCTCGACGGAGAAAGTGTTCTGGTCTCAGTATGCTGAGGCCGAACATCCGGTGCCCCTGGGCGACTAGCTGAAGCAGCTGGTCGAGCTCCACAAGGTGGCCGAACAGGCCATGAAGGGCCTCATAGCTCGGCTGTGGCCTGGAGAAGTCATGCCTGGGAGCTACTTCGGTCTGGTGCGGCGGCTGGTGGACGTGTGTCCGTGGATTGAGGTCGTCAAGCACTCCGTTTGTATTGAAGGTGCCCGTCGGGCCCTTGCCCATGCGAAGGTGCACTGGGGCAAGCTAGATGCGAAGAAGCTGTTGACGGACGCGCCACCGCCGGGCAAGGAGTATCGTACGCCCGAGATGTATTATAATGGCGTTCTGAAGGGTGCCCGCCGTATAGCGGATGAGTGCTCCAAAGATGTAATTTTTGAGTAGACTCGCATTTGTTATCCTGTACGCTGAAACTTTGTTCATATGCGTTAAGCAACGCTTGTTAATTTAAAATATTACCTTCTGTGCGGCCGTTTATCAAATCTGAGAGATGCAAGTCGTCGGCTTCGACCCCCATGCCACGAGTGCTGGGGTGTTCGGGATAAACCTGAGCGCTCTTGTTCCCATTCTTGGGTCCATCTAGGGAGGCGTTCAGCACAACGAACCAGGCCGTCAGACTTATAATGCTTTATCACTCTCACTTAGCCATAGAATTCTATAATTTTAAATTTCGGCGAAGCCCCTAGTATTCGGAAGACCGAGTTCGGGGCGCTATCCATGCCTAGGCCGGATAAGTCAGGTTCCTCGCTCAAAGCGGCATAAGTCTTTAAGGACTCGAAGAAACCTCGCGAACAGCGACCGGTCTCTCGCACTATCATGACAGTCAGTTTTAGCTTTCTCTACTGAGGTGTTAACCCAGCTCAACTGGGGCACAATCGCAGTAGTTCTCCCAGCGCTACCTTAGCCAACAATGCGGAACGTAAAGTACCAAAACATGGGAACCGGGCAAACCCAACTATTGACCAAAGACATGATTCGGAGCCGATGCATATAGTGCTATAAGTTCGGGGTGCCGCACTCGTGAGAGTGTTCGGTCTTCTCACACCATGTTATGGGGTGTTGTAAGCCCCTGGTGTATTGTCCGCACCAAAGTGTACGGTTGCAGAATATCATGACTGAACATATTTGTATATAAAAATAGATAAGTAGAATAATAGGTAAGAGCTATATATTGTTTATTAAAAAAGGGCTGCTGCGAAAGCAGAACGATACAAGAAGTGCGGTAAGCAAGAGATGGGAGTATTTGACATATTCCCCTCCAGGGGCAAGCTGCGGGATTGTAAGTAAAACATGTATTAAACTCGTTATAGAGACCACCTGGACTTTTGACGTGGCTTGCTCCCTCTCTGGCTGTTGCATCGTGGGTTCGGCGAGTGTATTGCCGGACAGGCCTTCTGAATAGTTGGGTCTTGAAAGTGTGTAAAAAGGAAAACAGCGAAATAGGGAGCCCCTGAGTGCGGTTGAGCTGCATTCTGGGCGTGCCGTTGTTGTGCCCCTCCCCTTATGCCCATGGTATCTCTAAGGCGTAATTATGTACACGTGGTACCAGTATCGCCGTTTGGCGGGGGCTGGGGTTGGGGCCGCACTGCTATGCTTGCTCAGAACGTGCTAGCCGGATTTGTTGTAGGTTACTTCGGGCTCGCTTGACGTTGTCCGGACGTTTGACGCCTGGATTGGAGAACTGCCTTGAGAGGCTACTATGTACTTCCGCCGCCAGGGCCGCCGTGTGCTCCTCCGTTCGGAGAGAGCGTTCGATGTTTCCGTTTACCGTGATGACTCCACGAGGTCCTGGCATCTTGAGCTTGAGATATGCATAGTGCGGCACTGCATTGAATTTTGCGAATGCGGTTCGTCCAAGCAGGGCGTGATAGCCGCTGCGGAATGGGACTATGTCGAAGATTAACTCTTCGCTCCGGAAGTTGTCCGGGGATCCGAAGACCACTTCGAGTGTAACCGAGCCTGTACAGCTGGCCTCGACACCTAGTATGACACCTTTGAAGGTTGTCTTTGTGGGTTTAATCCTTGAAGGATCGATGCCCATTTTTCGCACTGTGTCCTGGTAAAGCAGGTTCAGGCTACTGCCGCCGTCCATTAGGACTCTGGTAAGGTGAAATCCGTCGATAATTGGGTCTAGGACCAGTGCGGCGAATCCGCCGTGATGGATGCTGGTGGGATGGTCCCTTCGATCGAAGGTGATCGGGCAGGAGGACCATGGGTTGAACTTTGGGGCGACTGGCTCCGGCGCATAGACGTCCTTAAGAGCACACTTCCGCTCCCTTTTGGGGATGTGGGTTGCGTATATCATGTTCACCGTCTGAACTTGCGAGGGAAATCCCTTCTGTCCTTTGTTGTTCGGCGGTCGAGGCCCCTCCTCGTCATCGCTATGTAGCCCCTTGTCTCTGGTCTCGGCACTTAAGTTGCCTGCCTGCTTGAACACCCAACAATCCCTGTTGGTGTGATTGGCTGGCTGTTCGGGGGTGCCGTGTATCTGGCACAAGCGATTGAGTATCCGGTCTAAGCTGGATGGGCCCTGGGGGTTTCTTTTGAATGGCTTCTTCCGCTGACCTGGTTTAGAGCCTCTGAATCTGGCGTTGATTGCCGTATCTTTAGTATTGTCACCGTTAGTGCGGCGCTTATGCTTGTTGCGATGTGACTTGCCGTTGTTATCCTTGGTATCCGAATTGCCGGGGCTCTTGGTTATGTTGTTGCTACGAGCTAGCCAGCTGTATTCTCCCGCATAGAAGCGGGTCATGAGTGTCATGAGGGCTGCCATAGATTTTGGCTTTTCCTGTCCTAGGTGCCGGGCAAGCCATTCGTCTCGGATGTTGTGCCTGAAGGCTGCAAGGGCCTCGGCGTCCGGACAATCGACTATTTGGTTTTTCTTGGTTAGGAACCGTGTCCAGAATTGTCTGGCCGATTCCTCTGGCTGCTGGATTATGTGGCTTAGGTCATCGGCGTCTGGTGGTCGCACATACGTGCCCTGGAAGTTGTCAAGGAATGCGGATTCTAGGTCCTCCCAACAACTAATTGACTCTACTGGCAGGCTGTTAAGCCAATGTCGAGCTTGTCCTTTAAGCTTGCGCTGGAGGTATTTTATGGCGTGTAGATCATCACCACGGGCCATGTGGATATGAAGGAGATAATCCTTGATCCATACCGCAGGATCTGTTGTGCCATCGTATGATTCGATGTTTACGGGTTTGAATCCCTCGGGGATTTGATGATCCATTACTTCGTCCGTGAAGCATAGTGGGTGTGCGGCGCCCCTGTACTGGGCTATGTCACGACGCAGCTCGGACGAGCTTGGTCTGTTGTGTTCGGCCGGGCCATACTTATTATGTCCGGCGTGATGACTAGCGTCACGTGAAGCGGGGCGCCCATGCAATCCGTAGATCGATCTTGTTTGCCTTGCCTTATTCTCCAAGATGTCTCGCAGGTCTGTTGCATCTCCCCGTACTCTGGTATGTTTTGAGCGGTGTCGGGGTGCGGCTTGGGTTGAGGGCCTGAAGGCCTCTCTATTGCGGCCACGGGGTGGCCGATCGGGCGCATCGTACGCTGGTGATGTAGGTTTAGTTGCTTCCTCCTCAAGTTGGGGTAGCAGCCTGCACTTTGGGTAGCTCTTCGATGGGCGTTCTAGTTTATACTCTTCGGCTGCCAGGAGTTCGGTCCATCTATCGGCTAGCAAGTCTTGGTCAGCTCTAAGCTGCTGCTGTTTCTTCTTGAGGCTGCTTGCCGTGGCTACGAGCCTACGTTTGAAACGCTCTTGTTCGACGGGATCCTCTGGCACGACGAATTTGTCGTCATCGAGGCTTGCCTCGTCTTCGGAGGGAGGCATGTAGTTGTCGTCCTCATCCTCTTTGTCGGCCGCTCTCTCATGAGGGCTGGCTCCTTCGTCCTCCTGCACTGAATCGTGCTAGAGGGGGTTGTCTTCGGCACTGTCCGGCGTGTTGTTATCTCCGGTGCCGGAGTCGCCGTTTTTGCTTTGGCGGGACTTAGAGCGGCGCCGCTGACGTCGGTGCTTGGGTTGCTTCTTGGAGGGGTCATCCTCCGTTTTCTCCTTGCCATCCCCCGCTTTAGGGGTGTCCACCATATATATGTCATATGATGAGGTGGCTTTCCAGTTCCCTATAGGTGCTGGTTCTTGATCATCTCCTTCATCGGCGTCCATCCCGTCGATGTCTTCTGAGTCAAAGTCGAGCATGTCGGTTAAATCATCGACAGTGGCTATGAAGTGGGTGGTGGGTGGGCTTCGAATTTCTTCGTCATCCGCATCCCAACCGTGTTGGCCGTAGTTCAGCCAGGGCTCTCCTGACAAAGAGAGAGACTTCAATAAATTCAGGATATTGCCGAAAGGCGAGTGCTGAAAGATGTCCGTGGCGGTGAACTCCATGACCGGAGCCCAATCGGGCTTAATCGGAAGATGTGCGGGATTTACGGAGTCCGGATCGGAGTCCGGCACCTTGGAGTCACGGGCCTTGCAAGGGACTAGGCTGGTATCCGGCTCTATCACCGTAGAGGTTGTAGTTTCAGGGGCGGCGTCCAACCATCCATCCCCGACTGCTGCAGTAGGCTCCAAGCTAATGGTCGGAGCGGACACCTGAGCGACGCTCTGGGTGTTCTCCGATGACAGAGCTAAATCATGCCCATCGTGACAGTGCGGCGCGCCCGGTAGTGGCTCGAACCCGTCGAAGATCAAGTCCCCGCGGATGTCGGCCGTGTAGTTTAAGCTTCCAAACCTGACCTGATGGCCAGGGGCGTAGCTTTTGATCTGCTCCAGATGGCCGAACGAGTCAGCCCGCAGTGCGAAGCCACCGAATACGAAGATCTGTCCAGGGAGAAAAGTCTCATCTCGGACCGCATCGCGATTGATGAGCAAAGAAGCCATCGGACCTAAAGGCGACGACACAGAGGAACTCTCAATGAAAGCACCAATGTCGGTGTCAAAACCGAAGGATCTTGGGTAGGGGTCCCGAACTGTGCGTCTAGGCGGATGGTAACAGGAGATAAGGGACACGATGTTTTTACCCAGGTTTGGGCCCTCTCGATGGAGGTAAAACCCTACTCCTGCTTGATTAATATTGATGATATGGGTAGTACAAGAGTAGATCTACCACGAGATCGGAGTGGCTAAACCCTAGAAGCTAGCCTATGGTATGATTGTTGTTTGTCCTACGGACTAAAACTCTCCGGTTTATATAGACACCAAAGAGGGCTAGGGTTACACAGAGTCGGTTACAATGGGAGGAGATCTTCATATCATATCGCCAAGCTTGCCTTCCACGCCAAGGAAAGTCCCATCCGGACACGGGACGGAGTCTTCAATCTTGTATCTTCATAGTCCAGGAGTCCGGCCAAAGGTCTTAGTCTGGCCATCTGGACACGCCCTAATCCAGGACTCCCTCACCGACCTTATGGCCGTGGTCAGGCTAATCATGTTGATCTGAATGAAGCTCAAGACCAGCCTGCCACTGTGATGGGTACTCTTCTCGTTAATTCAGTATCGGCTTCTGTTTTATTCGAGAAAGGAGCACCCCATTCTTTTATATCAGAAGATTTTGCGTTCTTGCATGGCATTAAATACAAAGAGATGCACACTCCACTAGTGCTAAAAAAACCCCGCAGGCCAATGCCAAACCTCCATGGTTAGCCACAATGTTTCCGTTGAAATTGAAGGGTTGGAATTTTTTGCCTCCCCCATTATTCTGAAGTCTTCCAATATTAACCTCATTCTAGGAATGGATTGGTTGAAAGTACATACAGCTTCTATCGTTTGCGCCATTAAAACCATCCACCTTATGCACCCTTCAGATGATATAGTAAGCTACAATGCTCGTTTGGTTCAAAATGCTGAAGCACGACTTTATGTCTTGAATGTGTTAAACGCAGCACCTCTTGAGGGAATTGAAAAGATTCCAGTTGTTCGCGACTTCCTTGATGTCTATCCAGAAGAATTTCCAGGAATACCCCCTGCCCGGGCTGTCGAGTTCGTCATCGACTTGAAACCAGGCCCCGTTCCTATTGCCAAATGACCCTACAAGACGCCACCTCATTAGCTCCTTGAACTTAAGGAGGAAATCGACCAATCTCTTCGCAAGGGTTTCAGTCGTCCAAGCTCCTTTGCTTGGGGAGCACCTTCTCTCTTTGCTAAGAAGAAAGACGGAACGAACCGATTGGTCCAAGACTACCGTCCTATCAATCAAGCTACAATTCAGAATAAATACCCCCTTCCTCGGACCAATGATCTGTATGATCAATTGGCTGGTTCATCCATATTCTCTAAACTCGACTTGAGGTTGGGTTACCACCAAATCCGTCTTTGTGAAGAGGATATTCCCAAGACCACCTTCATTACTCGATATGGTTCATATGAGTACACCGTCATGTCACTCGGTTTAACCAATGTTCAAGCTACTTTCTCTCGTCTGATGAACTACATATTCATGGATTACCTCGACAAGTTCGTCATAGTCTATCTGGATGATATTCTGGTATATTCGAAGAATAAAGAAGAACATGCTGAACATCTTCGTCTTGTTCTGGAAAAGCTTCGAGAGCATCAACTTTATGCCAAGTATTCCAAGTGCGAATTCTGGCTTCCTGAAGTAACCTACCTTGGGCATGTCATATCCAAGGATGGTATTGCCGTCAACCCAGAGCGCGTTCAGGCTATTCTTGACTGGACCCCTCCAAAGACTGTCAAGCAAGTCAAAAGCTTTCTCGGACTCGCCAGCTATTGTCGTTGTTTCGTCGAGAACTTCTCGAAGATTGCCAAGCCATTGACCAATCTGCTTCACAAAGGTGTTGAGTTTGATTGGACAAAAAGTGTCAGGAAAGTCTCAAGGCACTCAAGGACAAGCTGACATCTGCCCTAGTGCTTTCTCCCCCTGATTCTCGCAAGGACTTCGTCATCTATTGTGATGCTTCGCGTCAAGGATTAGGCTGTGTCCTAATGCAAGAGCGCAGGATGATTGCTTATGCCTCCCGTCAAGTGCGTCCTCACGGAGAGAACTACCCAGTTCATGACCTCGAGCTTGCTGCGGTTATCTTTGCACTGAAGCTATGGCGATAGTACCTTCTCGGTAATCATTGCAAGATCTTCACCGATCATCAGAGTCTGAAGTACCTGTTTACTCAGCCAGATCTGAACCTCCTTCAGCAGTGATGGATGGAAGCTATTACTGACTACAACTATGGTATATATTATACACCTGGCAAGGCTAATGTAATGGCCAATGTGCTAAGCGGCAAGTCTTATTGCAATAATCACATGGTTCATAAAGCTCAACCTCGCCTTTATGAAGAACTTTGCAAGCTGAACCTTCAACTAGTTCCATAGGGTTCTCTGAATAACCTTGTCTTGGAACCAACTCTTCTGAAAGCAATTAAGTCTGCTCAAGCTAAAGATACTCATGTTGATCTGATGAAAAAGGATCTTGCCTTAGAGAAATCTAGAGATTTCTTACTTGCTGAAGATGGGACCTTATACTTCAGAGATCGTATTGTAGTACCCCGGTTCAAGCTTATGATAGAGAAGGTTATGAAAGAAGCGCATGACACCCCTCTCTCTATTCATCCGAGAAGTACCAAGATGTATCTAGACATCCGTCAGAAGTAATGGTGGTCTAAAATGAAGCAAGACATTGCTTGATATATCGAAGAATGCAACGTTTGTCGTCGCGTCAAAGCAGAGCATCGGAAACTGGCTGGACTTCTACAACCGCTTCCGATTCCTGAATGTAAGTGGGATAAGATCCAAATGGACTTCATCACTGGCCTTCCCAAGTCTCAGAAAGGTAATGATGCTATCTTTGTCATCATCGACCAATTCTCGAAAGTTGCTCACTTTCTGCCAGTCAAGGAGACAATCACTGCTAGTGAATTAGCAAACTTGTATATCTCCATAATTGTGTCACTCCATGGCATTCCGAAGGAGATCAGTTCAGGCCGTGGCAGTATATTCACTTCAAAGTTCTAGGATAGTTTCCAAGAGGCAATGGGGACTACCTGGAGCACTGCTTATCATCCCCAATCCCAAGGCCATGTCGAGCGAGTCAATCAAATTCTGGAAGACATGCTTCGGGCTTGTGTTATTTCTTTCGGCAAGAAGTGGGAAGAATCTCTCCCTTATGCGGAGTTCTCTTATAACAACAGCTATCAAGCCAGCTTGAAGATGGCACCCTTTGAGGTGATTTATGGACGTAAGTGCCAAACCCCTCTGAATTGGTCAGAAACTGGGGAACGGACGCTCATTGGTCCAGACATTGTTCAACAAGCTGAGGAGCAGGTTTGCATTGTCCGGGAAAATCTCAAGGCCGCCCAATCCCGCCAGAAGAGCAATTATGATCATAAACACTGGGGTTCAACTTATCAACCTGGTGAACAAGCTTATTTGCGTGTCACTCCTTTGAGAGGCACTCATCGGTTCGGAGTCAAGGGCAAACTAGCTCCACGCTACATTGGTCCCTTCCGCATCCTCACCCGTCGTGGACTGGTGGCTTATCAACTGGAGTTGACACCTCAGTTCTCTCACCTCCATAACGTCTTCCACGTGTCAAAACTTCGTCGTTGCTTCAAGGATCCAGAACGTGAAGTGGATCCGGAACTGATTGAAGTGCAAGATGATCTCACTTATAAAGAGCATCCGATCCGCATTCTTGAACAAGCTGAACGTCAAACCCGCCAGAAGGTTACCAAGTTCCTCAAGGTGCAATGGTTGAATCATACTAAAGATGAAGCCACTTGGGAACACGAAGATAACCTTCGGGCTGAATACCCCGGCCTATTCCCTTCTACCTCTTAATTCTCGGGACGAGAATTTCTTTTAGAGGAGGAGAGTTGTAACATCCCGGTGTAATGATACTACAGTAATCCCTGGGGTTAAGTTAATCCTTTTGCTAAACAAGTGTTTGTTCATCATTGTTCTTATCTTTTTCAAATTCCAGTTGAACTCAAATTCAGATTCTGAGTGAAATTAAAAAATGCTCAAACATGAAAACTAAAATTTTCATCATGTGGAAAGTTTTCTTCTGGTAATATTGGTGGTGAACTAACATTTTTCCAAAATCTCTAAGTTCCCTAAACTAGTTAAAACAGTCGTTAAAGCAATTAAATTAAATTCCTTTTTAATTTATAAAATTTGCAAACTATTTCAAGAGCCTCACAATCTTTTTGTGGCAGTGCCCAATAATTCTTTGAAATTATTTTGGCCAGTGGCATATTTTTGCAAAGTCAGTTGTGTCTAAAAGAAAAGCAAAAGCTGCTGGAAAAAAAGAAAAGGAAGAGGAAAAGCAAAGGGGTGGGAGAGCCCCTGGCCTTTCCAAGGGCCTCGGCCCATCCTAGCAGGCCGGCCCACTCCCCCTCCCCAGCCGCTTCCTGTTCCTTCGACCGGGCAGGACAACGCTCACTCGTCACCGTCCAACCACCTCGCCGGCGATGCCCGATGAGAGGATAAGGCCCCAGACGCCTCGGTCCTCTCCCCCGCTCTCCACTGTCGCCCGCTCCGCCTCTCCCTCTCCCACCAGATCCCTCCTTGCTCTCCCCCTCGTTCCCCACCTCAACCGAGTGCCGCCGTCGCCATGGCTGTGCCATAGCCGCGGCCACAGCCCACCCCGTGCCTCGCCAGCACGTCCACAAGACGCGTCGTCGACCTCTACCTTGACTATGCGTCCCCATCGAGCTCGAGGAGCACCAAAGGCCGCGGATTGAGCCGCCCCCTTCTGTCTCGGTCGCCGGCGATCTTCCTCCTCTCCCACGCTCCTGCTGCTCCTAACCTTCCAAGGGCCATCGTGCGTGCCGCTAGGTGAGCACCTCTTCCTTCTCCCTCTCCTTGTGTCGGTGGGAAACGACACCTATGGGATCACGAGGATCCCTTCTGCGGTTGCGGGGGCGCAGGGTTGTGAGAAGAGCAGGATTAGCAATCAGCACAAGGAACGTTTACCCAGGTTCGTGCCGCGAGGATGCGTAAAACTCTACTACTGCTTTGTTGGATGTATTGAGTGTTCTTGAGCTCTTGAACTAGCTACGGTGGATGCGTGGTTCAAAAGAGCCGAATCCCCCTCCAGTACGCCATGGGCCTCCTTTTATAGTCGAAAGGGGCTGCCACAGTGGCACACAGGAGGTGGAAAGGCCTACAGTGCTATGAGCTTATCGCTCGTATTAAAGGACAAGGCGCATATATTGCATAGCTTAGGTGTCCTCTTGCTTTATCGGGGACGAGAGCAAGGCCCGTCCCATCCGTCGCCGCTCCTCCTCGCTTTGACACGCGCCCTGGCCAGCGATGCATGCGGCGCCATGTAGGCAGGCAAGCAGCTGAGGTGGCACGGTGGTGGAGCCTTTACAAAGATCTTCATGCCGCCATGCAAGCGTGTGGTGAGTTGGCTTGAAAGCTGCATGTTGCCACGCAGGTGCTGTTGGAAATATGCCCTAGAGGCAATAATAAAAGCATTATTATTATATTTCCTTGTTCATGATAATTGTCTTTATTCATGCTATAATTGTGTTATCCGGAAATCGTAATACATGTGTGAATAACAGACATCAACATGTCCCTAGTGAGCCTCTAGTTGACTAGCTCGTTGATCAACAGATAGTCATGGTTTCCTGACTATGGACACTGGATGTCATTGATAACGAGATCACATCATTAGGAGAATGATGTGATGGACAAGACCCAATCCTAAACATAGCACAAGATCGTATAGTTCGTTTGCTAGAGTTTTCCAATGTCAAGTATCTTTTCCTTAGACCATGAGATCGTGTAACTCCCGGATACCGTAGGAGTGCTTTGGGTATGCCAAACGTCACAACGTAACTGGGTGACTATAAAGGTAGACTACGGGTATCTCCAAAAGTGTCTGTTGGGTGACATGGATCAAGACTGGGATTTGTCACTCCGTATGACGGAGAGGTATCACCGGGCCCACTCGGTAATGCATCATCATAATGAGCTCAGAGTGACCAAGTGTCTGGTCACGGGATCATGCATTACGGTACGAGTAAAGTGACTTGCCGGTAACGAGATTGAACGAGGTATTGGGATACCGACGATCGAATCTCGGGCAAGTAACATATCGATAGACAAAGGGAATAGCGTACGGGGTTGATAGAATCCTCGACATCGTGGTTCATCCGATGAGATCATCGTGGAGCATGTGGGAGCCAACATGGGTATCCAGATCCCGCTGTTGGTTATTGACCGGAGAGTCGTCTCGGTCATGTCTGCTTGTCTCCCGAACCCGTAGGGTCTACACACTTAAGGTTCAGTTACGCTAGGGTTGTAGGGATATGTATACGCAGAAACCTGAATATTGTTCGGAGTCCCGGATGAGATCCCGGACGTCACGAGGAGTTCCGGAATGGTCCGGAGGTAAAGAATTATATATAGGAAGTCCTATTTCGGGCATTGGGACAAGTTTCGGGGTTATCGGTATTGTATCGGGACCACCGGAAGGGTCCCGGGGGTCCACCGGGTTGGTCCACCTGTCCCGGGGGGGCCACATGGGCTGTAGGGGGTGCGCCTTGGCCTAATGGGCCAAGGGCACCAGCCCCACATAGGCCCATGCGCCTAGGGTTTAAGGGGGAAAGAGTCCTAGGAGGGGAAGGCACCTCCTAGGTGCCTTGGGGGGGGGAGGGAAACCCCCTTGGCCGCCGCACCCCCTAGGAGATTGGATCTCCTAGGGCCGGCCACCCCCCCTTGGCCCTCCTATATATAGTGGGGGAGAGGAGGGACTTCATACCTGAACGCCTTGGCCTTTGGTTGCCTCCTTCTCCCTCTCCAACACCTCCTCCACCTCCATAGTGCTTAGCGAAGCTCTGCCGGAGTACTGCAGCTCTATCAACACCACGCCGTCGTGCTGCTGCTGGTGCCATCTCCCTCAACCTCTCCTCCCTCCCTTGCTGGATCAAGAAGGAGGAGACGTGGCTGTTCCGTACGTGTGTTGAACGCGGAGGTGCCGTCCGTTCGGCGCTGGTCATCGGTGATTTGGATCACATCGAGTACGACTACATCATCACCGTTCTTTTGAACGCTTCCGCTCACGATCTACAAAGGTATGTAGATGCATCTAATCACTCGTTGCTAGATGAACTCCTAGATGATCTTGGTGAAACGAGTAGGAAAATTTTTGTTTTCTGCAACATTCCCCAACAGTGGCATCATGAGCTAGGTCTATGCGTAGTTCTTCTTGCGCGAGTAGAACACAATTTGTTGTGGGCGTAGATTTGTCAACTTTCTTGCCGTTACTAGTCCTTTCTTGATTCAGCGGTATTGTGGGATGAAGCGGCCCGGACCAACCTTACACGTACGCTTACGTGAGACCGGTTCCACCGACTAACATGCACTAGTTGCATAAGGTGGCTGGCGGGTGTCTGTCTCTCCTACTTTAGTTGGAGCAGAATCGATGAACAGGGTCCTTATGAAGGGTAAATAGAAATTGACAAATCACGTTGTGGCTTTAACGTAGGTAAGAAAACGTTCTTGCTAGAACCCTAATTCAGCCACGTAAAACTTGCAACAACAATTAGAGGACGTCTAACTTGTTTTTGCAGCAAGTGGTTTGTGATATGATATGGCCAAAGTTGTGATGAATGATGAATGATCTATATGTGATGTATGAGATGTTCATGCTATTGTAATAGGAATCACGACTTGCATGTCGATGAGTATGACAACCGGCAGGAGCCATAGGAGTTGTCTTTATTCTTTTAATGACCTGCGTGTCATCGAGAAACGCCATGTAAATTACTTTACTTTATTGCTAAACGCGTTAGCCATAGTAGTAGAAGTAATAGTTGGCGAGCAACTTCATGGAGACACGATGATGGAGATCATGATGATGGAGATCATGGTGTCAAGCCGGTGACAAGATGATCATGGAGCCCCAAGATGGAGATCAAAGGAGCTATGTGATATTGGCCATATCATGTCACGTTTATTATTTGATTGCATGTGATGTTTATCATGTTTTGCATCTTGTTTACTTAGAACGACGGTAGTAAATAAGGTGATCCCTCATACTAATTTCAAGAAGTGTTCCCCCTAACTGTGCACCGTTGCGACAGTTCGCTGTTTCAAAACACCACGTGATGATCTGGTGTTTTATTCAGACGTTCACATACAACGGGTGTAAGACAGATTTACACATGCAAACACTTAGGTTGACTTGACGAGCCTAGCATGTGCAGACATGGCCTCGGAACACGGAAGACCGAAAGGTCGAGCATGAGTCATATAGAAGATACGATCAACATGAAGATGTTCACCGATGTTGACTAGTCCGTCTCACGTGATGATCGGACACGGTCTAGTTTAACTCGGATCATGTAATACTTAGATGACTAGAGGGATGTCTAATCTAAGTGGGAGTTCATTAATAATTTGATTAGTTGAACTTAATTATCATGAACTTAGTCTAAATATTTTACAATATGTCTTGTAGATTAAATGGCCAACGTAGTCCTCAACTTCAACGCGTTCCTAGAGAAAACCAAGCTGAAAGACGATGGCAGCAACTATACGGACTGGGTCCGGAACCTGAGGATCATCCTCATAGCTGCCAAGAAAGATTATGTCCTACAAGCACCGCTTGGTGACGCACCCGTTCTCCCTGCAGAACAAGATGTTATGAACGCTTGGCAGGCACGTTTCGATGACTACTCCCTCGTTCAGTGCGGCATGCTTTACAGCCTAGAGCCGGGGCTCCAAAAGCGTTTTGAGAGACATGAAGCATATGAGATGTTCGAAGAGCTGAAAATGGTTTTCCAAGCTCATGCCCGGGTCGAGAGATATGAAGTCTCCGACAAATTCTTCAGCTGTAAGATGGAGGAAAACAGTTCTGTCAGTGAGCACATACTCACTATGTCTGGGTTGCATAACCGCTTGACTCAGCTGGGAGTTAATCTCCCGGATGATGCGGTCATTGACAGAATCCTCCAGTCGCTTCCACCAAGCTACAAGAGCTTTGTGATGAACTTCAATATGCAGGGGATGGAAAAGACCATTCCTGAAGTATTTGCTATGCTGAAATCAGCGGAGGTAGAAGTCAGGAAGGAACATCAAGTGTTGATGGTCAATAAAACCACTAAGTTCAAGAAAGGCAAGGGTAAAAAGAACTTCAAGAAGGACGGCAAGGAGGTTGCCGCGCCCGGCAAGCAAGCTGCCGGGAAGAAGCCAAAGAATGGACCCAATCCCGAGACTGAGTGCTTTTATTGCAAGGGAAGCGGTCACTGGAAGCGGAACTGCCCTAAGTACTTAGCGGATAAGAAGGCCGGCAAAACAAAAGGTATATGTGATATACATGTAATTGATGTGTACCTTACTAGTGCCCGTAGTGGCTCCTGGGTATTTGATACCGGTGCAGTTGCTCACATTTGTAACTCAAAGCAGGGGCTGCGGAATAAGCGGAAACTGGCAAAGGACGAGGTGACGATGCACGTCGGGAATGGTTCCAAGGTCAATGTGATCGCCATCGGCACACTACCTCTGCATCTCCCTTCGGGATTAGTTTTAAACCTTAATAATTGTTATTTAGTGCCAGCTTTGAGCATGAACATTGTATCGGGATCTCGTTTAATTCGAGATGGCTACTCTTTTAAATCTGAGAATAATGGTTGTTCCATTTTTATGAGAGATATGTTTTATGGTCATGCTCCTATGGTGAATGGTTTATTCTTTATGAATCTCGAACGTGATGCTACACATGTTCATAATGTGAGTACCAAAAGAAGTAAGGTTGATAATGATAGTCCCACATACTTGTGGCACTGCCGCCTTGGTCACATAGGTGTCAAACGCATGAAGAAGCTCCATGCTGATGGACTTTTAGAGTCTCTTGATTATGAATCATTTGACACGTGCGAACCATGCCTTATGGGTAAAATGACCAAGACTCCGTTCTCGGGAACAATGGAGCGAGCAACCGACTTATTGGAAATCATACATACTGATGTGTGCGGTCCGATGAGTGTTGAGGCTCGCGGTGGCTATCGTTATGTTCTCACTCTCACTGATGATTTAAGTAGGTATGGGTATATCTACTTAATGAAACACAAGTCTGAAACCTTTGAAAAGTTCAAGGAATTTCAGAGTGAGGTTGAAAATCAACGTGACAGGAAAATCAAGTTTCTACGATCAGATCGTGGAGGAGAATACTTGAGTCACGAGTTTGGGGCACACTTAAGAAAATGTGGAATAGTTTCACAACTCACGCCGCCTGGAACACCTCAGCGTAATGGTGTGTCCGAACGTCGTAATCGCACTCTGTTAGATATGGTGCGATCTATGATGTCTCTTACCGATTTACCGCTTTCTTTTTGGGGCTATGCTTTAGAGACTGCCGCATTCACTTTAAATAGGGCTCCGTCAAAATCCGTTGAGACGACACCGTATGAATTATGGTTTGGGAAGAAACCTAAGCTGTCGTTTCTAAAAGTTTGGGGATGCGATGCTTATGTCAAGAAACTTCAACCTGAAACGCTCGAACCCAAGTCGGAAAAATGCGTCTTCATAGGATACCCAAAAGAAACTATTGGGTACACCTTCTACCTCAGATCCGAAGGCAAGATCTTTGTTGCCAAGAATGGGTCCTTTCTGGAGAAAGAGTTTCTCTCGAAAGAAGTAAGTGGGAGGAAAGTAGAGCTTGATGAAGTATTACCTCTTGAGCCGGAAAATGGCGCAACTCAAGAAAATGTTCCTGAGGTGCCTGCACCGACTGGAGAGGAAATTAATGACAATGATCAAGATACTTCTGATCAAGCTCGTACTGAAATTCGAAGGTCCACAAGGACACGTTCCGCACCAGAGTGGTACGGCAACCCTGTTTTGGAAATCATGTTGTTAGACAACGGTGAACCTTCGAACTATGAAGAAGCGATGGCGGGACCGGATTCCGACAAATGGCTAGAAGCTATGAAATCCGAGATAGGATCCATGTATGAAAACAAAGTATGGACTTTGACTGACTTGCCCGTTGAGCGGCGAGCCATAGAAAATAAATGGATCTTTAAGAAGAAGACAGACGCGGATGGTAATGTGACCATCTATAAAGCTCGGCTTGTCGCTAAGGGTTATCGACAAGTTCAAGGGGTTGACTACGATGAGACTTTCTCACCGGTAGCGAAGCTGAAGTCCGTCCGAATCATGTTAGCAATTGCCGCATTCTATGATTACGAAATATGGCAAATGGACGTCAAAACGGCATTCCTTAATGGTTTCCTTAAGGAAGAATTGTATATGATGCAGCCGGAAGGTTTTGTCGATCCTAAGAATGCTGACAAAGTGTGCAAGCTCCAACGCTCGATTTATGGGCTGGTGCAAGCATCTCGGAGTTGGAACATTCGCTTTGATGAGATGATCAAAGCGTTTGGGTTTACACAGACTTATGGAGAAGCCTGCGTTTACAAGAAAGTGAGTGGGAGCTCTGTAGCATTTCTCATATTATATGTAGATGACATACTTTTGATGGGAAATGATATAGAACTCTTGGTCAGCATCAAGGCCTACTTGAATAAAAGTTTTTCAATGAAGGACCTTGGAGAAGCTGCTTATATATTAGGCATCAAAATCTATAGAGATAGATCGAGACGCCTCATAGGTCTTTCACAAAGCACATACCTTGATAAGATATTGAAGAAGTTCAATATGGATCAATCCAAGAAGGGGTTCTTGCCTGTGTTGCAAGGTATGAAATTGAGCTCAGCTCAATGTCCGACCATGGCAGAAGATATAGAAGAGATGAGCGTCATCCCCTATGCCTCAGCCATAGGTTCTATTACGTATGCCATGCTGTGTACCAGACCTGATGTAAACCTTGCCGTAAGTTTGGTAGGAAGGTACCAAAGTAATCCCGGCAAGGAACACCGGACAGCGGTCAAGAATATCCTGAAGTACCTGAAAAGGACTAAGGAAATGTTTCTCGTTTATGGAGGTGACGAAGAGCTTGTCGTAAAGGGTTACGTCGACGCTAGCTTCGACACAGATCTGGATGACTCTAAGTCACAAACCGGATACGTGTATATTTTGAATGGTGGGGCAGTAAGCTGGTGCAGTTGCAAGCAAAGCGTCGTGGCGGGATCTACATGTGAAGCGGAGTACATGGTAGCCTCGGAGGCAGCACATGAAGCAATATGGGTGAAGGAGTTCATCACCGACCTAGGAGTCATACCCAATGCGTCGGGGCCGATCAAGCTCTTCTGTGACAACACTGGAGCTATTGCACTTGCTAAGGAGCCCAGGTTTCACAAGAAGACAAGGCACATCAAGCGTCGCTTCAACTCCATTCGTGAAAATGTTCAAGATGGAGACATAGAGATTTGTAAAGTACATACGGACCTGAATGTAGCAGATCCGTTGACTAAACCTCTCCCTAGAGCAAAACATGATCAACACCAGAATTCCATGGGTGTTCGATTCATCACAATGTAACTAGATTATTGACTCTAGTGCAAGTGGGAGACTGTTGGAAATATGCCCTAGAGGCAATAATAAAAGCATTATTATTATATTTCCTTGTTCATGATAATTGTCTTTATTCATGCTATAATTGTGTTATCCGGAAATCATAATACATGTGTGAATAACAGACATCAACATGTCCCTAGTGAGCCTCTAGTTGACTAGCTCGTTGATCAACAGATAGTCATGGTTTCCTGACTATGGACACTGGATGTCATTGATAACGAGATCACATCATTAGGAGAATGATGTGATGGACAAGACCCAATCCTAAAAATAGCACAAGATCGTATAGTTCGTTTGCTAGAGTTTTCCAATGTCAATTATCTTTTCCTTAGACCATGAGATCGTGTAACTCCCGGATACCGTAGGAGTGCTTTGGGTATGCCAAACGTCACAACGTAACTGGGTGACTATAAAGGTAGACTACGGGTATCTCCGAAAGTGTCTGTTGGGTGACATGGATCAAGACTGGGATTTGTCACTCCGTATGACGGAGAGGTATCACTGGGCCCACTCGGTAATGCATCATCATAATGAGCTCAGAGTGACCAAGTGTCTGGTCACGGGATCATGCATTACGGTACGAGTAAAGTGACTTGCCGGTAACGAGATTGAACGAGGTATTGGGATACCGACGATCGAATCTCGGGCAAGTAACATATCGATAGACAAAGGGAATAGCGTACGGGGTTGATAGAATCCTCGACATCGTGGTTCATCCGATGAGATCATCGTGGAGCATGTGGGAGCCAACATGGGTATCCAGATCCCGCTGTTGGTTATTGATTGGAGAGTCGTCTCGGTCATGTCTGCTTGTCTCCCGAACCCGTAGGGTCTACACACTTAAGGTTCAGTTACGCTAGGGTTGTAGGGATATGTATATGCAGAAACCCGAATGTTGTTCGGAGTCCCGGATGAGATCCCGGACGTCACGAGGAGTTCCCGAATGGTCCGGAGGTAAAGAATTATATATAGGAAGTCCTATTTCGGGCATCGGGACAAGTTTCGGGGTTATCGGTATTGTACCGGGACCACCGGAAGGGTCCCGGGGGTCCACCGGGTGGGTCCACCTGTCCCGGGGGGGCACATGGGCTGTAGGGGGTGCGCCTTGGCCTAATGGGCCAAGGGCACCAGCCCCACATAGGCCCATGCGCCTAGGGTTTAAGGGGGAAAGAGTCCTAGGAGGGGAAGGCACCTCCTAGGTGCCTTGGGGGGGAGGGAAACCCCCTTGGCCGCCGCACCCCCTAGGAGATTGGATCTCCCAGGGCCGGCCACCCCCCCTTGGCCCTCCTATATATAGTGGGGGAGAGGAGGGACTTCATACCTGAACGCCTTGGCCTTTGGTTGCCTCCTTCTCCCTCTCCAACACCTCCTCCACCTCCATAGTGCTTAGCGAAGCTCTGCCGGAGTACTGCAGCTCCATCAACACCACGCCGTCGTGCTGCTGCTGGTGCCATCTCCCTCAACCTCTCCTCCCTCCCTTGCTGGATCAAGAAGGAGGAGACGTGGCTGTTCCGTACGTGTGTTGAACGCGGAGGTGCCGTCCGTTTGGCGCTGGTCATCGGTGATTTGGATCACGTCGAGTACGACTACATCATCACCGTTCTTTTGAACGCTTCCGCTCGCGATCTACAAAGGTATGTAGATGCATCTAATCACTCGTTGCTAGATGAACTCCTAGATGATCTTGGTGAAACGAGTAGGAAAATTTTTGTTTTCTGCAACGTTCCCCAACAGGTGCCTGCCAAGCTGGTTGGGCTGGCAGCTGCATGTGAACGGCGGTGGAGACTTGGTTGGTGCGGGCCTGGCAGTGGCCCCGCTGACGCCCTTAGCAAGGGCCTTGCCGGGTGACCTGGCAAGGGTCTTGCCGCGGTGCGCTGTCGTCCCCGGCAAGGATCTTGCCGGGGGTCTTTCGGGTTTCCTTGGCAAGGATCTTGTCGAGGATCATTGCCTTCCAATCCTTATTTGATCTTGAATATTCTTTGTCTTCACAAAGATCTGCATGCCACCATGGAGGTGCTTCCCGAGCCCTGGCCCAACATAGTTGATGGTGTTGGAGACCGTGGGTTCGAGAGTGACTCACTCTGCTGGTGTGGGCGAGCCGCCCCGGCAAGGTGCTTGCCGGGGCTGCTGAGGCTGCCCCGGCAAGGGTCTTGTCGGGGAAACCTGCTTTGTCCATCTGCTCTCTGTGGTCTCGGTCTTTGGCGTTGCGCTGATCATCTTGCGGCTTCGCCTCCTCCCTTTTGCCCTGCTCAGTGTGGCTTTAGCCCGTGGCTTTGACTGCCCACGCACAAGTAAGGGGTACAAAGGAGTGCCCCTACTTTAGTACACCAACAGGAGCCCCCGGGCCTGGGCCACACATAGGCGCAACGCGTTGTTGGGCCAGGCCCAAAATGGTGCGCGGGCAGGCGGGGCGGTTTTTATCGTAGTAAAACTTTCCGTCTGCTATGCTTCCCCACAACCCGTGTCGAATGCGCGACGTGGGGGTCGTGCGCGCGCGTGACCGAAGCACGCTGGCGTCATCTTGAGGTGGATAGTAAGGGGGCGACTTGCGTGTCCCCTTGAGACCGCAGGGCTACCGCTCATTTACTGACCTTACTTTGGGAACCATCGCTCCACGCGTCCCATTGCGCACGTCTCTTGCGCCACATTTGCTGCATGCATGATGCAGAGCGAATGACAGGTGCGCGGGATACAGGAAGTCGCGCGTGCATGGGTCGGTTCCCCATGCGCCTTCAATTGGGCGGGGAGGGTGGTCGACGGCCCTGCCCGTTGTCACTTCAATGAGCCAGATTGGCCGAAAGGGGCAGCCGAGCCCTGCCCCCACCCCTTTATAAAGAGGGGAGCGGGAGGAACGGCACCTCTCAATCCTTCATCATCCACTTCTCTCCATTCCTGCTCCCTCCTTCCTTCTGCCATGGCGAGGGGGCGTGGCGACACTTCATCGGTGGCGGCGAGGGTCTCGGCTAGACAACGCATCGCTCCTCCCCAAGAGCTCGTGGCGGTAGAGCCAGCCGTTAGAGGAAGGGGGAGGCAGCGAGGTCGAGGCTGGCATGGTGCCCGGGGAAGAGGAGGACGAGGCGGCGCATCAGCTTTGCCTCTGCCAGTGGCCCCTCCCCTGGTGGAGGGCCATGTCGAACACAACCCCTACGAGTTCTTCCTCAAGCTGCGCCAGCCGCCGCGCCATCATCTTTGTCTCCCGACCACATTTGCTCGGGAGATGGAGTTGGGCCCACCGCAGGCACTGCGGCTCCTTATGAGGGGCTGTGGGAACAGCAGCACATGGGCCGACATCGAGTTCCCCGCCCCTCACGTCATGTATCTTCGCCGAGGATGGAAGACCTTTTCCCGTATCCACAGCCTGACGGAGGGGCTCACTCTCCATTTCAAGTTAATGGAGAGCGGCCTCCTCTCCGTCAAGGTCTTTGGGCACTTCGGGACTCGCGTAAGGTGCTGCGTGGAGAGCTCCTATGATGACGAAGACTCCTCGACAAGCGAGAGTAACGAGGAGGACAGTGGGGCAGATGATGGGGACGAGTCCGACTAGGCGTCGGACACCCCGCGCTTGGGCGGGTGTGGCAGCAGCAGCATCTGCACCTGGCCGCTCCTCCGGCGGAATCTGCCAGGGGAGGGGCCAGCTCCTTGAACTTCTCGGGGTCGTCTCCTTGGGCGGCTGGCATTGGGAGGCTGCGGAAGAGGAAGAGGACGGGCGGCAAGGCTTTCAAGTCGGAGTACGCGGGCACCGACGCCTTCATCGCGTATTGACATCCTGCCGCCTCGTCTTCGAGCTCTTCCCCCGGCGCTGCCATCACTAGCCAGCCTTTGGACGGCCATCGAGATGATCTCTTGGTGCTTTCTGCCGCTCGTAGCTCGCCTAGGCGCCCCTTTTGCCCCTTTTCACTTCCTTGACCTGCCTCCTGAGGAGAGGGACAAGAAAGGGATTACGGGCATCTTATCTCTTTTTAGTATGTAAGCCTCCGGGCCTTTGTTAAATTTAGAACTTGTAATCCCCTTCCTCATGTTTTTCACTCCGTATGAATTGTACCTGTACAGGATGTTTTTAATGAAAAAGGGATGTTTGTCGGGTTTTTCGTTCGTGGGTGAAACCCGCGACAAGGAGCGAATCCTCGTTATTATTTAAGATAAATTTTTTTCGCCCGGCAACAGGCCTTGCCGTCCCCCCACTTTGCTCGACCTTTCTCATGCCCTTTGCGGAGGCAGGGATGAAGTGGGCTTAGGCTCCTCGTTCCATTTCCTTGCTGCCGCGACTACAACCAAATCCGGACCCAGGAGATAATCCTTGGGTACAGAAAAAGGGGAGCATGGTAGCCTAGAAATAAAACGAGGTCTCACATATCCCAGTTTCATATTGAAATGCATGACAGAGGATACAAGACTTATCTGGATCTGCAGCCCCCGGCAACCTTGGCTTGCCATGGTTGGGTCCTTGTACTTGCAGCCCCCGGCAACTTTGGTTTGTCGGGGTCGGGACAACGGTCCGTTCCATTTCTTCCAAATAGCTCAGAAGAAGTGCCCATGTGCCCTAGGAACCAAAGAGGATAGAAAAGAATAGAGAGACGCGCACTCGACCTCTAAGCTAGGGGTTAGCCGCCGCTAAGCACTATCAACCCTAACCGAGGAAGAGACTCAACCTAGCATGCATGCTATAACTTAGGGCACCAACGCTTCGCTTATTTATGCTCAGGGTCTACGCCTGGCTTTGTACAAAGGGTCACATGCTTTGCCGGCAAGGCTTGTACAAAAGGTGGCTTGTCGGGAGGCCCAGCAGTCGCGCCTTATGGGTAAAACTTGCGAAGATGCTCGATGTTCCAGGAGTTTCTCACTGGAATGGCATCTTCGGTCTCCAGGCGGACTGCGCCAGGCCCGGTGACTCGTGTTACCCGATAAGGGCCTTCCCACTTTGGTGTCAACTTGTTGGAATTATTGGCCCTGAACGTGCCGAAGAACAAGGTCGCCTTCCTCAAAGCTCCGGGCATGAACCTTGCGGCTATGGTAGCGGCGCGAGGCTTGCTGGTAACATGCTGCTCTCACAACCACCCAGAGACGATCTTCCTCAAGGAGTGTTGCATCATCTTGCCACAATCGCTCTTGCTCAAGCTCATCATAAGTGAGCACTCGAGGTGACCCGTATATGAGTTCCGTGGGGAGAACTGCTTCTGCCCCGTAGACCAGGGAAAAGGGTGTCTGGCCGGTGGCTCGATTTGGCATCGTTCTGATCGACCAAAGAACCGCTGGCAACTCGTCAATCTAGCGCCTTCCACTCTTGCGTAGCCTATCAAAAGTCTTTGTTCTTAAGCCTCGCAGAACTTCAGCGTTTGCTCTCTCTGCTTGGCCGTTGCTTCGTGGGTGTGCCTCAGAAGCAAAACAGACCTTGCTATCGAGATCCTCAATGTACTACATGAAGGCGTGGCTTGTGAACTGTGTGCCGTTGTCGGTGATGATCCTGTTGGGTACACCAAAACGGCAAACTAGCCCCTTGAAGAACTTGATGGCTGACTGCAATGTCACCTTCCTCACCGCTTCCACCTATGGCCACTTTTTGAACTTGTCGACTGCAACGTACCAGTACTCAAAGCCCCTGACGACACGAGGGAAAGGGACCAATATGTCGAGCCCCCAGACCGAGAAGGGCCAGGAGAGAGGGATGGTTTGAAGGGCTTGAGCTGGATGATGAAGCTTCTTTGAGTGGAACTGGCACGCTTCACACTTGGTGACTAGTGCCATCGCATCCTGGAGGGCAGTGGGCCAAAAGAAACCTTGCCGGAAAGCCTTGCCAGCAAGGGCCCTCGACCCTATGTGGGATCCACATATGCCTCCATGTATCTCTGCCAACAGCTCTAGTCCTTCCTCCCGGGAGATGCACTTCAATTTCACCCCATTCGGTCTTTTTTTGTACAAGACGTTGTCAACGAATTGGTATAGAGTAGACCGGCGGGCTACTCTCTCTGCCTCTTCCTTCTCCTCAGGAAGCTCTCCTTTTTGGAGGAATCGGGCAGTGTGCTGCGCCCATGCCGGAGCCCGTGGCTCGATGACAAGGACCAAAGGCATGTCTTCTGCCACGGGAGCAGCCGTTTCTACGGCCATGGCCTGAGGCCCTGCCGGAGTCGGTTGCCCCGCGGCAGGATCGGCATCCACGGCAACAACTTTGCCAGCGGCTCTGGGGAGCTCAGTGGGGAAGTACTTGCTGGGGCCCAGCTTCCTCCGCTTGTTCTGCCCGGTTGATGGTTCGACGGATGGTTGAGTTAAACGAAGCACAAAAGTACCTGGTTCCATAGGTAGCTTGAGGGCAGCGCACTTTGACAGGTAGTCGGCGATGTTGTTTTCTGTCTGAGGGACATGCTCTGCTCGTATACCGTCAAAGCGCTCCTCTAGTTTCCTCACTTCATCCATGTAAGCTTCCATCAACGGGCTTTGATAATCTTTGTTGATCTGCCTGACGACGAGCTACGAATCACCCTTGACGATGAGCTTTTTGACTCCTAGGTCCGCCGCGATCCTTAGACCGGCAAGCAAGCCCTCGTACTCGGCAGTGTTGTTAGTTGACAGCTCCCGGGGAAAGTGCATTTGGATGACATACTTGAGGTGCTCTCCGGTGGGTGCGACAAGCAGCACACCATCACCGGCGCCTTGCAGCGAAAAAGCCCCATCAAAGTACATGATCCAGTTGCAGCTTGTTTCCTTGCCGGGGAGAGTGGTCTCCTGTACCTCTTCGTCGGGTGTCGAGGTCCATTCTGCAACGAACTCCGCCAAGACTCTGCTCTGAATCGTCGAGGTGCTTTCGAACTTTAAACCGAAACTCGACAGCTCCAGGGCCCATTCCACGATCCTCCCCGTTGCATCTGGGTTATGCAGTATCCGTTGCAACGGGAGGCGGGTGACCACGGTGATCTTGTGCGCTTGGAAGTAATGACACAGCTTCCTCGAGGCCATGAGGAGGCCGAAGAGCAATTTTTGCACACCTGATTACCTTAACCTAGCCCCCTGCAAGAGGGAGCTGACAAAGTAGACTGGGTGCTGCACCATTTTCTTCTTCTACGCCACTTCACCCAGTCGCGCAGGCCCCGTCGCACTGGCGTCAGCCTCCCCCGGGGACTCAGTCTTGCCGAGACCGAGCCCTGCCGGGGAGGGTTCTGGCTCGCCATCCATTGACTCTACCGCTGCCGCTGCCTCTTCATCGACGTCTCTCTACGCCACTAGTGTGGCACTAACCACCTGATTCGTTGCCGCTAGATACAGCAGCAACGGTTCTTATGGTTTGGGCGCAACCAGCACTGGGGTAGAGGATAGGTACTTCTTCAAATCCTGCAGCGCTGCCTCGGCCTCCAGGGTCCACTCCATTGGGCCCGTCTTCTTCAAGATCTTGAAAAAAGGAAGGGCACACTCCACGGACTTGGAGATGAATCTGCTCATGGCGGCAACGCAGCCAGTGAGCCGACGAACGTCTTTGATCCGTTTAGGTGCCTCAATCTGCTCGATGGCCTTGATCTTATCTGGGTTTGCCTCAATCCCGCGCTGCGACACAAAGAACTCGAGAAGCTTGCCGGACGGGACACCAAAGACACATTTCTCAGGGTTCAACTTGAGATTGATCTTGCGCAGGTTCGCAAATGTTTCCTCCAGATCTTGCACAAGTGTTGCTTTGTCCTTGGTTTTGACCACTATGTCATCCATATAAGCTTCCATATTTCTATGTAGCTGGGGCTCAAAACCAATTTGGACTGCTCTTGCAAAGGTTAAGCCAGCACTCTTCAACCCGAAAGGCATCCGTACAAAGCAATACATAGCACATGGGGTGATGAACACTGTCTTGTCCTCGTCTTCTTTCGTCATGAAGATATGGCGGTACCTTGAGTAGGCGTTGAGGAATGATAACAGGTCACACCCAGTAGTGGAGTCAACAATCTGGTTGATGCGCGATAACGGGAAGGGATCCTTTGGACAAGCCTTATTGATGTCTGTGTAATCAATACACAGTCTCCACTTCCTGTTTGCCTTGCGCACCACTACCGGGTTGGCCAACAACGTCGGATGGAGCACCCCCCTTACCAAGCCTGCCGCCTCTAGATTTCTGATCTCCTCCATGATGAACTCCTGCCTCTCCAGAGCTTTCTTCCTGACCTTCTGCTTGACGGGTCGTGCATGAGGACAGACATCAAGATGGTGCTCAATCACTTCCCTAGGAATGCTGGGGATGTCGGAGGCTTGCCATGCAAACACAACGACATTCGCCCATAGGAAAGTGACGATGTCGCTTTCCTATTTGCTGTCAAGGGTGGAGCTTATGGTAAAATCTCCCCCCGTGCCGTCCTCCTTGACGGGCACCTTCTTGGTTCTGGTGGTGCAGCTTTGGACTTCTTTCTCTTGCTGGTGGAGCTCTCTGGCACGTCCTCAACGGGAGCACAACACCCCGAAGAGGCGTGCTTGCCGGAGTGGGTGCGAGGGGTCTAACCGGTCTTTTTCCCTCCCGTGACTTCATCGGCAGGAGCAGGTGCCTTGGCGGCAGCTGCTGCTACTGCTTCTCGGTAGAGTCGGTCGGCGCAAATCAACACGTCTTTCTTGTCGGAGGGGACAGTGATGATGTTCATCGGCCCGGGCATCTTCAGTGTGTTGTAGGCGTAATGTGAAGCCGCCATGAACTTGGCTAGTGTCGGGTGGCCGAGGATCCTGTTGTAGGGCAAGGGGATCTCGGCTATATCAAAGACAATCCTCTCCGTCCTGTAGTTCAGCTCGCCTCCGAACGTCACGGGCGGCGTGACCTTTACCTTCGGCTGGCTCCTCCCCGGGTTGACCCCTTGGAACGTGCCCGTCTCCTCGAGGTCTCCATCAGGGATCTGCAGCCTCTTGATCACAATAGGCGAGATCAAGTTCAGACCGGCCCCGCCGTCAACTAGCATCTTCGTCACCTTGAGGTTGCGGATTGTTTGTGAAACAAACAACGGCAAGCACCCGACCGCAGTAGTGCGGTCAGGATGGTCCTCGATGTCGAAGATGATAGGCGTGCTGGACCACTTCTGCGGCTTCCATGCGTCGAGCGACGGCTCCACCGCTGTGATCTCATGCGCCCAGTGCTTGAGCTAGCGGTGGGATGTATGCAGCGAGGCGCCACCATCGACGCACATGGCTTCTGTGGCTTTCTGGAACTCATGGTCGCCGGACTCATCGTCCTCGTCATGATCATCGTCTTCCTGCTTCTTGTCGCGGCCCCGGGCGGGCCTCTCCTGCTGATTATCTTTGCCGCGGCGGCCTCCTTGGCCGACACGCTTCTTGCCGGATCCCTCGGCACCCTCTTGGACCTTCTCCTTGTCCCACCGCTCATACTCGACTTTCTGCTTCTCAGCGAGCAGCTCCACTTGCCGGCAGTTCTGGAGGTCATGGCCCTTGGTGCGGTGGATCTTGCAATACTCGGAGCCCCTTGGCTTATCGGCAGCCGCCAAGGCCCGGCAAGCGACACACCTGGCAACCTCCTTGCTGGGGTCACTCGCCTTGGGTTTCTTGGTGGCGCCGATATCATCGGACCCCTCGACGGCAAGCACGGTCTTGCCATTGCGCTTCCTGCTACAACACCGGCCCTTCTTCGCCGGGGTGGTGGTATCATCCGTGGAGTCGGTTTCCGTGCCGGCGTCTTTGCCGGGGTACTTCCTTCCCTCTTCAGCGTGAGCGCACCGATCGGCTAGAACATAAAGCTCGGCCACATCCTTGACCTTGTTCATCGCCAGCTCCTCACGCATCTTGTGATTGTGCACATTCTGATGGAATGCACTAATCACAGCGGTAGGATGAACGTCAGGAATGTTGTACTGCACTCGGCTGAACCTTTGGATGTACTTACACAAGTTTTCTCCTTCTTTGGGGATGATGTGCAAGTCGCTCGCCTGGCCATGAGCTTGGTGGCCTCTAGTAAAGGCGCCAACAAACTCGTGACACAGATCCGCCCAAGAAGAAATGGAGTCCACCAGCAAGTGCATCAACCATGACATAACATTGGGCTTGAGTGCCAACGGGAAGTAATTAGCAAGCACCTTATCATCGCGGGCCCCAGCAGCTTGCATCGCGATGGTGTAGATGTTGAGGAACTCCGACGGGTGAGTCTTGCCATTGTACTTCTTGCCAATGTTAGGTTTGAACGTGTGGTGGGAGGGTCACTGGAACTGCCGCAGCTCACGCGCGAAGGCCGGACAACCCACCTCGTAGGGTAGGCCACCGTAGCCTCCCGGTGCTGGGTGGTCCGTAGTGAGCCCTGCCCGCCTGTCCGACTGGTGGCACGCATCATGCCGGCGCTCGATGGTGGTTCGAGCGTCTTCATGAGCTTGCTCCCGAAGAACTTGACGTTGGAAGCAGTGGGTTCGCGGGTCGGATGACGCTATGGAAATATCGTCACGAGCGTCGTCATGACGGACCGACACCCATGATGGCCGGTATGGAGGAGGGGAGTGCACTGTGGCCGCATCGCCTCCGGCCCGACCTCCGCTGCATGCGGTGGCTCAACGGAGCGACGGCCTACGGGTCCCACCGGCTACAACTCAGCATTGTTAGTGATGCCGACGAGGCTCCGGACGGTGGCCCTCCATTCGTCAAGCTTCTCCGCAGCGGGAGGGAAGTTGAGGAGTAGCTGCGCGCGTGCTAGGGCTTCTGCTGGCGTGGGCGGCGGCGAAAGCTGTGTGGACCGCGATGCGCTTCGACTTCTAACCGCGTTAGAAGGAGCCCCATCATGGCCCCGCAGCCGTCCGCCACCTCCGCCAGCACCTCGGCGGGCATGCTGGCCCTCCTCATCATGTGAAGGGCGCATGGGACTCTTCCCAGGGCGGCGCCCAGGGTCACCAGCAGGGGCGGCGCTACTCATCGCACACGACCTGAGAAGAGCGCATCGTGGACGCCGGTGTTGGTATCTTGGAGATCGCTGCACCACCGTCTGGTGGCATGACGACGCCCTTGGAGGGCAACGCGCCGCCTGCGAGGGGCCCGACTCCGTCTCTGGAGCTCGCGACGCGTGGCTCGACGCCTGGCGTACGAACGACGCCGCTCACCAGGCCTGGACTGCCAGGGTGATGTGGATGTTCACGGGCCGCGCCACGAGTTCTCTCCGCGACCGGCCCGCTACTGGTCCGCACCGGTACTGGCAGCCCGGTCCCGGACAAACCGATCGCTGTGGTCTTCTTCTTCTTAGGAGCCAACTACAAGACCAGATTCTCAGAATTACGCCCCCTACCTGGCGTGCCAAAGATGTCGGTGGGAAAGAACACCTATGGGATCACGAGGATCCCTTCTGCGGTTGCGGGGGCATATGTCGGTGTTCTGGGAACCGGGGTCCCCAGACTTGCCTGCCTGCGGCCTGCGGCGTGGCTCAAAGGGGGGCCTAGCACGACCCATCTTCATCAACACAAGCTCAAGACCCTCGCGAGGGGCCAAGCCTCATGGGGTGGACGACAAGGAGCTTCCACAGGGTAGATGGATCGATCCGGCCGGCAAAAAGAGAGAGACCTGTAGAGGAAGCTGAAGATAAGATAGGCATCTAGAATCAACCCTTCCAAAAGGACAACACCACCACAAGAACAGACCGTCGCGAGGCTGTTCTTCCTTGTATTGTTCATCATCAGCCCAAGAGGCAATCCACCACACCACATACTGGAGTAGCGTATTACACCACAATGGTGGCCTGAACCAGTATAAACCCTGTGTCTCTTGTGTTGTTCTTCTCGTAGTTTAGATCCTGGCGATTCGGCGAGGAACAGGTAGGTAGAAGGCGAATCCTCCACACGCACCCCAGTGTTCGAACCTCAAGGGTCTGCCGGAACCCTAAATCCGAAATTTGGCGTGCCATGTAGTGGTGCGCCGGAATTCGCCTTCCGTTGCCCTGCTCTTCTCTGACTGTCGCGCCCATGGCTGACGCTCGTCGGGCTGCTCGTGCCGCTCGAGTCACCCGGACGGCTCCCGTCGGCGCACGCCCTCATCGCTCCCTGTCGCCCACCGTCAACACCGCCACCGACCCGGCGGGGAACGAGCAACGAGTATCGCCCCTGCATCCCTCCATGGCCTCTTGGGAAAAGCCGCGCAACCTCTTCCTCGCCTGCCACGCCGCTCTGGCCTCCCCAGTTGTCGCGGCCCTCCTGGGCGGCTCGCAGGCGCCGCCCTCCAGTCACAATGTCAAGCCGTTCATCCGCCAGGTCGGCGCCACCTCCGTGTGGCAGGGGCTTCCTGGGACCGGCCGGAGCCCCAGGCCAGGCTAGCCTTCAGTTCAGAAGACCACCCCTACAACTCGGCCTGCTCGGGTGCGATCCCGATGTTGTGCACCCCCACCATCTGCTAGGTGGCTGTCACCAGGACCCTCATCGACGGTGGCGCGGGCCTCAACGTGCTTTCTGTCGAAACTTTCGACCTCCTCCGCATACCCCGGGGGCGGCTGCGGCCGAGCCAGCCCTTCATGGGCATCGGGGGCGGCTCATCCAGCTCCTTGGGACAGATCCGGCTCCCAGTGACCTTCGGCACCTACGACAATTTCCGCACGGAGCTGGTCGATTTCGACATCGCCCTCATCGGCCTCCCCTACAATGCCATCCTCGGCTACCCAGCGCTGGCCCAATTCATGGCCGCGACTCACCCGGCATACAACCTCATGAAGATGCCCGGGAGCAGTGGAGTCCTCACCGTGCCTCGGGACACCGGGGACGCGCTGTGAGCGCTCCAGCTCGCCTTCAAGACGGCAGCGTCAGCACAGCCCGCCAACGCGGGGGCCCCAGAGCCCAAGGGGGCTGCACCAGCCAAGAAGAAACAATTGTTCACCCAAGACAAGGCGGAGACCAAGCAGATACCCGTCGACGAGGACGGGTCCACCAGCGCCACTTTCACCATAGGCGCCCACCTCGGGCTCGAGCAGGAGGAAGCCCTGGTCAAGTTCCTGCGTGCAAACAAGAAGGTGTTCGCTTGGGAGCCCGATCAGCTGGCAGGGATCCCACGGGGCATGATCGAGCACCACCTCAACGTGTGCCCCAACGTGCGCCCCGTAAAGCAGAAAGCAAGGCGGCAGTCCACTGAAAAGCAGGCCTTCATCGTCCAGGAGACCAGCAAGCTAGAAGCCGGGGGGGTCATTCGCAAGGTTCGCTATCCAGATTGGTATGCCAACCCTGTGGTGGTACCAAAGAAGGGAGGGAAGGAACGCATGTGTGTGGACTTCACCAACCTCAACAAAGCATGCCCGCAAGATCCTTTCCCGCTCCCACGCATCGATCAAATCATCGACTCCACCGCTGAGTGTGACATGTTATGCTTCTTGGACGCCTTCTCCGGGTATCATTAGATCAAGATGGCGGTGGAAGACGTGGAGAAGACGGCCTTCCTGACACCGTGTGGGGTATACTGCTATACATGCATGCCCTTCGGACTGCGCAACGCGGGGGCACCCTTTCAGCGGCTCATGCACATCACCTTGGGCCCGCAACTCGGGAAGAACGTGGAGGCGTACGTCGACGACATTGTGGTAAAGTCTCGCAAGGCCAAGACCCTGATACAAGACCTGGAGGAAACCTTTGCAAGCCTCAACGCAGTAAGCCTGAGGCTCAACCCGGAGAAGTGTGTGTTTGGAGTCCCCTCGGGCAAGCTCTTGGGTTTCCTCGTATCCCACCGAGGCATCGAGGACAACCCAGAAAAGGTCAAGGCGGTCGAGGACATGAGTCCGCCAAAGACCCTCAGAGAGATGCAGAAGCTCACTGGGTGCGTGACTGCACCGGGGCGCTTCATCTTAAGGTTGGGGGAGCGGGCGCTGCCTTTCTTCCAGTTGATGAAGAAAAAGGGGCCCTTTGAATGGACTGAAGAGGCCGACAAGGCATTCCAAGACCTCAAGAGATACCTGACCAGCCCACCGGTGATGGTGGCCCCACGCCCACAAGAGCCGTTGGTACTCTACCTCGCCGCCACTCCCTACTCAGCCAGCGCGGCCCTGGTGGCGGTTAGGGAGGAGCGTCGGACCAAGGCTGCGGCAGCTACCCGCGCCAAGGCAAAACAGGACCAAAAAGGACTCACAGAGATCACCACCCTGATTGAGGAAGATCAGCCGCTGCAGGGGGACGCACCAGGAGCGGGAAAGGCCCTTCCCACAGGCAACCAGCTTTTGGAGGCTCCGCCGCCTCAGGAGGCACCACGGTTTCCGGAGGACGCCACCGGCACTGACGCTCCAAGCCTCGTCGAGCACCCGGTGTACTTCGTCAGCACGGTGTTGCGAGATGCGAGGGAACGGTACCCCATGCCTCAGAAACTTCTCCTCGCGCTACTGGTGGCCTCGCGCAAGCTGCGGCACTACTTTCAGGGTCACCCTATCAAGGTTGTCTCCGCATACCCCTTGGAAAGGGTGCTCCGGAGCCCTTACTCAGCCGGAAGGGTCGCCGAGTGGAACATTGAGCTGCAAGCATTCCAGCTCGAATTCAGCACGACCCGAGTCATCAAGGGGGCCGCCTTGGCAGATTTCATGGCGGAATGGACAGAGGCGCCGGGCCTAAAGGCTGGTGAGGATCGATCCCTCTCCTCGGGAAGTGAGGCGCCGGATGGTTGGGTCATGTACTTCGACGGGGCGTTCTCCAGGCACGGCGCGGGGGCTGGCGCGGTACTTATATCTCCTACCCAAGACAAGCTCTACTACGCCGTGCAGCTCTGTTTCCAACACGGAGAATAGGTCTCCAACAATATAGCAGAATATGAAGGCCTAATAGCAGGCCTGAAGGCCGCGGCCGCCCTCGGAGTAAAGCACCTTACCATCAAAGGTGATTCACAACTCCTCGTCAACTTCTCCAACAAAGTATACGAGCCAAGGGATGAGCACATGGAAGCCTACCTCGCGGAGGTCCGCAGGATGGAGAAGCAGTTCTGGGGGCTGGAGTTACAGCACGTGCCCCGTGGCACCAATCAAGAGGCCGACGACATCACCAAACGAGCATCCAGGCGGCTGCGTCAGGAGCCTGGCGTCTTTGAGGAGCGGCTCTTCAAACCCTCGGCCACGCCGTCACTGTCAAGCGCGGTGCATCCTCGGGAGGAGCTGCCCCAGCCGCCAGCCTCGGGAGCCCAGGTCTGCATGCCGGACTCGGGGGCGCGTTTGCTCTTGACAGTGGAGCCTCAGGAGGGATGCTGGGTCACGGAGCTCCGGAGCTATCTGACACAAGGGATCTTGCCAGAGAAGGAGGAGGAAGCAGAGCGCGTGGCGCGGCAGGCCACAGCATACTGCATCAGGGATGGGGAACTCTACCGGAAGCGACCAAATGATGTATCCCTACGCTGCATCTCCAAGGAGCAAGGGAAAGAGCTGCTGGCGGACATACACGGTGGAGACTGCGGGCACCACTCGTCATCGCGAACCCTCATGGGCAAGGCGTTCTGAAGCGGTTTCTATTGGCCTACCGCGCTCAATGACGCCGTCGAACTGGTAAAGGCCTGCGAAGCCTGTCAATTCCATGCAAAGCAGATCCATCAGCCGGCAGGGGGTCTGCAGACCATACCCCTCACGTGGCCATTCGCAGTCTGGGGGCTTGATATCCTGGGCCTGTTTCCCCGGGCACCAAGGGGCTATCGCTACCTCTACGTCGCCGTGGACAAATTCACCAAGTGGGCCGAGGTGGAAGCCGTCCACACCATCCCCGCGGGTTCAGCGGTCAAGTTCATCAAGGGCATCGTGAGCCGGTTCAGGGTGCTGAACCGCATCATCACCGACAACGGTTCGCAGTTCACCAGCAACCTCTTCAAAACATACTGTGCTAACCTTGGAACGCAGATATGCTACGCTTCAGTGGTGCACCCCCGAAGCAACGGCTAGGCCGAGCGGGCCAACGCGGAGGTCCTGAGGGGCCTCAAGACCAGAACATTCAAGAAGAAGTTGGAGGCTTGCAGCAGAGGCTGGTACGACGAGCTCCAATCCGTGTTGTGGTCCATCCGAACGACCGCAACCAAGCCGACCGGAGAGACCCCTTTCTTCTTGGTCTATGGAGCTGAAGCGGTCCTCCCTCACGAGGTCAGACGTCGGTCCGCGCGGGTCCTGGCATTAGACGAAGTGCGGCAGGATGCCATGCGGGCAATGGACCTCGTGCTGGGGGAGGAGCGTCGCCAAGAAGCCACACTGCGAGCGGCAAGATATCAACAAGCACTGCGGCGATACCACTGCCCCAACATCCGCCCCAGGACTCTCGAGGTAGGGGACCTCATGCTCAGGCGGGTTCTCTCCAGGGAGGGACTTCATAAGCTCTCTCCCATGTGGGAGGGCCCGTTCAAGGTTGTTCATGTTTCCAGGCCCGGCTCCGCGCGCTTGGAGACTCAGGAGGGGGTGCCAGTCCAGAATGCGTGGAACATCGAGCACCTCCGGAGGTTTTACCCCTGAAAAGGCCCGGAGCCTGTGAAGAAGGCGAACGCCTGTGAAGACCTTCTTTTTGGAAAAGGCCCGGAGCCTGTGAAGAAGGCGAACGCCTGTGAAGACCATCTTTTTGGAAAAGGCCCGGAGCCTGTGAAGAAGGCGAACGCCTGTGAAGACCATCTTTTTAGAAAAGGCCCGGAGCCTGTGAAGAAGGCGAATGCCTGTGAAGAAGGCAAACGCCTGTGAAGACCATCTTTTTGGAAAAGGCCCAGAGTCTGTGAAGAAGGCGAACGCCTGTGAATACCATCTTTTTGGAAAAGGCCCGGAGCATGTGAAGAAGGCGAACGCCTGTGAAGCTATCGCCTTTTTGGGAAAGGCCCGGAGCCTGTGAAGAGGGCCAATGCCCGTGAAGCTTGCTTCCTTGAAGAAAGGCCCGGAGCCTGTGAAGAAGGCCAACGCCTGTGAAGCTCGCCGCCCGTGACACTCTCACGTAATAATGAGTTGGGGCTGTACACGCCCCGGAGTCTCAGGAGCGCCGGCCTCAGGCCCTGGGGCTCCCTCCCACGCCCAGTGGCAGCACTTAGCTCCGCGCTGGTGAGAAGACGTCGAAGACTAGACTAGGTGCCGGACGCGGCTTTTTCATTTGCTTTCTGCAGTTGGCTAGTTCATTCTCATTTGAATTTTTATTGAAACTGTCACTGTCTTTTGACTTTTGGCTCTTCGTTTTTCGCCCTCCGACCCCGATTTCTCTTGCGCGAGGTCTCGCGAGGGGACGGCCCTGGCACCCTCGCGAGTGTTTCGATCCTTTCGGTCAAGACCTCATGACCCGGGCCCACTAACAGGAGCGTTCCTCCAGTCCGTGCCTCACGGGCACCGCGACACGAATACAGGACCCGGGTTGGTCGCCCCATGGCCAAGGCTGGGGATTACCTACGCGCAGGCGTTTAGCAAGAAGGAACAATACCAGAATAACGGAAACATTACGATGATTGACAACGGTAACACAAACACGCCCCCATGGGCCCCCCACATAGCTGTCTTTTTGCGCAGGAGAAAGGAGAAGGGGGAACAAATCAGACAAAGCTCGCCAGGCGCCGGGCCCGAGCTGCCTCCGGAGCTCAGGCGGACTCCCTCTCACGCTTCACTAGGGTGCAACGGTGGGCGGACCCGCTACCGCCCTCCAAGCAGGCACGACGGCGCGGAGGCAGACCGCGGCCGCTGCTAGAAGAGTCGCTACCCTAAGAGGAACCAGTGAAGCTTGAGGAATCCTGGGCGCCACCAGCCGCGCGCTTGCTGCCCTCTCCATCCTCGCCGGGGCTGGGTCCCCGGCCGTGGCCGTCGTCTTCAGGGCAGCACCCAGCGCGGCGACCATCTTCCCCAAACACCCTCACGTAGAGTGTGGCGTCGCCGTCGAACTTGAAGTGCAGGGTGCACCGGCGGCTCAGGCCTCGCGCGCGGGCAAACGTCTGCCAGTCGCGGGTCAGGGCCAGGCTCCCGGACGCGAAGACCTCCAGCGAAGCCCACGAGGCCCGGCTGCAGTAGCCGTCTGCCTGGAGCCAGAGGCCGCCCGGGGCGCCAGCCGGGAGCTCACCTAGGAAGAAGCGAGGGAGCTGAAGTCGGGCGCTGGCCGGCTCCGCTGCCCACACAACAAACTCCGGCAGCACCTCCGCAGTGCGAGAGCGCGGCCTCGGGGGCCGCACGACCGAGACACGCCCCCCGGCCGCGGCCGGCCACCCGTCGCCACGCGGGAGATCACCTCCGCGGTCACGGGGAACCGCCGTGGAGGCCACGGGGTGCTTGCGAGGACGGTCGCGGCCGCGCTTGGGCGGAGGAGAGGCAGGCTCGGCCTGGCGAGGTTTTCCCTTCTCTGCAGCCGAGAGCCTCCTTGGCGGGGCCATGAGGAAGATGGAGAAGCAAGAGGGGATGAACTGGAAGGGCACGCGGCGTGCCGTACTTAAAGCCAGAGGAGGCCAACCGTCGGCCTCTGTCACACCCTAGCTAGTTCATGCATTAGAGTGTTGCATCATGTCTATTTTTTTCAACAGAAACTTGAAATGGGGATGATAGAACCCCCAGCCCCCTCTGAAACCAACTAGGGCTTACTAAAAATAATTTCAATGAACCTAAAATGCCCTTCTAAAATGTCCATCATTTTTGTCTTGGTTCAGAACCTCTGCCAAAAGTGGTGCACAATTTTCTAGGTCATCCTAAGGTCTTTGAATTAAATCATAAGTATTTGAGTTTGGGCATTTAAATTATATAAAAAAAAATCAAATTCTCAAATAATCCCAAACTAAAATGTTCCATGCTGGATATATTTCAGTTAGTCGCCATAAGCAGTTTGGTGATTTTTGGAGTTGTTTAGGTATTTTTAAAAAGTCCACAAAGTTATAGAAGAAATAGAAAAGATAAATAAGAGAGAGAGAGAGAGAGAGAGAGAGAGAGAGAGGGAACTAACCTGGCAGCCCACCAGCCAGCCCACCTAGCCGGCCCAGCCCAGCAGCCGCTCCAGCGAGCTGCTTGCCCTCGCCAGGCAGGCAGGCAGGTGCTCGACGGCGGCACCAGTGCGCGCCACGCAGCTGCCCGTCGCCCTGCTTCCTCCCCTCGCCGCCCTGCTATCCGGTACGACCTCCACGTCGTGCCCCGAACCCCGTGGACACATCCATTCTCCCCCTGCCTCTCTCCCTCGCTCTCCCGCGCCATGGCCGACGCTGCCGCGCCCGCACCACCGTGAAACTCGCGCTCTCCGTCGTCCCTGCGCCGTGCCACCGTGTCCAGGAGCTCCGCCGCCCTCCTCTCCTTCGAGCTAGCCGAGCCCCGAGCGCTCGCTTGCCCCGAGGCCTCTGCACCGACCTCGCCCGACTCCACCATCGCCGGAGATCCCCTTTGCCGTCGCCGCCGCACCAGCTCGTCCCCGACCACGCCGTCTGCTTCCTCGAGACCTCCGTGAGCCCAGCTACCTCCTCCCCCTTTCCTTTCTCGCTCTCGTGCACCACAGCGAGCACATGAAGCTTCACCGCACGCGCCGCCGCCGAGCTCGTCGCCGACGTGACTCCGGCCACCCACCGGCCACACCACCGTGTCCAACACACTCACTGCGTCCCCAGGAGCCCAACGCACCTCACCACGAGCCTCGCCGTGTCCCGTAGCCTCGGGTTCAACCTCACCCGAACTCCGGCGACCGCCAAGGTCGTCGCCGGCGCCGTTTCCGGCCACCCCGAGCTCAACCACCACCACCAAGAGTTGCGGCTTGCTCCCAGCTACGCATAGACGCCCTCCGCCGCTCATTTGGTCGCCGGAACGCACTAATGCACTCTCGCCGCCGCGTTCAGCCTCGCCGGCGGCTAGACGCCGGCGAGTTGACCCTGCTAACCCTCGTTTGACCACGGGTGGGCCCAGTTTGACCCCCCTGGGTCAATGACAGGTGGGGCCCAACCCTGTTAACTAATTAGGATTAGTATTAACTAATAATTAGTTAAACTAATTACACTGACACACAGGACCCACTAGTCAGGTTTGACCTGGAATGTTCCGTTGACCACTGACGTCATCCTGACGTAATGCCGACGTAGTAATTTATTTACTGAAATTATTATTAGACAGGAAATTCCAGGAAATACCACAAACTTCAAAAAAACATAGAAATTAATCTGTAGCTCCAAATGCAAAGTGTTATATATGAAAAATGATCAGAAAAATCCAATCTATCCATCTGTCATGGTTTCATGCATGTTTAAGCAAGCTAACCTGATGTTTAGTATAGAACTAGATAAACACTTAAAAGGGCCATTTATGAGTTTGAAACTTGAATCTTTGATTCAAAATGGTTCAAACCCATCTGATCTTAGTTGCATTATCCCAATACACTCATTTTGCCATGTCTCATGCATGCATCATATTGTTGCATATTGTTTGGTGATGTTTGTGTATCGGTGCTCTCTGCGGCAGGTTCTGTCCCCGAGGAGTACCGTGATTACCCCAACGAAGAACAATATCAGTGCACCGACCCATCAGGCAAGCAACCAACCATTTGATCATATCGATACAATCCCATGTTCTCGCTTCTGCTCTCTTTTACTGCATTAAGACAACACGATTCAAACTGCTGTGTGCTACGGTAGTTGAACCCATTTCCTCTGCATGACCTGTCATTGCCACAGTAACTAGATGAAACCCACTTGCATGTGTAGGAGTTGATTGAGCCAAGTGTATGTGTTGTTCCTACCTTGCTATGCCTGCTATGCTTAGAGTCGTGTCAGGTCTGGTTCATCTGGGTGATGGGCTAGAGTGAAATGATCATGCCGGTAATGAGAGTAATGTGTTGAACACGATTTGGTAAAGGTATCGATGAGAGGCCATGTAGGAGTACATGGTGGGTTGTATCATTGAAGCCGTCCTTAAGCACTGAGATATGTATGTGTGATTTAAGATTCAGCTACTACCATGCATTGGGCCCGAAACCAATGGACCCTCTCGGCTTCTTATTCACCCTAGTCCTCTGTCCAGGAGTTGCAAGTAGTTTCTGGTGTTTGTAGCTTACTGGAGGCTGTGGACAGCGCTGACCCGCGGGGTGGGCTGTGATGCGGCAGGTACGTGGCCGGGTACACCGGGCACCCGTTAGGTGTCTCGGAACCCTGTACACATCGTTCGGGGCCGTATGTGGAAACCTCGGCCGGACTCCCTGCGGATGGAACCTGAATAGGCGATAAACCTGGACTAGAGACTTAGGTGTTTAGGTAGGTCGTGGCCGACACCCACGTTGGGCTTCCGCTTGAAGGTTGCCGAGTACATGTCGTGTAAACGGCGGTAAGTGGTGAGAGCGTGTATGAAGAAGTACACCCCTGCAGGGTTAACATCATCTATTCGAATAGCCGCGTCCGCGGTAAAGGACTACTTGGTTGCCTATACAGTTCATAGACAAGTAAATGGATACTACTAAAAGCCTCAAGATAAGCGTGAGTGCCGAGGATGGCTCTTCCATAGGATGACGGAGGTGGATCCTCGGTGGTGTATTGAAGTGGTGAGTAGTGGACTTGAGTGCGCAAAACCATTTCAAGTTGGAGTCTCGTAGGATAGTTTAGCCAAGAGTCAAAGCTGGCTTGCTGCAATAACCCCACCAGCCCTTCTTGATAATGTGCATGTATGTAGGATCTGATGTAAGTCTTGCTGAGTACCTTTGTACTCATGTTGCTTTAATTTACATTTTACAGAAGATGCTACAACCCCTTCTGATGGGTTCTTCGTAGACGTTGACATCGATGAGTAGACTGAGGCCCAGGTGGTGATTCTGAGCTTGTGAAGGACCATGTAGTATAGCTAGGCTTACCCAAGCCTCTTTTATTTTACTAGTTGTCTGTACTCAGACAAGTTACTTCCGCTGTTGGCTTGTATGTCTGTATGACTTGAATGCTGGGTCGTGTGACCCGTATTTGTGTGTATGATATGTATGGCTCTCCGAGCCTCTAAATAAAGTACTTGCATTGTAGAGTCATGTTGTGATGCCTTGTTGTATTTGCACATATCGAGCATATTGTGTGTATGATTGAAATGCTTGGTATGTGTGGGATCTAACTATCTAGTTGTTTATCCTTAGTAGCCTCTCTTACCGGGAAATGTCTCCTAGTGCTTCCACTGAGCCATGGTAGCTTGCTACTGCTCCGGAACACTTAGGTTGGTCAGCATGTGTCGTTCTTCGTTCCTGTGTCTGTCCCTTCGGGGAAATGCCACGCGATGGATACCGGAGTCCTGTTAGCCCACTACAGCCTGGTTTACCGGAGTCCTGCTAGCCCAGCGCTACAGCCCAGATTCACTCATTGATGACCGACACGTTCGATGCTGGGTCATGGATGCCTGTCCCTGTAAGTTTGTGCCACTTTGGGTTCACGACTAGCCATGTCAGCCCGGGCTCCTTATCATATGGATGCTAGCGACACTATCATATATGTGTGCCAAAAGGCGTAAACGGTCCCGGGCAAAGGTAAGGCGACACCCCTGGGAATACCGTGCGTGAGGCCGCAAAGTGATATGAGGTGTTACATGCTAGATCGATGTGGCATTGAGTCGGGGTCCTGACAGCCTCCACGACCGCAGGTAATTATGACTCGTTTCGCGTGCAGGGACTTGTCGAATCCGTGCAGTTGCCGAGGCGTCATGGGGAAGTGGAGGCGCCCACGTCCAATCAACCGCCATGCGGTGCCCAAGACCGCAGGCTGCTACGGCCCGCGAAGCTTCGCACTTGCCCTTTCGCCTCTCTACTCGGCCAAGTCCAGGCGCGCCTTGGGCCCGGGGGCTACTGGCGGCGTTCTGGGAACGGGGGTCCCCAGACTTGCCTGCCTGCGGCCTGTGGCGTGGCTCAAAGGGGCCCAGCACGGCCAATCTTCATCAACACAAGCTCAAGACCCTCGCGAGGGGCCAAGCCTCGCGGGGCGGACGACAAGGAGCTTCCTCAGGCACGGCCTCGTCAGGCTGGCTCACGAGGAGGCGGAGAGTTCAAGGCGGGGTACCTCGCGAGGTGCCCATTATGCAAGCCATGACAACCAAGGGCACCGGACGGGCGCCAGCCGCGCAGTGTCCTTCTTTCCTCTTTGGTGCAAGGGGAGCAAGCGCAGGCGAGAGCATCAAGCAAAGGCATCCATTTGGGTGCAACAAGACCAATACCGGTCCAACGGCAGGATGGAGGTCACCGTGGATCCCAAGTCGGCGTCACCACCAGAGCCTTTGACAGGCGAGGACCAACTTTGGTCAGGATAAGTGTACTAGATGTTCCCCTCCAAATTGGCCAATTGTTGGCGCCCTTCCCGCTTAATATTTGGGAAGAAGCCCAGGGCCTTCGCCTATAAATAGGACTAGCCACCCACAGGGTAGATGGATCGATCCGGCCGGCAAAAAGAGAGAGACCTGGAGAGGAAGCTGAAGATAAGATAGGCATCTAGAATCAACCCTTCCAAAAGGACAACGCCACCACAAGAACAGACCCTCGCGAGCCTGTTCTTCCTTGTATTGTTCATCGTCAACCCAAGAGGCAATCCACCACACCACACACTGGAGTAGGGTATTAAACCACAATGGTGGCCTGAACCAGTATAAACCCTGTGTCTCTTGTGTTGTTCTTCTTGTAGTTTAGATCCTGGCAATTCAGCGAGGAACAGGTAGGTAGAAGGCGAATCCTCCGCGCGCACCCAGTGTTCGAACCTCAAGGGTCTGCCAGAACCCTAAATCCGACATCATAAGGTTGTGAGAAGAGTAGGATTAGCAATCAGCACAAGGATCGTTTACCCAGGTTCGGGCCGCGAGGATGCGTAAAACCCTAGTCCTTCTTTGGTGGATGTATTGAGTGTTCTTGAGCTCTTGAACTTGATACGGTGGCTGCGTGGTTCTAAAGAGCCGAATCCCCCTCCAGTACGCCATGGGCCTCCTTTTATAGTCGAAAGGGGCTGCCACAGTGGCACACAGGAGGTGGAAAGGCCTACAGTGCTATGAGCTTATCTCTCGTATTACAGGACAAGGTGCATTTAATGCGTAGCTTAGGTGTCCTCTTGCTTTATCGGGGACGGGAGCGAGGCCCGTCCCGTCCGTTGCTGCTCCTCCTCGCTTTGACACGCGCCCTGGCTAGTGATGCATGCGGCGCCATGTAGGCAGGCAAGCAGCTAAGGTGGCGCGCTGGTGGAGCCTTTACGAAGATCTGCATGCCGCCATGTAGGCGTGTGCTGAGTTGGCCTGGAAGCTGCATGTTGCCACGTAGGTGCCTGCCCAGTTGGTTGGGCTGGCAGCTGCATGTGAACGGCGATGGAGACTTGGTTGGTGCGGGCCTGGCAGTGGCCCCGCTGACGCCCTTGGCAAGGGCCTTGCCGGGTGGCCCGACAAGGGTCTTGCCGTGCTGCGCCATCGTCCCCGGCAAGGATCTTGCCGGGGGACGTGCGGGTTTCCTCGGCAAGGATCTTGTCGAGGATCATTGCCTTCCAATCCTTATCTGATCTTGAATATTCTTTGTGTTCACAATGATCTGCATACCACCATGGAGGTGCCTCCCGAGCCCTGGCCCAACATAGTTGATGGTGTTGGAGACCGTGGGTTCGAGGGTGGCTCACTCCACTGGTGTGGGCAAGCCACCCCGGCAAGGGGCTTGCCGGGGCTGCTGAGGCTGCCTGTCTTGCCGGGGAAACCTGCTTCGTCCATCTGCCCTCTGTGGTCTCGGTCTTTGGTGTTGCGTTGATCACCTTGCGGCTTCGCCTCCTCCATTTTTGCCCTGCTCAGTGTGGCTTCGGCCCGTGGCTCTGACTGCCCGCGCACAAGTAAGGGGTACAAAGGAGTGCCCCTACTTTAGTACACCGACACCTTGCTGACTCTGGCGCACCCCCTAGCTGCTTCCCCCACGCGCGCCCGAACATAGCACCGCGGAGCTCGTCGCTGGCCAGTCTTCGGTGACCAAATGGTCACGGGCCAGTGCCCGTTGCACTCCCCACACCGCATAGATACTCCCCAGCCTCACCGTTTGCTCGCTAGCGCACCGTAGCTCCATTTTCATCGAGCACTCATGCACGCCGCCCCCTCCGCCGCTCGCCGACGCTGATTCCGGCCAAGTCCGGCGATGCTACAGCCACCACTAGACGTGGTGCTGAGAGCTCGTTCGAATGAGCCTAGCCCCGCTCTTCCCCAAGCCCTTTACGCATTTTCCGGCAAGATCCGAGCCGCGCCGCCGCGTTTGGCGTCGTCGACCACCGCCAAAGTGGCACACCTGGGGCCACCCCTGGGTCACTACCAGCGGGCCTAGCGGGCCCCGTTGACTGGGTGGACCCAGTCAATGTGCTGACTGGACCGGCTCATGCAACTGACAGATGGGGCCCACACCCTAATTAACAAAGTTAATTAAGCTAATTTAATTAATCTAATTAGACACTGACAGGTGGGCCCCTTCTAATTAATTAACTTAGTTAGTTTAGGTTAACCTCTGTTAGCCCTACTGTCAATGACAAGTGGGACCCATTGGTTAGTTTGACCAATCAGTGGGTCTGTTGACCTGCTGATGTCATGCTGACACTCTGCTGACATCATTATTCCATTTCTGTTAATATACATAATTCCAGAAGATGTTTAAATCTTTTAACATTCGTAGAAATTAAACCGTAACTCGGATGAAAATGTTTTCTACATGAAAGTTGCTCAAAACAACAAGGAAAATCCGAATACGCGGTTAGTTTACCTGTCATATGCCTCTAACTATCTGAACATGAAACATTCCCCCTTCGGTCATTTGTCTGACACAGGTCCGAAACCGGGAAAACATTCCCAGTTGAATTCCCCCTTCAGCTATATCGTGTAGCCATACGTTAGGTCACACCCGGCACAACATATTGCCATATTATGCGTTGTGATGCTATGCTTGCTTTATATTTATTGTTTCTTCCCCCTCTTCTCTCTGGTAGACCCCGAGGTTGATGTTTCCCATGTGATCGACTACGTTGACAACGACCCTTCTTCCCTTTTCAGTGGAGCTTCCAGGCAAGCCCCCCTTTGATCATCCCGATATCGCCCATTCCATTCTCTCATGCTTGCATTAGATTTTGCTACTGTAATTGATTGCTCCTATTCTGATGTATAGCCTGCTTTTGTAACCTACTTATTGTTACCTGCCTGATTATCCTAAACTTTTTAGTATAGGTTGGTTAGTGATCCATCAGTGACCCCCACCTTGTCCTTGTTCCCCTTGCTTCATCATCGACGGCTCGATCAACATGATCGACAACCAGATCCCGACACCACACATGACATCACGCCCCTTTTGTTGCTCGACTCTGTAGAGTTACCATCGAGTGCTGAGGGTGGTACCTCATACATCACTCCTGATGAGATCTTTGTAGTGTAGCTATTCGGTCATGGTCATCAAGGGTGATTTCCTCCTTAACCACTTCCGATACGACTCTGTCGTGCAACCCCTCAAGTGTGAACCTCGAGGGTGGTTCCTCTTATGTTCACCTTGATGATTACATCGAGTGGAATCCATCGATGGCGGTTCCTCAGGGTTCCCCACACGCGATTACTATGATTACTATGACTTTACACTGAACCATTTACTAAAGATGGGTCGACCCTTAGGGGTACCTGCGCGAGCTTAATTGCGAGTGATGTGGAGTCGAGTTGACCTGGAAGGTGCCTGCGAGATAATTACGAGGCATGATCGGGCATTCTTAGCCCTTGCCGCAAGTCATCGAGACGGGGCGACGGGGTCACATCTTTCATGAGTCTCTGCTTGTTACCGCACATTCCTAATCCACTATGATTTGGATATTTGATCCGAGGGGCCTATGGCCTGATAGCACTAACCATCATGTGCGCATAGTATGGGCGTTATGCGTCGTATGCATCAGCCGAAGCTTAATAGATGTCAGTGACTCAGCGACGCGCGCCAGGTTGGACTAGTAAGCACCTGCCTTTCTAAGGAGGTAGCTAGGTCTGCTCACCGGCCACGTTCACAACGTGCAGGAGTTCTCGGGGCGATGTCCCAAGACCCCTAGGGGCATAGGTTTAGTCCAGCGTGCTAGCCTCTCTATTAAGCCTAGGTCTTGTTGCTGCGTATTGTTTGGCCGAGGCCGGGCATGACCCAGGAAAGTGTGTCCAGCTGGAGTTAATCGAGCGTGGTGGGTAAGTTGGTGCACCCCTACAGGGAAGAAAACATCTACCAATAGCATGTCCTACGGTAACGGACACTCAGAGTTGTATCCCGATCGATATAACTAGAACTGGATGCTGAGGCATGGAATGGATATGTGGCTCTGGGAGTCGAGAAAGGATCCCGGGGCGTTGACAACAACATAAATATGACTTATGTTATAGTACTCTACTCCCTCCTCTTGCTGCAAGACGGTGGATTCCAGAAGATGCTAGTCTTCAATAGGACTAGCTTCTCCCCCTCTTATTCTGGCATTCTGCAGTTAGTCCACAGATACTACCCCCTTTCATTGATACCGATGCATAAGTAGTGTAGATCCTTGCTTGCGTGTACTTTGGATGAGTATGCACGGTTACTTTGCTACCCCTTTCCCCCCTTCTTTCTTCTTTCTGGTTGTTGCAACCAGATGGTGGAGTCCAGGAGCCAGATGCCACCGCCGGTGACTTCTACTTCCCTGAGGGTGGCTACTACCACGTGACGAACATCGACAACCAGGAGTAGTTAGGAGGCTCCCAGGCAGGAGGCCTTGCCTCTTTGATCATTGTTACTTTTGTGCTAGCCTTCTTAAGGCAGACTTGTTTAACTCATGTCTGTACTCAGATATTGTTGCTTCCGCTGACTCATTTTTTTTGAGCTTATGTATTCGAGCTATCGAGGCCCCTGGCTTGTAATATAAAGCTTGTATTATTTTAATTTGTGTCTAGAGTTGTGTTGTGAAATCTTCCCGTGAGTTCCTGATGTTGATCATACACATTTGTGTGTATGATTAGTGTACGATTGAGTCGGGGGCGTCACACATGGCATGAGAACATAATTGTTTATTCAATTGAAACTTAAATCAACATAGAGCATGTTACAACAGCAAACACATTAAAGAAACAGGTTTAAAACATACCTGTTGCGCCATTGGAGTTTCAGTTGCATCCTTCAAATTTAAAATTAGTTGGTACGAGTAAATACAATGATGCAAGAGCAAAGGAGTATGAACCATAGCTACGGAACCTGACCTAAGAACAATTCTTCTTCTGCTTTAAGCATTGACTTGGGGTTTGGAGTGGTGGTCCTCGTGCTTTGGGCATTGCAGTTGCCTTACTAACTGCTCGTCTTTGGGTGCTCTGTGGTGGATACGGTGTTGTGTCAACTGGAACTGGGTTACTATCTGCTAGGGTTGGGGTTAGAAGGGGTGTAGCTGGTTCTCTGTCCAACAGGGTAGGGGTACAATCTGTGCGAGTCTGGGTTATGTGTGGCGGATCTAGTTCGTGGGCAAGTACAACCGTGGTTCTATCTGCATTGACAGGTAGCACGATCTTTTCTGAAGACCATGTTTTTACTCCCACAGATGCTGCCATCACCCCTCCAATTCAAATGCCTGATAAACAAGATAAGTAATTAAATGTATAGACATTGTAAGATAGACACGTGCAATGGGTAGTAGGTAAGAAAACAGGGCATGAAATAATTCACATTTATGTTTTCTAACCAAACAGAATGGCATGACATAATTTAACATATATGATGGCTAATTAAACAGGATAGCATGACACAATTTCACATGTATGATGGCTAACTAAATAGGATAGAATGACATACTTCATAATATGATGACTATGTAAACATGATGACATGATATAACTATACGATGTGTCTATTAAAGTGGTTGGCATGCCATAATTCACAAACATGCCGTCGATGGAAAAATAATGGCATGGTATACTTCACAGATAGAATGACATAATTCAAAATATGATGACTATATAAACAGGATGAGATGATATAACTATATTATGTCTTTTGAAAATGGGTTGACATGCTATAATTCAGATACATGCTGTCCATGTAAACATCATGGTATGATATAATTAGAATATATGATTTATATACTAAAAAAGGGAGCAGAGTGCAATCGCATATATGATGTGTCAATTAAGCAGATGGCATTCAATATTGTGTATATGATGTAAAAACTAAGAATTGCAAGACAACACATGCATGATATGAGTAATATAACCCTGCCAAGTTTGAGCATACACCTCAGGGGGATAATAGGACTTGTCATCTGCCTCTGAATCCTCCTTTGAGGAGCTATATGTAACCAGCAAGATATTTGCCTCAACAGGTAGGATTGTCTGGTCTGAAGACCTTGTTTTCACTCCAGATACTTCCATCACCGCTTCAAATGGCTGATGCACAGGAAGAGCAGATGAATATACAAACGTTGTCGACAAATGCAATGAGTAATACAAAAAAGAATGGCATGATATAATTCACATATATGACGTTTGGCTAAACAACATGGCATTGCATAATTCACATACATAATGCCTTGCAACAAGATAGCATTGCATAATTCACATATATAATGTCTTGCAACAAGATGGCATTGCAAAATTCACATACATGGTAACTAGACACTAAAGAGGTGGCATTCACACAAAGCATGTCTAAACTGAGCAAATGTCATGCCAATGCAAGACACCATATGCACGATATGAGAAATATAACCCTGCCAAGTTAGAGCATGCACCTCAGGGGGGGAGATGGGACTTGTCATCTGTCTCTGAATCCTCCTCTGAGGAGCTATCCGTAACCAGCAAGACATGCGCTTCGTCAGATAGCATTGTCTGCTCTGAAGACCTTGTTTCCACTCCAGATTTTCCATGACCTTGTTGAATGGCTGATGCTCAGGAAGAGTAATTGAATGTACTAAAATTGTTGACAAATTTAATACATAATAAAAAAATGATGGTATGATATAATTCACATATAAGATGACTGGCTAACCAGGGTGGCATTGCAAAATTCACATATATGATGCCTGGCTAAACAAGATGGCATTGCATGATTCACATATATGATAAAGAAACTAAACATATGGAATTCACAAAAAGCATGTCTAAACTAAGCAGATGGCATATTTGATTTATAAATTAAGCGATGCAAGGCACAATATGCATGATATTACCAACATCAGCATGCCAAGTTAGAGCGAAGACCTCAGGGGGTAAATAGGAGTGGTCTTCTCCTTCTGAATCCCCCTCAGAACAGTTATCTTCATCTTGATTACAATCAGAAATTGGTGGTGGGGGGCTGCCTTTGTGCCCACCATGGAGCGACAGCTGCATGAAATTTTATTGCCACACAAGGCTCGTCTCCTTTGATCTACTACATGTTCAGTTCCATTGTGTACAATAACTGACATGCATAAAACATAGTGAGATTATGTAAGGACTGCATGCAGAAATTCAGAGTGATGGTAGCAACCTATGGATAGACCAAAAACCATTGATAGCAGGCAGATAATGGTTTCAGTTAAAAATACAGATAATGGCTTCTTTACTGTTTGTTTCCCACACAACATGAAACTCATAGTAGACACGAGAGATTAACCAGATAGTAGATAGATTCTATTGATTGCGGCCCTGATATGTACCCCACAACCATTTAAAAACTCATGTTTGAGCATTAGTTTGGAGTTGACTCAGAGTCTAATCGGTGAACAGGACAATAAAGTAGCATGCAATATTAAGCGATGCATAACGTAAGCAGACACGAAAAAGTGCAACATCTCTTGCGGACCCGTGTAGTCCTTGAGATCATCTGCTCGGTTGATGATGGTAATGCAGTTGTCGTGGCTGCCAACAATAGGGAAGAAGATCTAAGGCGGCGAAAGACAGTCTAGAGGGCGGATCCCTGTTGTGGTGAATCCTTCCGTCATTGAAGAAGCTGAGCTAGGGTGGAACACAGCACAGCAAGAGCGGGACAAACCACACAAGGTTTTCTTTGACACATATCTGTAACAGAAGTAATTGGGTAAGGTCTTGTTTATATTTGAGAATTCTAACAATGCAGGGATTGGAAATACACAGGAATATGATAGGAATGCACGTGCAAAACAGAGAATTTAAGAACACGGGATTTCTGCCGATTTGGGAGTTTGGTTCACAAGAATTGGAAGATCACAGGATGCAAAGAAGCATGGTGAGATTAAGTCAAACCACAAGAAAATGTATGGTTATAATGCTATTATGTACTATCTCTTAGTCTTGTGCTTCATGAATAGGAATTTGAAAAGGAGGACAAGTGGATATTAAAATTCGTATGGTTTTTCTTTCAAGGAGACACTAAAGGAACAAATCCTACAGTTTTCCTTTGCTCCATTCCTTTGAACCAAATGCGTGAATAGTAGAACCATATGAAACTTTCCAATTCCTATGTTTTTCCTTCACTTTTCCTTTCAAGCAGTGGCCATTCTAGTAGGCAGGCTTGAGCAGGGAAAAGCCTACACTAAAAAAATGTTTTTGTGCTACTTCTACTACTTTGGACCCAGGCCACTGCCCTACTAGCTCAACTCCCAGGTCCATCTACAAATGCATAGCTCAAACACGCAGAGATAAATAATGATGGCGTTCAAGAGAGTCCATCACGGATAGCTAAGTTGCCTGGTACCTCTCTGCTTGTCATATAGTAGGAGAAACTAGTCGTATTTCATGTTACTACATGTGCTTAGTGGACAATATATATAAATTTTACAGTAAAAAAGCGATGCAACAAGTGTACAACCTCTTTGGCGAAGCCATGTCGATCTCAGTGTGATTGGGTTGGTCGGTGAGGATGCTCCGGCTGATTTGGCTGTCGGAGGAGAGGAAGACGATCTTAGGCGTATGGAGATGGAGCCCAGGGTACTGCTCTGCTGTGATGGGGGGTTTCATCATTGGAGCAGCTCCGGTGAGTTGTACGACAGCGAGGCTGAAGCCGGACAAGAGAGACAATATTAACCTGAGTGGAATTCTAATAGCATCTCCAATAGATGACATAAAATACATAACCACAAAGTGGTAGATGTAAAATACATCAGCCGCTCATCTCTGAACTTAACTGTCAAAACTGAATTTAACTGTGAAACTGAATTTAGCTGTCGAAACTGAATTTAACTGTCGAAACTAAATTTTGTTGTCGAAACTGAATTTTACTGCCGAAACTGAATGCACTAGTAGCAGAAAAGCGGTAGCTGCTGCAGCACCCGGAGCAGCAACATGTGTGAGAGCTGGGGCAGCTGTTCGTGTAGCAGCATCTCGAGTAGCAACTGCAGGGGCTCGAGGGAGAGCAGTATCTGCTGCTCGTGCAGCAGCAACACGTGAATAGAGCAGCAGCGCAAGCAAGAGCAAGAGCAGCAGCGCAAGCAAGAGCAGACCATGCAGGTGACCGAGAGAAAGAGTAGAGCAGCAACGCGAGCGATAGCCAAAGCAGCAGCAGCTCCTACTGATGTGGATGTCGCTGCCGAGGGAGGAACACCGTGTAGGAACTGGCCGGCGATGCTGCCATGGATGGAGCCGCGCCATGTCGGCTCGCGACCGAGCGCCAGCAGCACCGTGAGATCGAATCAAGAAGAAAATGCTGCAATTAGCGTAGAACCTCTTTGGTAGCGCCGGTTAGGCCTTAGCTTCATCCAAGGAATCGGTGATGATGCTTCTCTTATGGTGGTGCAGGTGAAGACGATGGTGTGGGAATGGAGGTGGCACGAAAGATGAGGGGAACGTCAGGGCAGCTCCTTGGAGCTGGAGGACAGGGTGGCTGAACCAGTGGGACGACGAGATCGATGACGGCTCCTCATCTGGTGTGTTGGATGAGGGACGTCAAGGTGTTGCTGTGGACGACATCGTCGAGGAAGAGGCTCCGGCTAGGTGGCGGACGAAGGAGGGTGTGGGGCTTCACGGGTTTTTGCATCCTTGATGTACGAATGGGTCGGTGGATGGGATGGGAGGGGGGAACCATGGCTTAGGGACGCGCTTGTCCGAAATGTGAGGTAAGTTACGAAAGTACCCCCACTGATTTGAGCTAGTCGGTTCTTTTGGTTCAACAGTATCACGGGCATTTTGCGTGTAGGGATTTTGCAGGAGGTGGGAGTTTTCGCGTGTGTTGTAATTTTGGGATAGATAGGCGCGTTTCGGCATTCTGGATACGGGGGTACCCAGACTTGCCTGCCTGCGGCCCACTGCGTGGCTCCATCAACGGCCTGGTATAGCCTAGCTTCAGCAGCGGCAACTCAAGACCCTCGCGAGGGGCCAAGCCTCGCGAGGCGGACGACACCAAGACCTCTAAGGGGATCGGCCTACTCAGGCTGTCTCACGAGGAGCGGAGACTTCTATGCAAGGTGCACGTCACAAGGCTCGGCTGATGTGAGCCTTGCCGACCAAGGCCAGGCGGGCGCCAAAGGGCGCAGACTACCAGTTCCCTCTTCGTTGCAAAGGAGGCGAGCAGCAGGCACGTAGTCCCGAGGAATCAGCCAAAGGTTTCTATTCTGGTGCAACAAGACCAAGACCGCCAGGACGGCAGAAGGAGGTCATCGCCGAGCCCACCGCAGCATCACGACCAGTCTTTTGAAGGCGAAGACCACTTTAGTCAGGATAGGGTGTACTTCTTGCCCCCCTTCAAATCTAGCTGTTGTGGGATCCCTTCCCGCCGATATTTGGGAAGAGGACCAAGGCCACTATAAATAGGACTTAGCCACCACCATAGAGGGGATCGGATCCATTCTAACCCGACCACCTCACTAGCTCTCTCGAGCTCAAGAACACCTCACCTCTTGAGGCTGTTCATCCACTGTACTAGTTCATCCTCAACCCCTTGAGGCAATGCACCAAAAAGCTGGAGTAGGGTATTACACCACAAGGTGGCCCGAACCAGGATAAACTGTTGTGTCTCTCTGTCCCTTTTGAGCTCAACACGCTAGGCTGTGAAGATCGCGAGTAGGTAAGCTGGGTAGGTCGAGATCTCCGCACGCACCCCAGAGTTCGAACATATCAAGGGTTTGTGGAACCCGAAATCCGACATTTGGCGCGCCAGGTAGGGGTGCGTCGTATCTTCTCTTCCATCGACCGGTCCGCCGCTACTCCACCGACACCATGACCGGCGCCCCGAGAGCCCACGTTGGGCACTGGGTTGTCCGGGCTTCTTCAATAGCACCTGCCGACAAGGAATACCTCCACTCCACACTGCTCGCGGCCTGCGCTCCGCCTGGGGCCGCCGGCCATGGGAGGCGCGGGTCGCAGCCCCCTCCTCCAGCACCGTGCCGCAACCGCGTAGCCGCGCGATCTTCAAGCTACGCCACGGCAACAGCACCACACACTCGCCGGGAGCAGGCAAACATGTGAGCCGCGGTCATCATGGCTCGAGAACTGCTAAGGTGCAGGCTGGCAGAAAATGGCCGCGACGCCCTGCTGGAGCGAGTTGCCGAGTTGCTGGATGCAGCATGTAGGGGCACAACACCATTCTGCACCGTGCCCACGTCGCAAGCCATGGTGGGGGCGCGTGCTCACCCTCGCCACACCCGCGCGCCCCCTCCAATGGCCCCTGAAGAGCCTCTCGGCATCAGACTACCTCACGGAGCAGCCCGCACTACTTCGACCATGCCACCTCGGGGCAGGGCGAATCCGAGCAACCTCCCCTGGGGTCGCGCTGGGGCACCGGCCCTTAGTCACCAGGATCTGACGACGACCGCAGGGGGCGGAAGCGCGAGACAACCGGGTAACGACTCAGGCGCCGCCAGCCCGGAAGCCTACGTGCCCGTCCGAGTGGACCTGAGGTACGCGCCGGGAGAAGGCCCCAGCCGACCCCCCATGTCGGGCTAGGCGCTTGAGGTACACGAAGCCGAGGCTCCTTGCGAGCCGCTGCAGGGCTCCACCAACAACTTCGACAGCAACAACCACTGGGTACAACTAACTCCTTAGGAGCATGCTTGCGCTAACCATGGATCACAGGTGAACCAGGGCGCAGCCACTGCCAGGGCTCCTAGGGCGGCGGCCCAGCCGTAGGAACATGAAGGGCCCTGGGAGCGGCGTAGGAGGAGCCCGGGGCCAGGGCCTCCCCCGTGTTGCGTGGAGCAAGACGCTGCTCGAAGGTAGGTCCCCCGCCGGGGAAGGCGCTGGCGAGCCCTTCCCCCTGGTGGAGGGCCTACGATCGCCGAGGGTGCCGCCAGCGTCCCCCTTGCCCCTTGGTCTTGTCCTAGTTTCCAGACTCCCCAATGGTGGTCGGGGGCGGCACAGGGCGGGGTCCTCGCCGGGCAACATGAAGAAAGGCTCCAGCCTATGATGGTTTCCGCTCGTGACACTCTCACATAATAATGAGTGGGGCTGTACACGCCCCGGAGTCTCCTGAGTGCCTCCTTGGGGCTTCATGGGGGCTCCCACCCACGTCCAAGTGGAAGCACCATGCTCCGTGCTCGCTGTCGGTATGATCCCCCAATGACTATGCCCACGCCCAATGGAAGCACTTAGCTCCCCGCTGGTGAGAAGACCTGAAGACTAGCTAGGAGCCGGACATGGCCGTTTGCTTTCGCCTCTCTTTTTGTACCCAATTCTCTGGCTTTTTGGAATGAACTTGGCTCTTGTGCGTTTACCAAAATAAAAATGCGGGGGGGGGGGGGGGGGAGTTCTTGTCTTGCGTCGTTCTCTCGCTTTCTGGTTTCGTATTTTTGAGCAAGGCTCGTGCCTCCTGCCCCTCCCCCAAGCGCCTCGCAAGCGGGGGCTGGGTGCAGTGTGCACGCGTTGAGCATGATCGGGCCGGCCCCGAGCATGCAAGGGCTTCCTCCCGGGGACCAGGGATGCGGCCACCACGCATGTACCTAGCCATGGTCCGGCAGTTAGTCCCTCGTAACAACCACCCTGCCTGAGGCTGGAGACCTGAAGGGTCGCACCACAGGTGCTACTTCGAAAGCATTTCATAATCATATACATCGCAAGCCCCCCCCCCTTCAAAATGCTCTCACAAGGAGGCGTTCAAGTTTTGTTCATACATGTTAAAGCAAAAAGAAGTGCGGGCCTAGCTGAGTGTGCCCTCTTCATCACCTCCATCCGCGCTGCTTGCACTGCCTGTGTCATCGCAGCCATGATCTTCATCATCGCTGCATGTGCCTCCTACGCCGACCGCAAGCACAACCGTATCATCCTCAGGAGCAAACTCTTCCACCAGGGAGTCCACATGGTCATCCACCCACCTGGCTAGTCTGTCCTGAGTAGCCACAGGCGCGGGGGCTAGCACAGCATTGAAGTCAAAGTGGTAATCGCAGCTGAGGAGGTTGCTGAAGACACGTGAGAACACGCACCCAAGAAATCCCCGGCTCCTCTCCCAAACAAGCTTGCGAGCCCTCGCGGCCCAATCCTCCAGGCGGGTCACAATGTTGATGAAGAAGTTGACATGGCTGGTGTAGTCCTTCGTGCGAATGAGGAGTGCTCTCATCACAGATGGTGCCCAAGGCGCGGTTAGCTCTGGCCCGGAGATCCTAGAGCATCGAGCCGTGCTCGCATTGCTGCATCAGGCGATGGTTCACTTTGTTCGTAGTCCTCTCTGCAAGGGATGCGGTATCCTTAACCTGCTGTTGAAGGGAGGATAACTTGACGTGGGCAGAGGCCAAGGCGGATTCATAAGAAGCCAGAGCCTCCCTGGCGGCATTTTCACGCCGTTCCATAGATTCCAGGTTCACCTTCACGGCGGTGGTCCTGCCCTCAAGCTCGGCTTTGAGCAGCTCTAGCTCCAGGTGGTGCCCTTCAGCCAGGTCCACACGCGCCTTCGCCACCTTCTCCTCAACCTCCCACTGGACCTGGGCTTCTCGGGCGGTGACGACGTCCTCAGCCACGGCCGCCTGGCGCTCCCTCACCTCCAGCCGCTCTGATGCCAGGCTATGCTCCACAGCCTCCAGCGCCAAGTCATCTTGGCGCCTCAGAAGCTCCGCATCGATGAGAGGCACTTTGCCTGGTGAAGCGGCCAGGAGGGCATGCCGCACCCCGATCTCCTGATCAAGGGCGGTGTTTGAAGACAGGATCTCCCGCTCTTGCTCCTCAGCTGCCTCATGATGGCAGTTAGCGGCTTCGGCCTCCTCTAGGGCACGGGTGCAAGCCTCGCGAGAAGTTGCGAGGGAGGCCGCTACACGCGTGTTGGCCTGATTGCGCTGATGCTGCCCTAGGTTGATGGTGACCTTCAGCTGGTGCCATTCGCGTGCCAATTGACGGTCCTCTGCCTTGAGCCGGGTGTCGGCGTCGACCATCTCTCCACCAAGCCGAATCATCGCGCGTGTCGCCTTGCGGAAAAACTCGAAGCAGATAGCACTGCGCTCGTGCGTGAATGCCAGTGCATGGACAAGCCCTTCTTCGGCTCCGGGAGCCACCGAAGGGGCGTGGGACGCCTTGCCTGCCTCCGGCCAGGGGCTGGCTGATGCAGCTCCACAACCCGAAGACGAAGACGGCCCAAGGGGCACCCAACCTCCAGCAGTGACCAGTGGGAGAGCCGTCGATGCACCCCTCGCCCCCCAGGTCAGGTTGCGGAAAAAGGAGGTATGGGGCTCAGGTCCGGGGCCCCCTTGCGGTTCCCCAGCAGCCAGGGTCGGCCCCGTGCCTTGGGCGGAGCCTTGGCATGGGGGGCTGTGCGTCAGGATCGAGCCAGGATCCTCGGAAGGATGCTTCTCCCGAGGCTTCACCGTCACAGGGACCCTGTGAGGCCCTAGTTAGAAAAGAGCATGGCACGCGGGAAACGCAAAATGAGGTACTTACTCGTCCACAACCATGAACTTCCTCAGCTTCAGTGGTCGGCGGGCGTCACCATTGCAGCTCGGAGACCCCTTCCTCTTGCGGAGCGCTTCAAGATTCAGGCAAAGCCAGTCAGGCCTCGAGGGACGGTCCCCAGGAGCGGGAGCGCTCGGCAGGGTTCCCTGGGCGACAGCCTCGGGGCCATCAAGAGGCACCTCCCCATCAGCAGCCACCTTGGGACCATCACCCCGAGCCTCAGGAGCCTCTACCTCCCGAGCCTCGGGCTGCGCTGACCCCATGGTGGTCCCTTCCTGGGTCCCAGGAGTCCCGGCCTCCGGAGCACTGGATGGCGCAGGACCTCTAGAGGTCTCCTCGGCAGCAGCTGGTGGCGTGCACCTCCCTGCTACCACACTTGGGGCACACGCCACAGGATCAAGTAGCAGGGGATCCACGAGGACGGGATTCTCACGAGGCTCCTCAAGGCCCTCCGGGAGTAACCCCCACTCATCGAACAGGGGCATCTGCTCCATGAAGGCCACCTTGTTCGAGCATTGGTAGAGGAGGCATCCGTTTCCATGGAGATTGGCGGACTTGCAGTTGCCCGTGAGAAGCTCAAGCACCTTGCTCGGGGTCTTGGAAGGCAGCGTCGGCTCCTGGAGCCTCATGGAGTCGTCGGTGCCGGTGAAGGTCCACATCGGGCGGGAATGGCGCTGAAGCGAGGCGATGCGCCACCAGACGAATTCCTTCACCACCATTGGCATTGTCACCCCCAGCGTTTGCAGCCTCCCATGTAGTTGTCAGGGGGATGCCTGGAACCCCTTCCGGTGACCTGATATGTACCTGGTACCCCCAGAACACTTTCGGTGTCCGAATACCATTGTCCTATATACCAATCTTTACCTCTCAACCATTGTCCTATATACCAATCTTTACCTCTCCTTGTCTTGTCCGTGATCTCATATGGGACTCCGAACAACAATCGGTTACCAAATCACATAACTCATATCATAAAAAATCATCATCAAACGTTAAGCGTGTGGACCCTACGGGTTCGAGAACTATATAGACATGACCGAGACACCTCTCCAGTCAATTACCAATAGCGGAACCTGGATGCTCATATTGGTTCCCACATATTCTACAAAGATCTTTATCGGTCGAACCATTATGACAACATACGTTATTACCTTTGTCATCGGTATGTTACTTGCCCGAGATTCGATCATTGGTATCTTCATACTGTAACGCCCCAGATGTAACTTTCCATAATTGTAACTCAGACTCTTGCCATTTCCGGCTATGTGTTATGTTTTTTCCTCCGTGGTTGGGTTTTTGTCTTTCGTTTTGCATTTTGTTCATGTCCTGCATCTCATCTCATAGCATCATGCACATTGCATCTGCATGTTTTCATAAAGCTTGCATCCGTTCGTAGTTGCCGCGTTCCCCCTGCCTTCTGTGACCGATCCGAGTCCAACTGGGTTTTCCATTCCCTCTTAGTCTGACCGTTTGACCCTCTCTACACTTTACTCAGACCCTCGCGTGCGTCCGAAAGTTGTCCCGAACATGACCCGCTCTGTCGTTATCGTTGGGTTTAGATCATCCCCAAATATCCACAAAACATCTCCGTTTTCTTATTTGGACCCCCCTAGCCTATTTTTCTCGACCGCCCGATTTTCATCGGACGTACCGGGTTAACCGTAACCTAATCCTCCAGCGTATATAAACTGGGCAACCCTAAAATCTAGGAGAGTTGTCCCATCTTTCCTCCTCGCCGCCGCCACCCTCTCCAAAAATCCTCCTCGAATTCCACATCGAGCCAACTAGCCTCCTTCCTTCCTTGTTTTTAGATCTAGTCAATCCACCGCAGCCTCGCTCCCAGCCTCCCGCAAGCAGAGCCCCGCTTCTCCCGTGCGCCTCCTCTGCTCGCACCTCGTCGGAGTTACGAGCACCACCACAGCAAGCCAGCAACAACTCCAGGCCGGCGAGCCTTCACGCCGAGCACCAGCAGGAACTGCTCGTCGCGCCCCCTCGTTTTCCTTTCTCTCCCTTCCCCTGGTTTTTGTCTTTGCTGTGCGTGATGTCTCCCTCTTCTCTGGTTCACAGGAATGCCATGGCCTTGGAGCTTCACCGCCGTCCCGTCTCCTGGATCCGTTGTGCCTCGGGTCGTCCAAGGCCTTCCTCGCCCGGATACGCCCAACTCCGGCCTCCCTCGCCTTTCCCCGTGTCACCGGAGCTCCGCGTCCAAGCTCCGCAGGTCCAGCGCCTTCAGCAGCGAGCACCTGCGCTTTGGGTTGCCTTCTCCCCCTGCGCCGCAAGATCTGGCAAGTCCAGTGCTTCCCCGACCTCATCGCGTCTCCAACCACAAGCCCCGTCGTGTCGTCTGTCTTCTTCATCGACGAACAGCGCCGCCATCCTCTGCGTCAGGAGGATGCTCGAACCTCCTCTACTTCCCGCTCGCCCGCACGTGACCGCATCGACCTCCACTGCTCCGTTCGTCGCCGTCTCTACCAGATCCGGCGAGTCCCCGCACCCCCGGCCTCGTCCCTGGCTCCAGGTCGCCGCGCCGCCCCACCGAAGACTGTCAAGTCCATCGCCGACCTCCCCTGCTTCTGCATGCGAGCACGCGAGGACAAGGACCGCAGCGCCAAGTCCCGTTCGGTTCAGCCCGCTCCGTTGACCTCGCCTGACTCACCCGCGTGGACCAGGCCATGCCTCCAGGCTCAGCTGGGCTTGGCCCATTGTGAGCAACCCTCGCACAGATCCAGATTCAGCCCAGTGCATGTTTTTTTCCTGCCTGCGAATTTGTCTATTATCCAGTGATTTACTATTTTACAGAAAAACCCTCATGTTCATGCATTTAATAACCCACAAGTGGTCCATCGGATTAAATTGATTTAAACATGTAAAATGCTTAGAATTTCATCTAGTTTAATAATATGCAACTTTCATCCATGTTTAAAAAGTTTAACTTGTTGTTTGCTTTAATTTGCATAAATGCCATGCTAAAATGATTTATTTAATAATTAAATAACCGTAGCTCGGAATTAAATGTTCTTTATATGTAAATGGGGTTGAAAAAATGCATAGATTAACTTGCTACACTTTATTTTCATGTTTAACAACAATAAAATATGTTTTCGGGCAGAACAGTACCAAATTCGAAATATGCATCTGGGGATTTTCCGGAATTGTTGATTGTTGTTCCGGCCTCATTTAAAATTGCCTAGATAGGTAGTTTTATTATGCTTCACCTCTTGCCATGTTAACAACATTTAACCTTGTCATGCATCATACTCGATTGTGCATCATGTCATGTTTATGCTTGTGTGTTTACTATGTTGTTTGCTTCTTTCTGGTTGTGCTTCTTCTTGTTAGTGCCTGTTTCGTTGCGATCGTGAGGATTCGTTCGACTATGCTTGGTTAGGCTACGTTCGTTTGTCTTCTTCATGGACTCGTTCTTCTTCCTTGCGGGATCTCAGGCAAGATGACCGTTACCCTGGATCTCACTACTATCATTGCTATGCTAGTTGCTTCGTTCTATCGGTATGCTGCGCTACCTATCACTTGTTCTTCAAGCCTCCCAATTTTCCATGTCAGCCTCTAACCTTTTTCACCCTTCCTAGCAAACTGTTGTTTGGCTATGTTACCGCTTTGCTCAGCCCCTCTTATAGCGTTGTTAGTTGCAGGTGAAGTTGAAGGTTGCTCCTTGGTGGACAGGATTATGTTGGGATATCACAATATCTCTTATTTATTTAATGCACCTACATACTTGGTAAAGGGTGGAAGGCTCGGCCTTATGCCTGGTGTTTTGTTCCAGTCTTGCCGCCCTAGTTTCCGTCATACCAGTGTTATGTTCCTTGATTTTGCGTTCCTTACGCGGTTGGGTGATTTATGGGACCCCCTTGATAGCTCTCTTTGAATAAAACTCCTCCAGCAAGGCCCAACCTTGGTTTTACATTTGCCTAACAACCTATTACCCTTCCCTTGGGTCGGCCAACCTGAGGGTCATCTTTATTTTAAACCCCCCCGGGCCAGTGCTTCTCTAAGTGTCGGTCCAAACCGAGTCGCCTGCGAGGCCACTTCGGGGAAACTCGAAATCTGGTTTAGTTCGTAGCATGTCTCATTCGGTGTGCCCTGAGAACGAGATATGTGCAGCTCCTATCGGGATTTGTCGGCACAGTCGGGTGGACTTTCTGGTCTTGTTTTACCATTGTCAAAATGTCTTGTAAACCGGGATTCCGAGACTGATCGTGTCTTCCTGGGAGAAGGAATATCCTTTGTTGACCGTGAGAGCTTGTGATGGGCTAAGTTGGGACACCCCTGCAGGGTATAAACTTTCGAGAGCCGTGCCCGCGGTTATTTGGCAGATGGGAATTTGTTAATATCCGGTTGTAGAGAACTTGACACTAGACTTAATTAAAATGCATCAACCGCGTGTGTAGCCGTGATGGTCTCTTTTCGGCGGAGTCCGGGAAGTGAACACGGTCTTGGTGTTATGATTGTGCGTAAGCAGTTTCAGGATCACTTCTTCATCACTTCTAGCTTCTCGACTGTTCCGATGCTTCTCTTCTCACTCTTATTTGCGTATGTTAGCCACCATATTGCTTAGTGCTTGTTGCAACTCCACCTCATTACCACTTCCTACCCATAAGCTTAAATAGTCTTGATCTCGCGGGTTTTGAGATTGCTGAGTCCTTGTGACTCACCAGATACTATCACAACAGTTGCAGGTGCCGATGATACCAGTGCAGGTGATGCCACCGAGCTCAGATGAGAGCTCAACGAAGATCTTGGTCGTTGCTATGTTTTGTTTCATTTTGATAAGTAGTGGAGCCCAGTTGGGACGATCGGGGATCTAGCAGATGGGTTATCTTCTTTTATTTTGGCTTCGTCCGTAGTCGGACTATGTGTGTACTCTGAATGATGTATAAATTATATGTTAATTTTGTGAAGTGGCGATTGTAAGCCAACTCTTTATCCCATTCTTGTTCATTACATGGGATTGTGTGAAGATGACCCTTCTTGCGACAAAACCACCATGCAGTTATGCCTCTAAGCCTTGCCTCGCCATGTGGGAGATATAGCCGCATCGTGGGTGTTACACATACCTAGTTCAATCTCATTACAGGCAAGTCTCTTTACTCGTTCTGTAATGAATCATCCTGCAACTAACTCATTAGTCACTTTGCTTGCAAGGCTTCTTATGATGTGCATTACCGAGAGAGCCCAGAGATACCTGTCCGATACTCGGAGTGACAAATCCTAATCTTGATCTATGCCAACCCAACAAACAGCTTCGGAGATACATGTAGATCATCTTTATAATCACCCAGTTATGTTGTGATGTTTGATAGCACACAAGGCATTCCTACGGTATCTGGGAGTTGCATAATCTCATAGTCGGAGGAATATGCATTTGACATGAAGAAAGCAGTAGCCATAAAACTGAACGATCATTATGCTAAGCTAACGGATGGGTCTTATCCATCACATCATTCTCCTAATGATGTGATCCCATTCATCAAATGAAAACACATGTCTATGGCTAGGAAACTTAACCATCTTGGATTAACGGGCTAGTCAAGTAGAGGCATACTAGGGACACAGTGTTTTGTCTATGTATCCACACATGTATCAAGTTTCCCGTCAATACAATTCTAGCATGAATAATAAACATTTATCATGAAATAAGGAAATCTAAAATAACAAATTTATTATTGCCTCTAGGGCATATTTACTTCAACCCAGACCAGTGCCCCTTCATGGGGAGAGGATGAGCACAGCTCAGCAAGGTCAGATATAGTTTGAGACAGAGAGGAGCAAGGCAGCAGAGACAACCCGAAGGACGCGGTAAGGAAGAAAGTGGTGCAGTGCCTAGTGTATTTTGTTAGCTCCCTATTGCACGGGGCTAGGTCGAGATACTCTGGTGTGCAGAAGTTGATCTTTGGCCTCATCATGGCCTCAAGGAAACTATGCCACTATTTCCAAGCCCATGAGATCATGGTTGTCACCCGCTTCCCTTTGCAAAGGATACTCCGAAACCCTGAGGCTACCAGCAGAATAGTAGAGTGGGCATTGGAGTTATCCAGCTTCGGTTTGAAATTTGAAAGAACATCAACAATCCAGAGTAGAGCACTCGCTGAGTTCATTGCAGAGTGGACACCAACCCCTGACGAGGAAACAATGGAGACAGTTGTTCCCGGCAAGGATGCGCCCCAAGAATGGATCATGTATTTCGATGGTGCCTTCTCCCTACAAGGTGCAGGGGCTGACGTGCTTCTCGTTGCTCCCACTAGGGAGCACCTTAAGTACATCGTCCAGATGCACTTTCCCCGGGAGGAGACTACCAACAATACTGCAGAGTATGAAGGGCTCCTTGCTGGGCTCAGGATTGCAATAGAGTTGGGAATCAAGAAGCTAATCATCAGAGGAGATTCACAACTTGTGGTGAGACGTGTCAACAAGGATTATAAAAGTCCATTGATGGAGGCATACGTTGAGGAAGTGAGAATATTGGAAGAGCGCTTTGACGGGTTGCAAACAGAGCACGTCCCCCATGCGAAAAATAGCATAGCTGATCATCTGTCAAAGTGCACTGCACAGAAGCTTCCTGTGGAACCAAGAAATTTTGTTCTCAATCTGACTCAGCCCTCCGTAACCCGGCAACAATGGCCAGTAAGAGGAGGAAATTGGACTCCGGTAAGCCTCTCCTGGTAGAGCCTCTCAAGGCTCCTGGCAGGGACCCTGCCAGAAACAACTCCCTTTCAGCTGACGGGTTGCACCCTCCTGTCGGGCCACTGGTCCCAGCAGTCGAGGGGAATGCCCCCATGAATGAGGAGGTGCCGCTAGTCCTCGTTGCTGAGCCTTAGGCTCCAACTTGGGCAAGGCACATAGTCCATTTCCTCCAAACTGGAGAACTTCCTGAAGAGCAAGAAGAAGCAAAAAGAGTAGCCCGGAGGGCCAGTATGTATCAATTTGTCAATGACACACTATACAGAAGGAGGCCCAATGGTGTGAAAATTTAAGTGCATTTGTCGGGAAGAAGGAAAGGAACTGCTGGCAAAAATACAGAAAGGCATGTGCGGCTCCACATTGGATCAAGGGCTTTGGTTGGGAAAGCATTCCGGCAAGGATTCTATTGTCCCACAACCCTCCAAGATGCGGTTGAGCTAGTCACCAAATGTGAGGCCTGCCAGTTCCATTCCCAGAATATCCATCTGCCTGCCCAAGCTCTTCAAACAATCCCGTTTTGTCATGGCTGTTTTTGATCTGGGGGCTTGATATCCTCGGCCCTTTCCCCCGAGCTGCCAGGGGCATTCAATTCTTGTTCGTTGCAATCAACAAGTTTACAAAGTGGCTGGAAGTAGAAGCCGTGAGAAAGGTGACTGCTTAGTCAGCTGTTAAGTTCTTGAAAGGATAGCTGTTCCGCTTTGGGGTCCCTGCCCGGATCATCACTCACAATGACATCCAATTCACGAGCCGCGCCTTCATGCAATATGTTCATGCCCTCGGAAGCATGGTATCATTTTCCTCTGTGGCACATCCCAGAATCAGTGGGCAAGCTGAGATGGCGAACGTTGAAGTGTTGCGCAGGCTCAAGACAAGAACAGGCAGGCGATAGATCGATGAGCTGCCCATGGTTCTTTGGTCCCTCAGAACGACACCAAATCAAGCTACCGGTCAGACTCCCTTCTTCCTAGTCTATGGGGCAAAAGCAGTTATCCCCACAGAACTCATTTACGGGTCGCGGCAAGTACTTGCCTATGATGAAGTAGCACAGGAATCGCACCAGCGTGAAGATGCGGTGCTACTCGAGGAGAACCGTCTCCGGGCTGCTACGCGTGTTGCACGCTACCAGCAAGCCATGTGTCACTATCACAGCCGCAAGGTTTATGCCCGGTGTTTTGAGGAAGGCGACCTTGTCCTTAGGCGCATTCAATCCGCCAAGGGTACAAATAAGTTGACTTTGAAGTGGGAAGGTCCGTAACGGGTAGTATGAGTCACCAGATCGAGCGCAGTCCGTCTGGATATGGCATTCAATTGCAAAACTCATGGAATATTGAGCATCTCCGCAAGTTCTACCCGTAAGGCACGGGCCCGGCAGCCACCCTTTTGTACATGCCTTGCCTCAGTCCCATGTAACCCCTTGTACAAAGCCAAGCGCAGACCCTGAGCAACAGAGAAATAAATGAAACACTTGGGGGGGCGATAAGTTGCATGCATGCATAAGCATATCATGAACATGCATGTTCATGTAGATAATATCACATTTGGCATCATTTTCATCTGCATAAACTGCAGGCTCCTGCCATGGACTTGTGCATAAGGTCTCTAGCAAGCCAAATAGATAAGTTCCTTCTCCTATCCATGCGTGTTCTATAAGTAAGGACTTGTGCATAAGGAAACCTCGCGGCCTTTCGAAACTTAGGTGCTCCCATCCCTTGAGTAGAATGCTGCTTCGGTTAGGATGGTCGTAGTGGCCTTTGTCAAGAAAGGATTGGCGAGGGGCTGGTCCCTCTTCATGATTAGTGCCCGGTAGGCCTAACTTCGTGGCAAGAAAACTGAGGGTACCGGCAGGATAGCCTGCCAGGGAAAACTTGTTTACTTAAAAGTATAGAGGCATATTGCATGCACGAGTCCCCGACAAGGTTTATCTTTTTCATTAATATGCTGAATAGACAAGTACAAGCCTTACAAGACACAAACATGGATTAAAGACATTACATAATTTGAACTAAGATTTGGATAGTGCCTAGAGGTTTAAGATTCAAGAAAGATAATTGCCCTGTAATCCCGCCCCTTTTCGTTCCTCCTCCACCAGGTACTTCGGTGGGAAGAGAAGCGGGCGCCTCGCCGGGTCCCGTCAGGAGCTTGCCTGGCACATCCTGACAACATCAGGAGTTGCGAGGCTGCGAAGAAGGGGCACAAGGAGAAGCTTGGCGGTGCCCTGGTCACCACCTCCAGGACCAGCAAGAAACCCAAGCACAAGTACTGGTGGCAGAAACCACCAAGCTCAGCTGGAAGACTGCTGGAGGGGACGAAGGTAGCAAGGGAACATCCCACCCTGGCTATCACCTAAAGAGACTGGTGATGATGGTGCCGCGGAGGGAGGGGAAAAGTGGAAAGACGAGGTGGCAGGTCACCAATACGATACGAAGGCATTGGTGTCATCGTACTCTGACCTGACGCCCTGCCACCCGCCTTCTCCGCCATCCCTCGTTTTCTATCCATCACCACCACTCTAGGGAGATGCCAGGCTCCTGGCCCGTCACCTCCACGGGTAAAGTGGCTGGAAACTTAGGTGGTCGGGGCTTGTGAGGAGCGCCGCCACCCACCTTGGTAGGCAGGAAAGCGCCCCTTCCTTCAACATCCACCCGGATTTCGCTGGAAGGAGCAGTGCTGGGATTACCAAATATCCCGAGCCCTGCGCCTCCTACACAATAGCCGACCAGCATGGAGACAACAAGCGTTTCTCCGCCCTGGAGGTGTGCGGCTCCTCCTGCACCACGGGCAACACGATGCCCACGTTTGTGATCGCCGCATCTTCTTGGGGCCCAGACCAGACTCACTCCCCAAGCATCAGCATGAGCATTTGGCATCACCAACCTCAAGCTAGGGCCCGGGGCCTAGCCCCGGACTCTCCCCTTCAGCATAACCAGAAGAAATCAGAGGGTGCAGGAAGAGAGGTGTCACTACAAAAAAAGACACATCCGTGACATTTTGGGCCGAATGAATTTTTTTTCTGTCATGCTTATGACACTTCTATGATGATAATTGTGACAAAACCCGGTATCATCATAGATGTGTTGGGCTCCTACTTCTATGACAAAAAACCATGATAGAAAATGGGCTTTTCGTCCTGGGCGGGCTGGAGACGCACCTGCATGACATTATTTGGGCCGTCCATGACGAAAAAAATTGTGGTAGAAGCGAGGGCGAGGAAAATTTCGGGAAGTTCCAGGTTACGGTGGGTGGTCAGGGCCGAGCGATGCACGGGGGTTTGGGTGCTTCTCTCATACACGTACGCATGTGTGTGCGAGGCATTGCGCTCTAACTGAACCCGAGCGAGGCGTTGGCTCTAACTGAACCCGAGCGATTGCACTAGCTACGTTACTGAACCCCGATCGATCCCTTGCTGTTAACTGAACCCAAGTGATGCCTTCGCTACTGCTGCTAATTGAAGTCGATTGATGATGCCTCTTGACGAACAGTTCCGGTGGGGGTTGGATGAACATGATCCGCGTGGTAGTAGAGGATGTTGCCGCTGGATGAACATGACCCCAATCGAGGAGGTGGGGGACGATGAACAGTAGCTGGTGTAGGGACATCGTACGTGGAGGGCTGGTTGAACAGGACCCCATGGAGGGATGGTTGGATAGTAGCCAGTGGAGGGCTGGATGAACAGGACCCCATGGAGGGCTGGATAAATAGTAGCCGGTGGAGGCTCGATGAACAGGACCCCATGGATGAACAGTAACTGGTGGAGGTTGGAGGAAGTCGATAGTGGATGAACACTAGCAGGTGGAGGCTGGAGGAAGTCGACAGTGGATGAATAGTAGCCCATGGAGTCCCGCTTTGCGGTACGCCACACCCCTCCCGACAAAGAGGACCCACATTTCGACTGTAGGAGGTCGAAGAGAAGTCTGTTTCCTCCATTTTGCGGTACGCCACACCCCTCCTGATCAATAAGATCCCTCGTTTCAGCAGTTCCGTCCAAGCCGATTGGCTCCCGATGAACATGATGTATTCCGTTGCCTCCCGATGAACACGACGCATTCGGTTGCCTCCCCATGAACAAGATGTAGTTTCTCCCCGACCTACCAGGTTTGCTTCCGATGGACAGGACATCGTTGCTGCCCTCCGTGGCCCCTCCATGTACACGAGCCCTAGCCATACGTATGCGCGAGTACGCGTTCGAGACCCCGCCCGTATGTACGTACATGGCCATATTTTTGGCATCTGTCTATACGTGTGTGTACATGGTTTGGACTGGACTGCCTGAACTGCTACCGCTCCTTACACGGCCACGGTTCATCGTGGCAGACAGACCAATCGATCGATATGTACAAGACAACGCTACGTACACTTCGACCGGGTGAGTCCCAGCTGTCAGGGAGGATAAGGACGCACTTCCTTGCGTGTGAAGATATAGCTAGTGGGTCCCAGCTGTCAGGGGGAAGAATTACTTTTTTGCCTGTAATAAGGACGCACTTCCTTGCGTGCAAACATGTAGCTGGTGGATCCCAGCTGTCAGGGGAGGAAAGCATTATTTTTTAGGGTAAAAGGGATGCAGTTGCATTCATGCGTCCATGGGCGTGGTGCCTCCCCACTGTCAGCCTCTCCACATACAGTCATCTTCTGATGACTCTCGTTTGTTGACCACATTGACCACACTGTGTAGAGCGCACCAAGCTGGTGGACGACGGCGAGGCCCCAGACTGGAATGCCCCGGAGATTGGGATGACGCGGTAGTGGATTCACAGACGGAGAGGAGTCAGAAACTTGACTGGTTCGGGTGCAGGGTGAGCCTACACTCGGCAGAGAATAATAGGAGTTGCGGAGGAGTGGAGGGATGGCCTGGCCATTGGTGGGTAGCATTTCTCTACGAGGCGCGCAAAACAGCAGCGCTGGAAGCTGGAGGCTGGACAGGCGGTCCCGACAACGCTAGGGGAAGAAGACGAGAGATTGAAGAAGAATGCTGGCCATTGGATGTGAATCCAACGCCTTGCTTAGGCTTGGACCTTTGTGTTTTTATTTTTTGCGGAAGTGCTTAGGCTTCAACCTACTGGCCTACATGCCAGCCAGTCCGTTTGGTTTTTAGTCCATTTGGTGGGTTGGGTGCAACAATGATGTAGTGCCTATGCAGGCCGTTTATATATTCTGGTAGAATTTAAAGCCCTTTTGATGTTTTCTCAAATTCCACGGACTTGGTGGGCTGGGTGAAAATATCATGTTGGGCTAGATGGAGAAATGTTATAAAAACATAAACACATGCATTGCACGTCTTTTACTGCATTGGTCAGTAAAATCTTTGCAAGCTTATGTACGCAATCACTAGGAGTTAACTTGTGAAGTTGTATATAAAGAATTATTGTTATTATTTTGTAAGAACTTTCTATTTACAAAATAAAATATCATTTTAATTTGATGAGTTAACAGGACGTGGGGTATTATTATTTTTTAGGCTAGACGTGGGACAGTTGAGTTGGTTCCAGGGAAAAGTAATAGGAGAAAACTCAGATTACATCGAAAAAGAAAGTGGGAGAAAATTCAGATATAGGATTAATGAAAACAAAAAATAAAGGAAGTGGGAAGGTCTATAAAATGGTTGGACGGACGATAGGTTTGACGAAACCTTATGTTGTTTATATTATATATATATATATATATATATATGTAATAAAATAAGATATAAATATAAATATAAATATATATACTATTATAGAAGGGAAAACATGGTTCAGTTTTGCATGCTTATAGAAAAATAGCACTGAGTTGTGCGTCATCTTGAAAAAACAAACATAACTTGGGCTACTGATGTTATAGACAGGCTAGGCTGGGAGGCCCATGGGCCGCTTGGTACCTGCTGGATCCAAAAAAAGTTGAAACATGTCGTGGGTTGCGCATGTTAAACTACAAAACCTAGGCCATGTACCTGGTGGGCCCGGGACTGTCAGCCTCTCGACGGACAGTCATCTCTCGATTCCTCTTGTTTTGCTAACCATGTTGGGAATGACAGACGCAGCGCCACGGCGAGAGCAGCAAGGCGGAGGACGACGTCGAGACCTCAGACTGAACGAACCGGAGCGGGGGAAGACGCAGGCGGAGGGGAGTACGAGGGTTGACTTGTTCAAGTGCAGGGTTGGCCGGTGGAGCTGCCGCCGCCGGACAATGTGTGGGAGTAGAGTGGTGGCCCGGCCAACGCCACAGGCTATGATGGGTCACCGAGGCATGCGTGGCAGCGCTGCCAGCCACTGTATAGGAAGAGGATGAAAGATTGAACGAAATAAAGAAATACAAATGGATAGGTAGTTGGTCCCAGATGTCTGTGTACGAGACCTGCTGGCTCCACCTGAGAAGGGGAATATGTACGAAGGAAGGAGATTCAAAGCATGGAAGCCCAGTGAACTAGTTACATACATAAGCAAATAGCTAGTAGAAAAAAAGTAAATAGGTTAATTGGTTCTTAGATGAAATATTTCGGAGAAAACAGATAATTACGACACATAGGCTAATGCATGAAACACCCATATGATAAAGGTTCTTAAACTGATAAAGTACACCATCTAGATGTTCCTGGCATGCTTAATCATGACACTGTAGTTGTTCATGTAGTCGTCGGTTACGGGAAGCAGACACACCCTCATGTCCAAGATCCGCCTGTACATGTCGTAGCATGCGTATGCGTCCTTGGATGCGTAGGTTATGTATGCTAGATTCAGAGGTACCTCCCACGTGTTCAGGTCCTTGGTATTGTTGTCTTCTTTTATGTTGGCATAGCAGGGGTAGATGATGGTCTTGGTGAGGTCAACCACGGAGTCCTTCTCCTGCCCGTTATCGATGATCTTTTATTGCTTCTGGATGTCGACAAGCTTGTTGCACTAGATGGCCAAATCATCGCGTTCTTCCTTCTCTCCAGCGTAGCGAAGGTGCAGTCGGCGCTGCCGATGAAACGGGCTAATGCTCCAGAACCTCTAATGGCCCTATAGAAGTGGTAGACGGGAACCTCATCCAGCACACATACCTGGGCGACGGCGATCCGCTGGTCCGTGTCAGGAGACGAATGGATGGGCACAAGGTCTAGTCCTTCGACCTTGTGGTTTCTTGTCCTGTAGGTACTGCTTGAACTCGTTGAGTCAGAGCTTCACCGAGTCTGGATCGTTGGTGTACATCACATTCAACTTGGTGCAGCCATGGGACTGAATGGAGAACTCAAACGTGAACTCCTTGCTGAAGTCCATATCCAGCTGACTCACCCCTTGGATTGCCATTGGAGTCTCTTCAAGTGAACTCAAAGGTGAACTCCTTGCTGAAGTCCATATCCAACAGGTCATTTTCAGCTCTTGGGGAACTGGATTCAACAGTAAACTGAGTGTGTACAGGCGACAACAGTTACTACCCCTCCCTCGCCCACTGCACACCCGGCAGAACATGCACCCTTGGCGCATTCAAACGCCTTCATTAAGAAACTATTCCGACCACACATCGGTTCACGAGCGGGTCTGTATTGGAACTGTAATAACATGTGTTAGTGGTCACTTTACTTAAATTTAATTACCTTTAATTAAAATTTATTCTTAAAACAAGAAATGTATTGGCTCGTTCTATCAGTGCCATAGGATCAACATGCAGAACAATTAGAATTATTATTCTCACGATGCACACGATCAGCACATTTGCCACACTTCCACAAAAACAATACTACCAAGTTTGAACACTTTGTTATGGTTGTTGTCCTCTGCATCATCATGTCGTGTTTCCCAGCTTGCAAGATTCAGAACCAACAAATAATATTCAAATAATAAGTACAACAAAGATGCCTACACATCTCATTGATTCCCAGCTTGCAGGATTCAGAACCAACAAATAAGATTCAAACAATAAGTACAACAAAGATGCCTACACATCTCATTGATTCCCAGCTTGCAAGATTCAGAACCAACACATTAGAGCCTTTTGATAAAGTGAATATCAGGATTAAATCCATCTTGGCTAGCCGTGTCATACAACCCAAGAACTTGGCGAATGCTCTTGACCAACACAACATATGTAGTTAAGTATTCCTGATTGCACAGATAAGAAAGAGCATGGTTACTATAATAGTGGCACTAGTTGAAGTAAACTTTATTTCCAAAATGAGAAAAGATTGCGATAGAATAGCTTTATTTAAAAATACAACATTAGCACAGTATAACAAAACACAATCATGTTGATAAAGGACAGTACTGACCGGTGTGAGGGGCACTATGCCACCACGACTCGAAGTGGTGAACCTTCAAATCCACTTGGATGAGGCCAGCCTGGAGATCCATGATTTAATTCATGCGCCTTTTTCTGCAGTTCACCTGAAATGAAGCAACTATTGCATCATTCAGCTAGCAAGAAGTACGTGCTCTCGTGAGATGGCAGGTTCTTGTTTAGTAGTTGCACTAAAATTGAGCAACATTAAGGTTGGCCGTCCTGCTCATGTAAGGTGCAACTATAATTTGCTTATCCTTTTGTGTAGTTCCACTAAAATTAAGTGCCATTGTGGTGACAGTGACGACTCATCTTGCAAAGGCTAATAAAATGTTGCACGAGATTACCAGCAACATTTCATGGAGATTTTGGAAACTCCAGTCGCCATTTTGTGCAGTTCCACCAAAATTGAGAGATGTTGCCCACGTTACATTTTAGTCTGCACAAGGCGCTCATTACAAAAAAGTGTTTTGTGCATTTCACCAAAAGGTCACAATAGCAACAAGGTGAAATGGATATCCCTATCTGCACACAATGATAGAAAGAAAATAGTTCCTGGTCAACAACAAGATGCAAAACATAGACGAAATGAAAAGAAGCATCTTGATTATGTTCATGGCAATCACGCAGGGACAGTAGTAATTTTAAAACATCAGCAATGCTTCATGTTACCAGAAGCATTACGATCAACAATGACATTCATCAAATATGGGATTACTTTAATGGTGGCATTGCTTGTTTACCAGATACAATAGATCAACAACAGCTAAAGAGTTGGTTTAAGGGCATGGGACCATGGGGACACCAGGACACTCAGCAGCGTAAAGAAGCAACTTACTTATCGTACTGGGAAAAACAGCAGCAGTACCATTTGTAACACAGTTTAATTGCATCTTATCACTTGGGGCATTAGACTAACATTAACACTGGTTAGACATGTCCTTAAGGTAACAGTGTCATCGCTTCATTTTACATGCGCCCTTACATTAACAACAGGAAAAAGTTGGTATAAGGACATGCAATAGTGGACGCATCAGCACAATGTACCTACAAGGAGGCATAAAGTGGTGAAGCCGAGTTTGTTCATACTCTGTGAGGGCAACAAATCTAATCCTGTGGACTTTTTACTATGTGAGGGCAGCAAATCTAATCCTAGACATACTCTATTGACTTGTCCACCAACCGCCATCCTTTTTTCAACCAAATAATAGATCTATTCCTTATCCAGTTTGTACTGCCTTTTCTCTTTATTTCCCTTTTGAACCAAGAGACCAGTTGGATATCCAATCTTACTTTCCCCCTATTATTTCCTCTTTGAATCAAGTCCTAGATTCATGCTACGACTTTCCCCCCTTTCTTCGTTGTTTGAACCAAGTCCTAGTTTCGACTGCATGAAGTAGCTCCCGCGCCACCCCACCGCCCCTCCCTCCTCGAAACCACTCCCTACCACCGGTCCGCCGCCATCCTGGCCATCCCTCTAGCCCCCTCCCCCCCCCCCCCGTGCAGACCTTTTTCTCCGGCAATCCCCACGCCACCGCCCCACCACCGCCCCCCACAGCTAGCGACCACTGTCCCTACCCTGAACCCTAAGATAGATAGTAGGGTACCTCTCCGCAAGCCCCCCTCCCCACTGCGGCTCGTTCTTCCTTAACTCCGACGAGCCCCCCCCCCCAACCCCCTGAAAATTGACTGACCCAAAAGTCGATTCAGTCGACTGAAGTGTAGCTAAATCAAAAAGATGTACATGTAGATATGTGAGGGGCTGGGGTAGTAGAGCAAGGCCGTTTTGGAAGAACTTATACATGAGGGTCAGCGGGATGTCGATGGCGGCAGGTTGGATCTGCGCATAATACGGCAGGGAGGAAGAAGGGTCGGAGGACCTCCCGAGTCGGTGCTGTGTCGGAGAGAACGGCACAGGCAGACGATTAGGACACACTGGCAACTGTGGGTTTCCTCCCTCGCCGCTGATGACCGCGTGAACGATGCACTAGTCCTCTACACACACCGGCCGAAGGGATCCGGCCGGATCTGTGACTAGCGGTGAGCAGAGAGAAAACGTTGATACCGATGTCTTGTCCTAGTAAAGCAAGCGCTCAGGCCCTTGCCTATATATATAGTGGAGTGATTATCTTTTTATCTCCACAACAAGCGTTTCAATTTGTGTACGTGGCATTAAAGAAAAGAAACTCTCTATTTAACGTGACTAACTGTACGACTCCTACTTACTAGTACAGTAGTAGTATTGTTTCATTGTGCTCCCCGGCCCTCCATTCATTGAACAACCCCACAGGTGAATAAACATACAACACTATTATTTATACAGAACAAACAAGCATGAACTATTTTGGCTTTGAGATATTGATGGTACAGTTTGACCACATTGCATCAATGGACTCAGTACTTTGAAGTAACCTATACGTATATGCACGGTTTACATTCTGAATCGCTAGCTAGAGCTCGAACTGTATTTGTTTACATGTACCACATTTTTTTCTTTTGGTTTTCTGCTCCATGGCGCAATTCATCGATACAAAATTATACTATGAGTAGTTAAAAGTTGAGGGCAGGGCTTTTCCCGGGCAGTACGCGCGGCAGTTTTCGTGTAGACGGTTTGACAGAGAGACGAGGAGGGTGAGGGAGTAGCGGATTCAACTTACTGCTGGAAAGGTAGGGTTGTGCAATTTGACGGCGCGTTACTGCTGGAAAGATGGGGTCTTGTGATATGACTACTCACTATAGTCATGAATTACTGGCGCTACGACCGGGGTGATGCCCCCCATCCGTTGCCCACTCTAATCTGGTGCATGACACGTCGACCCAGATGCTGGCTCTCCCACATGTCGGCGAAGTACGTAAGAAGGAGAAAAGAATCATGCGGTATATATAGTGTATATACTAGTACTATAACTCACGTCAGAGGAGTGCTAACCACGGCAGCCCAGTGAACCAGCAGGCGATAGGCCAGAGAAAAGAATGTGGTGATATGGCCATAATAAACAATGCGCTACAGTCTAGTCTGTAGCATGTATAGTACTACTCCTCTTCCTCCTCATCTCGGTTCATCGCCATCATACTTTCCCCATTACTGTGTTTTCAGTATCCTGCGAATCAAAGAGCCCTTAGACTGGTTTAGGTCCTGTCATTTTTTATAAATGTGTTATGTCCAAAATTAATGAACGTGCTCCTGTTTCTATGAAATAATCTAGTTTGCATGTAGTAATTCATTTATTTATTTATTCTTCTGTGGGGGGTTTGCATGTAATTCATGAGGTCTAAAATGTAAAGTATGTCGACATGGTCGCATATGCTCTGAGTCGTGCATGCACTACGACCCAGATGCTCTAAGTCCCACATGTCAGCAAAAGGGAGCACGTTGAAATAAAGGAGTACATATAGGAGGATAAATGTGTAAAAAAATATGTTCTATGAAGTGTAGCTGTGGTTTGAAAAGGATACCTAAAGTGATGATAGGTATAGGTCGCACGCACCAAACTAGTGGTACTAGATGTACGACTACTTTTTCCATCAAAAAATAAAAAAAGAGGTATGAGTACTCAGTACTCCTATTCTATCAACACAAGTCCAATCTAACAACAGCGTCCGTGCTACAGCTAGCTCTTCTCCCTCATTTCTCTCGTCTAATTCCAACTCAGCTGACACGCGGTGGGCGGGGTAGGGATTTGCCGATGGTCGGTTTGCTCAGCTGCGGCCCGACCTCACAGTGAAAATGTCACGACTGGAGAATGGAGCGTACGCTCCGTTGGTAAAGCGCGGGCGTTGCTAGCCAGCCCACTAGGGTTTGAGTCTCGGCTCGAGCGCTTGGTGCTCACGAAGTTTTCTTTTATAAAAAATGCCAACAAGCTAGTCTAGCTCGCGTTGGTCTCATTTTTTTTAAAAATGTTACGACTAGAATAATAGTGCATACACTAATAAAACATTAAGGCCATGAGGCGATGCAGTGCTGGTTATAGGAGGCAAGAAGAAAGATGCATCCATTAACGACATCCACCTCCTCGACTCAGGGCGTCGGCCCACCGAACGGCGGCTAAGTAGCAGCGGCTTTCGTGGCCAGGTCGACGTGCTTATGAACAATGGCTTCCAAAGATTCCAGCCGCTAGAAGAAGGACAATGACTTTCTGTCCTCGCTGGCCTTGTAGTGGCCTATGTAGACAATTTCCTCATAGACGTGGATGTGCAAGTCGACGGTTTCTTGCATGGGGAGGCGCTACACGGTGAGTGCGGCATCGAGGTGCACATTCTTCGTCGCGACCTCCAGCACTTGCAGGGCCATCAGGTCTTGAAAGAGTTCTTCACCATGGAGGCCGATGAGGGTGGCAGGCAATGAGGAGCCTGGGTGCACGGGTTGGAGCAGTATGACAAGGTCGTCCGTGCGCTTCTTGACGGCGGTGAACTTGCGGATGGAGCGGGCCATCATGTCATCCATGCGAGAGGCAAAGCTGGCATTGGCGAGGGCTATGATGACGGCGGTCTCCAGCACCGTCTGGAAACATTGCATGGTGCGGGGCAGCAGGCCGGCGTCTTGGACGATCTGGCACAGTCGACTGCCACTCTCGTCCATCGCCTCCTTAGGTGCTTGTGGCTTCTGGTCACTTGGCCTTGGATTGGAGTGAGCAGTGTTGCACAGAGACTAGGAGTCGATGGACTGGAGTGGTGGGGCCCATTTATATGAGAGTCCAAACTCTATTGCATTCACATCATGCGGGCTCTATTTTGCTTCTCCATTTAATTCCCTCTGCATGCTAATTAAGGATGCATCATTGACCGTTCAACCTCCCGGGAACCGCTACCCTCTCCCTCCTTGGCATTCAAGCCATATCAATGTAAATGTGGGTCAAGAAGAGATTAGTCATTTACTACATTGTGCACCACGACCGTGTGGGGGGTGCGACGCGAACGGCACATGCATGATGTACTTGTTCCACTTTCTCATTTTGAACTCGTGACTTGTAGTAAATTGGTTGTCGCGCCAATATATACAGCACTCCATCCATGTAGGTTGGGTTGCTGAAGTCAAAATTAGACAAAAAACATGATCGTGACGGACAATTCTACCTCCGTCCTGGTTTATTGCTCCCCGTCGTAATCTGTGCCAAATTTTTGACCATAAATTTGACTAACAAATGGTTCATGCATGTCACCAAAATTATATCATTGAAAACTATGTTCAAATAGAAATCAAATGATATAATTTTTGTTGACATGCACTAACATTTTGTCAGTTATATCTTTGGTCAAAATTTAGCACAAATTACAAAAGGGACTAATAAACCAGGACCTAGGTAGTACACGAGGTTGAAGACAGTGATACTACATATAATCAACGTCAAATAAAAGCAAGGGATCACACATGTCATTTACGACTAGAATAAAAATGCCATACATTAATAAAACATTAAGGCCACAAGGTGACGCAGTGCTAGTTACAGGAGGCAAGAAGAAAGATGCATCCATCCACGACGTCCACCTCCTCGACTCAGGGCACCGGCCCATCGAATGGCCGCTAAGTAGCAGCGGCTTTCGTGGCCAGGTCGACGTGCTTCTGAACAATGGCGTCCAAAGATTCCAGCCACTAGAAGAAGGCCAACATCTTTTTGTCCTTGCTGGCCTTGTAGTGGCCTATGTAGACGATTTCCTCGTAGACGTGGATGTGTAGGTCGACGGTTTCTTGCATGGCGAGGCACTGCGCGGCGAGCGCGGCCTCGAGGTGCACATTTTTTGTCGCGACCTCCGGCAGCTGCAGGGCCACCAGTGCTTTAAAGAGGTTGTCACCTAGGAGGCCGGTGAGGGTGGCACGCAACAAGGAGCCTGGGCACACGGGTTGGAGCAGTACAACAAGGTCGTCCGCGTACTTCTTGACTGTGGTGAACTTGCGGATGGAGTCGACCATCATCTGGCACATGCGAGAGGCGAAGCCGGCGTCGGCGAGGGCTATGACGTCGGTGGTCGCCAGCACCGTCTGGAAATGTTGCACGGTGCGGGACCGTAGGCCAGCGTCTTGGATGATCCGGCACAACCAACTGTCGCTCGCGTCCATCGAAGCCATGGGTGCTTGTAGCTTCTGGTCACTTTGTCTTGGTCTTGGATTGGAGTGGGCAGTTTTGCGCAGAGACTAGGAGTAGATGGATTGGAGTGGTGGGGCACCCTTAGGAGAGTCCAAACTACATTGCATTCACATCGTGCTGGCTCCATTCTACTTCTCCAATTACTTACTTCTACCTCTGCATGCTAACTCAATGCGGAGGCATCATTGACCGTTCAACGTTTTGGGAACCGTTACCCTCTGCCTCACTGGCATTCAAGCCGTATCAATGTAAATGCGTGTCAAAAATAGACTAGTCGGTAGTTTTGTTTTGTGATGAACTAGTGAGTAGTAGTATACTCAATACTGTGCACCGCGACCAAGGCGGAGAGGAAAACGAGAGGACTACGTATTTATTTACGGTGTAGATTCACTCATTTTGCTCTGTATGTACTCATTTAGGGTGTACTCCTAGTCACTTGTTGGAATATCTAGAAAAGCAAATACTCCCTCCATTTTTATTTACTGTGCATATTAGAGTTGACTAAAGTCAAATTTTCATAAAGTTTGACCAAGATTATAAAAAAATAATGTAAACATTTATCATAAAAAATAGAGTATATGTGATGTGAAAGTACATTCAATAATAAATCTAATTGTATTGGTTTGTTATTGCTTATGTCAATATTTTTTTTATAAACTTGGTCAAAGTTTATAAAGCTTGACTTTTACCAAATCTAATACCCGGACTAAATAAAAACCGAGGGAGTAGTCCCTCCTTTCTGGTTTATAGGGCTATACTATTAAGAGAAAGTACAATAGTGGGCTTATTGCCTGCTTACATGGCAATTTTGTCTCATGCAAGAGCCTGGCTATATGCGTGCTCCAAGGCTCCTCACCACGCCCCACCCCTACACAAAGACTGCCACGCTAGCGTTCGCAACTGCCACGTTCAGGTTGCGCTTGGATCTTTGCCTCTTTAAGAAGACGAACAATGATATTACTACTTATACATTATCGAATCAACTTCTGCATGTCCGTCCACCGCATGCGGGAGGGATAGCTTGTTATAGTAAGCAAACGTTTGTCCTCGTCTACGAGCCACCACGTGCATGGGTGAGGGATAGGGCGTGTAGTAGTAAAATCAAGCTTCTCCTTGTTGTACAAGTTGACGTGACACATCATAGCACTAGCCCCACATGCTAGCCTCTAAACTTGGCTAAAAGACCAGTAGTGTACAATATATTTGCTGCATCCTCTAACATTTACCCCACCACAAATTAAACTATATATTCCTGTCTTGACCAGATGAGCATGCAAACTACAATCACCAGGATGACAGGTAGGGCCAGAAGATTATTTTAATCAAAAATGCTTCAAGATGGCCTCCTAGCATGGAGCCGACTCCAACGTTTTTAAGCTTAGAGGCACGGTACACGCTATCCTAGACTACCTCCCCTACACATGAAACTGCCACACGAGCATCCGGGTTGTGCTTGGCTCTTCACCTCTTCGGGACGTCGAACAATGATGGTACTACTGCAATGGAGTACTACTAGTATGCTTCTGGCCATCTGACACCAAATGAACTATTGCATGTCCATCGCGTGCGGGAGGGAGAGCGTGTAGCGAAAGCTTCTCCTAGTCCTGCGAGTCACCACGCTCATGGGCGAGGGAGAGGGCATTGTAATCAAACTTCTCCTAGTTGTATGAGTTGACGCGACACATCAAAGCAGTGCACTTGATATATTTAAATAATTTGCGTTTACCGATGCATTAATTACAATGCATGCATGCACGTCGTGAATTTCCTTTTGATACTGTACTTGCATGTGTTGACTCCTTGAAATAGTATGAATATGTGATGTAATGCCCCGACCCTAAAGCGAGAGATAGTTGTGCATGAGGAGGGTCAGATCGTGCCAATGGAATAGGACTCGACGATGGAGCTCTCTATGGTCTCTATGGACCTCACCTTGCTCCACTGCCCCTTGTTCCTCCGCCCCTTGAAGCCTCCAGTGTATGAGGTTTGAATACACCTCGTCCATTCGCCTGATCGAGCAAGGTGTAGGTTTCTTGATTGATGTGTTGTTCAATTGATTTGTGCAGTGCAAGGGAGGGTACCTGGCCTGCGTGGACTGCCGCGGTGAGCGCCCCGGGAACCAGCGACAGTGCCAGAAGTGCGACGAGGCGGCGGCTTCGACATGCGGAACACGGCGATGGAGGCGGTCCTCTCCTCAGTGAGGGGGGAGTGCCCGCATGAAGGCTGTGGGCTCTATGTCACTTACCACAAGCTCGCCGATCACCAGAGCGTGTGTCTGCTCACGCCCTACAAATGCCCCATGCCCGTCTATGGCTATGAAGGCCTGCCGCCGACGCTCTCCCACCACATCAGCACCATGCATCCCATGCCCGTGCACATGATCTAGTACGGCAAGGTGCTCCAGCTATAAGTGCCCGTGTCGGAGCCACGACTCTTGCTATTCGCGGAGGAGGACGGCCACGCGTTTTTCTTGGTTGGCGGCGTGCTCGACATTGGTGCGCCTATCACCCTATTGGTCGTCTGCATCAGAGAAGGGGCGTCCCCACTGCCGCACTACGCGGCCAATCTGTGGGTGAACGGCCCGCCGGGGGAGCTGAAAGGCAGGACCGACGCCGTCAAGGTGGAAATCGAGGTGACAAGCAGCAAGGATCGTGGCGACGTCGACGTGCAGGAGCTGACCTTCTTCAGAGTTCCACCCAAGCTGTTTGTCGGGGCTGGGTTGTCGAGGACGGTGTCCCTCCACATTCATATTGAAAAGCTCACCTCCTAAATGATTCTACAGTGCCTTCTGCTTATCTTAGTAATATTCTAATATAGGGGTTAGCTCGGTCTACTTTAGCTTAAGGGAACGTGGGTTTTGGTGGCGACGCGGCAATTACTTCAACATCAAATAAGTAGTTAAAGTAATTTCCAATAGTCGAACGAATATTTTGTGTCTGTTGGATATAAAGATCCTTTGGGTAAGAAGTATAAGTAGCTTATATGCTTGTTTGTTCAGGAAGTGTTGCATCCTTGTGCGAGTTGACGCGACACATCAAAGTAGTAGTACTACTAGTAGTACTAACCCGACTGCGCACCAGGCAGACGAAGCTTCATGTCGTGTTGGTTTAATTTGCGGCCCGCACATTAACCAAAACCTCGCGCCTCCAGCTTAGCCTCCGCGTTTTAAACTTCTCAATCTCAAGGCCAAGGAGCAAAGGGAACCTATGATAGAGCAAATCGGATGCTTGATGTCGGCGTTCTTGGAATGGGGGTCCCCAGACTTGCCTGTCTGCGGCCTGCGGCGTGGCTCACTCGGTGGCCCAGTACAGCCCGTCTTCATCAACCAACACTCAAGACCCTCGCGAGGGGCCAAGCCTTGCAGGGTGGACGACACAAGGCCTCCTCAGGAGTGGCCTCACCAGGCAGGCTCGCGAGGAGGCGGAGAGATCACGGCAAGGGGTACTGTCGGTGTCAAAACCGGCGGATCTCGGGTAGGGGGTCCCGAACTGTGCGTCTAGGCGGATGGTAACAGGAGACAAGGGACACGATGTTTTTACCCAGGTTCGGGCCCTCTCGATGGAGGTAAAACCCTACTCCTGCTTGATTAATATTGATGATATGGGTAGTACAAGAGTAGATCTACCATGACATCGGAGTGGCTAAACCCTAGAAGCTAGCCTATGGTATGATTGTTGTTCGTCCTACAGACTAAAACTCTCTGGTTTATATAGACATCGGAGAGGGCTAGGGTTACACAGAGTCGGTTACAATGGGAGGAGATCTTCATATCGTATCGCCAAGCTTGCCTTCCACGCCAAGGAAAGTCCCATCCGGACACGGGACGGAGTCTTCAATCTTGTATTTTCATAGTCCAGGAGTCCGGCCAAAGGTCTTAGTCCGGCCATCTGGAAACCCCCTAATCCAGGACTCCCTCAGTAGCCCCCGAACCAGGCTTTAATGACGACGAGTCCGGCGCGCAAGTTGTCTTCGGCATTGCAAGGCGGGTTCTCCTGCCAATTCTCTGTATCCGTCGAATAGTTTCCGGCTTCTAGTGCGTGCTGTCCTCCTCGGCTTCTGTGCCCCGTTCTCAGGAGGGGTCTATTTATCAGGTGGGCGGAGCCGAACTATGGCGCATCGCCGGGACCGGATATCTGTCCGACACCCCAAAGAGGGCGTCTGAAGACTGGCCCTAGGAGTGGTTTTATATAGATGACGTCCCCCTGCCGGACCCTGTACGGATCGGCCTCCCCGAGTTCAATAATGCCCCGTTGAAGAAGCGCCTAAGTTGGCGCCCACGGAACCCTCAGAGGGAAGCTGACAGGGACGTCCTGTACCCGATGAGACGGATAAGGTTGTTGGCTCATTCCAGACTGACCATGATTAAGGTCATGGCTATATGCATTACGCGAGGGGTGCAGCCACTTCAATACAGAGGCCACCCCATGTGGGAATTCAACGGGGAGGATGACGCTACTCGATGCGGTCGCAAGGGGCCAGATTCGGTCGCCACTTTAACAAGAATCTTATCCGCTTTGTACAAGGGGGAAGAGGAAGAATTCCTCCGTGTCAACCCGGAAGGCGGATTCTCCATGTACAATCCTCCTAGTTGGGTGAGCGGACACTTTCACTTGCCTATCTGTTTTTGAAATTCCCGTAGTTGAGTACTTAGACTAGTAATGTTTAAACGCAGGAGCTGCGCCAGGCTGTGAAGGAAATAAATAGCCTTGCTCCACAACCCGAGGACCCGGAGCGGTCCCTCGATCCGGACTCCCAAGAAGATCCGGACTTATGCATGGAGTTGATTGATGGAGTATTTCATCAATTGAGCAAGGATAACTCCTTAGTGGCCATCACGGCCGACTATCCCGGACTACTTCCAGCCTCCAAGGTAACTAAGACCGAAGTCCCAGTATTCTCATGCTTTATCTTGCATGTCGTGTATCAACAGCGTTTCGCAGGGTAAATCCTTGAGGCGGAAGGCCGAGCCCACGGTGGGCAGCCAACAAGGGCCGCTGAAGCCAGGCGGGCCAAAAAGAAGTGCAGACCAGATCGAGATTCCGGCGCAACGGTATGGCGTGCGAATTTAACTCCTAGGGTTTATGCCCTTGAGTCTTGCTAATGCTCGTGATTTTCTTAGAAAGAAGAGAGCCCGGTGGACTATGTACGCCGGCCAAGGTTCGAGGCCGGGTCCGGGAGCGGAGGCAGACACGGGACGCGCCTCAGGCGTTCCTCCGACAGAGGGCGCCGACGGGCTATCCACCAGTAATTCAGAGGTGGAGAGCACCCTGAACCACAGGCGTCGCCGGACTGTTCTTCGTGACGCGTGTTTTCCCCCAGAGGCGTTAGACGCCTTTAATACAGGAGATGCGTATCTCCGTGCTGCTCAAAATGGTCTAGCCAGAGCCACGGAGAAGTATGTGAAAGACATACAAGTGAGTAGAATTGAAGGTTATATATGTGAGTAGCCCCCGAGACTTGAAACACTGAAGATAACTGTTTGAAGGATCATGTCCTATGCAGTGTCTTACAAAGAAGAATACGCAATTGTCCCAGGAGCTCGAAGAGTGCAAGGCCCAGCTCGAGGCCGCATTGGCCACTTCAGAAAACGTCAAGGGGACGCCCGCAGGTAATATATGCTTCGAAAGGTACTTCCGTTTTGAAATGCGGCAGGCGTGCAATCCTGACGATAATAATGCAGATGAGGCCGGAGTAAATCCGGACAAGCAGCAACTCCTACGCCAACTAAAGGCTGGCAAGAGCGTGCTGACGAGGGTGAGGCAAGAGAAGAACAAGCTTCAAGATGCCAATACCCAGCTGGGCGAGGAGCTGAAAGATGTTCGTATTCAGCTGTCTTCTGCCATGAAGGAGAATCGGCGACTTCGACGCGGCATTTTTAGTAAGTGCTTGAACGAATCTTCGAAAAAAGAATTCGGCGAGGAAGTCAATTGACAGAGCTATGTCTGTAGGTCTGCTAATGGGTCGTCCTGCGGAGGAAATGCCCGGTTCATCGGGAGACCTTCTTCCCGAGCTGTTGCAACTAAACGAACGAGTTCGGCAGGCAATGCAAAGCGTCATCCAGGCTATGTGGCCATCCCTCTCCATGCCCGAAGGCCTTGAGGAACTTACCAAGAAGCTGGAGGGAGTGTGGCAGCGCTTCCGGTTGTGGAAGATATCGGCTTGCCGTCAAGGTGCCAGGGAGGCCTGGGCCATGGTGAAGACTCGGTACACGAAGGCTGACCCAAACCACATGGCCGAGGTCAGCCCTATAGGTCCGGACAGAAAGGAGATCCCGGTCATCTTAGCATATGGCCAGGTGGAGCTGGTTGCAAAGTATTCCCAACATGACTGTAAATTAGACCGCCTGTTGGATGGTACTGAAGAAGAATATGATGAGTCAGATTGACTCTATAAAAATGACATAAAAAATTCCTTCTAGCCAGATTGTAGATCGTTTGTCATTGTGGACCTTTTCACTTCGACCTCTGGACCCTATAGTCCGGAGTGTGTCCGAATACCCTCTCGATTATGTAAGAACCAGTGCATGCATGGAGACAAGGCGTAGGGGTCATAAGTGCTTTAGCAGACAAGTGCCCATCTAGTTATGTTATATTACATGGTTAGTAAGAAACATCTTCCAGGGAGAATAGTTCCGTTAGGGGTTCCTTTCCCTGGGAGACATGCCCTAAAGTGCATGTCCGAACTGCCAGAAATAGCAGAAAAGCATCTGGGGGCAAATGAATAAATACGAAAGATCATCTTTTAGTTCACCGACCGAATATTCCTTAAGAACGCTAGCTTTCGGCTCCACCCAGTCTGAGGTACACATCTGGCTGACCCGGCAGTAACAATCGCAGAGGTGCTCCCTTTACCACCTAGCCGAACGAACGGGAACATAGGGGTAAGCACAGGAGCCAGGCAACCCAGCTTGGCCAAAACTTAAGTCATATCGATGCATATAATGGTGTATAAAAGGTTCATGCGGAAGCATCACACATGTTTTGGGCATGAGGCCCGTTTTATATAAACTTCTTGGTAAAGAAGCCCCCAGGTATTATGAGTGCAGGTAGCGCGTCAGGTATGTGCGAATAATGCACAAGCAAGCCACTAAGGACTTGTGAGAAAAAAAGGGTAGGGAGAAGGAACAAAATCCCGGACTGCCAATAAAAATAAAAATAAAAAATAAAACAAAGGGACGGAGGAAGGAAATGAACACGGAGTCCGACGCTAGGCGTAGAACCTTCGTAGGCGTGCTGCATTCCATGGGTTCGGCTCGAGTCGGTTATCCGATGCGTTTCGCAGACGGTACGCTCCACCGGTCAGTACTTGGTCGATGATGAAGGGGCCCTCCCATTTGGGCTTTAATTTGTCCTTTTTCTTGTCCGGCAGGCGTAGAACTAGTTCGCCAATGTTATAGGTTTTGGCCCGTACTTCTCTGCTTTGGTATCTTCGAGCCTGCTATTGATAGAATGCGGAACGAGCTTTTGCCACGTCGCGCTCCTCTTCCAATGCGTCCAAGTTGTCCTGCCGATCGAGCTAGGCTTCTCTTTCTTCGTACATGCGCACTCGAGGTGAGTCATGGATTATGTCGCATGGCAGTACTGCCTCTGCGCCATATACCATAAAAAATGGTGTGAATCCGGTAGTGCGATTCGGCGTGGTCCGCAGCCTCCAGAGTACGGAGTCAAGCTCCTCTACCCAGTGCGTGTTAGATTCCTTGAGGGATCACACTAGTTTGGGTTTGATGCCGCTCATAATGAGATCGTTGGCCTGTTCGACTTGACCGTTAGTTTGAGGGTGATAGACTGAAGCATAATCGAGCTTGACGCCCATGTTTTTGCACCAAAGTTTGACTTCATCGGCCGTGAAGTTTGTGCCGTTGTCGGTTATGATGCTGTGGGGGACGCCGTAACGGTGTACGACCCCGGATATGAAGTCTATCACTGGTCCGGATTCGGCCGTCTTTACAGGCTTGGCTTCTATCCATTTGGTGAATTTGTCCACCATGACTAGTAGATATTTTTGCTTGTGGGTTCCTCCTTTAAGGGGTCCGACCATGTCAAGCCCCCAGACCGCGAAAGGCCAGGTAATGGGTATAGTTTGTAGGGTGGTAGGCGGCATGTGGCTTTGGTTGGCGAATAACTGGCAACCAATACATCGTTGCACTAAGTCCTGAGCGTCTGCCCGGGCCGTTGGCCAATAAAATCCGGTACGGAAGGCCTTGCTTACAAGGGCCCGGGCTGCGGCGTGGTGCCCGCCGAGTCCGGCATGAATTTCAGCCAAAAGGTCTCGCCCTTCCTCTTCGGAGATACACCTTTGAAGGACTCCGGTTGTGCTTTTCTTGTAAAGCTCTCCCTCGTGGACTTTGTAGGCTTTAGATCGCCGCACTATGCAGCGGGCCTCATTTTGGTCCTCGGGAAGTTCCTGCCTAGTCAGGTAGGCTAGGAACGGTTCTGTCCAAGGGGCAATGACTGCCATTATTGCGTGGGCTGACGGCGTTGTTTCGTTGGCGGAGCCCCCAACTGTGGCAGAATGTTCGGTGAGGGGCGGTGTAGTTGTGTCCGGGCTATTGTTTCCGGATTCTCCTTCCCATGATACGGATGGCTTGAACAGCCTTTCTAGGAAGATGTTGGGAGGGACGGCCTCGCGCTTGGTGCCAATGCATGCCAACATGTCTGCTGCTTGGTTATTTTCTCGGGCTATGTGATGAAATTCAAGCCCCTCAAACCGAGATGACATCTTTAAGATGGTGTTGCGGTAAGCTGCCATTTTCGGATCCTTGGCGTCGAAGCCTCCATTTATTTGGGATATTGCGAGGTTTGAATCCCTGCGGACCTCTAGGCGCTGAATGCCCATGGAGACTGCCATCCGGAGGCCATGTAAAAGGGCCTCGTATTCGGCTGCGTTGTTGGAATCCATATACATTATCTAAAGTACGTATTGGACTGTGTCTCCGGTTGGGGACGTAAGAACGACGCCAGCCCCCAGGCCAGCCAACATTTTGGAGCCGTCGAAGTGCATGATCCAGTTGGAGTATGCGCCGTACTCTTTAGGGAGTTCGGCTTCAGTCCATTCGGCGATGAAGTCGGCCAAAACCTGTGACTTAATAGCTCACCTTGGCTTGTAGGTTATGTCGAACGGGAGGAGCTCGATGGCCCATTTGGCAATCCGGCCCGTTGTGTTGCGGTTGTTTATAATATCATTAAGGGGTAATTTGGATGCCACTGTTATGCAACACTCTTGAAAGTAGTGTCGCAGCTTCCGGGATGCCATGAACACCGCGTACGCTATCTTTTGATAATGCGGGTACCGTGACTTGCATGGAGTTAGTACAGTGGACACATAGTACACTGGGTTTTGGAGGGGGAACTTGTGTCCGTCCGCTTCTCGTTCGACGACGAGCACTGCGCTTACAACTTGATGGGTTGCTGCGATGTATAATAGCATTGGTTCGCCCGTGTTGGGCGCGGCCAGGACCGGATTTGTTGCCAGTATGGCTTTTATTTCTTTGAGTCCGACTGTGGCGGCATCCGTCCACTCGAAGTGGTCGGTGCGCCGCAGGAGGCGATAGAGGGGTAATGCCTTTTATCCTAAGCGGGAGATAAAGCGGCTTAGAGCCGCCACGCATCCTGTCAGCTTTTGTATTTGTTTGAGGTCCTTTGGGGTATCCAATTGTGACAGAGCTCGGATCTTGGCTGGGTTTGCTTCAATTCCTCTACCGGATACGATAAAGCCCAAGAGCTTTCCGGCTGGTGCGCCGAAAACACATTTTTCCGGGTTAAGCTTAATGTCATATGTTCGGAGATTGTCGAACGTGAGCCTCAGGTCGTCTACTAGAGTATCGACGTGTTTTGTTTTGACGACCATGTCATCTACGTATGCTTCAACTATTTTGCCGATCTGGTTGGCCAGACATGTCTCAATCATGCGCTGATATGTTGCACCGGCGTTTTTGAGCCCGAAGGGCATCGTGTTGAAGTAGAATGGGCCGTATGGGGTGATAAATTCCATTGCGGCTTGGTCTGACTCTGCCATCTTGATTTGATGGTAGCCAGAGTATGCATCGAGGAAACACAATGAGTTGTGTCCTGCGGTGGCGTCGATGATTTGATCAATTCGGGGGAGTGGGAAAGGGTCCTTTGGACAGGCCTTGTTTAGGTCTTTGAAATCGACACATAGGCACCAAGATTTGTCCTTCTTTGGTACCATCACCAGGTTTGCTAGCCAGTCCGGATGTTTTATGTCTCTGATGAATCCGGCTTCCAGCAGTTTTGCTAGCTCCTCTCCCATGGCTTGTCTCTTGGGTTCGGAAAAACGCCGTAGGGTCTGCTTGACGGGTTTAAACCCTTTTAGGATGTTCAGGTTGTGCTCAGCCAGCCCGCGTGGGATTCCTGGCATATCTGAGGGATGCCAGGCAAAAATGTCCCAATTTTCTCGCAGGAAGTCTCTAAGTGCGGCGTCCACATCAGGTTTTCGTTGTGCACCGATGGAGGCCATTTTTGTAGGGTCCATTGGATGGACTTGGAATTTGACTATTTCGTCTGTTGGTTTGAAAGAGCTGGACTTGGATCTCTTGTCTAGTATCACATCGTCCCTGTCCACCGTGAAGCGCAACGCAGTTAGTTCCTCGGCCGCTAGGGCCTCGGATAGTGCCTCCAGGGCCAGTGCGGCTGTCTTGTTTTCAGCACGGAGCGCTATGTCCGGATCGCTTGCGAGAGTGATGATTCCGTTGGGTCCGGGCATTTTGAGCTTCATGTACCCGTAATGGGGTATGGTTGGAAAATTGTAAATACTTCTCGCCCTAGCAGAGCGTGGTATCTGCTGCTGAATGGGGCCACTTGAAACGTGACCTCCTCGGATCTGTAATTATCCGGCGTGCCGAACACCACATCCAGTGTGATTTTTCCTGAATAGCATGCTTCCCAGCTTGGAATTATTCCCCTAAAAGTTGTGTTGCTTCGCTCAATGCGGCTCCAGTCAATTTCCATTTTTCGCAGGGTCTCCTTGTAGATGAGGTTGAGTCCGCTGCCGCCGTCCATGAGTACCGTTGTAAGTCGGAAGCCGTCCACTATCGGACTGAGGACCAATGCGGCTGGTGCTCGGGCTGTCCGGAATTTTGGTTCGTCACTGGCATTAAAGGTGATAGCCGTGTCACTCCATGGGTTTATTGTTGCTACTTGGTAGACTTCGGCAATGTTGCGGAGCGTTCGTTTCCTTGCATTGTTTGATGTGAAGGTCTCAAAGACTGTCAACACCGTACTGGGGATGTATTCTTCGGGTGCTGGGGTTAAAAGCTCCTCGCCACTTCGGGCCACCTACCGTAGTATCCATCATGCTCTAAGGCTGTGCGTTGGTGTGGCTTCCCCTGAATTATGAATTTTACAGGGTCCATTGAGCCATCCTTCCAGTACGGTCCCGTACCCTGTAGAGGGTTTTTGTTTTTTGATGTTTGGCTCAGATGCCTGGCGATAATGCGCCCTTTTGTTTCGGACTTGTGTTATATTCGGGGCCGGATTGTCCCAGAATTTATCTTCGGTTTTCCGAATGCTTTTAGTCGCACAGTACTTTCGTACTATGGATGTCAGGTCGGTGAATCGTGTAATTTTGCGGCGACTTATGGCATTGAGGATTACAATGTCCGTGCAGTTATTACAGAAGAGCGAAATTGCTTCTTTTTCGCGGCAGTCCTTTATCCTGTTCATAACTAGGAGGAATCTGGCCCAGTAGTGGTGTACTGTTTCTCCGGGATCTTGCCGTATTAGGGATAAATCCTGTATAGTTGGGTGGGCGGGTGGAATTAAATCCGGAACCCTGCCCGTTGTAAGATTCAGGGGCCAAGCAGTTTCCGAATTCGGAAGCTTGCTTTCTTGGATATTATTCAATGAATCGGGCCTCCTGCCTGACTTTAGGTTCAGGGTTCGGGCGACATCCTCCCCTCCACGGGTATCCGGCTTGGAGGGATCGGGAATCCGGACACATCTGGTCCTTAGGGCGGGCGAAGACTCGCTGCATTGTTCTTCCACCACTTCGACGTGGTGGGTGATCTGGGGAGAGTCAATCTCTCTCTGATCGGGTTTAAGCCCAATCTGGTCGTAAACAGTAGCGACTCCCAGGGCCGTGATGCGATCCAAGATCTCGTTCAGGGAGAGGAGCTCCATCGGATCTAACTGCTCGGCGAGCTCCGAGCTGATGTGAAGATTGCTTTCGATGGCCCGAGAGGTCATCGTCGGCGCGGCGGCCGGACAGGCGGTCATCAAAAACCTGCCTAGCCGAAGAGTTTGGCCGACAGCCAAAGCTCCTTTAGCAACGACGCCGTCTTTAAAGACGGGATGCGGCATCCTTCCTGATGGTGACGACACAGTGGAACTCTCAATGAAAGCACCAATGTCGGTGTCAAAACCGGCAGATCTCGGGTAGGGGGTCCCGAACTGTGCGTCTAGGCGGATGGTAACAATAGACAAGGGACACGATGTTTTTACCCAGGTTCGGGCCCTCTCGATGGAGGTAAAACCCTACTCCTGCTTGATTAATATTGATGATATGGGTAGTACAAGAGTAGATCTACCACGAGATCGGAGTGGCTAAACCCTAGAAGCTAGCCTATGGTATGATTGTTGTTCGTCCTACGGACTAAAACTCTCCGGTTTATATAGACACGGGAGAGGGCTAGTGATGTAGGGTGGAACCCTATAGAGAAGATCTTTCACGAATTGGAGGTGGAATCCCCAAGAACAAGATGAACAAAGGAGGGAAAACAAGAGAAGCACTCAAGAACAAGTCAAATCACACATCCACTAGACAATCAAACACATAAGATCCACAAGGTACATGAACAACAAAGGGAAATAAGATACATGGTAGAGTTCATCCCAAATCCTATGAAGGAGATGAGGGCTTGATGATCTAGATCGATCCTTCCCACAAGGGGGTCTTGAGCTAGGTCACTTCAAGAGGAGGTCTTGATCTCCTAGTGGAGTGGATCCATGGAGCAAAGCTCTCATATGTCTAGCATATCCTTTGCTAACCCTAACAAATGGTCTAGGTACGGAATATATAGTCTTGGGAACGAAGTGGAGGAAGAGGGGCTCGGAGCGGAGATCATGGCCGTCCATCTTGGTGAGCCCGTGCACACGGGGTAAGTTGGGCCCGTGCGCACGGGGGTCCCGTGGGCACGGTACAGGCCCGTGCGCATGGGGTGCTCCAGCGCCAGCTCCCTAAGTAGTCCGTGCGCACGGGGTCTCAGGGGCCCGTGCGCACGGGGCCGCCTGGGACTTCCTTTCCAGCTCCTGTTGAGTTCCATCTTCTTCCTTGTGGCCTTGGGGTCCTTCTCCTTGGCCTCCGGGAAGCTCCTTAGCTGCTTGGCGGCGGTCGTCCTCGTACCTGAAGATGCACAACGTTCCGTGGTGAGGTAGCAGCCAAGTCCTATGGATATTCATGTAAATCTTGAAGAGGAGCGGGTTCACCTTAAGTCTGGTAGGTCCACTTGGGGCTTGATGTGCTATGAAGGTGTACATGGAGATGACCGTAGGATGCTCCGCATCATCTCCTCCCCCTTTGGAAAGATCCGACCTCGGATCGTAAACCGTATCGCCATGTACACGGTAGGCATGGATGTACCATAGGTCGATGTCGATGCCTTGTGAATCCTTCAAAATAAAAGAACATGAGAAACACTTGGAAAAACAAATGAGGTTAGTGCAAAAGCAAGACCTATCATTCGAGGGGCGAGATGCCCAACAAGTGTATGCATCATGCTCATCATAAGAAAGGACAAGGGAGCATTTTATAGTATGTAGGCATATGATGCGAGAACAAGTGTATGCATATTTGTCATCAACCCAAGAAAGCAAGTGATAGTGGAACATGGGTGATGCAACATAGCAAGCAATCATAGCAATCAAGTCAAGTATGCTAGTAGTGCGAAGATGCAACATACTAGAAGGAATCATGGCAATCATGTCATTGGTGCAAATAGTCGGCATGAATAATTCACAAGTCATAGCACAAGCATGAAAGCAAGATATGAGGACAATAGCATGGGGCACATGATAAACATGGCAATAGCAACAAGGATCTCCACCAAGCATGCAAGTACACATAGAGGTAGCATAATGATGCAACATGGGTAGATGCAAGCAAGGGTCACAATTGCATGGCAAAGGCATAGAAGCAAGCATATCATGCAAAGTGAACATGGTAAAATGAGCATAATGTGAGAAGTGGTAAATGGCCCATAGCCGTGTGAGAGCCAAGTAGAGGAGTTGCGCGTAGTCCTTGCACGAAGGGGACGGTGGTGAGGATAGTCCACGGGATCCCAAATCGTCATTGCTCTCAAGAGCTCGTTTTGTCAACTCATGGGATTGCGAGGTTGACAAGTATTCATGGGTACCTACACAAAACAAAGACAAACGAAAAATTGTGTGTGCGTGGTAGATGTACACATCATCCATCATGATGCGCACATGCATGTGTCGGTGAGCACAAAATAGCCAATGCTCAAATAAATGAGATGTGTGATATAGAAACATGTCATCCATCATGAGAGGTTTGTTATTATGTATGGCATAATGGAGACTCAAAGGATGTAATGCATCATGAGAAATATCGAGAGCATTGTTATTCATCTTATGCATATGATGTACACTATCATGGGAATCATGCAAAGTATGAAATGTATCAAGATCTCCTAATATGTATGAGGAAACTATGGGGGTATCCTCATGAGCAATAGTGGTAACATCACATGGAGAATATTGACAACATCCAAAACAATGCATATTTGGAGCAATGTGATCATGGCATGGCATAGTAGATGAATTGCGAAAATCATGTAAAGGAAGCATGGCAATATCATCACATGAAAAACATAAGCCAATGACCATCATCTCGTCATCTATGCCATAAGTGCAAATGGGATTTATTTTAATGGGGCATGCATAGTTACTATGTTGAGATTGAAATGATGCAATATGGTTGATCTCACTCATAGCATATGACAAGTTCAATGGATTGTCAAACATGACGTGACCAATAGAATTTTCACATGATATCCTATGGAGCATAGCATCACAACTAGGCAACTCAACATGCTCATCATCATATTCATCATAAATAGGTAAGCCAAGGCATGAAGAAGTTTCACTAGCATGAAGCATGGCAATAGGTGGATCAACATCATGCAAGCAATCAATGTCAAGAATGTCCACTAGTGGGACAAGAGCATCACCTTCACCTTTGTTACCTTTTTTCATTCCACTCAAGTGGTGTAGGTGAGGTGGGAAAGACCAAATGGTGATCATCTTCATCTTGATGGAACCATGTGGGGGGTGCATCATGTTCCACCATGGCCATCGTCGTGTCCAAAGGGAGGACGTAGTCATCATGAATCGGCGCGTCATCATATATGGGACCTAGCACCAAAGAAGAAAACACACTAGGAGTAGAGGTTAAGTCATTAGAAATCATGGTGGCCTCACATGCCGTGTCAACTACCTCACTCACTAAGTGTTGTGGCTCACTCACTCCCTCAAGGATGCACTCACTCATATTGTTGGTGGAGTCACTCAAATGGCGCTCAACCTCACATAGGATGTGTGGCATGCTCTCATGTGTGGGGCTAGTGGTGGTCACACTCATCCTCTCATAGGAAATGCTCTCAATGTCACGTATGGTGGAGTCACTCATGTCACTCATGTGGTGGTGGCTCTCCTGACATGGCAAATATGGCATCTCGACATATGTGGGTGTTGGAGAGATGTAGGTCCAAATGTCTCCATGCGCGGTCTCGTAGCTTGACTCGGAGGATGAGTCCAATATGGGCACCATCTTCATGTTGTTGAAGAGGTTCGCGCTTGTCGTCGTAGTCGAAAGGGATGGCCCTTTCTCGACCGTCTTGTCGCCGTCTTGGTGTTGGAGGTCCATATGATGTGGCACCTCATAGCTCGTCTCCATGACCGAAGGGAGTTTCCCATGCTCGACCATCGTCCTTGAGGGGCTTCCGAAGATGGAAGTGTCGCCCTCGCTCGTAGGTGGTCGCCTTGGACTTGATGAAGTCGTTGTAGGCGTACTCGTGGGAAGTAGGTGAAGATGTCGTACGTCCAAAGGCGGAGATGCCTCGATAGCACTTGGCGAAGATGCCAAAGTGGTTGGTGTAGCCATAGCGCCGTCTTGGTGGTGCTCGTCTCGCGGTCTTCTCTTGTGCTTATGAAGCTTCGACTTGGCGTGAAGTAGGGCTTGTGGAGCATCTTCATGATGATGATGTCGTTGTCGTGCTTGAGCTCGTAGTAGATGTCGTTTGTCGTCGTCGTGCACATGTTGCTTGGAGGTGACTTGCCCTTCATGACGATGTGGATCACGAACGTGATGGTGGTCGCCATGTAGATGTGGACGAGGACGATTTGCACTTGCATCTTTTTCGCGCTCCGAAGACTTGTGGCTTGAATGTCGCCGCCTTGAAGATGACGAAGGGGAAGATGACTTGATCAAGGCTCTAATCTCTTCCATCCTCGCATCTTGGTCTTTCTTTTGTGCGGCAAGCTTGTTGTCGATGTAGTCCCTTTTCCTTGCTTCGGAGAGATGAATGTCGATGGAGAGGTTCTCGATGCGCTCGCGCAATCTTGATTGTGCGCCTTGCATTTCTTGTTGTAGTCCGAAGATGGATGCTTTTGTGATGTAGTCGTTCACGCCGTCGTTGTTGTTGTAGACCGGAGAGGAAATGCCTTTCCTATCCATCACAATACTCGATTAGAGGTGAGTAGGAAATGAGATAAACAATACCAAGCTACCTTTTCCCAAAGTTGAGGATGTATCTTGTATCGCTCAATGTGAAATGAAAGAATAGTGGAATTGGTACCTGACTTGTTCACTCACACCTACAAAGTAAAGCTTATGGTAGAGCTCAGTGAGGATAGTGGCACAAAAATTTGATGTAAAATGTTAGCAAGAGTCAATAATGTTGGAAAAGATTCACAAATTCGCAAGTGAAACAAGTAGACCAATAGCAAATGAGGTACACGGAAACACACACACGGATAGATAAATGGGGTCGTGCAACCAAGGAATGAGCACAAAATGTGGAGTCCACGGAAAACGCTCGTGTTGCACAACTCAAGAGAAACGCTAGCACGATTGCTCAATGGGCGGATACGACACTTGTGCACAACCTATAAGATGCGAAATGGATAAACATTCTATCCCAAGTATGCTATGTATGTATGGTTCCCGGTGTTTCTCTCAAGATGATCCAAGATGATCGGATATGACAATCTTATGTGCAATGGGGTATGATGCTATGGCACTTGCTCACGAGCTCTTTGCTCTCTTTTTGCTTAAAACCTTTTCCTCTTTTTTTCTGTGGCCAATTTTGCACAATGCACAAACCAAGATAGCAATTGTGTATATGCGGGAACGATATTGTGACACAATGGATGATATGATACCAATATGATATGGTATGTATGCAATGGAATGGTGGATCACTAATGTGCACAAGTAACATTGCCGGCAATACTCAAATGGCTAGTCTCGATAGGTAAGTGATGCAAAATAGGCTAGGGGTTAACAATGCAATTGCAAGGGTAATATACAATGGTGTCGTCGAGGTTACCGTCCTTTGTGATGATGAGTAGCGGTGTTCTTGATGTAGATACCAAGATGATGTAGACCCGTCCCTAAGTAGCCGAAACACCTTAGGAAACGGTAAAAAAAAACCGCGAACTCAAAATCTCAAATGACAAATGTCAAATGGTGGAAGTGGTGATGGCAATGTGGAAGTAGTGGTGGTTTGTGAAGAAGCAACCGTCCCTAAGTAGCCAAAACACCTTAGGAGACTCAAGTCACCACTTAAACAACCAAAAATGTTATATGGAGCGAAATGGGTTAGGTTGCGGAAGGCTATGGTGGTTTTGCGGATGATATGGTGGAAGGCCTAGGCAAAGATGCAGAAATGTCAAGATTTTGATGGAGTCAAATGGTGTGGGAACCTATCTAGGTGGATGGTGGATGTCAATAACTACTCAACGAGCTAAAGAACGTGAAAATCGGACTCTGGATGTGGAAGTTATGGACAAAACGGTGAACTTCACGCGGCTGCTGTAGGGGGGCCGTGCGCACGGGGTCTAGGGGCCGTGGGCACGGGGTCCCGTGCGCACGGTACACGTACCGAGGGCACGGGGTCACCTGGGACTCGCGGGTGTGGCTGATTTCTTGGCGATTTGGGCTCCAAATGGATGGATCTCGTGGATGGGGTGTAGCTGGGGGTAGGGGGTGGTGTGGGGTGGTGGGGCAGTGGCCGAAGCGCATTGGAAGGGCCGTGCGCACGGGGTCTGGCTGGCCCGTGTGCACGGGGGTCCCGTGTGCACGGGATCCCGATGGCCCGTGTGCACGGGGTCCTCGAGGAGCGGATGAACAGCTCCGGATCCGTGGGGAAAATCCAAGGTGAGGTCAAATTCGAGGGATGGAAGGTAGGGGAAGATGGTAGAGGGGTGGATCTACTTGCTAAACACCAAATTCATGGATCAAATCCAACAAAATCACACTAAAGCAACAAATCACAAAAAAAATTGGGGCTATTTTTGGTGGGGATTTTCGGATTTAGGACAAGAACAACAAAATCAAGCTAGAAAACAAAGAGGGGGGCTCCAATTTCGTGAGAAACCAAGGCTCATGATACCATATGATGTAGGGTGGAACCCTATAGAGAAGATCTTTCACGAATTGGAGGTGGAATCCCCAAGAACAAGATGAACAAAGGAGGGAAAACAAGAGAAGCACTCAAGAACAAGTCAAATCACACATCCACTAGACAATCAAACACATAAGATCCACAAGGCACATGAACAACAAAGGGAAATAAGATACATGGTAGAGTTCATCCCAAATCCTATGAAGGAGATGAGGGCTTGATGATCTAGATCGATCCTTCCCACAAGGGGGTCTTGAGCTAGGTCACTCCAAGAGGAGGTCTTGATCTCCTAGTGGAGTGGATCCATGGAGCAAAGCTCTCATATGTCTAACATATCCTTTGCTAACCCTAACAAATGGTCTAGGTACGGAATATATAGTCTTTGGCACGAAGTGGAGGAAGAGGGGCTCGGAGTGGAGATCATGGTCGTCCATCCTGGTGAGCCCGTGCGCACGGGGTAAGTTGGGCCCATGCGCACGGGGGTCCCGTGGGCACGGTACAGGCCCGTGCGCACGGGGTGCTCCAGCGCTAGCTCCCCGAGTAGTCCGTGCGCACGGGGCCGCCTAGGACTTCCTGTCCAGCTCCTGTTGAGTTCCATCTTCTTCCTTGTGGCCTTGGGGTCCTTCTCCTTGGCCTCTGGGAAGCTCCTTAGCTGCTTGGCGGCGGTCGTCCTCGTACCTGAAGATGCACAATGTTCCATGGTGAGGTAGCAGCCAAGTCCTATGGATATTCATGTAAATCTTGAAGAGGAGCGGGTTCACCTTAAGTCCGGTAGGTCCACTTGGGGCTTGATGTGCTATGAAGGTGTACATGGAGATGACCGTAGGATGCTCCGCATCAGCTAGGGTTACACAGAGTCAGTTACAATGGGAGGAGATCTTCATATCGTATCGCCAAGCTTGCCTTCCACGCCAAGGAAAGTCCCATCCGGACATGGGACAGAGTCTTCAATCTTGTATCTTCATAGTCCAGGAGTCCGGCCAAAGGTCTTAGTTCGGCCATCCAGACACCCCCTAATCCAGGACTCCCTCAGGTACCTCGCGAGGTACCCATGATGCAAGCCATGACGATCTGTACCAGGAGGGCGCCAGGCGGGTGCCAGCCCGTGCAGTGTCCTCGTTTCCTCTTTGGTGCAAAGAGGGCAAGCGCATGCGCGGAGTACCATGGCATCAGGCAAAGGTTTCCATATTGGTGCAACAAGACCAAGACCAGCAGGACGGCAGGACGGAGGTCACCATGGAGCCCAAGATAGCGTCATCACCAGCACCTTTGGCAGGCGAAGACCACCTTTAGTCAGGATAGCTTGTACTAGCTGTCCCCTTCCAAAATGGCTGTTGTTGGATCCCTTCCCGTTCAATATTTGGGAAGAGGACCAGGGCCTCTATAAATAGGGCTAGCCGCCACCATAGAGGGGACAGATCGATTCCTCCCCAAGCACACCACTAATCAGAAGAACACCTCTCCTCGTGAGGTTGTTCTTCCCTTGTACTGTTCATCATCAGCCGAAGAGTTAATCCACCACACCACACATGGGAGTAGGGCATTACACCACAACGGGGGCCCGAACCTGTATAAATCTGCGTTCCACTGCTTCGTCGCATCCATGTCCGGTGACCCAACGACAACATCGACCGTTGGGCAGCATGGCCAGCCCGTGCCACGCCGCCTACCCAAGGTCACCTCAACCCCGCACCCCAGGCAGCCCGTGCACCGCAGAACGCTGCGGGGCACGGGGGACGCGGTCAAGCACTGTCTGCCCTTACTCCGTGGTAGGTGCGATCAGCCGCAAGGGCCTCAAGCCGCGCCGCGGCCACGGCGCCGCACACCCGACGGGAGCCAGTGAACATGAGGGCCACTCTCACTGTGGCTCGGGAGCTGCTGCGGTGCAAGTTGCAGGAGAGCGGCCGAGACGCGTTGCTGGAGCGCGTTGCCAAGCTCCTGGATGCCACGGCCTCGGGGGCGCCACCCTTCTATTTCCAGCTTCCACCCCAGGCCCCGGTCAGATCATGCGGCGGGCCTCTCCGCGCCCGCGCGCCCTCTGGTGCACCCCAAGGCTTCATCGACACCAGCTCAACCATCAGCGCCGGACGCCAGGTTGCACTAGCACCACCTCCGATGAACAAGGGCATGCGCATCGCAGCCTACGGCCCAGGCGGGCCACTGCCCTACCACCCTCAAGATGGCATGTTAGGCCAGGCCACATGGAGCGTCGGGCACTACGGCGAAGTCTTCGAGGTGGTAACCTTGGACGCTTACGTGCCCCGCATGGTGGATCGGGAGTACGCGCTGGAAGATGACCCTGGCTCATTCCTCGGGTCAGGCTGGGAGGAAGAGATGCCAGAAGCCGAGCCTTTTCAGGAGCCTCAAGGAAGCCTCACCAACCGCGCTGGCATCAGCAGCTACCGGGTACCGCTAATTCCTTAGGAGCAAGCTTATGCTAACCATGGGTCGCGGGAGGTTCAGGTCACTGCAGCGGAAGGCGGCCCCAGCTCAGCAGCCTCCCTTCCACCAGGAGGAGCGCACTGGGGGCTGCAAGAGAGGGGCTGGGAGCCAGGCCCCTCCCCACGGCGCGCGGAGCAAGGCATCCACCCCAGAGATAGGCCCTCTGTCAGGGAGGTGCTATAAAGCCTACCCCCGGTAGAGGACCCGTGGTTGCCGAGGGCACCGCTGGCGTCCCCTTTGCCCCATTGGTGTCGTCCTTGGTCTCCGGCCGCCATCAATGGTGGTCGAGGGTGGCACAAGGCGGGGCCCTCATCTGGCGATATGAAGCAATGCCTGGTGCCTGTGAAGAAGGCCCAGTGCCTGTGAAGCTCGCCGCCCATGACACTCTCACGTAATAATGAGTGGGTTCGTACACACCCCGGAGTCTCTCGAGAGCCACCCTCGGGCCTCGGGGGCTCCCTCCCACGCCCAGTGGCAGCACTTAGCTCCGTGCTGGTGAGAAGACGTCGAAGACTAGACTAGGCGCCGGACGCAGCCTTTTGCTTTTTGCCTCCCTTTCTGTGGTCGAGCTTCCTTGCTTCGGATTTAAGTTGAAATTGAATTTGCATTTGCGTATGCGGGGGGGGGGGGTGTCTTTTCTCGTTTGTGTGATTTCTTATGTTCTGGTTTCTGCCCTAGTTTGGAGTTTGTACCAGCTGCCTCCCCTTGCGAGCCTCTCACGGGCGGGGCTGGGCGAAGCGCATGGCGTACCGCGGCCGGCACTCGCTCTCACTAGGCCCTCACGACCTGGTCAAAAGGCCCCTCAGGGGACCCTCGGAGGCTCACGGCCTCACGAGCCTATTCAGGACCTGTCCTGGCTAAAGGTAAACCACAACAACAAGCTCGCCGCAGGGCCCGTAGGATCATGGAGGCACATTTTCAGCATCATTCCTAAAAGCATACGTACGGCAATCTTTTTACATGAGGGGCTTCCCCTCTCAAAATGCTCTAACAGCCTTTGGGCCGTGCCCGAGCTTTTGTGTGCAGGATAAACAGCAGAGAAACATGGGGTCAGTCAGATATGTCGCTCACCGCATCCTCCTGGTCGCCTCCAGATGCATCGCTGGCGCTGCTATCGCTGTCATTGGCATCACCATCACCGGCGCCACCATCACCACCATCGACCACGTCGCCACCATCCGCCGCGACTACCACCCCGTCGTTGTCGGAAGCAAAGGCCCTAACAAGTGCATCCACGTTGTCCTCCACCCACCACGCCAGGTCGCCCCGGATGGCCTCGGGCACCGGGGCGATGATGGCGTCGAAGTCAAAGTTGGGATCGGTGTTCTGAAGATGGCTGAAGACACGGGAAAATGCATGGCCAAGCAGGCTGCGGCTCCTCTCCTCGACAAGTTGGCGAGCTCTCTCAGAGCGGTTCTCCAGGCATGTCACCACATCAGTGAAGAAGTGGATATGACTGGCATAGTTGGTCACGTGAGGATGCGGGGCGTCCTCATCACAGATATTGCCCAGGGCCATGTGGGCCCTGTTCCTGAGTTCCTGGAGCATGGGGCCGTGCATGTGCTCCAGCGTATGCCGTTCAAGAACTTCCTCTTTGTTCTGCCGCGCAATGGACTCGGCATCGTCAACCCACTGCTAGAGAGGAAGCAGCTCGGCACAGGCGGAGGCCAACTCAGCCTGCGCCAAGACCAGGGTGGCTGCGGCGGCCTCCGCGCGCCGCTCCGCTTCAGTCAGCTTGGACCTAAGGGCGGCAGTCCTGCCCGCAGCCTCGGCCTCAACCAGCTTCAGCTTCAGGTCATACCTGCTCACAAGATCTGCACGAGCCTCTGCCACGCGGCGGTCGACCTTCTCCTGGATTCGAGCCTCGCGCGCGCCAACATCATCCTCCGCCTGGGTAACCTGGCGCTCCCTCGTCTCCAACCGCTCAAGATCAAGATTGCGCTCGGCGGCCTCCAGCGTTAGTGCTTCCTCACGCCTGTGGAGTTCCTCCTCCTTGACAGGCGTCCCCTTCAGTGACACAAGGGCAGCCTGACGCAGCTCCACTTGCTGCTCCAGGAAGGCGCTCCAGGCTTGGAGTTCCCACGCGCGCTACTTTGTGATCTCTCGATGATAATCTGCTTCCCGAGCCTCCTCCAGAGCTCGGGAGCAGGCCTCTCCCGAGGCCGTAAGGGACGTATCGGCCTTCGCGTTATCAAGCTCGCGCTGGTGGCACGTGAGGTTGATGGCCACCTGCAGCTTGCGTCGCTCCTCAATCAGCCGCAGGCCCTCAGCTTCTAGGCGTGTGTCCACGTCCGCAAGGTCTCCACCAAGCTGGCCCATCGCGTCCATCGCCTTCCGAAGGAACTCGTGGCGGACGATGCTTCGTTTGCGCGCGAGCTTGAGCACGCTGCTGATGTCGTCCTCTGTCGCTTGCGCCGTCGGTGGAGCCCGAAGTAGTTCTCCCCCTCTCGGTAGGGGGCTGGGGGCTGGCGCCCCCACGATCGCTGGTCGGGCCCTACAAGGGACCCGGACCGGCGCAGGCTCATCCCCTGAAGAGGAGCCAAGGATTGACACCAACCATTCGCCGTCCACGACCAGAGGAGGAGCCCTGGGCAGATTGACTGCTCTCCAGGAAGGGTTGCGAAGCAAAGGCAGCAAGGGCATGAGCTCGAGACACCTTGCGGGTAGGCTTGCTTCTCCGGCTGACCCCACATCAGGGGCAGCATGCAGGCTCGGGACGCTCAAGGCTAGTGATGAAGGCAAGGCCGGAGGAGGTTACTTCTTGGGAGACTCTGCGGGCTTGGTAGGAGGGATCCTGAAGAGCCGCAGTCAGGAAGGGAAGCAGCAATTAAGGAATTACAAGGGTCAGGTACTTACTCGTCTATGGCATAGTACTTCCTATGCTTCAACGGTCGGATGGTGCGACCACTACAGCTCGAAGACTCCTTCCTCTTGCAGAGTGCAGCGAAGTCCACGCGGAACCGGCCTAGGCGCTGAACGTGAGGACTAGCGTGTGGCGCGGATGGAGAAGCACCTGGGCGGTCAACCTCAAGAGTGCCAAGCTAGGAGGAGCAATCAGGCACCACCTCCTGATGGCTTGCCAAGGCCTCAGAAGCTCTGGCCTTGAGCGCCGTGGGCTGCATCTCTTCCTCAACGGACGTCCCAGAGTGAGCCTCACGAGCTCCGGAGGATGACGCTTCGGGAGCCCCGTGCGACGTCGATGCCTCGACACCCGAGCCTCCACCTCAAGCGATGCTTGCCTCCCTACGCCCACTCATGGGGTAAGATCGGTGCTGGCAGCGAGGAAAGGAGCCATGGCAATGGGATTTTCACGAGGCCCCGCAAGGACAACTGGACGCAACCCCCATTCATCAAAGGAAGGCATCTGTCCTGCGAACTCGACCCTGTTCGAGCAGAGATACAAGAGGCTCCCCTCTTGCGGCATATCGCCTGGCGAGGGGTCGCCAGTCAAGACCTCAAGCACCGTCCTTGGCGCTTCCGGTGCGATTTCCGTCTCCTGAAGCCTCATGTGGTCCTGGTTGCCGGTCGGGGCCCACATCGGCCGGGAATGGCGCTGGAGAGGAGCAATGTGACACTGGAGGAACTCCTTCACCACCCGGGGCGCAGTCACGCCAAGATCTCTCAACCTCTTCAGTCGGAACCAGATGATGGGTAGCCGGGGGCTCACGAGTCTCTCATGGCCCCAGCCGGGATTGGGGACAATGGGCAACGACGAAGGCGAGAGTAGAGGACTAAGCACTCCGACGTCCACATACAACCACCGCGTCTGGAACCCGCTCGTGGACGGCGGGAGGTCAAAATCAATCCCCGAGGCGACCGTTTCTTCCATGGCCTGGAAGGTCACGCACCCCAAGCACAGCAAGGGGTCGGTCAGGCGCAGCGAGAAGAAGTGGCGCAAGAGGGTGACGGAAGGAGCAATGCCCACCATGGCTTCGCAAACAAAGGCGAAGACAGCGAGAAGGGTAACAGATTGGGGATCAAGATGCATCATATGGATCTAATAATGGAAAGCACTGCATTGAAGAAGGCGGAGAAAGGGGGAACCAGGCCAGCCCACAGGGTGTCAAAGAAGAACCAAACCTAAGTGACCCTCATGTCAATGGAGGCGTGGGATGCAGGCCAAGCCATCGTCTTTCCGCACTCATTGAAGCTGGAGGCGAGCGCAAGGCAGACCTCGCCCATGGCCTCCAGATTGAGCACTAGCAGCCGACCGACGGCGGGCTCGATTGCCAGGGGCGGATTGGTTGAGGACAGAGGCTTCTTCCCCTTCTCCTTGCTAGTTGGAACCATCGAAATGGAGGGGGCAGAGCTCAAGTCAGATTGAAAGCAGAAGCAGGGACTCAATGAAGAAAGGGGAATAGGAAGCCCGCTGCCAGCAAGGAGTAAATAACTATGTAGAGCGCCGTGGCCGCCTAGCCCGGCGGATATTGGGGCAACGTGGGGAAGCAGAGATGCCCACGTCCAATCAGTCACCACGCGTCGACCAAGGCCACAGGCTGTGGGGGCCCATGGTGCTCCGTACTTGCCCTTTGGCTTCGCTGTTAAGCCAAGTCCGAGCATGCCTTGGGCCCGGGGGCTACTGTCGGTGTTCTGGGAATGGGGGTCCCCAAACTTGCCTGCTTGCGGCCTGTGGTGTGGCACAATCGGTGGCCCAGTATGGCCCTCTTCATCAACCAACACTCAAGACCCTCGCGAGGGGCCAAGCCTCGCGGGGCGGACGACACAAGGCCTCCTCGGGAGTGGCCTCATCAGGCAGGCTCACGAGGAGGCGGAGAGATCAAGGCAAGGGGTACCTCGCGAGGTTCCCATGATGAAAGCCATGACGATCAAGACCAGGCAGGCGCCAGCCCGCGCAGTATCCTCGTTTCCTCTTTGGTGCAAAGGGGGCAAGCGCAGGCGCGGGTACCGAGGCATCAGGCAAAGGTTTCCATATCAGTGCAACAAGACCAAGACCAGCTGGATGGCAGGACGGAGGTCACCATGGAGCCCAAGATAGCGTCATCACCAGCACCTTTTGCAGGCGAAGACCACCTTTAGTCAGGATAGCTTGTACTAGCTGTCCCCTTCCAAAATGGTTGTTGTTGGATCCCTTCCCGCTCAATATTTGCGAAGAGGAATAGGGCCTCTATAAATTGGGCTAGCCACCACCATAGAGGAGACGGATCGATTCCTCCCCAAGCACACCACTAAGCACAAGAACACCTCACCTCGTGAGGTTGTTCTTCCCTTGTATTGTTCATCATCAGCCCAAGAGGCAATCCACCACACCACACACGAGAGTAGGGCATTACACCACAACGGGGGCCCGAACCTGTATAAATCTTGTGTATCTTGCGTTGTTCATCGAGCTAGCTTAAAGATCGCGGCGGGGCTGAGAGCGAGATTCGGTAGGAGGAGATCTTCATGCGCACCCCAGTGTTCGAACCTTAAGGGTTTTGCCGGAACCCGATATCCGACAGTTGAGAACACTATAATTCGTAGCTATAGATGCGTGTGTGAGAGAGGATGAGTGCGTGCATGCACCTCTTCTCTTCGTGTATAACGTACTAAACTCAGAGTACAAGTGTCTGTGGGTGGCATCGACCTAGGGAGCTAGATATGGTGCGTGCTAGAAGTCCCGAGAGACTAGGTGTGTGTGTGGGAAAGAGGGAGAGAGATGATATGTGTCGATGTAATGCGTGTGAAAAAAGAATAGTCTATAGCTCGCCAGAGGCTATTCCTGTTGAACACCCCAATAAACGTAAGATATGTATCCAACGGTGCCAGTTATTGCACGGACATAGCAGTAGAAAAAGAAGTACCATGGCATATTACAAAACATCTACACCACGGCCGAGAACATGTGCCCACGTCACGCCATCTGGAAATAGTGTCGCACTTCGAAACTAGAATCGTCAATAAATTTTGAGCTTGCGTCTCGTCACATTCCAAATTACTACTCCTATTCACATCGATCACACTGATATATTTAATTGCAAACCTGTTCACACCAAGCACAGCCTAAACCATTTCCCACTTAGGAGCGTATTAGTACTCGATTATAAATACTACTATGCCAATATGACTGCACATTCCTCCTCAACTCCTCATCCACAAAAGCAAACAAGTCATTCAGCATCGTTCTCTTGTGTCTGCCATGACCAGCGTGAGTTCTGGGTCGAGAGATTACCACCAGGGAGAGGCTAACATGGAAGCGGAAGCATGAGAGATGTCCCGCCTAGCATCAAAAGCAGCCGACATGTCTCGCCGTGCGGTAGTAGCAGCACGGAGGTCCCACCGTGCCGCCGAAGCAGCACGGAGGTCCCGCCGCACCAGCGATGCAGCAGACTGGTCCGGCCGCGCCGCGGAAGCAGTAAAGATGTCCTGTCACACCGTGAATGCAGTAGAGATGTCCTCCCGCACTGCGGTGGCCTGGGAAAATGTCTCGCAGGCAGGTGAGGACTCTTCTAGCCGCATGCATGCGATCGTCCATAGCCAGATGGATCATATCTCCGGCTGGGCAAGGTTGTAGGATGACATGAAAGCCTCATTTGAACAGGCTACCGGCGTCAGCCGGCAACTAGGGGAGAGCAATGCGAAGCTCTAGGCCGAGCGTGACCTGCTGAGGGCGAAGATCATCGGAAGTGCGGAGCAGCAGGGGGAGACCACTACCTTGTTGAAGAGGACCGGCGTCATCATCGAGAAACGTACGGACGAGATTGTCGTGCTGCGCATGAAATGCAAAAGGCTGGTGGAGGAATCCGTGGATGCTCCCAAGCAGCATATTGAGGATAGGAAAGAGCTCTCGCCGCTCACCGCAGAGACTAGTTCCCGTGGCCTGCAGCAACGCTTGTATATTTCAGGCGTTGATGTCTTGCTTCTTCTTTTACCCTTGTATATTTCGGGCGTTGCTATCTGTGGCTTTTTTAATTATGTTCCTAAATATGTAAGCCAATTATTATCCACTATCATCGTCCTTTCATTCATCATGCTTGCTATAAGTCACAGTCGATGCTATATAGGTCCGTCGGTTCTTACATCAAGATCCGTGCAACACTTACTTTTCAGACTTTCATTTTTCTCTCTTAAATCTCAGTCCAGTGAGACATAGCCACGCCGTGAAACAGGGGCTCGGGCGCCATTAATGGAAACGTTGGGAGGGAGGTGAACGGCGGATAGAGGTCAAAGGGCTCTCCTCCCGATGAGCATGCACAGGGGTCTGATCGCACGCCTCTCGTACTCAAATAGCAACCCTGCAAGGCACCTCCTAGCCAATAAAAAAGGGGACGCGTGGCGGCACGTGATTGGTAAGTAGAACGCCCACGGTTTCAATAATACTTATGTTTCCGATTGTAATGTGATAGCACTTGTTCCAAAATAACTTTGTTGATTCTTAATGTGTGCGGCTTCGCAAATCGGACAGCAAAATTACTACAACATGTTGGTGCCATTGCATGACACCAAGGCAAGTTACATGATTTTCATGTGTGTTTTGGATTTACAGGAATTAAAAAAACAAGTTTCTCAATGTTTCCGGCCGAGCCATGATGCCTAGATGTTTGAATTTCATTCCCATTTTTTGCATGGGACCTAGAAATTTACCTGAGGACACACATCTGATTTTTCAACCAACTTTGGTGCACTAGAGCATGTGCTTTTAGTTCAAATTTGAATTATGCACATTAAATGACCAAAAACTCCATTAATGTATAAAAAATGCCAAACGAACCCAGAATCACTCCAAAATTTAACACGACAGTCATATAGTTCTATGTTGCCTCTATAAAGAAAATCAAGGAGGGGCATTGTATATCGTTTCGCACACAAAGGTGGCACGTCCCCTCTCAGAACCACGAGCCTTCTTGAGAGAAGCTCCGGTTTGAAAGAAGCTTATAACAAAACTTGTTCCAATTCGGCCAAAAAATTACCCCAACATGATAGGCCATGACATGGCACCATGCGAAGTTTCATGATTTTCAGGCGTGTTTTGATTTACAAGAATTTTAAAACCAAGTTTCTCAATGTTCTCGGGCGAGCCACAACGCCCAAATGTTTGAATTTCATTCCCATTTCTTGCATGGGACCTAGAAATTCACCCGAGGACGCACATGTTATTTTTCAACCAACCTTGGTGCACTGGAGCATGTGCTTGTAGTTCAAAATTGAATTATGCACATTAAATGACCAGAAACTCAATTAATGTATAAACAAGGCCAAACGAACCTGGACTAATCCCAAAATCTAACATGACAGTCATACAGTTCTATGTTGCCTCTGTAAATAAAATCAAGGGGGGCAGCGTATATCGTTTCGCAAACAAATGTGACATGTTCCCTCTCAAAACCACGAGCCTTCTTGACAGAAGCTCCGGTTTGCAAGATGCTTATACCAAAACTTGTTCCAATTCAGCCAAGTTTTTACCACAACATGTTAGTGCCATGTCATGACACCATGCCAAGTTTCATAATTTCTAGGCGAGTTTTGGATTTATAGGAATTAAAAAACTAAGTTTCTCAATGTTTCCGGGCGAGCCATGACGCCCAGATGTTCGAATTTCATTCCAATTTCTTGCATGGGACCTAGAAATTTACCCAAGGACACACATGTGATTTTTCAACCAACTTTGGTGCAATGGAGCATGTGCTTGTAGTTCAAATTTGAATTGTGCACATCAAATGTCCAGAAACTCGATTAATGTATAAAAAAGGCAAAACAAATCCGACATAATTTCGAAATTTAACATGACACTCATATAGTTCTATGTTGCCTCTGTAAAGAAATTCAAGGGCGGGCAGCGTATATCGTTTCTCACACAAAGGTGGCATGTTCCCTCTCAGAACCCAGCCTTCTTGAGAGACGCTCCGGTTTGCAAAAAGCTTATACCAAAACTTATTCCAATTCGTCCAACTTTATTACGACAGCATGATAGTACCATGACATGACACCATGCCAAGTTTCATGATTTTTAGGCATGTTTTGGATTTACAAGAATTTTAAAACCAAGTTTATCAATGTTCTTGGCTAAGCCACGACGCCCAAATGTTTGATTTTCATTCCCATTTCTTACACGGGGCCTAGAAATTCACCCAAGGACACACATGTGATTTTTCAACCAACTTTGGTGCACTAGAGCACGGGCTTGTAGTTCAAATTTCAATTATGCACATTAAATGTTTAAAAACTCAATTAATGTATAAAAGGCCAAACGAACCTGGAATAATTCCAAAATTTAACATGACACTCATATAGTTCTATGTTGCCTCTGTAAAGAAAATCAATGGGGGTAGCGTATATCATTTCGCACACAAAGGTGGCACGTTCCCTCTCAGAACCACGAGCCTTATTGAGAGAATCTCCGGTTTGCAAGAAGCTTATACCAAATATGGTCCTATTCAGCAAAAAAAAATTACCACAGCTTGATAGGTACCATGACATGACACCATGCCAAGTTTCATGATTTTCAGGCGTGTTTTGGATTTACAAGAATTTTCAAACCAAGTTTCTCAATGTTCTCGGCGAGCCATGACGTCCAAATGTTTGATTTTCATTCCCATTTCTTGCGCGGAACCTAGAATTTCACCCGAGGACACACATGTTATTTTTCAACCAACTCTAGTGCACTAGAGCATGTGTTTATAGTTCAAAATTGAATTATGCACATTAAATGACCAGAAACTCAATTAATGTATAAACAAGGCCAAATGAACCCGGACTAATCCCAAAATTTAACACGACAGTCATATAGTTCTATGTTGCCTCTGTAAAGAAAATCAAGTGGGGGTAGCGTATATTGTTTCGCACACAAAGGTGACACGTTCCCTCTTAGAACCACGAGCCTTCTTGAGAGAAGCTTCGTTTTGCAAGAAGCTTAAACCAAAACTTGTTCCAGTTCGGCCAAGTTTTTTACCACAACATGTCCGTGCCATGACATGACACCATGCCAAATTTCATGATTTCCAGGCGAGTTTTGGATTTATAGGAATTTAAAAACCAAGTTACTCATTATTCTCGGCCGAGTCACGACGCCCAGATGTTTGAATTTCATTCCCATTTCTTGCATGGGACCTAGAAGTTCACCCAAGGACACACATGTCATTTTTCAACCAACTTTGGTGCACTGGAGCATGTGCTTGCAGTTCAAATTTGAATTATGCACATTAAATGACCAGAAACTCAATTAATGTATAAAAAGGCCAAACGAACCCGGAATAATTCCAAAATTTAACAAAATGTAAACTTTGGTTCACCGGAGCATTTGTAATCATATAAAAAGGGACATGGGTCTTTCTTGTGGTGGGAATTGATTTGTTTTTTGTCGTTGTTGAGGGAAGTGCGAATTGATTTGGTACTGTATAGGGTAATCTTGTTATCCCGATTTTTTTTAGATTTTTCTTGTAGTTTTTTCAATGGCATTTATAGCAATATAGTAAAAGGGACATGACTCTCTTGTGTCTTGTATGAATATTTTTGTACATGTTAAGTTTGTTCTGCCGAACATGGGTTCCGCACCATGTTATCCCGAAATTTGAAGCTCGGTATCTTTTGTCTTTTCTATTGTGAAACTCCCGCGTCTTCAACCTGCGCTGCGCCTTGTTATCCTGAAATTTTGATGCATGCGAAAACTCCCTCCTCATCCAAAATCGGTCCTGCAACCCAGACACGCGAAATCCACCTTCTACCCCTCAGCCAGGAAATGCCGCCTTGACGTCGTGTGGTCAAAACCGGTGGGGGTACATTTGTAACTTACCCTACATTTCGGACGAGTGCGTCCCTAACCCATGGCTCCCCCTACCTTCCCCTTCGCCCCCCCCATTCGTACACCGAGGCCGCCAAAATAGCGAAACCCCACGCTCCTCGGTCGGCCACCCGACCGCCGCCTAGCCGAAGACTCTTCTCGGACAATGTCATCCACCACAATAGCTCGTCGTCCCTCATCCACCGCACCGGATGAGGATCCATCGTCGATCTGGTCGTCCCGCCGGATCAGCCGCCCCATCCTCCACCTCCAAGGAGTTGTCCTGACGTTCTCCTCGTGTATCATGCCTCCTCCATCCCCACAGCCTCGTCGTGACCTGCCCCATCAGAACCGTAGCACCCTCACCAATTCCTCCAATGAAGCTGAGGCCTACTCGGCGCCACCAAGGAGGTTCTGCACTCACCACTCCATTTTATCTTTTATTCGATCTTGCTTCATCGGCAGCGACTTCCACACCAGCACTAGCTGATGCTGCTCCGGCTCTCGCTCGCGCTGCTGCTGCTGCGGTTCCGTTCTTGCTGTCGGTCATGCTGCTGCACCGCTCTTGCTTTCGTTCATGCTGCTGCTCTGCTCTGCTATTGTTGTCGGTCGCGCTGCTGCTCCGCTCTTGCTCTCGTTCGTGTTGCTGCTCTGCTCTTGCTCTCGCTCGTGCTGCTGCTGCTAAGTAGCGGCTGCTACACGACCTCCGACAGCTACAAGAGTTGCTGCTTTAGCACTCGCTCGTGGTGCCGCTGCACGAGTTTCTCTCTGCTAGTGTGTTCCCTGCTCGAGCGGCTGCTGATTAAGATGACTGCTTCTCTGCTACTAGTGCTCGAATGCCCTAAACATCTATTGCAATGCTCTGCTACTAGTTCAATCAGTTTCGACAGTAAAATTCAGTTTTGACTGTAAAGTTTAGTTTCTTCAATTAAGTTCAGAGTGAACAGTATTTACAGCATCTGTCGGAGCGGCCGTGGCGCGGCTGATCCATTTTACATCTAGCACTTTTTGTTGATGTATTTTAGATCATCTATTGCTAATGATATTAGAGTCCCACTTCAGATTAACATTGTCGGTCTTGTCCTGCTTCAGCCTCACCGTTGTAGACCTCACCGGAGCTGCTCCAACGACGGAACCACCCATCACAGCGGAGCAGTACCCTCGGTACCATATCTAGAGGCCTTAGATCTTCTCCCCCGCCTCCGACAGTCACACCAGCATTTCCATCCTCCACGTCCAACCCAATGATGTTGAGGTCGACAAGGCTATGCCAAAGAGGTTTTACACTTGTCGCATCACTTTGTTACTCTGCATTCATGTTGATCCCTCAGGGATCCTTTGGTTCCAAGCAGTTGCATATCTAGAAATAAATGAATTGTGGTCACAAAGTTAATAGGGAGAAAACTAAATGCTCTTTTGAACCACAATTTTAATCAGTTTAGCAAGATACCCATTATATGATACTAATGTGCACCAAATGTAAGCTCACAAAATATTTCGAGGTCAGGCTTCAGCCTGTTGAAGACTGCCTACTAGAATCGCCACTTGTTCAAAGAAAAAGTTAAGTAAAACAAAGGAATTGGAAACTTTACTATGGTACTAGTATTCATGCATTTGGTTAGGAGGAATGGAGCAAAGCAAAACTGGAGGATTTTTTTTCCTTTGGTGTCTCTAAATTTTAATATCCACTTGGACATCCTTTTCAAATTAATATGCATGGAGAACAGGACTAATTGCATTACTGGCATAATAAGATTCTTATTTTTTTTCATTTTCACGTGGTTTGGCTTTAATTTGACAATGTTTCACCATTCCTGTGTTCTTACAATTCATGTGAACCAAACACCCAGGTTGACAGAAATCCTATGTTTGCAAATGCTCTGTTTTGCATGTGCATTCCTATCCTATTCCTGTGTTTTTCCTGTCCCTCGTTTATATAACTCTCTAATTCTAAGGAGCCCTTATAGATTTACTTCATTTTCAGATAGGTGTCAAAGAAAACTATGTGTGTTATGTCCTGCTCCTGTCGTGCCATCATCCGCCCCACCTGAGGTGCACTATCGAGGGAAGTGATCACTGCAGCAGATATTCCCCCTGCAGACTTCCTTTCGCCGCCTCAGATCATCTCCCCATTGCCGGCAGCCATGCCAACTGCATTACCATCATCGACTGAGCAGATGAACCTGAGGACTCCACAGTTCTGGAAGAGGGGTCGCACTCTTTCGTGTCTGCTCACGTTATACATCAGTTATTATTACCTGCTAATTTATTGTCCTATTCACCTCTTAGACGCTGAGTCAGGTCCAATCTAATGTTCAAACTTGAGTTTTAAAATGCATGTGGGTCACATATCGAGGCAGCAACAAATAGTATATGTCTACTATCTGGTTCATCTGGGGTCTTCTATGTGGTTCATGTTGGGTAGGCAACAAACAATAGATGATCCATCATCTATCTTTTTAAACTGAAGCTATAATCTACCTGCTATCTTTACTTTTGGATCTATCCACTCGTTTGCTACCATTAGTCTTGATTTCTGCAAGCACCCCTTAGGCCTTACATAATCTAACTATGTTTTTTATTATGCATGTCAGTTATTGTACACAATCGTACTGAACATGTAGAGAAAAAGAGAAGACCGTTGCGTGGGAATATAATGTCATGCAGACGCCGCTCAATGGTTGGCGAAGTGCCCCCCCCCCCCTCCTGTCATTTCATATTGTATTCCTGAAGAAGATAACTATTCAGAGGGGGATTCGAGGGACCCGACCACTCCTATTTACCCCCTGAGGTGTTTGCTCTAACCCGGCATGTTGATGTTGTTCATATCATGCATATGGCGCCTCGCATTGCTTACATTATACATCATATATGTCATCAGCTTAGTTTAGATTTGCTTTGTGTGAATGCCACCTATTAGGTTTCTATATCATTGTCGGATATCGGGTTCCGGCAAAACCCTTAAGGTTTGAACTCTGGGGTGCGCATGAAGATCTTCTCCCTGCCGATCCACGCCCCAAGGCCTCGTCGCGAATCTAAGCTACACGATGAACAACGCAAGGGACACAAGGTTTATACTAGTTCGGGCCACCGCTGTGGTGTAATACCCTACTCTAGTGTGTGGTGTGGTGGATTGCCTCTGGGGCTGATGATGAATAGTATAGAGGAAGAACAGCCTTGCGGGAGGGGTTCTTGAGCTGGTGCGGTGTTCTACTTGGGTGGATTCGGTCCCTGTCGGCTTGGTGAGAACTCGATCCCATTCTACAGTGGTGGCTATCTCTACTTATAGAGGCCTTGGTCCTCTTCCCAAATATTGAGCGAGAAGGGAGCCAACAACGACCATTTTGAAGGGGGACAGCTAGTACAAGTTATCCTCACTAAAGTTGGTCTTCGACTGCCAAAGGCACTAGCGATGACACCATCTTGGGCTCCATAGTGACCTCCATCCTGCCGCACTGCTGGTCTTGGTCTCGTTGCCCTGATATGGTAACCTTTGCTTGATGCCTCGGTACTCCGCGCCTACGCTTGCCCCCTTTGCACCAAAGAGGAAACGAGGACACTACGTAGGCTGGAGCCCGCATGTTCTTGATCGTCATGACTTGCGTCATGAGCACCTCGCGAGGTACTCCTTTCCTTGATCTCTCCACCTCCTCGCGAGCCTGCCTAGGGAGGCCGCCCCTGAGGAAGCCTTGTGTCGTCCACCCAGCGAGGCTTGGCCCCTCGCGAGGGCCTTGAGCTTGGGTCGATGAAGACAGGCCGTACTGGGCCACTGCTTGAGCTACGCCGTAGGCCGCATGTAGGAAAGTATGTGGACCCCCATTCCCAGAACGCCGACAGTAGCCCCCGGGCCCAAGGCGCGCTCAGACTTGGCTTAGTAGCGAAGCCAAAGGGCAAGTGCGGAGCGCAGCGAGCCCCAACAACCTGCGGCCTTGGTCACTGCGTGGCGGTTGATTGGACGTGGGCGTCTTCGCTTCCCACGCTCCCCAATATCCGCCTAGCTAGGCGGCCATGAACCTTTACACAGTTATTCCCTCCTTGCTGCCGGCGTGCTTCCTGTTCCCCTTTCTTCCTTGAGCCTCTGCTTCCACCTCCAATCTGACTTGAGCTTTGCCCCCTTTCGTCGCCATGGCGCCAACAAAAAGGGAGAAAGGGAAGAAGCCCGCGCCCTCGGCCAGCTCACCTCCGGCAATCGTGGCCGCAGTCGGTCGGTCGCTGATACTCAATACGGAAGCCTTGGACAAGGTCCACTCCGCCCTCGCCTCCAGCTTTAACGAGTGCAGAAGGACGATGGCTTGGCCTGCTTCCCATGCCTCCTTCAATAGGATCGTCACGGAGGTTCGATTCTTCACCGACGCTCTGTGGGCTGGCCTGGTTCCCCCTTTCTCTGCTTTCTTCAATGCGGTGCTTTCCCACTATTAGATCCATATGATGCATCTTGATCCTCAATCCATTACTCTTCTTGCTGTCTTCGCCTTCATCTGTGAAGCCATGGTGGGCATTGCCCCTTCCATTGCCCTCTTGCGCCACTTCTTCTATTTGCACCTGACCAACCCATTGCAGTGCTCGGGGTGCGTGAGCTTCCAGGCCGTGCCAGAGATGGCTGCCTCGGGGATTGATTTTGGCCTTCCACCTTCCATGAGCGGGTTCCAGACGCGGTGGCTATACGTGGATGTCGGGGTGCCCAGCCCCCTGCTCGCGCATCCGACATTGCCTGCTATCCCCAATCTAGGTTGGGGCCATGAGAAGCTCGCGAGCCACTAGCTCTCCTTTGTCTGGCGCCGATTCGAGAGGTTGAGGACGCTTGGCATGACGACACCTTAGGTGGTGAAGGAGTTACTCCAGTGTCACATCGGTCCTCTCCAGCGTCACTCCTGACCGATGTGGACCCTGACTGGGTATCAGGACCGCATGAGGCTTCAGGAGGAGGAGCTTGCGTCTGAAACACTGAAGAAGGTGCTGGAGGTCTTGACTGGCGACCCCTCTCCGGGCGACAACCGGCACAGGGGCGGTGTCGGTGTCAAAACCGGCGGATCTCGGGTAGGGGGTCCCAAACTATGCGTCTAGGCGGATGGTAACAGGAGACAAGGGACATGATCTTTTACCCAGGTTCGGGCCCTCTTAATGGAGGTAAAACCCTACGTCCTGCTCGATTGATATTGATGATGTGGGTATTACAAGAGTAGATCTACCACGAGATCAAGGAGGCTAAACCCTAGAAGCTAGCCTATGGTATGATTGTTGTTCGTCCTATGGACTAAAGCCATCCGGTTTATATAGACACCGGAGAGGGCTAGGGTTACACAGAGTCGGTTACAATGGTAGGAGATCTACATATCCGTATTGCCAAGCTTGCCTTCCACGCCAAGGAAAGTCCCATCCATACACGGGACGAAGTCTTCAATCTTGTATCTTCATAGTCTTGGAGTCCGGCCGATGATGATAGTTCGGCTATCCGGGCATCCCCTAGTCCAGGACTCCCTCAGTAGCCCCCGAACCAGGCTTCAATGACGACGAGTCCGGTGCGTACATTATCTTCGGCATTTGCAAGGCGGGTTCCCCTCCATGTTCCATGTGTTTGCCGAATAGTGTCCGGTTTCTTCATAAATGTTGCGCTCCTTGGCTTCCACGCCCAATAACGGCCCTCTTCCACGTGTTGTATGAATGCGAAAAGCCAGGGTATTTTTACATTTTACCCCCCTAGCTGCGCGAATAAGCCGCCTATAAGAGAGGCGGGGATCCATATCCGAATCACACCATCCTCCTGCCACAAGTACTCATCGAAGCGCATCTGACAAAAATCCATTCCAACATGGACAGTCGACGCGGCTCCTCTTCTCGCGCTCCCAGTCCTCAGCCAGGAGACTGGAGGAGATGCTCAGTCCCGCATAGAGAGTTAGTGACGCTCCAAGCAGAGGGATACCTTCCCCCAGCCTTTATGGTTCCGGTTCGAGCCGAACTGGCCACCTACAAGGGTGGGAAGCAGGCGGAGAGCGTCCCCAATCCCTCTAAAGGAGAGCGGGTATGCTTCGTCCCCTATCTAATAAGGGGACTTGGATTTCCCATACATCCGTTTCTCTGGGGGCTCCTGGAGTTCTATGGACTCCAACTTCACCACCTCACACCTGCCTCCATTTTGCACATCGCGGGCTTTGTAGCTCTTTGCGAGCTGTTCTTGGGCATCGAGCCCCATTTTGCACTATGGAAGAGATTGTTTTGCCTCGTACCCCGTTCTCACGAGGGGTCGATATATCAAGTGGGCGGAGCCAAAATATGGCGCATCGCCGGGACCGGATATCTATCCGGAACCCCGAAGAAGGCATCCGAAGACTGGCCTTCGGAGTGGTTCTATATGGAAGACGCCCCGCTGCCGGATCTAGTTCGGATCGGCCTCCCGGAGTTTAGCTACGCTCCTCTGAAGAAACGCCTGAGTTGGCGCCCGCGGAGCCCTCAACGGGAAGATGATAGGAGCGTCCGATATCTGATGGGCCAGATAAGGTTACTGGCCCATTCCGGACTGACCATGATTGGAGTCATGGCCATATGCATTATGCGAGGGGTGCAGCCGCTTCAATATAGGGGCCACCCCATGTGGGATTTCAACGGGGAGAATGACGCCACTCGCCATGGCTGCAAGGGGCCGGGATCGGTCGCCGATCTGGTGAAGATCCTGTCCGGCTTGTACAAGGGGGAGAAGGAGGACTTCCTCCACATGAGTCCATTGAATGGATTCTCCATGAATAACCCTCGGAGCTGGGTAAGCGGATGTTTATATATCCGATCCGTGCTTTCAAAGATAAGTGTCTTACTTTATGATTTCAACGCAGGAACTGCGCTGGGATGTGGAGGGCATGGAAAGCCCGACTCCACAACCCGAGGATCCGGGAAGATCCCTTGATCCGGCCTCCGGAGAGGATCCATACATAATGGTGGAACTGATTAACGGGGTGTTCCACCAGCTCAGCATAGATAATGCTCTAGTCGCCATTACGGCTGACTACCCTGGTTTATCTCCGGCTTCTCACGTGAGTACGACCAAAGTCCTGACACTGTTACTTTTGTAATGCTTATTTCTGACCACCGTGTACCAACGGTGCTTCGCAGGAGGTGCCTTTACGGCGGGAAGCCGAGCCCGCGGCGACTGACCAACCAGGGTCAGTGCGGCCCAACAGGCGGAAGGGGAGTGCGGCGCGAATCGAAACATCGCTGCAGAGATATGGCACACCCTTTTCCTTTAAGGTAAAGACTCCTGGGAGGTACATTAATGCTCATGATTCTTCTAGGAGAAAGAGCGCTCGCCGGACTGAGCCCGGAGAGGTTGCCAACCAAGCCTCCGCCAGCCAGGCTCCAACGCCTAGTCCGGAGGGGGAGGCGAGCGCAAGGCGCGAGCCGGATGCTCCTCCAATGGAGGGTGCCGACAGGTTGTCCGCCACCAGGTCTGAGTTGGAGAGCGCCATGAATCACAGGCGTCGCCGGACAGTTCTTCGTGACGCGTGTTTCTCCCCAGAGGCATTGAATGCCTTTAATGCGGGAGACGCGCACCTCCGCGCTGCTCAGGATGGTTTAACCAGAGCCACAGAGCAGTATGTAAAAGACATACGGGTGAGGAATTTTAATGGTTATATATGCCAGTAGCCCCTGAGACTTAAAATAGCTAAACTAACTGATTTAAGGATCATTTGTTATGCAGGATCTTACGGAGAAGAATACCCACCTGTCCCAGGAGCTTCAAGAATGCAAGGCCCAACTTGAGGCCGCGCTAGCCGCTGCCAGGGGAGCCACAGAGACCCCCTCTGGTAATTCATATTTCGAAAAGAGAAGTAGTTTATGAAGTGCGGCGTGTGTGTATAATCTGACAATAATATTGCAGAGGGTGTCGGGCTAGATCCAGACAAGCAACATCTGTTGCGCCAGCTTAAGGCCGGCGAGAAGGTGCTTACAAGGGTGCAGCAGGAGAGGAACAAACTCCAAGATGCCAACACCCAGCTGGGCGAAGAACTAAAGGGTGTTCGGGTCCAGCTGTCTAACTCTGTAAAGGAGAATCGACGGCTTCGTCGCGGCATTTACAGTAAGTGCTTGAGCAAACTCTTTTGAAAAGAAGAGTTCGGCGAGGAAGTCGATTGACAGAAATGTGTCTGTAGGTGTGCTCACGGGTCGTCCGGCAGAGGAGATGCCTGGTTCCACGGGAGACCCTCTTCCCGAGCTGCTGCAACTGCACGAACGTGTTCGGCAGGCGATGAGCAGCGTTGTTCAGGCCTTATGGCCTTCCGTCTCCCTACCCGAGGGTCTTGGAGGGCTTGCTGAGAAGCTTCAGGGAGTACGGCAGCATTTCCGTCTGTGGAAGATATCGGCCTGCCGTCAAGGCGCCAGGGAGGCCTGGGCCATGGTGAAGACGCGGTACATGAGGGCTGATCCAAACCACATGGCCGAGGTCGGACCTGTGGGGCCCGATGGGAAGGAGATCCATGTGAGCCTGATGTACGGCCAAGTAGAGTTGGCTGCGAAATATTCCCAACAGGACTGTAAATTAGACAGCCTGTTAGATGGGATTGAAGAGGAGTACAATCAGTCAGTTTGACGGTGTAATTTAAAATGACATGTAAAATGCCTTCTAGCTGAATTGTAGATCGTTTGTCTTTGCGGACCTTTTCGCTTCAACCTCGGGACCCAACAGTCCGGAGTGTGTCCGAATACCCTGACGGTTATACAAAAACCGGGGCATGCATGGAGACAAGGCGTAGGGGTCATAAGTGCGTTATCAGACAAGTGCCCAACTAGCTATGTTATATTACATGGTTAGTAAGAAACATCTTCCAGGGAGAATAGTTCCGCTAGGGGTTCCTTTCCCTGGGAGGCATGCCCTAAAGTGCATGTCCAGACTGCGAAAAGAGCAGAAAAAGCATCTGGGGGCAGAGAAATAAATAAGTAATAAATCATCTTTCAGGTCATCGACCGAATATTCCCTTAAGAACGCTAGCTTTCGGCTTCACCCAGTCTGAGGTACACATCCGGCTGATCCGGTAGTAACAATCGCAGAGGTGCTCCCTTTACCTCCTAGCCGAACAATTGGGAATGTAGGGGTAAGCACAGGAGCCAGGCAACCCAGCTTGGCCAAAACTTAAGTCATATCGATGCATATAATGGTGAGTAAAAGGTACATGCGGAAGTATGACACATGTGTTGGGTATGAAGCCCGTATAGATAAGCTTCTGTTAAAGAAGCCCCCAGGTATAACGAGTGCGAGTAGCACATCAAGTGAGTGCGAACAAAGCGCAGATCAGCCCTCAAGAGGCTTGCACTGAAAGAGGGAGGAAAAAGGAGGGAAAACAAAGACAGCAAAAAATATGAAAGGTGGATGGAGGAAGGAGACGAACTCTGAGTCCGGCGCTAGGCGTAGAATCTTCGGAGACGGGCTGCGTTCCATGGGTTTGGCTCGAGTCGGTTGTTAGATGCGTTGCGTAGACGGTATGCACCGCCGGTAAGGACTTGGTCGATGGTGAAGGGACCTTCCCATTTGGGCTTAAGTTTGTCCTTTTTCTTGTCCGGCAGGCATAGAACTAGTTCACCAACATTGTAAGTTTTAGCCCGTACTTCTCTGCTTTGATATCTTCGAGCCTGTTGCTGATAGAATGCGGAACGGGATTTTGCCACGTCGCGCTCCTCCTCTAAGGCGTCCAAACTGTCCTGCCGATCCAACTCGGCTACTGTTTCTTCGTACATGCGCACGCGACGTGAGTCATGAAGTATGTCGCAGGGCAAAACTGCCTCAGCGCCGTATACCATAAAAAATGGTGTGAATCCGGCAGTGCGGTTGGCGTGGTCCGCAGCCCCCAGAGTACGAAGTCTCGCTCCTCTACCCAGTGCGTGTTAGATTCCGTGAGGGACCGCACTAATCTGGGTTTAATGCCGCTCATGATTAGACCATTTGCCCTTTCCACTTGACCGTTAGTTTGAGGGTGATAGACTGAAGCGTAGTCGAGCTTGATGCCCATGTTTTTGCACCAGAGTTTAACCTCGTCGGCCGTGAAATTCGTGCCGTTATAAGTGATGATGCTGTGGGGGACGCCGAAACGGTGTACTACCCCGGATATGAAGTCTATCACAGGTCCAGATTCTGCCGTTTTAACTGGCTTGGCCTCTATCCATTTGGTGAATTTGTCCACCATGACCAATAAGTATTTTTTCTTGTGGGTTCCCCCTTTAAGGGGTCCAACCATGTCAAGCCCCCAGACCACGAACGGCTAGGTGATGGGTATAGTTTTGAGGGCGGTGGGTGGCATGTGGCTTTGATTAGCAAAGAGCTGGCAACCGACGCATCGTTGGACTAAGTCCTCAGCATCTTCCCGGGCTGTCGGCCAATAAAATCCTGTACGGAAGGCCTTGCCTACAAGGGCCCGGGCTGCGGCATGGTGCCCACCGAGTCCGGCGTGAATTTTAGCCAGGAGATTTCGCCCTTCCTCTTCGGAGATACACCTTTGAAGGACTTCGGTTGTGCTTTTCTTATAAAGTTCTCCCTCATGGACCTTGTAGGCTTTAGATCGCCGAACTATGCAGCGGGCCTCATTTTGGTCTTCGGGGAGTTCCTGCCTGATTAAGTAGGCTAGGAATGGTTCCGTCCACGGGGCAATTACTGCCATTATTTCGTGGGCTGAAGGTGTTATTTCATTGGCTGAGCCACCGACTATGTCAGAATGTTCCGTGTTGGGTGGTGCAGTTGGTTCCGGGTTGTTATTTCCGGACTCTTCTTCCCATAATATGGATGGCTTAAAGAGCCGCTCCAGGAAGATGTTTGGAGGGACGGCGTCTCCTTTTGCGCTGATGCGTGCCAACACGTCTGCTGCCTGGTTATTATCCCAGGCTACATGGTGGAATTCGAGTCCTTCGAACCGGGCTGACATTTTTATGACGGCATTACGGTAGGCTGCCATTTTCGGATCCTTGGCGTCAAAGTCTCCATTTACTTGGGATATTGCGAGGTTTGAATCCCCGCGCACCTCTAGGCGTTGAATACCCATGGAGATTGCCATCCGGAGACCATGTAGAAGGGCCTCGTATTCGGCTGCGTTGTTGGAGTCCGTGTACATTATTTGAAGTACGTATTGGACTGTGTCTCCGGTTGGGGACGTCAAGACGACGCCAGCCCCCAAGCCAGCCAACATTTTGGAGCCATCAAAATGCATGATCCAATTGGAGTATGCGTCGTACTCTTTAGGGAGTTCGGCTTTGGTCCATTCGGCGATGAAGTCGGCCAAAACTTGCGACTTTATGGCTCGCCGTGGTTTGTAGGTTACGTCAAATGGTAAGAGCTCAATGGCCCATTTTGCAATCCTGCCCGTCGCGTCGCGATTGTTTATAATATCGTTGAGAGGTACTTCGGAGGCCACCGTTATGGAACACTCTTGAAAGTAGTGTCGCAGCTTCCGGGATGCCATGAACACCGCATACGCTATCTTTTGATAATGTGGGTACCGGGACTTGCATGGGGTTAAGACAGTGGATACGTAGTACACTGGTTTTTGAAGAGGGAATTTGTGCCCTTCTGTTTCTCGTTCGATGACGAGTACGGCGCTGACAACTTGATGTGTTGCCGCGATATATAATAACATAGGTTCACCCAGGTTGGGCGCGGCCAGGACCGGATTTGTCACCAATATGGCCTTAATTTATTCGAGTCCGTCCGTGGCAGCATCCGTCCATTCAAAGTGTTCGGTGCGCCGGAGGAGGCAATAGAGGGGCAGTGCCTTTTCTCCCAAACGGGAGATGAAGCGGCTTAGAGCCGCCACGCATCCAGTTAGTTTTTGTATTTGTTTGAGGTCTTTTGGGATATCCAATTGTGACAAAGCTTGGATCTTGGCTGGATTTGCTTCAATTCCTCTACCGGATACAATGAAGCCCAAGAGCTTTCCAGCTGGTACACCGAAAACACATTTTTCCGGGTTGAGCTTAATTTCGTATGCTCGGAGGTTGTCGAATGTAAGCCTCAAATCGTCTACTAGAGTTTCAACGTGTTTGGTCTTAACGACCACATCGTCTACGTACGCCTCCACTGTTTTGCCTATCTGGGTGGCCAGACATGTCTGAATCATGCGCTGATATGTTGCGCTGGCGTTTTTGAGTCCGAAGGGCATTGTGTTGAAGCAGAATGGTCCGTACGGAGTAATGAATGCCGTTGCGACCTGGTCTTTTTCCTCCATCTTGATTTGATGGTATCCGGAGTATGCGTCGAGGAAGCATAATGAATCGTGCCCTGCGGTAGCATCGATGATTTGGTCGATGCAAGGGAGAGGGAAAGGGTCCTTTGGACAGGCCTTGTTAAGGTCTTTGAAATCGACACAAAGGCGCCAGGATTTGTCCTTTTTTGGTACCATTACCCGGTTGGCTAGCCAGTCCGGATGTTTTATATCTCCGATGAATCCGGCTTCTAAGAGTTTGGCTAGCTCCTCTCCCATTGCCTGTCTTTTGGGTTCGGAAAATCGCCGAAGAGCCTATTTGACTGGCTTGAATCCTTTTAGGATATTTAGGCTGTGTTCTGCCAGCCTGCGTGGGATTCCTGGCATATCTGAAGGGTGCCAGGCAAAAATGTCCCAATTTTCCCGAAGGAATTATCGTAGTGCGGCTTCTACATCAGGATTTAATTATGCCCCAATGGAGGCCGTCTTTGTGGGGTCCATTGGATGGACCTGGAATTTAACTATTTCATCTTCTGGTTTAAAAGAGGTGGACTTAGACCTCTTATCGAGTATCACATCGTCCCTATCCACCGTGGAGCACAGCGTAGTGAGTTCCTCTGCCGCTAGGGCTTCGGATAATGCCTCTAGGGCCAGTGCGGCTGTCTTATTTTCAGCGCGGAGTGCTATATCTGGATCACTGACAAGAGTGATTATTCCATTGGGCCCGGGCATTTTGAGCTTCATGTACCCGTAATGGGGTATAGCTTGGAAGATTGTGAATGCCTCTCGCCCTAACAAGGCGTGATATCCGCTGCCGAACAGGGCCACTTGGAACGTGACCTCCTCGGACCTGTAATTGTCCGGCGAGCCGAACACTATATCTAGTGTGATTTTTCCTGTGCAGCGTACTTCTCGACTAGGGATTATCCCTCTGAAGGTTGTGCTGCTTCGCTCAATGCGGCTCCAGTCAATTTCCATTTTTTGGAGGGTTTCCTCGTAGATGAGGTTTAATCCGCTGCCGCCATCCATGAGTACCTTGGTAAGACGAAAGCCGTCCACTATCGGATTGAGGACCAATGCGGCTGGTGCTCGGGCTGTTCGGAATTTAGGTTCGTCGCTGGCATTGAAGGTGATAGCCGTGTCGCTCCATGGATTTGTTGTTGCTACTTGGTAGACTTCAGCAAGGCTGCAGATTGTTCGTTTCCGCATATTATTTGATGCAAAAGTCTCGAAGACTGTTAATACCGTACTGGTACTGTTGGGCTGGTTACCCGGGGCTAGAAAACCTTCGCCACTTTTGGCCACCTGCCGTAGTATCCAACATGCTCGAAGGCTATGTGTTGGAGTGGCGCCCTCTGTACTGTGGATTTTACAGGGTCCGTTGAGCCATCCCTCCAGTACGATTCCGTGCCCTTTAGGGGTTTTTTGCTTTTTGGTTTTTAACCCAGGTGCTTGAGTATGACGCGCCCTTTTATTTCGGACTAGGGTTGTATTCAGGGCCGGATTGTCCCAAAACCTGGTTTCGGTTTTCCAGGCACTCTCCATCGCACAGTATTTTTGTACTATGGTCGCTAGGTCGGCGAAGCGTGTAACTTCGCGACGACTTATGGCGTTCATGATTCCCTTGTCCGTGCAATTGTTGCAGAAAATTGAGATTGCGCTTTCCTCACGGCAGTCCTTTATCCTGTCCATGACCAGGAGGAATCTGGCCCAGTAATGATGTACTGTTTCATCGGGCTCTTGCCGTATTTGGGATAGATCGCTTATGTTTGGGTGGGTGGGCGGAATTAAATTTGGAACCCCGCCCAATCTGAGGCTCAAAGGCCGAGAAGTTTCCGGATTTGGAAGCTTGGATTGCTGGATGTTATCCAACAAATCTGGTCCGATGCCTGACTTTAGGTTTAGTACTTGATTGACGTCCGTCCCTCCGCGGGAATCCGACATGAAGGGATCGGGAATCCAGACATAACTGGTCTTTAACATAGAAGAAGAGTCGCCGCGTTATTCCTCTACCACGACAACGTGGTAGGTAGCCTGGGGATAGTTAATTTCTCTCAGATCGGTTTTAGGCCCAATCTGATCGTAGTCTGTAGCGACTCCCAGGGCGGCGATGTGATCCAAGAGCTCATTTACGGAGGAGAGATCCATCGGATCTAGCTACTCGGTGAATTCCGAGTTGACGTGAAGATCGCTTTTGATGACCTGAGAGGTCATTGTCGGAGCGGCGGCCGAACAGGCAGTCATAAGAAAACCGCCTAGCCGGATAGTTTGGCCGGTGGCCAAAGCTCCCTTGATGATGGCGCCGTCTTTAAAGACGGGAAAAGGCATCCCTCCTAATTGCGACGGCACATAGGAACTCTCAATGAAAGCACCAATGTCGGTGTCAAAACCGGCGGATCTCGGGTAGGGGGTCCCGAACTGTGCGTCTAGGCGGATGGTAACAGGAGACAAGGGACACGATGTTTTACCCAGGTTCGGGCCCTCTTAATGGAGGTAAAACCCTATGTCCTGCTCGATTGATATTGATGATGTGGGTATTACGAGAGTAGATCTACCATGAGATCAAGGAGGCTAAACCCTAGAAGCTAGCCTATGGTATGATTGTTGTTCGTCCTATGGACTAAAGCCATCCGGTTTATATAGACACCGGAGAGGGCTAGGGTTACACAGAGTCGGTTACAATGGTAGGAGATCTACATATCCGTATTGCCAAGCTTGCCTTCCACGCCAAGGAAAGTCCCATCCGGACACGGGACGAAGTCTTCAATCTTGTATCTTCATAGTCTTGGAGTCCGGCCGATGATGATAGTTCGGCTATCCAGACACCCCCTAGTCCAGGACTCCCTCAGGTGGCCTCTTGTATCTTTGCTCGGGCAGGGCCGAGTTCGTGAGGCAGATGCCCCACTTTGACCAATGGGGGTTGCGCCCGGCCGACCTCGTGGGGCCCCGCGAAAATCCTATCGCCGTCGCTCCTCTCCCCGTCGCCCACATCGATCTTGCCTCAGGAGGTGGTGCAGGGAGGCAAGCATCACCGGAGGCTGGGGATCCGGCATCGAGATGGTGGTGCCGTGCAAGGCTCCTGAGGCGTCATCCTCTGGAGCTTGCGAATTTTGTCCTGAGGCGGTCATTGATGAGGGGACGCAACCTGCGGCTCCCGAGGCCTCGGCAGGCCACCAAGAGGTGGCGCCTGATCGCTCCCCTCAGCCTGGCGCCCCTGAGGCAGGTCTCCTTGATGCTTCTTTCTCCACGCCACGCGCCGGCTCTCACGTCGAGAGCTTGGGTCAGTTCTGCATAGACTTTGATGCCCTCCATAAGAGGAAGGAGGCTTCGAGTGGCAGTGATTGCCCCTGCCGCCCGTTGAAGCACAGGAAGTACTTCGCCATGGACGAGTAAGTACCTCATTCTCGTAGTTCCTCAATTGCTGGTCTCCTTCCTGATGGTGGCCTTTCAGGATCCCTCCTGCCAAGCTCCCGGAATCTGCCAAGAAACAACTTCCTCCGGCCTCGCCTCCATCGTCGACCTTGAGTTCCCCGAGCTCGCGTGCCGCCCCTGACGCGGACCTGCCTGGAGAAACAAGCCAGCACGCATGGCGCCTCGAGCCTGTGTCCTTGCTGCCTTTCCCTCGCGACCTTGCCCGGGAAGTGATCAGCTTGCCCCGGGCCCTTTCTCTGATCGTGGACAGTGAATGGTTGAAGTCGATCTTCGGCTCTTCTTCTGGGGATGGGTCTGCGCCGGCCTGGGTCCCTTGCGGGGCCCGTCTAGCAATTGTGGGGGCGCCAGCCCCAAGCCCCCTGCCGAGAGGGGGCGAACCACTTCAGGGCCCTCCGCCAACACCGGCGGCAGAGGACGATATCGACGACGTGCTCGAGCGAGCGCGGGAGCGCAGCGCCATCCGCCAAGAGTTTCTATAGAAGGCGATGGATGCGGTGGGCCAGCTCAGTGGAGAGCTTGCGGACGTAGACGCGCGTCTTGAAGTCGAAGGCCTGTGGCTGGTTGAGGAGCGGTGCAAGCTGAAGGTGGCCGTTAGCCTTGCGCGTCATCAGCATGATCTTGACAATGCAAAGGCCGAAGCATCTCTTGCTGCCTCACGAAAGGCCTGCTCCCAAGCCATTGAGGAGGCTTAGGAGGCATATCGACGACGCAAGATCACGGAGAAGCGCACGTGGGAGCTCCAAGCCAGGAGCACTTCCCTGGAGCGGCAAGTGGAGCTGCACCAAGCTGCTCTTGCATCGCTGAAGGGGACGCCTATCGAAGAGGAGGAGCTCCGGAAGCGCGAGGAAGCGCTGACGCTGGAGACTGCCGAACACAACCTCGATCTTGATCGGTTGGAGATGAGGGAGCGCCAGGTTACCTAGGCGGAGGACGACGTTGGCGCGCGAGACGCCCAAATCCAAGATGAGATCGACCGCCACGTGGCGGAAGTTCACGCGGGTCTTGTGCGCGAGTATGGCCAGAAGTTGGAGCTGATTAAAGTCGAGGCTGCGGGCAGGACTGCCGCTCTTAGGACCAAGCTGGCTGAAGCGACGCAGTGCACGGAGGCCACCGCAGCCGCCCTGGTCGTAGGGCGCAGGCTGACTTGGCCTCCTCCCGTGCCGAGCTGCTTCTCCTCCAACGGAGGGTCGATGACACCGAGTCCGTTGCGCAGTGGAACGAAGATGAGATTCACCAGCGGCAGACGCTGGAGCACATGCATGGCTCCATGCTCCAAACGCTCAGGGAAAGGGCCAACACAACCCTAGGCAATATCTCTGATGCAACCGCTTTGCAACCTCATGTGACCAACTATGCCGACAATCTCCAGTTCTTCACTCATGTGGCGATGCATCTGGAGAATTGATCTGAGAGAGCTCGCCTGCTTGTCGAGGAGAGGAGCTGCGAACTGCTCCCGCGTGCGTTCTCCTGTGTCTTCAGCCACCTTCGGGATAGGGATCCTCACTTTGAATTCGACGCTGTCATTGCTCCGGTGCCCATGGCCATTCGAGGCGACCTGGTGCGGTGGGTGGAGGACAACTTGGACGCACTTGTCCGGGCCTTCACCTCTGATGATGATGGGGTGGTAGTTGCTGCAGATGAAGGTGACGTGGTGGACGGCGGTGAAGATGATGCCAACGATGGCGATGGTGAAGCCAGCGACAGCGACAGTGGCGCCAGCGATGCTTCCGGAGACGGTCAGGAGGATGCGGTGAGCGACATGTCTGATTGATTCTGCGCCCCCCTGCTGTTTATCCTGCGCGGAAAAAGCTCGGGTGTGGCCCTGAAGGTTGTAAGAGCATTTTGGGAGGGGAAGCCCCTCATGTAAAAAGGATTGTTGTCCACACGTTGTTAAGGACGGCGCCGAATGGGCGCCCGCATGATGTTACGTGCCCTGCGATGGATTAGTTGCTATGATTTTACCTTTATCCTGGGCGAGCCTTGAGTAGGCTTGTGGTGATTCTCCGAGGGTCCTTCGGCAGACCTGTCGGTCATTTGGTGAGGGCCTCGCGAGAGCGAGCGCTGGCCGCAGGACGACATGCGTGAGGATGCCAAACCCAGCCCTGCCTACGAGTGGCTCGCGAGGGGGGGGGATTCCAACTTGGGTAGAAACCGGAATACGAGAAATCACGCGAACAAGACAAGATGCCCCTCCCGCATACGCATACGCAAACACAAATTCAACTTCAACTTAAATCCGAAGCGAGAAAGCTCGACCACATAAAAGGAAGCGAAAAACAAAAGGCCGCATCCGGCACCTAGTTTAGTCTTCGACGTCTTCTCACCAGCGCGGAGCTAAGTGCTGCCACTGGGCATGGGAGGGAGCCCCCGAGGCCCAAGGGCCGCTCTCCAGAGACTCCGGGGCATGTACAACCCCAACTCATTATTGCGTGAGAGTGTCACGGGCGGCGAGCTTCATAGGCACTGGGCCTTCTTCACAGGTACCGGTCTTGCTTCATATCGCCAGATGAGGGCCCCGTCTTGCACCACCCTCGACCGCCATTGACGGTGACCGGAAACCAAGGACGACACCAATGGGGTAAAGGGGATGCCTGCGGTTCCCCCGACGACCACGGGTCCTCTGCCAGGGGTAGGCCTTGCGGCACCTCCCCAGCAGAGGGCCTACCTCCGAGAAACACCTTGCTCCACGCGCCGTGGGGAGGGGCCCGGCTCCCGGCCCCTCTCCTTCAGCCCCTAGTGTGCTCCTCCTGACGGGAGGGAGGCTGCCGAACTGGGGAAGCCTTCCGCTGCAGTGACCTGGACTTCCTGCTACCCATGGTTAGCATAAGCTTGCTCCTGAGGAATTAGCGGTACCCGATAGCTGCTGCCACCGGCGCGGTTGGCGAGGCTGCCTTGAGGCTCCTGAAAGGGCTCGGCTTCTGGCGTCTCTTCCTCCCAGCCTGGCCCGAGGAACGAGTCGTGGTCTTCTTCCAGTGCGAATTCCCGATCCACCATGTGGGGCATGTAAGCCTCCGAGGTCGCCGCCCTGAAGACTTCGCCGTAGTGCCCCATGCTCCACGCAGCTTGGCTCAAAGCACCATCTTGGGGGTGATAGGGTGGCAGCCTGCCTGGGCCGTAGGCGGCGACGCGCATGCCCTCGCTCACCAGGGGCGGTGCTGGTACAGCTTGACGCCCGGCGTTGATGGTCGAGCTAGTGTTGATGAAGCCTTGGGGCACGCCTGAGGGTGCACGGGCACGGATGGGCCCGCCATGTGACCCGCCCGGGGCCTGAGATGGAAGCTGGACGCACAAAGGAGGCACCCCTAAAGCAGCTGCATCCAGGAGCTCGGCGACGCGCTCCAGCAGCACGTCATGGCCGCTTTGTTGCAGCCTGCACTGTAGCAGCTCTCGAGCCATCGTGAGCGCGCCCTCATGTTCGCGTGCTCCCGTCGGGTGTGCGGTGATGTCGTCGTGGCGTGGTTTGAGGCCCTTGCTGCTGATCGCACCTGCCGCGGGGTGAGGGCAGGTGGCGCTTGACCGCGTCACCCGTGCCCCGCAGCATTCTGCGGAGCGCGGGATGCCTGAGGCGCGGGGTTGAGGTCAACTTGGGCAGGCGGCGCGGCGTGGGAAGGCCATGCCGCCCAGCGGTGGGTGTTGGCTGTCGGGTCGCTGGACATGGACGCGATGAAGAAATGGAACGCAGGTCGGTGGAAAGAGGATTTCGGTGCACCCCTACCTGGCGTGCCAAATGTCGGATATCGGGTTCCGGCAAAACCCTTAAGGTTCGAACTCTAGGGTGCGCATGAAGATCTTCTCCCTATCGATCCACGCCCCAAGGCCTCGTCGCGAATCTAAGCTACACGATGAACAATGCAAGGGACACAAGGTTTCTACTAGTTCGGGCCACCGTTGTGGTGTAATACCCTACTCTAGTGTGTGGTGTGGTGGATTGCCTCTGGGGCTGATGATGAACAGTACAGAGGAAGAACAGCCTCGCGAGAGGCGTTCTTGAGCTAGCGCGGTGTTCTACTTCGATGGATTCGGTGTACATTGGCTTGGTGAGAACTCGATCCCTTTCTACGGTGGTGGCTATCTCTACTTATAGAGGCCCTGGTCCTCTTCCCAAATATTGAGCGGGAAGGGATCCAACAACGGCCATTTTGAAGGGGGGTAGCTAGTACAAGTTATCCTGACTAAAGTTGGTCTTCGACTGCCAAAGGCACTGGCGATGACACCGTCTTGGGCTCCACAGTGACCTCCATCCTGCCGCACTGCTGGTCTTGGTCTCGTTGCACCGATATGGTAACCTTTGCTTGATGCCTTGGTACTCCGTGCCTACGCTTGCCCCCTTTGCACTAAAAAGGAAACGAGGACACTGCGCAGGCTGGTGCCCGCCTGGTCTCGATCATCATGGCTTGCGTCATGAGCACCTCGTGAGGTACTCCTTGCCTTGATCGCTCCGCCTCCTCGCGAGCCTGCCTAGGGAGGCCGCCCCTGAGGAAGCCTTGCGTCGTCCGCCCTGCGAAGCTTGGCCCCTCGCGAGGGTCTTGAGCTTGGGTCGATGAGGACGGGCCGTACTGGGCCACTGCTTGAGCCACGCCGTAGGCCGCAGGCGGGCAAGTCTGGGACCCCCGTTCCCAGAACACCGACAATCATACTCCCACCCTTCCTAAATATTTGTCTTTTAGAGATTTCAACAAGTGACTACATACGGAGCAAAATGAGTGAATCTACACTCTAAAATATGTATATATACATCCGTATGTGGTAGTCCATTTGAAATCTCTAAAAAGACAAATATTTAGGAACGAAGGGAGTATATGGTAATTATGCAATGCCATGTTCTTTAGCCATACATCATATACGCGAATCATTCAATGCCATCCTATTTAGCTAGTCATCGTATATGTGAATTCTATTCTGCCATAAAAAAATCCATAATGTATTCCATTTGTCAACAATGTTTATACATTCATCTACTCTTCCTGTGCATCAGCCATTGGAGTCGGTCATGGGAAAATTTGGAGTGAAAACAAGGTCTTCTAAGCAGTCAGTGCTACCCGTCGATGCAGATTTCTTGCTGGTTATAGATAGCTCCTCATAGGAGGATTCAAAGACAGATGACCAGTCATATCCCCCCCCCCCGAGGTGCATGCTCTAACTTGGCAGGGTTATATTGCTCATATCATGCATATGGTGCATTGCATTGTCATGCCATCTGCTTAGATTGGACATGCTTCGTGTGAATGCCTCCTATTTGCTTTCTATATCAGATATGCGAATTATGCAATGCCATTTTTCCAGCCAGTTATCATATATGTGAATTATGCACCGCCATGTAGCCAGGCATCATATATGTGAATTATCTCATGCCATCCTTTTTTTCATTACGTATTCCATTTGTCGACAATCTGTGTATATTGAACTACTCTTCATGTGTATGAGCCATTTGAGTCGGTTATGGAAAAATCAGGAGTGAAAACAAGGTCTTTAGAGCAGGCAATGGTACCTGTTGAAGCATATATCTCGAGGGTTACATGTAGCTCCTTAGAGGAGGATTCAGAGACAGATAACCAGTCCTATATCCCACCTGAGGTGTATGCTCTAATTTGCAATGTTTATATTTCTCATATCATGCATATGGTGTCTTCCATTGCTTAGTTTAGACATCATATGCACAATACTCAATTCCATCTGCTTAGTTTAGAGATCATACATGCGAGTGCCAGCTACTTAGTATATGAATCAATTATGTCAATTATATCATGCCATCATGTATACTTAGACAACATGTATGTGAATTATTTCATCCCAAACTATTTTAGAAAGACATCATATAGTTTTGTCATGGCATCATGTTTAGATACTCATCATATGTTGAATTATGCCAGTATATCCTGTTAAGTTATCCATCATATATCTGAAACTGTGTCATGCTATCCTGTTTAGTTAGCCATCATATATGTGAAACTGTGTCATGCTATCATGTTTGGTTAGACAACATATATGTGAATTACCACATCTGTCTACCATAAAATGTATGTACGTTCAATTTCTTTTCTTGTTTATCAGCCATTTGAATTGGAGGGGGTGATGGCAGTATCTAAGGGGGCAAAAACCTGTTCTTCACAAAAGACGGTGCTACTCGTCGATGCAGATAGAACCATGGTTGTACTGTCCCACGAACTAGCCCCACCACACATAATCGAGACTCTTCCAGATTGCACACTTAGGCCGTTGGACAGAGATCCAGCTACAACCCATCTAACCCTAACCCCAGCGGATAGTAACCCACTTCTAAATGACACAACACCATGTCCACCACAGAGTACCCTCACACGAGCAGTTTGTAAAGCAGTTGCAGTGCCCAAAGCATGAAGACCACCACAGCGAACCCAAACTCCACGTTTAAAGTAGAAGACCAATTGTTCTCATGCTAGATTCCGTAGCTATGGTCCATGGTCCTTTGCTCTTGCATCACTGTATTTACTGATACCAACTACTTTTCAATTTGAAGGATCCAATTGAGACTCCAATGGCGCGACAGGTATGTTTTAAATCTATTTCTTTAACTGATTGCTGTTCTAACTGCTTGCTCTATGTTGATTTCAGTTTCAGTTGTATAAACAATTATGTTCTCATGTGATGCACATTAAAAGTGTTGCCAGTGTTGTGTAGTTTCTCACACTTATATTCTGTCTACACCGTCTTAAAATTACATGATTTGAACTGTGTCTCTATCTTGATTTGGCAATAAACTAGAATGATATGGACAATACAGTGACCATAGTACATAAATATATGTTTGTTTCATGATGTTATCCTGTCCACCTTACTACTGAATCGGTTTACCAAAATGAGTTTCGTATACTACATGCTAAACCTGTGATGTGTCTGCTTGTTTCTCTTGTAGAATGCGAACAGAGTATTGGAGAAAAGCACCCCCACTATGCACTGGTAGAGAAAGTAATGCAGATAAGGTTCAATATAGTGAGACAACCCTGTTGATCTCCAAGAAAAGTGATAAAAATGATCTTGTAGACAGTGAGACAACCCCATAGTCCTGTCTTGATGTAGTGTTCGAGTTACTGGCCAGTACCACGGGCACAAGCTCTTCGAACTCGCTGCCTGAATCTCTTCGGATCCTTCAGTCTCAGCTACAAGCTGAAAGGCATTAGTCAGTTGTGCTGCGGCAAGAAGCCGAAGGGCTGAGGAAGTCCCTACAGAATTCAGATGCATACTTTTTGGTGCAACAGCAAGCACTGGAGGATTTAAGCGCCAAACAAGACAAAGTTAATAAGCTTGCTAAGCATCTTGCCAGCATTAAGGGTACCCAGTATATTGTTTCTTGTGCTCTTCTGAAGTGGTTTCAGTTCTAGACTTGTTTTGCTACAACGTTTATTTCCTCTTGTCTCCAACTTTGACAACTAATGTATGTGATATGCTGCTTTGTTCCCTATATTTGCACCGGTGGCGAACTTTGATGCCCAGTGGATGTAATATGTGTAATATCCTAGCGTAAGTTGCTTGCTTATTTATTTCCTTGTTGTCTTGTTTATTTGTTTGCTTGTAGTCAGTGTAGTTCTTTTTCCGCAGTTTGCTAGTGGCTGCAATAACCTATTTTTTAAAACTAGGCCACAATAACCATGGGCTACATATTTATCGTAGTGACCATGGGCCTCCTACGGGCCGTAGAAACAATGGGCCTTCTACGGGTCGTAGAAACAATTGGCCTTCTACAGGCCGTAGAAACAATCGTCCTTCTACAAGGCATAGCATAAATGTGCCTTCTACGGGTCGTCTGATCGATTGGCCAAACATGGGCCAATAACGGACTGCATTAGGGGCCGTAAACGGGCTAGAATTGGAATCGTCCGTTCATGGGCCGACCATAACGGGTCGTTGTTAATCGACCGTATTAGATGACGCTATGAAAACAGTCCAACGGATTAACGGGCAACAAACATGCCAACTGTACCCATGGACGGAATTTGGCCCACTAGCAGAAAAGGCCAGTAGTTGGCCGTAAGTAACCGAATGCTGGAAATGAGCCGAGGAATAAATGGGCCCTGAGAAGGCCGAAAGTTAAGACGTGCTGGAAACTGCCCAATGGAATAATGGGCCGTTAATGGGTATAAAGTGATACACTGTTCATTACGGGACAGTTTCACCACGGGCCATTAATGGGCCAAGAGTTACAAAGGGCCTCCTATGGGCCGAAAGACGTCATGGGCCATACATGGGCCGGAAGTTACAACGGGCTGGAATCATATTGGTCGGCCCAGATGATGCTACTGGGCCTAATCCAGATAGGCCGTAACGGGCCATGACTTAGCGAGTTGTAAATGGGCTATATGCGAACAGGACGTAAACAGGCTTTTCGTGGGCTGGCCCGCTACCTTTTGACCAAGTCAAATGGGCCAGCCTTTTCACCGGAATGGACCTCTGTTGGGCCGTGCCACGTGTCGATGTATCATAAGCGCCTTCGGTCCAATGAGTGGATGATATCTGTCCAAACAGTGAGCCGACACATGGTTCCTCTGGCCAATGAGAATTTTACACAGGAAAAATCCCCATTGGTCCGGGCTGTTAACGGGTTACCGGATCCAAACCGGAACCCGATAGCTTAACGGCGACCTGTTATTGTGGACGCCACGTGTCGGTCACCCTTGACAAAAGCACATCTATTATGCACGATTTATCGTCATGGAAGTGGACACTTCTGTGATGATAATTTTGGTAATGTCATGGAACACATCTACGATAGCATATGTACGACTATCTTGATTCTATCATAAAATCGTCGTGGATGTACATGCATGACAGAAAATGTGACCTACTGTGACAAACACGTATCATCACAGAAGTGTATTTTTTTGTAGTGCGTATGGATGGGTGCTCCCATTCCTTCCCCACTCCTTTTATAGGCGGGCTGGAGCGAGGGGCTGATCCCCCAGCGAGTGATCATCGTCCTCCTCCACCAGTTCGAGAAGGTCGGCCCCCTGCCTTGATCCTCTCCCGCACCATGCACCTCCGTTACCTAGCCCACTCAATGCATGCAGCATACATGGCTAAGGATAAGGGCGTGGTGGGAAGAGTGAATTGGAAGTTACTTGCCATTACAAGAGTGGCCCCACTATGATTGGCATTATGCGACGCACAGGAGAACCAGCAACTGACTCGGGCTCAGGTTAATGAAGAAGCAAAGAAGATCTCAAAGGGCACGTCATTGCTGCGCCCCTACCTATGCACTGGTTAGGACCTATCCCGATGACGCCAGGCAGCGCGTTCGGGCTAGGCCCAGGGGCTCATGTCGGTGCAACAAACCCTATGTTCGTTGACCAGACTGTGCACAGGTCCAAGGATAAGATTGCAGCATCCAAGACCGACACCAAGCATAAGAGATCAGCTCTTTGAGGAATCAGAATGCAAGTCAAGAAGACCAAGTCAAGCTAGAGGAGCAGGATGTCGCTAAGGGAAAAACCCTCCCCTGTCGGGCAGGAGTGCCTGGCGAGGGCGGATTGACCCAGAGACAAACCTCTAGACCGCCTGGGCAAGCTTTTCAGGCACAGCAAGGGCGGATACCCCGCCAAGGCTTCACCGCTCCACCTCACCACGATGCAAGTCATCGATCACTGCGGTGTCAAGCCCCCAAGTGACTAAGTGGATGTATCCTGCCACATGGCAGCCACTCCCTACAGAAAACACCTCCAAATCACACAAGTCCTGAGACGTGTCAAGCAAGCACGCGCGAAGCTGGCAAAGCATCCTGGTAATGCTTGCTGGGCATGCTGTGATGTGATACTAAGTGACGCATTTAATGCGCTCTGTCCACCTGTAGAATTAGGTATGATAGCACTGTTTGCTATCTAATAATTTTGCAAAGACTGATTTTCCATTATGGTGACCCCTTGCTCTATAAAAGGAGGCCCATGGCAACCGTAGAAAGGGTTCAGAGATCCAGCCATTTGGACCCCTATACACTCATACACGCATAGCTGTTCTCACCCCGAGGCAACCCTACTGGGCAAGAGCACTGCATTTTCCACCACCATCCACCATCAATCCACCAAAGCAGGAGTAGGGTTTTACGCCTCGCGGCGGCTCGAACTTGGGAAAACTGCCCATGTGATCTCTACCGTGTTGTGTTGCGCTTCTCCACTCTTTGTGCAACATGCCCATCCCCCTGCCGAACCAAAAGCGGCTCATAGTCCCATAGGTGGCCGTGGTTTCCTACAACATTCCAATACCCTGCCAGAGGGGAAAATCATCACCGGAGGCCATCTTCATCATCCTGCGCAGCAACCATGACAAGGAGGGAGTAGTTCACCCTCGGGGCTGAGGGTATGTACTAGTAGCTATGTGTTTGATCTCTCTCTCTCGTGTTCTTGATTTGGCACGATCTTGATGTACTGCGAACTTTGTTATTATAGTTCAGTCTTATGATCTTATTCCCTCTGTGCCTTGTGATGAATTGAATCTTTTCCTTTGATGTTTTGTTATGTCGGATTGAATCTTTGGATGTGAGAGCACTTGATGTATCTCTTGCGATGGGATATCCATGGTGACAATGGGATGTTCTATTGATCCACTTGATGTATGTTTTGGTTATCAACTTGTGGATTCCCATAGTGACATTGGGGTAATCTACGCATAGGGGTTGGTATGCGTTTTCATATTCCTTTCTCCGATAGAAATCTGGGGATACTCTTGAAGTTCTCTATGTTGGATTGAATATTATGAATCTGAGATTGTGTGATGCATATCATATAATTAACCCACGGATAGTTGTTGTCGGGGTACACAAACATGGGTGTATGTTTCCCCCCTGACTTGTGCACGGACAGCGTGGCCAATAGGCTTAAGGACAAAGATTATAACACCAAGATAAAACCAAGCTAGAAGGACCAATTCATCAAAGGGTCCAAGTGTAGATGAAGGAGATCAAGATGAGCTAGAGAAGCAAGATACCGCGAAGGAAAGAACCTCCCTTGCCGGGCAGGCGAGCCTGGCAAGGTTGGGTTTGCCCCGAAAGCATAGTTCCAGATCATCTCGGCAGACCCTGCCGGGGATTGCAGAGGCAAGCCACTCCACCGCTCCACCTCATGAGCGACGCAAGTCACATATCAGTGTGGTGTCAAGCCCAAGATGACTAAGTGGCTGCTTTTCGCCAAATCACAGCCACTTCCTACAGCAAACACCTCCATATGACACTCGTCCTGAGACGTGTCAAACAAGCAGGCACGAAGCTGGCAAAATAGCCCGACAAGGGCTGCCAGGCATGTTGTGATGTGACACTTGACGACACATTTAATGCACTCTATCAGCCTACAGAGTTAGGTATGATAGCACTGTTTGCTATCTAATCAGTGCGTAAAGACTGATTTGCCACTGTGGTGACCCCTTTACCTATAATAGGAGGCCCATGGCAATCGTAGAAAGAGTTCGCGAGGTTGGCAAGTTCGGCCCCTCACATATCCATACGCGCGTAGCCACTTCTGCTCGGAGGCAACCTTGCTGGGCAAGTGCGCTACCCCCACCACCATCAATCCACCAAAGCAGGAGTAGGGTTTTACGCCTTGCGGCGGCCCGAACCTGGGTAAAAACTGCCTGTGTGATCTCTGTCGCGTTAGGCTACGCTTCTCTGTTGTTTGTGCAACGTGTCCATCCCCCCGCCAAACTAAAAGGGGCTCGCAACCCCATAGGTGGTCATGGTTCCCCACGACATCTTTGGCGCACCAGGTAGGGGGGATCACTTGCGCGAACCAGAGAGTGTATGAAGCACGTCATGTTCGCCAAAGGCATCACTTCTCAGGACGCCCAAGGGGGTGGCTAAGGCGGGGCAAAAGAATAGCATTGCCCCCGCACCGATCTCGCCCGCTCTCCGCCATCCCCACTTGTCATGGTCGCAACAGCCACGAAAGCTAGCAGCAAGGGCAACAATACCACCTCGAATGGGCCAAGCAGTAGGAATGCTCTGCGAGTCCCGTTCGTGAGAAGGGAACGATGTACAAAGGTGCCAAGTTTTCTCTCTCTCTGCCACTCTCACTCATTGACAATCATGCTACCCTGGGTTCTAGCGTCATCGACGTCGATGAGCCCGCGTGATGCTCGGTCCAGCATTTACCCTGCTTAGGGAAATCTTGAGTATATCGCCAGCGCAAGTCCATTGATTGATGCCCCAGCAAGTATGCGCCGGGAAGGCCACCCGCGCTTGCGTGGCTTTAGTGCCATCTGTCATTGGATTGGTCAAGGGGTACGGAGGGGAAGAGACAGAAACCGGCTGTACCTGGCGCGACGTGCCGGGAGCTAAAGGCCAATATATAAGCAATGCAGTCCTTCCCGAAACATGCAAGCCATGCGAGCGCCCGCAGCTAGAGGAAGGACTGGTGGAAGCCCAAATAAGCTAAGTTCATGCTATCTTGGCATCCTTACTAACTTTTGGATTTGCATATTTGTTTATCCCCCAAGCATCTAAGTGTTCTTATGAAGGAATCTTGTGCAAAATGGTACCTTCACTACATTCTTGTTTGCACCCTCGTTCCGTTCAGAGTCCGCTCGCGGAATGAGTGGCTGCGTCAGAAACTACTAAGGAAAAACCTGTCGGGATGCCTCCACGCCAAGATAAATGTTAAGGGCCAGATCGTTACGACTTTTGCGGCAATATGATACCGGCAGGCAACCAGAACGCGTATAGAGACTAATCATACAAACACTAATGGATAAAGCTCGGAAGGGATAAACACGCAAACCAGATTAAGTGATAACCTCTAGTTCACATGAATGCATAAACAACATAAGGTCTAAACACAAGACATTCGTCATTGTTTTGGTTACAGGCCAGCACGGTGGCGGGGATAGTCCAGTGCATGGCCTGGCGGCTTCGTGAAGCAGGAGGAACCTTAAGAACCTTGTCGGCAAGGGGAGTGGCCTTCTCTTCGGCAACAGCGACATCTGCTCCTGGCGGCGGTTTCCTGAAGCCATCGTTAAGGTCCAGATCTGGGTGACGGCGGGCAAGGTTGCTTAGGACCATGAAAAGAGCATTGTGGGCAAGCTTCTGGGATTCGGTCGTGAAGCGGCCAGCCCTTCCATCCTCATGCACCTTCAGCTTGTCGATTAGCTCGTTGAAGAAGAGCCCAATCTTGATGTTGGGAAACTCGTGCTTTCCGACCAAGAAGACTGGCCCGTCCATGCCCATCACTGCGGTCTGAGCAGAGAGATGCCCGGCAATAATGATCAAGCTCTTGGTCTAGAGGTCGACCTGCTGAGAGTGATTCGCCAGCTTATCCTCTGCGTCCTTCCGAAGGCGCCTTGCAATCTCCAGATCCTTTGACAATAGTTGCTCGCGGGTCTCAACAGATTCAATTGAGCTTTCCAAGGAGACAATCCTGGCCTTCATATCTTCGTTGGCGCCATTGGCAACTTCGAGGCCTTGGCTCTTGGAGGAGAGCTGCGATTGCGGATCCTTCAAAAGGGACTCAGCTTTCTGCACCTCCTCCTTGAGGGCTGAGACCTCCCAGTACTCCCAGCAAGCTTCTCTATCAGCTCAGTCACCTGCCGGTCGAGGTCCACCTTAGCGGCAGAAGCAGCGGCAAGATCATCACCAAGCTTCTTCAGCTGAGCGGCAGAGTCAGTGGTGAGAGCGTCCAGGGCAGCTTTGTGCCTGTCCTCTAGTTCCTTCGTGCGTTGTTACACAAGGGCCTCCAGATCAGCATCTTTGGCGCGGAGAGTGGCCTCGAGTCTCTCCTCCTGGAGGGAAATCTCTTGCTCCCTAGCATCCAGAGATGCCTGGCGGTCCACCAAGCAGGCCTCCCGAGCGATGACGTCCTCTCTAGCCATGGAGATTGTTTCCTGCTACCTCAAGAGGACCTGGAATCGCTTACCATGCCAGTCATGTAGTTCGGCGCCTTTGTCCTTCAGCTTCTGGTCCATCCTGCTGACAGACTGGCACTGCTTCTTGAGCTTCTGTCACTTCCGTCTATGCTGCTCCCGCATCTCTTTGAGGCTTGTCACCACGGATTCCATGAAGGACAAGTCCATGGCGACGGCAGCAGATTCATCCTCCTCTTTAACCCCTGGGTACAGCAACGACTGGATATGCTGGAGTTCGTCATCGAGCTCTGTGCTCGCCGCCATTGATGAACCGGGGGCTCCGGGCCCAGGCTGTGGAAGTACCAGCGCAAGGAGGCTCGAAGATGGCAGCGACGCCTCCATTGAAATGCCGAAGGAAGGGAGGGGCCCATGGTTTGGAGTGGTACCCTCTCCTCGACCACGGCCCCTAACCCAGGCACGTTGCCGGAGTTTTCCTCGGGCTTCTTCGGGGGACCTAGAGCACCCCTGATAGCCTGCCCTTGTTCCTCAGCGCCAGTGATCTTAGCGGCTTCGTCCGCGGTGTCCTTCCCAATATTGGCTACCTCAGTCAGCAGGTCCGGCTCTTCACTCAAAGGGGTTGTGGACAGATCCAACAATTAATGGCGGAGGGATAGAATTACTTGGCAAGACAAAAAAAGCAAGCAAAGCAAGACAATAAGAGAGGAAGGAGAGCAGATGGGTTACCCGGAGGGGTCTGCCGGGTAGAAACTTCAGTTTCTCCAGCAACCTTGGTTGACAGGGCTCCATCGATTCTATCGGCGGGCAGAGTGGGCCCTTCCTGGAGAGGCTCGTTCTGACTGGCTCCTACCCCTCCGTGGGCATCAACGGATGGGAGCTCTCCATCATCACCCCCAGCAGGCAGAACCTCCTCCGCACTTTTGGGCCGGGGGCTGAGCTGGGGGCTGGGTGCCGAGACGCTCGTGCCACTTCCCGCTGGGCACGTCCCTCCCTCTGTCATCGATGGTCCACCCGCCTAAGCCGTTTGGTCTGGTGGACAAGGTGAAAGCACAAGTTCTCCCTGGGTGATTTGGGTAATTAATGTCAACATATCACTTGTTGGACTAACACTTTTACCTAGTATGTTTCAGACAAGTTCAACAATGGAGTGGCATGGACTAAAGGATGTGGAACCCCTTCAAGATGCTAAGGACAAAGGATTTGCTCAAGCTCCAAGATCAAGACTCTGCATTTTCTATTTTATTGATCCAAGATCACATTGAGTCTATAGGAAAAGCCAATACTATCAAGGAGGGATGAGGTGTTGCTTAATGGCTTACTTGCTCAAAGTGCTTAGTGATATGCTCCAAAGCCTTCAACTACTTTCTCACATCCACATATGTCCTAAACCAAAAGTCTAACTCGGCCCCACCGATTCTTTCTATCCGGCGCCACCGAGTTCAGATGTCATAACCACTGTCGCAAACCCTAAGCAAATCGGTCTCACCGATAGGGATCTCGGTCTCACCGAGATGGCATTGTAATCTCTCTGTGTATGTCCATTACCCAAATCGGTCTCACCGAGTTTAAGTAATCGGTACTACCGAGATTACAATGCAAACTCTCTCGTCAGCTTATTACCAAAATCGGTCCCACCGAGTTTGTGTAATCGGTCCTACCGAGTTTGCCTGACCAACTCTCTGGTTAGCTTATTACCAAAATCGGTCTCACCGAGTTTGTGTAATCGGTCTGACCGAGATTACGTTATGCCCTAACCCTAACTATATCGGTCCTACCGAGTTGTATGTCGTTCCCACCGAAAATCCTAACGGTCACTAGATTTGCTAAATCGGTCTGACCGAGTTTCTCAATTCGGTCCCACCGAGTTTGGCAAGTTGTGTGTAACAGTTAGATTTTGTGTGGAGGCTATATATACCCCTCCACCCACTCTTCATTCATGGAGAGAGCCATCAGTACGAACCTACACTTACAACATCCATTTCCTGAGAGAGAACCACCTACTCATGTGTTGAGGCCAAGATATTCCATTCCTACCATATGAATCTTGATCTCTAGCCTTCTCCAAGTTGCTTTCCACACAAATCTTCTTTCCACCAAATCCAAATCATGTGAGAGAGAGTTGAGTGTTGGGGAGACTATCATTTGAAGCACAAGAGCAAGGAGTTCATCATCAACACACCATTTGTTACTTATTAGAGAGTGGTGTCTCCTAGATTGGCTAGGTGCCACTTGGGAGCCTCCGAAAAGATTGTGGATTTGAACCAAGGAGTTTGTAAGGGCAAGGAGATCGCCTACTTCGTGAAGATCTACCGCTAGTGAGGCAAGTCCTTCGTGATCGACGGCCATGGTGGGATAGACAAGGTTGCTTCTTCATGGACCCTTCATGGGTGGAGCCCTCCGTGGACTCGCGCAACCGTTACCCTTCGTGGGTTGAAGTCTCCATCAACGTGGATGTACGATAGCACCACCTATCGGAACCACAGCTCAAAAATCACCGTGTCTCCAAATTGCATTTGAATCCTCCAATCCCTTCCCTTTACATTCTTGCAAGTTGCATGCTTTACTTTCCGCTGCTCATATACTCTTTGCATGCTTGCTTGATATGTGTTGTGATTGCTAAACTTGTGCCTAAACTCCACTCCAACTTAAAGAAGTTAAAAACTGCAAATTTTGTTACTTAGTGTCTAATCACCCTCCCTCTAGACACCTCTTCTTGATCCCTTTCAATTGGTATCAGAGCTTTGGTCTCCAATGCTTTGGTTTAAACACCATTGGAGGAAGATGGATGAGTCTACTATTGGGAGTCTTAGACATAGAGTGCCTATACTTGATGGAGAGTACTTTCATGAGTGGAAAAATGAGATGCTTGTGATTTTCAGCCAATATCATTTGAACAAGTACATTGCTAGCCCTTTTGCACCTCATGTTGATCCTATGCATCCTACCCTTGATGAGTCAATTGACATGATTTATAATCTTAGAACTGCCGAACTTATCATTAGAGGCTTGCCTAGAAACTTGATAGGATGTTTGCCTACTCTTAAGTGTGCCTACGCTATATGGAAATTTCTTGAGGAACGCTTTCCAAATTATTCCTTGAAAAATCTTGATGAAATTATCCATAAGACTATTGTCTTGAGTAAGATGAATTCTAGTGATCCTATGTTTGGTGATTGTTTGTTTGAGCTTACAAACCTTATGCGTGCCAAAGGAGATGTTGGAATTATTAGTGATATTATTTCCAAAGCTATAAAAATTCATAAGCAAGATCATTGTCAAACTCACTCTAACGAATCACCCTCTCTAGGATTTGATCCACCACATGACGATGTTGAACATGGATACTATGATGAGCATGATGATAGTGACTTCGATCTTGATGATGCAATGAGACACTTTGGTCTTATGGCAAATCTTCGGGGATATATGGCAGGAGGAAAGGAATGGGTTCTTGATAGTGGATGTACCGATCACATGACCGGGGATAAAGACATGTTTCGTGAGCTTGCTGAAAACGATGGTCCTCGAAAGTATGTCACTTTCGGTGACAACTCAAAGGGTAAGGTGGTTGGCCTCGGTAAGGTGGCCATATCACATGATAGCTCCATACAAAATGTCATGCTCGTTGAATCTCTTGGATACAACTTACTTTCAGTATCTAGACTTGCTGATTTCGGTTTCAATGTCCTATTTACTGAAGTAGATTGCCAAGTGTTTCGTAGAGATAATCATAAAATGTTCTTTACCGGTGTGCGTAGAGGTGATCTATACATTGTTGATTTCAATAAAAAGGCTCAACCTAGAACTTGCTTTATTGCTAAATCCTCTAAAGGTTGGTTATGGCATAGACGATTGGGTCATGTTGGTACGCAAAACCTTGACAAGCTTATTAAAGGAAATCATATCCTTGGAGTTAACAATGTCATATTTGATAAGGATAGACTTTGCAGCGCTTGTCAGGCAGGTAAACAGGTTGGAGGAAGGCATCCCGTGAAGAACATCATGACCACAAGGAGGCCACTCGAGCTACTTCACATGGATCTCTTTGGTCCCAACGCCTACAAGAGTCTCGGTGGAAATTCTTTTGGTCTAGTTATAGTCGATGATTTTCAAGATTTACGTGGGTGTTCTTTCTCGATGATAAATCGCAGGTCCAAAAGATCTTCAAAAACTTCGCTAGGAAGGCCCAAAATCAATTTGAAGTGAAGATTAAGAAGGTTCACAGCGACAACGGAACGGAGTTCAAGAACGCAAATGTGGACACCTTTCTTGACGAAGAAGGGATTTCACATGAGTTCTCGGCTACGTACACACCTCAACAAAATGGAGTTGTTGAGAGAAAGAACCAGACGCTCATCGAAATGGCGAGAATGATGCTTGATGAGTACAAGATGTGGAAGCACTTTTGGGCGGAAGCGGTTGAGACAGCTTGTCATGCAACAAATCGCTTGTACGTATATTCACAAGCTACTCGGCAAGACGGCATACGAGCTTCTAACCGGTAGCAAACCCCAAGTTGGATACTTTCGAGTATTCAGCTCAAAGTGCTACATTCTTGATAAGCATCATCGTTCTAAATTTGCTCCTAAGTCTCATGAGGGTTTCCTACTTGGTTATGGCTCAAACTCTCACACATATCGTGTCTACAACAATTTCATCCGAAAGGTTGAAGAAACGGTAGATGTGAAGTTTGATGAATCTAACGGCTCGCAAGTAGAGCAATTGCCAATTTATGTAGGAGAGAAAGATCCCTCAGAAGCAATCCAAGACTTGTCTATTGGAAAGATTCATCCAACGGAGGTGAAGGAGAGTACCTCGTCCGTCCAAGTGGAAACTTCTACCTCACGACAAGGTGAACCAAGAGTTGATATGTAAGCATCCACAAGTGGGACACACCAAGATGAAGAAAATGAGGAAGTGTGCCAAGACGAACGTCAACAACCTCCTTCTCCACCACGACAAGAGAACGACAATGCCAACAATGAAGAAGTCCAAGAAGAAGAACAAGATGAAGAAGATGTTCAATGAAGACCCAAGCAAAATCTTTCACGAGTTCGAGCAAGAATTGCTAAAGATCATCCCGTCGAGCAAATCTACAATGACATCCAAACCGGGAGAATCACTCGCTCTAAAACTCGTTTGGCTAACTTTTGTGAACACTATTCGTTCATCTCTAGTATTGAACCTATGAAGGTTGAAGAAGCATTGGAAGATCCAGATTGGATAAATGCCATGCATGAAGAGCTACACAACTTTGAGATAAATCAAGTTTGGACATTGGTTGAGAAGCCCGACAACAACCACAACATCATCGGTACCAAATGGGTGTTTCGCAACAAGCAAGATGAAGATGGACAAGTAGTTCGCAACAAAGCACGTCTTGTCGCCCAAGGCTACACACAAATCAAAGGTATGGACTATGGTGAGACTTATGCTCCCGTTGCTAGACTTGAGTCCATTCGCATCTTACTTGCCTATGCTAATCACCATGATATCAACTTATACCAAATGGACATTAAAAGTGCTTTTCTAAATGGTGAAATAGAGGAGGAAGTTTATGTTAAACAGCCTCCCGGCTTTGTTAATCCTAAGAAACCTGATCATGTTTACAAACTTCACAAAGCTCTTTATGGTCTTAAACAAGCTCCTAGAGTGTGGTATAAATGCTTGACCAAGTTCCTTATTGAAAAAGGCTTTGAAATTGGAAAAATAGATTCTACTCTTTTTACTAAAAGGGTTAATGGAGAACTATTTGTGTGCCAAATCTATGTTGATGATATTATATTTGGTTCTACTAACCCTCATTTTAGTGAAAAGTTTGGGAAGCTAATGTCGGAGAAGTTTGAGATGTCTATGATGAGTGAACTCAAATTCTTTCTTGGTTTGCAAATCAAGCAAACTAAGGAAGGTACCTTTGTCTCTCAAACAAAGTACACCAAGGACTTATTCAAGAAGTTCAATATGCAAGAATGCAAAGGTATGACTACACCCATGCCTACTAGTGGACATCTTGATTTGACCAAAGATGGTGAACCGGCCAATCAAAAGGTTTATCGCTCTATGATTGGTTCATTGTTATATCTATGTGCTTCACGTCCTGATATCATGCTAAGTGTGTGCATGTGTGCACGATATCAAGCTGCTCCTAAAGAATGTCATCTTAAGGCCGTGAAAAGGATAGTGAGATACTTAATCCATACACCAAATTTTGGCATTTGGTATCCTAAGAGGTCCTCTTTCGATCTTGTTGGCTACTCCGACTCGGACTATGCCGGTGACAAGGTTGATAGAAAGTCCACTTAGGGTACTTGTCAATTTCTTGGTAGATCTCTTGTGTCTTGGTCTTCCATGAAACAAAACTTGGTATCCTTATCCACCGCTGAAGCGGAATACATTGCCGCTGGTTCATGTTGTGCTCAATTACTTTGGATGACCCAAACTCTTAAAGATTATGGGATATATGTGAAACATGTTCCATTACTTTGTGACAATGAAAGTGCTATCAAGATTGCTCACAATCCCGTGCAACACTCTCGAACTAAGGATATTGAAGTTCGTCATCATTTCATTCGATATCATGTTTCTAAGGGTGACATTAATCTTAAGCATGTTCGCACCTAAAAGCAATTAGCGGATATATTCACTAAACCACTTGATGAGAGAGTGTTTTGCAGGTTAAGAGGAGAATTGAACATCATTGATGCTTCAAACTTGGAGTAGGAACTCCATTGGATACATGCAAGACACGAGCTTATGACTAATCCTTGATATTTCTCTTATGATTGATAATCTTATGTCATGGATATATTTGCATCTTGCATGTTATCTAACCCTTGTAGGTACTTGGATGAATCTAATTACATGAGATTGCAACTCACTCACATCTTGAGCAATCTCTACATCACCAAGTCTCTACATAATGGTGGTTGAAGACAAGGAAGCACAAAACCATTCAAACATATCCTTTGACAAATTCTATGTTGAGTTTCATGATTGTCATTTTGGATACACAAGTGCTCTTCCTTGCAAGAACTAACCCATGTAGGAAGATGAACTCAAATTCCAAGTGGTGCTCCCAACTCTTGATGAGCTACGTCAACCTTGAGCACCCCACACAAGTTAAACTACATGATCAATACCACCACCCAAGGTATGTTATTCCATCTTAGAGAAGCTTTAGTCCAAGTCATGAGTCAAAGCAACTCGACAAGATGTGAATACATCAAGATGCTAAAACGAAAAATGGTAACCCCATTTTGAGCTTAAATGATGAGTATGACCTATGATCAAGTGATCTCACTTGACTCCTAAGTCAATATACTCTAACATAGGTGACTTTGTCGCCGACCATCTCTAGATGAAGTTCTCTTGTGTTCTTTTCTGTGCTCTTGCATTTGTCTCATGCATATTTATTTCCCCTTTCAAAAAAAACTTCATCTAGATTTCTTTTCTTTTCTATTTGTTCTACATTCCCTGCATCCAATTCATTGCAAATCTTTTAGTTAATTCCTTGCAAATCCTTGTGAGATCTTACTTGTCTAGTGAGCTGAGGTGACAAGTGTTTTCTCTGCAATGAACTCGGTCACACCAGTTTCTTGTCTTCGGTCTAACCGAATCCGTTCAGTGCAACCGAAGGATACCACTCGGTGCCACCGATTTCACAACAGGAAAAACATTTTGCCATTTATTCCTGCTTTACTTTTGAACCAGCTCCACTCAATGAATCTTGTCCTCTACAATCATCACATTTTTATCATTGCTTTGTGTTCTGACTCAAGGACCAAACCCATTCATGACAAAATTCCAGAAAGCCCTTCTTGGAAATTGATGTCAAAGGGGGAGAGAGAGATCACATCAAAGCTTATCACTTCAACAGGGGGAGAGAGATATCTCCAAGGGGAGACAATACTCAAGAAGAGAGTAATCTTCAAGGATCCCAGATGCTTGGTGTTCAAGAGGAGAGATGCCACATGTCTTCTTGAGGGGAAAGACATGTTCATATGTGCTTATTTGCATTAGCTCTGTTCATTTGTTTCTTTGAGCTCTAATTTTGCATTTTGCTCTGATTTTCTGTTCCCTATCTTCTTCCAGTATCCCATGCTAGATTCAGGGGGAGCAAGACATCTAAGGGAAAGAAATTCTTTAAATTCATTGCACATCTTTACCTTTGGGGACATGTCTATATTCAATGTGGTACTTAGTACTCACTCTCTACATGTCATCCCAGTCTTGGTACTCTTGTGGTTCTTTCTGTTTGTTCTAGTTACTAAGTGCATCTGTGTTATCTAACCTTATTTTCACAGGTTCATTCCATCCTAAGCCAACTCAAGACCACAAGGTAAGTATATGCATCACAATCATGTGCATGAGGAATTCTTGCTGATGTACATATTGTTTGCAAGAAGGACTCATGAGCATGAAGGTACATTTCCCATATTCACATCATTTGCTCTGATGCATATAGCCAGGATACATGTAACACATTGCCTACTCTATCATACTTATGCATTCACATGCTTCTATATTCCATATTCACATGATTGCATACATGTAGGGGGAGCCTATGCTTGTTACATGTCTTTCCAAAGCTTTACTTGCTACTCTCTATATCTTTATCTAAAGCTTTGATGTATGTTGTCATCAATTACCAAAAAGGGGGAGATTGAAAGCACAAGTGCTCCCTTGGTGATTTTGGTAATTAATGTCAACATATCTCTTGTTGGACTAACACTTTTACCTAGTATGTTTCAGACAAGTTCAACAATGGAGTGGCATGGACTAAAGGATGTGGAACCCCTTCAAGATGCTAAGGACAAAGGATTGGCTCAAGATCCAAGATCAAGACTCTGCATTTTCTATTTTAGTGATCCAAGATCACAATGAGTCTATAGGAAAAGCCAATACTATCAAGGAGGGATGAGGTGTTGCTTAATGGCTTACTTGCTCAAAGTGCTTAGTGATATGCTCCAAAGCCTTCAACTACTTTCTCACATCCACATATGTCCTAAACCAAAAGTCTAACTCGGCCCCACCGATTCTTTCTATCCAGCGCCACCGAGTTCAGATGTCATAGCCACTGCCACAAACCCTGAGCAAATCGGTCTCACTGGTAGGGATCTCGGTCTCACCAAGATGGGATTGTAATCTCTTTGTGTATGTCCATTACCCAAATCGGTCTCACCGAGTTTAAGTAATCGGTACTACCGAGATTACAATGCAAACTCTCTGGTCAGCTTATTACCAAAATCGGTCCCACCGAGTTTGTGTAATCGGTCCTACCGAGTTTGCCTGACCAACTCTCTGGTCAGCTTATTACCAAAATCGGTCTCACCGAGTTTGTGTAATCGGTCTGACCAAGATTACGTTATGCCCTAACCCTAACTATATCGGTCCTACCGAGTTGTATGTCGGTCCCACCGAAAATCCTAATGGTCACTAGATTTGCTAAATCGGTCCGGCCGAGTTTCTCAATTCGGTCCCACCGAGTTTGGCAAGTTGTGTGTAACGGTTAGATTTTGTGTGGAGGCTATATATACCCCTCCACCCACTCTTCATTCATGGAGAGAGCCATCAGAACGAACCTACACTTCCAGCATCCATTTTCTGAGAGAGAACCAGCTACTCATGTGTTGAGGCCAAGATATTCCATTCCTACCATATGAATCTTGATCTCTAGCCTTCCCCAAGTTGCTTTCCACTCAAATCTTCTTTCCACCAAATCCAAATCCTATGACAGAGAGTTGAGTGTTGGGGAGACTATTATTTGAAGCATAAGAGCAAGGAGTTCATCATCAACACACCATTTGTTACTTCTTGGAGAGTGGTGTCTCCTAGATTGGCTAGGTGTCACTTGGGAGCGTCCGATAAGATTGTGGAGTTGAACCAAGGAGTTTGTAAGGGCAAGGAGATCGCCTACTTCGTGAAGATCTACCGCTAGTGAGGCAAGTCCTTCGTGGGCGACGGCCATGGTGGGATAGACAAGGTTGCTTCTTCGTGGACCCTTCATGGGTGGAGCCCTCCGTGGACTCGCGCAACCGTTACCCATCGTAGGATGAAGTCTACATCAACGTGGATTTACGATAGCACCACAATCGGAACCACGGCTCAAAAATCACCGTGTCTCCAAATTGCATTTGAATCCTCCAATCCCTTCCCTTTACATTCTTGCAAGTTGCATGCTTTACTTTCCGCTGCTCATATACTCTTTGCATGCTTGCTTGATATGTGTTGTGATTGCTAAACTTGTGCCTAAACTCCACTCCAACTTAAAGAAGTTAAAAACTACAACTTTTGTTACTTAGTGTCTAATCACCCCCCCCCCCTCTAGACACCTCTTCTCGACCCCTTTCACAAGGGTCTCCGTCTCCTCCTCCTCCCTGTCGACAACGCCAAGCGATATCAGCCTACCAATACAAGCAAACTTACTAAAGACAGTACAAGAAGAAGAGGGAGGAAGGAGCTCTCCCTTACACTTCATTATGAGCATGGAGTTCAGCTCAAAATCTATGGGTGGCAAGGGCGCCATGCTCCCTTTTTGGGGCGGGGGTGCGGTGATCTCTGGTAACTTCGAGCCCTGTCGGGGCACTGGAGGCTTCGATGAAGATGAGATCGACGAAGAGCTCGAACTTGATTGGGTGCTGGAGTCGCCCTCCTTGGCTTCCCGCTGCTTGGAAGGCAGAGCCCTAGCCCCAGAGAGCCGAGGAGAGTGCCAGCGTGCAGCCTCAGGAATGCTGACCTTGGAGGCGACATCCTTCGCCCTCTTAGCGGCGGGTGCAGGATCGGGGACTGCTGCTCCCTGATTGGCTGCCCGTTTGCATGGACGCGGCTCCAAGATTGGCTCGGGGGCTTGAGGGCCCTCTGTGAGCCATTCCTCCACAGGTACCTCCACTTCCTTGTCCACTTCTTCCTCTAAGGCCTCTGTCGCCGTGGCATACAGAGCCTCGATCCCAGAAGGCCCGTCCCAGGCAAACTCTCCCCCGGCACGCCCTTCCCCGGTAACCTCTTCAGAGACTTGCATCTCACCCCTGCCATGGGAAGAGCTCTCATATCCAGCTTTCCCTCTCCCCTTCACTGCCTTCCTGCCCTTCGCTGCTGCTGCAGCACAGGTCGCCCTATCCTCTTCAAGCCGCTTTCTAATATACGCCACCTCCACCAAGGAGGTGCGTTAGTACATCATGGTTTCCACCTTAGTGGACCTTTCCACTACGAACAAGGCCATGCTAGCTCTTCATCAAAAGTGGGCAACTGCCATTCACCTGAAACTCCATCGGCGTTGCACTGCGACATCCACTCAAAGATCTGGTTCCTAACAGAGTTGATGTTCAATGGGATGATGCTTGTCGGCAGCTTGACCAACCCAATGCGGGCGAATAGCTGCTCGCATAACCAGGCATGGCCATAGACTGTTAGGTTGTTGTCCAAGCCAGGAAGCAATCTCATCCTATCTACCGCATCTCCATACTCCCAGGCAAATATGTCCCTCTTCTGCAAAGGAACTATGCGACAAAGGAGAAAATCCGCCCCACATGCTCAACGGTCATCCCGGCAGCCTTCAGATGGGTAATCATGTTTATTGCCGGGTGGAGCCTGTCCTCAGTGAGGCGAAATGCCCTCCAGACATTGTCGCGCTTGAGGCATTCCGTCCATGCATGGCAGAATTCGGGGGCCTTCTCATCCTGAATCCAACACCAATCCCCTCTCCACTCCTCCCACTTGCTGTGTTGCTGGCCAGAGATGTAATCCTGGTTATCTCTCGGCATGATCTGTAGCATCCAGCTGATGTTCCCGAAGTGGTCGCTACAAAAAGACACATCCGTGACATTTTGGGTTGAACGAAATTTTTTCTGTCATACTTATGACACTTCTATGACGATAATTGTGACAAAACCCGGTATCATCATAGATGTGGTGGGCTCCTACTTCTATGACACAAAATCATGACAGGAAATGGGTATTTCATCCTGGGCGGGCTGGAGACGCAGCTGCATGACATTCTTTGGGCCGTCCATGACGGAAAAAACCGTGGTAGAAGTAAGGGCTAGGAAAATTTCGGCGAGTTCCCGGTTACGGTGGGTGGTCGGGGCTGAGCGATGCGCGTTTCTCTCATACACGTACGCGCATGTGTGCGAGGTGTTGGGATCTAACTGAACCCGAGCGAGGCGTTTGCCTATACTGAACCCGAGCGATTGCACTGCATGCTACGCGTTACTGAACCCGAGCGATCGATCGATGGTTGTTAACTGAACCCAATCGAGCGATTCCTTCGCTACTGCTGCTAACTGAAGCCGATCGATGCTGCCTCTGGATGAACAGTGAGCGTTACGAGATGAACAGTGAGCGGTGGGGTGGATGAACAGGACCCCGTTGGCATTGCCTCTGGATGAACAGGACCTCGATCGATCGAGCCGGTTGGGGCTGGATGAACAGGACCCCGTGGAGGGCTGGCTGAATAGGACGACCCCATGGAGGGCTGGATGAACAGTAGATGGTGGAGGGGTGGATGAACAGTAGCCCGTGGAGGTGTGGTTGAACAGGAGCCCGTGGAGAGGGGTGGTTGAACAGTAGCCGATGGAGTAGCGTGCGGTGGAGGCTGGATGAACAGGAGCCCGTGGATGAACAGTCGCAGGTGGAGGCTGGAGGAGGTCGACAGTGGATGAACAGTAGCCCGTGGAGGCTGGAGGAGGTCGACGGTGGAGATGAACAGTATCCTGTGGAGTCCCGTTTTGCGGTACGCCACACCCCTCCCGATGAACAGGACCCCTGTTTTGACCATAGCGCTCCAACACAAGTCCGTTTCATCCGTTTTGCCGTACGCCACACCCCTCCCGATCAACAGGACCCCGTTTCGACCATAGGAGGTCCAACAGAAGTCCGTTTCCTTCGTTTCGCGGTACGCCAGACCCCTCCCGATGAACAGGATCCCGTTTCGAACGTGGCTGGTCGAACACAAGGTTGTTTCCTCCGTTCTGCGGTACGCCAGGCCTCGTTTCCATCGCCTGTTCCATCCAAGCCCTCCCGATGAACACGACGACGCATTCCATTCCGACCCAGCTGGTTGGTTCCCCATGAACACCATGATGATGTTGTTTCTCCGTTCCGACCCAGCCATGTACATGAGCCCTGGCCGTACATATATATGCACGAGTAGGTGTTCGAGACCCCGCCCGTATGTACGTACGTGGCCGTATTTTCTTTCTTGCACCCTGGCCGCTATACGTACGTGTACATGCTACGTGCGCGCCTCTACTATGACAGTTGCGTGCCTCTAAATCCACCAGTATGTACGTACACATTCGCGACCAGAATGACAACGCTACATACGCTTCGACCAGGTGGGTCCCGACTGTCAGGCACTTTCTTGCGTGCGAAGATGTACATGGTGGGTCCCAGCAGTTAGGGGGTGAATCATTTTCTTATTTTTGCCCGGACGCACTTCCTTGCGTGCGAAGATGTAGCTGGTGGGTTCCAGCAGTTAGGGGTGCGAATCATTTTTTTCGGATGCACTTCCTTGCGTGTGAAGATGTAGCTGGTGGGTCCGAGCAGTCAGGGGGGAAATGTTTTTTTCGCGAAATAAGGTGGCCCGTCCGGTGGGTCCCTACTGTCAGGTGGAGGAATAATTATTTTGCGCGTAATAAGGAGGCACTTCCTTGCGGCCGCCGTGGACCTAGCTGTCGGCCTCTCCACGTACAGTACTCTTTCGATGGAAGTCGTTCCTTGACCATGTTGACCATGTCGCGCCGAGAGCACCAAGGTGGTGGACGACGGCGAGGCCTAGGAAGGGGACGACGCGGAGCCGGGAAAGACGCGGCAGTGGATACCCACGCGTAGAGGAGTATGAGGGTTCACTCATTCGGCTGCAGTCTGAGTCTGCCGTCGCCGCAGAATAACAGGGGGTGTGGGTGAGTAGATGTCACATCCCTGGTCCTGGTATGCAGTAGGCTAGCCCTTCATGTGTGCATCATGTTTAACTTTTCAAATGAACTTGAAATGGGGACTGATCAAACCCTAGCACTAGATCAAATCAAATAGGTTCAACATAAAATCATTTTCAATGAACCTGAAATGCCCTTCTAAAATGTTCATCATCTTTGCCTTGGTCTTAAACCTCTGACAAAAATGGTGCAGAATTTTCTAGGTCATCCTAAGGTCACTGAATTAAATCATAAGTATTTGAATTTGGACATTTAAATTCTATAAAATATTTTAAATGTCCAAATACTCCTAAACTGAAATGTTCCATGTTGGATATATTCTATACAGTGGGCATGTGCAGTTTAGTGATTTTTGAAAGGGTCTAGGTATTTTTAGAAAAGCCCAACACTTACAGAAAAATAGAAAAGCAAACAGAATAAAAAAGAGAGAGAGGGACTTACCTAGCACCCACCAAAGCCCACCTGGTCGGCTCGGTTGGCCAGCCCAGCCCACCTCCTCGCGCGTCGTCTTCCCCATGCCTTCTGGCATCGTGTGTGGCGCGCGCACAGCCGAGCCGCGGCCACCTCCTGCTTCCACCTCCTCCTGCCTCCCTGCTCGCTTCCTCGACCCCCTGGAGACGCCACGCGGCCCCCTCGACGCTCTCTCACTCTCCCCATGCTCATCCCCTCCTCTGGCTCCGTCCCCCTCTCTTCTCCGAGCGCCGCCGTCGCTGCCGCTTGCCATAGCCGTGCCCGTCGTGCTCCCCTCGCCTCGCCGACCCGCCCTGAAGAACCGCAGCGTCGTCCTCGTCGTCTATGCAGAGCCACGCGACGCCTGCCATCCTGCATCGTTGGCTACCTCACCTTCTTCCTCCTCGGGTCGCCGAGATCGCCACCGTCGCCCTGCTCGCCTCGGACCTCCCCCGCGCCCACTGACCTTCCCATCGTGCTCGCAGTGAGCTTCTCTTCCTTCTCCCCCGAACCCCATTGTTCGCTGCCTCCTCTAGGGCGTAGTTGCGCGGACGCTGAAGCTCGCCGATGCCGTACCTCATCGCTGCCGCGGCCACAGCTGCTGCCACCGGTGTCCGAGCGTTGCCCCGTGCTCAGCACACTTCCAGGAGCCGGGCGCGTCCACCCATTCGTCCTGATGTGCCCCCTAGCGCCAAACCAAACCTGTCCGAACTCCGGCCGCTGCTGTTCTGGTCGCCGCCGTTGATCCTAGCCACCACAGCTCCGGCCACCACCACTGGTCGACGTAGCTCGCTCCCAGGAACACGTAGGAGAAAACCCCGCCTCAAACCGTGGGTTGTAGCGAAATCCCGACGATCTCCGCCGTGTGAAATGGTCGTCGCCGGCGAAACTCTGGCGACTGATGACATGGACGTCATTAGACGCTAACCCCGCCACCTAAGCAACCCTAACAGCCACTGACAGTGGGCCCTACAGCACGGTCAAACCCAGTCAGCATCGGGTTTGACCGGGTCCAACCCCTATGCACTGACGTATGGGTCCCACTGGTCAGGGTTGACCAGGGCCAGCCCTGTTGACTTGCTGACGTCACACAGGCGTCATGCTGATGCAGTAATTGTTTATGGGATTTTAATAAATCAGAAATGATTTATTATTTTCAGAAATTATCCAAAACTTCTAAAAATCATATAAAATCAACCGTAACTCCAAATGAAATAAATTATATATGAAAAATGATCAGAAAAATCCAATCTATCCATATGTACCATTTTCATGCATGTTGGAATAACTTATCACTAGTGCTTAGGACAATTCAATTAAATGGCATTTAAATAACCACATGTGGAGTTTGAATTTGAATCTTGGATTCAAACCAACTTCATTTAATCTGGTTTTAGTTGCATTAGCACAAACGACAGCCTATTGCCATGTCACATTCCTGCATCATATTGTTGCATTGCATTGATTGTGTTTCTTCTTTGTTTGTCGGTACTTGTTCCCTCTCAGTAGACGTGTACCGACAATGTGATCAATGACACCGATGAAGAACTATACTATCTTCAGAAGTGCCGGGCAAGCAAAACCCCCTTGTTCATTCCGATACAATCCCACTCTCTCGCTCCTGCTCTCTTTTACTGCATTAGGACAACAACGATTCATCTGTTACTTTCTGCGGTAGCTGAACCCCTTTATCCTCTGCATGACCTGTCATTGCCACAGTAAATAGATGAAACCCACTAGCATGAGTAGGAGTTGTTTGAGCCCTGATGTGCCTACTCATTCATGTTTGTTTGTCATGCCTGCTACTGCTTAGAGTTGAGTCAGGTCTGATTCATCGGGGATGAATTGGAGGTGTGTGAACATGTCCTACTGTGTGTGAGCTAAATGTGTGAACACGATTTCGTAAAGGTAGCGGTGAGAGGCCATGTAGGAGTACATGGTGGGTTGTCTCATTACAGCCGTCCTTAGGAACTGAGTTCTGTGTTTGTGATCCATGAACAGTTACTACCACACATTGGGTTCCGGTAACTCGACCCCTCTCGACTTATTAATCAACATGATCTCTGTCCAGGAGTTGCAACTAGTTTCTGGTGTTTGTAGGTAGTGTTAGTAGTCTACCAAGTGGCACCCGGTACAGGTGGGCTTGGGACAGACTAGGCACCGTGGCACAATGTACCAAGCGTAGATCCACCCGTCGAGGTGGGCTTGGGAACCCTGCTCACATCGTTTGGGGCCGTGAGCGACACCCCGGCCGTATCTCCTTGCGGATGGAACCCGAATAGGTGATAAACCTGGACGAGAGACTTGTGTGGTTAGTCAGGTCATGGCTGACACCCTCGCTGGGCTTCCGCTTGAAGGTTGCCGAGTACATGTTGTGTAAACAGCGGTAAGTGGTGAGAGCTTGTGTGAAGAAGTACACCCCTGCAGGGTTAACATTATCTATTCGAATAGTCGTGTCCACGGTAAAGGACTTCTGGGTTGCCTGTACAGTTCATAGACAAGTGAAAGTGGATACTCTAAAATACGCAAGATAAGTGTGAGTGCTATGGATGGCGTTCTCGTAGGGAGACAGGAGCGGATCCATAGTGGTGTATTGATATGGTGAATATGTGGACTCATGTGCGCTACCTCAAAGAGTTACATTGCAGTCGTAGTTCAGGGTAGCCACCGAGTCAAAGCTGGCTTGCCGCAGTTAAACCCCACCATCCCCTTTGTTGATAATGATGCATATGTAGTTAGTTTTGATGTAAGTCTTGTTGGGTACATTTGTACTCACGTTTGCCTATTTTATGTTTTTGCAAAGAGACTTCAGTCTCATTAGTAGTTCCGCGTGGACTTCAATGTTTAGCTTGTTACCTCAGCTACGATCTTGTGCCCTCGGCAGGATCTGGTAGATAGACAGGCTTCTCAGCCTTTTTCATTTGTAGATGTCTGTACTCAGACATGTTATGCTTCCGCTTGTGCTTGACTTGTGTGCTCTGAATGCTGGGTCATGCGACCCATGTTTGTAATATCTCGCTCCTCGGAGCCAATTGAATAAATACTTTGAGTCATAGAGTTATGTTGTGATGCCATGTTGTATTTGCACATATCGAGCATATTGCGTGTATGATTTGAAATGCTTGATATGTGTGGGATCTAACTATCTAGTTGTTTATCCTTGGTAGCCTCTCTTACCGGGAAATGTCTCCTAGTGCTTCCACTGAGCCTTGGTAGCTTACTACTGCTCCGGAACACTTAGGTTGGCCGGCATGTGTCCTTCTTCGTTCCTGTGTCTGTCCCTTCGGGGAAATGTCACGCGGTGTCTACCGGAGTCCTGTTAGCCTGCTACAGCCCGGTTTACCGGAGTCCTGCTAGCCCAGTTGCTACAGCCCGGATTCACTCGCTGATGACCGACACGTTCGTTGTTGGGTCATGTATACCTGTCCTTGTAAGTTAGTGCCACTTTGGGTTCACGACTAGCCATGTCAGCCCGGGTTCTTTGTCATATGGATGCTAGCGGCACTATCATATACGTGAGCTAAAAGGCGCAAACGGTCCCGGGCCAGGTAAGGTGGCACCCGTGGGAATACCATGCGTGAGGCCGCAAAGTGATATGATGTGTTACATGCTAGATCGGTGTGACTTAGGATCAGGGTCCTGACAGCTTTGTTTTATTTTAGTTGAACCTAGTGAATTCCAAATGGCTTTCAAAAATATTCATCATTTCTAGAAAATGCTAGAAGCAATAACCAGAGGTGTTGCACATTTTTCCATGACATATTTGGGCTCTAAATTAAATCTTATAGTATTTGCAATTGGGCATTTAAATGCTATTAAACATTTTAAATGCTCAAATAATCATAAACCAAAATGTTTACTGTTGGATATATTCCAAACAGTAGTCATGATTAGTTTTATGATTTTTGGAAATGCCCTGACATTTTAATAAAGCCCTGAAGTTACAGAAATAATAGAAAACATGAATTAATAAAAAGAAAGGAACTTACCTGGCAAGGCCCACCTAGCCTGGCACTGTAGCAGCCCACCTGGCCAGGCCTCTCTAGCAACCCAGCCCACCACCGCAGCTCCTGTCGTCTTCCTCCTCTGCCAGGAGGAGAAGCAGCTGCGTGCGGCGCGCACAGCCACCCGTGGCCACCTCCTCCCTCCCTCCCTGCCTGGATCCTCCCCGGTGCTCCTAGACGACGCCACGGAGCGCCACGCAGCCCCCCTGGCCCCCTCTCACTCTCTCCCGTGCCTCTCCCCTCTCTGCTCTCTCTCCCTCTCGCGCCCGAGCGCGCTCATCGCCGCCGCTCGCTGCTGCCACGGCCACCAGCCACTGCCTCGCCTCGCCAAGGCGGTTAGAGGCTCCGCCTCAACCCCCTCTTCCTCCTCACCGAGCCATGCCCCGCGGGAGCCACTACAACGCCGCCATCGGCTCAATCTTCTTCCTCGAACTCCGGCGATCGCTGTCGCCACTCCGTCGTCTCCATAGCCTCCCCCGAGCTGACGACCCCTCCATGCGATGCGTTGTGAGCCTCTGAACCGTTTCCCCCTACTCCCGTGGACTAATTAGAGCTCCAGCCCTCATTTCCGTCGAGACCGAGACCTCGCCGGTGCCGGTCATGTCGCCGTCGTCATTTTGGCCTGCCTCCGTCCAAACCAAGCACGCCACCGCACTCAGTGCACCCCCGGGAGCACGTAGAACACATCAGCACCTCCCCTAGTGCACTGCAACGCCGAAACGCTCAACGCCCGAACTCCGGCGATGGTGACGTGGCCGCTTAGTTTAGGTTAATGACACACTTAGTCAACACTTAGTTACACTGACAGCTTTGGTAGGATGGCCTGGCCAGCGGCGGGAGTAGTAGGGGGCGGTGAGGCCTCCACGGCATCACATCCGGCCACAGGAGGCAAGAGCACGCGGCACGACCGGCGCTGCTTTGGGCGGCTGGAGCAAGAAGACCAGAGGTTGAAGAAGCACTACGGCCGTTGGATGGACATCATACGGTCACTAGAGCTAGTATATTGACTAAGTTGACAAAGCCCTCTGTCCCCGTCAACTTAGTAGGCCCACAAGTCAGCCTCCCACCAACGTGGGTCCCAGCTAGCAGGAGGAGTATTCATTTTTTTTCTGCTTAATAAGGAGGCACTTCCGGTGGGTCCGAGCTGACAGCGGAGGGAACGTTTTTTTTTTGCGAAATACAGTGGCCGTCAGGTGGGTCCCAGCAGTCAGGGGGGAAACATTTTTTTGCAAATATGGTGGCCCGTCCAGTGGGTCCCTGCTGTCAGGTGGAGGAATCATTATTTTCCGCATAATAAGGAGGCACTTCCTTGCTGTGGCTGTGGACCCAGCTATCAGCCTCTCCACGTACAGTACACTTCCGATGGAAGTCGTTCCTTGCCCATGTTGACCACGCCATGTTCCGTTGCATGCATGCGTCCATGGGCGTGGTGCGTCCCCACTGTCAGCCTCTCACGTACAGTCATCTTCCAATGACTCTCGGTTGTTGACCATGTTGACCAAACCGTGCCGAGCGCACCAAGGCCGGTGGACGATGGCGAGGCCTCGGATAGAAACGACCCGGAGATGGGGAAGACGGGGCAGTGGAGTCGCAAATGGAGAGGAGTGGGAAACTAGACTGGTTCGGGTGCGCGGCAGCACAGCCGCGGTGCCGCCCACGGGAGACAGGAGCAAGAATAGAGGTTGAAGAAGGAGCACAGCTATTGGATTAACATGCAACGGTCCAGCTGCTAGAATCATTTGTTGATTAAGTTGACAAAGCCCTGCGTACACGTCCGCTTAGTAGGCCCACAAGTCAGCCACCAAATCTGACGGTTCCTAGCTGTCAACGGGATGAATAATTTTTTTTCACAAAACAAGGAGGCACTTACTTCCGTGTGAAGATACAGCCGGTGGGTCCCAGCTGTCAGGTGGAGGAAACATTTTTTTCCATCTTAATAAGGAGGAACTTTCCTTGCGTGCGACCATGGACCTCGTGGGTCCCAGCTGTCAGGCTCTCCACGTACAGTCCTCTTCCGATGACTCTTGTTTGTTGACCACACCGCACCGAGCGCAGCAAGGCGGTGGACGACGGCGAGGCCCCGGACGGGAACGACTCGGAGATGGGAAGACGTGACAGTGGAGTCGCAGATTGGGAGGAGGAGAAGGGTTATAACTGGTTCTGGTGCGGCGTGGGGCTGCAGTCGATGGAGAATAACAGGAGGTGTGGAGGGGTGGAGGGATAGCCTGGCCGGCGGTGGGGTAGCGCTTCACAGCGATGCATGCTAAGCAGAGCCGCTAGCCGTTGCAGGCTGGACCAGGCGGTTCCGGTGACGCTGGAGGAAGAAGACAAGAGATTGAAGGTGCATGCCGGCCGTTGGATATAAATCCAAGGGACATTCACATTTCTGCCCCTCACTCGAACCCACTACTCAAATTTACCCCTAACTTTTTGATGTGCTCAAATTTGCCCCTAAAAAGCATTTAAGGTCGCAAAAATGCCCTTCCATCTAGTCAAAGTTGTTTGACTAAAACTTTGAAAATTCATAATAAATTCGTATGAACTCAAAAGAATGCGAAATAAGATATCAAAATGTTCATAAAAACATCACCTATATGCACATGTCATTTTCATTCATGACAAAAGCAATCCTTAAAGCTTTTTAGGATTTATAACATTAAAAAATTATTTAGGGTGAATGCAAATAAATGCACATGTAGGTGATGAACGTAAATGACATGCGCGTAGAGGTGATATTTTTATGAACATTTTGATATCTTGTTTGCATTCTTCTGAGTTCATATGAATTTGTTATGAATTTTCAAAGTTTTGGTCAAACCACTTTGACCACCTGAAAGGGCATTCTCGTGACCTAAAATACTTTTTACGGGCAAATTTGAGCACATCAAAAAGTTAGGGGTAAATCTGAGAGTGGGCGCAAATTAGGGGCATAATTGTAAATGTCCCTAAATCCAATGGCTATGGATGTCACAATCATTTGTTGAACAAGTTGACAACGCCCTGCGTAGGCTTCGACCTATTGGCCCACATGTCAGCCTGCAAAAATGTGGCATATATTTAACCCATGTTTTCTAGAATGTACAGTCCATTTGCTAGGCTGGGTGAACAAATAATTTCGCGTCAATCAGGTCCATTTATATTTTCTAAGAAATCCCAGCCCATTTGCACTTCCTTGAAATACAAGAATTAGCTGGGCTCGTTATATATATAATGTTATGTTAGAAGGAGCAATTAATATCAAAGAATAAACCTGAGAGTCACATTTTTATATATATAATTAACAAATTAGCGAGTTATTGCTCAAAATAAAAATGAGCGCGTTATTATTAAATTGGTCCTTAAAATCTTTGCAAGATTTTGTATGCAATCACCAGGATTTTCCTTGCCTGTGAGTCAAAAACAACCAGGATTTTCCTTGCCAACTTCTGTTAAACATTTACTTTTACAAGTTAATAACACGTGGGATGTTTTTATAATGTATATATAAGTCTCTATAAAATATATGATAATAGTACTAATATAAATATATATACTGTGGTTAGAAGGGAAAACATAAATTGGATACAGCATTATTATTCTTATATATAGATAAATAGAACAGAGACCTGTGTTTTATTAAAAAAATACATTGGGCTGCCGATCTTTAACAAAAAGGCCATAGGCCGGTATGGGCCTCAAAAAATAAGTTGAAACCACTGTCTCCGTATGTCGTGGGCTACGCATGTTAAAATACAAAACCTAGGCCTAGCTGATACTTGTTCGCCCTCTGGAAAAAAATGATACCAGATCCCCGAGCGAACTGGATTAAAGAGGGGGCCGGCGGCACAACTGAAGAAGCACATCAGGAGCGTTATTTTTTTCTTTAGTGGATGGCTCTTGATAGCGTTTTTTTACTTGCCTCTGCACCATACAACTTGTATTTTTAGCCTCCCATCCTGTCGTGGTGGACCAGCAGCTCATTTGCTAGGCGGGCCAAACTACAGAAACCAGCACTCGATTTTTCATCAAGCCCCAAAAACAATGCAGTACTATGTTTGTTTTGAGGCCGAAAACATTACAGCAGGGGTTGAGCGGGGGAGAGGGGAAGACAGAGTAATAAAAAGATTAAAAAGAGCTGATGCGCCGTTGCTACCCTAACAAAGCAGGTGCAATTCTTCCCAGGAAGAAGGTGTGTCGTTGACACCCACACGTCACATACCCCACAGTAGGCATACTAACAAGTTCACACACAAATACAACAGAAAAGGTAAACATTCGTATCAAACTCAGGTTCATAGGACACGTTCATATTCATAGCCAACATTCACTATCAACAACTCAAAAGATTCATATATACACAAGCTCAGCATATCTATGCATCCAAATGATTGATAGATCACACGACGATATTCATACATAATTCACAAAAATATTCAGATATACACATGTTCAGTATGTTTATGCATCCAAATGATTGAGATCACAACCAATATGATCCATGGATGAACTTTAATTACCTAGGGTACAGACTGGTAAATGGTGTTCACTCGAAGGTACTTCTTGCTAAAATTAATTCTTGTACGAGTAAACTTTTGAGTACATAAGAAGCAGCACAGACAATCTGAACTTTGCTTGTAGGTTTATCCTCAAATAGTGGCCTTGTGGCGAGCGAGGTTTGAGCAACTTGGCCACTACTTTCATTCAACTACTTTACTGGCTCATCTTGGTCCTGTAGCTCGCCAAAATTCTACATTGCAGATGAGAAAGGAGGCGGTTGAGAAAATGAACCACCCAAATTTTTTGTGCAGTTCAACTGAAATGGAGCATCCCTGGCGTGCAGACTGATTAAGTGCCAGATGAATATACGCGTTAACCAACTTGTCTGGAATCTTTAGACTCCATGCCATACAGTTCTCTACCGTATCTGCCGATAACCAAAAGGCACAAGTTGGGACCAAAGACTAGACTGTGTTCTTCTGGGCTATGCACCAAGCAATTTTTTTGGCGAGCACTCTCCTAATACTTGGGAGTTTGACAACTGGTTGACGCCGGTTGATATTCGAATGAATATAGGCACTTCTTGTCAACATCGATGCTTGTCTGAGTGAACTTTGGAGTACATAGCAGCAGCATAAGTATCTGTCGATCTAATCATTTTGTGCAATTCTACTGAAATCACCCAATGCAATGATTTGCCTGCGAGTTCAGGCTCCAAGTTACTCCTTTATAAAATCGGCAAACAGTAGCACAATACCAAATTACCAATACATGAAAAGCACAATAATCAGGATAAAGACACTTACCAATCTGTGTGAGGTAGCATATCAATTACTATTTCCCTTGACTGGAAGCCGACATAAGCGAAGCAACTGACAGCGAAGGAAGAAAGCAAGCCGAGATTAGCGACTGACGGGAAAGGACAGAAGCTGTCGAGGCAATGAAGCACCCAAAGTTTTTGTGCAGTTCCACCAAAATCGAGCATCCCTGTTGGCACATATATTGAGAGAGTGAGATTACTGTAATAGTGGGACTAGTTGATGAAACATGCACTAACAAATAGAAGCACCCTCATTATCTTAATGGATAAAGTTAGCATCATAGTAGTCTTGCTTAAAGAGAGCTATTAGTTTATTTAATCAGTGCCAATTATCTCAACACTCAAAGCATTGCCATTTATCATAGGTTGCAAAACTTTAACGTGCAAACATAAAGGAGTTTCTCATGATAGTAGCACGATACAAATAGAGATGACAACAAACTAATATGGATGAAGGCCTTAGGCCCGTACCAACCTGAGAAAAAAAGCTTATTCATGTAGTCCCATAAGAGATGATAAAGCACTCACTGGAATCACTCAATAGTATATATTTTTGTGCACTTCAAATGTATGGTTGAAATCACTCTTGTTTACCAGTGCTGAGATTATATCGAAAGATTATCAAGAACTTCCAGCAGAGTTAAAGCACTGGCTGGGATACAGTTCATTGTATTGTCTTGTGTAGTTCCACTAAAATGTATGATTGGTACAACATGATCCCTGTTTTCACAAGTAGGAACAAGGTGAAACCTTCATTATCTTAGTGAGAAAGGATAGGAAGACATTAGCATATTACTCTAACAGTACCATCAAATTCATGATGGACAATACGCAAAACATTGCCTCATTGAACCAATGGCAATAAATTGACATACAAAACAATAGCACTATTATGTCATGACACCAATAATATTCCCTCCCTGATCCACCACATGATTCACCTCCATACACAAACATACACACGTACATGATTCAACATAGGGTCCTACTAAAGATTTGTTTAACTCCGACAGGAAAATTAGGCAGCAATAAATTAGTGGTACTTAAGTACTCCTAATTAATTAAGTGAGACAGCAGAAGTGGAAGGGCTCCCTGGAGGATCGTCTCACATGTAAGGTAGTCGTTGCCGGAGCCCTTGAATGGCCTCGACTGAGGCATCTGGCTTCAGCAAGATCGCCTTGGCACTGTTTATTCTTCTTCTTCTTCCTCTTCATGCTATGTTTCTCTTTCTCCTCACCAGTTGGTGAAACGAAGTACATGATTGGCCTTCTATTTCAGAATTGGTTTTGTCAGTGAGGGAGTACAAGTGTACTAGGTAAAAATAGCATTATTTTCTCATGGCAGTCGGAAAATAGAGATGAACACATGCATTAAATATCATTCTTACCTAAAGGATGGTTATGGCGCCAATATGGATGATGAGGATTGGAACACAGATCTCCCTTTGTGCAGTTCCACTGAAATGAACCAACTGTTCCATTCTGGCATTGCAGTTAAACAGCACAAAAGTCACTTCTTTTAAGAAGAGTTTTGTGCAGTGCACCAAAAGGTCACAACAGCAACCAAGTGACTTCGATATCCCTGTTTGCACAAAAAGGTATAGAGGAAACAGTCAGAGTCTCAAACAATTACAGGCAAAAACATTTGGCTAAACTTGTCATGCCTTATAACAGTGGCATGGCTTCATTTTTACCAGGGACATTAGATTAAGAACAGCTAAATATTTGGTATAAGGGCATGGGACAGTGGGTGCACCAGCAGTCCAGCACCATGTATGTAAATAGGGGCATAAAGTGGTGATTCATAGTTTGTTGCCCCGAGAAACAAACATCCAAGAAACATATCTGGGTTGGTCCCATTTTTGTTCACTCTAGCCACCTACTCCTATGTGTGGATAGCAAATCTAGTCCTGGTCATACCACTGTGTACAGTGTTACCCCTATATTTCCCTTTTCGACCAAGAGACCGGTTGGATGACCAGTCTGTACTACTTTCACCCCCTTTCCTTCCTGTTTGTACCAAGTCCGATGTACATACTAAATTCCCCCACCCCCACTTTATTTCTTGTTTGAACCAAGTACTCCCTCCATCCGGAATTACTTGTCATCAAAATGGATGTGTCTAGAACTAAAATACATCTAGATACATCCATTTCAATGACAAGTATTTCCGGACGGAGGGAGTACAAGATTTGACTCCATGAAGTAGCTTTATCTCTAACAATAGAAGAAAAAAAGGTGACGTTGGACTATCCAATCGAGAGGAGTTGAGAGGTAGAAAATGATGCACATGCAGCAACGTAGCGAGCTGGGGAAGTAGAGCTAAGGCGGTTTCGAATGAAGATAATACCTGAAGGTCATCGGGATGTGGATAGGTGGGCGGCGGGAGGCCGGATCCGCCCACAGGCAACGATGAAGGGATCGGAGGACCTCCCGCGTCGGCGCTCGGCCAGAGATAATGGTGCGGCCGGCAGTGGGTCTCCTCCCTCACTGTCGATGACGGCCTAAACGCTGCCCCTCCTCCCCTTCACTGGTGGAGGGGGATACATCCGAATCTATAACCAGCGGTGAGGATAGAAAGACAGTGTTTTTTGAAGGGAGAAAGATAGTGTTACCACCCCTATCTTGTTTAGATCTGGAGAGGATGAGAGTGTCTGAATAGAGCAACCCTAGCAAGCAAGCACAGAGGCTCCGGCCTATATATACATAGTGGGGTAGTTTTCCTTTTTCACTCCATCAAAACAATCGTTTAAAATTGTGTACTACATGTCAGGTCGGGTTTTTTTTAGTTGTTGATTGTTTTTTGAGATAGCTACCCGCTTGTTCCAAGTGGTGTTACGGTGTGCCAGGTCGCACTTTGTATCGTTCAAGTCTGGTACTACAAGTCCCTCCATTAAATGAACAACCACCCCCTCATAAAAATTTTGAACAAGCCCACGGCTAAAATTAGCGGAAACGTGGGTTACCCCAACATGCATTATTATTTATATTTTCTACTCCCTCCATTCCTAAATATAAGTCTTTTTTATTAGCCACGCCTAAGACAAGAATTTTTTTTATTAGCAGTGAACCTCACATGTCATAGACACAAAAATTGTGGCAAGATTCCCTTAGGCAAGCCAAAGTGTGTCTAACAATTTGAGCAACTCAAGTTAGGCAAGTGTGGCAAGTTTAGGAAAAATAATGTGGCAACATAAGACAAACATAGTCACAATCCAAACAACCCCGTAATTTTTTGTGACATGCATGAAAATTTGGTTAGTTAAATTTATAGTCAAAATTTGGCAAGGTGCATCAAATCAACACATGCAAGTATCAAAAGGAAAGTCACGGCATGCATGCATGCGTTGTACTCCCTCCGTTTCCAAATATAAGTCTTTTTAGAGATTGCAACAAGTGACTACATATGAAGCAGAATATGCCTACATACATCCGTATGGTGTAGTCCATTTGAAATGTGTAAAAAGACTTACATCAAGTGCAGTGCTTTGATGTGTCGCGTCAACTCATACAAGACCGAGAAGTTTGATTACTACAACACCCTCTCCCTCACGGACTGAGCTCCGGTGCCTTAATTGCACCTGCCTTTGGCTGCATGATAGCTGGGCCAACCACCTGTTGGGCCCACCTATCATAGACACAAAGGTAGGAGCAGTAAGTAGAAGATTTCGCTACACGCTATCCCTCCCGCATGAGGTAGATGGACACGCAGCAGTGGATTTGATACTGTAGAAGTAGGAGTAACATCATTGTTCGTCTTCTCGAAGAGGCAAAGAGCCAAGCGCAACGTTCTAACGTGGCAGTTGCGAACGATCGCGTGGTACGGTGCCTTGGAGCACGCATATAGTAGCCAGGCTCTTGCATGAGACAAAATTGCTATTTGAGCCCACTATTGTAGTAGTACTAGTACTTGCTACTCCCTCCGTCTAGGTGAGTAAGTCATTGAATTTGTAGCTAAGCTTCCCTCATTGAATTGTTTAACAATTAAACTCCATCATCCATTGGTTGATACTCATTCTGCATAGGTCCACACGCTTAGCACCGTTTCCTCCCTGGGTCACAAATGTTTATTTGCTAATTAGTAGCATTGCATGCAATGAACTAGTCACTGCATGTCGTGTTTGGTAGTCTCAAGTCATTAAAAGCATGCACACCTCTCATCTCTTATTGGTTGATATGTCAAGAAACAAGGTAGAAGTTAATGCACCGCGCCTAAGTGTTTTGGGACTATTTGGTTTTCGTAAGACGACTTTCACACCTAGACGGAGGGAGTAGTATAGCCCTGTAAACCGGAAAGGAGTGTTTGCCTTTCTAGAGATTCCAACAAGTGACTAGACTACACCACGTGCAATACTCCCTCCCTTCTGGTTTATAGGGCTCAAATCTCATGAACCAAGGCATTTTGCGATTGGAGGAATGTATCTTGTACTTTACAAAACTACCCTAATTAAACTCATGCATTAATTACGTAGTTCTCTCGTTTTCCTCTTTGCCTTGGTCGCGGTGCACAATATTGAGCACTCATATATGACTAGCCGCTCTATCTACATGCGGGAAATCAAAGCATCCGGGCCCGCGTGCCATCCACCAAATCACAGCGAGGTGCTACAGTCGAGACTCACCTGTCACCCTAGTGTGGCCGTCATGACCCGTCATATCACAAAATCCACACCTTTACCAGCAGTGGTAAGGTGGCCTCCAAGTTGGACTGGACAAAGCAACCATCATTTCACTGGAGCGCTTGTTGAAGCCCTTTCTTCCCTTTCTTGAAGAAAACCTCACTCCAGGCTACTCACTTCTGCCATTTTTCTTCTGTACCGACGAAGGAAAGTTGGGCGAATCAGTTATGCTACTATATTTTCATTCCAAGAATCTTCTTTTTGTGAAGCACCGACTGATTCTCTCATCCTATGCGTTTCCCGTTATCATTGCGATTGTGGTTTCCTTTCGATTGCTTTTAGTTTGTCAGTTCATTGATGGATCCTGGGCACTAGGCAAAGAGTTGTCGGCGGACAACGCACCGGAGACAGCAATCTCCAGGAAGCGAGCATCGACCAACGAATTGACCATGTTGGTGGGCCAACCCATGGAGACGAAGAACTCCAAGAAATAAGCACTGGCTAAAGAGTTAACGACGTTGGTGGATGAACTCCTCAAAGAAAGTTGGAAGAACAGCAAGGGCCCCACCATGCCTACCCCAGAAACTCTGATGGCCACCTATGCGAGGCTCAAGGCCGAGTTTGAGCAGATAGTCACCGTTGAGAAGCAGTATTCCCCTGTCAAGGTGATGTCCCCCATCGAGGACGAGGAGATGGCCCCCAGAGGGACGAGATCCCCCGGTGAGCTGCACAAGGTAAAAAATAATGGCGTATTACCATAGTTGTGGTTTTTGATTATTTGCAATGTGCTTGCTAATATGTTAGGGTTGTGCAGGTGCCAGTGGACGTCCTTGATGATTCCAATGTCGCGGCCCGTCCTGTGGACAACGCCCCAGAGGTCGTTTTTGATGTCGTGGTCCGTCCTGTTGGCATCGCCCCAGAGATCGATTCCCATGCCGATGTCCGTGCTGTGGTCATTGCCCGAGAGATCGATGACAAGAAATAGTTGGTCGTGCTAATCCTTTAGGGTAGTCTGCATTTCCATGTGTTTAATTACCAGAATGATGTGTGTTATCAACCCATCTTAGGGCTAGTGCACTGTCTTGTGTGGGCGGTACTTGCTACTTTTGTTTGATAGTGAATCATGCGAACCCTCTTCGAGTTATGGAAACAGATGTATCTTCACCAACTTTTGGTGTAATATATGGCATGCTTAGATGTAGGTTTGAACTATTTATCATATCAGCAGGGCTTGTTTGATGATTCTTGGTGGTAGTAGGCTAGCTACTGTGTGATCTATAGTACTTGCAAAACACTCACCGAAGAGAAACGTTGGGCTAATGAGCTTGTGGTACACTTATACTTATCTGTCATCGATCGACCAATAGCCCTAGCTCCTAAAATTGTAGGCTTAGCAATCTATCAGACAATAGTCGACACAGATACATTCAGGCCTCATTTGGTTCATAGGGTAGGAAAATCGTAGCAAAAGTACAGAGACGTACAACACAAAATCATAGCAGTGCAGAGACGTACTCCCGACCTAGGCGGGCTAGTTTGGCCTAGTGGGTTTCAGTGATATGACGTGGTATAGTGCCGTCCAGTCTTCGCGTGTGGTAGCAGTATTGTGGGTACAGTAAGTTTTCTTGAAGAAGCGGAATTCAATGAAGTCATGATGGTTCCTCGTCCGAACAACTTACAGTGGGAAAGGTTGGGCCTGCGATATGACCGGGGTAGACCAGGATAGTTTTGTGCATGGCAGGTGGACCAGGATGGTCGACGTCCCACATGTCGGCGAATGAAAGTATTCTTTTCGATATAGAGAATGAGCAACAAGTATTCATTGTTTATTTTTTATGAAAGCTATTGTCTCCACTGTTACGATGGAAGAGTGTGAAACACGGCAGCCCAGTGAACTTGGCATGTGCACCACTCCCTCCTTCCTCATGTAATGCTACCATACTGTTGACTATAAGCTTGGCTATAAGGTTACAACTTTTTCTCACTTTCTCTCTATCTATTTCCTCTCAAATGTTTTTACCTTTCTTTTTTTAGACACAATTGTTTTTTAATGCCTTTTTTACAATTATTTTTTTATACCTAGGAGCACGTGTAGAGACGGGCTCTTGCAGAGCCCACTCCTTGACTTTGGCAATGCCTCTCTCTCCTCCACATAAGCGGGCTCATAGCCTAGTTTTTTAGTACTTGCTATGATTGCATGCGGCGGGCAGCTGGCGTCTTGAGGGGCCAGGGTGGTCAGAGCGGGCTCCGGGCGGTCCGGACTCCAGCATGGCCCACCTCACATTATCACCATATATTTCTTGGAGTCCGTGCGTGGCGGGCGGGCGATCTCTTCTCCCTCCCCCATTTCTCTCTTCTCAGTCGACGCCCGCCGAGCAATTAGATTTTGGCTATCGACGGTCTATTCAATTTCAGTCCCACGTGTCAATGAAATCGCAAGGCAATGTGTGTCCCCTATGGTGAACGGCGTGCGAGCCATACTGTCAGGGGTGCAACACGTACGAGTCATAAGTGTGCCGCCTTTTCCTTTAGAACTTGCGAAGCGTAGCATTTTTGCGTGATCGATCGATAGAAATCCAGAACAAAATGACGACGGCGGTGCTTTCCCGCTCGTTAGGCGGGCCAGTTTGAGTGATATGACGTGCTACAGTGCCATCCACTTGTTCCACTTTTATGTAAGCAAGAGTTTACACTCTTAGGCGGGAGGAGTGCGAAACACCGCGGATCTGATTTTGATCGAGGGATAACTGTTCCCTGCCAAATAATGGAGCACTGTTAGCGATTATAGCATGATAGTTAGGGCATCTCCAGTGCTGGCCCACAAATTTACACCGACATCTGTCCGAGGACACTGATGGATGCCATCCGATGCTGCCCGCATACCTTTCGACAACTATATGAACTAACTGGACAAAATTCATGCAAACAAAGCAAATTTCAAATTAACAGGATGGAATTCATTACATTTCAAAAACTTTTCCTACAAACTGGACGAAATTCATTACATATTTCGCACAAACCATACTAAAACCTACAGTAAACCAAATCTAAACGATCGCCGGCACCTGACCACCATGTCCGGCCATGAAGCCGAGAAAGTCGGCCATTGCCTTTGCCTCCTCCTCATCCGGCTCGATAACCTCCTCCTCCGGAGCACAAGGTTCTGAAGATTTCCGCCTCCACGTCACCGTCAAGTGGCTAATCGGCCGCCGATGTTTACCCCACCAAGCTTGGCGTCGACTGAGTGGAGTAGCGGTGGCCTTCTTGGGACAAGAGCGGCGGTGACCTACCGTGTACTACTCTTCCTCGCTGTCGGCTGCGCCCTCGCCCGCGTGCCAACTTCGTGGTCGTGGCGGCGGAGGGCGGCCGTGGGGTGCCGGCGATCTCCTTTGTTTGCTCATGCGATAGTACATCGAAGAGAGCTTTGGAGCGCGCCCAGAGCGGAGCTGCTGATGTTCCTCGTCTGCTCTTGCGACACTACGTCCAAGAGAGCTTCGGAGTGCTAGGAGGCCATGGTTGGAGTGGTGCCGACAAAAGGAAGGGACCGGAGGAGAATAAGTGTGGGTCTTTGGCTATGGCTGGGAGCTGGGGCTCAAGTTAATATAGCGGGCAATGGCAATGAGCCGCGGTAGACGGATGGACAACTAGCGCCGGAGTAGGTTCGTCGGGTGTGAATGAGGACGCTGCTTTAGTGACTTAACTGCAGATGTGTTGGGTTACTGGCATGTGGGCCCAACGGGCATCTAGCCCACATGTCAGTGACACACCAATTGCACCTGCAGTTAAGTCTGATGAATGTGGCATTGACGTTCTGGAGAGACGGTAACCGTTTCAGGTGGGAAGCGCGCACTAGCGATGGAAGGGGTTTCGGTAGGCCAGGGCGGTCAGACGCTGGCATGGTGGTAAAGTGTGAACTCATGGATGACGAGCCTTTGAAGCATATGCGGCACATATTGACAACCGCTCTTGTCGCCAGCTAGCCTTCGACGACCACCATTAGACACCACACAACCATGCATAAATTACGAATAATGGACAAATCGATCAGACACACACTCGTGTGCAGTGGCACTAAGATCGGCCGCTCACGATAGTACATACTCCGTACCATAGTACCCTCTCTAGCTAGGCTATTTTATAGCTTGTCGTTGTGATGGACGATATACATGAGCAAGGCGCTCCGAGTATGACCATTGGTGTTGAGCCAGGTGAATACATGCTCAACGTTCACATAGGCCTCCATCAAACGTCTAAACAGTAATGTCAGGCACCGCCAGGGCGCGTAGGTGATGGGCTCGCCATTTGCGTTGCGCCATGAGCAGGACTTTGATTTAGAGGGAGGCGTGCATGCATTAGCATGCTTTGACAGCGTGAGCGTGAGTGTCTGACGCGAAGTATTTCATTTTCATTTGGCTGACGAGGGTGCGTTGCAGCGGCGAGTCCGTGGTTTGATTCCCACATATGCATAATTTTGGTTTTTATAGTATTTCTTTCTCCATTGATAGGTAGGCCCGCGTAGATAGATAAAGAACACGAGCTGATGAGGCACATGGGGACTGTTTGACTGGTCAACCAGACAAATATGGAGCTATATGTTGAGCCAGTGACCGTATAATCACCATATCTCGTATACAATGATCAAAGTGAGCTATCAAGGCAAGTTCGATGACCGCCAATGCTTTTTACTCGGTAATAAATGACCAGGATTGAAGGGGAATCCAAATTTCCTTCATATTCTGTCCTTGAGCTCTTGACAAACCAATGCACTATACGGTTGTCTGGCCACTCCACCCCAGAGCTCTCACCAAGCTTCGTTCATGCCACCGCGCCGCACACTAACCAGTAAGGCAGCGATGGCCCGCCGTGTCAAGTTCCTCGCCGCCCATGACCACACACAAAATGGTAGGGAAGCGATGGCATCCCGCCGTGCCGAGTTCATCGCCGCTCGCGACCTCACACCTATGTGGCAGGAATTTGAAGATGCCAAGGCCGGATGGGCGGTAGAGCAAGAGGCGGCCAAAGCCGCATAGAGGGAGCGGAAAAGTCGGAAAGCACTCAAGAAATGAGAGGCCCGCCGCCACAAGAAAGAAGAGGACGCATGCGCTGCTGTGGAGAGGTTGGTGGAGATCCAAGCACGATGGGGTGTCGCCGACAAAGTCGTGAAGGAGAACGACAGCGTCTGGCCAGCATGTGAGAAGTTGTAGTACTAGTAGTTAGTGTGTGTGTGTGTGTCTGAGTACGAGCATGTACCAGTACTACTAGTTACTACTGTAGTTTTTAGAGAAAATTACCAGTACATTAGCCTAGACTAAATGGAAAAATTCCTATCCTATGCATCAAATGGCATCTCTTTCTCTATAGGAATTGAGATGCATGTCATCTCACTTCCTATGATTTTCATATTCCTATAAAATTCCTATCCTGTGAATGAAAGGAGGCCCCTGTTGGAGTAACTACTGTAGCTAGTAGTACTGCTGGTACAGTAGTTTTCTTCAAGAAGCGGAATTCAACAAAGTCATGATGGTTCCTTCGTCCGAGCAACTTCAAAGTGGGAAGTGGGCCTGTCATTTGACGGCTCATTATTCATTGTTACTGTGGCACGACGAGCGGGGTGACTCTCCCTTGGGGTTATGCGTGCATGGCAAGTGGACCTGGATGGTCGATGTCCCACATGTTGGCGAACGAAAGTATTCTTTCCGATATCGAGGAGCAAGGAAACCACGTGGTATAGTATCACTGCTGATTTATAATTATTTTTTATTTCTGATGAATGCTAGCGTTTCAACTCTTACGACGAAGAGTGCCAAACATGGCACGTGTTGGATGTCCCACACGTCAGCGAAAGGAGTGGGACATGAACAGCGTGGTAGAGCCCAGCGCAAAAAAACAGCATGGTAGAGCGTCTCCACTTCTTCCACTTCTGGGTCGGAGACCAAACGTACTAGTACTTAGTGGTATGAACGATACAAAGTGCGACCTGGAGAGAAAGACACGTCTAGTTGGAAGTGAGGGAGTTCTAGATTAGGGGGTATCCGGACAGCCGGACTGTGTACAACGTCCGGACTATTGAAGCATGAAGATACAAGACTCAAGACTTCGGCCCGTGTTCGGATGGGACTTTCCTTGGCGTGGAAGGCAAGCTTGGCGATCCGGATATTATATTTCCTTCCTTGTAACCGACTCCATGTAAACCCTAGTCCTCTCCGGTGTCTATATAAACCAGAGAGGTTGGTCCTTAGAAGGCCAATCACAATTACGTTCATACCATCATAGGCTAGCTCCTAGGGTTTAGCATCTACAATCTCGTGGTAGATCTACTCTTGTACTACCCATATCATCAATATTAATCAAGCAGAAAGTGGGGTTTTACCTCCATCAAGAGGGCCCGAACCTGGGTAAACACTTGTGTCCCTTACTTCTTGTTACCATCAGCCTTGACGCACAGATCGGGACCCCCTACCCGAGATCCGCCGGTTTTGACACCGACATTGGTGCTTTCATTGAGAGTTCCTCTGTGACGTCACCGTAAGGCTTGATGGCTCGACTCGTCTTCAAGGACGACATTACTTCGGAGGGATCTCTGGCTGTAGGCCAGACGCTCCGGCTCGGCGGCTTTATCATGTCCGCCCCGTCGGCAACAGAGCCGACGACGGCCTCTCGGGTCATCAATCATAACCTTCGGGTCAGTTCAGAACTTGCCAAACAGATGGATCCAATGGAGCTCTCCTCCTTTAATGAACTCTTGGATCGCATCGCCGCTTTGGGAGTCGCTACGAACTACGACCGGATTGGGCTTAGACCCGACCGAAGGGACATCAGATCCCCGCCGGCCACCGATGAGGTAGCGATCATGGAAGAACCACGCGCGGATCGTCCCCCAGCTTTAAGGATGAATTATGTTCGGATCGCTGAACTCCTTGAGCCGAAAATCTGCTCACAGGACAACCTGCTCCAGGTCCCGGACTTAGGATCGGGCATCGGGCCAAAGGAATCGAGTAGCATCCTGGATTCCGAGCTGTTGGGCTCAGAACCGCCCACGCCCCTGGGCGTTAGATCGGATCAAAATCCGGATTCTGCTAAAAACACTTATTTGGACTTAAACTATCTCTCCCGCATCAGGCAAGAGCCCCAGGAGACGGTACATCATTACTGGGCCAGATTCCTCCTTGCACTCAACAAGGTTAAGGACTGCCGTGAGGAGAACATGGTCTCACTCTTTTGCAAAAACTGCACGGACGAAGGGCTCCTCAATGCTATAAGCCGCCACGAGGTAATACGTCTCGCAGACTTGGAAACCATAGTACGTAAGTACTGTGCAATGGAGAGCGCTTGGAAGACCCACTCAGAATTTCGGGACAGTACCACTCTCACTAAGACCTTTGTCCGAACCAAACGGACGAACTCTCGCAAGACGTCCAATCCAATCCCCAAGAAACTGAAGCCCACCCCAGGGAGGGGATCCGTATTGGAAGAATGGCTCGACGGGCCATGTAAGCTCCATAGTACGCCGGATACAACGCCAACTCATAGCCTTAGGGCATGTTGGATACTCCGGCAGGGGTAAAAAGTGGCGAGGATCTTCTTGTGAGCCATGAAGCGGAACAATATCCTACCCGTGGACACAATACGATACTAACAGTCTTCGAGACTTTCGCCTCGAACAACAGGCGCAAGCGGGCTCACCGAAGCTCTACGGAAATTTGCCATGTGGCAAAGATGAACCCCTGGAACGACACGGCTATAACTTTCAATGCCAGTGACGAACCTTGATTCCAGACTGTCCGGGCACCAGCCGCTCTAGTCCTTAGCCCAATCGTGGACGGCTTCCGGCTAACCAAAGTACTCATGGATGGCAGAAGCGGGTTAAACAAAATGGAGATTGATAAAGGCCGCATTGAGCAAAGTGGCACCACCTTCAGGGGAATCATCCCTACTCGGGAAGCGCGGTGCGCGGGAAAAATCACACTCGATGTGGTATTCGGCACTCCGGAGAATTATAGGTCCAAAGAAATCACATTCCAAGTGGCTCCTTTCAGCAGCGGATACCAAGCCCTTCTAGGGCGGGACGCGTTTACAAGCTTTCAAGTTGTACCCCATTACGGGTACATGAAGCTTAAAATGCCCGGGCCCAACGGAATCATCACTCTAGCCAGTGATCCGGACATCGCACTCTGCGCCGAAAACAAAACCGCAGCACTAGCCCTGGAAGCACTATCCGAATCCCTGGCAGCCCGAGAGTTAACAACACTGCGGGCCACCATGGACAGGGACGACGTGATACTCGACAAATGACCCAAGTCCACCTCATTTAAACCTGCAGACGAGATAGCCAAATTCCAGGTCCACCCAACGGATCCCACGAAGACAGCATCCATCGGAACACAATTGAGCCCCGTGATGGACGCTGCACTGCGAGATTTCTTACGCGAGAATTGGGACATTTTTGCCTGGCACCCTTCAGACATGCCAGGCATCCCACGCCGGCTGGCCGAACACAACCTAAACATACTAAAGGGATACAAACTGGTCAAACAGACCCTAAGGCGGTTATCAGAACCCAAACGGCAGGCCATAGGGGAAGAGCTAGCCAAGCTACTTGAGGCCGAATTCATCAGAGATATTAAACATCCGGATTGGCTAGCGAATTTGGTAATGGTGCCAAAAAAGGACAAATCCTGGCGCCTATGCGTCAACTTCAAAGACCTCAACAAGGCTTGCCCCAAGGATCCCTTCCCCTCCCTCGCATCGATCAAATCATCGATGCCACAGCTGGACACGAGTCGTTGTGTTTTCTCGATGCATACTTTGGATACCATCAAATAAACATGGCAGAGTCTGACCAAGCTACAACAGCTTTTATAACACCATATGGCCCTTTTTGCTTCAACACTATGCCCTTCGGGCTCAAAAAATCCGGAGCAACCTATCAACGCATGATCCAAACATGCCTGGAGAAAGAAATCGGCAAAACAGTGGAAACATATGTGGACGACGTTGTCATAAAAACCAGACACGTCAAAACCCTAATAGATGACTTGAGGCTCACATTCGATAACCTCCGGACATACGACATCAAGTTGAATCCAGAAAAATGTGTTTTCGGTGTCCCTTCGGGGAAGCTCCTGGGCTTCATTGTTTCCAACAGAGGAATAGAAGCAAATCCAGCAAAAATCTGAGCCATGTCACAGTTGGCCATACCAACAGACCTCAAGCACATCCAGAAGCTAGCGGGATGCATGGCCGATTTGAGCCGCTTTATAGCCAGGCTAGGAGAAAAGGCGTTGCCTCTTTACCGCCTCCTTCGGCGCACCGAACACTTTGTATGGACGGATGCAGCCGCGGCTGGACTCAATGAGATAAATACCTTATTGGCCAGTAATCCGGTCCTAATAGCGCCAAACATCGGTGAACCTATGCTACTATACATAGCAGCAACACATCGAGTGGTAAGCGCAGTGCTCGTCGTCGAACGAGAGGTGGACGGATACAAATTCCTTCTTCAAAATCCGGTTTACTACGTATCAACGGTCCTCACCCCATGTAAATCTCGATACCCGCACTACCAAAAAATAGCATACACAGTCTTTATGGCATCTCGGAAGCTAAGACACTACTTTCAAGAGTGTTTGATTACCGTCGCCTCCGAAGTACCACTCAACGACATAATTAATAACCGTGATGCTACGGGACGGATTGCTAAATGGGCTATCGAGCTCCCGCCGTTCGACATAACATACAAACCGCGGCGAGCCATTAAGTCGCAAGTATTGGCTGACTTTGTCGTCGAATGGACAGAAGCCGAACTCCCTAAAGAGTACGGCGCATACTCCAACTGGATCATGCACTTTGACGGCTCCAAAATGCTGGCCGGACTAGGAGCAGGGGTAGTCCTGACGTCTCCCACTAGGGACATGGTCCAGTACGTCCTACAAATATTATACACAGACTCCAACAATGCGGCCGAATATGAGGCCCTGTTACATGGTCTTCGGATGGCAGTCTCTATGGGCATCCAATGCCTGGAAGTGCGCGGGGATTCGAACCTTGCAATATCACAAATAAACGGAGACTTTGATGCCAAGGATCCAAAAATGGCGGCCTATCATAATGTCGTCCTCAAAATGTCAGCTCGGTTCGAGGGGCTCGAATTCCACCATGTGGCTCGGGAAAACAATCAAGCGGCGGACGTCCTTGCCCGCATCGGTGCCAAACGCGACCCTGTCCCACCTAATATATTCCTGGAAAGGCTGTTCAAGCCATTTGTAGCATGGGAAAAGGAGTCCGGCAATACCAGCACGGATCCGAATACACCCCCAGATCCCGAACCATCCGACACAATTGGAGGCTCTGCCACCGAAATAACACCTTTGGCCCACGAAATAATGGCCGTAATCGCCCCATGGACTGAGTCATTCTTGTCCTACCTAAATAGGCAGGAGCTCCCCGGAGACCAAAATGAAGCTTGCTGCATAGCCCGGCGTTCTAAAGCTTACAAGGTCCATGAAGGGGAACTCTACAAGAAAAGCGCGACCGGAGTGCTCCAAAGGTGCATCTCCGAAGAGGAAGGGCGGGAACTCCTGGCTGAAATACACGCCGGATTGGGCATACACCACGCCGCAGCTCGAGTGCTAGTCAGCAAAGCCTTCCGTACAGGCTTCTATTGGCCGACGGCCCGAGCAGACGCACAAGACCTTGTCCAACATTGCATCGGCTGCCAGCTCTTTGCCAATCAGAGTCATATGCCCCCTACCGCTCTCCAAACAATCCCCATAACTTGGCCCTTCACGGTCTGGGGGCTGGATGTGGTCGGACCCCTTAAAGGGGGAAGCCATAAGAAAAAATATCTGTTGGTCAGGGTGGACAAATTCACCAAATGGTTCGAAGCCAAACCAGTTAAAACGGACGAATTCAGACCAGTAATAGACTTCATATCCGGGGTTGTACACCGGTACGGTGTCCCCCATAGCATCATCACCGATAATGGCTCAAATTTCATAGCTGATGAAGTGAAAACATGGTGCAGCAAAATGGGCATTAAGCTCGACTACGCTTCCGTCTACCACCCGCAAACAAACGGCCAGGTCGAACGGGCAAATGGTCTTATCATGAGCGGCATAAAACCCAGATTAGTGCAATCTTTAATAGAATCGGATATGCACTGGGTAGAGGAGCTCGACTCCGTACTCTGGGGGCTGCGGACCACACCGAATCGAACCACCGGATACACACCATTTTTTATGGTATATGGTGCGGAAGCAGTACTACCATGCGACATAATACATGATTCGCCACGCGTACGCATGTACGAAGAGAAGGAAGCCGAGTTAGATCGGTAGGATAACTTGGACGCCCTGAAGGAGGAGCACGATGTCGCAAAAGCCCATTCCGCATTCTATCAGCAGCAGGCTCGGCGATATCAAAGCAGAGAGGTGCAGGCCAAAACTTACAATATTGGCGAGCTCGTTCTACGCCTACCGGAGAAGAAGAAGGACAAACTCAAACCCAGATGGGAAGGTCCCTTCGTCATCGACAAAGTTCTCACCGAAGAAGCGTACCGCCTACGTAATGCATCGGACAACAGACTTGAGCCGAACCCATGGAACGCGGCTAGACTCCGGAGATTCTACGCCTAACGCCGAACGCAGTGTTCGTCTCCTCACCCCTCCTTTTTTTAATTATGCTCCACCACTGTTTCTCTCCTTTCTCGACCCTCTTTCCATTCACACAAAGTATTTAATATAGTGCGGATTCCCGGATTATCCCGGCCGTACCATGTGTGCAAGCTGTATCTGGGGGCTTCCTATTCGGAAGCTAGATATAATTACTTTAATGGCTTTTTGCCCATCACATATGCGTTCTTTCTCCATATGTGCCTTTTCTTCACCATTATATGCATCGAAATGACTTAAGATGTGGCCAAGATGGGTTGCATGGCTCTTGTGTTTATGCCCTACGTTCCCATTAATTCGGCTAGGGCATAAGGGGAGCACCTCTGCGATTGTTACTGCCGGTTGAGCCGGATGTGTACCTCAGACTGGGTGAAGCCGAAAGCTAGATTCCTTAAGAGAATATTCGATAGGTGAACAAAGGATGTATTCGTTGGTTACAACAAAGAACCCCGGAAGCTTTGTATCCTGCGCCATGGCGCATAGTCCAGACATGTGCATCGACACATGGATACCTAGGGAAAGGAACCCCTAACAGAACTATTCTCCCTAGAAGATGTTTCTTGCTATACATGCAATATAACATAACTAGTTGGGTACTTGTCTGTTCAAGCACGTATGACCCCTACGCCTGGTCTCCAAGCATGCCCCGATTTTCGCATAACCGAGCAGGTATTCGGACACACCCTGGACTATAGGGTCCGGGGGCTGAAGCGAAAAGGTCCGCCATGACAAATGATTTCAGTCCGGCTAGAGGCTACTTATGCCAATCAATTTACACAGTCAGTGAGAATGACTATATTCCTCCTCTATACCATCTAACAGGTTATCTAACCTACAATCCTGCTGAGAATACTTAGCGGCTAATGCTACCTGGTCATACACCAGGCTCACGGGAACTTCTTGCTCATCGGGCCCCGCCGGTCCCACTTCGGCCATATGGTTAGGGTCTAGCTTGGTGTAGCGCGTCTTCACCATCGCCCAGGCTTCTCTTGCTCCTTGCCGGTAGGCTGATATCTTCCACAGACGGAAGCGCCGCCGGGCTCCTTGGAGCAGGTCCGCAAGCTCTCCCATGCCACTCGGCAGTAGGCTTGATGGCCACAAGGCCTGAGGAACGCCGTGCATCACCTGCCGGGCACGCTCGTGCATCTGCGACAGTTCTTGGAGCAAATCACCTGCAAATGAGGGCATCTCCTCTTCAGGGCGACCCGTTGACATTCCTGCAAGGAAAAATCTTTTTAATAAACTTCCTCGCCGAACTATCAAACAGTCGCTTGCATTCTTACCATAAATGCCGTGATGAAGTTTTTTGTTCTCCTTCATAGAGTCCGCTAGTTGTGCACGGACGTCCTTTAATTCCACGCCTAGACGAATATTGGCATCATGAAGCTTGTTCTTCTCTTGCGTCACCTGCGTAAGGATGCGCTCGCCGGCCTTTAGTTGTCGTTGGAGATGCGAGTCGTCACCCACTGCGCCATCCGGATTCACTCCAAGATTGTCTGCAGAACTTACTGTTAGACTAACCGCATCGGCCATCTACTAACTAGCACATTTGTGTATAATGGAAACAAACATTACCGGCAGGGGCCTTTTGGGATCCCTCTAACTTGGCTATCGCATCAGATAATTGGGCCTTGCAGGCCTCCAGCTCCCGCGCCAATTGTTCATTCTTGTCCACAAGGACCTGCAGATATATGGATCCTTCAAATAGTTGTCCCAACTATTTTAAGTCTCAGGGGCTACTGCTAGGCATACTTATCAAAATCTCTTACCCGTATGTCTTTGGTATACTGCCTTGTCGCTTGGGCAAGCCCGCCTTGAGCGGCTCGGACATATGCGTCCACCGAATTGAAGGCATTAAAAGCCTCTTCGGAAAAGATGTTGTGCCGGAGCACGGCCCTCCGGCGCCGGTGGTTCATGGCGCTCTCCACTTCAGAGTTCGTGGCCGAACACACATCCGCATCCTCCGTCGGGGAGCTATGCGGTTCTGGCCCCGTGTCCACCTCCGCCCTAGAAGCCGGTTCTGGAACCCGGCTGGTGGAGGCATAGTTGGTGGGGTTTCCGAATATAGCCCGGTTATTCCTCTTCCTGCCAGACACAAAGGGCGCTGTCAGGTTTCGAATTCTATGACAGCAGGACAGGCTATGACTTTACCTCTGCAGCGGTGTGTCGGCCCTCACTGCTTTCCTCTTGAGCCTGCCCGATCCGGACGCCCGTGGTTGACGAGTCCCTAGGGGCTCGGCCCCTCGCTCCGGTCGTCGTTTCTGCAAATAGAGCAATGCCTCAAAGGTAAATCACAATACTTGGGGAAAGTCCTCTTCGGAGGATAGGTTTTTTTTAGCTCAGCTTACACGCGATGTGGGAAGCAGTTCAGGGGAGTCGGACGTAATGGCCACTAGGGCGACGTCCCAGCTCGCCTGATAAAATACTCCGTTGACAAACTCCACAGTAATATCCGGATCTACTTTGAGTCCCGGATCAAGGGCCCTTCCAAGCTCCTCTGGTTGCGGGGAGGGGCTGAAGATTCCTTCTACGGCCCTCCTTAGTTCCTGCTCAGAAGCATCGATGCAAGTAATCTTAGCAGGAGAATGCTGGAGTAAGTGCAGCTGGGAGAAGAATAGCAACTTACCCACGCTGGGGGGTTGTGCATGGAGAATCCATCCCGCGTTTTTATGCGAAGGAATTCCTCTTCTTCCACTTTGTACAAATCAGACAGTATCCTTGCCAAAGTGGCAGCGGAGTCTAGACTCTTGCGACCGCAGCGGGTGGCGTCTTCTTCCCCGTTGAAATGCCACATGGGCTGCCCCCGATATTGGAGCGGCTGCACTCCTCGCTTTATGCATATTGCCATGACCTCAACAATCGTCAGTCCGGACTTGGCCAGCAGCTTTATCCTGTTCATCAAGAGGAATATCTCCCTTGTGTCCTCTTCTTGAGGGCCCCGGGGATGCAAGCTTAGGCGTGCCCTCGGTGGGGCCTTGCTGAACTTGGGGAGACCCCTCCGGATTGGATCCGGAAGGGGAACGTCATTTATATAGAACCACTCTGCAGGCCAGTTTTCTGGTGCATTCTCAGGAGTACCGGACAGGTATCCAGTCTCGGCAATGCGCCATACTTCGGCCCCGCCCACTTGATACAGGGACTCCCCCTGGGCGCGGGGGACAAGGCAGAACAGCTTCCTCCACAATCCGAAGTGTGGTTCACAGCCTAAAAACAGCTCGCAAAGGGCGACATACCCCGCTATGTGCAGAATGGAGGCTGGGGTAAGATGGTGTAGCTGGAGGCCATAGACTCCAGGAGCCCGTGGAGAAACGGGTGGATAGGGAACCCGACGCCCCTCAGCAGATTCGAGATAAGGCATATTCGTTCCTCCGGAGACGGGTTAGGAAATCCCTCCGCTTGTTCCCCTCCGTTGTAAGTAGCTATTCCAGCTTGGACGAAGACCATGAATGCCGGTGGAAGAAACCCTTGAGTTTGTAACTTTACCAAATGGCTGTGGGGAACTGAGCACTCTCCCCAATCCCCCGACTTAGAGCGAGGAGGGCAGGCAGAAGAGCTGCAACGGTCGGCCATGCTGGAATGGCTTTTCGCGAAGCGCTCTAGGATGCTAGCTCAAGGGGGGAGAGTGAGGTTTGGATCTGAGAACCCCTGTCCCTTCAAATAGACGGTTGGCTCGGAGGATCGAGGGTGGCAAATGCAAAAATACCTCGACTCCTCGCATTCGCTCGACATGTGGGGTTGGTCATTATTAAGGCGCTGAAGCCGACAAGCACAACATCGATTGAAGACCGGACACTATTCGTCGTAACAGGTACTTTGGAGTATTCGGAGGAGGAACCTGCCTTGCAATGCCGAAGACAATACTGCGCGCCGGACTCATCGTCATTGAAGCCTTGTTTAGGGGCTACTGAGGGAGTCCTAGATTAGGGGGTATCCGGACAGCTGGACTGTGTACAATGTCCGGACTATTGAAGCGTGAAGATACAAGACTCAAGACTTCGGCCCGTGTCCGGATGGGACTTTCCTTGGCGTGGAAGGCAAGCTTGGCGATCCGGATATTATATTTCCTTCCTTGTAGCCGACTCCATGTAAACCCTAGTCCTCTCCGATGTCTATATAAACCGGAGAGGTTGGTCCTTAGAAGGCCGATCTCAATTACGTTCATACCATCATAGGCTAGCTCCTAGGGTTTAGCCTCTACGATCTTGTGGTAGATCTACTCTTGTACTACCCATATCATCAATATTAATCAAGCAGGAAGTAGGGTTTTACCTCCATCGAGAGGGCCCGAATCTGGGTAAACACCTGTGTCCCTTACTTCTTGTTACCATCAGCCTTGACGCACAGATCGGGACCCCCTACCCGAGATCCGCCGGTTTTGACACCGACAGGAAGGTCTCGGGGCATACACGTAAACAAATATAAAAGTTAATATGTGCCTCCAACTAATATAGTAGTAGTAGAGTACTTAGGCACGTACTCCATAACATCATCGTGCATTGCACGTACAACATTTAGTGGTAGTACATAGTAAGAGACAAATGTCGCCCAAGAGTTCCCTTCTCGACCCACTTTTGGGTGTTTGGTAGAGTGTATGGAGGGTGCATGAGTCCACACTAGTTTAGCACAAATACACTAGAAGCATGCATGAAGAGAGCATGCATGAAGAGGGGTGTTGAGTTGAGCATGCATGAAGAGGGAACAACTATGCTGAGACGAGAACGCAACCAAACACACCCTATATGCCATGAAAGTTCATACAATTTGTGCCTTTCTACTTCACTTACTGCTTACATTACTCACGTTCGTACTTCAACTCCTGGGTACATGTCCGTCTCGTAGTTCCAATCCTACGTGTTCTTCATATGGATGGAACGATCCTTGCATAACATGTGCACCTTGATGCTAGATGTCTCGCGTGTTGGCAAAAGGATGAACAAAGCTCACGTAAAAAAATAGAGTGGAAGAACATAGATTCCCGACGATCAAGAAGGAGCAAGGAACCTCGTGGTGGAGCATCTGCACTCATAATATTTAATATTATTCAGCGATATAAAATCAACCAATCATCTCCACAGTGGACTGGAAGAGTATGAAACACGGCAGCCAAGTGTAGTTACATCATACTAGTACATGGCTAACCCACACTATCACCATATTTCTTGGCTTCCGTGTGACACCTATCTCTAGTAATCCAGCAGCCTGTATCGCTTCTCCCTCATCGTCTCTCTCAAAGTGCGGCGGGCTGGCACTTTTCTCGTCTATTGAGGTCGGTTAACTCATCACATGTTAGCGACATGCCAAGAGCATTCTAAAAAATTCATTTCACGTTCCGTTTTCGAAAAGAAAAAAATCCTTTCACATACGAATTTGACTGTATGCTTTGAGCAACTTGCATGTCCTATACTGCTCCTATTTGATACTCTAACTTAGCTAGAGGTTAGACTAACTCATGACTAACCCTGAACTAACTGTAGCCAAAGAGGTGTTTGGGTGACAGGGTTAGATTGACAATAAATGCACTTGATGGAGAGAGAAAAGTGATTTTTCGGTGGTCCCAATGAGAACTATCTCCAGTTAGCACCTCTTGGGTGGGAAAGTTTTTTTTTGGTGGGTTCGGTGCAACTTGCTCCAATTTAAACCCTCATGCTTGGATACTTTAGGGCTATTTGATCCCCAACTAGCTCAAACTAACTCTAACCCATGGATCCAAACAGGGCCTATGGCCAGTCTCGATGAGGAGCAGTCGCGTGCACCAGGAAGCGGCGCTCTCTCGGCCGTCACGCCACTTCAAAGCCGGCGCCAGTGAGAGGTCGTCTCCGCTCTGGCCGGGCATTAATGCGGCACTGATGCTCCAGGGCGACACTGACTGTTCCATGCGGGAAGCGCGCGCTGGCAAGGGAGTATAGGTTTTGAACCGTTTTAGGTGTAGTACTAGTAGTTTGCAAAACTACTCAATTATTGCACTCAGTTTCCTAAGAAATTGTGGTAAAAAATGTAACTCCACAGCCCACTTCCCTTCTCCTTCCTCTTCCACCGCCCGCGCACATCCGCGGGAAGCGACCGGTCCACCCTTATATAGGAGTGCTAGCACAAAAAGATGCATGCATGACCACTAAAATTTCCATATTAAAGCGCCGCTCCGGCGGGAGTATGGTGTATGTTGTTACCTTCGTCCGGGCCATGGCTACCGGGCGACGGAGACCAGAGAAGAGGCGGCGGGAGGGGAATGAATGCAGCTACTATTTGGGTTCGCCGTCCAGCTTAAATAAATGCGCAACATCACGTGTACCCGCAGGTGCACAAATTGTAACATACCTGTCTGCTTAAGTGGGCGTCACGTAACTGGTGTGTCTGTGTGTGAGAGATTTTGAGAGACAGAGTGCATGTGTGCGACTCTACTTTTCGGACATGTACTCAACCTTTTGCATCGGGATATAAGTATAATGGTATTTACTTTAGCTAGTGATTTACGTGGCCATGTTAACATGGTTGTGTAAAAAACTGTCACTTCCTGCTCGTGATTTGCGTTATATGATTACAAGCAAGATGCTCGTGCATTGCACGGAACATAAATATGCATTTTTTTACAAAACACCTGTTGTGATTGACCCATGCAGGAGTAATCCCATGTGTAAAAACTAATGATATCTCGAGAATTTTATCGGAAAACTGGTATCTCGAGAATGTCATCGAAAAAATGAAAGATGAGAGATAAGGTGAGGAGGAGTGGAGCGTGGTGGTGACTGGTGGTCGGAATGGGCGGAGGCATGGGGATGGACGGCGCCGGCAGGCGGCAGCGGCCACCATGCTAGATTGTTCCAGAGACTTCCTTTTTTAATTGCTGAGCAATGAGGTTGTGGGAGATAAGGATGTGGAGAGAGGTGCGGGTATCTTTTGTAAAATTATCATAGTTTGCTTTCTATCCGTCAGATATAGATCAGACAGTCTATATTACAAGATGGCAGGCACACCATCATCGCCAACTCGTTTTTTGTAAGGGTACAGATGATAAGTTTGCTGACTACTAAAGTAAAGTGGAATTTGTCCATGTTATACAAGTAAATTAAGGTGATTGTTTATCATACGGGTAAGGTTGGATGAAGGGTGGTAGGAACAAATGCTCCGCCTAGAGCATGTGTGTGTGAGATGGAGTCTTAGTGTGTGTGTGTGGGTGTGTGTGTGTGTGAGAGAGAGAGAGAGAGAGAGAAAGAGAGAGCTGGAGTCTTAGTGTGAGTGTGTGAGAGAGAGAGAGGAGAGATGGAGTCTTAGTGTGTGTGTGTGTGTGTTTGTGTGTATGGGGGGTGGGTGTGCGTGCGTGCGTGTGCGTGTGTGTGTTTGTGTGTGTGTGAGAGAGAGAGAGAGATGGAGTCTTAGTGTGTGGGGGGTGTGGGGGTGTGTGCGTGTGTGTGTGTGTCGTGGGTCCTTGTTGGCGGATGATAATTTAAGTGTGCAATGGCTTCATCATAGAGAGGTGATGTGTATGGTAGAGGCCACCAACGATGGGGTGCGAGAGAGAAAATGCCCGTAAGAGAGGGAAGAGAAGGTGTGTGCACGTGAGAGGAGTCTACATCGCGGAGAACGTGTTTGTTCGAAGAGACACCGAGGGAAGACTACTATATATCGATGGTGCATTGTAGGCGGGAATTAAACAAAGGGATGGTCTTATTGGTTTCGGGGGATATAGGGGAAGAGTGAGGGGGTAGCTTAGAAGGAGATTGTTAAGTGTGAGTGTGTGTTTTACCCATCCAGGCGGAAGTTATGTGCACACAAGAGGAGAACGATTCGATGTGGCGTTAGGGTTGAGGGTAATTAACTACGTATGGAGACATAGAGACCTTGAACGTGCATGTGTGAGAGGTATACATGTATACGTGGGATGTGTGTGTGTGCGCGCGCATGATCGAGATAAAAGAAAGAAGACATAAGTCATAAGATCAACGACATGGGAGAGACGGATTGGTATGACAATATGCATGCATGTGAGAATGCAGGGAAGAAGGCCCGACAATTGAGCATGTGTTTTTGTCTTTAAGAGACAGTGGTGTGGGCTGGAGCATGCATCTATGGCGAGCAGAGGGAGTGAGGCACAACGATTGTGCAAAAGAGATCAACCTATAAATGCATATGTATGGAGAGACATATATAGTGTGGGTGATAGGAAGCAAGACTCCGTGCGAGAAAGAAATGTTGACAGAGAAACTATAGATAGATACAAAGATGGAGGTGCTACCTAGTTTTAGTGTTGGAGATGACCGCCGGGTGGTTCAGAGGGTGAAGTTATATATGTGTGTGAGAGAGAAAGATAAAAAGAGGGCACTTGACTGCATGTTGAGAGAAACATGTGTAGTGTGCATGATAGGAAGCAAGAGTGAGGGCGAGAACGAAGGTTGATGGAGAAACAGATAAATAGAACGATAAAGATGCTAGCTAGTATGCATTAGACATAGGAGTCGAGTGGATCAGAAGGCTGAGTTATGTATGTGGGTGTGTGTGAGAGAGAGAGGGTGCATGTGAGTCACATACAAATAGATATCAGAGAGAAATGAGATCCCGAGAGACGGAGTTTTCTGTCTGCAAGAGAGAAATATATTTCACAACGAGAGTGATAGCTAGAGACATACGAGGGAACGCAAGATATCTCTAGGGAGATAGAGTGTGTGTGAGCGACATACAAGAGAACAGTGGAGAAATATGAGACCCTGGGAGACAGAGTTTGTGTGTGTGTGAGAAAGAGATATTTAAGAGGAAGAGTCGTAGGTTCTCATATCTAAGGAGCGAAAGACATCTCTGTATGAGGGGTGTGCGAGTGGCACACATGGGAATAGTAGAGAGAAATGAGACCCTGGGAGACAAAGTTTTGTGTTTGTGTGAGAGAAAGAGATTCCACATGGAGAATCATATTTAGAGACACATAGCAGGGAGCGAGATATACTTAGAGAGAGATAGAGTGATGAAGGTCGAGGGAGAGAGTACCGTCAGTGTGTTACGAAGATAAAAGATCATTGTCGACATACAGGTAGCACGAGAGATACCTGAGAGACGATGAACGCGTATAGGTCCAGAGAGATAGTCCTATATAAGCATGAGTGATAGCTATATGAGACGAATATCTGGATTAAAGGGGATTCAAATATTTAAACTGGAGATCACGACATCGATAATATCATAACGCAAATTGGTGTATCAAACATGCATATTCATTTGAATTTGGGCACACGTGTAATGTTATATAGTTTATCAATATTGGTGATCCATAGATTCTTTAATTACAAACAATGCATGGTTTATATGCAATTAATGTCTAAACGGGATTACACTATATGTTGCGTGTGTGAAACACATTATACATGTTTGAGAAGTAAAAAAACCGCATGAAACACACATTAATTGGAGACAGTTAGCGAGGAATGCATACATTGGATTTCAACATAAAGTGGTTTCAAATATTTGAAAATCCAAATTGATGGATACAACCTTATGAATCTGAGATCATGCCATTTGTAAACCATATTTATGTATAAATGGTGTTGTGCTTTTGAAAGTATATATATGTATAAATGATGTATATAGAATGTAATTCCAATTGAAAATGGATCCCGCCCGAAAAAAATAGAATACAAACGGGATTCGAATTGAGTTGGCACGGTAAACGTGCACTCTGCAAAATTTGAACGAAGCGGGGAAAGTCGCAGTAACCGCCCGAAACCAAAATCTGCGAGATGGAAATTACTACTGCCTATCCCTGCCACGCAAAGCCTATCTGCTGGATTTCTATAGGTTTCGATAGGGGTAGGTTTGTAATTTCACCCAAACGTGACATAACCGCCTCTCACCCGGATTCATACACGGTGGGCACAAAACACAGTGTGTCCTCGGCCAAAATTGACTCCCTCCCCGATTCGTATTCATACACGGTGGGCGCCAAAAACAAACTCTCGTCGGCAAATATTTGGTGTATGCGAGATTATCGTCCTATCCCCAACCGACTAATATTGTTGTGATGTAGGAAATTTGAAACGGGGGCTAAGTTTGTAAATTTCCTCGCATTTGAGACAAGCGCGCCTTGAATACATGGTTCCCCCTTCCTCTTTGCCTCTCTTTTCCCATTCGTACTCCGTGGGCGCCAGAACACCCTCTCCGCCCCAGCCTCCTTCGTCCGCCACCCCATCCACCGCCGTCCTCCTCCACCATGCCGAAGCTGATACCCCGACACCACCGTCCATTACAAGAGATCGACCTCTCCCATCCACAGCTTCGGACCGGGATCCTTGCATCCCGTCCTCTCGCTTCATCCCCGCCGTCGTCCACCTTGCCGGCGCCGCTCCTACGATCGTCTCGTCCACCGCGCCCTGCCGCCACCGTCTACCCTCCTAGATCTACTTCCACGCTGCCGACAGCCATCGCTACCGCAGCACCGTCAAATTCTCAGCATATGCATACATGGCGCCGCACCAGAGGCGGTACTCTTTCGTATCTGCTCAACTTATTTATCGCAGCAAGAAAATAGATCGCCACTGCTTTACTCTGATTTCTTGTCTTGGTTGCGAAGTTGCCTTTGTCCGGTTTGCACCTTCAGATCCGCCATGGCACGCTCAACACTATACTCCCAATGCTTATGGTTTTCCCCTTTTATATTCCACACTAGTTAAATCACAGTAGACTAAATTTCAAAATTGGGTCAGTCGATTTTTCAGAGCTCGCCGGAGTTTGCCGGTGCGAACGAAGGGGCTCGGGTGGTTGTGGGGCCTCGCCGAACGAAGAAAACTCGACGCGGGTGGGGGTGGGGCGGGGTGGGGGTGGGGGTGGCGGAGGAACACAGGCGGTGGGGGCCGGTGGTCCGGCCGGCGGCCCGTGCGGTGTTCTGTATGGGAAGAATCAGAGACGAGGAAGAAGAAGGGTTAGGAGACGTAGGATCTTCATCCAACCACCTGAAATGGTCGAGAGACAGCTTGGAGTTGCATTCTTAATGCGCTCTGGTTCATCATGTGTGGGCACTGCGCAACCAACATTTTATTATCCAAAATCTGCTTGCTCTTCTTTACCATGTTCCTCTTCCGTTCTTCTTTAATATGTACTCTCTCCGTTCCTAAATACAAGTCTTTGTATAGATTCCACCATGGACTACATATGGAGCAAAATGAGTGAATCTACACTCTAAAATGTATCTGGATACATCTGTATGTGATCCATAGTGGAAATCTCTACCAAGACTTATATTTTGGAACGGAGGGAGTATGATAGTAGTACAGTATGTTCCTTGTACTGAAGATGAGCAGGGACATTTGCAGTGTAGAGGTCTATACGGTCGGTTGTGATGGACACTTTGAGCCTCTTTGATTCGTAGGATTTTGTAAACATAGGAATAGGATTTGTAGTGGCCTGCCCACCTGAATCCTATAAGAATGGCAAGGAAATGCGGGGAGTTGTGTCGCCTTTGAGAGTTACACTGATATTAACAGTACCGCACCTTCACTTGAAGAGAGCTGGTATCCGAAGCCTTTCTAGCCGTACCGGCAATACTAGCACATATATTCCAGCAAGTTCCACTTTGCTGATTTTACTCTGATGCTTAAGGTTTTCCCGTTATATCTACACTATGATCTGTGTAGCTGCTTTGTATCGCACTAGCAGCAGTCCACTCTTGAAGCTAAACACTGCAATGACTTACAAAATTGGCACCAAGGCATTGAGTGCCATTCTGGATGCAATGAAACTCATACGCTCCCCACCTGTTGACTCTTGTTCAGAATATGATCCTAATGACTCTTGTTCAAAATTGCCACATATAGAGAGACAACATGGAATTGCATTTCTTTGGGCGCTGTGATTCATCATGAGTGGGCAACCAACATTGTATGCAATGAAGCGGAACCTCAAGAATATGCTTCCTCTTCTGTTCTTTAACATGTTCCTCTTTGTTTATTCTGTATTTAGTACGTACAGTATGTTCCTTGTCAGGAAGGGGCGCAGGGACATCTGCAGTCAACAGCTGATAGAGCTGGCCTGTACGTGATCGATAGGCTTTCAATTACTAGCGGCAATACAACACCGTATTTTCAAGCCAGTTCCACTTTCCCGATTTATATATCGTGGTTATGGTGTACCCCTGTTATGTACACTATGATCTGCCTAGTTGCTGTGTGCTCTTGTTATCATGGTTTGGCAATAAACTCTCTATACAGTATATTATGAACCTATCATCTGCCAACTATCCTTACTTCTGGAGCCTATTTTTTGTGTACTTGTGCCAGATTATATAAATGCACGCACCATATTACAGCACACATGAGCTCTCTCATCAGAATCCAGTGATAGCACACAAGTGTTTACAGGGGCGCCCCTATATTAGAATATCATCTGCATTACAAAGATAATCTCACAACTATTTATGTTTTCATGGTTCTCAGATATTATACGTAATTACAGTGAATATCAGAATCCGCGCATCAGAAGAATATTGTGGAACACTGCAATGACTTACAAAATTGGCACCAAGGCATTGAGTGCCATTCTGGATGCAATGAAACTCATACGCTCCCCACCTGTAGATTCTTGTTCAGAATATGATCCTAATGACTATTCTAACCTCGAGGAGTCAAAGGCAGATGGCCTGTCATGTTCACCCATCAAGGTGCCTGTTATAATTTGGCAAGGTTTTATTGATTGCGCGTATCTTGCATATGTTGTCTTGCATTTCTTCTACTTTGTTGCACCACCATCTGCTTAGTTTACTCATCATATATGTCGAGATGCCATGCCCATCCATTATCAATACATATTCCATCTGTCATCATACCATGTTTTTCCACTCAAATGTTGTTCTTGTGCATCAGACATCAAAAAGGAAGAGGGTGATTGCCGAACCTGAAGGAGCACCAGCAAAGTCCTTGAAAAACGTGGTTGTGCCGGAGAAATCAGACAGCACCCCACTTATATTGGTTGTACAACCAGTGACACAAAATGTAGGACCGAATCCAGCAGACTGTACCCATACTTCACTGGCCACACCACTAGCCCCACCACACAGGACCTGCACTCCAGCAAAAGGTATGCCGATTTCAGTTGCCATAGCACCAGCCGTACCACAGAAAAATCCCACTCCAGCAAAAAGTACAGCAAGTCCACCGGCCGAAGACCTTTCCCAACTGCAGAGACGGCCAATTCCTGCAGATTGGAACCCCATTCCAGTTATTCCCAGTTTAAAAGACAATGCTTTCAATGTTGTTAGGGACTACGTGCATATATTCCCATCATGGGAAGATTATAGTGAAGACAAACACCATTTTCACATCTTCTTGTCCCACTTACGTGTAAGTGCTATTATTCATGGTGATTATTTTCCTGTTTTCTGCCGATTGAACACATCAATGATTTACATTGCATTGTTGTAAGTAGGCAAGGGTCAATCTGGATGGTCATGACGAGCAAAGCTGCTTGCACTTTTCAAGGAAGCATTGCAGCAGTATCGGTGTTACCTGAGTAAATCACACTTTCATGGCAAGTCTATAAATGAATTTCCCGTGAAGTCTCCGTGCTAAATTTAGAAGACATTGAATGGAAAAACCTTGTTATGCACTGGTCTCATTCCGAGGATGAGGTACTATCTATGATATCGCATGACAATTTGAACTTCTACTTTTCCGCATGTGCCTTACGGATCTTTTTTGCAGGAAATCTGCTCGAAAAAGAATTCCGGTTTGAAAAGAACGACAGGATATCACAAATATGCTGCCCGCTGCTTTGCTCTAGTTAGTACCTGTTGTCCTGTATCACTGTACTTGCATACATACCTGGTTCATTATGTGACAGCAGTATGCATGATAGCTTGCTTATCAATTGTTTGCTCCAAATTATCTGATCTATATGAATGGTTACATTAGTCTATAATATATCCAATGCCAATGAATTTTTAAGCTCTACATTGTTCTTGTAAGTACCTGTTGTCCTTTATCAGTGTACTTGTACCATCACTCTACAGCTTATTTTCCTTTGCCCTCCATTTTCTACACATCAGATCTATATTTACTCTTACCATAAGGTTGAATAACACCGATGGTACTGAAGAAGTTTAGCTCTGCATTGCTCTTGGATGTACCTTTTGCCTGTATCGCTGTACTTACATTTATAGCTACTTGGTTATGTAGCATCACTCTTCATCTTATCTTAAATATTCTCCATTTTTTCTTATATTGTCACATCTATATTTACTCTTAACAAAATGTAGAATAAAGGCAATGCTTATGAAGAAGATTTTGTGGTAAACTTCTTGCATTGCCCCCCCCCCATCAGAATGGACAAGGGCTTTATAGAGCCTGCCTTCACCAATAATGTAAGTTTGTCCTTCTCAAGCCTTCAAACTTTGTTGTGTATATTTGGTTAGGCATGACTGCAATAGCTGTTTATTTTTGGTGTTTGCATCAAGTTGCATGTTTAAAGTTTATTATGTAGTTCACAAACAAAAGTTTTTGTCCTTCTCAATTTAAGTTTTCAGTTGTACAACCAAGTTCCTTCTTCATGCCATGTAAATTAAACTATACAGAGAAGTGATCTTATTTTGCCAATCTGAAATGGGTAAATTGACAGCACACTAACCATTGATACTTATGAGTTCTCGATCTGTAATCCAGTGGTGTCGTGAAGCTGCCAACTCCTTCACAATGTCATTTCCTGCCATGTCTTGACCTGAACAATACCATATTGTGTTAATGCTATTTTAAACTGTGTCACTTTATTCGTCAGTAAGAAATGTGATGAATTGCCAGCATTGATACTTATATGTGCAAAACCTGTCATCTGTCTGCTTGTTTATCTTTCAGAGTGAGGAGGATATAAGTGTCAAACAAGTGCAGTCTCATCAGCTTGCTTAGCTGCTTGCGCTGCAGCTTCCGAGCAGGGCTAACCTTTCTTGAACTCTATTGAAGTGATGTTGGTTTTGTATATTATTTTGTCGGTGTGTTTAATTGCACTGGTGGCGATCTTTGATGCCCAGTGTATGTAATCTGCTGTCTGCTTGTGCTTTATTATCATAGTGGCGAACTTTGATGCCCAGTGGATGTAATATGCTGTAATTTCTTTATTGTATAGTCTAGAGTTTTTTTTCTTATTCACAATGCTACAGTTATTTTATTCTATATATATATATCTTGTCTTCGCAGTAAACCGGCCAAACCGTAAAATTACGGTACATAATCGGGCCGTCATGCAAATCACTATGTATGATCCGCATCATGGGCCCCATCATCTTGGTCCGTTAACAGGCCTAAATGTAAACTGGACCACTAGTAGATTCAGGCCCTTAATAGGTCGAGTAAACCGCCGACCCTATTTTCCCAGGAAAACTCAATGGGCTTTTAGGAGGCCGAAAAGTAGGTTGGGCCTGAAACGTGCCGAATAGCTCACGGGCCGGCAGCAGGCCGAAATAGACCCCTGCCCATGATTGTGCCAATCAAATCATGGGCTTATAACAGGCCAAAATTGTCTTGGTCCTTCTTTGGCCCAATCAGATTATCAGTTGTGAGCAGGCCGGATGCAAACGGGGCCGTAGTTAGGCCCAACTATATGAGGGGCTTTTAACAGGCCGAAATATATATAGGGCTGAAATGTTAAACAGGCCTTTAACAGGCCAAAACTAATATCAGGCCGAATTACTAAATGTCCCTTTATCAAGTGGGCCCAAAAGCATAGCGTCCAGTTGACGGGCCAAATCTGATATGGGCCATAATATAGCCCAAATCCTCTCAAAGGGCCGGACCTGATCTGGGCCGTAATTTGGCCCAGGACGTGGGAGGCTTTTAACAGGCCGGATCTCATATGGGCCTCTATTAGTCCCAGAACATGGCAGGCTATTAATGGACCGGATCAAATATGGGCTGGCATTTGGACCAAAACATGGCAGCCTGTTAATGGGCCAACCTACTAGTGTCATCAAAATCTTTTGGGCCTTCAGCTGGGCAGTCCCATTATGGGCGGCGGAATCTCATGGGCCTTTAGCTGGGCCGGACCATTATGGTCCGCAAAGTCTTGGTTCCTTTAGCTGGGCCGGACCATTATGGCCCGCAAAATCTCGCAGGCCTTTAGCTGGGCCGACCCATTATGGCCCGCAAAAAGTTGTGGGCCTTTAGCTGGGCCGCCCCATTATGGCCCGCAAAATCTCATGGGCCTTTTGCTGGGCCGGCCCATTATGGACCGCAAAATCTTGTGGCCCTTTAGTTGGGCCGGCCCATTTAAACTTTATGGGCCACTTCTGGGCCAGGCCATGTGTCAACATTTCATAAGCGCATCTCGGCCATTGGATGAATGACACCTGTGCCAACGGGGAGCTGACACATGTTTCCTCCAGCCAATGATGATTTTACACGTGGAAAATCCCCATTGGTCCGGGCTATTAACGGGTTATTGGATCCAAAACGGGACCCGATAGCTTAACGGCGTTCCATTACGGTGGATGCCACATGTCGGTCACCCTTGACGAAAGCACTTCTGTGACGCGCGATTTATCGTCATGGAAGTGGACACTTCCGTGATGATAATTTTGGTAATGTCATGGAACACTTCTACGACAGCACAGGTATGACTATCTTGATTCTGTCATAAAATCGTCATGGATGTACATGCATGACAGAAAACGCGACCTACTATGACAAACACGTATCATCACAGAAGTGTATTTTTTTGTAGTGGGTGGCTCTTGTTCTCCACCCGCGGAACGAAGTAGTGCCTAAACAGTTCAACATTGGGGGCCACCCAACAAAATACTCACACAAATGGGAAAATGTCGCCATACACACAATTGCATTGGGCGTAAAATCCAAGAGGTGGAATCCATATACCGCCATCATCGCCTCAAAGAAATCCAAAAAGGGAGGGCAGAGGCCGCAGGAAATACGCGTAGAAGAATTTGTATGAATCTAGCGGGTCCTCTTCCCCCTCGGCCAGAACCTTGGGAGCGCCATGCCCCTTCGGGACTTCTCTCCCCCACAAGTATCCATACCTTGCCTGCATCATGTTCCTGTCTAGCTGCGGCGGGTAGAAGACGACGTCTCCCCTTCGCTTCGCGTCCAGCTCCGTCGCCCTCTTGTTCCCCTCGGCGGCTGTCTCCTTCACGGCAGCCGTCAGCTTTCCTCTGGTCGTAGTTTTCTTCCCCATCTTCCCTGATTGCAGTGGAAGCATGGGGAGGAGATTGGAAAAGGGGGGCAGCGGCGAGCGTGGGCAAAGGAAGGAGCAGTTGTTTAGCTTGCGGAGGAAGATGATGGGGGAGCAAGGCGAGCGATGAATGTGCAGTGCCCTTCTGCGTTTTCCTCTCTTAAGGGAGATGACATGGGGGGTGCATGGCTCTTCAGAAAAGTTACCATTTCGCATTAACTGCTGCAATCCCACTACCCCATGAGCTGCGGTAAATACGTGAAGTGGACGTTGGATTGGCTAGTTGTCGAGGAAAATCGCTACAATCGCAGCGCTTTTTCACCATGTGTCCATGCACTGTTTGGGGCCTAACCCAACATGCCAAGCGACATGTATAGCTCAGGTCCGAGGGCTTATGTCGGGGTACACAAACAGGGGTGTATGTTTTCCCCTGACTTGTGCACGGCAGCATGGCCAACAGGCTCAAGGACAAAGATTACAACACCAAGATCAAACCAAGCAAGAAGGACCGATTCATCAAAGGGTCCAAGTGCAGATGAAGAAGATCAAGATGAGCCAGAGAATCAAGATACCGTGAAGGAAAGAATCTCCCTTGCCGAGTAGGTGAGCCTGGCAAGGTTGGGTTTGCCCCGGAAGCATACTTCCAGATCATCCCGGCAGACCCTGCCGGGGCTTGCAAAGGAAAGCCACTCCACCGCTCCACCTCACGAGCGATGCAAGTCACAAATCAGTGTGGTGTCAAGGCCCAAGATGACTAAGTGGCTGCTTTCTGCCACATAACAGCCACTTCCTATAGCAAGCACCTCCATATGACACCCGTCCTGAGACGTGTGAAGCAAGCAGGTGCAAAGCTGGCAAAACAGCCCGGCAAGGGCTGCTGGGCATGTTGTGATGTGACACTCGACGGTGCATTTAATGCGCTCTGTCAGCCTGCAGAGTTAGGTATGATAGCACTGTTTGCTATATAATCAGTGCGTAAAGACTGATTTGCCACTGTGGTGACCCCTTTACCTATAAAAGGAGGCCCATGGCAACTGTAGAAAGGGTTCGCAAGGTTGGCAAGTTCGGCACCTAACATATCCATACGTGCGTAGCCACTTATGCTCGGAGGCAACCTTGCAGGGCAAGTGCACTACGCCCACCACCACCTTTTCCACAGTCAATCCATCAAAGCAGGAGTAGGGTTTTACGCCTCGCGGCGGACCAAACTTGGGTAAAAACTCATGTGTGATCTCTGCCCCGCTGCGCTATGCTTCTCTCTCTTTGTGCAATGTGTCCATCCCCCAGCCGAACCAAAAGGGGCTCGCAACCCCATAGGTGGTTGTGGTTCCCCACGACACTTGTGGTGACGTTGGAGTATCTAGGTGACATTAGGGTTTAATTGATGTGTGTCATGTGGTGTTATTTTAGTACGAACTCTACGGTTGTTTGTGACACTTATAGGAATAGCTCAATGGATTGATCGGAAATAATAACTTTGAGGTGGTTTCATACCCTACAAGCAATTTCATTTTATGTTCTCCGCGATAGGAACTTTGGAGTGATTCTTTGTTGCACGTGATTCTTTGTTGCACGTTGAGCGATTGTTATATGATCCAATTATGTAATTATTATTGAGAGAACTTGCACTAGTGAAAGTATGAACCATAGGCCTTGTTTACAAGCATTGCAATACCATTTTTGCTCACTTTTATCACTTGTTACCTCGCTGTTTTTATTTATTCAGATTATAAAAAATATATTTCTACCATCCATATTACACTTGTATCACCATCTCTTCGCCAAACTAGTGCACCTCTAAAATTTAGCATTGTATTGGGTGTGTTGGGGACACAAGAGACTCTTTGTTATTTGGTTGCAGGGTTGTTTGAGAGATACCATCTTCATCCTATGCCTCCCATGGGTTGATAAACCTTAGGCCAGCCACTTGAGGGAAATTTTCTACTATCCTACAAAACTCTGCGCTTGGAGGCCCAACAACTCTGCGCTTCGAGGCCCAACACGATGAAGGAAATATGCCCTAGAGGCAATAATAAAGTTGTTATTTTATATTTCCTTATTCATGAGAAATGTTTATTATTCATGCTAGAATTGTATTAACCAAAAACTTGATACATGTGTGAATACATAGACAAAACACCGTGTCCCTAGTATGCCTCTACTTGACTAGCTCGTTGATCAAAGATGGTAAGTTTCCTAGCCATAGGCATGTGTTGTCATTTGATGAACATGATCACATCATTAGGAGAATGATGTGATGGAAAAGACCCATCCGTTAGCTTAGCATAATGATCGTTCAGTTCTATTGCGATTGCTTTCTTCATGTCAAATACATATTCCTCCAACTGTGAGATTATACAACTCCGGGATAAGGGAGGAATGCCTTGTGTGCTATCAAATGTCACAACATAACTGGTGATTATAAAGATGCTCTACAGGTATATCCGAAGGTGTTTGTTGGGTTGGCATAGATCAAGATTAGGATTTGTCACTCCGAGTATCGGAGAGGTATCTCTAGGCCCTCTCGGTAATGCACATCATAAGAAGCCTTGCAAGAAATGTGACTAATGAGTTAGTTGCAGGATGATGCATTATGTAACGGGTAAAGATACTTGCCGGTAACGAGATTGAACTAGGTATGAAGATACCAATGATCGAATCCCGGGCAAGTAACATACCGATGACAAGGGGAATAACGTATGTTGTCATAACGGTTCGACCGGTGAAGATCTTCATAGAATATGTGGGAGCCAATATGAGCATCCAGGTTTTGCTATTGGTTATTGACCGGATAGGTGTCTCGGTCATGTCTACATAGTACTCAAACTTGTAGGGTCCGCATGCTTAACGTTCGATGATGATTTATATTATATGAGTTATGTGATTTGGTGACCGATTGTTGTTCGGAGTCCCGAATGAGATCAAGGACATGACAAGGAGTCTCGAAATGGTAGAGAGGTAAAGATTGATATATTGGATGATAGTATTCGGACACCGAAAGTGTTCCAGAATGTATCGGGTACATATCGGAGTACCGGGTGGTTACCAGAAACCCCCGGGGGAAGATATGGCCATATGGGCCTTAGGGGAGCACACCAGCCCATAGAGGGGTGGTGCCCCCCCCCCCAAGGAAGGAGGCCGAATAGGATTAGGAGGAGGGGGCGGCGCCCCCCTCTTTCTTTCTCCCCCCTCTCTTCCTCTCTTTCCCCTTCCGGTAAAAGGAAAGGGGCGCGAATCCTACTAGGAGCCCAAGTAGGACTCCTCCTACTTGGGGCGCGCCTAGAGCTGGCTCCCTCCCCCTCCCTCCTTTATATACGTGGGGAGGTAGCGCCTAGAAGACACATCAACTATTCCTAGCCGTGTGTGGTGCCCCCGTCCACAGTTTACGCCTCCGGTCATATTCTCGCAGTGCTTAGGCGAAGCCCTGCGCGGATCACTTCACCATCACCGTCACTACGCCGTCGTGCTGAAGGAACTCATCTACTTCCTCGACACTCTACTGGATCAAGAGCTCGAGGGACGTCATCGCGCTAAATGTGTGCAGAACTCGGAGGTGCCGTACATTCGGTACTTGATCGGTCGGAATAAGAAGAAGTTCGACTACATCAATCGCGTTAGCAAATGCTGCCGCTTTCGGTCTAGGAGGGTACGTGGCACACTCTCCCCCTCTCGTTGCTATGCAACTCCTAGATAGATCTTGCGTGAGCATAGCATTTTTTTTAAATTGCATGCTACATTTCCCAGCACACGAGTTTACAAGATGAACGTTGCGTAGTAGACATCAACACTCACCTCCCCGGCAACGGCACCAGAAAAGAGCTTGATGTCTACTACACAACTTGTTCTTGTAGACTCGTGTTGGGCCTCCAAGCGCAGAGTTTTGTAGGACAGTAGCAATTTTCCCTCAAGTGGATGACCTAAGGTTTATCAATCCGTGGCAGGCGTAGGATGAAGATGTTCTCTCTCAAACAACCCTGCAACCAAATAACAAAAAGTCTCTTGTGTCCCCAAGACACCAAATACAATAGTAATTTTTATAGGTGCACTAGTTTGGCGAAGAGATGGTAATAAAAGCGTGGCAAATGAAACCGGTATACCTTTTGCTAGAGTGCAGGTCCTATGTGGTGGGGCTAGTGGTGTGGCCAGTGAAGTATGTGTACAGTCTCCTGGAGTCGGTCCTATGTTTTGTGTCACTGGTTGTACAACCAATATAAGGGGGGTGTTATCTCATTTTGTCAGATATCGGGTTCCGGCAAAACCCTTAAGGTTCGAACTCTGGGGTGCGCGCGAAGATCTTCTCCCTACCGATCCACGCCCCAAAGCCTCGTCGTGAATCTAAGCTACACGATGAACAACACGAGGGACACAAGGTTTATACTAGTTCGGGCCACCGTTGTGGTGCAATACCCTACTCTAATGTGTGTGGTGGTGGATTGCCTCTGGGCCCGATGATGAATAGTACAGAGGAAGCACAGCCTCGCGAGGGGTGTTCTTGAGCTAGTGTGGTGTTCTACTTGGGTGGATTCGGTCTCTATTGGCTTCGTGAGAACTCGAGCCCTCTCTACGGTGGTGTCTATCTCTATTTATAGAGGCCCTGGTCCTCTTCCCAAATATTGAGCGGGAAGGGAGCCAACAATGGCCATTTTGAAGGGGAATAACTAGTACAAGCTATCCTGACTAAAGTTGGTCTTCGACTGCCAAAGGCACTGGCAATGACGCCGTCTTGGGCTCCACCGTGACCTCCGTCCTGCCGCTCTGCTGGTCTTGGTCTCGTTGCACCGATATAGTAATAACCTTTGCGTGATGCCTCAGTACTCTGCGCCTGCGCTTGCCCCCTTTGCACCAAAGAGGAAACAAGGACACTGCGCAGGCTGGCGCCCGCCTGGTCTCGATCATCATGGCTTGCGTCACGAGCACCTCGCGAGGTACCCCTGCCTTGATCTCTCCGCCTTCTCGCGAGCCTTGCATCGTCCGCCCCGTGAGGCTTGGCCCCTCGAGAGGGTCTTGAGCTTGGGTCGATGTAGACGGGCCGTGCTGGGCCACCCCTTGAGCCACGCCGCAGGCAGGCAAGTCTAGGGACCCCCGTTCCCAGAACGGCGACAGTAGCCCCCAGGCCCAAGGCGCGCTCGGACATGGCTTAGCAGTGAAGCCAAAGGGCAAGTGCGGAGCGCCGCGGGCCCCAATAGCCTGCGGCCTTGGTCGCCGCGTGGCGGTTGATTGGACGTGGGCGTCTCCGCTTCCCCACGCTGCCTTCGCAACTGCCCGACTGACAAAAGGCTGGCTTGGGTTAGGCTTACCTTCATTACCCTCATTCGCCTTGCTCCAGATCCCCTTTCTTTCTCTTGCTCTCTTGCTTCCGAAATCTCCAGATCCGCCTCATCCTTCCTCCTCCAGCAAGTAATGGTGCCCCGTAAGGCCGCGGCCGAGGCTCCACCGGCCCGGTACTCGACCGGCTCTGGATCCCCCCAACATGACGGAGAAGAATCTCGCCTTCACGCGCCTGATGACGGTGGCGCAAGGCAACGAGATGGGGGAGACTGCGCTCCGAGCTGGCTCCGCCCAGCCGGAGGCCAAGGGGAGTACCTTCTACCCCTTCTTCATGAGCACCGTCATCGCCGGCCTGGTGCCTCCTTTCTCCGAGTTCTTTTATGTTGTCCTCCGCCATTACAAGCTGCAGGCTCTGCATCTCCATCCCAACTCTGTTCTCCTCCTGTCGATTTTCGCTTATTACTGCGAGGCACACGTCGGGGTGATGCCTTTCGTGGCCTTGCTGCGCCACTTCTCCCTCTGAGTCACCGGCGTTCATACCTCGGTGTGCGCCGGCTTTGTCGCGTACTCCAAAGCCAACGCGATCTCGAAGGCTGGGAAGAGGGCCAATGGCTTCCAGAGCAAGTGGGTCATGCTGGATGCCGGATGCATCCACTCTCGGTTGGTGCTACCCATGGAGCAGCCCTAGGCTCATGAGGCGTGGTCATGTGTGAAGCTTGACGACCGACGGGTGAAGCTGGTGCTGGAGAAGGTGAACGCCGACCTAAGGCCGGGCAACATGAAGGCGGCGAAGCTGACCGGGGCCACGCTCCTAAGGGAGTTCCTGGCGCATCGGGTGGTTCCACTTCAGGCACACTCGTGCCCGTTGTGGAGGCTTGGAGACGCGGACGGCGATCTCCGCCTTAACTCGGAGGCCCTGGATGATGAAGATCTGGCTGCAGCTCTCCGCTTCCTTGTTGGAGAGGATGTGGAAGGTCTAGAGGGCGCTCCTGTCCCCTTGTTCCTCCGCGACAACTGGCAACAGGTGGTGGACTCCATGCCCACCTTCGATGGGAGTGGCCTGGTGCCGGAGGTGCCTCCTGAGGGCCAGGAGGCGGTGGCGGCAGTGGAGTTCTCCTCCGATAATTCCCGTAGAGAAGAGGAGGAAGGCGAGGAAGAAGAGGAGCGCGAGTCGGAGGAGACCACTGAGGGGACAGGGGAGACTTCCCCTTGGCGCAGGGCCAACATCCTCTGCACCCTGCCGGACGATGACGAGGCCGACGCTAGGCGAGGGGGAGAGGACTCGCCCGTGATCCCGAAGAAGGATAGGTCGGGGCTTATCTCCCGAGGGGTTACTCCGACCTCGGCACTGCTCGAAGCTAGCTCCAGCCCTTCTGGTGCGCCCTCCTCTGCCTCTGGACCTCCCGAGGTTGCGCCCTGCAAGAGGCTCTCGGGCTTTAAGCTCGGCAGGAGGCCGCCGGAACATGCCGCGATTGACCAGTAAGTATTCAAACTCTGCCTTGCTCTTGTTTTTGCTGTCAGGGCTTGACATCCTCCATCACTTGGGTAGGCTGCCTCCTGCAGCGAAGAGGCTGAAGGTGGACACGGTGGCTCCGCTTGGGGCAAGCTCATCCGTTGTGGCCGCGCCTCTGTCTGTGGGAAGGGGAGGTAGTGGAGCTCGCACCTCCCCTGCCCGGTCGTCCTCGCGAGGCCAGGAGGAGCGCCCTGGCGGGGTGCCAGCCCCCGTGGCCCCGCTGGCTCTAGAGCTGCCAGCACTTGATGTTGCCGCTGAGGTTGCCAAGGCTCAGGAGCCCCCAGTCTCCCAAGCCGCGATCACGTTGCTGCCTTCTCCTTCCACTCCACTGGTTCCTGACTCCTCTGCCTCCTCTGCCACCTTGGACCATGCCGCTGCTGAGCTAGGCTGGCTACGGGATGACCTCCAGGGCGCCAACCCCCGCCTGGTGGCCGGGCACCTGGAGCTGATCTCCGATTGGGTTAACTCTGACACCTCCGTCCGAGCGGCGCTGAGCCAGGCTGTGGCGGCTTCTGAGGAGGAGAAGCAAGTTGCCACCCAGGCCGTAGCCGCTCGCGACGCGGCATTGAAGGATGCTTCAATTGTCCAGGGTCGTTGCAAGGCGCTGGAGGATGAGCTGCAGGGTCTGCGTGATGAGCTCACCAAAGAGGTCCGTGACTGCCAGGCAAAGGAGGTAGAGATGAAGGCTCGGGAGGCCGCCATCGGGGACCTCGATGCCGAACTGACCGCTGATCGCAGCCGATTGAAAACTCTGGAGCAAAATATGAAGGCGGAGAGGACTGAGCTGGACGCCAAGGCGAAGGTCTTGGCCGAGGATCGCGTGGCCTTTGCGGATTATGAGGAGAGATCTCGCAGGGCGCTGAAGTCGCTTTACGATGATGGTCTGGAGAAGCCGCTGGCCGGAGCCATGGACGGCCCCACCAAGTTGCTTCCCTTCCTGGTCGAAGCACTTGCGAGGGTACCTCGCGAGGTGCTCGTGACGCAAGCCGTGACGATCAAGACCAGGCGGGCGCCAGGTGGGCGCCGGCCTGCGCAGTGTCCTTGTTTCCTCTTTGGTGCAAAGGGGGCAAGCACAGGGTGGAGTTCCGAGGCATCAGGCAAAGGTTACCATTTCGGTGCAACAAGACCAAGACCAACAGAGCGGCAGAATGGAGGTCACCGTGGAGCCCAAGGCAGCGTCATCGCCAGTGCCTTTGGCGGCCGAAGACCAACTTTAGTCAGGATAGCTTGTACTGGATGTTCCCCTTCAAAATGGCCATTGTTGATGCCCTTCCCGCTCAATATTTGGGAAGAGGACTAGAGCCACTATATATAGAGCTAGCCACCACAGTAGAGGGCATCTCATAGAGTCCCCATCAAATCGAGAGGCGATCGAACTCTCCCAAGTAGTTCATCGCACCAGCCCAAGAACACCTCTCGCGAGGCTATTCTTCCCCTTGTACTGTTCATCATCAGCCCCTGAGGCAATCCACCACACCACACACTGGAGTAGGGTATTACACCACAACGGTGGCCCGAACCAGTATAAATCTTGTGTCCCTCGTGTTGTTCATTGCTTTAGCTTAGATTCTCGCGAAGCGTTTGGACGTGGATTGGTAGGGGGAAGAAATTCGCGCGCACCCCAGAGTTCGAACCTTAAGGGTCTGTCAGAACCCAACATCCGATATTTGGCGCGCTAGGTAGGGGTGCGCCAGAATCTTTCTTTCGTTGTTCCATGTTCGATCATCCGTCGTGTCCACGGCTGACGCTCGCCGGGCTCGCAGCGAGCGTCGGGCTGCTCCCACCGCCCGCGTCACCCAGACGGCTGCCGTCAACGGGTGTCCCCGTCGTTCCCCGTCGCCTGACGTCAACGCCGCCACCAGCCCGGCGGGGAACGAGCAGTAGGCCTCGTTGCTGCATCCCTCGGTGCAGCGGGAAGGCCGCACCGCCACCCCGTCGCTGACTCCAGCTGGTTCTTCGTCCCACGCACGTGGCGCTCCCACGGACGCGCACGCCGCGTTGCTCCTGGAGCGTGAGCTTCTGCACTTCTGTCCCGTCAACGACCTCTACAAGGAGTGGCTCGCTCACATCACCGAGCTCGTCAGCGCCGCAGGGGGCTCCCCTGCGTCGTCCCTTTTGCTGCCTCGCCCTCCGTCCTGCGCGGGTGATGCAGCTCAGGAGGTGCCTCCGCCACCTCCTCCTCAAGAAGGCGCCCTGGCTCCAAGGCGCGTGGCCCCTGGATGAGATCCACCGTGTCCGGCGCCCGCGCGACAACAAAGGAGCTGCCAAGAAATCCCTCATCCCCAAGAAGGTGCTCGCGTGCTTCCTGCACCGGCACGCCATGACTGCATTCCTGCGCCAGCACGTCAGGACCCCGCGCTGCTCCAGGCAGCGGCACGCGGGAATCCCCAAGAGCAAGCCCCACGTCAGCAGAGAGCTCCGGTGGCCACCGCAGGCTGCCACGCCTTCACCACAGAGCTACGCAGTGTCGCCTGGCCGGGCAAGTTCAAGCCGGACCTGCCTCCTTGCTACGACGGCACTGCCGACCCCACGAAGTTCCTGCAGCTCTACGAGCTGGGCATTGAAGCGGCCAACGGGGACGAAAAGGTCATGGCGAACTGGTTTCCCATGGCGCTCAAGGACGATGCCCACACCTGGCTCCTGAACCTGCCTCCTGGCACGATCTCCTCCTGGGACGATATGCACACCCGCTTCATCACCAACTTTCAGGGCACCCGCGACCGTCCGCCGGCCGTGGGTGACCTGCGCCGCATCAAGCAGCAACCCGGAGAGACCTTGCAGAAGTACATCCAGCGTTTCAACAGCGCTCACCTCAAGATTCCCAAGGTGACCGAGGAGGCCATAATCTCGACGTTCTCTGATGGCGTCCGTGATGTCAAGATAAAGGAGGAACTGGCAATCCACAAAGATCTGTGCACGTCTCTGGAGCTGTTCAACCTGGCGACCAAGTGCGCAAGGGCTGAGGAGGGACGCCTCTCCCTTCTCGAGCTCCCAGCTGCAGATCCAGAAGAGAAGAAAGCCAAAGCCAAGGACGTGAAGCGCAAAGGAGCAGCTGTGCTTGCAGCAGAGCCGGATACGAAGCGCGGCAGCGACCTGGCGGAATCGTCCAAGGGCAGCCGGTACTGCGTGTACCACGATCTCCACACCCACAACACCAACGAATGCCAAGAGCTCAGGGTCATGCGAGAAGGTTGTGTCGGTCGATGCCCCGAGCGCAACGATCGGGGCTACGGCCAAGGTGGAGGTAGAGGTGGAGGACGATGGCACGACCGTGGCCCTCGCCAAGGGAGGCGTGACCGGCCTCGCGAGGACCGCTGGCAGGACCAACCTCGCGAGGGGGCTTGGAGGGATCAGCCTCGTGAGGATCGCCCACAAGGCAACTCAGGCCTTCCTCCTCTGCCACCACCGCCAAGAAGGAATGACGATCATCATCAATACGAGGGGGCTGGGGGCTTCCAGGAGCCGCGTGCTATCGCTTGCATCTTGGGCGGTGCCCAGGCCCCAGCCTCTCAGCGCATCTTCAAGTAGTTTGCTCGCGAGGTGAATGCAGTCCTTCCCAAGCTCGAGGCCACGCGCCCTCTTAGGTGGTCCACGTGCGCCATCACGTTCAGCTCAGCGGATCATCTCAAGTGCGCGACAACAGCCGGGGTCCTCCCAATGCTCTGTTCCCCAGTCATTAGCAATGTGCATGTTACCAGGACCCTCATCGACGACGGAGCAGGGCTCAACATCCTGTCCGTCGAGACATTCAACAGTCTCCAAGTGCCATATGATCAGCTTCAGCCGACCAAGCCTTTCTCAGGAGTCACTGATGGTTCCACTGTCCCGATAGGGCAGGTCCGCCTCCCTGTCACCTTTGGACAATGCAAGAACTACGGTACCGAGATCATTGACTTCGACGTCGCCCACATTCGCCTGCCATACAATACCATCCTCGGATATCCAGCCCTAGCCAAGTTTATGTCAGTGACTCACCATGGCTACAACATCCTCAAGATGCCAGGAAGTGGTGGAGTCATCATGGTCCCCTGTGAAGAGAAGGATGAGGTGTGCTCTCTTGAGTGCGCCTTCCAAGCTGCGTCGATCGAGGACCCAGACAGCAAGAGTGGAAACCTTCCTGAAGCAGCTCCCAAGAAGAAGAAGACATCACCCAGCTCAAGGACTCAGGAGGCAGGCACCTCTGGAGGTGCCGCGCCAAGATCTGCGCCCATCCAAGGGGCGCCGCCTTCCGTCACATAGGAAGGCGCGCCCGGTGCCCTCCTCGGGCAAGGCTCGGGGGCTCTCTCCTGGAGGGCCACTGACTTTGCCAGGATCACGAGGGAGGCGCTCGGGCACCACTTGGAGGCATGCTTCTTGGCATGCTTCCCTCAGGAAGGCATAAGGCAAGGAGGGCCCAACCCTCAGGAGTTCATCACCAAGGCTACTCAAGAGCTGCAGGAATCGAGAGTCATGCGCGGCAGCCGCCGCCTACCCAGCGAAGCTCCCCATCCAGGCGAGGATGGCGGGCTGCGCGTCTGCATCGACTACCCAGGGCTTAATCGAGTCGCGTCCCAGGAGTGCTTCTGGCCTTCGCACGTGGGACGTTGCGAGGGTCCACCTCACAGCTATGTTCGCATGCCTTTCGGCCTGCCGAACGCGGCTGCTGCTGACCAGCGTCTGATGAGGAGCATTCTGGAGGCTCGGGTGGCCAGGCACCGCACTGTCACATCCCTAATTCTGGTCTGACCTATGCCAGCTTCCATGTGTGCATCATGTTTAAATTCAAATGAAATTTGAATTGAGGAATTTTCAAAGCCTCAGAATACCCCTAAAAATAACCAACATTTAAATCTCATCAAATGAGTCCAAGAAAATGTTCCTCTTAGTCTCTGAAAATATTGGCAAAATGTAAAAGTCAAACCAATATTTTTGGTATCTCAGAAACATTTATTTTGGGCCTTTGAATTAATTCAATAACTATTTGCATTGGATATATATTTCTTATATAATTAATATATGTCCAATAATTCTGGAACATTTTATCTGGTTTGGTATATTTTAGTTCTAGCCACATAATTAATTTTAGCATTTTATCAAGTGGTTTAATATTTTTACTAAATCAAAACAAAACAAAACAAAATAGAAAACAGAAACAAATAAAAGAGAGAGGGAATTTTACCTGGCCTCACCTGTGCAGCCCACCAACCGGCCCAGCACTGTAGCTGACCGGCCCAGCCCACCACCGCCACCTCCCCTGTCGTCTTCCTCCTTTGCCAGGAGGACGGGCGCGTGCCCGGCGCGTGAAGCCACGCGCCGCGCCACCTCCTACTTCCCGCCGCTTCCTCGACGCGGCTATGAATGCCACGACACCCCAGACCCTCTGCACCTCTCCCCTCTCTCGCTGGACCTCCTCCCCCTCCTCAGTTTCTCCCTCCCGTGAACACCCGAGCGCGCTCGTCGCCACCGTTCGCCGCCGCCATGTCCACCGTATCCACCTCGCTCCCCCGATTGGCCTACGAGCTCGGCCTGGTCCCCCTCTTCCTCCTCACCAAGCCGCACGGCGCCGGAAGCCCCTGGACACCGCCAGCGCCGCCGTCTCTGTCCTCGGGTGCCGGAGATCCCCGCCGACATTCCGCCGGACCCCGTGTCTCCCCTGCCTCTCCAGCAGCACGAGAAGAACCGCGGTGAGCCTCTGTACCGTTTCCCCTATACCCCGTCGCCTAATTCATCCTATAGCTGCCGTTTCCACCGAAGCCATGAGCTCCTCGGCGCCGGCGATGGTGCAGACGAGGCCATGGGCACTGCAGCCCATATCCGAGCACACCAGCGTGCTCAGCGCGCCTCCAGGAACCTGCAGCCACCAGTAGCTCCCCCTCCCATGCCCTCTATCACCGTACTCGATCGCTCCCGAACGTCGGCCGCTGCCACGAGCTCGACTCCGGCGAGCTCGTTCGACCCCAGCCCCTCCTACTTGGCTCTCTGATGTGCAAAGAGCAAGGGCTATGCCCTGGTGCCCTCAGCGCGCTAAACCGACGTCTCTAGCGCAAGTCCGGCGTGCCCCCGCCGTGTTCTCTGGTCGCCGCCGGCTGGTCTCTGACGTGCTGACGTGGCGCCATCATTAGGGGCTAATGACCCTGCTAATTAAGCCCTCTCTCACTGACGTATGGGCCCCACGCCCTTAATTAATCTTTGTTTATTTTCTGTAAGTTTAACTAACCACCTGGGCCCACCCGTCAGCTTTGACCGCGCTGACATGGCTGTTGACTGGCCCACATGTCATGTTGACTTTGCTGACGTGGCCGTTGACCGGAGCCACCTGTCAGTGTCACTAACCAGCCCCAGCTACTGACCAGTGGACCCCACTGGTCAGGTTTGACCAGGCCAACCCAGTTGACCTACTGACGTCACACCTATGTCATGCTGACGCAGTAAATCCTTTTCTGGATTTATTCTTATATAGGAAATTCCAGAAAATCTTGCAAACTTCAAAAATTCATAGAAATTAATCTGTAACTCCAAATGCAAAGATTTATATATGAAAAATGATCAGAAAAATCCAATCTATCCATATGTACCATTTTAATGCATGTTTGAACAACTTAAATCTGCTGTATACAACAAATTGAATAATTGGCATTTAAATAAGCACATATGGAGTTTGAATTTGAACCTAGGGTTCAAACTAACTTCATTTAACTTGCTGCTAGTTGCATTAGCTCAAACCACAACATATTGCCATGTCATGATCATGCATCATATTGTGCATTGCATTGATTGTGCTCCTTCTTTGTTTGTCAGTGCTTGTCCCCTCTCAGTAAGACGTGTACCGACGATGTGATCGATGACACCAATGAAGAAATATACTATCTTCAGAAGTGCCAGGCAAGCAAAACCCCCTTGTTCATTCCGATACAATCCCACTCTCTCGCTCCTGCTCTCTTTTAATGCATTAGGACAACACCGATTCATCTGTTACTTGCTGTGGTAGCTGAACCCCTTTATCCTTTGCATGACCTGTCATTGCCACAGTAAATAGATGAAACCCACTAGCATGAGTAGGAGTTGTTTGAGCCCTGATGTGCCTACTCATTCATGCTTGTTTGTCATGCCTGCTACTGCTTAGAGTTGAGTCAGGTCTGATTCATCGGGAATGAATCAGAGGTGTGTGAACATGTCCTACTGTGTGTGAACTAAGTGTATGAACACGATTTGGTAAAGGTAGCGGTGAGAGGCCATGTAGGAGTACATGGTGGGTTGTCTCATTGCAGCCGTCCTGAGGAACTGAGTTCTGTGTTTGTGATCCATGATCAGTTACTACCACACATTGGGCTCCGGGCGCTCCAAGCTCTCTCGACTTATTAATCAACTCGATCTCTGTCCAGGAGTTGCAACTAGTTTCTGGTGTTTGTAGGTAGTGTTAGTAGTCTACCAAGTGGCACCCGGTACAGGTGGGCTTGGGACAGACTAGGCACAGTGGCCCGGTGTACCAAGTAGCACCCGGATGGTGGGCTTGGGAACCCTGCACACATCATTTGGGGCCGTGAGCAACACCCCGGCCGGATCTCCTTGCGGATGGAACCCGAATAGGCGATAAACCTGGACTAGAGACTTGTGTGGTTAGTCAGGTCGTGGCCGACACCCTCGCCAGGCTTCCGCTTGAAGGTTGCTGAGATACATGACGTGTACATGGCGGTAAGTGGTGAGAGCGTGTGTGAAGAAGTACACCCCTGCAGGGTTAATATGATCTATTCGAATAGCCGTGTCCGCGGTAAAGGACTTCTGGGTTGCCTGTACAGTTCATAGACAAGTGAAAGTGGATACTCTAAAATACGCAAGATAAGCGTGAGTTCTATGGATGGCGTTCTCGTAGGGAGACGGGAGCGGATCCATAGTGGTGTATTGATATGGTGAATATGTGGACTCGTGTGCGCCACCTCAAAAGAGTTACTTGCAGTCGTAGTTCAGGATAGCCACCGAGTCAAAGCTGGCTTGCTGCAGTTAAACCCCACCATCCCCTTTGTTGATAATGATGCATATGTAGTTAGTTCTGATGTAAGTCTTGCTGGGTACATTTGTACTCACGTTGCTTAATTTATGTTTTTGCAGAGAGACTTCAGTCTCGCTAGTAGTACCGCGTGGACTTCGACGTTTAGCTTGTTACCTCAGCTACGATCTTGTGCCCTCGGCAGGATCTGGTAGATAGTCAGGCTTCTCAGCCTTTTTCATTTGTAGATGTCTGTACTCAGACATGTTAAGCTTCCGCTTGTGCTTTGACTTGTATGCTCTGAATGTTGGGTCATGAGACCCATGTTTGTAATATCTCGCTCCTCGGAGCCTATTGAATAAATACTTGAGTTGTAGAGTCATGTTGTGATGCCATGTTGTATTTGCACATATCGAGCATATTGTGTGTATGTTATTGAAATGCTTGGTATGTGTGGGATCTGACTATCTAGTTGTTTATCCTTAGTAGCCTCTCTTACCGGGAAATGTCTCCTAGTGCTTCCACTGAGCCATGGTAGCTTGCTACTGCTCCGGAACACTTAGGCTGGCCGGCATGTGTCCTTCTTCGTTCCTGTGTCTGTCCCTTCGGGGAAATGTCACGCGATGAATACCGGAGTCCTGTTAGCCCGCTATAGCCCGGTTCACCAGAGTCCTGCTAGCCCAGTGCTACAGCCCGGATTCACTCGCTGATGACCGACACGTTCGATGCTGGGTCATGGATGCCTGTCCCTATAAGTTTGTGCCACTTTGGGTTTACGACTAGCCATGTCAGCCCGGGCTCCTTATCATATGGATGCTAGCGACACTATCATATACATGTGCCAAAAGGCGCAAACGGTCCCGGGCAAAGGTAAGGCGACACCCGTGGGGATACCGTGCGTGAGGCCGCAAAGTGATATGAGGTGTTACATGCTAGATCGATGTGGCATTGAGTCGGGGTCCTGACAGCTTTGGTATCAGAGCCTGACTGACTATAGGATTACCAAGCCAAACTGGTCGAAGTTGAGTCTAGAAATTCTTTAGTTATATAAGGGAATTGATTGTGGGATGGAACGTAAGGCTCTTTTTACTCCTTATATCTCATGCCCTTCTGATCTGAGTCATCTTATCTTTCCTGCGGGTTTAAGAAACTAGGCTTTCTCCTCTTCTATCGGGATCACGTGTTACTAATCTGTAGACTTATAGGATTGTTGGATTTAAGCCTCGATTCAGTTCCTACTACTTCCGTATGATAATTTTTGATCTCGAAACCTTGATATTGTGCTTCTGAGTGGTTATGCCACCATTTTGGCAGCATGTCTCAAATCTTTTCGAGCATTCACAGCTGTTATGATGTCCGATCATCCCAGGTTTCTAAACAATCTGATGCACTTGCAAAATCCTTTCCCTCTGGTTTCGATGTTCTTCTATGCCAGGTTAATCACACAAATTGTTGAGTTGAGGTACTCTATTGCCTTGACATATATGTTGGAGTTTTTATTATGACCCTAGGTGTCTTAGGGGATCATCTAGTAGTCTAGCCATGTTTTGTGATCCCAGTGTGATGATTTTGGCCTTTATTCTCGAAAGCATCCCGTGATGCCACTTAGTAGTAGGTATTCTATTCCTGGGTTTTGAACCCGAGATTCACCGTACTTACTTCATGTTGATAGTGTTTGCTCGTTCCTTTAGGTTATTAGTAACCTTTGCATTAGTCCTCGAGGTCCGTGGTATTTCCTTCTTCCAAATACTATGAACCATTTTGGCAGAAGTTCCTCGCGGAACCAAAAGATCACAACCAGAGTGCTCTTGATGAGTCCTCCATTCATAGTTGTGAATCTGCTAGTCCTTCCTCTTCAGCATGGGTTATCCGGAAGAAATATGTTGAATTTGTTCGACATACTAACCTATGCATCCACAACTCAGAAATATATATGTTCCTTTGAGTTGTCCCTCTATAGTTGTATTTCGATCCTTGTCTATCAGTTGATAGTCAAGTTTATGTCGTGCATTCGTGTTCATCGATGCCCGTTATTCTTGTGGTCCGTCAAGCCGTTCTAGTTCAGAATGACTAGGAGAAACAAACTCCGGTACCTCATCCATATCTAGGATTGGGTCAAAGTAGTTGTACTCCGCAGATCAGAATGCTAATCCAGCTTTTGTATTGTTCTACCCTGAAGTATTACCATCTTTATATTAAGAATACATGGGAATTGCACACCATCCTATGAACTCTCGATACAGTGATACTCTCTCCATCATTATTCATTTCTCGGTTCCCGTGTTGTTGCAACCGGAGTACCAACAAGTGAATCATGATGTGTGAACTCAATACTCCTAGCAACTGTGTTGCTTGGTAGTTAAAGGACAATAATTTCATTCTTAGCGTGTTGGTTCTTGAATCATCATTCTAAGACTGCTCGTGCTACCTAGTCCTTATTTCCGGTGCACTCTTCGATCAATGAGTTGGGATTATTCAATCCCTTGCTTATTTGATCATCTCATCTTGCCCTGAAAAGCAAGATTGTTCTCGAGCCTAGTGACATATCGGTGGTTCGTGATTTTCTGAATATCTTCTCGGAAGTATCACCAGGTCGTCACCTGACCGCTATGTTGAGTTCGTGATCAAGTTGGGTTTTCTGTAAACCACCCTTTCTCCAAGAATCTCTGTTGGATACCCCTGAGCTAGTTAGTCACACCAAACAACAACTTGTAGAGTTGTATGATAAAAGCTTGTCTAACCTAGTTCATTTCCAAAGGGATATCTTGTGTTTGTATGTTTGTTGTAGAAAGATGATTTCTTCACCAATTGGTCCCTGTGATCAGTTAATGGACCTATCATCTTATCCAATCTTTGATTTGAGTGTGGGCTATCCTCAAATCAAATCAGAACCAACGATGTTCGTAATGTTGTCTTACTCGTGGTTGATTCCTCGAGCATACACCATTATGTCTTTTGGGTCTGACCAATACTATCACCTTGTTCACATAGTTATGGAATTCCATCTCCATGGGAATCTGGATGACATGTTGTTGAGCCCATCGACAACATTTTTTCCTTCCCCATGATTCTTGTTAAACATCCAGCTAGTATTGGAAACTTTTATAATCATTATTTTCATGACTCGTTCGTGAAGCATATGTTTGGACGAAAGAAGTGAGTCCCTCTAATTCATGTGCACTTGATGCAAGTTGCCGCCATGAATTTGAGAAGGCTTGTTTTACCTCCTTTGGAATCATCCCAAGTCAGTCATGCACGTGCAAAGTATTATGTGGTCTGTTAGACTGATAATCTTCATTCCATATGAACTCCGTAGCACACTAAGCCACTAATTGACTTGTTCAAGGAAAAGGAGTTAAGTGTTAATCCATGGTAATGCACAAGACTTCGATATCCCCGATGATCGTTCCCTACCAGAACTCGGTAGTGTTTTATTGTAAGACTACCATGTGATCATGTTTGTCTGGGACAGCGTGTTCACACGTGTGTAGCAGAACCAACTCATGTTTTGGAGCTTGCTATCGTAGTTCATTTCCTGAGAATCTCACAACGTCATCTCGTCGATTAGCGTTGCAAACTTTCATTTTTCCTTCTAGACTTGATGTGTCTGGAATATCCTGACATCAACCAGATCTGAATCTCAGGCAGATATGATGGTTGGAACGTTTCCCGAGAACTACAATAATGGTCTCTCTTTAACCGGTTAAGTGGATGTCGTGGCCAACACACCCAGCCGGAAGACCTATTATTGTAGTATCCTGATTGAGGAAGTTGGCCACCTCCCCATAAGGATTTCGTAGGATTTACTCCCTAGTTGTGCCTTATGATTTTTTGTGTTCCCGAAGTCCGACCTTTACTTGATGTTCTAGATATCAAACCATATGAATGGGATACACTAGCACATCAAGGAGAACATTAGAAGCGGAGTGCTAAATGTCTCTCGGTCGATCATCCAGATTCTGTTTCATTGGCCTCGCTAAGGTGAAATATAAGAAGGTGTTATCTTTGTTTGCATCTGCATCGTCCATCACTATTCATCATGGTGGTATGTTGTGTTGCCAGGATCCTTGACACAGATGTTGGTAAAACCTTGATGAATATGGAAATGCTCAAGTTCTGGAGAGCACGCGCAAGCAAAATCATCCCTTGAGTTGTTTTCAACAAAGTAATCCACATCATCTATTCTAATCCGGGTATGCCATTCTACCGAAACCCTCCAAACGATCGCTCGAGAATTGCCTTAGGCTGGTATAAAGAGTTTCAATGATCTCTGAATCAAAGGTAATTCTTTTTGCCACCTAAGGGGATATATCTACGAGTCACCATCCCTAAGGTGTCTCGTTGTGGTATCATGTCAACTCAACTCCTCACTACGTTGACAACCGTTCACCACCCTCTTAAGTGTGGAATTGTTGCCTACCTAGTGAACCTTCGTCATCCGTTTCACTCCATCCCTTCAGATGTATGCTTCGTGTCTCAGCTCGAGAGATGTTGCTATGTCTCATTCCATGAGTTGATCCTAAGTTGTTCGACCTTTGATAAGGTCGATCCTTCTAGAGTCTTTCTTTCCCTCTCGTTGTCATGTTAGTTGGAGTTCTCAGAGCAAGACTTCGAGACAATGATGGTGATCGAATCAACGCTCTTATGAAGTGCACCCTGGATCGTGAAGATTATACTAGTTTGCGTTTCCCCTTCATCTTACCCTACGCTTGAATCTCGAGACGAGATTCTTGTTTAGTGGGGGTGAGTTGTCACATCCCTAATTCAGGTCTGACCTATGCCAGCTTCCATGTGTGCATCATGTTTAAATTCAAATGAAATTTGAATTGAGGAATTTTCAAAGCCTCAGAATACCCCTAAAAATAACCAACATTTAAATCTCATCAAATGAGTCCAAGAAAATGTTCCTCTTAGTCTCGAAAATATTGGCAAAATGTAAAAGTCAAACCAATATTTTTGGTATCTCAGAAACATTTATTTTGGGCCTTTGAATTAATTCAATAACTATTTGCATTGGATATATATTTCTTATATAATTAATATATGTCCAATAATTCTGGAACATTTTATGTGGTTTGGTATATTTTAGTTCTAGCCACATAATTAATTTCAGCATTTTATCAAGTGGTTTAATATTTTTACTAAATCAAAACAAAACAGAACAAAATAGAAAACAGAAACAAATAAAAGAGAGAGGGAATTTTACCTGGCCTCACCTGTGTAGCCCACCAACCGGCCCAGCACTGTAGCTGACCGGCCCAGCCCACCACCGCCACCTTCCCTGTCGTCTTCCTCCTTTGCCAGGACGACGGGCGCGTGCCCGGCGCGCGAAGCCACGCGCCGCGCCACCTCCTGCTTCCCGCCGCTTCCTCGACGCGGCTGTGAACGCCACGACACCCCCGGACCCTCTGCACCTCTCCCCTCTCTTGCTGGACCTCCTCCCCCTCCTCTGTTTCTCCCTCCCGCGAACACCCTAGCGCGCTCGTCGCCAGCGTTCGCCGCCGCCGTGTCCACCGTATCCACCTCGCTCCCCCGATCGGCCTACGAGCTCGGCCTAGTCCCCCTCTTCCTCCTCACCAAGCCGCACGGCGCCGGAAGCCCCTGGACGCCGCCAGCGCTGCCGTCTCCGTCCTCGGGTGCCGGAGATCCCCGCCGACGTTCCGCCGGACCCCGTGTCTCCCCTGCCTCTCCAGCAGCACCAGAAGAACCGCGGTGAGCCTCTGCACCGTTTCCCCTATACCCCGTCGCCTAATTCATCCTACAGCCGCCGTTTCCACCGAAGCCGTGAGCTCCTCGCCGCGGCGATGGTGCAGACGAGGCCATGGGCACTGCAGCCCGTATCCGAGCACACCAGCGTGCTCGGCGCGCCTCCAGGAACCTGCAGCCACCAGTAGCTCCCCCTCCCATGCCCTATATCACCATACTCGATCACTCCCGAACGTCGGCCGCCGCCACGAGCTCGACTCCGGCGAGCTCGTTCGACCCCAGCCCCTCCTACTTGGCTCTCTGGATGCGCAAGAGCAAGGGCTATGCCCTGGTGCCCTCAGCGCGCTAAACCGACGTCTCTAGCGCAAGTCCGGCGTGCCCCCGCCGTGTTCTGTGGTCGCTGCCGGCTGGTCTCCGACGTGCTGACGTGGCGCCATCATTAGGGGCTAATGACCCTGCTAATTAAGCCCTCTCTCACTGACGTATGGGCCCCACGCCCTTAATTAATCTTTGTTTATTTTTTGTTAAATTTAACTAACCACCTGGGCCCCACCCGTCAGCTTTGACCGCGCTGACATGGCTGTTGACTGGCCCCACATGTAATGTTGACTTTGCTGACATGGCCGTTGACCGGAGCCACCTGTCAGTGTCACTAACCAGCCCCAGCTACTGACCAGTGGACCCCACTGGTCAGGTTTGACCAGGCCAACCCAGTTGACCTGCTGACGTCACACCTATGTCATGCTGACACAGTAAATCCTTTTCTGGATTTATTCTTATATAGGAAATTCCAGAAAATCTTGCAAACTTCAAAATTTCATAGAAATTAATCTGTAACTCCAAATGCAAAGATTTATATATGAAAAATGATCAGAAAAATCCAATCTATCCATCTGTACCATTTTCATGCATGTTTGAACAACTTAAATCTGCTGTATACAACAAATTGAATAATTGGCATTTAAATAAGCACATATGGAGTTTGAATTTGAACCTAGGGTTCAAACTAACTTCATTTAACTTGCTGCTAGTTGCATTAGCTCAAACCACAACATATTGCCATGTCATGATCATGCATCATATTGTGCATTGCATTGATTGTGCTTCTTCTTTGTTTGTCGGTGCTTGTCCCCTCTCACTAAGACGTGTACCGACGATGTGATCGATGACACCAATGAAGAAATATACTATCTTCAGAAGTGCTAGGCAAGCAAAAACCCCTTGTTCATTCCGATACAATCCCACTCTCTCACTCCTGCTCTCTTTTAATGCATTAGGACAACACCGATTCATCTATTACTTGTTGCGGTAGCTGAACCCCTTTATCATTTGCATGACCTGTCATTGCCACAGTAAATAGATGAAACCCACTAGCATGAGTAGGAGTTGTTTGAGCCCTGATGTGCCTACTCATCCATGCTTGTTTGTCATGCCTGCTACTGCTTAGAGTTGAGTCAGGTCTGATTCATCGGGAATGAATCAGAGGTGTGTGAACATGTCCTACTGTGTGTGAACTAAGTGTGTGAACACGATTTGGTAAAGGTAGCGGTGAGAGGCCATGTAGGAGTACATGGTGGGTTGTCTCATTGCAGCTGTCCTCAGGAACTGAGTTCTGTGTTTGTGATCCATGATCAGTTACTACCACACATTGGGCTCCGGGCGCTCCAAGCTCTCTCGACTTATTAATCAACTCGATCTCTGTTCAGGAGTTGCAACTAGTTTCTGGTGTTTGTAGGCAGTGTTAGTAGTCTACCAAGTGGCACCCGGTACAGGTGGGCTTGGGACAGACTAGGCACAGTGGCCCAGTGTACCAAGTAGCACCCGGATGGTGGGCTTGGGAACCCTACACACATCGTTTGGGGTCGTGAGTGACACCCCGGCCGGATCTCCTTGCGGATGGAACCCAAATAGGCGAGAAACCTGGACTAGAGACTTGTGTGGTTAGTCAGGTCGTGGCCGACACCCTCGCCAGGCTTCCGCTTGAAGGTTGCCGAGATACATGACGTGTACATGGCGGTAAGTGGTGAGAGCGTGTGTGAAGAAGTACACCCCTGCAGGGTTAATATGATCTATTCGAATAGTCGTGTCCGCGGTAAAGGACTTCTGGGTTGCCTGTACAGTTCATAGACAAGTGAAAATGGATACTCTAAAATATGCAGGATAAGCGTGAGTGCTATGGATGGCGTTCTCGTAGGGAGACGGGAGCGGATCCATAGTGGTGTATTGATATGGTGAATATGTGGACTCATGTGCGCCACCTCAAAAGAGTTACTTGCAGTCGTAGTTCAGGATAGCCACCGAGTCAAAGCTGGCTTGCTGCAGTTAAACCCCACCATCCCCTTTGTTGATAATGATGCATATGTAGTTAGTTCTGATGTAAGTCTTGCTGGGTACATTTGTACTCACATTGCTTAATTTATGTTTTTGCAGAGAGACTTCAGTCTCGCTAGTAGTACCGCGTGGACTTCGACGTTTAGCTTGTTACCTCAGCTACGATCTTGTGCCCTCCGCGGGATCTGGTAGATAGTCAGGCTTCTCAGCCTTTTTCATTTGTAGATGTCTGTACTCAGACATGTTAAGCTTCCGTTTGTGCTTTGACTTGTATGCTCTGAATGTTGGGTCAAGAGACCATGTTTGTAATATCTCGCTCCTTGGAGCCTATTGAATAAATACTTGAGTTGTAGAGTCATGTTGTGATGCCATGTTGTATTTGCACATATCGAGCATATTGTGTGTATGTTATTGAAATGCTTGGTATGTGTGGGATCTGACTATCTAGTTGTTTATCCTTAGTAGCCTCTCTTACCGGGAAATGTCTCCTAGTGCTTCCACTGAGCCATGGTAGCTTGCTACTGCTCCGGAACACTTAGGCTGGCCGGCATGTGTCCTTCTTCGTTCCTGTGTCTTTCCCTTCGGGGAAATGTCACACGATGAATACCGGAGTCCTGTTAGCCCGCTACAGCCCGGTTCACCGGAGTCCTGCTAGCCCAGTGCTACAGCCTGGATTGACTCGCTGATGACCGACACGTTCGATGCTGGGTCATGGATGCCTGTCCCTGTAAGTTTGTGCCACTTTGGGTGTACGACTAGCCATGTCAGCCCGGGCTCCTTATCATATGGATGCTAGCGACACTATTATATACGTGTGCCAAAAGGCGCAAACAGTCCCGGGCAAAGGTAAGGCGACACCTGTGGGGATACCGTGCGTGAGGCCGCAAAGTGATATGAGGTGTTACATGCTAGATCAATGTGGCATTGAGTCGGGGTCCTGACACGCGCGTTCCTGGAGGAAATGGAGATGGACCTTGCCGAGCCGCCCGGACCTCCAGAGCCTCCCGAGGCTCAGAGTGCCGAAGGTTCGTGAGGATTGGCTTCTTCACCACACGCCATCTACTACTCCAACAATCGCTCCGCAACAATATCAGGTGACATCCTTCGAGATTCATTTCAGCTGGGAGCGTCCTCAGGGCTGCGTCATTCCCAGGTCGCGTGGGTCTGTCCCCGCGGCATGTATCCATTTTGCTTATGTCTTTAGCTTACCTTGTTGGGGGCAGCCCTCGGGCTGCATCATCCCTAAGCCGTTCGGGCCTGACCCAGTGGCGTGTGCCTTTCCTTGCATTTATCTAAGTTGGATTGCCTTTTCATGCTTAACCAGCCTGTGATAATCGCCTGCTCGATTGACACCTACCTTCGGAGCCGCTCGCTCTGGCACGGCGCTTGTGCATGGGTCCGTCCCTGCAACATGGGCAAATCTGAGTGGTCGAGCTCTGGCCGCGGCATCCCCGCAAGGCGCTACCTCACCAGGCCCTCAGTGCCTCAATCACTCCCTCAGAGCAACCAATGGCTGGCTGGTGATTGTAATGGCAGTCCTTGTTTTCCTTGCGTTGGTTTACAGGGTCCACCTAAGGAATAACGTGGGGGGCATCATGAGCTCTCTCTCTTTCTCTCCCGTGTGATCCGCTCGCGCATTAAAGGGGGGCGCCTGAGCATCGCGACTCAGGAGCTCTTACTGGCTCTCCATCCCTCACCCCTGGCCTTGACCCACGACATCGCGACTTGTCATACCAGCGGCGGCTGAGCTCGCTCGAGGGCCGGGACCTGAGGACGTAGGGCATGAAGGAAAGTGCGGGGAAGAGGGGAGAAACTCATGAGGGCCTGACCCAGCAACATCACAGCTGCCGACGCTCACGTCCGGCACCTCGCCAAGGAACGACTCCAAGCTCCCGAGATAAGTCACGCTCCTGGAAAAGCTAAATCAACGCGACACCAAACCCTCGCCTAATGCGGTTCTGTCACGGCGACGTTGCCTTCCTTTCTCTCCCAGCGGAGGCTGCTTGGGTGCTAAAGGGGACCTCCTGAGCATCGCGCCTCGGGGGCTCTTACTGGACCTCGGGCCGCTCACCTCCTGGCCTTGACCACGGCATCACGACCTGGCATACCAGCGACGGCTAAAGCCTGCCTGGGGACGGGGACCTATCAGCGTAGAGCATCAAGCCCTCGTGAGGATAGAAAGGGGGAGCCGAGCCGAGATAGGACAAGCATCTCGCACCACTCCGTAATAAGGATGATATTCACAGAAGACATAGCAGACGCTTTACATACCCCCACAGGGTGTTTCCTTGATTCCTTGCAGGGAACAAAAGGTGCTAATCCTAAGGGACGCTAACTACACGCGCCTCCATGGTCGACGCCATCATCAACAGTGGGCCACCAAGCGCCGGCGCCAACCCCATCCAGATCAGCCGTGCCGGCGGCCTGATGCGGATGCTTTGCTCCGAGCGCGATGCGAGCTCGGGGGCTCGTAGCTGTCGTCGCTCGTCTCCGGAGTCACGAGAAGCTCGGGAGAGTCACTGGATCCTCCAGCATCTCCGCTGCCACCAGAAGAGCTGCTGAGGAAGCGGTTGGCGGGCCTAGCCCTCGCCACTCTGATGCCTCAGCCGCCTTCCCTGGGGCAGCACTCCAGTCGGTGTCCTTCCACGTCGAAGACCTTGAAGAACATCAAGGAGGCGCCATCGTATTCTAAATGAATCACGAGGGCACCTCCAGTTCGACAGACCCGGGCGATCTCGCCCCAGCCCCGGGTCATGTAGACCTTGCCCGGAGCGACAACCTCAACCTCCGCTCTGGTCGCAGGGGTACTGCAGTCAGCATGTTGTAGCCAGAGCTCAAGAGGCCCCCTCGGCGGCATCTCGAAGGCGAAAGAGGGAGGAAGGAGAATCCAAGAGCTTGGAGGCATGGCGGGGTAAAGCACGAGCTCGCGAGAAGAGCCCTCGTCATGGACTCCAGGGGCGACGACATGCACCGCCGTGATTCACCGGCGGCACGGGCGGTGCCGCTCGGCCTCTCCTTCTCTAGGGCCCTCAGCCCGGGCGTACAAGGGCAGCGGAAATGCAGGCGGTGGCCGCTCGTACCAAGGCCTCGATGTCTCCTGCTGCGCGACCCCGTCGCGGCGGCCGGGGACCGACCGCTTCTTCGGCGGGAGCGGGTCGAGACCCTCTCGGGGGGCCTTCCCTTTCTCTTCTTATGAGAACCGGCAGATCAGCGCCATTGGCATGAAGATGGAGGAGGGGCGAGGAAGAAGGAATGAAGCAAGAAGAGATGGACTGCAAGGGCTCTCGCCCGTCCGTACTTATAGTCCAGAGGAGGCCAACCGTCGGCCTCCATGATCGCAGGTAATCATGACTCATTTTTGCATGCAGGGACTTGTCAAGTCGGGCAGTTGCCGAGGCAGCGTGGGGAAGCGGAGACACCCACATCCAATCAACCGCCACGTGGCGCCCAAGGCCACAGGCTATTGGGGCCCGCGGCGCTCCGCACTTGCCCTTTCGCTTCTCTGCTAAGCCAAGTCCAAGCGCGCCTTGGGCCCAGGGGCTACTGTCAGCATTCTGGGAACGGGGGTCCCCAAACTTAGTTGCCTGCGGCCTACGGTGTGGCTCGAGTGGTGGCCCAGTACGGCCCATCTTCATCAACGCATACTCAAGACCCTCGCGAGGGGCCAAGCACGTGGGGCGGACGATGCAAGGCTTCCTCAGGAGCGGCCTCGCCAGGCAGGCTCGCGAGGAGGCAGAGAGATCAAGGCAAGGGTACCTCACGAGGTGCTCATGATGCAAGCCATGACGATCAAGAACAGGCGGGCGCCAGGCGGGCGTCGGCCTGTGTAGTGTCCTTGTTTCCTCTTTGGTGCAAAGGGGGCAAGCACAGGCGTGGAGTACCGAGGCATCAGGCAAAGGTTACCATTTAGGTGCAAGGAGACCAGGACCAGCAAAACGGCAGGATGGAGGTCACCGTGGAGCCCAAGGCAGCATCATCGCCAGTGCCTTTGGCAGCCGAAGACCAAGTTTAGTCAGGATAGCTTGTACTGGATGTTCCCCTTCAAAATAGCCGTTTTTGGCGCCCTTCCCGCTCAATATTTGGGAAGAGGACCAGGGCCACTATATATAGAGCTAGCCACCATGTAGAGGGCATCTCATAGAGTCCCCATCAAATCGAGAGGCGATCGAACTCTCCCAAGTAGTTCATCACACCAGCCCAAGAACACCTCCCGCGAGGCTGTTCTTCCCCTTGTACTGTTCATCATCAGTCCCTGAGGCAATCCACCACACCACACACTGGAGTATTGTATTACACCATAACGGTGGCCCGAACCAGTATAAATCTTGTGTCCCTCGTGTTGTTCATCGCTTTAGCTTAGATTCTCACGAAGCGTTTGGACGTGGATTGGTAGGGGGAAGATCTTCGCGCGCACCCCAGAGTTCGAACTTTAAGGGTCTGCCGGAACCCAACATCCTACAACAGCCGTGGGCTGCCCTCAGTTGTTTATCACCCGCACGGAGCATAGCGCTTCCGTATGTGTATGGGCATAGACGCTCCTCGGCAGTGTCGTCAGCCAGCGCGGAGCATGGTGCTTCCACTGGTACGTGGGAGGGGGCCCCCTCCGGGAGGAGCCCCCGGGGCATGTACAGCGCCGCCCTGACACGTGGCCGGCACGATAGGGCTAGATGAGGTGTATCTAGGCACTTGTGAGCCAGTGCGGGACTCATGATGCCCTACCTCAAGGCGGGTTGCGCCTGATCTTGAGCCTTGGGCGGCTGAGTGTTCCTGCAAGGCGGTTAGATGCAAATGCTCTACGTCCTCAGGTCCCGGCCCTCGAGCAAGCTCAGTTGCCGCTGGTATGCCAGGTCGTGATGCCGTGGACAAGGCCAGGGGGTGAGGGCTGGAGAGCCAGTAAGAGCCCCTGAGTCGTGATGCTCAGGTGCCCCCCTTTTAACGTGCAAGCGATTTGCATGAGGGAGAAAAAGGGGCAGCGGTAGGCGGGAGATGATAATCATAGGCAGGTTAAGCATGAAATGCAAACTAGCTTAGATAACTGCAGGAAGGGTACATGCCACTGGGTCAGGCCCGAGCGGCTTGGGGATGATGCAGCCCGAGGGGCGCCCCCAGAAGGTGAACTAAAGACATAAGCAAAAGGGGTACATGTCGCAGGGACAGACCCACACGACCTGGGAATAATGCAGCCCTGAGGGCGCTCCCAGCTGAAATGAAACTCGAAAGATATTACCTGATACCATTGTAGAGCGGGTGTTGAAGTAGCTGACAATGCGCAGTGAAGAAGCCGATCCTCACGAGCCACCAGAGCCTTGAGCCTCGGGAGGCTCTGGGGGTCCGGGCGGCTCCTCGAGGACCATCTCCATCTCTGCCAGGACCACGTGGTGCCTGGCCTCCTGAGCTGCCAGAATTCTCCATAGAAGACGCTGGTGAGCAGCAGCCACGTTCGGCAGGCCGAAAGGCATGCGAACATAGCTGTGTGGCGGACCCTCGCAGCATCCCACGCGCGAAGGCCAGAAACGCTCCTGAGATGCAACTCGGCTGAGTCCTGGGTAGTCGATGCAGACGCGCAGTCCGCCATCCTCGCCTGGATGGAGAGCTACGCCAGGTAGGCGATGATCGCCGCGTATGACTCGTGATTCTTGAAGCTCCTGAGTGGCCTTGGTGATGAACTCCTGAGGGTTGGGCCTTCCTTGCCCCATGCCTTTCTGAGGAAAACGTGATGTGAAGCATGCCTCCAAGTGGTGCCCGAGCGCCTCCCTTGTGATCTTGGCAAAGTCTGAGGCCCTCCAAGAGAGAGCCCCCGAGCCTTGCCCGAGGAGGGCGCCGGGCATGCCTTCCTATGCGATGGAGGGAGGCGCCCCTTGCACGGGCGCAGATTTTGAAGTGGTGCCTCCAGAGGTGCCTACCTCCTGAGGCCTTGAGCTGGGCGATGTCCTCTTCTTAGGAACCGCCTCGGGAGGGTTCTCACTCTTGCTGTCTGGGTCCTCAACTGATGCAGCTTGGAAGGCATGCTCGAGAGAGCACACCGCATCCTTCTCTTCGCAGGGGACTGTGATGATTCCGCCGCTTCTCGGCATCTTGAGGACATTGTAACCATGGTGAGTCAACGCCATGAACTTGGTCAGGGCTGGATACCCGAGGATGGCATTGTATGGAAGGTGAATGTGGGGAACGTCGAAGTCGATGAGCTCGGTTCGGTAGTTATTGTACTGTCCAAAGGTGACAGGGAGGCGAACCTGCCCTATCGGAGTGGTGGAGCCGAAAGGATTGGTTGGCTGAAGCTGATCATATGGCACTCGGAGATTGTTGAACGTCTCGACAGATAGAACGTCGAGTCTTGCGTCGCCATCAATGAGGGTCCTGGTAACTTGCACATTGCTGATGACTGGGGAACAAAGCATTGGGAGGACGCCAGCTATAGCCGCACATTTGAGCTGATCTGCTGAGCTGAACGTGATGGCGCATGTGGACCACCTGAGAGGGCACGTGGCCTCGAGCTTGGGGAGGACTGCGTTCACCTCGCGAGCAAACTTCTCGAAGATGCGCTGAGAGGCCGGGGCCTGGGCGCCGCCCAAGATGCAAGCGATAGCACGCGGCTCCTGGAAGCCCCCAGCCCCCTCGTCCTGGTGGTGGTCGTCATTCCTTCTTGACGGTGGTGGCAGAGGAGGAAGGCCTGCGTTGCCCTGAGGGCGGTCCTCACAAGGCTGATCCTCCAAGCCCCCTCACGAGGCTGGTCGTGCCAGCGATCCTTGTGAGGGCGGTCATGCCAGTCCTGGCGAGGGCCTCGGTCGTCCCATCGTCCTCCACCTCTTCCTCCTCCTCGGCCGTAGCCCCGGTCATTGCACTCGGGGCGTCGACCGATGCGTCCTTCTCAAACGGCTCTGAGCTCCTGGCATTTGTTGGTGTTGTGGGTGTAGAGGTTGTGGTAGGCGCAGAATCGGTTGCCCTTGGACGACTCCGGCTGGTCCCTGCCGTGCTTCGTGTCAGGTTCTGCCGCGAGCACGGCTGCTCCTTTGAGCTTCACGTCCTTGGCCTTGGCTTTGTTCTCTTCTAGGTCAGCAACTAGAAGCTCGAGAAGGGAGAGGCGCCCCTTGTCGGTGTCAAAACCGGCGGATCTCGGGTAGGGGGTCCCGAACTATGCGTCTAGGCGGATGGTAACAGGAGACAAGGGACACGATGTTTTACCCAGGTTCGGGCCCTCTTGATGGAGGTAAAACCCTACGTCCTGCTTGATTGATATTGATATTGTGGATGTTTACAAGAGTGGATCTACCACGAGATCAAGGAGGCTAAACCCTAGAAGCTAGCCTATTGTATGATTGTAACGGTTGTTGTTGTCGTGTCCTACGGACTAGAGCCATCCGGTTTATATAGACACCGGAGAGGGCTAGGGTTACATAGAGTCAGTTACAATGGTAGGAGATCTACGTATCCGTATCGCCAATCTTGCCTTCCACGCCAAGGAAAGTCCCATCCGGACACGGGACGAAGTCTTCAATCTTGTATCTTCATAGTCTTGGAGTCCGGTCGATGATGATAGTCCGGCCGGTGATAGTTTGGCTGATGATGGTAGTCCGGCTATCCGGACACACCCTAATCCAGGACTCTCTCAGTAGCCCCTGAACCAGGCTTCAATGACGATAAGTCCGGCGCGTATATTGCTTGGCATTGCAAGGCGGGTTCCTCCTCCGAATAGAAGATTGTGAACACCAGGATAGTGTCCGGCTCTGCAAAATAAATTCCACATTCCATCATAGAGAGAATAATATATACACAAGTTCAATCTGCTGACGTTTTTTGCGGCATGACGTCACGCCACTACCAAGCCATTACTTGAATCGTTTTTTACTCTACCACCTCAGCGCATTTAGCGAAGCGGTTTCCTTGGCATGTCTTGTCGAAGCAGAGATCGTGTTCCCCCTTAATCTGGGATTCTCATCAATACGGACGTGGGTAACCCAACCGTGCCATTGATGGTGACGCTTGGGGGATAAGCGAGTTTTACCAGGCCAGTGGGGGACGCGTAGACTTCGCCCGCCCATATAAGGGATAAGGATTCACCTTTTCACCTACGCCTTCTTCCTCCTTTGCTTATCCATCTCCGCGCACTCGAGCTCCAGTGCCCAAGCCCGCACATCTCGTCTCAACCTTCCCCAGTTATGTCTGGAGCGGGAGGCAAGTGGATGACCTCCTCCGTTACGGAGGAGCACATCGAAAGACTGCGCAGTGCCGGCTACCTGTCCGGCGACATCGCGCACCGGCTGCCCGACGAGGGGCAGCTCATCCCCACCACCAGGCCCCATGAGAGGGTCATTTTTCTTCCCCACTTCCTCCGCGGACTGGGTTTTCCACTTCACCCCTTTGTCCGGGCGCTCATGTTCTACTACGGCCTGGATTTCCATGATCTGGCGCCGAACTTCATCCTCAACATCTCGGTGTTTATCGTCGTGTGCGAGGCCTTCCTCTGCATCCAGCCCCACTTCGGCTTGTGGCTCAAGACCTTCAATGTCAAGCCGAAGGTAGTGAAGGGCACTCAAGCGGAGTGCGGAGGCGCCATGTTGGGCAAGATGCCCAATGTCCTTTGGTTCGAAAGGGGCCTTCATGGAATCCGTCAAGGGGTGGCAATCGGGGTGGTTCTATATCACCGAGCCGCGCAACCCTAAGTGGGCGGCGGCCCCCGAGTTCAGATCTGGTATCCCCACGCAGCTCACCTCCTGGAAAGAGAAGGGCTTGCTGTGGGGTAGTTTGGAGGAGCTGACGGGACTCCAAGCCTGTATCCAGAAGCTGGTGAAGAAGCTTAGGCTGGTTAACGTGGTCCAGGTCATGCTCGTCCGCCGGATTCTCCCATGCCAAGAGTGGGTATTCAATCTGTGGGAGTTCAATCCGGAACAGCACCAGGCGCTGAGCGGGCTCTTCGACACGACGTACGAAGGCGCCTGGAGGGTGCTGTTTAAGGGCGCCGAAGCCCCCACATCCGCGACTGAAGATCGCGGATTTCGCTCGCAGCGCCAAGCCGACGAGGTAAGTGATTCTACCCCTTTACGGGACACTTGCTTTTCATAGTTTGACTCTATGCGGGTTTTAATTTCCCCTTTTCCTTTGACAGGACTGAATGAGGAAGGCAGAGCAGATTATCTGCCCGGCTCCCATGCCAGAAAACCCAGTAGACGCCCATCTAGCGAGGCTGCTGGTTCCGGCACCGCACGTGGTGCCGGAGAAGAAGGCCAAGAAGGAGGCCACGGGTGCTCGAAAGAGTTTCCGTTTTCAGGTGTCCGATGACTCCGGGGCGGACTCCTCCCCCGAAAACGAGGAGGAGAAAGAGGACTCTCTCCTAGAGGAGGGAGAGAGGAAGAGGAAGGCCTCCCCAACAAGGAAGGCCGAAGGGTCCAAGAGGGGAAGGACTATTCCCCCGGACAGCTCCGCCAACATCAACGTTGGCGAGGAAGAATGGCCTTCAAGGGCCAGGCCTCCAGCGAGATCGTAAGTATCCGGATTCCTGAGCGATTTATAATTTCTTTTCTGTGTCACATAGTGTCATTCTGATGCTGCATGCTGCCTGTAGTCCGGCCAATGATGATCTCCCCGCTTCATCGAGCGGGTCGTTGGCTCCGTCGGATGTAGACTCCATCCCGACCGCCTCCACCCCTCGCGACACCGAGGACGCCGAGGTGGGATCCCAAGAAGGGACCCCTCAGGGGGAGGCTCCGGAGGCGCCACAAGGCGTCCTCCCGGACTTTGCGCCGGACTCCATATCAGAACCCGCAGTGGTTCCGGAGTCCGGCCGGCGGCCCCTTCGCACGAAGGGCAAGACCGTGACGCCGGCGGCTTCCGTCCAACCGGAGGCGCCGGACAATTTGTTGGAGGCGCTGCAGAGCGCTTCTATCGAGGAAGAACACCGCACTATTTTGAGTGCGGTGATTCAGAAGGTATAGCTTGCCAAGAGCGGGCTGACCGAAGCCTGCAGTAGCCTTGTATCAGGCTTTGAGGTAAGAAGTTAAAAAATATGCAATGTAATACCGCATAGACAGTAGCCCCTGATGCTCGGTTCGGTGTTCGGAAAGAAAAGCCGGACTGAGGATCTGAAAAAAAAGAAGATATATGCAGGGTTGCTAAAAAATTATGTCAATATGGGTTGCAGGCTGCGCTACTGACCTCTGTCGCACTGACTGCGGAGGTTGGTGCTTTGAAGCAGGAGCTCGAGCGGTCCGAGCAAGAGCTCGGCCGCGCCAAGAAGCAGCTCCAGGACAAAGAAGGTGAGTAACACCACTTTGAACTTGTACCTTACAGAAAAGGATTTAGGTTGCAACAAAAAATAACAAGGATAACATGGGTACTACAGGGGCCACGAACGAGGTGGCGACCCTGAAGGAGGCCGTGTCCGCGGCCGAACGCAATGCGGCCGTGGAACGGGCAGAGCGAGAAAAGCAGGAGGCGCAGGTGGCGGTGGTTCGGCAAGAGCTCCAGGCTCTCATGGAAAAGCATGAGAGTTTGGAGCGTGACTCAAAGACTCGAGAGTCCGAGCTTGCCTCGGCTCTCGAAAGTGCCAAAACTGCCAAGGCCGATGCCCATAAGTCCCTTTAGGAGATTGAGTTGGTGAGGAAGATAGCGGCGGGTAAGGCATTCTTCATGCAAAGCAAGCATGTGAATGTAAATTACGTGTTACTTACCCGTATTCGGAGCTCTCCAGGGGCATTTGCAGATCTGCCTCGCAGTGTGTTTGATGCCACCGCATTCTATCGAGCCGAGGAGGGGAGCTCAACAGAGAAGGTCTTCTGGTCTCAGTATGCTGAGGCCGGCCATCCGGTGCCCCCTAGCGACCAGCTGAAGCAGCTGGTCGAGCTCCACAAGGCGGCCGAGCAGGCCATGAAGGGCCTCATAGTCCGGCTGTGGCCTGGAGAGGCCATGCCTGGGAGCTACTTCAGCCTCGTGCGACGGCTGGTGGATGCGTGCCCCTGGGTGGAGGTTATCAAGCGCTCCGCCTGTATTGAAGGTGCTCGTCGGGCCCTTGCCCGCGCAAAGGTGCATTGGGGCAAGCTGGATGCGGAGAAGCTAATCACTGACGCGCCACCAGCAGGCAAGGAATATCGTACGCCCGAAATGTACTATAAGACTGTCTTGAAGGGTGCCCGCAAGATTGCGGATGAGTGCCCCAGGGATGTAATTATTGAGTAAATTCGCAATGTGTTATCCTGTGCGCTGAAAACTTTGTTCATATGCGCTAAGCAACGCTTGTTAATTTAAAATATTACCTTCTGTGCGGCCGTTTATTAAATCTGAGAGATGGCAAGTCGTCGGCTTCAGCTCCCATGCCACGAGTGCTGGGGTGTTCGGGATAAACTTGAGCACTCTTGTTCCCATTTTTGGGTCCATCTAGGGAGGCGCTCAACACAACGAACAAGGCAACCGGACTTATAGTGCTTGAACACTCTCACTTAGCCATAGAATTCTATAATTTTAAATTTCGGCGAAGCCCCTAGTATTCGGAAGACCGAATTAGGGGCGCTACCCACGCCTTCGTCGGACATTTTCCGGAACTTCGCTCAAAGCGGCGTAGGTCTTTAAGGACCCGAAAGGACCTCTCGAACAGCGACCAGTCTCTCGCTTTATCATGATAGTCAGTTTTAGCTTTCTCCACTGAGGCGTTAACCCGGCTCAACCGGGGCGCAATCGCAGTGGTTCTCCCAGTGCTACCTTAGCCGATAGAACGGAACGTAAGGTGCCGAACATGGGAGCCGGGCAAACCCAACTATTGACCCAAGACATGATTCGGAGCCGATCCATATAATGCTATAAGTTCGGGGTGCCGCACTTGTGAAAGTGTTCGGACTTTATCACACCATAATGCGGAGAACATAAGCCCCTGGTGTATTTGGCCGTACCAAAATGTATGGATGCAACATGTCGTAAATGAACATATATATAAGGTAATGCAATTATGGGCAAAAGGTGCTGCATTTTATTCGAGAAGATCTGCTATGAGTGCGGAATGATACAAATAGTGCGGAAAGCAAGGGGTTGGATGAATTAAAGGCGTCTCCCTCCAGGGGTAGTCCGCGGAATGGTGTATTTAACAAATTTAATGCTCGTAATGGAGACCACCTGAGTGTTCGTCGCGGCCTTTGTCCTTCCCTGGCTGTTGCATCATGAGTTCGGCAGGTTCACCGCCGGACAGAGTTCTGTATAAAAAAAGAGAAATAAAAGATAAAAAGAGCGACACACTTGGGATCCCCTGGTGTGGTCGAACCGCACTCTGGGTCTGTTGTGGTTGTGCCTCTCCCCCTATGCCCATGGTATCTCCAGGGCGTAATTATGTACGCGGAGAGTTTATCTTACAATTGAGCGAGGGCTGGGGTTGAGGCCGCATTGCTACGCGTGCTCGGAACGTGCCAGGTGGTCTTGGTTGATGTTGCTCCGGGCGCGTTTGGCCGTGTCCGGTCGTTTAACGGCCGGACTCGAAAATTGCCTTAAAAGGCTGCTCTGTACTTCTGCCGCGAGAGCCGCTGTATGTTCCTCCGTTCAGAGGGAGCGTTCCGTGTTTCCATTGACCGTGATGACTCCACGAGGGCCTGGCATCTTGAGCTTAAGGTATGCATAATGCGGCACCGCGTTGAATTTTGCGAACGCGGTTCATCCGAGCAGAGCGTGATAGCCACTGCGGAACGGGACTATGTCGAAGATTAACTCCTCGCTTCGGAAATTATCCGGGGATCCGAAGACCACTTCCAGTGTGACTGAGCCTGTGCAACTGGCCTCGACACCTGGTATGACGCCTTTGAAGGTTCTCTTTGTAGGTTTAATCCTTGAAGGGTCTATGCCCATCTTGCGCACTGTATCCTGATAAAGCAGGTTCAAGCTACTGCCGCCGTCCATCAGGACTCTCGTGAGGTGAAATCCATCGACGATTGGGTCTAAAACCAATGCGGCGAATCCGCCATGGCGGATACTGGTCGGATGGTCTCTTCGATCGAAAGTGATCGGGCAAGAGGACCATGGGTTGAATTTTGGGGCGACTGGCTCCATCGCGTATACGTCCCTTAGTGCACGCTTCCGCTCCCTCTTGGGGATATGCGTTGCATATATCATGTTTACCGTCCGAACTTGAGGGGGGAATCCCTTTTGTCCTCTGTTGTTCGGCGGCCGGGTCTCTTCCTCGTCATCGCTGTGTAGCCCCTTGTCATTGTTTTCGGCGATTAATTTGCCTGCCTGCTTGAATACCCAACAATCTCTGTTGGTGTGGTTAGCTGGCTTTTCAGGGGTTCCATGTATTTGACAGGAGCGGTCGAGTATTCGGTCCAAATGGACGGGCCCGGAGTGGTTCTTTTGAATGGCTTCTTCCGTTGACCGGGCTTGGAGCCTCGGAATCCGGCGTTGACTGCCGTATCCTCATTGCTGTCGCCGTTAATGCGGCATTTGTTTTTGTTTTGACGCGACCTGCCATTGCGGTCCTTGGTATCCGGACTGCCAGCGTTTTTGCTGAGGTTGTTGCTGCGAGCTAGCCAGCTATCCTCTCCCGCACAGAAGCGGGTCATGAGTGATGTGAGGGCTGCCATGGATTTCGGCTTTTCCTGTCCTAGGTGCCGGGCCAGCCACTCGTCGCGGATGTTATGTTTGAAGGCAGCGAGGGCCTCTGCATCCGGACAGTCGATGATTTGATTTTTCTTTGTTAAGAACCGTGTCCAGAATTGCCTGGCCGATTCGTCTGGCTGCTGGATTATGTGGCTTAGGTCATCTGCGTCCGGTGGTCGCACATACGTGCCTTGGAAGTTGTCGAGGAATGCGGCTTCCAGGTCTTCCCAGCATCCAATTGACTCTGCGGGCAGGCTGTTAAGCCAATGCCGAGCTGGTCCTTTAAGCTTGAGCGGGAGATATTTGATGGCGTGAAGATCGTCACCGCGGGCCATATGTATATAGAGGAGATAATCCTCAATCCAAACCGTAGGGTCTGTTGTGCCATCGTAGGATTCGATATTAACGGGTTTAATCCCTTCAGGGATTTGATGATCCATTACTTCGTCAGTGAAGCATAGTGGGTGTGTGGCGCCTCTGTATTGAGCAATATCGCGACGTAACTCGAGAGAGCATTGTCTGCTGTGTTCGGCTCGACCGGAGTAGTTGTATCCGGCGCGACGGTATTCGTTGTGGGTCTTGGGGCGCCCACGTGATCCATAGATAGATTTGGATTGTCTTGCCTTGTCCTCCAATATATCCCGCAAGTCCGGCCCGTTCCCCCGTGGCTTCACGCTTTTTGAGCGATGCTGGGGTACGGTTTTGGTGGAGGGCTTGCATGCCTCTCTGCCGCGGCCACGAGGTGGTCGGTCTGCCGTATTGTGCGCTGGTGATGCAGGTTTGTACGCTTCCTCCTCTAGTCGGGGGAGCAACTTGCGTTTTGGGTGACTTTTGGAGGGGCGTTCGAGTTCATACTCTTCGGCCGCGAGGACCTCGGTCCATCTGTCGGCCAGTAGGTCTTGATCAGCTTGAAGTTGTTGCTGCTTTTTCTTTAGGCTGTTTGCCGTGGCCATTAGCCTGCGTCTGAAACGCTCTTGTTTGACGGGATCCTCAGGCACGACGAATTCTTCATCGTCGAGGCTTGCCTCGTCTCCGGAGGGAGGTAAGTAATTATCATCCTCGACCTTTTCGTCTGCCGCCCTCTCGTGAGGGCTTGCTTCTGCCTCCTCCTGCGTTGGATCATGCTGGAGGGGGTTGTCTTCGGCACTTTCCGGGGTGTTATTATCTCTTGTGCCGGAATCTCCATTCTTGCTGTGGCAGGATTTAGAGCAGCGCCGCTGACGTCGGCGCTTGGGTTGTTTCTTTAAGGAATCGGCCTCCATTGCTTCTTCGCCGTCCCCATCTTTTGGGGTGTCCACCATGTATATGTCGTATGATGAGGTGGTCTTCCAGTGTCCTGTAGGCACTGGTTCTTGATAGTCTCCGGCATCATCGTCCATACCATCGATGTCTTCGGAGTCGTAGTCGAGTACGTCGGTTAGATCGTCGACGGTGGCTACGAAGTGGGTGGCGGGTGGGCTCTGAATTTCTTTGTCGTCCGCGTCCCAACCATCCTGGCCGTAGTTCGGCTAGGGCTCTCCGGATAGCGAGAGATGCTTCAGTGAATTTAAGATATCGCCGAAGGGTGAGTGCTGAAAGATGTCCACAACGGTGAATTCCATGGTCGGTGCCCAATCGGATTCGACTGGCAGGGGCGCAGGAGGTTCGGAGTCCGGCAGGGAGTCTGGCACCTCGGAGTCATGAGCTTTATGCGGGACAAGGTAAGTGTTCGGCTCCATTGCCATAGAAGTTGCAGCTCCCGAGGCGGTGTCCAGCCATCCGTCCTCGATCTGAGCGATCGGCTCCGGACTATGGGTCGGAGCGGATTCGTGTGCGGCCTCCAAGGTGCCGTCCGGCGGCAGAGTTAGGTCGTGCCCATCATGACAGCGTGGCACGCTCGGCTGTGGCTCAGATCCATCGAAGATCAAGTCCTCACGGATATCGGCCGTGAAGTTTAGGCTTCCAAACCTAACCTGATGGCCAGGGGCGTAGCTTTCGATTTGCTCCAGATGGCCGAGTGAGTTGGCCCGCAGTGCGAAGCCGCCGAATACGAAGATTTGTCCGGGGAGAAAAGTCTCACCCAGGACTGCGTCGTTGTCGATTGAAGAGGCCATCAAGCCTATCGGTGACGACATAGAGGAACTCTCAATGAAAGCACCAATGTCGGTGTCAAAACCGGCGGATCTCGGGTAGGGGGTCCCGAACTGTGTGTCTAGGCGGATGGTAATAGGAGACAAGGGACACGATGTTTTACCCAGGTTCGGGCCCTCTTGATGGAGGTAAAACCCTACGTCCTGCTTGATTGATATTGATATTGTGGATGTTTACAAGAGTGGATCTACCACGAGATCAAGGAGGCTAAACCCTAGAAGCTAGCCTATGGTATGATTGTAATGGTTGTTGTTGTCGTGTCCTACGGACTAGAGCCATCCGGTTTATATAGACACCGGAGAGGGCTAGGGTTACATAGAGTCGGTTACAATGGTAGGAGATCTACGTATCCGTATCGCCAAGCTTGCCTTCCACGCCAAGGAAAGTCCCATCCGGACACGGGACGAAGTCTTCAATCTTGTATCTTCATAGTCTTGGAGTCCGGTCGATGATGATAGTCCGGCCGGTGATAGTTCGGCTGATGATGGTAGTCCGGCTATCCGGACACCCCCTAATCCAGGACTCCCTCACCCCTCCTCAGCCCTTGCGCACTTGGTCGCCAGGTTGAACAGCTCCAGGGATGTGCACAGATCCTCGTGGATAGCCAGCTCCTCCTTCATCTTGACGTCGCGGACGCCATCAGAGAACGCTGAGATGATGGCATCCTCGGTCACCTTGGGAATCTTGAGGCGAGTGTTGTTGAAGTGCTGGATGTACTTCTGCAAGGTTTCTCTAGGTTGCTGCTTGATGCGGCGCAGGTCACCCATGGCTAGAGGACGGTCGCGAGTGCCCTGGATGTTGGCGATGAAGCGGGTGCGCATCTCGTCCCACGAGGAGATCGAGCCGGGAGGCAGGTTCAGGAGCCAGGTGCGGGCATCATCCTTGAGAGCCATGGGAAACCAGTTCGCCATGACCTTTTCATCTCTGTTGGCCGCCTTGATGCCCAGCTCATAGAGCTGCAGGAACTCCGCGAGGTCGGCAGTGCCGTCGTAGCGAGGAGGCAGATCTGTCTTGAACTTGCCCGGCCAGGCGACACTACGTAGCTCGGTGGTGAAGGCGCGGCAGCCTGCAGTGGCCACCAAAGCCATTTGCAGACGCGGGGCTTGCTCTTGGAGGTTCTCGGGCCGCCGCCAGGGGCAGCGCGGGGTCTTGACGTGCTGGCGCAAGGATGCGGTCTTGACATGCTGGAGCAGGGAGCACACGAGCGCCTTCTTGGGGCCGAGGGATTTTCTAGCAGCTCATTTCTTATCGCGTGGGTGCTGGACGAGGTGGGTCTCATCCAGGAGCTGTGTGCCTTGGAGCCAGGGCACCTTCTTGGGGAGGAGGTGGTGGAGGCACCTCCTGAGCTGCATCACCCACGCAAGACGGAGGGCGAGGCAGCGAGAGGGACGGCGCAGGAGAGCCCCCTGCGGCACTGACGAGCTCGGTGATGCGAGCGAGCCACTCCTCGTAGAGGTCGTCGATGGGGCGGTAGTGCAGGAGCTCACATGCCAGGAGCAACGCGGCCTGCGCGTCCGTGGGAGAACGATGAGCGTGAGACAACGAACCAGCTAGGGTTAGCGATGGAGTAGCGGTGCAGCCTTCCCACCACATTGAGGGATGCAGCGACGACGCTTGCTGCTCGTTCCCCGCCGGGCCGGTGGCGGCGTTGGTGGCAGGCGATGGGGAACGATGAGGAGGCCCACCGACGGGAGCCGTTTGGGCGACGCGGGCGGCGAGAGCAGCCCGACGCTCGGCGCGAGCTCGGCGAGCGTCCGCCATGGATGCGACGAAACGATGGAACACGGAACCGCGGAAAGAGGATTTCGGCGCACCCTTACCTGGCGTGCAAAATGTCAGATATTGGGTTCCGGCAAAACCCTTAAGGTTCAAACTCTGTCATGCGCGCGAAGATCTTCTCCCTACCGATCCACGCCCCAAAGCCTCGTCGCGAATCTAACCTACACGATGAACAACACGAGGGACACAAGGTTTATACTAGTTCGGGCCACCGTTGTGGTGTATGTCACGCCCAATATGCGACCCTATCCTAAAGGAACTTGAAGGTCCCACCAAGGATAGAAGCGCATATTGGAGACGCTTTTGCAAGGTGGATATCATTACATCGTACCATTACATAATAGTTGGGGATACATACAAAAGGCATACAATGCCACACGAATACAACAACATCATACATAAGAGCAACATCTGACTACGGATGAGACACAAACAGAAGCTCAAACGACAACCACCCTGCTAGCCCAGGCCACCGACCTGGAACCTATCCCCTGATCAAAGAAGAAGCAGAAGAAGAACTCCAAAACAAGCAAACATCGCGTAACCTGCACCTGCAACTGTTGTTGTAGTAATCTGTGAGCCACAAGGACTCGGCCATCCCATTACCATGGGTATCAAGACTAGCAAAGCTTAATGGCTAAGGAAGGGGTAAAGTGGTCAGGTTGCAGCAACGACTAAGCATGATATGGTGGCTAACATACGCAAATAAGAGCGAGAAGAGAAGCAACGGAACGGTCGTGAAGCTAGCAATGACCAAGAAGTGATCATGAAACTACTTATGTTCAAACATAACACAAACCATGTTCACTTCCCGGACTCCACCGAAAAGAGACCATCATGGCTACACACGCGGTTGATGCGTTTTAATTCAAATCTGGTGTCAAGTTCTCTACAACCGGACATTAACAAATTCCCATCTGCCACATAACCGCGGGCACGGCTCTCGAAAGTTTAAACCCTGCAGGGGTGTCCCTACTTAACCCATCACAAGCTCTCACGGTCAAAGAAGGATATTCCTTCTCCCGGGAAGACCCGATCAGTCTCGAAATCCCGGTTTACAAGACTTTCAACAATGGTAAAGCAAGACCAGCAAAGCCGCCCGATGTGCCGACAAATCCCGATAGGAGCTGCACATATCTCGTTCTCAGGGCACACATGATGAGCCAGACGTCGGGTTGGCATAGACCCTGGTTGCCCAGGGGGCGCCGGACATCGCTCGGTTTGGACCAGCACCCGGAGGAGCACTAGCCCGGGGGGTGAATAAGGATGACTCTCGGGCTCCGGAAACCCAAGGGAAAAAGGCTTAGGTGAGGCAAATGGTAAAACCAAGGTTGGGCCTTGCTGGAGGAGTTTTATTCAGAGCGAACTGTCAAGGGAGTCCCATAAATCACCCAACCGCGTAAGGAACGCAATATCAAGGAACATAACACCAATATGACGGAAACTAGGGCGGCAAGAGTGGAACAAAACACCAGGCATAAGGCCGAGCCTTCCACCCTTTACCAAGTATATAGGTGCATTAATTAAATAAGAGATATTGTGATATCCCAACACAATCCTGTCCCTCATGGAGCAATCTTCAACTTCACCTGCAACTAACAACGCTATAAGAGGGGCTGAGCAAAGCGGTAACATAGCCAAGCAACGGTTTGCTAGGAAGGGTGAAAAGGTTAGAGGCTGACATGGCAATTTGGGAGGCTTGAAGAGCAAATGATAGGTAGCGTAGCATAGCGATAGAACGAAGCAACTAGCATAGCAATGATAGTAGTGAGATCCATAGTAACGGTCATCTTGCCTGAAATCCCGCAAGGAAGAAGAACGAGTCCATGAAGAAGATGAAGCCACGAAGACGAACCAAGTGTAGTCGAACGAATCCTCATAGTCGCAACGAAACAGGAACTAACGAGAAGGAGCAGAACCGGAAGAAGGAAATAACAAGGTAAACACACAAGCATAATCATGGCATGATGCACAATCAAGTATGATGCATGTCCGGTTTAATGAGTCATGGCATGGCAAAGTGCAACAAACAATACTACAAATTAAGTGGAGCTCAATATGCAACGAGTTGCATATTGACAAAACACCGCATAACTTATTTACTTTAATCTTGTTTAAGCTACCAAACAATATTAAATGTTGTTAAACATGGCAAGAGGTGAAGCATAATTAAACTACCTATCTAGGAAGTTTAAATGAGGGCGGAACAATCAAACAACAATTCCGGAAAATCCTGATATGCAATAGCAATTTAAAGCAAACAACAATTTTAAACATATTAACTATTGTTATCATGATGCGGATGACATTTACAAGTTTTATGCAAGTTTGTGAAAAGTTGACATGAGCATATTATGAAGCATTTGGTCACCATGGCGGAATGAAAGGGGTGCCACAGCAACGACAATGGAAATGGTGCCACAGCAACATTCCGATGGTCCGACAACTCGTCGAGATGTTGGTGCAAAAGAAACTGTGGATGAGCGGAACATGCTAGAGATGGTGGGGTGATCCCGGCAACCGGGTGTCCCACATGTCGATGGCATGGCAAACAAGGAGGAACGTGAAATGACAACTCACACATGGTGCAGACACGAGCACCTCAAACAACACACATGCATTCGTTCTCAAGCGGACGTCTCGGGGTTATACCTTCGAAGCATGCCTTTTCGGAGAAGATCGAGTTCGATGGTAGTGGAAGTAGTGGTTCACAGACGTCATGGAATTAGTCGTTCACGGCAACGGTAGAGGTACTCGCGATCTTGGCGACGGTAGTGGTACATCTCGTAGTGGAACTTGGTGCATCCATGGTATTCGGGCGTAGTGGTACTCATTCCATAGACGAACTTGACGGTACATGGTTGTCGTGGTACGTGACGAATCGAGGGGTGCACTAGGCCTTGGCGTGTAGAAGGCACTTGGAACAGAGAAGCCATCGGGCTACTGTTCGTTCAAAACAAGCTGAACCAGGGGAGGTTAAAGCAGCAGCGGCACTGCTCCTGAGGCTTGGCGGATGGCCTGCGGTGGAGGTTAACTCCGACGGGGACGGGCCACCGGAGTCAGTTCCGGCCGGGAACGGGCAAGGGCAGCGGAGGCCAGCCGGATCTAGACAGGGTTGAAGACGAATGGCGACGGCGCGGCACTCTACGAGGAAGCAGGGCGCGGGGACGGCAGAGGCCTGGTCGCGGGGGCTCGTCCATGGCGGCCCTGACCTCCGGAGCACAACGGGGCGGCGAGGAGGGGTTTCTCCGGCGAGCAGTGGGATGGAGCGGGCGGCAAGACTTGACGGTTGAGGACACTGGTGGTGCAGCGTGAGGAAGGAGAGGCCGGAGTGATGACGAGCCGAAGGACGGCAAGGAAGAGGGAGCTCCTCTCCCTGGCACGAGGAGGGAGATGAGGGGAAGGGGCGCGGAGGAGGAGAGGATGGGGCAAGGGCACCGATCCTCTGTGCATGCGTGTCTCCAGGTGGTTGAGGTCGAACGGAGGAAGGAGGAGGCGCGGGCGCTGATGAGGCTAGGGGGCGCCGGGCCACGGCGGCGGCGGATCGAGACAGAGAGCGAGAGAGGTGGGGGCTCGAGCGTGGGGCGAGGGGATCGGGCGCTGGCGGCGCTGGAGGGAGGATGATGGGGGGAGATTCGATCGGGAGAGGGTTAGGGTTATAGACGCGGCTGGGCCTAGAGAGGCCGGCGGAGGAGCCTTGGGCCATGTGGGTGGAGCTGGAGAAAAAGCCTGGTTCTCTCTCTCCCTACTTCTTTATTTCCCGAAAATAGAAAATAAATCAAGGAAGAAAAGGAGAAGAAAGGAAGGTAGAGACAGAATTTGGGCATGGGGATTATTTTGCAAGTGTGTCAAAGGTAATTCCACATCAATGGAATATTTTATAGTAGCTCCCTAAATATTGGGAGGATATGTTATAAAGAGAAATCACCATGTGAATTCCCTCGATTTAAATAGATCAACGATCTGTGCAATTTATTTAGCTGAGTTTTAAAAAGGGTTGCATGAAGACATGATGCAATGCACATGATGATATGACGAAATGCAACAAACAAAACAAATCACACGACGAAACTCGGAATAGCTGGAAGTCTTCTGGAGCGTCGGTCTCGGGGCGTCACAACACTCCTCCACTTACAAAAGATCTCGTCCCAAGATCTTAGGAACAAGATGGAAGAGAAAGAGGAAGAGGTGAAGTAAGAATGCAAGAGAGAAGATGAACAAAGTTGAGAGCACTTGGTTAGAAAAGATGAACAGTGAATATGACGAGAATCAAAAGCTCATGGAATAAGGCAAACTCTGGAACCACTCCGGTTAGAACAAGATAGAGAAGGAATGAATAAAAGAATTTGGGCAGCACTCCGACTGAAAATGGAAGGATTAGAACATGAACTTCACAAGATGGGATGACACTTGACGAGATTAACAATGCAATGCCTCCGGAAGAATTGAAAGAATTGAGTCAAAAGATCTTGGAAGAAATGATTGAATGGAGTTGTTGAGAAAAACAACACAAAAGAATAAGCTTGTTGTGGACTTGCCAAAAACATCTCAAAACTTGAGGTGAAATTATACCACAACCAATGTCTGAATAGCTGAGAAGAATGAAGAAATGCAAAACTCCACTTCAGAAGAAATATGGAGAATTAATTGCACTTCGAGATGCAAGAGGAAAAAATATTTGCGCTCCTCCAACAATAATCTTGATGGACTCTTGAAGAATGAATTAAATCATGAATAACCACCATGAAGAACTCCGGTGACGAAAGGATGATGAGATAGAATGAAGGATGAAAGAATAAGATGAGCCTTGCGATGATTTAGATGGAGGTTTCGACAAAATGGCCGAAGAAATTTGAACTCTGGAAAAGAATAGATGAAAACACTTGGAACTAGAATTTATTCATCAAGAACAAACTCCGAAGGAAGGGATTACTTGATGACGATGAAATAAGAATAAGAATTACGTTATGCTTATCCTTCATCAATTTAATTTGATGACAAGCAACGGATTTGGCATACTACTTATTCTTCTTGAGGGATTGAAAAGAGATACAGTGCCAACTTGAAGAAGTTATTGATGGGACCACCGGTGGGATTGGAAACAACGAATGAAATGATATAGTAGCAAAGGAAGAGGAATCTTGAATGAACCACCATAAGAATTGAAAATGAAAGTAGCAAAGGCACAATTCACCGGGAAGAATTGGAAAATGAATGAAGATACTTGAGGGGATTTAGATACATGAGAACGAAGAGAACATGAACTGATTAGAGGATATTTGAATGATTCACCGGTAAGATCTGGAGAACGATAGCTACACGCTGAGAATGAAGAATTATGACATGATGGCCTTCGGAGGAAAGAAATGGAAACAACTCATGAAATGCTCCGGATGGTAAGAAAAGAATTCTCACAATCGAAAACAATTATGAGAGGATGGCATCAAGCTTGAACTACGCCTCTTTGGAAGAACGGGTAAGGATTTAATAGGAACTCTTCTTCGGTCTTCCAAATCCGAGAATGACAAGGAGAGACACCACCCAATTGTTGAGACACTCCAGAACAAAGAAGAATAGAAATGATGAACCAATGATGAAAATATTCTGAAAGCGATCTTGGAGAAGGAATATGACTGATGAAAATTCATTCTTACGTCAAACTTCGAAAAGAATTTGAGAATAGCTCCGGAAAAATAAAAGAGTCAGGTAAGATCCTGGGAAAAGACCTGTGGGTTAGGGTCCACTCGAAAGGAACATCATTGAAGGATTTCTTGAAACAGAGATTGCACCAGTAGAATTAAATAGCTTGAATGAGATAACAACTTCGAAATATCTTGAACGGATTGAGAATGGAAACACAAGTCTTGTGAGATAACTTCAGCACTCCAGAACAAATGAATAGGAAGAAGTGAATGATTAAGAGGTGCATCGGCATGAGAGAGCATTAGAAACAAGGAAAGGAATATGATGAATATCAAAAGCTTGAATTGGATCCACCGGAGAAGAAAAAGAACAAAGAATAATGAACTTGAAGCTCCGTTAGTATCTTCCTAAGAATCACCGGATAAGAATATTGACAGAAAAGAATGAAGAGACTTCCAACAAATAAAAGGATACATGATTAAGAAATCTGAGTCCTTGAAGAAAAAGGGTGGGAGAGTGGGAAAACAAAGGCAACTTGGGGACGGATGAAACGGATACCGTTGAGAAAACTTGGAATTGATCTCACAAATGTTGAAATGATTGGATCCACTTGAAGAGAAGCACACCGGTTGGAAAGAATTAACATGACGACCTCGTTGATCAAGAAGGATTAGTATTCACATAGCAATATGAGAACACCGTTATGACGGTATGGATTCAACATTTGACTTCGAAGCAACTCGAATACCACAAATAAAACAAAACAAAGGATTGTCTTGCAGAAATAAGCCGGAACAAATACATATGATAGAGATTTACCCAATCCCATATCAGGCATTTGTTGGAAAGATATTCTAGGAGCTACTTGAATTCCCACCTATAAACTCCCGAAACTTTCTAGTTATGCAATCTGGTGTTGGGGATATAGGGGAAGCAATATATCTCACCCAAACTAACAATCCCTACATCCAGCTGTATCCATCTGTCAACACATAACCAAGAAAACTCCAGAAATCGTGTACCTCAACCTTCGAAAAGCATCCATTATACAACATATGGCAATACTCCCGAACTCCCCAGTACTGGGTGGCGTCGAGGTTATCTCACCAACAACTACATAAAATAGATTTTCGATGTCGGCAAAACTCAGGTATTCCAGAACTGCAATGGTAAAATTGTGACGACAACACCTTGGAGCTCAACTCCCCGGGACACTGCCACAACCCCTAAATGTCAGAAGGCACCAAGAACAATGTTCTCGTCACAAGACTATTGGATCGATCCAAAGATGCCCGCGTGATCCTAAAAAAATTGTGAAAAATTAAGGAGAGGAAAGACAAAACATCTACGTCGAGAGTCCTCACCAGAGCGATGAAGGGGGCTGAGGAGTAAAAAGAATCCTACTCTTCGATGTATATAATCCTAAGACTCAATATAGTTTTCTTCTAGACTCAACAACGGCCAACAATCAAGGGGGCTCCTATGGTCGGTCGAGGCTCCGATACCAACTTGTCACGCCCAATATGCGACCCTATCCTAACGGAACTCGAAGGTCCCACCAAGGATAGAAGCGCATATTGGAGACGCTTTTGCAAGGTGGATATCATTACATCGTACCATTACATAATAGTTGGGGATACATACAAGAGGCATACAATGCCACACGAATACAACAACATCATACATAAGAGCAACATTCGACTACAGATGAGACACAAACAGAAGCTCAAACGACAACCACCCTGCTAGCACATGCTGCCGACCTGGAACCTATCCCTTGATCGAAGAAGAAGCAGAAGAAGAACTCCAAAACAAGGCAACATCGCTCTCGCGTCATGAACATCGCATAACCTGCACCTGCAACCGTTGTTGTAGTAATCTATGAGCCACGAGGACTCAGCAATCCCATTACCATGGGTATCAAGACTAGCAAAGCTTAATGGGTAAGGAAGGGGTAAAGTGGTGAGGTTGCAGCAGCGACTAAGCATGATATGGTGGCTAACATACGCAAATAAGAGCAAGAAGAGAAGCAACCGAACGGTCGTGAAGCTAGCAACGACCAAGAAGTGATCCTGAAACTACTTACGTTCAAACATAACACAAACGGTGTTCACTTCCCGGACTCCGCCAAAAAGAGACCATCACGGCTACACACACGGTTGATGTGTTTTAATTCGAATCTGGTGTCAAGTTCTCTACAACCGGGCATTAACAAATTCCCATCTGCCACATAACCGCGGGCATGGCTCTCGAAAGTTTAAACCCTGCAGGGGTGTCCCAACTTAGCCCATCACAAGCTCTCACGGTCAACTGAAAGTGCAACTATCCCTAGGTGGTTTTGGTAATTCATAACAACATATAGCTCATTGAGCTAGTGCTATTCCAAGACTATTATTTTAGGAAAGCTCAATGAATGGCATGGCATGGATGATGAAAGTGGATCCCTCAAAAATACTAATGACAAAGGATTGGCTCAAGCTCAAAAGCTCAAGACTCTTCATTTTACATTTTTGTGATCCAAGATCACATTGAGTCTATAGGAAAAGCCAATACCATCAAGGAGGGATGAGGTGTTGCTTAATGAGCCTCTTGCTTCATGTGCTTAGTGATATGCTCCAAAAACCCTCAACTACTTTCTTACATCCACAAATGACCTAAACCTAAAGTCAAAATCGGTCACACCGATTCTTTCTATCCGGCGCCACCGAGTTTTGATGTCATAGCCACTGCCACAAACCCTAGGCAAATCGGTCCTACCGATAGGGATCTTGGTCTCACCGAGATGGGATTGTAATCTCTCTGTTTCGCTTTGTAACATTTTGGTCTAACCGAAGTGAGCGATCGGTCCCACCGAGATTGCAATGTAAACTCTCTGTTTCCCTTTTGTAACATTTTGGTCTCACCGAAAAGAGCAAATCGGTCCCACCAAGTTTACCTGACCAATTCTCTGGAAAGCTTATTTCCAAAATCGGTCTCACCGAGTTTGTGTAATCGGTTTTACCGAGATTACGTTATGCCCTAACCCTAACCATATCGGTCTTACCGAGTTGCATGTCGGTCCCACCGAAAATCCTAACGGTCACTAGATTTGCTGAATCGGTCCGACCGAGTTTGTTGATTCGGCCCCACCGAGTTTGGTAAATTGTGTGTAACGGTTAGATTTTGTGTGGAGGCTATATATACCCCTCCACCTCCTCTTCATTCGTGGAGAGAACCATCAGAACAAACCAACACTTCCAACCTACCATTTCTGAGAGAGAACCACCTACTCATGTGTTGAGGCCAAGATATTCCATTCCTACCATATGAATCTTGATCTCTAGCCTTCCCCAAGTTGCTTTCCACTCAAATCTTCTTTCCACCAGATCCAAAACCTATGAGAGAGAGTTGAGTGTTGGGGAGACTATCATTTGAAGCACAAGAGCAAGGAGTTCATCATCAACGCATCATTTGTTACTTCTTGGAGAGTGGTGTCTCCTAGATTGGCTAGGTGTCACTTGGGAGCCTCCGACAAGATTGTGGAGTTGAACCAAGGAGTTTGTAAGGGCAAGGAGATTGCCTACTTCGTGAAGATCTACCGCTAGTGAGGCAAGTTCTTCGTGGGCGACGGCCATGGTGGGATAGACAAGGTTGCTTCTTCGTGGACCCTTCGTGGGTGGAGCCCTCCGTGGACTCGCGCAACCGTTACCCTTCATGGGTTGAAGTCTCCATCAACGTGGATGTATGATAGCACCACCTATCGGAACCACGCGAAAAACATCCGTGTCTCCAATTGCGTTTGAATCCTCCAAACCCTTCCCTTTACTTTCTTGCAAGTTGCATGCTTTAATTTCCGCTGCTCATATACTCTTTGCATGCTTGCTTGAATTGTTTGATGATTGCTTGACTTGTCCTAAGATAGCTAAAATCTGCCAAACTCTAAAATTGGGAAAAGGATAAGTTTTTAATTGGTCAAGTAGTCTAATCATCCCCCCCTCTAGACATACTTCAAGGTCCTACAAGTGGTATCAGAGCTTTGGTCTCCATTTGCTTTGATTTCCATAGCTTTTGATGGTCACAGCCTTGGTTTCACAACCTAGGAGAGTATGGCGTCTAGTGAGGGAAATTATCACCGTAGAGGTCCTTACTTTGATGGTACTAATTTTGCTAGCTGGAAGCATGAGATAAAAATGCATATTCTCGGACATAACCCCACCGTTTGGGCAATTATTTGTATTGGCTTGCAAGGTGAATTCTTTGATGGGAGAGAGCCGAACCGTGAAGCTAATGCGGAAGAATTGAAGATGCTGCAATACAACGCTCAAGCTTGTGATATCATCTTCAATGGATTGTGCCCCGAAGAATTCAACAAAATCAGCCGTCTTGAGAATGCAAAGGAAATTTGGGATACCTTGATTGATATGCATGAAGGTACCGACTCCGTCAAGGAATCCAAGTTGGATGTGCTCCAAAGTCAACTTGACAAGTTCGAAATGAAGGATGGTGAAGGTGTCGTTGAAATGTACTCTAGGCTTGCACTTATCACAAATGAGATTGCCGGCTTAGGGAGTGAAGAGATGACCGACAGATTCATCATCAAGAAGATCCTAAGAGCATTGGATGGAAAGTATGATACCGTGTGCACATTGATCCAAATGATGCCAAATTACAAAGATCTCAAGCCAATAGAAGTCATTGGAAGAATTGTTGCTCATGAGATGTCACTCAAGGATAAAGAGGAACTTCACAACAAGTCAAGTGGTGCTTACAAAGCCTCAAGTGAAGCCCCCACATCATCAAGTGAGAAACAAAACTTCAATGAAGAATTGAGCTTAATGGTGAAAAACTTCAACAAATTCTACAAGAGTAGAAGCAAAAAAAGAAACTCTAAGTCAAGGTCATACAATGACAAAAGATCTTCTAGTCGAGAGCGAAATTGCTACAATTGTGGGAGACCCGGACACTATTCCAATGAGTGTACGGCACCCTACAAAAGAAGAGAAGATTCTCCAAAAAGAAGAAGCAAAAGAGAAGAATCACCATCAAGAGAGAGGAGGAGTAGAGATGATCGTTATGAACGAAGACCCTCACGGAGAAGCAAGGATTCGGAAAGGAAGGACAAGTCATCAAGGAGCTACACAAAACGAAGACATCAAGCTCATGTTGGTGAATGGGTATCCGGCTCCGACTCCGACAATCACTCCGAGAGAAGCTATCACTCTGACTCCGAATATACTCAAGATGAAGGTGTTGCCGGTCTAGCACTTGTGTCAACCAACTCCTACGACATATTTGACTCACCAAATGAAGGAATTGGAAAATGCTTCATGGCCAAAGATCCAAAGGTAACACATCCCAAGTATGTTGATTTAAATAGTGATGAAGATGACTTGCTTGTGGATGATGATTTACTTGTTGACAACTCTAGTGATGAATACTATGATGAAACGTCAATTAATCATGTTAATCAATATAGAACGAATGACAGTGATAAGGAGAAGATTGATCTTCTAACTAAAGAACTAAACACTCTTAAGTTAGCTCATGAAACTATCTTCGAAGATCATCGAGAACTTTTAAGAGCTCATGAGAATTTGCGCTTTGAAAAGCTAAATCTTGAACAAGAGCATGAGTTCTTAAAGGCAATCAACGATGATCTTTGTAAGAAAAGTTCTTCTTACATTGCCAAGCGTTTACTCTTATCTACTTACATGCCTCAAGTCAAGTCTAGTAACAAGTACAAGAAAGATCCTTCCTCTAGTAGTAACAATAATAATGTCAAATCCAATATTGTTGCTTCTAGTAATTCTCTTGATTCCACTAATGATTCTCTTAGCCAAGTTACACTTGAGCAAGAAAATAGCTTATTGAAGGGAATTATAGAGAAAGGTGTATACAAGAGCCTTGCCGGGAGTAAGCAATTCGAGGAAATTGTACGCAAGCAAGGAAGGCACCGGAAGAATCAAGGTGTTGGTTTTGAACGAAAGTTCAATGCCAATGGAGTTGAGTGGGAAGAAGATCAATACCCCAAGACAAAGTTTGTTCCTCAACAAGAGAAGTATGATCCTACTTCCTTCAAAGGAACACAAGCACAAGATGATCTTCCACCACAAGACCACAAGAACAAAGGCAAGGACAAGCTTCAAGAAGAGATTGATGCATTTGAAGAAGCACCTAAGGCCTCGGTCAAGTGGGTTCCCAAGACTACATCAAGTTCTACTTCATCAAGTACGACTACAACTCCAAGGATTCCCATCAAGATGATGTGGATCCCGAAGAAGAAGAACTAGAGAGTTCTTGAGGGTGACTCCGCCAACATTCTTCACTTATATCATTTTGGCAACGACAAGTGCAATCAACTTTCACATCTTGCACTAGTTCAAGGAGTCACAAACCCTCATGTTGGTAAGGCAAGGGACAAGGTAACCTAATGATTTCATGGACATCATCATGTGTGTGTGTAACTCCATGTCTATGGATATTCTTGTTTGTTCCTTGTGGGACTAACCCATGTAGGTATGTTGAAAGTGCAACTCACTCCAAAGGATTGCTCCAAATGATCTACATCAACATTGAGCATCCACATCTTCAACACCTACATGAAGTCATCATCGACAAAACCCAAGGTTAGTTCATCCCTCTAAAAGGGTATCTCACATCTAGGGGGAGCTTAACTCTAAGAATTGAGTCAAAGCAACTCTAATGATGTGAACACATCAATGCATTATGTAAAAGTGGTAACCCCACTTGAGCTTAAACGATGAGTATGACCCATGATCAAATGTTTTCATTTGACTCCTAAGTCAATATACTCATATATAGATGACCTATTCATCGCCAATTGTTTGATAGATGCTAGAATTGGTTGTGCATGCTTTGCCACATATTTCATTTGCCATCTTATTGTGTGAGCATGTTGGTGCATATTTTACTCATTCAAGGACATCCACTTGTTGCTTTGATTGATTGGCTTCTTTTTCTTTTTGCCAAGTGGATGAACAAGAATACCTAAGAATCTTCTCTAGCTATCTATGATTTTCTCGTCTCAAACTCTATTCATGCTACATCACAAAACTTGATCAAGTCAGATTCGAACCACTCTGTGTGAGGAGCACTCGGAGTCCCCGATTCGTCATAGACTTAAACTTCCAAAACTTCTTTGTGATCCTCGGTCTGACCGATTCCTCCATTTCGGTCCTACCGAGATCACTAAGTCGATCTAGGTTCTCAATCTCGGTGCAACCGATTTGAACTTTTCGGTCACACCGAGTTGCTGTAACTGTACACAGTTATGCATCTCGGTGCCACAGAGTAGTTCCACTCGGTCACACCGACAGGGTTGGGCTATATATACTCACGGGCAAAAATTTGGAAATTTCTCCGAACCTCTTCGCCCGCGCAATAGCTCGCTCTGCCACCAGGCTCTCCGGATCGTCTCCTCGTCGCCAGCCGCCTCATGTCGCTGGTCTCCGATGCCGTCAACGGAGTTCACCCCCGCCGTTGCCGCCATAGCGAGTTCATCGCCAAGCTAGGGTATGGACTCGATCACAGTGTTATCCTCGTCCGATTCCTAGCACATTGTGTTCATAATAATTCTTGCCACGATTGAAACACTCCTATCCAGTCAATACAATCCTAAGGTTAGATGGGATTTGAAAATTTAGGGTTAGGTTTCCGCCGAAACCATCTCGGACCCACCGAGTTGAAAAACTCGGTCCCACTGATTTGGCTAACTCCATTGCACTAGTAACTCTCGGTCTGACCGAGAATTGCTAATCGGTGAGACCGATTTTAGGACTTTGTGAAACCCTAGCAGTCTCGGTGCCACCAAACTGTGACTCGGTCCAACCGAGTTCACCAGTTTATGTTCCAAAACTGCTTCGGTATCACCGAGTTTAAAAATCGGTTGATCCAAAATGCTTTCTGTGGAAAACTAAAACTGAATTTTTGAATCATTCTTTTGCAAAAATCTCTGCATTTTGTGATGCTCATCCACTCCATCTCATCTATAACTCTTCACAGGGTCAGCAGTCAGTGATTTGCAGCATGTCAGACCAAAGTGATAGTCAGAACAGGTCAGAAGAGCAGATGCACATGAGTAAGGGCACTAGTCTCTCTAGCACTTTCTGAAGAACAAGCAGGAGCAGTTTGGTTACTTGATAGCATCAACACTGAGGATTGAGAAGGGATTGGCCACCCTCACTCAAAATCAGGAGAGCCTGGAAAGAATCATGGAACAAAAATTCTATGATCTAGATGTCAAAGTAACTGAGATTCAGTTAGTTGTGGAGCAGCTACAGGATGACATGCAGGAGAGGAAGGGCAAGACTACCACTAATGTATTTGCCAGAGTGCCTAGAGCTCAGAGGTCAGCTGCAGTGCCTGTGACAGACACCAGAGCCACATCATCTGCACCAGCTACAGCTCCTACAGCTCCAGTGCAACCAGCTCCAGCACCAACTCCTCCAGCTCCATCCACTTCAACTGAAGCCTTCATCCAAGGAGCCATCTCTACACCACCACCTGAAGATCAAGCCTGAGAGTCGATCTAGCACTATGCATTTTCTATGAACTTTTTGGTAACTTGTTGCCAAAGGGGGAGAAAAGTGTATAGATCATAGGCTTCGAGAGAGAGAGAGTGTGTTGCTTTCGTTCTCTCTTGCTTTGGTGGTTAAACTTTGTTTGCTTTTGATTGCTTGAGATACTATGCTGTTTTTTGTGAGACATTTATGATCATGTGTTTGATCATAAGCTACACTTATGCATGTTTGATGATATTATCATATCTTATCCTTATATGATCATTCACTTTGCTTGGTGATGAGTGCATATATTCAATCTTTATCATTTTGAGCGCTCCACCAAGATGTATGTGACATGGAAGAGTAACCCATGAGCCTAATTCCTTGTGCATTTGCAGTCCAAAGCAAATCTTAAACTACGCACAAATTTAGGGGGAGCTCTTGCTTATCACATACTTCTCAAAGCGACGATGTTTTTCAATCTTATTATCATCTGTCGAAGCTTTGATCTATATGTTGTCATCAATTACCAAAAAGGGGGAGATTAAAAGTGCAACTATCCCTAGGTGGTTTTGGTAATTCATAACAACATATAGCTCATTGAGCTAATGCTATTCCAAGACTATTATTTCAGGAAAGCTCAATGAATGGCATGGCATGGATGATGAAAGTGGATCCCTCCAAATACTAATGACAAAGGATTGGCTCAAGCTCAAAAGCTCAAGACTCTTCATTTTACATTTTAGTGATCCAAGATCACATTGAGTCTATAGGAAAAGCCAATACTATCAAGGAGGGATGAGGTGTTGCCTAATGAGCCTCTTGCTTCATGTGCTTAGTGATATGCTCCCAAAACCCTCAACTACTTTCTTACATCCACAAATGACCTAAACCTAAAGTCAAAATCGGTCACACCGATTCTTTCTATCCGGCGCCACCGAGTTTTGATGTCATAGCCACTGCCACAAACCCTAGGCAAAACGGTCCTACCGATAGGTATCTCGGTCTCACCGAGATGGGATTGTAATCTCTTTGTTTCGCTTTGTAACGTTTCGGTCTAACCGAAGTGAGCGATCGGTCCCACCGAGATTGCAATGTAAACTCTCTGTTTCCCTTTTGTAACATTTTGGTTTCACCGAAAAGAGCAAATCGGTCCCACCGAGTGTACCTGACCAACTCTCTGGAAAGCTTATTACCAAAATCGGTCTCACCGAGTTTGTGTAATCGGTCTTACCGAGATTACGTTATGCCCTAACCCTAACCATATCGGTCTTACCGAGTTGCATGTCGGTCCCACCGAAAATCCTAACGGTCACTAGATTTGCTGAATCGGTCTGACCGAGTTTGTTGATTTGGTCCCACCAAGTTTGGTAAATTGTGTGTAACGGTTAGATTTTGTGTGGAGGCTATATATACCCCTCCACCTCCTCTTCATTCATGGAGAGAGCCATCAGAACAAACCTACACTCCCAACTTACCATTTCTGAGAGAGAACCACCTACTCATGTGTTGAGGCCAAGATATTCCATTCCTACCATATGAATCTTGATCTCTAGCCTTCCGCAAGTTGCTTTCCACTCAGATCTTCTTTCCACCAGATCCAAAACCTATGAGAGAGAGTTGAGTGTTGGGGAGACTATCATTTGAAGCACAAGAGCAAGGAGTTCATCATCAACGCACCATTTGTTACTTCTTGGAGAGTGGTGTCTCCTAGATTAGCTAGGTGTCACTTGGGAGCCTCCGACAAGATTGTGGAGTTGAACCAAGGAGTTTGTAAGGGCAAGGAGATCGCCTACTTCGTGAAGATCTACCGCTAGTGAGGCAAGTCCTTCGTGGGAGACGGCCATGGTGGGATAGACAAGGTTGCTTCTTCGTGGACCCTTCATGGGTGGAGCCCTCCGCTCGTGCAACCGTTACCCTTTGTGGGTTGAAGTCTCCATCAACATGGATGTACGATAGCACCACCTACCGGAACCAGGCCAAAAACATCCGTGTCTCCAATTGCGTTTGAATCCTCCAAACCCTTCCCTTTACTTTCTTGCAAGTTGCATGCTTTAATTTCTGCTGCTCATATACTCTTTGCATGCTTGCTTGAATTGTGTGATGATTGCTTGACTTGTCCTAAGATAGCTAAAGTCTGCCAAACTCTAAAATTGGGAAAAGGCTAAGTTTTTAATTGGTCAAGTAGTCTAATCACCCCCCCCCTCTAGACATATTTCAAGGTCCTACATCAACGAAGGATATTCCTTCTCCCAGGAAGACCCGATCAGTCTTGAAATCTCAGTTTACAAGACATTTCAACAATGGTAAAACAAGACCAGCAAAGCCGCCGAATGTGCCGACAAATCCCGATAGGAGCTGCACATATCTCGTTCTCAGGGCACACCGGATGAGCCAGACGTCGGGTTGGCATAGACCCTGGTTTCCCAGGGGGCACCGGACATCACTCAGTTTGGACCAGCACCCGAGGAGCACTGGCCCGGGGGGGTAAATAAGGATGACCCTCGGGCTCCGGAAACCCAAGGAAAAAAGTCTTAGGTGAGGAAAATGGTAAAACCAAGGTTGGGTCTTGCTGGAGGAGTTTTATTCAAAGCAAACTGTCAAGGGGGTCCCATAAATCACCCAACCGCGTAAGGAACACAATATCAAGGAACATAACACTGGTATGACGAAACTAGGGCGGCAAGAGTGGAACAAAACACCAGGCATAAGGCCGAGCCTTCCACCCTTTACCAAGTATATAGGTGCATTAATTAAATAAGAGTTATTGTGATATCCCAACATAATCATGTACCTCATGGAGCAATCTTCAACTTCACCTGCAACTAACAACACTATAGGAGGGGCTAATCAAAGCGGTAACATAGCCAAGCAACGGTTTGCTAGGAAGGGTGAAAAGGTTAGAGGCTGACATGGAAATTTGGGAGGCTTCAAGAGCAAATGATAGGTAGCGCAGCATAGCGATAGAACAAAGCAACTAGCATAGCAATGATAGTAGTGAGAACCAGAGTAATGGTCATCTTGCCTGAAATCCCGTAAGGAAGAAGAACGAGTCCATGAAGAAGATGAAGCCACGAAGATGAACCAAGTGTAGTCGAACGAATCCTCACGGTCGCAACGAAATAGGAACTAACGAGAAGGAGCACAACCGGAAAGAAGCAAACAACAAGGTAAACACTCAAGCATAATCATGGCATGATGCACAATCAAGTATGATGCATGTCTGGTTTAATGAGTCATGGCATGGCAAAGTGCAACAAACAATACTACAAATTAAGTGAAGCTCAATATGCAACGAGTTGCATATTGACAAAACACCGCATAACTTATTTAGTTTAATCTCGTTTAAGCTACCAAACAATATTAAATGTTGTTAAACATGGCAAGAGGTGAAGCATAATTAAACTACCTATCTAGGCAAGTTTAAATGAGGTCGGAACAATCGAACAATAATTCCAGAAAATCCTCATATGCAATATCAATTTAAAGCAAACAACAATTTTAAACATATTAAATGTTGTTATCATGATGCGGATGACATTTACAAGTTTTATGCACGTTTGTGAAAAGTTGACATGAGCATATTAAGAAGCATTTGGTCACCATGGCGGAATGAAAGGGGTGCCACGACAACGACAATGGAAATGGTGCCACGGCAACATTCTGATGATCCGACAACTCGTAGAGATGTCGGTGCAAAAGAAAGTGTGGATGAGCGTAACATGCTAGAGATGGTGGGGTGATCCTGGCAACCGGGTGTCCCACGTGTCGGTAGCATGGCAAACGAGGAGGAAAGTGCAATGACAACTTAGACACGGTGTAGACATGAGCATCTGAAACAACACACATGCATTCGTTCTCAGGCGGACGTCTCGGGGTTATGCCTTCGAAGCATGCATTTCCGGAGCGGATCAGGTTCGATGGTAGTGGAAGTAGTGGTTCACGGATGTCGTGGAAGTAGTCGTTCACGACAACGGTAGAGGTACTCGCGATCTTGGTGACGGTAGTGGTACATCTCGTAGTGGAACTTGGTGCATCCACGGTATTCGGGCGTAGTGGTACTCATTCCGTAGACAAACTTGACGGAACATGGTTGTCGTGGTACTTAACGAATCGAGGGGTGCACCGGGCCTTGGCATGCAGAAGGCACTTGGAACAGAGAAGCCATCGGGCTACTGTTCGTTCAAAACGAGCTGAGGTTAAAGCAGCAGCGGCACTGCTCCTGAGGCTTGGTGGATGGCCTGCGGTGGAGGTCAACTCCGACAGGGACAGCCACTGGAGTCAGTTCTGGCCGGGAACGGGCAAGGGCAGCGGAGGCCAGCCGGATCTGGACAGGGTTGAAGACGAACAACGACGACGCAACACTCTAGGAGGCAGCAGGGCGCGGGGACGGCAGGGGCTTGGTCGCGGGGCCTCGTCCATGGCGGCCCTGACCTCCGGAGCACAACGGGGCGGCGAGGAGGGGTTTCTTCGGCAAGCAGTGGGATGGAGCGGGCGGCGATGGCGGTTGAGGACACTGGTGGTGCAGCGTGAGGAAGGAGAGGCCGGAGCGATGAAGAGACGAAGGACGGCGAGGAAGAGGGAGCTCCTCTCCCTGGCACGAGGAGGGAGATGAGGGGAAGGGGCGCGGAGGAGGAGAGGATGGGGCAAGGGCGCCGATCCTCTGTGCGTGCGTGTCTCCAGGCAGTTGAGGTCGAACGGAGGAAGGAGGAGGTGCAGGCGCTGATGAGGCTAGGGGGCGCCGGGCCACGGCGGCGGTAGATCGGGACAGAGAGCAAGAGAGGTGGGGGCTCGAGCGTGGGGTGAGGGGATCGGGCGCTGGCGGCGCTGGAGGAAGGATGAAGGGGGGAGGTTCGATCAGGAGAGGGTTAGGGTTATAGACGCGGCTGGGCCTAGGTGGGCCTAGGGAGGCCGGCGGAGGATCCTTGGGCCATGTGGGTGGAGCTGGAGAAAAATCCAGGTTCTCTCTCTCTCTCCCTACTCCTTTATTTCCTGAAAATAGAAAATAAATCAACGAAGAAAAGGAGAAGAAAGGAAGGTAGAGACAGAATTTGGGCATGGGATTATTTTGCAAGTGTGTCAAAGGTAATTCCACATCAATGGAATATTTTATAGTAGCTCCCTAAATATTGGGAGGATATGTTATAAAGAGAAATCACCATGTGAATTCCCTTGATTTAAATAGATCAACGATCTGTGCAATTTATTTAGCTGAGTTTTAAAAAGGGTTGCATGAAGACATGATGCAATGCACATGATGCTATGACGAAATGCAACAAACAAAACAAATCACACAACAAAACTCGGAATAGCTGGAAGTCTTCTGGAGCGTCGGTCTCGGGGAGTCACAGTGTAATACCCTACTCTAGTGTGTGTGGTGGTGGATTGCCTCTGGGGCTGATGATGAACAGTACAGAGGAAGAACAGCCTCGCGAGGGGTGTTCTTGAGCTGGTGCGGTGTTCTACTTGGGTGGATTAAGTCTCTGTTGGCTTGGTGAGAACTCGATCCCTCTCTACGGTGGTGCCTATCTCTATTTATAGAGACCCTGGTCCTCTTCCCAAATATTGAGCGAGAAGGGAGCCAACAACGGCCATTTTAAAGGGGAACAACTAGTACAAGCTATCCTAACTAAAGTTGGTCTTCGACTGCCAAAGGCACTGGCGATGACCCCGTCTTCGGCTCCACCATGACATCCGTCCTACCGCTCTGCTAGTCTTGGTCTCGTTGCACCGATATGGTAACCTTTGCTTGATGCCTCGGTACTCCGCGCCTGCACTTGCCCCCTTTGCACCAAAGAGGAAACAAGGACACTGCGCAGGCTGGCGCCCGCCTAGTCTCGATCGTCATGGCTTGCGTCACGAGCCGAGGTACCCCTGCCTTGATCTCTCTGCCTCCTCGCGAGCCTTCCTGGGGAGGCCTCCCTGAGAAGCCTTGCATCGTCCACCCCGTGAGGCTTGGCCCCTCGCGAGGGTCTTGAGCTTGGGTCGATGTAGACAGGCCGTGCTGGGCCACCCCTTGAGCCACGCCGCAGGCCGCAGGCAGGCAAGTCTGGGGACCCCCTTCCCAGAATGCCGACAGATTGTGGTCAGTTGAGGAAGTTGCAGATGCCCCTGAGGCAATTGAAAATCCAGCAGTCCGCTGACACGTTGCGAGAGGGCCCGGCATTAAGGACTTTGTGGCAGCAACTGAGGATTTTGCAGCAACTAAGGGGATTGGTGTTGCCCTCGAGGAAGTTGTCTGAGGTATCTGAACTGAGGGCTTTGCTGTTGAGGAACTTGGCCGTGAGGGCATTGAGCTTGAAGACTTTGGCTTCAAAGCTGGTTTCTTCTGCATTGCCTTCTTGGGTGCGGCTTTGCTAGCAAAGGCCTCAGCAGCAGCAGCTTGAGAGTCCTCATTGAATTTCCTCACAGCCTTAACAACCATCTTTTGAAGCTTTGCTTGGTGCTTGACACATTCCTTCAGAAATTTCTCACCATGCTTGATGCTAGTGGGATCAGCTATTTGGCCAGCTGCCAAAGGTGGTTGTCGGTGTCAAAACCGGCGGATCTCGGGTAGGGGGTCCTGAACTGTGCGTCTAGGCGGATGGTAACAGGAGACAAGGGACACGATGTTTTTACCCAGGTTCGGGCCCTCTTGATGGAGGTAAAACCCTACGTCCTGCTTGATTAATATTGATGATGTGGGTTACAAGAGTAGATCTACCACGAGATCAAGGAGGCTAAACCCTAGAAGCTAGCCTATGGTACGATTGTTGTTCGTCCTATGGACTACAGCCATCCGGTTTATATACACACCGGAGAGGGCTAGGGTTACACAGAGTCGGTTACAAAGGTAGGAGATCTACATATCCGTATCGCCAAGCTTGCCTTCCACGCCAAGGAAAGTCCCATCCGGACATGGGACGAAGTCTTCAATCTTGTATCTTCATAGTCTTGGAGTCCGGCCGATGATGATAGTTCGGCTATCCGGACACCCCCTAGTCCGGAACTCCCTCAGTAGCCCCTGAACCAGGCTTCAATGACAACGAGTCCGGCGCGCATATTGTCTTCGGCATTGCAAGGCGGGTTCCTCCTCCGAATAATTTATAGAAGATTGTGAACACCAGGATAGTGTCCGGCTCTGCAAAAAATAAATTCCACATACCACCGTAGAGAGAATAATATTACACAAGATCAATCTGCTGACGTATTCTATGGCGTGACGTCACACCACTTCCAAGCCTTTACTCGAATTGTTTTTATTGTTCCACCTCAGCGTGTTTAGCGAGGCGGTTTCCTTGGCACGTCTTGTCGAAGCAGAGATCGTGTTACCCTTATTCCGGGATTCCCATCAATACGGACGTGGGTAACCCAACTGCGCCATTGATTGCGGCGCTTGGGGGATAAGCGAGTTTTATCAGGCCGGTGGGGACGCATGTTTCCGCCTGCCATATAAGGGGATAAAGATCCAACCTTTTTACCTGCGCCTTCTTCCTCCTTGGCTTATCCATCTCTGCGAACTCGAGCTCCAGCGCCCAAGCCCGCACATCTCACCTCAACCTTCTCCAACTATGTCTGGAGCAGGAGGCAAGTGGATGGCCTCCTCCGTCACGGAGGGGCAGATCCAGAAGCTGCGCAACGCCGGATACTTGTCCAGCGATATCGCGCACCAGCTCCCCATCGAGGGAGAGCTCATACCCACCCCCAAGCCCCATGAGTGGGTAGTATTCCTTCCCCATTTCCTCCGCGGACTGGGCTTCCCGCTCCATCCCTTTGTCCGGGGGCTCATGTTCTACTACAGCCTGGATTTCCATGATCTGGCCCCGAATTTCATCCTCAACATCTCGGCGTTTATCGTCGTGTGCGAGGCCTTCCTCTACATCCATCCCCACTTCGGCTTGTGGCTCAAGACCTTCAGTGTCAAGCCGAAGGTTGTGAAGGGCAGCCAAGCGGAGTGCGGAGGCGCCATGGTGTGCAGGATGTCCCACGTTACGTGGCTGGAAGGCACTTTTGTGGAAACCATCAAGGGGTGGCAATCGGGGTGGTTCTACATCACCGAGCCGCGTGACCCCGAATGGGTAGCGGCCCCCGAATTCAGATCCGGCATCCCCACACGGCTCACCTCCTGGAAAGAGAGCGACCGGATTTGGGGCGATTCGGAGGAGCTGACAGGACTCCAAGCCTGCGTCCAAAAGCTGGTGGACAAGAAGCTCAAGCTTGTCAACGTAGTCCAAGTCATGCTCATCCGCCAGATTCTCCCGTGCCAACGACGGGGCTTCAATATGTGGGAGTTCGATCCGGCGCAGCACCAGACTTTGAATGGGCTCTTCGACACTACGTACGAAGAGGTCTGGAAGGTGCTGTTCAAGGGCGCCGAGGCTCCCACATCCACTACCGAAGATCGCGGATTCAGCTTGGAGCGTCCAGCTGATGAAGTAAGTTATTCTGTCCTTTAAGGGACGCTTGTTTTCCATAGTTTGACTCTATGCGGGATCTAAACTCCCTTTCCTTTGACAGGACTGGCTGAAGAAGGCCGCACAGGCTATCTGTCCGGCCCCATTGCCAGAGGACCCAGCTGACGCCCGCCTAACAGGGCTGCTGGCTCCGGCACCCCACGTGGTGCCGGAGAAGAAGGCCAAGAAGAAGGCCACGGGGACTCGGAAGAGTTCCCGTTTTCAGGTGCTATCGGATGATGAATCTGAGGCCGACTCCTCCCACCAGGGCGAGGAGGAGAAGAAGAAAGCCTCTCCCCCAGTGGGGGGAGGGAAGAAAAGGAAGGCCTCCCCGACAAGGGAGGCCGAAGGGTCCAAGAAGGGAAAAACTCTTCCCCCGGACCGTTCTGCCAACGCCAGTGATGACGACGAGGACTGGCCTCCAAGGGCCAAGCCTCTGGCGAGATCGTAAGTATCCGGACTCCCGAATAACTTCAAGGTTTTCATTTTCCGCCACATTATGTCTCTCTAATGCCACATACAACCTTGCAGTCCGCCTAAGGATGATCTCCCCACTTCGTCGAGCGGGTCCTTAGGGGCGTTGGATATGGATTCTCTTCCGACTACCTCCACCCCCCGTGATGCAGACGATGCCGAGGCGGGATCCCAGGAAGGGACCCACCAGGAGGAGAGGGCCCCGGAGGTGTCGCAGGACAACCTCCCGGACTTTGCACCGGACTCAGCCCCGGAACCCACAGTGGCTCCGGAGTCCGGCGGGCGACCCCTTCGTAAGAAGGGCAAGACTGCGACGCCGGCTGCCTCCGTCCAACCAGAGGTGCCGGATAACTTGCTGGAGGCGCTCAACGGCGCCTCCATCAAAGAGGAACACCGCACTGTTATGAGTGCGGTGATTCAGAAGGTTCAGCTCGCCAAGAGTGGGTTGACCGAAGCCTGCAGCAGCCTTCTAACAGGCTTTGAGGTAAGAATTTCAATATATGTAAAATGGTACCGCATAGACAGTATCCCCTGATGCTCGGTTCAGTGTTCGGACTGAGGATCTTTAGAAAGATAAACGCAGGAGTCATGAAAATATGTCAATATGGGATTGCAGGCTGTGCTGCTGACCTCCGCCGCACTGACTGCGGAGGTCAATACGTTGAAGGAAAACCTCGAGCGGTCCGAGAATGAGCTCGGCCGTGCCAAGAAGCAGCTCGAGGAAAAAGAAGGTGAGTAATACCTTATGGAAATTGTACCTTACAGAAAAGGATTTGGTTGCAAGAAAAATGACAAGGATAACTTGGGTATTGCAGGGGCCACTAACAAGGTGGCGACCCTGAAGGAGGCGGTGGCCGCGGCCGAACGCAATGCGGCCGTGGAGCGCACCGAGCGAGAGAGGCAGGAGGCGCGGGTGGCGGAGGTACAGCAAGAGCTCCAGGATCTCGTGAAGAAACATGATAGCCTGGAGCGTGACTCAAAGACTCAAGAGTCTGAGCTTGTAACGGCTCTTGAGAGTGCCAAAGCCGCTAAGGCCGAAGCCTACAAGGCCCTCCAGGAGATCGAGGCGATAAAGAAAATAGCAGCGGGTAAGGCATTTTTCATGCAAAGTAAGCATGTGAGTGTTAATTACCTGTCGCTTACCCGAATTCGGAGCTCTCCAGGAGCGTTCGCAGATCTTCCTCGCAGCGTGTCCGATGCTGCCGCATTCTACCGGGCCGAGGAGGGGAGCTCGACAAAGAAGGTCTTTTGGTCTTAGTATGCTGAGGCCGGACATCCGGTGCCCCTTAGCGACCAGCTGAAGCAGCTGGTCGAGCTCCACAAGGCGGCCGAACAGGCCATGAAGGGCCTCATAGTTCGGCCGTGGCCTAAGGAGGCTATGCCTGGGAGCTACTTCAGCCTGGTGCGGCGGCTGGTGGATGCGTGCCCGTGGGTTGAAGTTATCAAGCACTCCGACTGTATTGAGGGTGCCCGTCGGGCCCTTGCCCGCGCAAAGGTGCACTGGGGCAAGATGGATGCCGAGAAGCTTGTGACGGACCCCCCACCAGAGGGCAAGGAGCATCACACGCCCGAGATGTATTATAAGAGTGTGTTGAAGGGCACCCGCACTATTGCGGGTGAGTGCTCCAAAGATGTAATATTTGAGTAGACTCGCATTTTGTTATCCTGTGCGCTGAAAACTTGCTTCATATGCGCTAAGCAACACTTGTTAATTTAAAATATTACCATCTGTGCGGCTGTTTATCAAATCTGAGAGATGGCAAGTCGTCGGCTTTAGCCCCCATGCCACGAGTGCTGGGGTGTTCGGGATAAACTCGAGCGCTCTTGTTCCCATTTTTGGGTCCATCTAGGAAGGCGCTCGACACAGCGAACAAGGCAACCGGACTTATAATGCTTGAACACTCTCACTTAGCCATAGAATTCTATAATTTTAAATTTCGGCGAAGCCCCTAGTCTTCGGAAGGCCGAATTTGGGGCGCTATCCATGCCTTGGTCGGACAGTATCCGGCTCCTCACTCTAAGCGGCATAAGTCTTTAAGGACTCGCAAAAAACCTCTCGAACAGCGACCGGCTCTCGCCTCATCATGACGGTCAGTTTTAGCTTTCTCCACTGAGGCGTTAACCCAGCTCAACTGGGGCGCAATCGCAGTGGTTCTCCCAGTGCTACCTTAGCCGATATAATGGAACATAAGGTACCAAAACATGGGAGTCGGGCAAACCCAACTATTGACCCAAGACATGATTCGGAGCCGATGCATATAGTGCTATAATTTCGGGGTGCCGCACTTGTGAAAGTGTTCGGACTCATCACACCATAATGCGGGGAACATAAGCCCCTGGTGTGTATTAGTCGTACCAAAGTGTACGGATGCAATATGTCGTGGATGAACATATGTATGAAAAGGAAATGCGATTATAAGCAAAAAGGTGTTGCATTGTTTTATTCAATAAGTGCTGCTACGAATGCAGAACGATATAAATAGTGCGATAAGCAAGGTATGGGACTGTTAAACATGTCCCCCTCCAGGGGTAGGCTGCAGATTGGTGTATAAAAATGCTCGTAATGGAGGCCACCTGTATGTTTGTTGTAGCCTTTATCCTCCCCTGGCTGTTGCATCGTGAGTTCGGCAGATCTGCTGCCAGACAAGGCCTCTGACAAACGGAGTCCTGTGTGTAAAAATAAAAGGTAAAAAGAAAAAAAGAAAAAAAAACGACACACTGGAGAGCCCCTGGTGCGGTTGAGCCGCAGTCTGGGTTTATCGTGGTCGTGCCCCTCTCCCCATGCTCATTGTATCTTCAGAGCGTAATGGTGTACATGAAGGATTTGCTTTAACGTTTTGCAGGAGCTGGGGTTGGGGCCGCACTGCTATGCGTGCTCGGAACATGCCAGGTGGTCTTGTTGTAAGTTACTCCGGGCGCGCTTAGCTGTGTCCGGACGCTTAAAGGCCGGACTCGAGAATTGCCTCAAGAGGCTGCATTGCACTTCTGCCGCGAGAGCCGCTGTATGCTCCTCCATGCGGAGAGAACGTTCAGTGTTTCCGTTGACCGTGATGACTCCTCGAGGGCCTGGCATCTTGAGCTTGAGGTATGCGTAGTGCGGCACCGCGTTGAACTTTGCAAACGCGGTACGTCCGAGTAAGGCATGATAGCCGCTGCGGAACGGGACTATGTCGAAGATTAACTCCTCGCTTCGGAAGTTATCCGGGGATCCGAAGACCACTTCCAGTGTAATTGAGCCTGTACAATTGGCTTCTACACCTGGTATGACGCCTTTAAAGGTCGTTTTGGTAGGTTTAATCCTTGAGGGGTCTATGCCCATTTTGTGCACTGTATCCTGGTAAAGCAGGTTCAGGCTGCTATTGCCGTCCATCAGGACTCTGGTTAGGTGAAATCCATCAACGATTGGGTCTAAGACCAGTGCGGCAAATCCGCCATGGCGGATGCTGGTGGGGTGGTCCCTTCGGTCAAAAGTGATCGGGCAGGAGGACCATGGATTGAACTTCGGGGCAACTGGCTCCATCGCGTAGACATCCCTGAGTGCACGCTTCCGCTCCCTTTTGGGTATGTGCGTTGCGTATATCATGTTCACCGTCCGCACCTGTGGGGGGAAACCCTTCTGTCCTCTATTGTTCGGCGGTTGGGTCTCGTCCTCGTCATCGCTATGCAGCCCCTTGTCATTGTTTTCGGCAATTAACTTGTCTGCCTGCTTGAATACCCAACAGTCCCTTTTGGTATGGTTAGCTGGCTTTTCGGGGGTGCCGTGTATCTGGCACAAGCGGTCGAGTATTCGGTCCAAATTGGACGGACCCGGAGTAGTTCATTTGAATGGCTTTTTCCGCTGACCGGGTTTAGAGCCTCTGAATCCGGCATTGACTGACGTATCCTCACCATTGTCGCCGTTAATGCGGCGTTTGTTTTTGTTATGACGCTGCCTGCCATTTCGGTCCTTGAAATCCGGACTGCCAGAATTTTTGCTGAGGTTGTTGCTACGTGCTAGCCAGCTGTCCTCGCCCGCGCAGAAGCGGGTCATGAGTGATGTGAGGGCTGCCATGGATTTCGGCTTTTCCTGTCCTAGGTGCCGGGCAAGCCACTCGTCGCGGATGTTATGCTTGAAGGCCGCGAGTGCCTCCGCATCCGGACAGTCGACGATTTGGTTTTTCTTGGTTAGGAACCGTGTCCAGAATTGTCTGGCCGATTCGTCTGGCTGCTGAATTATGTGGCTTAGGTCATCAGCGTCTGGTGGTCGCACATAAGTGCCCTGGAAGTTATCGAGGAATGCGGCTTCCAGGTCCTCCCAACTCCCAATTGACTCTGCTGGCAAGCTGTTGAGCCAATGCCGGGCTGGTCCTTTAAGCTTGAGGGGGAGGTATTTGTTGGCGTGAAGATCGTCACCGCGGGCCATGTGGATGTGAAGGAGATAATCTTCGATCCAAACCGCGGCGTCTGTTGTGCCATCATAAGATTCAATATTGACGGGTTTAAACCCTTCGGGGATTTGATGATCCATTACTTCATCTATGAAGCATAGTGGGTGTGCGGCGCCTCTGTACTGGGCGATATCACGACGGAGCTCAAGGGATCTTGGTCTATTTTGTTCGGCCCGGCCGGACTTACTGTGTCCGGCGCGACGGTTGTCGTCACATATCGTGGGACGCCCACGTGATCCATAGATCGATCTAGATTGTCTTGCCTTATCCTCCAATATATCTCGCAAGTCCGGAGTGTTCCCCTGTGGTCGTGTGCTTTTCGAGCGATGCCGGGGTACGGGTCTAGTGAAGGGCCTAGAGGCCTCTCTGTCCCGACCACGGGGTGGTCGGTCAGCCGTATTGTCTCCTGGTGATGCGGGTTCGTAAGCCTCCTCCTCTAATCGGGGGAGCAGCTTGCGTTTAGGGTAGCTTTTGGAGGGGCGTTCGAGCTCATGCTCTTCGGCCGCGAGGACTTCAGTCCATCTGTCGGCTAGCATATCCTGATCAGCTCTAAGTTGTTGTTGCTTTTTCTTGAGGCTGTTTGTCGTGGCCATAAGCCTACGTTTAAAATGCTCTTGTTCGACGGGATCCTCAGGCACGACGAATTCGTCATCGTCGAGGCTCGCTTCGTCTCCGGAGGGAGGTGTATAATCCTCTGCCTCTTCTTCTGCCGCTCCTTCATAAGGGCTGGCGTCTCCGTCCTCCTGCGCTGCATCTTGCTGGAGTGGGTTGTCTTCGGCACTGTCCGGTGTATTATTGTCTCCGGTGCCGGAGTCTTCATTTTTGCTGTGGCGGGATTTAGAGCGGCGCCGCTGACGCCGGCGCTTGGGCTGCTTTTTGGAGGGGTCATCCTCCTCTGTTCCTTCGCCATTCCCATCTTTTGGGATATCCACCATGTATATGTCGTATATGAGGTGGCTGTCCAGTGCCCCGTAGGCGCTGGTTCTTGGTCGTCTCTGGCATCGTCGTCCATACCGTCGATGTTCTCGGAGTCGTAGTCTAGCATGTCGGTTAAATCGTTGACAACGGCTACCAAGTGGGTGGTGGGTGGGCTTTGAATTTCTTCGTCGTCCGCGTCCCAACCGTCCTGACCGCAGTCCGGCCAGGGCTCTCCTGATAATGAGAGATATTTTAGCGAACTCAAGATGTCGCCGAAAGGTGAGTGTTGAAAGACGTCCGCTGCGGTGAACTCCATGATCGGCGCCCAATCGGATTCGATCAGGGCGGGCGCGGGAGGTTCGGAGTCCGGCGAGGAGTCCGGCACCTTGGAGTCACGAGCTTTATGAGGGACAAAGTCAGTGTTCGGCTCTATCGCCGTAGAGGTTGCAGCCCCCGAGGCGGTGTCTAGGCATCCATCCTCGATCTGCGGAGCTGGCTCCGAATTGAAGATCGGAGCGGTTTCGAGTACGGCCTCCAGGGTACTGTCCGGCGGCAGAGCTAAATCATGCCCGACGTGACAGTGCGGCACGCTCGGCTGTGGCTCTAATCCGTCGAAGATCAAGTCCCCGCGGATGTCAGCCGTGAAGTTCAAACTTCCAAATCTGACCTAACGGCCAGGGGCGTAGCTTTCGATCTGCTCTAGTTGGCCAAGCGAATTGGCCCGTAGTGCAAAGCCGCCGAATACGACGATCTATCCAGGGAGGAAGGTCTCACCCTGGACTACGTCGTTGATGATGATCGAAGAAGCCATCGAGCCTATCGATGACGACACAGAGGAACTCTCAATGAAAGCACCAATGTCGGTGTCAAAACCGGCGGATCTCGGGTAGGGGGTCCCGAACTGTGCGTCTAGGCGGATGATAACAGGAGATGAGGGACATGATGTTTTTACCCAGGTTCGGGCCCTCTTGATGGAGGTAAAACCCTACGTCCTGCTTGATTAATATTGATGATGTGGGTTACAAGAGTAGATCTACCACGAGATCAAGGAGGCTAAACCCTAGAAGCTAGCCTATGGTATGATTGTTGTTCGTCCTATGGACTACAGCCATCCGGTTTATATAGACACCGGAGAGGGCTAGGGTTACACAGAGTCGGTTACAAAGGTAGGAGATCTACATATCCGTATCGCCAAGCTTGCCTTCCACGCCAAGGAAAGTCCCATCCGGACATGGGACGAAGTCTTCAATCTTGTATCTTCATAGTCTTGGAGTCCGGCCGATGATGATAGTTCGGCTATCCGGACACCCCCTAGTCCGGAACTCCCTCAGTGGTCTTGGACATGGAGGAATAACAACAAATTTCTTCATGTATTTGGGAGTGACATAGTGGTATTCTTTCCATTCCCTATCACATCTCCTCTCAGTCCTCTGAATCCGTATTTTTCACTGATTCTTGGTCTCCTTCCCATGAGTATCTTCATGAGGAGTGCAATACTCATCATGGATATCCTCAGGAATTTCAAATGCTGTTTATCTTGGGCCTTTTTCCTTCCTTTTATACGGTCTTTTCCCATATTCCATTTTCTTCACTTGAGGATTTCGAACTTTTGAGGATTCTGAGGAAGTATGCAGTTTTTCTTTGAGGAACGCTACAAATGAGTTAAGTTGATGAGAACCTAGAGATTCATCAACAAACATTTTGTACATGTGAACAGAGTATAGGTGCGAAGAATTTGAAGAGGTCATATGCGTTCTTAGAAATTTTTCAAAAACAACCCAGTTGAGGAATTTGACCATACATGTCTTGAGGAATTTCAGTAAGCATTCTGGACTCAGGTTCCAGAGTTGTACAGATTTGAAAATCCAAACAATTGAGGAATCTTGAGGAAAATCATAGATTAGAGAAATAAATCAAGGAAAGGAAGCATTGTGGTGTTTAAGGAGTAGATTGTTGAAGAATAAACACCTTTTGAGGATTTTGTGAAAATCATAAGAACCAAAGTAGGGTAATAAAATCAGATTTTAATTACCCTTGTTGAAGAACACGACGAACTGGGAGTAAGAACAGAGAAGTTTGTCAGTCCATATCTCCCACTCCCTAACTCCACGGTGGGAGACAGCTACGGCGGTGACGGAGTGAAGATTTCCGTGTCCGGCACGAGTACGACGGTGACGAGGTCGAGGCAGTGAAGCTCTTCCTCACCGGTGACGATGGAGTTTAGCGGCGGCGCTAGGTCAGAGCTCGAGCGAGGAGAGTTGCAGTCGAGCAGAGTAAATGAGGTCAGTGGAGGGTAAGGGGTACTTATAGTCGAAGTGAAAAATTGTTCGCCCAAAGATTTTGGACGAACATGCCCCTGACCCTTGCTATCCAAATGACATGTGTCACCCAGGTACTGAGAAGTGGAGATCATGGGGGATCGTGGGTGAGTATAATATTCCGTCGTGGAAAGCGGAACGGTTTGAGCGACAACCGCCAAAATTTTGATATGAATTTTTTTAATGTTTCGTTCGCAAATTCTTCAGTTGTCAAGGACACAACAAAGACTTTGCACGGTTTCAAATAGAACGCACATGAAGAATTTGTGAATAGACTGGGTTGAGTTTAGCATAGAGGGGGGACGGGTCTGATCACATTCACTTAGAGAAAAATCAACTTGAAAAATTAGCAATAACTGAATGTTGTTGAGGACATAAAAACTGATATATATATATATATATATATATATATGTATGTATATATAGGGAAAATCCATCCTACCATCCGGTGGTAGTTACCCCATATGTCTCATATACTACCGTTTGATATTATATATATACTACTTTATAATTTTCAATATATACGTATACTATATCTAAGATATTTCAAAGCAAGTTACATGAAAAAATTACATATGAACCCATAGTTTTTGTTATATTTGTGAAATACGTACATATTTATACGTAAAAAAGAGTATACTCAAAACATGGTATATACTACCTAAAAATTAGTATATATACTACCTTATCATTGTTATATACTACATACTACACGTACATACTCTCAATTTTGACAGATACTACATACAACATACAAAACACAAGTGGTGGTAACTACCACTACTTGTAGGAAACATTTGTCCTATATATATATAGTCAATGAAGAACACCAATTGAAAAGTGTAAGAAATTGCAAACTTGAGGAATTTGAAATTTTGGAGAATTTGCTAATTGAAGAATAACTTAATTTTTAATATTTCCAACTTTGGTTGGTGGCATGACCCACCGTATAAGAATGATGATTTCAGACACCGTGTACAATTGTCGTAGGGCCCTGAGAATCAAATTCTTCATTAATTTCTTCACACTTAGAGGGTTGTTCTTCATTGATTGAAGAAAAAACGTTACTTTGTGTGCTGCACATCAAAGTCATCAATTTTGCATAAGTGTTAGGATGTGTGTCCTTTCACAGAATATTTGAAGATTCTAAGATATTTAGCTCACACCGCAACTTGCAAAATCTCTTCTCATCCAAGGGCTTTGTGAAGATATCTGCCAACTGTTCTTTAATCTTCACGTGGTCGATGAAGATATCGCCCTTCAACACATGATCTCAAAGAAAATGATGACGAATCTAGGTATGCTTAGTCTTCGAGCGTTGAACTGGGTTGTGAGCAATCTTGATGGCACTCTCGTTATCGCTGTAGAGAGGCATGTTCTTCTGATTAATGCATAGTCCTTGAGGGTTTGCTTCATCCATAGCAATTGACATAGCAAGAACCATCAGCAATGTACTCAGCTTCAGCAGTAGACAGTAATACGCAGTTCTGCTTCTTTGAGGACCAACATACCAAGGATTGTCCGAGGAAATGGCATGTGCCCGATGTTGACTTGCGATCGACCCGATCACCAGCATAGTCAGAGTGAGAATATCCAATGAGATTAAAAGCCGAGCCCTTGGGATACCATAATCCAAGTGTTGGAGTGTGAGCTAGATGTCGAAGAATATGTTTCACAGCCTTGTGGTGTGATTCCTTGGGTGTAGCTTGAAAACGGGCACGCATGCAAAAACTAAGCATAATATATGGCCCAATGCACAGAGGTACAATAAAGAGCCAATCATGGAGAGGTATACCATTTGATCAAAATCTTAACCATTCTCATCGATGTAGAGATGGCCATTTGTGGGCATAGGGATTTTCACGTCTTTGCAATCTTGCATGTCGAATTTCCTCAGTACATCCTTGAGGTATTTCTCTTGAGTATGAATATGCCATTGTGTTGTTGATGAATTTGGAGACTTAAGAAGAATTTCAATTCACCCATCATAGACCTTTGATATTCCTCATGCATCATGTATCCTAATTCATCACTGATGCATTGATGTCGTCGAGGATTTTCTCAATACGACTTCATTTTCCACGCGAGGATGAGCATGTTGACGACTTTGATTGGGCTGAGCATTTTCTTCAGCGCCATTTTCTTCAGATGCACCAGTGTGATTTTCTTCATTGTCAGGAATAACTTATTTAGTAGGTTCTTCAGTGGGTATGACATCCTCAGTGGCCTTGATCTTAATGGATTCCCCAGGAGGCATTTCGTCTAGCACAAGAGGTAGGTGCTCTCTTTGCGATCCATTAGTCTCATCGAATCGGACATCTACAGTTTCAACGACCTTGTTGTGATAGGTGTTGAAGACTCTCTAGGTGTGCGAGTCCTTTTCGTAACCAACCATAAAACCTTCATGTGCTTTCGGTGCAAATTTAGAGTTGTGATGAGGATCTCTAATCCAACATTTAGCACCAAGGACTTTGAAATAACTCACATTGGGTTTCTTGTCAGTGAGGAGCTCATATTAAGTTTTCTTGAAGAATTTGTGAAGATATACCCTGTTGATGATGTGGCACGCAGTATCAATAGCCTCAGGCTAGAAGGGGCGAGGCATCTTGTATTCATCAACCATGGTGCAAGACATCTCAATAAGAGTCATGTTGTTGCACTCCATGACGCCATTCTCCTGAGGAGTCTATGGGGCAGATAACTCGTAAGTAATACAAAGTTCATCAAGATAGTCATCAAGACCAGTGTTCTTGAACTCGGTCCCATTGTCACTCCTGATATGCTTGATCTTCACACCAAAATTCGTCGAGGCCCTTGCGGAAAATTGTTTGAAGACTTCCTGCACTTCAGTTTTGTACATAATGATCTGCACCCAGGTGTAACGAGAATAATCCTCAACAATAACGAAGCTATATAATGATGCTGCATTTGTTGGTGTGGCATAATGATAGGTCTCCAACGTATCTATAATTTATGAAGTATTCATCCCATGTTTACAAAAAAATTGTATGGTTTTGGTATGATTTGATTAGAACTAACACGAACTGACGTTGTTTTCAGTAGAACTACCGTGGTGTCTTTTTTTGTGCAGAAATAAAAGTTCTCGGAGTGGGCTGGAAATTTATGATGTTTTTTATGGACCAAAAGAGAACCCCAAAGCACAAGAGTTGGACTAGAAGCTTCACGAGGAAGCGGCAAGGGTGGAGGGCGCGCCAAAAATTCCTATAAATACAAAAAAACCCAAAAGAAACCTAGATCGAGAGTTTCACGGATGTAAGCCTCTAAGTTCACGAAAAACCAATCGGGACCCTTCCGGCACCCCGCTGGAGGGGGAAATCATCACCGCAGGCCATCTTCATCATCCCGACGGTCTCCATGACAAGGAGGGAGTAGTTCACCCTCGGGGCTGAGGGTATGTACCAATAGCTATGTGTTTGATCTCTCTCTCTCGTGTTCTTGATTTAGGACAATCTCGATGTACTGCGAGCTTTCTTACTATAGTTGGATCTTATGGTGTTCTTCCCTCTCTACCTTGTGATGAATTGAATCTTTTCCTTTGAGGTTTCGTTATGTCGGATTGAATCTTTGGATGTGAGAGCACTTGATGTATGTCTTGCGATGGGATATCCGTGGTGACAATGGGATGTTCTATTGATCCACTTTATGTATGTTTTGGTTATCAACTTGCGGATTCCCATGGTGACATTGGGGTAATCTATGCATAGGGGTTGGTACGTGTTTCATATTCCTTTCTCCGATAGAAATCTTTGGATACTCTTGAAGTTATTTGTGTTGGATTGAATATTATGAATCTGAGATTGTGTGATGCATATCTATAATTGACCCACGGATACTTGTGGTGACATTGGTGTATCTAGGTGACATTAGGGTTTGATTGATGTGTGTCATGTGGTGTTATTTTAGATTGAACTCTAGGGCTGTTTGTGACACTTATAGGAATAGCCCAATAGATCGAACAGAAAGAATAATTTTGAGGTGGTTTCGTACCCTACAAGCAATTTCATCTTATGTTATCCGTGATAGGAACTTTGGAGTGATACTTTGTTGTATGTTGAGGGATTTTTATATGATCCAATTATGTTATCATTGTTGAGATAACTTGCAGTAGTGAAAGTATGAACCCTAGGCCTTGTTTTCAAGCATTGCAATCCCATTTTTACTCACTTTTATCACTTGTTACCTTGCTGTTTTTATTTATTCAGATTATAAAAATATATTTATACCATCCATATTACACTTGTATCACCATCTCTTTGTCGAACTAGTGCACCTATACAATTTGCCATTGTATTGGGTGTGTTGGGGACACAAGAGACTCTTTGTTATTCGGTTGCAGGGTTGTTTGAGAGAGACCATATTCATCCTACGCCTCCCACGGATTGATAAACCTTAGGCCATCCACTTGAGGGGAATTTGCTACTGTCCTACAAAACTCTGCGCTTGGAGGCCCAACACGAGTCTACAAGAAGGAGGTTGCGTAGTAGACATCAAGCTCTTGTTTGGCGTCGTTGCCCGGGAGGTGAGTGATTAAAGGTATATCTTTAGATCTTGCAATTTAATATTTTAGTTTATTCTTTTATCACTAGTTTAGTTTTTAAAAGAAAACTACAAAAAAATGGAATCGAGGTTGCCTCATATGCTTCATCTTTATCATGTCTTCCTTCAAAATGATGGATCGGAAATTGTGCGGAAGTGTTAGAAGAAGAAGTCAATAAAATGTTTGGCATAAAAACTATGAATGATGAGCATGATTGCAATGTTGTTAGTGTGAATTCTTTGAGTATCCATGATGCTAATGATATGCAAAGCTACAAGCTCGGGGATGCTATGTTTGATGAGGATGATATTTAGTCCCCCAAGTTTGGATGAGCAAATTTATTTTGATGATAGCATGCCTCCTATTTATGATGATTATATTGATGAATTTAGGTTTGAAAGAGTGTCAAATCTAGGTAATGATCCCACTATTTTGGAGGGTGTTGAATCTTTTCACAATATTGATAAAAGTGGATTTATAGAGGTCATGACTTTATTTAGTGATGAATCCACTATATTTGAAGAGGTTTCAATTGATTTTGACAACAAAGTTGTTATCTATGATGATTATTGTGATGACATGTATGCTATAAAGAGTAATGATATCCATGAAACTTGTCATCATGATTTTAATGCTCAAAATGATTATGTTAACAAAGTATCACATGATAGTTATTTTGTTGAGTTTGCTCCCACTTCTATGAAGAAGAATATTGCTTATGTGGAGAGTAGTAAATTTTCTATGCTTGTGGATCATGAAAAGAATGCTTTATGTGATAGTTATATTGTTGAATTCATTCATGATGTTACTGAAAATTATTATGAGAGAGGAACATATGCTTTAAAGTATTGCAATAATATCAAGTTTCCTCTCTATGTGTTGAAAGTTTTGAAGTCATGCTTGTTTTGCCTTCCTATGCTAGTTGATTCTTGTTCCCATGAATTGTTTGATCACAAAATACCTATGCATAGGAAGTGGGTTAGACTTAAATGTGTTAGTCATATGCTTCATGATGCTCCCATTATGTTTCAATTCTTTACTTCTTTGTGAGCATCATTGAAATCATCATGCCTAGCTAAAAAGGCATTAAAGAAAAGCGCTTGTTGGGAGACAACCCAATATTAACCCCTACTGTTTTGGTGTGTTCACATGATTAGGCTACTGTACTAATCATGTTCTATAGCTTTTGTTTCAATAAAGTGCCAAGTAAAGCCTTTTGGATAGTGTGGATGATAGTTGACTTGATTACGTGCAAAAACAGAAACTTTTGCTGTCAGTCTAGAAATTTTGAATATTCACTGGAGCGTGCTTTTGATCTGAATTATTTACACAAGATTGATATACAAATTACCTAGGTTGTCCTAATTTGCAGAATTTTTGGAGTTACAGAAGTATACGAAGTTTCCTGATTGCTACAGACTGTTCTGTTTTAAACAGATTCTATTTTCTATGTGTTGTTTGCTTATTTTGCTGAATCTATGAGTACTATCAGAGGGTATGAACCATGGAGAAGTTGGAATACAGTAGATATAACACCAATGCGAATTTAGAATGAGTTCACAATAGTACCTAAGGGGTGATTTGCTTTCTTATACTAATGGGTCTCATAAGATTTTCTGTTGAGTTTTGTGTTGTGAAGTTTTCCAGTTTTGGGTAAAGTTTCGATGGACTATGGAATAAGGAGTGGAAGGAGCCTTAGCTTGGGGATGCCCAAGGCACCCCAAGGTAATATTCAAGGACAACCAAGCATCTAAGCTTGGGGATGCCCCGGATGGCATCCCCTCTTTTGTCTTCAATCCATCGGTAAAATTACTTGAGGCTATATTTTTATTCACCACATGATATGAGTTTTGCTTGGAGCGTCCTTTTGTTTTGTTGAGATTTTCTTGCTGCTATTTAGAGTAATGTTTTTCATCTTTTAGTTCAATAAAAAGGTCAAGTATAGCCTTTACCATGCTTATTTTACAAGTCTATATGTTGCTGTTTTGAAAACAGAAAGTTTTCTATTATTGTCTGAATTCTTCTAGAAAGTCAGAACATGATAAAATTTTGAAACTTTTACACAACAAGTAACAACAAATTTTCTACAGTGTGGTAACTTTTCAGAATTTTTGGAGTTAGGGAAGTATGATTCCTCTTGCATTCTTTACAGACTGTTTTATTTAGACAGATTGTTGTTATGTTTGCATTGTTAGCATATGTTTGCTAGTGTAATGATTCTATTTGAGGATAGGAGTATTAAATATGAAGAGGCATTTAGTATCAATATCAAATAATAATTTTAGTGATTTTCTACAGTAGATAATGATAAGGTTATTGCATTGATTTATATTAACTTATCTCACGAGTTCTTGTTGAGTTTTGTGTGGATGAAGTTTTTGAGATTTAGGGAAACCGTGATATGAGAAGACTAAGGAGACACAAAATATCAAGCTTGGGGATGCCCAAGGCATCCCTAGTTAATATTTCAAGAAGTCTCAAGCATCTAAGCTCGGGGATGCCCCGGTTGGCATCCCACCTTTCTTCTTCAACAACTATTGGTTAGTTTTGGTTGAGCCTAAGTTTTTGCTTCTTCACATGATATGTGATATCTTTGGAATGTCATTTTATTTTGTTTTGATTGTTGTTTGAATAAAATACTTAAGATCTGAAATCTTGAATGAGAGAGAGTCCTCACATGGCTATTTAACTACTTGACTGCTCATTGTTCTTCACTTATATCTTTATGGAGTAGTTTGTCATTTACTCTTGTGCTTCACTTATATCCTATGAGTAAATGGTTGAATGAATTGAATATCATAAATCTGAAATTATATATGTTTCATATGCTTATCCCATGGGGAGTAATGACTTCACATATAATAACTATAGGTGGTAAATTTATTGAAAGTTAGCAAACATAGTATTGGTCACTTGAACAATTCATGAAAGAATATTGAAGGAAGAGAGATTTCACATATAAATATACTATCTTGGACATCTTTTATGATTGTGAGCCCCATTAATTATTTTCAAACTTGAGCATATTAGTTGAAGTTGAACAAGGAAGGCAACATAATGAGTTATGCTTGGGTATATTTGTATAGAAGTTATATTGTTATGGATCCTCCAACATGTGGTGCTTGCTATTTAGAATCTTTTGCTAGCCAAAATTTCTGTACTAAGCGGGAATACTGCTTGTGCATCCAAAATCCTTGAACCGAGTTTCTTCCATGAGTGTCCACGATATCTACCTATATGTGGTATTTACCTGCCATTCCAAGTAAATTTGCATGTGCCGAACTCTAAACCTTCAAATAATAATCCATTTGGTATGCCTGAATCGCTCATGTAGCAACTAGGGGCTGTCAGTATCTTCCATGCTAGGTGGGTTATTCTCATGATGAGTGTTGATTCACTTGTCATTCACGAGAAAGTAGCTGGTAATCAGGATGCCCAGCTCCATGCTCAAAATCAAATCAAAATATAATCATCAAACAAAACTCCCCCAGGACTATTGTTGGTATGGACGGTAACCTTTTTTCGGATCAGCCGCAGAGTGTGAGTTTTGGTGGAGGGGGAGTAAAAACTTTACCATTATGTTTGGGACCTGCCTATAATGTGTCTAGCATGGAAGATAGTGAGAACTCTCGGTCGTTACATTCACAATGAAAGCATACTTCTCAAAATTATATTCATCTTTGTTTTAAAAGCTTCGAGCTCTGGCACCTCTACAAATCCCTGCTTCCCTCTACGAAGGGCCTATCTTTTTCTTTTATGCAAGAGTCAGTAGTATTCTTTCTCATTCCAACCTACTCTATAGTTGGCAAGTATCATATGTTGGGGAAAGATCTAAGAATATATGGCCATTCAAATATATTTGATCATGAATTATTATTGTTGAAAACTATCTATATGATAAATAAGTTGGGAGGCGAAACATTAAGCCCATATCTTTCTCTGTGTTCAATGGATGCTATTTGTTCTAAAAATATGCTTTGAGTGGTACCAATCATGGAATACTATATGATAGTTGAGTATGTGGGATTTGCTAAATCAGAGATCTTACATAGACCCTTCCTGAAAATAAGATGAATTGCAATTGTTTGATGACTGAGAACCTAGTTTGTTAGTTTTCAAGAAAGTTTATGATCTATTCTTTAACAAGTGAATTGCTTGCTACTTGATCATGAGAAGTTTTATGAGATGAGTTACTGTATGATGCTAGAAAAAGTGATTGAAATTATCATTCATCAAACTTGTGCACTTGCTGGCATTCACACTTCATAAATTATTTCTTTTATCATTTACCTACTCGAGGACGAGCAGGAATTAAGCTTGGGGATGCTGATACGTCTCCAACGTATCTATAATTTATTAAGTATTCATGCCATGTTTACAACAATTTTGTATGGTTTTGGTATGATTTGATTAGAACTAACTCGAACTGACATTGTTTTCAGAAGAACTACCGTGGTGTCGTTTTTTGTGCAAAAATAAAAGTTCTCGGAATGGGCTGGAAATTTACGGTGATTTTTTATGGACCAAAGAGAACCCCAAAGCACAAGAGTTGGACCAGATGCTTCACGAGGAAGCGGCGAGGGTGGAGGGCGCCCCCCTAGGGCATGCCCCCTGGTTTGCCGCTGCCTCATAGACCCCCTTGACGTGAGACCAAAGCCAAAAATTCCTATAAATACCAAAACCCTCGAAAAGAAACCTAGATTGGGAGTTCCACCGCTGCAAGCCTCTAAGTTCATGAAAAACCAATCGGGACCCGTTCTGCCACCCTGCCGAAGGGGGAACTCATCGCCGGAGGCCATCTTCATCATCTTGGCGGTCCCCATGATGAGGAGGGAGTAGTTCACCCTTGGGGGTGAGGGTATATACCAGCAGCTATGTGTTTGATCTCTCTCTCATGTTCTTGATTTGGCACGATCTTGATGTACCGCGAGCTGTGTTACTATAGTTGGATCTTATGGTGTTCTTCCCTCTCTACCTTGTGCTGTATTGAATCTTTTCCTTTGGGGTTTTGTTATGTCGGATTGAATCTTTGGATGTGAGAGCACTTGATGTATGTCTTGTGATGGGATATCCGTGGTGACAATGGGATGTTCTATTGATCCACTTGATGTATGTTTTGGTTATCAACTTGTAGATTCCCGTGGTGACATTGGGGTAATCTATGCATAGGGGTTGGTATGTGTTTTCATATTCCTTTCTCCGATAGAAATCTTGGGATACTCTTGAAGTTCTTTGTGTTGGATTGAATACTATGAATCTGAGATTGTGTGATGCATATCGTATAAGTGACCCACAGATACTTGTGGTGACATTGGAGTATCTAGGTGACATTAGGGTTTGATTGATGTGTGTCATGTGGTGTTATTTTTTTATGAACTCTAGGGCTGTTCATGACACTTATAGGAATAGCCCAATAGATCAATCAGAAAGAATAATTTTGAGGTGGTTTCGTACCCTACAAGCAATTTCATCTTATGTTCACCGCAATAGTAACTTTGGAGTGATACTTCATTGCATGTTGAGGGATTGTTATATGATCCCATTATGTTATCATTGATGAGAGAACTTGCACTAGTGAAAGTATGAACCCTAGGTCTTGTTTTCAAGCATTGCAATACCGTTTTTACTAACTTTTATCACTTGTTACCTTGCTGTTTTTATTTATTCAGATTATAAAAATATATTTCTACCATCCATATTACACTTGTATCACCATCTCTTCGTCGAACTAGTGCACCTATACAATTTGCCATTGTATTGGGTGTGTTGGGGACACAAGAGACTCTTTGTTATTTGGTTGCGGGGTTGTTTGAGAGTGTTGGAGATATGCCCTAGAGGCAATCATGTATGATGATATTTCCTATGTGTTTATGAATAAAGATAGTCCTTGGACATTATCAATGATGTGTATCAGCAAGTACGTGACTTGTTTGTGGGACTATGCATTGTATGATGACTGTCCTAAAAGATCCCTAGTCGAAAGGGCTGTGTGGACGCGTAGCTGACTAGACTAGCATATGACACGGTCGATGGCTTGGTCTCACTAGCCATGGAGCATTGGATGCTAATCGGATAATATGGACTCGGAATGATCTGGTCGGATTCGACGTAGATGAATCCGAGTTGAGATAAGGTCCGAGTCGGACAGACCCAACAACAAGACGTAGCAATATGTTATCTGTGAGTCTCTAGTGCAACATATGTTCTATGTCCTAAGACCTGAGCTGACGCATGTAATCGGGATGGTGACAGACTTGCTTTGGGCTGACCAAACACTACTCCGTGACTGGGTAGTTACAAAGGTAGTTTCGGGTTTGTCCAGTCCCATGCTGCGAGACATGGTCGAGCAAGATGGGATTTGCCCCTCCGATCAACAGAGATATACTCTGGGCCCCTCGTGTGATCCAACCAGGATAAGCATGGTCATGCGACAGGGATTATGAGATAATCCGGTTTGTGGTCAGTATCACTGGAACGAGAAAGAGGTCGGGCTACCACAAGGATGACAGACTCGCCTTGAGCCCGACAACATATATTGTGAGACAAACAAGATGGAGTTCGTAGATGGTCATCGGAGTCAGAGCCGACCTGGAAGAACGTCCATGAAGGAGCCATACTATTTCACAATATGTTTATTTGTGATTGTTATGCTTCTTTGTTTCTATGCATGTTAGAATGGTAGAATGATACCTCATGAATATCAAGAGAATTGCCATTCCCGATGTTGCACCTTCGCACGTCAAGTACGTCTAGTAGTGGGCTCATAAAATTGGGGTGCTGCTGGGTGTCCTTGAACTGAAGGGCTCGTGTCGGACACGGACATGCACTGCATCAGGTTAACTTGACAAGGCTATCAAAATGGTTTTGGGCCTTGTGGCAAAGAAGGTTGGGAGCCGAGGTATAAGATACCTTCCCGATCGACACGAGTCGTATAGAGATACGATTAGCAAGGAGTTGCTTACCAGATACGTATGTTGGCTAGCAGTGATGCTAAAGCTCACTAGTCGCATGCGCTAGTCGGATCCTAAATCGCTGAGAGTTTGCGGAGGGATGCTGACTTCAGTGGGAGTATTTCTGTTTAGGCTTGAATTATTCTACATAAACACATTGCTTAGTGATTGCATATTTTCTGTTGTAGATCAATGGCACCACCTGCTCAACCCAACTTTGCATTGAAATCAATTCTGGAAAAGGATAAACTGAATGGAACAAACTTTACCACCTGGTATAGAAATTTGAGAATTGTTCTCAAGCACGATAAAAAGGAACATGTTCTAGAGGATCCACTTCCAAAGGAACCTGCCAATAATGCTAATGCCACAACTAAGAATGCCTACCAGAAACTCATTGATGAATCAATGGAGATCAGCTGTCTAATGCTGGCTTGTATGGAGCCCGATTTGCAACAGCATTTCGAAAATGTTGAGGCTTACGATATGATCGAGAGTCTCAAGAGCATGTTTCAGACACAGGCTAGGACCGAAAGGTTCAACGTTTGGCGATCCTTGAAGGATTGTAAGCTGAAGGAAGGTGATCCACTGAGCCCACATGTGATCAAGATGATCGGATATGTGTAAGCTTTGGATCGTTTGGGCTTCCCGCTCTTGGATGAGCTGGCTACTGATGCTATTCTGGGTTCTCTTCCGCCCAGCTATGGGACGTTCTCTCGAACTATCATATGCATGGCATGGATAAGAAGCTCACTGAATTGCATGGGATGCTCAAAGTGGCAGAGTAGGATATTAAGAAACGCATGCATCAAGTGTTGATGGTGCAGAAATCGGCTAAGTTCAAGAAGAGTTGGTATAAGAAAAAGGCTAAGGCAAAGGGCACGGAGACGGTAACCTTCGCCGCTGCACCGAAGTCTGGGCCGGACTCGAAGACCGTTTGCTATCACTGTAAGGAGATCGGTCACTGGAAGAGGAACTGTAGCAAGTGGCTTGCAAAGCATGGCAAGAAGGCCAAAAATGCTTCTTCGGGCAAAGGTACACTTGTTGCATATGTTATAGACATTTACCTTGCTGACATACCTAGTAGCTCTTGGGTATTTGATACCGGATCGGTTGTTCGTATTTGCATCTCGATGCAGGGGCTGGTAAGAACTAGGCATGTTGCACAAGGGGAGATTGCATCAGGGTCGGCAACAAAGCAAGAGTTGTTGCGTTGGAGGTCGGCACGATGCAGGTCCAGCTTCCTTTCGGATTCATTATGGAATTGAATAATTGTTATTACATTCCTGCACTTAGTCGGAACATTATTTCTGCCTCATGTTTGATGAGTCAAGGTTATGAATTCAATTTAAAGGACAATGGTTGTTCGATATTTTTGAATGGTATGTTCACGGCTATGCACCCATTGTTGATGGGATATTCATTTTGAATCTGGAAAACGAACTTGTCTATAATGTGAATGTCAAGAGGCATAAACCTAATGAGATAAATCCAACATACTTCTGGCATTGCCGGCTTGGACACATTAGTCTAAAACGCATGAAGAAGCTCCATGATGATGGGCTCCTAACTTCGTCCGACTTTGGGTTGTTCGAGACATGTGAATCATGCTTGCTCAGCAAGATGACTAAATCTCCTTTCGCAAAGAGTTGTGAGAGGGCGTCCGAGCTGTTGGAGCTTATACACAGTGATATGTGTGGTCCAATGAGCACAACTGCCAGAGGTGGCTATCAGTACTTTGTGACTTTTACGGACGACTTGAGTAGATATGGATATATCTATTTGATGAGGCACAAGTTGGAGACTTTTGAAAAGTTCAAAGAGTTTCATAACAAGGTTGAGAATCAGCTCGACAAAACTATAAAACTTCTACGATCTGATCGTGGAGGTGAGTACATGAGCCAGGAGTTTGATGATCATCTGAAAAGCCGAGGTATAGTACCTCAGCTCACACCTCCAGGTATGCCACAGATAAATGGCATGTTAGAACAGAGGAATAGGACCTTATTGGACATGGTCCAGTCTATGATGAGCAAATCAGATTTACCCTTGTCATTCTGGGGATACGCTCTAGAAACTGCAGCTTTCACACTTAACAGGGTACCATCAAAATCCATAGACAAGACACCACATGAGATGTGGACCGAGAAGAGTCCCAATTTGTCTTTTCTAAAGATTTGGGGTTGTGAAGCATTTGTCAAGCGACTTATGTCAGACAATCTTACACCCAAGTTGGATAAATGCATATTCGTGGGATATCCGAGGGAAACCTTGGGATATAGCTTCTACAACCGGGAAGAGAACAAAGTGTTTGTTGCTCAGAACTGTTGGAAATATGCCCTAGAGGCAATCATGTATGATGATATTTCCTATGTGTTTATGAATAAAGATAGTCCTTGGACATTATCAATGATGTGTATCAGCAAGTACGTGACTTGTTTGTGGGACTATGCATTGTATGATGACTGTCCTAAAAGATCCCTAGTCGAAAGGGTTGTGTGGACGCGCAGTCGACTAAGACTAGCATATGACACGGTCGATGACTTGGTCTCACTAGCCATGGAGCATTAGATGTTAACCGGATAATATGGACTCAGAAGGATCTGGTCGGATTCGACGTAGTCGAATCCGAGTCGAGATGAGGTCCAAGTCGGACAGACCCAACTACGAGATGCAGCGATATGTCATCTGTGAGTATCTAGTGCAACATACGTTCTATGTCTTAAGACCTAAGCTGACACATGTACTCGGGATGGTGACAGACTTGCTTTGGGCCGACCAAACACTACTCCATGACCGGGTAGTTACAAAGGTAGTTTCGGGTTTGTCCAGTCCCATGCTGCGAGACATGGTCGAGCAAGATGGGATTTGCCCCTCCGATCAGGAGAGATATACTATGGGCCCCTCGTGTGATCCAACCAGGATAAGCATGGTCATGCGACAAGCATTATGAGATAATCTGGTTTGTGGTCGGTATCACTAGAACGAGAAAGAGGTCGGGCTACCACAAGGATGACAGACTCGCCTTGAGCCCGACAACATATACCGTGAGGCAAAGGGAACAGAAGTATGATGTACAGGTTCGCCTAACCAGCTTCATGGTCTACTTGGTGTTCGGCATGCCTTGCTAGAGGCCGCTACCAACCTTGCAGTTCGGAGTTGATCCGAACTGCGACCAAGCCGACTTGAACCTAAGGGGTCGCGCGCTTAAGGGAAGGAACCTACGAGGTCGGATCCAAGGACACTAGTCGGATGTGATTCGAGCTGTATTCGAATTGTGGACGAGTAGACATGTGGGCTTTAGGGTCCGTGCGAGGCCCAAGTGTTGAGCCCACGACGGACGCCTATATAAAGTGGAGGTGCGACACACTCATGCAGTTGATCGCTTCGGCACTGTGACTAGGGTTTGCATGTGTTGCGAATAGCCACCTCCACTCGCTACCGACTATGTGATCGGACCTAGCAATCCACTGCATGGTGTTCCTCCTGCACGCGCAGATACCGTTAGAGGCGGTGCACTTGCGCCGCTCCAGCGAACTTGTATGTGGGATCGGACGACCAGCTGTTCGAGGGATATCGGACGAGGAGGAGACAATCCATGCGAACGTGCTGCCCCAACTCTTCTTCTGCTGCACGGCACTGCGCGTCTAGTGGTAACGAACTGTGATCCATCTCCCGTAGCATGTTATTGGTTGTTCTGCGCGTAGGAAATTTTAATTTGCAGTCGATGCACCCTACCGTAGAATCCAACAGAGAGAGACCATCTTCATCCCATGCATCCCACGGATTAATAAACCTTAGGTCAGCCACTTGAGGGAAATTGCTACTGTCCTACAAAACTCTGTGCTTGGAGGCCCAACACGAGTCTACAAGAAGAAGGTTGCGTAGTAGACATCACAACATGAGTAGGGCCAAAGAGGTCCATGTGAAGCAATTCAAAAGGACGAGTGGTAGTCATGATAGTCTTCGAGGGATGCTTGGATACGGTCATCTTTCCAGCCTCACAAGCTCCACAAAGATGACCTTTGAGGAATTTGACACCCTCTATGCTGATGACGTGCTTCTTCTTCACAAGCATGTGCAAGTTCCTCATGCCAGCATGACCAAGTCGACAATGTCATAGCAAGCCTTCTGAAGCTTTTGCAAGTAGACATGTGGCAGGCTATGGTCCTGCAGAGAAATCAACAATATATAAGTCTCCTCTCCTAAAGCCTTCGAAGACTTTGGATTTGTCAGATTCCATGATACGCTACGATATTTGCCAAAGATGACAACCATATCAAGATTACAAAGCATTGAGACAGACATGAGGTTGAATCTGAGGGACTCGACAAGCATGACTTTGTCCATGTGTCGATCCTTTGAGATTGCAACCCTCCTAGATGCAATACCTTGCTTTTTTCCTTTATCAGTGTAGGTGATATGCTTAAGATGTGAGGGAGATAGAGCAGAGTACATGAGTAAGTTCTTGTCATCGGTTATGTGATTTGTACATCCACTGTCGAGGACCCACTCAATAGCTTTGAGAGATCCATCCTGCAGATGAATTAGTGCATCTTACGCACTCATATAATTCATGGTGAAGAATCTGACATCAAATTCATCTCATAGAATTTCATCAAGTAGTGCAATAGATACAATAGTATAAGGACGTGAGAAATGAATAATTCATTTCTTCATGATTAGCTTGCGTCCTTTCAAGCACTCTCAGGTCTCCAGCAAATTCTTCAGACGTTCAAGTTCGCCTGGAGACTTGACCCTGCATAAGAGATTAGTTCTCTTTCTTCATCACCCACATCTGGAGGGGTGGCAAAGAGTTCATCATTCCGTGAGCTCCATATGAGAAAGGTGGCATTAAAGCTAGTGCACTTTGTTTCACAGAAGAGGGGTTAGAGTATGCATATGAATAAGCAGAGAAATTCTTCGAGGAGTAATGAACATAATGATTTGAAGAATAATGCACATATTCATGACTCTTTAGATTTTCCCTGCGACGCAGATGCATTAGAACGATGACGGTCATATGAGGAATTTGATCCATATGCGGACTTGGATCCATACGAGGAATTTGATCCATGTGAGGACTTTGGTCCATATGAAGAATTTGATCTGGGGCTCCTATTCTTCACAGGTGGTGTCATGAGGACATTCACCTGAAGACTTTCAAGGCACCTTTTGGGAACCCAGATTTTCTTCATAGGTGGACCATTCCCGCAGTTAGTTCCAACATATCTGGCAAATGCTTCACCATTCTGATTTTTGAACAGTTTATAGTTGGAGTCTGACTCATCGGATGAACATGAAGATTCATAGGTAAAGCCAGATAAAGTAGATGGATCTATAGGAGGTCCTTTTGCAGCAACCCATGAGGTTTTGGGATACTTCTCAAGTTTCCATTAGGTTCCATTTGCATTGAGTTTCCTCTCAAAGGCAATACCCTCTTTCCTAGGGTTCCTGTTCATGATCCTCTTTTTGAGCACATCGCAAAGAGCTTGATGCCCTTTGAGGCTTTTGTACATGCATGTCACATACAATTCCTTCAACCTTGCATTTTCGTCAGTGATACTAGTGGTATCCAAGGATGAGGAATTTGTGACCACAAAAATAGTTGAAGAAGTTGCAGCAATAGAAGCATTTGAACTTTCAGGTGAAAAATTAGCAGATTCATGTTTGATGCATTTCAGACATGGTGGAACGAATTCTTCCTGAGCGGAACTGATCTATTGAGCAAGCAAAGAATCATTTTCCCTCTGAAGATCATCAAGACTCACCCTTAGTTTCTCAAGATCTTGCTTTCTTTGAATAAATTCATAAGAAAGCTTCTCATGATCGGCTAAGAGGGTTTCATGACGACCTTGAAGGTTATCACACTTAGACTAAAGTTGTTAAAGATCATCAGACAAAGCTTGAGTTTGATCCACTTCCTCACCCAACAGGTCATCGCTTTTGTCTAGCAAATTTGAACCCTTTCCAAAGCCTTGTGTTGTTTAGTGGCAATATTAGCAAGCTTGGGGTAGCTAGGTTTGAGGTTTTCATCAGATTCATCTTCACTTGATTTAGAGGAGGGATATTTGAGTACCTTGGCACCTTTTGCCATGAAGCAATAGGTGGGAGCGGAGTCATCATTACCATCGTCAGCAATGTTGGAGTCGACATTTTCCTCGCAGTTGAAGATGGACTTGCGGACGAAAGCAGTAGTGAGAGCTAGGATCGCCACACCAGAGTCTGACTCCTCAGATTCCTCCTTTTTCTCATTTTCCTCAGATTCAGCTTCAGAGTCCATTTCCTTGCTAATGAATGCCCGAGCCTTTCTAGAACGGCTCTTCTTGTGAGATGAAGACTTTGAAGATTTTGACGATGAGACTTTGAAGATTTCTTGTTTTTCTTCGAGTCATCTGAACTATCATCCTTGTACTTCTTCTTCTTTGATTCCTTCAGTCAGTGAGGACAATCAGTCATGTAATGACCAGGCTTCTTGCATTTGTCCTTTTCTTGTAATTGTGGGACGAAGAATCTGATCTCAAGTCTCACCTCTTGAAGATTTTCCAAAACAGCCACGCCTTGAGAACTTTTGGAATCTCCTCACGAGCATTGCTATCCCTGACTTAGTTCTTTGGGATCACCAAGACTAATGTCAGAGTCTTCCTCTTCAAATGAGGAAATTGCCTTGGCCTTCAGTGCACGCGATCTCCTATAGCTTGGCCTATAGAGGTCTCTCTTCTCAGCTTGTTGGAATTCATGAGTGTTCAGTATCTCAAGGATATCAACAAGATCTGGTGACTTGTAGTCTCCACGTTCTTAAATCATCAGTTCCAGTGTATCAAATGAGGAATCAAGTGATCTCAGCAATTTCTTCACCACCTTGTGGCTGGTGATGTCCGTGGCACCAAGTGCTTGAAGCTCATTGGAGATGTCAGTGAGGCGATCAAAGGTTTGATGAACATATTGGTTGTTGGGTATTCTGAAGCGGCTGAAGATATTGTGAAGAAAGTCAACACGAGAATCACGTTGGGTCGAGATTCCTTCATTGACCTTGGACATCCTATCGCAGATAAGCTTCGCAGTTTCCAAAGCACTCACTCTGCCGTACTGTCCTTTGCTCAGATGGCCACATATGGTATTCTTTGCTTGAGAGTTGAGTTGCTTGAATCTCTTCACATCAGCAGCATTCACGAATGGAGTGATGGAGGGAACGCCATTTTCCACAACGTACCAAAGATCATTGTTAATTGCCTCAAGATGCATGCGCATCTTATTCTTCCAGTAGGGTTAGTCCGTCCCATCGAAGGTAGGACGCCCAGCGAGACCTTGATCATGCCTGTAGTCAACATAACTAAAACTCTAGGTGGTTAAACCAAAATCACACAGAACAAGAGAGTACCTGCTCTGATACCAATTGAAAGTGCGTTATATCGACTAGAGGGGGTGAAAAGGTGATTTTTATAAACTCGTCACCGAGGAAATACAACTTGAGGAATTTGCTAAGTGAAGAAATACAAGCAGCGGAATAAGTATTCAGGTGCATGCATAACAAGACAGTAGCATAGTCATCATGATGAAATGAAACATACACAGAGCACAGGTGGTAGCATGTAAGCAGGATAAGCAGGTAGAAGACAAGGTGACTGAAGAAATAGGGTTGAGGAAATTGATAAAGTCTTCAGTCAAAGTCTTCAAACAGTAACAATGAATTTCATGAACAATTAGACGAGGAAATGAAAGGGTTGAGGAAATAGAACCAATAGCTCGGTGAAAACAGTGATTTCGTAGATCAGTTCCAACTGTTGTGGCAGTTGTACGTCTGGTTGGAGCGGCTTGGTATTTACACGAAAGGACACATAGTCCCAGGACCCACAGTCCTTACCGTATTCTCCTTGAGCTAAGGTCACACGGACCTCGCCCAATCACTCATGGTAAGTCTTCAAGGTGACTTCCAAACCTTCACATACTTGGTCACTCGGCGATCGACAATTCCTCTTGGATGCTCTAGACCATGACGCATAACCATCTAGAAGATGCACAGTCTTCAAAGGTAACAAGTGTTGGTTCCACACAGGAACAATCTCTTCAGTGATGCTCAATCACTTTGGGTTGTAGGTGTTGGGGTTTTGGGTTTTCCATCACTGATGATTTTCTCTCAAAGTCCTCGAAGCATGGGATGCTCTGAATGATAAGTGACAATCTATCTCTGGAGCAGCCAACCAGCTAGTGGCTGAAGGGGGTGGCTATTTATAGCCAGGGAGCAACCTGACATGATAAGACATAAATGCCCCTAATGATATGACCGTTGGATGGATAAGATATTTGGGACATCTGGCATAAAGCACAACAACGGTCGAAAATTTGAGCTCTCAAATACCCCAGGGCTATCATGTTCCTCATTGTAGGCAGTTCACACTGGCGAATTCCTAACTCCTCAGTCAAACAAATTCCTCAGAGACCAGAAGTTCTTTGTCTGTGTCACTGAAAAAATTGATTGAACTGCAAGAGACTTCCAAAGGCTTCACTCAAGGATTGGGTATGTGTAGGCTTTGAGATGAGCATCCTTGGAAATGTTTCCTTGGTATTACCTCGACCCTCTTTAACAGTACAATGTTTCCTATGACTCAAGAAATAAAATGAAACTATGAAAACAAAAGTCTTCACGCTTCATAGTCCTCGCATCAATATCAATATCTTCAAGGTCACACCAATTTCCTCATTTTCAAAGTTTTCAAGAAAACCAAAGTCTTCAGATGAAGACATGCATTTTTAGGGGTCCACTTTCATATATCAAACTCCTCCAAGACATGTAAGACATGCGTACACTCACAAACACATTAGTCCCTTAACCTATAAGTCTTCAATGCACCAAAATCACTAAGGGGCATAGATGCACTTACAGTTAGTACTTGGTTTTCAGTGTGGAAAACTGTGATGTTATCGTGTTGCCTGCACCTTCATTGTTTGATTCTTTTGTTGGGAGTGGATATAGGGTCATGCCCAAGGACATTGTTGCCTACCAGGACAACCAGGCAGCAACAGAGCAGGAGCCTCAGGAGTGGGACGCTCAGGTGCCGCCACCACAGAACTACTACATGGGACCGGATGGCTAGTATGGGTGGTGATTATCAAGCTAGGACAAAATCCTAAGCTTGGGGGGTACGTATTTCCACCGACATTATATTCATGTTCACACATTTCATTCCAGTTGTCGGTGTCCACACTCTTTCATTGTATTATCCATGCTAGATTTATTTTCTTGCCTTCATCTTGTGTGCTTGAAAAACTTTGAGAAAATCCAAAAATATTTCTTGTTTCTTTTTTTGTTTTTCTTTCTAGTTAATTTAGTTGTATTATTAAAAGAAAACCCAAAGAGGTTTCTTGATTCTTCTTTTGCTTGTCGGGAGTTTTCCCGTGTCAGTAGTTTTTCTCATTTTCTTCCTTCTTTAGTTTGCTCTTGATGACCCACAAGTATAGGGGATCAATCGTAGTCCTTTCGATAAGTAAGAGTGTTGAACCCAATGAGGATCAGAAGGAAATGACAAGTGGTTTTCAGCAAGGTATTTTCTGCAAGCACTGAAATAGTCGGCAACAAGTAGTTTTATAGCAAGATAATTTGTAATGAGCAAGTAACGGTAAAAAAGTGCAACAAGGTAGCCCAATCCTTTTGTGGCAAAGGACAGGACAAAACGGTCTCTTATGATAAGCAAAGCATTCTTGAGGGTACACAGGAATTTCACCATGTCACTTTCATCATGTTGGCTTGATTCATTTCGCTGCTTTGATAATTTGATATGTGAGTGGATCGGTGCTTAGGTGATGTTCTTACTTGAACAAACATCCTACTTATGATTAACCCCCTCGCAAGCATCCGCAACTACGAGAAAAGTATTAAGATAAAATCTAACCATGTCATTAAACTTTGGATCCAAATCGGTCCCTTACGAAGTAGCGCATAAACCAGGGTTTAAGCTTCTATCACTCTAGCAACCCATCATCTAATAACTACTCCACAATGCTTTCCCTTAGGACCTAATAAGGTGAAGTGACATGTAGTCGATGTTCACATGACACCACCAAGGGAATCACAACATACATATCATCAAAATATCAAACACATATCAAGTTCACATGATTAATTGCAACATGACTTCTCTCGTGATCTCAAGAACAAAAGTAACTACTCACAAATGATAATCATGCTCAAGATTAGAGGGGTATTAAATAGCATAATGGATTTGAACATATAATCTTCCACCAAATAAACCATATAGTAATCAACTACAAGATGTAATCAACACTACTAGTCACCCACAAGTACCAATCTAAGGTTCTGGTACAAAGATTGAACACAAGAGATGAACTAGGGTTTGAGAGGAGATAGTGTTGTTGAAGATGTTGATGGAGATGGCCCTCCCAAAGATGGGAGAGTTGTTGGTGATGACGATGACAATGATTTCCCCCTCCGGGAGGGAAGTTCCCCTGGCGGAATTGCTCTGCCGGAGGGCAAAAGTGCTCCTGCCCAAGTTTTGCCTTGAGACGGTGGTGCTTCATCCAGAATGTCCTCCTATGATTTTTTTTAGGTCAAAATGACCTATATACTAGAAGATGGGCACCGGAGGTGGGCCAAGGAGGGCATAACCCACCAGGGCACGCCTGGGCTACCTGGCGTGCCTAGGTGGGTTTTCCCACCTAGTGGGCCCCCTTTGATAGTTATTTGCTCCATTATTGTTCGTATATTCCAAAAAAAATCTCCATAAATTTTTAGCTCATTTGGAGATGTGCAGAATAGGTAACTCTGACGTAGCTTTTTTAGGTCCAGAATTCCAGCTACCAGCATTCTCCCTCTTTGTGTAAACCTTGCATACTATGAGGGAAAAGGCATTAGAATTTCTCCATAAAGCATTATTATGCATAAAAACATTGTAAATAGCAGTAGGAAACATGAAGCAAAATGGACGTATCAACTCTCTCAAACTTAGACCTCGCTTGTCCTCAAGCGAAAACCAAAATCGAAAAACATGTCCACATGCTTGGAGAGAGAGAGGTGTTGATAAAAACAAAATACGGACATAGAAGCATCATGTTTATTATTATAACAGCAAGGAACTTTAACATAAAACTTTATAAAATAATTTTTATCATATAACATCTCATGAACAAGTAACAATTCATCACAACCTTGAAGTATAAAGCATGAACCTTATTGAAACCCAACAAACTATGTTCTCAGTAAACTTTGCAACTACAATTCGTAATATTTTCAGGAAGGGTCACGTGTCGGAGCCTTTTGGCAAGTCCACATACTCAACCATCATTTAACCTTTTATGATTGCTAACACTCACAGCATACCCATGAACAAAAAGTTTCAACTAGACACATAGAAAGATAGGGCTTATAGTTTCGCCTCGCAACATATTCACCTCAGGGGTGATGTCAACAATAATAACTCATGCCCACTCATATCCAACTGGATATATCTGCCTAGACTTTCCTCACCAAATGATGCTTGTAAAAAGAGAAAATAAAAAGGAATAGGGAAGAATACTTTGACTCTTACATAAAAGTAAATGCATAAAAGTAAAAGATAGGCTCTTTGCAGAGGGAAGCAGAGGTTGCCATGCGCTTATTTCTTTGTATGCCAAATACCTTAATGCAAAAGAACATCATGTTATATTGCCCCTTGTGATGGCAACCTTTATTATGTAGTTTGTCGCTTTTATTATTTTGCCATCACAAGTTCGTACAACGCTCAATTTTCAATTACACTAAATGATCTAACACATTTAGAAGCGATTTTTATTGCCTTATTGGACTGATGACAACTTACTTGAAGGATCTTACTCAATCCATAGGTAGGTATGGTGGACTCTCAGAATAAGATTTTGGGTTAAGGGTTTTTGGATGCACAAGTATTATCTCTACTTAGTGCAGAGTTTTTGGCTAGAAAAGATATTGAGCAAGCACCACATGTTGAAGGATCTATGACAATATAATTTCTATGTCAATATGAACAAATGTAAATCATTATATTGTCTTCCTTGTCCAACGTCAACAATTTTGACACAAAATATTTAATGGGGGCTCACAATCATAAAAGATGTCCATGATAGTGTATTTGCATGTGAATCTTCTCTTCCCTTATTAATTCTTTCATGAATTGCATCATTGACCAATGCTATGTTTGTCAATCTCCAATAATTTTACCACTTATACTTTTCCTTATGTGATGTCATTACTTACCATAAGATTAGCATGTGATCTTTTTCATTTATTTTCCTTTCTATTTTTTTATTGTAACAAAAAGATAAAGAAAGCAAAACTCAGACTACTCTTTGTTATATATCTCGAACACGATTACATAGATAGATCACTAAGCAAGCACTCAAAAAGAAAGGATCGAACTAAACTTTTATTCTTAAATCATAGGATAACTAAAGATCAAACTAAACTAGATAAAGGCATAGATAGTGGTGGTGATATGATACCGGGGCACCTCCTCCAAGCTTGGCACAAGCCAAGGGGAGTGCCCATACGATGAACTCAAGTCTCCTTTGGTGCTGAAGAAGAAGGTGGTGGTGATGAGGTAGTAGGAGTGTTCTTCCTCCTTAGATTATGCTTGAGGATAGAATTTTCCTCCCTCAAGTTACCGAGCTCCTGCTCAAGCTTTAATATCTTTTTGCATAATTCTTTTTTGCTTTCCTGCAAGAGACGAAAAGGGATAAACTAGATCTTAGGTTTCTTTGCTTTATTAGGGAGACTTGACTTCTTGAATTCCACGTGCATGTCCCCAGGTTGGGGTAATGGAACTTAATCTTCATTTGAGCTTGTCTCTTCTTTCCCTCTCGGATCATAGTCTGCTTCTTCCTCCGTGGTCCAACCATAATGTTCCACATCACCGTAAACCTTGGGGTTTGAAATATAGTCAGCAACATAGCTCTCACCCTCTGAGTCTTGAGATGACATATCTACCAGAAAAATAGCAAGAAGGAAGAACAGAAGATTTCTATGCAATACGGTGGTTGATGCGTTCGGGGGGTATATAAAGATTTTTTATCATGGGAAACAAGCAAACGGGAGGAAAACATGTCAAGAAGGTGCCCAAGTTGGGCACAACCCACCTGGGCACGCCTGACTGCCAGGCGCGCCCTGGTGTCTTGTACCCACCAGGGTTGCCTTCCTAGTTGTTTCTTATTTTCCTAATTTTTGTAATATTCCAAGACTGGCAGAAAATATTTTTGCAGATTTTTTCGGAGTCCATTTACTTACCGTATCATGTACCTCCTCTTTTTCGGTTATTCTGGAGTGTTCCGGAAGGTTTTTTATGTGTTCCTTCGGTGTCATTGTTTGGATAATATTGCTTTCAACATTAATAGGCGTACTTGAGATATAATGTTTAATTCTTTGACCTTCGGTGACCCAAAGTGCATCATCCAATTTCTTAGACCAATTCTTTCAGGACTTATTAATAGTTTTTTTATAATATTCATTTTATTTCTCTATTTCTAAGTTCAACTTTACCATTAGATTGAGGATGATAGGGTGATGCAATTCTATGGTTAACATCATATTTAGCAAGCATTTTTCAGAAAGTGCCATGAATAAAGTGTGAACCACCATTAGTCATTAAATGTCCAGGGACTCCAAACCTTGGAAAAGTAACTTCTGTAAGCATTTTAATGGATGTGTTATGATCAGCACCTACTAGTTGGAATAGCTTCTACCCACTTAGTAACATAATCAATAACAACCAAAATATGTGTATACCCATTAGAGGAAGGAAAAGGTCACATATAATCAAAACCCCAAACATCAAATGGTTCAATGACAAGTGAATAATTCATAGGCATTTCTTGACGCTTACTGATATTACCAATTCGTTGGCATTCATCACAAGATAAAACAGACTTACAGGCATCCTTGAAGAGAGTAGGCCAATAAAAACCAGATTGTAATACCTTGTGAGCAGTTCTATCTCCCGCATGATGCCCTCCTTAAGCTTCGAGTGACATTTCCATAGGATTTGTTCCTGTTCATGCTCACATACACAACGTCTAATAATACCATCAACTCCTTCTTTGTGAAGATGTGGGTCATCCCAAAAGTAATGTCTTAAATCATAGAAGAATCTTTTTCTTTTGTTAGTATGTGAAACTAGGTGGTATATATTTAGCAACAATATAATTAACATAGTCAGCATACCAAGGAGTATTATGAGAAACATTTATTGCAGCTAATTGTTCATCAAGAAAGCTATCATCAATAGGTAGTGGGTCATCAAGGATATTCTCTAACCTTGACAAGTTATCAGCTATGGGGTTCTCAACTCCTTTCCTATCAGTAATATGTAAATTAAATTCTTGTAGAAAGAGAACCCAACTAATAAGTCTAGGTTTAGCATCTTTATTTTCCATAAGATATTTAATAGCAGCATGACCAGTGTGAACAATCACTTTGGAATCAACAATGTAAGATCTGAATTTGTCACAAGCAAACACAACTGCTAAAAATTCTTTTTCAGTAGTAGCATAATTTCTTTGGGCACTGCCTAGAGTTTTGCTAGCATAATGGATAACATTTAATTTCTTATCAACTCTTTGTCCTAGAACAACACCAACAGCATAATCACTAGCATCACGCATAATTTCAAAAGGCAAGTTCCAATCAGCTGGTTGAACAATAGGTGCGGAAATTAAGGCTTTCTTAAGTGCTTCAAAGGCTTCTACACAATCATCACAAAAAACAAATGGAACATCCTTTTGTAAAAGATTTGTAAGAGGCCTAGAAATTTCAGAGAAGTCTTTAATAAATATCCTTTATAAACCAGCATGACCAAGGAAACTACGAATAAGTTTAATATCTCTAGGACATGGCATTTTCTCAATTGCATCAACTTTAGCTTTATCCACCTCAATACCTTGTTCAGAAATTTTATGCCCCAAGACAATACCTTCATTAACCATAAAGTGGCACTTCTCCCAATTCAAGACAAGATTAGTTTCCTCACATCTCTACAAAACTCGATCAAGGTTGCTCAAGCAATCATCAAAAAAAGCCCCGTAAACATGAAAATCATCCATGAAAACCTCAACAATATTTTCACAAAAGTCAGAGAATATAGCAGTCATACATCTTTGAAAGGTAGCAGGTGCATTGCATAAAACAAAAGGCATGTGTCTATAAGCATAAGTTCCGAAAGGGCAAGTAAAGGTGGTTTTCTCTTGATCAGGTTGTGAAACAGGTATTTGAGAAAAAAATAGAATATCCATTAAGAAAACAAAAGTGTGTGTGCTTAGTGACGGTGACACGTACCTAGGGTAGGGTCCTAGGCCTGACCTACATGCCCTTACCAAGGACGGGACACAAGAAGCCAAGGCCTACAAAGTTAAGATAAAGATACCGATTGGAATCTTTAAGAAGTGCAATCCACTCGACAACCCATTCCACTCGGATATCCCAATTCCACTCGACCGGTGTTATTTCACTCGGGTGACAAGAAACCACTCGCAAGACAGAAGACCTAAGGTCACCTCTGAATGGCAACGGTCAAGCATTCACTCTGTAGCCATTAAAATCATTAATACTGGCATTACCAGTAACACTTAGGTTTTAACTCTCATTGAACCCTTGTGTAACTGAGGGTTATGAGGGGCCGACACAATCTATATAAGCCACCCCTCCCCTCTGGCACAAGGGTTCGCACCCCTTGTAACTTCAACACACTTCAATCGACAAAGCCTCCCGAGGCACCGAGACGTAGGGATGTTACCTTCTCCGTGAGGGGCCTGAACTCGTAAACATGTGTGTCCACAACCTCGCCGTAGCTAGGGCCTGACCTCTACTCCTACGTACCCCCTACTTCTACTGTCAGACTCACTCCCACGACAGTTGGCGCCCACCTTGGGGCAGGCGTCTTAGCGACTTCCCGTGAGGTTGCAGTTTTCCGTTCTTCATCAACATGGTTTCCGGTGGTGGTTTGCCTTTGGGCCGCGAGATCCATCTTGGAGCAATCACCTTCATCACCGATGACTTGCCTGGCTCCAGGAGGCCCCCCTTGACGTCGAGGCGCTCCCCGTCCGCGGGGCGGCGCACTTCTGCGCAAGTGCTTGCGGCATCCTTCTGCAGCAATCGTCGACCCAGTATTGGTCGGCTCCTGCTGCGTCTTCGCTCCCCGCCACTCATCGTCGCAAGCGATATGGTCGCTCGCAGGTCCAGCAGTGGGTGAAGCACGCGGTGGCCCATCAGTTGGCCACCCCTCAGATCGCGGTAATCGAGCCCGATGACTACCTATATGGCTTGTTTGACCTGGTGACTGGCCATGCAGACACTCTTTCTAAGTGTGAAAGCAACGACCCTGCTGTAGAAGTTCTGATGGTCGACTCGCATCATAGACCGCCAGGCTTTCCCCGTGGCACAGGTGGCAGCGGCGGTCATGCACGCGACAAGTATTACCCCGAGGCTCTCACGGTGGAGCAGAGGGAGGAGTTGCAGCGTAGGCAAGATTAGGCCTTTGAAGCTCTCTAGATCACCATCATTGGGGAGACCTCTGAGGCTCGGGCCTTGGAGGCTTGGCACGTTGCCACACTGGCTGAGCGCACGCGTCTGGAGAATCTTCAGCGAGCACTCGACGACCGCGCTTGCAGCCACATTCCAAGTTCCAGTCGACGGCACCAACAGTTGTTTCTGACTGAGCCGAGAGATGATTGTCAGGTATTCCATACTCCAATCTAGAATGTTGCAGCAGCTACCCGTATAGCAGAATCAATCTAGCGATGTCGTTCTGAGGCTGGTAGAGGGTTACAGTAGATACGTGCATTGCTCAAGGCGGCTGGGGAGCAAAACTCTGTTGTTTCTCAGTCGTGCAACATGATCCACAGCAGATCAGTCATAGAAGATCACTCAGCACAGAGCCCAAGGTCTCCCTTATGGCATGGAGGCTGTGGTTATCACCTGGACAGAGGGCATGGGCGGTTTGAGCCTTGATTCGACCGTGATGACCGTCGTCGAGTGCTTACACCCTCTCCGAGGGGTGGATCGTATGCGTCCCGGTGGCATGATGATAGGCGCACGCACGGTGATGAGCGGAGGGTTCTAGTCAACCCTAGAGAGCCTAGGTTTGATGCAAGATCGTTACTTGTGCAAGGTTTGGTTGACATAGGCAGAGCCAATAGAGAAGGTTTGGACAGATGTTATCCGAGTGGGAACAGAGCGATCGTCTCAGGACCCGAGTGTTTTAGCAAGGCCATCCGAGCCGCTGAAATTCTTCCCAACTGCAGATTAGCAGCAGGAGTAAGCAAGTTCACTGGCAAGTCGAAGCCAGACACTTGGTTGGAAGATTACCGAGTGGCAGTACAGATTGGTGGGGGCAATGATGAGGTAGCCATGAAGCATCAGCCCCTAATGCTTGAGGGCTCAGCCAGAGCCTGGTTGAATCAGTTGGCTCCAGGAAGTATTTTCTGTTGGGAAGATTTGGCCTGTGTTCATCAAGACATTTGAGGGAATTGCAAGCGTCCCGCTGGGCTGCCAGAGTTGCAGCATTTTGTACAAAAACAGAATGAAACTCTGAGGGATTACATCCAGCGGTGGACTGCTCTTCACCACACATCGGAGAATGTTTCTGAGCATCAGGCTGTTTGTGCCTTCAAGGAGGGCATTCGGTACAGGGAGCTCACATTGAAATCTGGTCGCTCAGGACCCTTGACTTTGAATCGGATGATGGAAATCGCCACTCAGTACACCAATGGTGAAGAATAGGACCGACTGAGAAGCGGCAAGGGGAAAACAGTCGACCCAGAGTCTGACGGTGGAAATCTCAGTCGGAAGCTGAAGCGTAAAGCTGAAGCCTCAAGTCAGGCAGAGGCTGCAGTGGTGAATACTCAAGGAAAATTCAAGGGAAAGCCCAAGGGACAATGGACAACCAAGAAGGTCAAAGATCAGTCGGGACAAGACGTCCTAGATTTACCGTGTCACATCCACACGAAGAAAGACAAAGAGGGTAATTTGATTCTACCCAAGCATACCACTCGAAAGTGCAGGCTCTTGATTCAGCAGTTCCGAGAGGGTCTGTCCAATGAGAAGGACTCTGGTAAGGAAGCAGATGAAGAGAAATATGATGGTTACCCGAAGGCCAATGCTACCTTGGTGATTTTTGCTAATGTTGAAAGCAAGAGTCGACTCAAAGTCATTAACAGAGAGGTGAACATAGTTGCTTCGGCAGCTACCACGTACCTCAAGTGGTCAAAGACTCCTATCACCTTTGATCAGTCAGATCACCCAGCTCACGTTGCTACCCCAGGGCGGCAAGCACTGGTGGTCGACCCAGTTGTTGCGGGACTGACTAAGGTCCTCATGGATGGTGGCAGTGGATTGAACATCTTGTATGCTGAGACCTTCTAGGGAATGGGCATTCCGATGTCCCAGCTCAGTGAAAGCAACATGCAATTCCATGGAGTCATCCCTAGGAAGAAGGCAAAGTCACTTGGACAGATTGCTTTATATGTGGTGTTTGGCAATTCCAAAAATTTCCACAAAGAAAAGTTGACGTTTGAAGTGGTGGATTTCCATAGTGCATATCATGCCATTCTGGGCAGCCAGCATATGCTCGTTTCATGGCTCGACCATGTTACGTGTACCTCGAGCTGAAGTTGCCAGGGCCCAACGGTGTGATCACGGTCACTGGGAACAGGCAAAGAGCAGAAGAATGTCTCCAGAAGGGGTCCCAGATTGCTGACGAACAAATGGCAGTGGTTGAAATGGAGGAATATCATAGGAAAGCTGATCCGAGTGATTTGTTGTGCTCCAAGAAGCCCACTTCTGAGTCTGCATTTCAGTCGGTAGGAGAGACCAAGCCAGTTCATATTCATCCCGATGATCCTACGGCTGCTCCAACTCACATTTCAATGACACTCGACAACAAATAGGAGGGCGCACTCATCCAATTCCTCCGTGAGAACTGGGACATCTTTGCATGGAAACCTTTAGACATGCCGGGTGTACCCAGGGGATTGACTGAGCACCATTTTTGCGTTCACTCAAAGGTCAAACCTGTCAAGGAACATCTCCATCGGTCCGCCACGGAGAAGAGGAAGGCGATTGGTGAAGAGGTGGCTCAGCTCCTGGCAGCAGAGTTCATCCGTGAGATTTACCACTCCGAGTGGCTCACCAACATCCTCATGGTTCCGAAGAAGGACAAGTCACTCCACATGTGCATCAACTTCAGGCATCTCAATCTAGCCTGCCCGAAAGATCATTTTCCGCTCCCTCGCATTGATCAGATAGTTGACTCGACTGTGGGATGTGAGCGTTTGTCTTTTATTGATGCATATTCCGAATACCATTAGATCCGTCTGTTTGGTCTAGATGAAATAAAAAGAGCTTTCATCACCCCATCCGGGTGTTTTTGCTATGTTACCATGCCTTTCGATCTAAAGAACATTGGGGCCACATTCATGCGCATGATCCAGAAGTGCCTGCTCACTCAGATCAGTCGGAATGTGGAGGCGTATATGGATGATGTTGTAGTGAAGTCACACAAGAGTTCCGACCTGCTGACTGATCTTGCCGAAACTTTCGCCAATCTAAGAAGATATGATATCAAGTTGAATCCGACCAAATGCACATTTGGAGTACCAGGAGGAAAGTTACTCGGTTTCCTTGTTTCTGAACAAGGGATAGATGCAAGTCCCGAGAAAGTTGGTGTAATTCTCCGAATGAAGAGCCTCGTGCGTGTGCATGACGTCCAGAAGCTCACAGGCTGTCTTGCTGCATTGAGTCAATTCATTTCACGAATCGGGGAGAAGGCACTGCCTCTCTACCGAATGATGAAGAAATCTGATACATTCGAGTGGAATCCTGAAGCTAAAGCAACGTTTGTGGAGCTCAAAGCCCTGCTTTCCACCCAGCCGGTGTTGGCTGCCCTGATTAGCAAAGAGCCTTTACTCTTGTATATTGCGGCCACTAGTCAGGTTGTTAGCACAGTGCTTATAGTCGAACGAGAAGAAGAGGGCAAGGCCTATAAAGTTCAGTGCCCGGTGTATTATATCTCTGAAGTCTTGACTCCATCCAAGCAAAGGTACCCGCATTATCAAAAGCTTGTCTATGGAATTTTCTTGACTGTGAAGAAAGTTGCACATTATTTCCAAGACCACTTGGTTTCAGTCGTCAGCGATGCTCCATTGTCTGAAATCATGAACAATCGATATGCAACTGGTCAAGTGGCTAAGTGGGCAATAGAACTCCCTCTGGATATCAAGTTTGAAGCAAAGAAAGCGATCAAATCTCAAGCACTCGCGGACTTCGTGGTCGAGTGGATTGAGCAGCAACAACCGACTCAAGTTCAGTCGAACACTAGTCTATGTTCTTCGATGGGTCCAAGATGTTGAATGGTTCTTGTGCTGGAGTGGTTCTGGTGTCCCCAAGAGGCGATAAGCTCAAGTATGTCCTCCAGATTCATTTTGATTCGTCCAATAATGAAGATGAATACGAAGCACTTCTCTATGGGTTGCATATGGCCATCTCACTCGGCATCCGTCGCCTGATGGTCTACAGCGATTCGGATTTAGTGATTAATCAAGTGATGAAGGAGTGGGATGTCAGAAACCCTGCCATGACTGGATACTACAACACAGTGAGAAAATTGGAGAAAAAGTTCGAGGGATTGGAGCTTCACCACATTCACCGACTCAAGAATTAAGTAGCTGATGACTTGGCAAAAATAGGTTCCAAGTGATAACCCATCCCCAGCAATGTGTTTCTTGAGCATCTCCATTCCCCGTTAGTACAAGAGGATCCTTTCATGGAAGAACCTCCCCAGGCGATAAGTCCAACCAATCCGACTGAGATTGAAGTACCGGCAGTAATTGATCTTGTTATGGAAATCTTGTTGATCACCCCCGTTAGGACAGTGCCTTACATTGCATACATACTCAGAAAGGAGATCCCTAAAGATGAAGTCGAAGTGCAACATATTGTCCGCAGATCCAAAGCCTTCACTGTAATGGATGGGCGGCTTTATAGAGAGAGTGTCATTGGCGTGGCTCAGTGATGTATTTCTCCTAAAGAGGGTCAACTGATTTTGGAAGAAATCCACTCGGGGACCTGTGGTCACCATGCATCCTCTCGGACCGTCGTGGCCAAAGCATGTCGAGCAGGATTCTACTGGCCACGGGCCAATGAGGCTGCAAAGGAGATATTGGATAAGTGCACAGGATGCCAGTTCTATGCAAACATGTCTCACAAACCATCATCTGCACTGAAAACTATTCCACTCTTCTGGCCGTTTGCCATTTGGGGCTTGGACATGATTGGCCCACTCAGGACCGGCAGAAGTGGTTTCACCCATCCCCTTGTGGCAGTCGACAAATTCACCAAATGGATTGAGGCCAAGCCTATAAAGAGTTTAGATTGAAGCACAACAATCAGTTTCATAAGGAAGTTGACGTTCCAATCCGCGGTTCCGCACAACATCATCATGGACAACGGCTCAAATTTTGACTCGGAAGAGTTCAGAGCATATTATGCCTCCCAAGGGACTCGAGTGGACTACACATCCATTGCGCACCCGCAGTCGAATGGACAAGTCGAAAGGGCAAATGGTCTGATCCTCCAAGGTTTGAAGCCACGGCTCATGCGCGACCTCAAGCATGCAGCTGGGGCTTGGGTGACTGAGCTGCCATCTGTTCTATGGGGATTGAGGACAACTCCCAACCGATCCACCAACCGAACCCCTTTCTTCATGGTATACAGAGTCGAAGCTGTACTACCGAGTGACCTGCTTCATAATGCACCCCGTGTGGAACTCTATTCTGAAGCTAAGGCAGAGCAGGCATGTCAGGATGCAGTGGACCTCCTAGAAGAGGAATGGGAGATGGCTTTGACCCGATCAGCAATCTATCAACAAGATCTCCGACTATTCCACGCGAGGAATGTCAGGGGCCGAGCATTTCAGGAAGGAGACTAGGTGCTCCAAGTGGGTCAGCAGCAACCACACACGCTCGCCCCTACATGGGAAGGCCCCTTCATTGTCACCAAGGTGCTTCACAATGGGGCATACCACCTTTACAACCTAGCTCGGTAGAAAGATGAACCGCGCGCTTGGAACACTGATCTTCTGCGTCGTTTTTATACTTGATAGTCGGATTGTCAAGATGTAATAATAGTACTTGGTCGATTAAATTTTGCAATCTCTTAATGATTGTTTTTTGCATAAGCATACGTTAAAATCCCCTAGTGGGTGACTTAGCTACGAAATCCATTTTTGCCTAAGTTAAAAAACTACTCCGAGTGGAGAGCAATCCTCCCACTCGAGGGGTTAGCTGCGAAGTCCGTTTTCGCCTATGTTAGAAAACTACTCCGAGTGGAGAGCAATCCTCCCACTCGGGGGCTTACCTGCGAAATTAGTTTTTGCCTAAGTTAAAAAACTACTCCGAGTGGAGAGAAATCCTCCCACTCGGGGGCTTAGCTGTAAAATTTGTGTTCGCATAAGTTAAAAAACTACTCCGAGTGGAGAGCAATCCTCTCACTTGAGGGCTTAGCTACGAAATATGTTTTCATCTAAGTTAAAAAAACTACTCCGAGTGGAGAGCAATCCTCCTACTCGGGGGCTTAGCTGTGAAATCCGTTTTCATATAAGTTAAAAAACTACTCCGGGTGGAGAGCAATCCTCCCACTCGGGGGCTTAGCTGCGAAATCCGTTTTCGCCTAAGTTAAAAAACTACTATGAGTGGAGAGCAATCCTCCCACTCGGGGGCTTAGCTGCAAAATCTGTTTTCGCCTAAGTTAAAAAACCACTATGAGTGGAGAGCAATCCTCCCACTCGAGGACTTAGACGCGAATCAGTTTCGCCTAAGTTAAAAAAACTACTCTAAGTGGAGAGCAATCGTCCCACTCGAGGGCTTAGCCGCAAATCAGCTTCGCCTAGGTTTAAAAAACTACTCCAAGTGGAGAGCAATCCTCCCACTCGGGGGCTTAATTGCGAAATCCGTTTTTTGCCTGGGTTAAAAAACTACTCCAAGTGGAGAGAAATCCTCCAACTCGGGGGCCTACTGGGAAATCTATTTTTGCCAAAGTTAAAAAACTACTCTGAGTGGAGAGCAATCCTGCCACTCGGGGGCTTAGCCGCGAATCAGCTTCACCTAAGTTAAAAAAAAACTACTCCGAGTGGAGAGCAATCCTCCCACTCGGGGGCTTAGCCGCGAATCAGCTTCGCCTAAGTTAAAAAAAACTACTCCGAGTGGAGAGCAATCCTCCCACTCGGGGGCTTAGCTGCGAATCAGCTTCGCCTAAGTCAAAAAATCTACTTCGAGTGGAGAGCAATCCTCCCACTCGGGGCTTAGCCGTGAAATCCAGTTTTGCCTAAGTTAAATAACTACTCCAAGTGGAGAGCAATCCTCCCACTCAGGGGCTTATTTGCGAATCAGCTTCGCCTAAGTTAAAAAACTACTCCGAGTGGAGAGCAATCCTCCCACTCGAGGGCTTAGCCGCGAATCAGCTTCGCCTAAGTTAAAAAAACTACTCTGAGTGGAGAGCAATCCTCCCACTCGAGGGCTTAGCCGCGAATTAGCTTCACCTAAGTTAAAAACTACTTCGAGTGGATAGCAATCCTCCCACTCGGGGGCTTAGCTGCGAAATCCGTTTTCGCCTAAGTTAAAAAACCACTCCGAGTGGAGAGCAATCCTCCCACTCGGGGGCTTAGCTGCGAATTAGTTTTCCCTAAGTTAAAAAAACTACTCTAAGTGGAGAGCAATCCTCCCACTCAAGGGCTTAGCCGCGAATCAGCTTCGCTTAGGTTATAAAAACTACTCTGAGTGGAGAGCAATCCTCCCACTCGGGGGCTTAGTTGCGAAATCCGTTTTTCGCCTAAGTTAAAAAACTACTCCGAGTGGAGAGCAATCCTCCAACTCAGGGGCTTAGCTGGGAAATCCGTTTTCGCCAAAGTTAAAAAACTACTCGGAGTGGAGAGAAATCCACCCACTCGGGGGGCTTAGCCGCGAATTAGCTTTGCCTAAGTTAAAAAAACTACTCCGAGTGGAGAGCAATCCTCCCACTCGGGGGCTTAGCCACGAATCAGCTTCACCTAAGTTAAAAAAGCTACTCCGAGTGGAGAGCAATCCTCCCACTAGGGGGCTTAGCTGCGAATGAGCTTCGCCTAAGTCAAAAAACTACTCCGAGTGGAGAGCAATCCTCCCACTTGGGGCTTAGCCGTGAAATCCGTTTTCCCCTAAGTTAAATAACTACTCCAACTGGAGAGCAATCCTCCCACTCGGGGGCTTAGCCGCGAATCAGCTTCACCTAAGTTAAAAAACTACTCCGGGTGGAGAGCAATCCTCCCACTCGGGGGCTTAGCCGCGAATCAGCTTCGCCTAAGTTAAAAAACTACTTCGAGTGGAGAGCAATCCTCCCACTCGAGAGCTTAGCCGCGAATTAGCTTCACCTAAGTTAAAATCTACTCCGAGTGGAGAGCAATCCTCCCACTCGAGGGGCTTAGCCGGGAAATCCGTTTTCGCCTAAGTTAAAAAATAAACTCCGAGTGGAAAGTAAAACTTTCACTCGAAGGCTTAGCTGCGAATCAGTTTCACCTAAGTTAAAAAGCATTCTGCAAATGGAAAGGCAATGATTGGATAAAACCATTAAGTTCAAATAGAAATGTCAAGTACGAAACCGCAAAAGCAAGAGTATTCGGACATCAAGCCAGAAGCAATTTAACAATTATAAAATCACTCGGCATTCCGAGGCAAATAGATCAAATGTTTGTGAGTCACTCGATTGGAGGAGGACTCGCTGGCTCGACGAAGGTGTCCAAGTCAATGTCGTCAGCAATGCGAGTGGCCGCTTCAATGAAAGTCTCCTTAAAGGATTGGAATTGAAGTTTCTTTGTGTTCGCTACTTTGAGAGCCTTCAGCTTCTCCTCCTTAGCATCCTTGCAATGGACTCTTACCAACGAGAGGGCCACGTCAGCTCCGCAGCAAGCGGATGACTTCTTCCACGCTTGCACTCGACTTGGGATATCAGTCAACCGCGTTGTCAGAGACTCGAGGTTGTTCTGAAGAGTGTCCTCTGGCCACAGCTCCTGGTCGATCTTGGGAAGCGCCACCTTTAGGTGAGCAGTATAATCTAGAACGCTGTTGAGCCGAGCCTCGAAACACAGCATGTTCATAGCAGCCTCGTCCCCAATGAGTTACTTTGTGGGATCCAAACCTGTTTCAATTTGCTCGGTCTCCCATTCAAAGTTCTTGCAGAATTCTACGCAGGAAGGAAAAAGTATGGGTTAGTAGCAATAACATTGTTTCAGTCAGCAAAGTGACAGAATTCAGTCGAACGAGGGAGGTTACCTTCAAGCATGATGTATAGCTTCTTCGCAAGATTGCCCAAGTAAGCCTCCAGGTCATCTCTCTTCCGAGTGAGTTGGTCAACCTTGTCCGTCAAGGCGACCTTCTCATCCTTCAGTTGGACAGCTTCTTTCTTCACCTCCTCAACGACAGTCTTCAGGGTCTCATTCTCCTTCTCCAACTTGTCGACTGAAGCAAGCTTCTTCTCAGCAAGTTCAGTCTTCTCCTTCGCCACCTTCTGTGCCCCCGCAAGATCAACATCTTTCTTCTCCAGCGCCTGATTCATGGTGTCTAAAGAAATATCATTCTTTAGTCATGCTTGAAGTTGACGGTTTTCATTAAGCACATCTGTTCGAGTGGAGTCACTCGGTTCAAAGGATGAAGGGAGAAGAAATCACAAATTTTACAAGCAACAGAATATTACCTCCCATAGTCTTCACCTTAGCTTGTGCATCCTTCAGGCTCTTCTTGGCATGCTCCAGGTCGAGCTGGAGTTGGATCTTCTCCTCCAAAGCATCATATTGGGTTCCAAGTTGACAAGATTTCTAGAATCAAGGAAAAGAGACTTCAGTCGGTAGAATCAAAGACCTCCTCCACTTCCGAGTGGTGAGAGTTAAATTCATATCATTCTTATGAAAAAGAAGCATTCTCAGACCTCTGCCAACTGCCCGCAGTTGACAGCGGTCTTGGGGACTACACCCAGTGGGTACACTTAGCGTGCCCCCACTAGACCTATTTACCATTCGACACGGTCCGTCCGAACCGAGTGGAAAGTCAAAAAATTCCCTCCCTCCTTGTTCTCAGACCCCCACTGACTGCCTGCAGTCGACAGCGGTCTCGGGGACTACACCCAGTGGGTGTACTCAGCATGCCCCCACTGGTTCAGTTACTCAATCGACACAGCCTGACCGCACCGAGTGGAAGATAGAAAAGCAAACACATTCTACAGACCCCCGCTGTCGGGGATATACCCCGCGGTATGACCCGGCTGGAGTTGTAAACCGGCTGGGACTTGGTAAACCGGCAGACAATGTTAAACCGGTAGACAATGTTAAACCGGCAGACAATGCTAAACCGGCAGACAATGTTAAACCGGCAGACAATGTTAAACCGACAGACATTAAGAAGCCCAGGAAGGGAAGTCAAAATAGTTTAAGTTAAAGTCCGAGTTGGACTCCACATGTAACCCGCCCCTTCAACATATATAAGGACGGGCATGGCTCCTCAAAGGGGGACAGGCAAACAACAATCTCTAGGGCTAGACACAACTAGAGGAGAGTTGGTTTACGGTGACTCCCTCGTGATGATAATGAGATCTATCCTCAAACAGCATGTAGGGTTTTTACCGGATGATGTTTCCCGGGGCCCGAAGCTGTCTAAATCTTTGTCTTGCGTGTTGCGTCTCTCGATTCCGCTCAACCCCTCTCAAGCTACCACATAGATGCGTTGGCCTCACGACTAAGTCCTCACACTGAGGACATCTGACGTGACAATTCCAAGACAGTTGGCGCCCACCGTGGGGCCTGCGCACGGTGGTGTTGAGTTCTTGGAGGGATTTCTCTCCGGAGATCGAGAAGTTCATAGTTTTCCATGGTTATCCCAAGTCTTAGAGAAGAGGTTTTTATCAGGTGAAGGAAAATACTACAACAAAGAGATCTACAACATTGACGAACGGTCAAAACAATATATTCGATCCGGACAGGTTAGGGTTTTGTAAATCGCCAAAACCAAGTCAAGTCGTCCTGACAATAGACTCGGTGAACAGCGGAAAGTGTGGTTAGCAATTGACCATGGAACCAGCTTGGAAGGGTTTACGACTGAGTCATTAAACCGGGTTTACAACCGATGAGATTTGAAGGGTATGAGGATTTGGCATGTTCTCTGTGCGTCACAGAGGAAAACCTTGATCCGCCGAGTCCGAGACTAGATAGAAATATCTTATGGTGTCAGCCTTGGGTGATTCATCAGGTTGCAGGCTGATGGACAGATGATTTCCACTACAATACTACAAATTCAAGAAAACTCTACAACGACAGGAGCCGGCAGAACCAAAAGAGCTTCATGGTTGTGACTATTTTTTATGTGAAGGAAAGGGTTGACTAGTCAAGATGGGAAAGAGGGCTAATCCCACGTAAGATCATCCAAAACTAAGTGACCGCGACTCGGAAACGGAGAAAGCAGTAAACCGGTCTCAACCCGAGCCGTGGACTCAACCCGGCCCCTCCGGCCGCCTCGGCCTCTAGTTCGCCTCTGCCTGCCTCAAGCCGCTGCAGCCGCCGGGGCCTTTGCTTCCGCCTGCCTCAAATCGCCACCTGCCACCATTGGAGGGAGGGCTCGGCCACGGCTCACCTATGCACGCCGTTAAGTCGCACCCTGCAGCCGCGCCCACCTACGCACGCGTCCGCCTGCTCTCCCTCGTCCTCGCTCGCTCTGTCCGTGTTGCCTCCTCTGTCGGGTCACTGGCCGCGCTCAACCTTGGTGCCCCTGGCCTACCACGTCTGCTCCCCGCCGCTCGACGTTGTCTACGTCCGCCACGCCGAGTCCGGCCCCGTCCACTGGTCGGATGCGGGTGAGGCCAGCAGGCAGCCGTGCCTACTCTTCCCCGCGCCCGAGCTCCTCTCTCTCACAAGGCCTGCGCCTGAGCCGTCGTCTCTACCATCCATCTATGCTGCAACCTGTACAGACCAAGACGCCGGGCGTCCCCGCTGCTGAACTGTTGCGGTCTTGCTTGACTCCGAGCCGTCCCGACCCTGTGTTGTTTCCGCCGCGGCTAACTGTGCCCTCAAGTTGCCGCCCGGGAATCGCCTTCTTGTGAACCACCGACCACTACTGTTGCCACGAGGGAGACCTGGATTGGTCAAAAACAGCCACGACCCGGATGAGCTTCGCTCCACCTCTATTTCCAACTCGGCGCTGCCGCTATGACCTCTATCTAAACCGCCGCCTGCTGTCTTTATGGTCTATACAAATCGCCACCCTGAGCAAATCGCCCCGGTCTCGCGTCTGCTGCTCCGAGCCTCCCTTGCCGATGGGCCTAAGTCGCCGCTGCAACCAATGTAGGCAAAAGCCTGGACCGTCATCAGGACCAGCGTCCGCACCATGGTTTTGCAAGCTGTCATGTCTAAACCGCCATCTGCCGACCGTCAGGTACCATTGTCACCTTGCCGGCCTCGCCTTGGTTGTTTACATGGCAGTTCGGTGGTGCCCTGAGCTGCTGGTTTGCCTCGGCCGTCGACCCGTCGGTATGCCTGTGGTACTATAATCCAGCACTGGTTCATTTGCTATCGCAATCCGGCTGCGCCGTGAACTGCCTATGTTGCCCGTCTCGACTACAGCGGGGGAGAGCCGCCTGTACACCTTCGTCTCAAAAATTGCCGGGTCAACCAGCTGCTTTCGGAATAAACAGGCGAGCAGAAAAAAGGCATCAAACAGGACTAGCACATACATGTGCAAGCAAAAATGAACTAGCACCGTGACCTCGAGCACAGGCTCACGCTAGCTCTGCCTTGAGCAGCCGCCGTCAACCGATGTCTGAACCGTTGGCTACCTTGACTCTAGAGCTATGACGTGCTTGCCTTGAGCATCTTCTACAGCTGCTACTGAGATGTACAACCAAGTTTTTTAGTTGCCGGGCTCCACCGCCGTGAGCCGCCATCACCGTCGGAAACCAGCGCGCCTCGCTCCGCTTTGACCCGTCGGCGCGTTGAGCCGGCCTTGCCTCTGCCGCGAGTCTCCACGCCTCACCTCCTGCAGCTTCTGCTACTCTGAACCGTCGTCACGGATGTGCCTGTGCAAACCACCGTTCGCCTCCGTATGACCCGCCCTGCGCCCCCCTATTGTCGGGTCAGGCCAACCCAACATGCCACGGCCGCTGTGTTGGGGCAGTTCTCCTGCAAGCCACCACCTTGCCGCGGCGCTGAAACCGGCCACGACCGCGCTTCTCCAATTCGCCGTTGTGGCGAACGCCTTGAGTTGTCGGGGGTCTCCTCACCCGCAGCCGCACTGAACCGGCGCAGTTGAACCACTCGCCTCCGTCTTCACTTCCGCTGCTGTGGACCGCAGCTCCGCGTCAAAAATGCCATCGCCGCCTTGCCGAGTCGACGCGCTCTGTCAGTTCAAACCTGTAAGCCGGTCTCTCGGTGTCTCAAACTAGCCCGCCACCGGTTTAGCATCGCATCGCCAGCCGACCGCCTTGAGCTGCTACTCACCTGCAAGTCACCCCCGTTGCCGCGTCAAATCGCCCGTAGCGGGCCTTCTGCAACTCTGCTTCCTCGGGCCGCCGGTCCTTTCCTTGCCCCGTTGAATCGCCCCACTCTAAACCGCCACCGCGCTAAACCGCCCCGCACCCACGCCGGTTCTGCTCCGGGGCCGCCTCTGCTGCAAACAGCTCTGGCCCCGCAGGTTCTTGCCTCTCGCTCCGCCAGAGAAGGAGTTCAGCTTCCCCTGCAATCGCTCTGGCTGGAAAGAAGAAAACAAAGGAAAAGTCAAGGGCCGACCCCCCCCCAAAAAAGAGGAATTATCTCCCCACGTGAAAGACCTCAAATCATGCTGGGTGCCAAAAGCATTACGATGCATTATCCAGCACCAGCGTCTCTGTACATATGATGAAAATATCATGTGCTATCTGCCTTATTTACTTTCCAGTATGTATATATATTATTCTTTGAAAACATTTACTCTCGCATTGCCTTTTATGCAGAAAAATTCTTCCATATAGAAGAGACCATTATGCTACGGGTATAAAAATCTTGTGTGCATCATCCAGCGGTCCAACCTACAAGGATATATGGGGGCCGTACTGGTATACGTCATCACTGCGGTTCTTAACAGATGGGCATTCAACTATCAACATGCTGGGGGCTGACCTATATCATAGGCAACACATGCAGTGGTCCGGTCTACATCAATTTACCCGGACAGCACTTATGTCGTTGCCCAATGGAGATGGACAAACCGCCGCACCGCGGTCCGAGTTATTCCAACAACTCTGAAGCAAGACGTGACAATTTAGCCTCTGCCTGCGCCGGATGATTCAGTGGACAGGGCACACAAATCACTGCCACTGCGGTTTATCTTCAACAACCAGCTAGGAGGAACCATTGGCCGAGTTGCTGACACGGCTCATACGGGATCATTTATAACCCGCCATAGTCACCTCAATCTTCTGTGGATTTACATCGCGTTATTAACACCGATGATATATACCTTCTGCTATGGCCAAATATGGAGAGTCTCAAGCCAACTCCTCGAGTTACCTTCGAGACTTGGGGGCTACGATGACATAACTCAGCAAATCTTGCCAGTTTCAGCAAATTTAAGAACCCCAGGACGATGGAGGGAAAGATAACCCGGTCCCGGAGGCTACTGTTATCTTGATGAAAATTTAAAGGCTGTCAGAAAATTTCCGACTTAGAAAATATATAACAGTTACAAAATCACGGCTCAATGAAGAAGTTCCGGGTCATCAGAAAGGATTCTGGTTTAAAATCCGGCTCAAGGGAAAGATGTTTCCCACAAAGCTTTGAAGCTCTCAATATCCGGTTCAAAATCCCGGTTCAAGAAGAATTTATCTCTTGCAAAAAGTTAAATGTTGCCGAAGAGGACCTGCTGCCATAATGCGCGGTTCAAACATGGGTATCCTGCCTTATTGGCTTATCATATTATTTATCATGTGGGGGTTCTGCTTACAAAGCGACATCCTATTTTGTCCACTAAACTGGCTATCATGCCACAATACAGCTTGGGAGCTTCACACCCAAGGGGCCAAAGAGAGTATTGTTGCTAAAAGCACAACTCAAACATAGGCACCCATTGAGCACAGCTCACAAAGTTACTTGGGTGCTCTTTGTGTAAAGTAACAAAGAGTTTGAAAGGACCCTTGTAATTGGGTATCGACCCACGGCTTGGAAGCCTGGTGTATTCACCTAAAACCCCGGGTTAACCTGCCTTCATCAAGTAAGCCACTCCTATCCAGGTAATCCTAGCATGACCCACCGAACGTTTGACAAGTTACTCTTATACAGACCCTGAACTTGTCAAAGTTAAAACGACGATTGGTTAGTTGGAGGCCCATCTTAAAAGGCTTTGTCAAATGGTTTAACTCAGCGGCCTGGCAGCCCATGAAAAGCCTCAAATTTGGGCCTGGCAGCCCTTGAAAAGCCTCGACTACACGGTTTTATTTGCCTTTGTCAAGATTTTTCTCTTTTGATAAATTTTATGTTGAACCGGCGTCTATTGACCCGGCATGACTATCAGTCATCAAATTAACCCGGTGTTCATTAACCCGGCTTGACTTTCAACTACAAGTTGTTAGTACATAATCACTTATAATCCGGTGTTTTTTGACCCGGCCTGGCCTTGGACTATAAGTAGCCAGTATATATTTGGATTGCGCCATTGGAATTATGAGCTTATAAATCATTGGGTATATTATTCAAATAGCCAACATGGCTGGATTTTATTGTGGTTATCAATAACCACTATTATGATCAAGGTTTTCAAAGTCGCTTTAGCACAATGGCTATCATATTATCAATGGATATGATTTTTATTCTACAATTGAAGGAATAGTCCCAGGTTGCTGCAGGCTTACAACCCGACACTTGGGAGCTACATTATTTAAGTTGAGATTACATCAAATATGCAAGTCTCATGTCGCTACAAGCACGCACCATGACACTTGGGGGCTAATGCAAAGTCATTTTTTTTGCTCATCTTATTGAAGACCCGACTCATCACGTCATAATGAGCCGGCCCTTGGAGGCTACCAATTGCTCATGTCAACAATTCAAGGTACACAAATTTTCATTTATCATTGCAGGGTCCACTGCTCAGTTGGTAAAGCACAAGGTTCTTAACCTTGTGGACATGGATTCAAGCCCCATGATGGAGGTTACATCACATGATGTTATTTTCATTGAAGTATATATCAAGTCCCAGCTCAATATTATCTTACTGAGCCGGCCCTTGGGGGCTACACTGGTTGAAGTTTTTATGAGTATAAGACAATTACAAGTCCCAGGTTGCAGCAAGCATGACAACCCGGCACTTGGGGGCTACATAATAGGGAGTATTCAGTTTTTACTAAGTGACTGGGATGAACAACATGGATTTCTTCTTAAGTGGCAGTATTTATATTGAAGCAAGTCTTAAGCCATCATTTTGTTCTGCTCAAGACTTGGGGGCTACATGTATTATATTATTGTCGAAGAACTATTTTCAAATTCTCTATTTTGAGCAAACCGGATTGACCCGGCGTCACCAATCATTACGACCCTGTGTCTACAACCCGGCGTCATCAACAATCATGAACCGGGGTTGGCAACAATCATGACCCGGAATTATCAGTTTTTATAACCCGGCGATTTTGGGAATCATAGATCGGCAAGTTCTACATCCTTAAATCGGTTGAAGATCAGATGAGTATTACAAGGGCCAATATTGTTGTTAAACATTGGGAGCTGAATCAAAGGAGTTATTCTTCACAATATATTTTCTATGAGAAACCAATGTCAGCAAGTTGATTATGAAGCTAGCCTATTAAACCGGATTTTCTAGAAGAAGGAAGTGATAAGGACTTAAGGATGATCAGAGTCAGTTTAACATGGATAAATCCAAATTAAACTGGGGGCTAATGTCGGGGATATACCCCGCGGTATGACCCGGCTGGAGTTGTAAACCGGCTGGGACTTGGTAAACCGACAGACAATGTTAAACCGGTAGAGAATGTTAAACCGGCAGACAATGCTAAACCGGCAGAGAATGTTAAACCGGCAGACGATGTTAAACCAGCAGACGTTAGGAAGCCCAGGAAGGGAAGTCAAAATAGTTTAAGTTAAAGTCTGAGTTGGACTCCACATGTAACCCGCCCCTTCAACATATATAAGGAGGGGCAGGGCTCCTCAAAGGGGGACAGGCAAACAACAATCTCTAGGGCTATACACAACTAGAGGAGAGCTGGTTTACGGTGACTCCCTCGTGATGATAATGAGATCTAGCCTCAAACAGCATGTAGGGTTTTTACCGGATGATGTTTCCCGGGGCCCGAAGCTGTCTAAATCTTTGTCTTGCATGTTGCGTCTCTCGATTCCGCTCAACCCCTCTCAAGCTACCACACAGATGCATTGGCCTCACGACTAAGTCCTCACACTAAGGACATCTGACGTGACAATTTCACGACACCCGCCGAATCATCCATTTGACACGGGTCTCGGGGACTACACCCAGTGCATGCACTCAGCATGCCCCCACTAGACTAAGCAACCCACTCAACAAGGCCTGACCAATTCGAGTGGAAGAGCTACACAGCTTACGAAGACAAAACACCTAGTGGGTGTACAGACTTAAGGCACATACCTATGATAGATGCACATTAAAGGTTCCAAAACGCTCATCTACGGACATCTTACTAATAATAAAGCGGCAGTGCTCAGATAGCATATCCAAACAGAGCAGGGATAAAGCAGCAGTTTCTAGATAGCATATCCTAACAGAGCAAGGTCCAAGGCAAGGCCAAACCAATCGAAAATCAAGTTACAATCGCACTTACTCGGACATTGGCTTGCAGCGCAGAACTGGAATCGTATGCGGCTTTGCTCGACTCATATACCACCTTCAGTCGGTCCATCATCAGGCCAACCTGGGTCATTGCTTCATTGGCGTCTCATGTCCGATCTTCTGGGACGTGGTGCAGAGTGAACTGAATCGGTGCTGAAGTCTGAGGTGCACTAGTTGGATTGGGAGTTGGAGCAATCGACGCTGCAGGCTAAGCAGTTGACAAGGGGACAGCAAAGGTTACAACAATCTGCGATGAACCACCAAGGTCTTGGGCCACAGGTTCAGTCGGCGGGTGAGATGACCGGCTGGAAGGCGCTATCTTGGTAGGATTGCGCGAGCTAGTTGAGCTCCTACCTCTCCCTCGTGTGTTCTTCGGAATTTCCTCATCATCATCATCTGGAAGCTGGATAACATCCGCCGATGCTACAGTCACTCGACAATGAGAATCCAGTCGACCATCATCACAGTTAGCAAGGCATAAACATATTCACAAAATTCGTACCTGCTCGAGAAGTGGCCATATCTGTGGTTTCCGCGTCAGCTTCCTCATCATCAACTTCCATGTGGGACGCTCCAGAAGTGGCACCACTAGAAATTCAAGATTTCACTCAGTCAAGAACAAGCAAAGGCCCACAACAGCAGTGAAGAAAATAAAAGAAACACTTTACGCTAAAGCAACGGGCACAACAACTTTAATCCTGGGTAGAGCCTTATGGGGCTTGTGAGGAGCAACCTTGGCCTGCTTGGAGACCTTCTCACTCGGATCTGGAGTCGATGTCCGAGCGCGCTTCTGAGTTTTCGCACTAGACGTTGCAACCTTGCCATGGTCAACTGCAGGGTCTTGTGTCTGCTTGGATCGATGCTCCGAGCAGGGTGGCGACTCGACTTCGTCATCATCATCAGAGTCATCACTAACATCATCGCTACTATCATCTGCATACTCGAAGTGGCCACTGCCTTCACTCTCTCCTTGGTGTGGCTCTCCATTTGGCACTGGTGAATACATGTTCGTGAACGCCCGAAAAACATAGATTACACACTTCAGTCGGATCACTTCAAGTGCATACTGAAAAGAAATAAAGGAAAAACACTCGACAAGATAAACCAGACCTCTCCAGGAAGATTCTCAGAATGGAATGGCAAGATCCGCTTCGCTCCGCGCGGGTTGTCCTTGTTGCCAGTGATGCTCCGAAGCCACTGGGCCACCATCTCCTCTGTGACCTCCTCTGGGTGGACCTGAGTGGTGTCTTCTGGTCCTAAATACAACCACATGGGGTGGTCGCAGGCTTGCAAAGGCTGGATCCATCGAATGAGGAACGTCTCCAGTAGATCCATGCTAGTCACACCGCCCCGGATCAACTCCACCATTACGTCAACCAAGATACCCACCTCACCCTTTTTGTGGTCTTCTACAGTCAGCGAGCGGGGAGCATGGAGTCTCTCCAAAGAAAAAGGTGGAAGGCCAGTCGACTGACCAGGAGTCGGGATGTCTTTGCAATAGAACTAGGTCGATTGCCACCCTCTAACAGACTCAGGAAAAAACACAGAAGGAAAATAACTTGTACCTCTCATCTGGATCCCCAACCCCCGCACATCTGGATCTCATGCGTCCTATCGTCAGTCGGATTTGCTTTCTTTACCGACTGAGATCGGCAAGTGAAGATATATTTGAACAGACCCCAGTACGGTCGACATCCCAAGAAATTCTCACACAATGAAACAAAGGCGGAAAGATAGGCGATGGTGTTGGGAGGAAAATGATGAATCTGGGCCCCGAAGAAATTCAGAAAACCTCGAAAGAAAGGATGAGGAGGCAAAGAGAGACCTCAGTTGACATGCGTCATGAGGAGAATGCGCTCGCCCTCCCGAGGCACAGGCTCGAACACCCCCTCTGGCAACCTCCAAGAGCCCTACACGAGCAGGCCGTCGGCGGTGAGATTCTCCAGATCCTCCTTGGTGATGTTGGAGGGGATCCAATCTCCCTGGATCCAACCAGGCGGAAGATTGGACCGCGACGTCGACCCCTTCGGCACCTTCTTGCCTTTCACCGTCTTCTTTGCGCGCTCCAGGGCCGCGGTCTTGTCCTTCACCATTTTTGTAGAGCTCAAGAGGAAGGGGCTAGGGCACGAGGTGTTTGGGGGAGGCAAGGCGGACAAGAAGACGAGAATGCAAGGAAAAGACTGGCACTGTTCGGGGCAGCGGCAGCATCGCCTTAAATGGAGCTTTGGTCGAGTGGCTGATGTGCGGGCCCGGGTGATCTTATTGCATCCCACAACAGACGCTTGCTCGATAAGTGGCAAAAAAAGGTGTCACAAGGATCGAGGAGTCTGCTCCAACCTGCCCCGCTTACTGTGCCACGCTCCGTCCCGCGCGCTTCTCCAAATTTCGAATCCCCTGAAATCCAGACGCGGCAAGTCAGTCGATCGCGCTGAAGATACTCATATCCAATCTACTCAGAGCTACACATCAAAGTTCACTCAAAAATTTCCAGAACCCAGAATCGATCAAGGCGATTGATGAAGGACTAAATATCAAGCTCACTGACATGGAGTCCTAGGAAAGTGTTTCCGAGACTTTCAGTCAGACCAAAAACAACAGCAACCCTTCTTCACTCGACTCTCGATCCATTCTGGGGATAATGACAGTGACACGTACCTAGGGTAGGGTCCTAGGCCTGACCTACATGCCCTTCCCAAGGACAGGACACGAGAAGCCAAGGCCTACAAAGTTAAGAGAAATATACTGACTGGCATCTTTAATAAGTGCAATCCACTCGACAACCCATTCCACTTGGATATCCTAATTCCACTCGACTGGTGTTATTTCACTCGGGTGACAAGAAACCACTCGGAAGACAAAATACCTAAGGTCACCTATGAATGGCAACGGTCAGGCATTCACTCTGTAGCCATTAAGATCATTAATACGGGTGTTACCAGTACCGCTCAGGTTTTAACTCTCATTGAACCCCTGTGTAACTGAGGGTTATGAGGGGCCGGCGCACTCTATATGAGCCACCCCTCCCCTCTGGCACAAGGGTTCGCACCCCCTGTAACTTCAACACACTTCAATCGACAAAGCCTCCCGAGGCACCGAGACGTAGGGTTGTTACCTTCTTCGTGAGGGGCCTGAACTCGTAAACCTATGTGTCCACAACCTCGCCGTAGCTAGGGCCCTACTCCTACGTACCCCCTACTTCTACTGCCAGACTCACTCCCACGACACTTAGATAACCTTTCCAACATTTGATCAATAAAAGGCAGAGGGTAATGATCTTTTCTAGTTGCTTTATTTAATTTTCTAAAATCAATAACCATTCTATAGCCAGTAACAATTCTTTGTAGAATGAGTTCATTTTTATCATTAGGAACAACAGTAATACCTCCCTTCTTAGGGACAAAATGAACGGGGCTCACCCATCTACTATCAGCTATGGGATAGATTATACCTGTTTCCACAAGCTTTAATATTTCAGTTCTTACCACTTCTTTCATCTTAGGATCCAAACATCATTGATGATCAACAACGGGTTTAGCAGCAGTTCTGTATTAATCTTGTGGTGACAGAGAGTGGGACTAATGCCCTTAAGATCATCAAGAGTATATCCAATAGCAGCTCGGTGCTTCTTCAGAATTTTCAATAATCTCTCTTCTTCATGTTCTGAAAGTTTTAACACTAATAATAACAGGATATATCTTTTTCTCATCAACACAAGCATATTTCAAAGTGTTAGGCAATTGTTTTAATTCAAACATAGGATCACCTTTAGTTGGAGGAGGACCTCCTAGAGTTTTAATAGGCAAAACGTATTTAAGTAGAGGTCGTTGTTCAAAGAAGATCTTATCTATTTCATTTCTTTCATGCATATGCATATCATTTTCATGGTCTAACAAATATTGTTCTAGTGGATCAGTAGGTGGCACAACAATAGAAGCAAGACCAATCATTTCATCCTTACTAGGTAACTGTTTTTCATGAGGTTATCTATTAAACTTAGAAAAATCAAATTCATGAGATTCGTTACCAAAGCGAACATTGATAGTTTGTTTATGACAATCTATAGTAGCATTGATAGTGTTCAGGAAAGGTCTACCAACAATAATGGGACAAAAGTAATCTTGTGGGAACCAAGAACTAGAAAATCGGTAGGGTATTTTATTTTCCCACACAAGACTTCAACATCTCTAACAATCCCAAGTGGTGTGATGGTGTCTCTATTAGCAAATTTAATAGTGACATTTATGTCCTCTATTTCAGCGGGTGCTATGTCATTCATAATTTCTTGATATAAGGTAAAAGGAATAGCACTCATGCTAGAACCTAAATCACATAAACCATGATAACAATGAGCTCCTATCTTAACTGAGACAACAGGCATGCCAACTACATGTCTATGTTTATCTTTCTCATCAGGTTTGGCAATTCTAGCAGCTTCATCACAGAAATAAATAACATGCCCATCTATATTTTCTACCAAGAGATCTTTAACCATAACAACACTAGGTTCTACTTTAATTTGTTCAGCGGGATTAGGTGCTCTAACATTACTTTTGCGAACAACAGTTGAAACCTTAGCATGTTCCTTTATCCTAACAGGGAAAGGTGGTTTTTCAATATAATTAAGCAGTAGGCACAACTGGATCAACATTGTAAATAATAGTTTCATCTTCATCTATTACCGGTTCTCTAATTTCTTATTTAATAGGGGATGATATTTAAACCACTTCTTCTTAGGGAGATCAACATGAGTAGAAAAAGATTCACAAAAGGAGGCTACTATCTCAGAGTCAAGTTCATATTTAGTTCTAAACTTTTGAAAAGCATCGGTATTCATAAAAGATTTAACACAATCAAACTCAAGCTTAATACCTAACTCTTTACCTTCGTCGAGTTCCTGATCTTTAGAGTTGCGTTTAATTCTTTCTAAAAGATCTCACCTGACTTCAATAGTCTTCTTCATAAAAGAACCAGTACAAGAAGTATCGAGCGTGGATTGATCATCACGAGAAAGCCGAGCATAAAAATTCTGAATGATAGTTTCTCTAGAGAGATCATGTTTGGGGCCAAAAATTAAGCCTCCCCCAAGCTAGAGCGATACTTTCTCCTTCATGAGGCCAAAAGTTATATATATAATTCTGATCACGAAGAACTAGATGCATAGGACAATTTTTTTGGTCAAATTCCAATTTTAATAGATTCCAGTTCCAAGATCCAATATCGTCGTATAGCCTATACCATGTCAATGCTTTTCCCTTCAAAGATAAGGGAAAACCTTCTTCTTAGCTTCATCTCCGGATAAACCTGCAAGCTCAAATAATCGACAAATTTCATCCACATATATCAAGTGCATACCAGGTTGTTCAGTTCCATCTCCTGCATAAGGATTAGCTAGCAGTTGTTCTATCATACCCAAAGGAATTTCTTAACCAATATTTTCAGTAGGTGCAGTGAATTGAGGGACAACTAATTGTGGTTCCGGTCAGAGGTGAAGTTACTCCAAACATACCCCTCATAGGATGGTTCTCCATAGTAACAAGTGAGAATAAATTTCAGCATGTAGTAATAATATTTCCTTACCATTTTCCACTTACCAAGAGCGCTTCACTCCGCGGAAACCGCCCTAGAAAAGAGAATTGATGACCCACAATATAGAGGATCAATCGTAGTCCTTTCGATATGTAAGAGTGTCTAACCCAACGAGGAGCAAAAGGAAATGACAAGTGGTTTTCAGCAAGGTATTTTCTGCAAGCACTGAAATAGTTGGTAACAAGTAGTTTGATAGCAAGATAATTTGTAACGAGCAAGTAGCGGTAATGGTAAATATAGTGCGGCAAGGTAGCCTAATCCTTTTGTGGCAAAGGACAAGCCAAAATAGTCTCTTATGATAAGCAAAGCGTTCTTGAGGGTACACGGGAATTTCACCATGTCACTTTCATCATGTTGGCTTGATTCATTTTGCTACTTTGATAATTTGATATGTGTGTGGATCGGTGCTTAGGTGATGTTCTTACTTGAACAAACCTCCTACTTATGATTAACCCCCTCGCAAGCATCCGCAACTACGAGAAAAGTATTAAGATAAAATCTAACCGTAACATTAAACTTTTGGATCCAAATGGTCCCTTATGAAGTAGCGCATAAACTAGGGTTTAAGCTTCTGTCACTCTAGCAACCCATCATATAATAACTACTCCACAATGCATTTCCTTAGGCCCTAATAAGGTGATGTGACATGTAGTCGACGTTCACATGACACCACTAAGGGAATCACAACATACATATCATCAAAATATCGAACATGTATGAAGTTCACAAGATTAATTGCAACATGACTTCTCCTGTGACCTCAAGAACAAAAGTAACCACTCACAAATGATAATAATGCTCAAGTTCAGAGGGGTATTAAATAGCATAATGTATCTGAACATATAATCTTCCACCAAATAAACCATATAGTAATCAACTACAAGATGTAATCAACACTACTAGTCACCCACAAGTACCAATCTAAGGTTCCGGTACAAAGATTGAACACAAGAGATGAACTAGGGTTTGAGAGAGAGATGGTGTTGTTGAAGATGTTGATGGATATGGCCCTCCCAAAGATGGAATAGTTGTTGGTGATGGCGGTGAAGATGATTTCCCCCTCCTGGAGGGAAGTTCCCCCGGTGGAATCGCTCCGTCGGAGGGCAAAGGTGCTCCTGCCCAAGTTCTGCCTCGAGACGGCGGCGCTTCATCCTGAAAGTGCCAAAAATATTTCATTGTGTTTCTCTAAATTTCTTTTCTTTTTGTTAAGTCGTACCAAGGAGAAGACCACGATGAAAATGTTGAGTGGCTCTCATATGCATTATTGTTGATCTACCAAAGAGCCCATATTATCTTGTCTTCTCCTTTGAATAAAATGTTGCAGATTCCAGCTTAGTCCACGACACTCTTGCACTATTATTATTTTCATATCATTCAGTCGTGCAAGTGAAAGGCAATAATGACGATATTTGATGAAGTGACTATGGCAGAGAAAGGAGGGTATGAACTCAACTTGTTTATGTTTTTGTAAATATGTTTAACCTAGTATCCATGATTCAGCATATTATGATCAAACTTGTTTGCAATGAAAATTAGAGATTATAGTTTCTCATGCCATGCTTAAGTAGCTAGGAGTGGCTAATGATTTATCTTACGTGTCAACATGCGTTAAAATGGTTGTGATGTAGTATGATGATATGGTATCCACCTCCAAATGTTTCAAGTGGCTTGACTTGGCACGTGTTCTTGCATGTAGTTGAATCAAAACAAGCATAGCCTCTACGATATTTATGTTCATATCCCACTCATGCTAGTATTCAATGTTGATTATGCATAATGCATGTTCATGACCGTTTTCGCTCTCTAGCTGGCCGCTTCTCAACCTATTTGCTAGCCTTCGCCTGTACTAAGAGGGAATACTGCTTGTGCATCAAAATTCTTAAACCAAAGCTATTCCAGATGAGTCAACCATATCTACCTATATGCGGTATTACCCTTTTGTTCCAGGTAAATTTGCACATGCCACCTCTAAAAATTCAAATGAACATCTGTTTTGTGTCCCTGGACCGCTCATTGAGCGATAGGGGGCGGTCAGTATCTTCCATGCTAAGCGGGTTATTCTCATGATGCATGTTTATTCACTCGTCCTTGGACAGGGGCCGGTAATAGGGATGCCCAGTCCCGAAATAAAAAATTGCAAATAATTAAACAAACCACCCCAGGACTGTTCTTGGTATGGATGGTACCCGTGGATTTGGCTAGCCATGGAGTGTGTTTGTTGGTGGAGGGGGAGTAAACTTTTACTTTTACCGCTTGAGAACCGTCGCTAATGTGTTTAGCATGGAATATGTTGATAACTCTTGGTCATAACGTTGACAGGAAGGGTGCACCTCCCAAAATTATATTTATCTCAGATTCAAGCTTTGTGCTCTGGCACCTCTACAAATCACTTATTCCCTCTGTGAAGTGACTATCTATTTAATTTTATGTTAAGTCATCACCTTCTCAAACAAGTGCTAGACCCGAGAGCACTATTGTCATCCTCATGCATTGTGTATAGTTAATGTTGAATGCATCATGACTGGATCTTTTCTACCATGAATTACAATGTTCAGTCGCTTCTTGAACTTTGGAGGTGCTCTGTATTTATGTTTTGCGGTATCAGAAAGGGCTAGCGAGATACCACTGTCGTCATATTATATCATATGATTGTTTTGACAGTGTTGGCATTTGAAATATTTTATTAGTGCTCGCTAGTTGATTATGCCATTGATATGAGTTAATATGATTTTTAAGAGTTATTATTGACATGGTTAGTCATGATCTTTGCTAATAACTTGGGTGCTACTTAAGCATATATTTGTAAACAAGAACAAAAGAGTTCGTAAAAGTTTTTATTTATCACTTTCAGTTTGTCAATTGAATTCCTTGGGGACAAGCAATGGGTTAAGCTTGGGGTAGTTGATACGTCGCCATCATATCTACTTTTCCTAATGCTTTTGCTCTTGTTTTGGACTCTAATTTGCATGGTTTAAATGAAACTAACCCGAACTGGCGCTGTTTTCAGCAGATCTACCATGGTGTTGTTTTCGTGCAGAAATAAAAGTTCTCGGATTTGGACAAAACTTTTTGGAGAAATATTTCAGAATATATAATAAATTATGGATGCAAGACCCACTGGAGGTGTGCCCAGGTGCCAACAAGACACCAAGCCCCCCCCCCCTCTGGCACGCCCTAGTGGGTAGTGGGGCCCTCGGGGCCTCGCTGACCCTAATCCCGATGATATAAAATCCTATTTTTGGAGAGAGAAAATAAGCGAGGAAGTTTCATCACTTTTCATGATACGGAGCCGCCGCCACCTCCTGTTCTTCATTGGGAGGCCAAATCTGGAGCATGTTTGAGGCTCCAAAGAAGGGAATCTTCGGTCTTCATAGTCGCCTACCCTCCTTCATCACCAATTTCATGATGCTCCCCACCGGGAGTGAGTAATTCCTTCGTAGGCTCACTAGTCGGTGAGGAGTTGGATGAGATTCATCAAGTAATCGAGTTAGCTTTGTTAGGGCTTGATCCCTAGTATCCATTATGTTCTGAGATTGATGTTGCTATGACTTTGCTATGCTTAATGCTTGTCACTAGGGTCTGAGTGCCATGATTTCATATCTGAACCGTTTATGTTTTCACCATTATATCTATGTTCTAGATCCGACCTTGCAACTCATATGCATCTATTACGTGTTATGATCTGTAAACTCGAGTGTGACAGTAATTGGGATACTTTTTGGTGATGACCGTAGTTTGAGGAGTTCATGTATTCACTATGTGTTAATGCTGTTCCGGATCTCCATTAAAAGGAGGCCTTAATATGGACCCCGCTGTCACGGGAGGGTAGGACAAAAGATGTCATGCAAGTTCTTTACCATAAGCACGTATGACTATTTACGGAATATATGCCTACATTATATTTATGAACTCGAGCTAGTTCTGTGTCGCCCTAGGTTATGACTGTTATACGATGAATATTATCCAATGAATCCACCGATCCAATGCCTATGAGTTTCCCACATATTTTTCTTACTAAGTTACTATTGCTATTGCTACTGTTACAACCGCTACAAAACTGTTACTGTTGTTACCATTACCGCTGCTACTATTACCATTACTATCAAAATTATCATATTACAGTGCTACTGATCACGTTGCTGCATATATTTAATCTCTAGGTGTGGTTGAATTGACAACTCAATTGCTAATACTTACAAATATTCTTTGGCTCCCCTTGTGTCGAATCTATAAATTTGGGTTGAATACTCTATCATCGAAAACTGTTGTGATCCCCTATACTTGTGGGTTATCAACAGCTGAGACCCACCAGCTACATCGTCGCACACAAGAAAGTTCCTACTTATTACGTGCAAGAAAAATGATTCCTCCCGCTACTAGCTAGGACCCACCCGATTTGGAGGCTGACTTGTGGACCTACTAAGTTGACGCTTACGCATCGCTTTGTCAACTTAGTCAACAAACGATTGTATCAGAAGTGACCGTTGAATCTTAATCCAACCATCGGGCTGCTTCTTCAACCTCTGATTTGCTTACTCCAGCTGTCGTGGATTTGTCACGACAGATGTCCTTAGTGTCAGGACTTAGTCGCGAGGCCAACGCCTCTATGCGGTAGCTTGAAGGGGTTGGGCGGAATCAAGATACGCAACACAAGACAAGAATTTAGACAGCTTCGGGCCCCGGGAAACATCATCCGGTAATAACCCTACATGCTGTTTGTGGCCAGGTCTCATTATGATCATGAGGGAGTCGCCAGTAAGTCGGCTCTTTGTGTCTAGCCCTAGAGATTGTTTCTTATTACTTGTCCCTCTTGGGGTGCCCTGCCCCTCCTTATATATGTTGAAGGGGTGGGTTACATGACTAATCCTAGTAGGATTAGGATTACTCTATTAGAAGTGGAGTCCTAGTCTTGCTTCCTTTGTAGGAGGATATTCCTTATGCTTTCCTCTTAAGCCGGCCCACCATAATATGAGTCGGCCTTCTGGGCCTTGGGCCTTGTCATCCATCTGAAACACCCGTTGGGTCACCAATGTGTCTCCAGGCTCGTGAGTCGTCAGACTAGTGAGCCGCCAGACTCGTGAGTCGCCAATCCTCCGGCGGGTTACCAATGAAACGCCAAGTCCCGACCGGGTCATTATCCGGCCGGGTCATACCGGGGGTATATCCCCGACATTAGCCCCCAGTTTAATTTGGATTTATCCATGTTAAACTGATCCTGCAAAATAAATCAAGAACAAAATTGACAGGTTGTGCTCTGGGTTAAATATTTTTGTAAGCCGGCACCTGATCATCCTTAACTCCTTGTTATTTCCTTCTTCTAGAAAATCCGGGTCAATAGGCCAGCTACATATTCAATTTGCTGACGTTGGTTTCTCACAGAGAAATATTGTGAAGAATAATCCACTTGAGTCAGCCTCCAAAGCTCTGACTTGACAAAAATATTGGTCTTGAAATATTGAACTGATATTCAGACGGCTTAAAGATGTAGATCTTGCCGATTTATGATTGCCAAAATTGCCGGGTTATAAATAAATGATACCGGGTCATGATTGTTGCAGACACTGGGTTAATTTGGTCTGCTTCAAACTGGGAATTTGAAGATTTTTTCTTCCTTATATGCATATCACCTGTAGCCCCCAAGTGCCGGGTTGTCATGCTTGCAGCAACCTGGGACTTGTAATTGCCTTATGCTCATGAAAACTTCAACCAGTGTAGCCCCCAAGGGCCGGGTCATTATGCAATAGCGAGCAGGGACTTTTGTATATAATTCATTGATAATAACATCATATGATGTAATCTCCACCATGGGGCTTGAACCCACGTCCACAGGGTTAAGAGCTTTGTACTCTACCAACTGAATAGTAGACTTTTTCAATATAATGGATTTAACTCTTGTACCTTGAATTTTTAAGAGGAGCAATTGGTAGCACCCAAGGGCAGGCTCATTACAATGTGATGAGTCGGATCTTCAATAAAGTGAGCCAAAAACTGACTTTGCATTAGCCCCCAAGTGTCATGGTGCATGCTAGCAGTGACATGGGACTTGCATATTTGATGTAACCTCAACTTGAATAATGTAGCCCCCAAGTGTCGGGTCGTAAGCCTGCAACAACTCGGGACTATTCCCTCCATTGTAAAAATAATCATATCCATTGATAAATAATAGCCTTTGCGCTAAAGCGACTTTGAACACCATATCAATGTAGTAAAGGTGATAACCCAAAACTTAGAAGACAAAACTTCCAAGTATTTAACATCATCATGAAAATCCAGCCAAGTTTGGCTTATTAGAAATTTGAATACCTTATCAGCTGACAAGTAAATCCATAGATTTAATATTTGGCGGCTCTTGGCCGATGGCGACTTAATGCTCATTCCTTGTAAGCCGGAATTTCATAACCAGACGGCTTATAGCCTTTGAGAAAATCAAGAATTGATAACCCTTTTGAGACACCAATTTCAATATTTGATGATGGGCATGAACTTAATCATTTGCGTAAGTTATAGTTCTGCAAATCCTGCACAAAATTTAAACAACATATGCCCTGGCGACTATAGAATTGGTTCATACTGTCGGCTTACATTGCCGTATCCAATAAGGGCAATAATCCAATGATTGATAAATGCATGATTCCAATTGTGCAATCCAAAATATACCGGCGACTTAAAGTCCATAGCCAGGGCTGGTTTAAACATAATCATTCATAAACAATATCATACCTGTGATATTGAATCGTATTGCCGGCTTATGATACATGTATAGTAAGGGCGATAACCCAAAACTTAGAAGCCAAACCTTCCAAGTATTAATATTGTCATATCGTCCAAAGTCGAGCCGGGTTAAATAGAAACCACACATATATGAGCAAAAAGTCTCAAGACAAACCCAAAAGACTGTTTTCAAAAAACTTAAGTCAAACAGAGAAAAAAGTGAGGCTTCTGATTTGGATACGATCAGTAAACCGTTTCAAAGGGGTTAAGCTCGGATTCGAATATGATCATGTAGCCCCCAGTGGCTTTGGCGTTGCGCCGATCAAGAGGGTACCGACAGCTATGTTCTCTTTGGTTCGAATACGACCTATGTTTGAACAGGAAGCCCCCTAATGACCTTGAGAGTTTTTTAACGACTCTGATTCGAATACGATCAAAGTCGGTTCCCAAAAGGGGTTGAGCTATTATTCGAATACGATCAAGAAGCCCCCTAGTGAGCTTGGCAGTGTGACAATCAAGAGGGTACTGACATCTATGTTCTCTTTGGTTCAAATACGACCTATGTTTGAACAGGAAGCCCCCAAGTGATCATATAAGTTTTGGCATTGCGTCGATCAAGAGGGTACCGACAGCTATGCTCGATGAGCAGGAAGCCCCCAAGTGACCATAATAAGATAAGCCATAAGGCAGGATACCCATGTTTGAACCGCGCATCATGGCAACAAGTTCTCTTTGGCAACCTTTAATTTTTCTGAGAACTTGAACTTGTGAGAGATTAATTCTTTTTGAACCGGAACTTTAAATCGGATTTAAGAGCTTCAGAGCTTTGTGGGAGACAGATTTCCCTTGAGCCGGATTGTGAACCGGATATTAAGAGCTTCAGAGCTTTCTGGGAGACAGATTTCCCTTGAGCCGGATTGTGAACTGGATATTAAGAGCTTCAAAGCTTTATGGGAGACGGATTTCCCTTGAGCTGAATTGTGAACCGGAAGCATCATTGTGAGCCGGAATTTTTCTGACGGCCTTTTAAATTTTCATCAATAGAGCAGTAATCTCCAGACCTCGCGAGGGAAGAGGAACAAGTCCACTATAAATATGGGCCATCCTCACTACCCGAGACCTCGCGAGGTCGCTCAACCACTGTACTAGATCATCCTCTACCTCCTCGTGAGGCTAATCCACCAGAAGCAGGAGTAGGGTTTTACATCGCAAGGTGGCCCGAACCTGGGTAAGTCCTTGTGTTCATCTTCTTCCCCGCTCACACGGACTCGACGAGGCTAGGCCGTGGTGCCGTGAGCTTGAGGCTAGAGCTGGTTGGGATCTTTGCACACGCCCCAGAGTTTGAACCTGAAGGAAATATTCCCTAGAGGTAATAATACAGTTGTTATTTTTGTCACACCCTAGCTAGTTCAAGCATTGGAGTGTTGCATCATGTCTATTTTTCTCAACAGAAACTTGAAATGGGGATGACAGAACCCCCAGCCCCCTCTGAAACCATCTAGGGTTTACTAAAAATATTTTCAATGAACCTGAAATGCCCTTCTAAAATGTCCATCATTTTTGCCTTGGTTCAGAACCTCTGCCAAAAGTGGTGCACAATTTTCTAGGTCATCTTAAGGTCTTTGAATTAAATCATAAGTATTTGAGTTTGGGCATTTAAATTATATAAATTATTTTAAATGCTCAAATAATCCCAAACTAAAATGTTCCATGCTGGATATATTCCAGTTAATGGCCATGAGCAGTTTGGTGAAATTTGGAGTTGTTTAGGTATTTTCAGTAAGTCCACAAAGTTATTGAATAAATAAAAAAAGATAAATAAAGAGAGAGAGAGAGGGAACTAACCTGGCAGCCCAACTAGCCAGCCCACCTAGCCGGCCCAGCCCAGCAGCCGCTCCAGCGAGCTGCTTGCCTTCGCCAGGCAGGCAGACAGGTGCTCGACGGCGGCACCAGCGCGCGCCACGCAGCTGCCCGTCGCCCTGCTTCCTCCCCTCGCCTCTCTGCTGGCCTAGACGACCTCCACGTCGCGCCCCGAACCCCCTAGAAACATCCATTCTCCCCCTGCCTCTCTCCCTCGCTCTCCCGCACCATGGCCGACACCACCGTAGCCGCACCGTCGCCGTAGTCGCGCTCTCCGTCGTCCTTGCGCCGTGCCGTCGTGTCTAGGAGCTCCGCCGCCCTCCTCTTCGTCGAGCTAGCCGAGCCCCGAGCACTCGCTTGCCCCGAGTCCTCTGCACCGACCTCGCCCGACTCCACCATCGCCGGAGATCCCCTTCACCGCCGCCGCCGCACCAGCTCGTCCCCGACCGCGCCGTCTGCTCCCTCGAGACCGCCGTGAGCCCAGCTACCTATCCCCCCTTTTGTTTCTCGCTCTTGAGCCACGTAGCGACTGCACGTAGCTCACCTGCACGCGCCGCCGCGGAGCTCGTCGCCGACGTGACTCCGGCCACCCACTAGCCACACCACCATGTCCATCGCACTCACCGCACTCGTAGGAACCCGTAGCACCTCACCATGAGCCTCGCCGTGCTCCATAGCCTCGGGTTCATCATCACCCGAACTCCGGCGACCGCCAAGGTCGTCGCCGGCGCCGTTTCCGGCCACCCCGAGCTCAACCACCACCACCAAGAGCTGCGGCTTGCTCCCAACTACACGTAGATGCCCTCCGCGGCTCTTTTGGTCGCCGGAATGCACAAAACCACTCTTGCCGCCGCGTTCGGCCTCGCCGGCGGCTAAACGCCGGTGAGTTGACCCCGCTGACCCCTCATTTGACCACGGGTGGGCCCAGTTTGACCCCCTGGGTCAATGACAGGTGGGGCCCAGCCCTGTTAACTAATCAGGATTAGTTTTAATTAATATTTAGTTAAACTAATTACACTGACACACGGGACCCACTAGTCAGGGTTGACCTGGACTGTTCCGTTGACCGCTGATGTCATCCTGACGTAATGCTGACGCAGTAATTTATTTACTGGAATTATTATTACACAGGAAATTCCAGTAAATACCACAAACTTTAAAAAATCATAGAAATTAATCTGTAACTCCAAATGCAAAGTTTTATATATGAAAAATGATCAGAAAAATCCAATCTATCCATCTGTACTAGTTTCATGCATGTTTTAAACAATTTAACCTGATGTTTGGTACAGAACAAGATAAAGCACTTATAAGGGCCATTTATGAGTTTGAAACTTGAATCTTTGATTCAAAATGGTTCAAACCCATCTGGTCTTAGTTGCATTAGCCCAATACACTCATTTTGCCATGTTTCATGCATGCATCATTTGTTGCATATTGTTTGGTGATGTTTGTGTATCGGTGCTCTTTGCGGCAGGTTCTGCCTCCGAGGAGTACCACGATTACCCTAACGAAGAACAATATCAGTGCATCGACCCGTCAGGCAAGCAACCAACCATTTGATCATATCGATACAATCCCATGTTCTCGCTTCTGCTCTCTTTTACTGCATTAAGACAACGCGTTTCAAACTGCTGTGTGCTACGGTAGTTGAACCCATTTCCTCTGCATGACCTGTCATTGCCACAGTAACTAGATGAAACCCACTAGCATGTGTAGGAGTTGATTGAGCCATATGTATGTGTTGTTCCTACCTTGCTATGCCTGCTATGCTTAGAGTCGTGTCAGGTCTGGTTCATCTGGGTGATGGGCTAGAGTGAAATGATCATGTCGGTAATGAGAGTGATGTGTTGAACACGATTTGGTAAAGGTATCGATGAGAGGCCATGTAGGAGTACATGGTGGGTTGTTTCATTGAAGCCGACCTTAAGCACTGAGATCTGTATGTGTGATTTAAGATTCAGCTACTACCATGCATTGGGCCCTGAAATATGACCCCGCTCGACTTCTTATTCACCCTAGTCCTCTGTCCAGGAGTTGCAAGTAGTTTCTGGTGTTTGTAGCTTACTGGAGGCCGTGAACAGCGCTGACCGCGGGGTGGGCTGTGATGCGGTAGGTACGTGGCACGGTGTACCGGATACCCGTTAGGTATCTCGGGAACCCTGTACACATCGTTCGGGGCCGTATGTGGAAACCTCGGCCGGACTCCCTGCGGATGGAACCTGATAGGCGATAAACCTGGACTAGAGACTTAGGTGTTTAGGTAGGTCGTGGTCTACACCCACGTCGGCTTTCGCTTGAAGTCTGCCGAGCACATGTCGTGTGCAGACGCTAAGTGGTGGAAACATGTATGAAGAAGTACACCCCTGCAGGGTTAACATTATCTATTCGAATAGCCGCGTCCGCGGTAAAGGACTACTTGGTTGCCTATATAGTTCATAGACAAGTAAATGGATACTACTAAAAATCTCAAGATAAGCGTGAGTGCCGAGGATGGCTCTTCCGTAGGATGACGGAGGTGGATCCTCGGTGGTGTATTGAAGTGGTGAGTAGTGGACTCGAGTATGCAAAACCATTTCGAGTTGGTGTCTCATAGGATAGCTTAGCCAAGAGTCAAAGTTGGCTTGCTGCAATAACCCCACCAACCCTTATTGATAATGTGCATGTATGTAGGATCTGATGTAAGTCTTGCTGAGTACCTTTGTACTCATGTTGCTTTAATTTACATTTTTCAAAAGATGCTGCAACCCCTTCTGATGGGTTCTTCGTAGACGTTGACATCGATGAGTAGATTGAGGCCCAGGTGGTAATCCTGAGCTTGTGAAGGACCATGTAGTATAGCTAGGCTTACCCAAGCCTCTTTTATTTTACTAGTTGTCTGTTCTCAGACAAGTTACTTCCGCTGTTGGCTTGTATGCTTGTATGACTTGAATGCTGGGTCGTGTGACCCGTACTTGTGTGTATGCTATGTATGGCTCTCTGAGCCTTTAAATAAAGTACTTGTGTCGTAGAGTCATGTTGTGATGCCTTGTTGTATTTGCACATATCGAGCATATTGTGTGTATGATTGAAATGCTTGGTATGTGTGGGATCTGACTATCTAGTTGTTTATCCTTAGTAGCCTCTCTTACCGGGAAATGTCTCCTAGCGTTTCCACTGAGCCTTGGTAGCTTGCTACTGCTCCGAAACACTTAGGCTGGCCGGCATGTGTCCTTCTTCGTTCCTGTGTCTGTCCCTTCGGGGAAATGTCACGCGATGGATACCGGAGTCCTGTTAGCCCGCTACAGCCCGGTTTACCGGAGTCCTGCTAGCCCAGTGCTACAGCCCGGATTCACTTGCTGATGACCGACACGTTTGATGCTGGGTCATGGATGCCTGTCCCTGTAAGTTTGTGCCACTTTGGGTTTACGACTAGCCATGTCAGCCCGGGCTCCTTACCATATGGATGCTAGCGACACTATCATATACGTGTGCCAAAAGGGCAAACGGTCTCGGTAAAAGGTAAGGCAACACCCTTGGGAATACCGTGCGTGAGGCCGCAAAGTGATATGAGGTGTTACATGCTAGATCGATGTGGCATTGAGTAGGGGTCCTGACAGCGTTGGCATCAGAGCCGGACTGCCTGTAGGTTCTCCAAGCCAAACTGGTCGATGTTGAGTCTAGAAATGCTTTACTTATATGTAGGGGAATTGATTGTGGGATGGAACGTAAGGCTCTTTTTACTCCTTTACCTCATGGCATTCTGATTTGAGTCAGTCTATTCTTCCACTGGGGGTTAAGGAATTAGGATCTCTCCTCTCTATCAGGTTCACGTGTTACTAATCCGTAGTACCTTATAGGTTTGATGGATACAAGCCTAGTTCAGTTCTACTACCCCATTATGTTGCTAAGATGGACCCAGAACCTTGATATGATGTTGTTGAGTGTCTATGCAATTCTTTGCAAAATGCCTCAAAATCCTTTTGAGCATTTATAGCCGTTATGCTGTCCAATTTCTGCTAGGAATTCTAATGTCTTGTGTTTATCATGTTCCAGATGGCTTCCCGTCCTCAGAATCAAGTGGTTCGTTTGACTCGATGCCTAGATGTACCCGGCCATACTGCCATGTTGGTCAGGGTAATGACTGAGGCAGGATACCGTTGGTATCCTGAGTACACGGTCGAAGAGCAATTCCGAGACTTTAATCAAAGTCAATATTTTTGCACTGTCAGGATATTTCCATCTTATCCTGGATCTACCGAGCCCCTCCACTGCTCCTATGGACTCGGGGTTACTATTGAGATGGCTGTGCAGGATGCTGCCTACTCTATGATGACCATCATGTGAGTCAGGACTGGCCTATTTCGGTACTCCGACTTTCGATATATGCCAGCTTCACTCCCGGGAGCACAAGGGTATCTCCAGGCTATCTATGCTGACTCCACTCAGGAGGACTCACTAACCCGCACCACTGCACAGTTGCTTGAAGACAAGGACCGTGAAAATCGGGCCTTGAGACTGGAGCTTTTCAATACCCGTGCTGATCATTGGGCCACTTTGACTCGGTTTGCACCGGCTGTGCAAGCTGGATATATGGATATGCGAGATCTCTATCCTGTGAGATCTGCTCTGCCAGTGATGATGGATTGGCGTGATGTAGGAGGCATCACCCCACCTCGTGGTCCCCGCAGGCCACCATTTGTTGGTCCAAGACCTCATCCTAGCCCCTATGGTCCACAAGCTCCACGGGACCGACTGTTTCCAGATGATCACGTTGAGCTTCCAGGCTATGGAGGTGACTTCTATGAAGACTACTACGGAGCTGTCTGAGTTAGTAGTAGTATCACTAGTATCATATTAGTTGTATCGTCCACCGTCCTGCGTGACTCGTGGGATATGACTTAGCTTGTACCACCTTCCGGAGGTGTAGAAAAATAATGTATAGGAGCTTGGAATGCCTCCGATGAGATGTAATCTTCCTTTCACCGTAGTAGTACTTTGTTTGGTTTTGTACTAAACCTTGTATGGTGTGTATGACGATGGAATAAAAGAAGCAATTTCTGTATCTACCATGTCATACGGATGATCATCTTACATTCCAAGTTATCCATTATATTCTACATTTCTATGTCAGAATCTTATCATCCTGGACTAAACCATTGTCTTGTTTTCCTAGGATGGTTAACACCCGCACCAACCCTGCTCCCCCAGAGCAGGCCGAAGGCAGCAGAGTTGGGGAAACAAACCTGCCTCACCCTCCTTCTCTGGCCGAGGTTATGCTGGAGGCCGAGAGAAACAAGCGGGAGACCAACCGTTTGTTGGAGCGCATCGAGCAAAACACAGCACACCATCAGAGGAATAACTTGGTGTCACTCAGTGACTTCATCAAGTTACATCCACCCACTTTCCACCACTCCGTCGAGCCCCTCGACGCTGATGACTGGCTTCGCAGTATTACTCACAAGCTACGATCTGCACTCGTAGCTGAGGCTGACAAGGTCACATTTGCTGCATATCATCTTGGGTATGGACTGGATGTCAGCCCATCATGCTAAGATTGATTGCTTCTCTAGGACTGTTCAACTCACACATCCTTCGGGGAAGATAGTCAATGTCTTGACCCCGAGTAGCCAAGCGACAGCTATATTCTCTTAACGCCAGTCCGTTGCCAGACCTCGAAGACGTTCCGGTAGTCCGTGACTTTCCGGATGTCTTTCCAGAGGAATTTCCAGGTGTTCCACCTGACAGAGATGTCGAGTTCGTAATAGATCTCATTCCAGGAACTGTCCCAATTTCTAGAAGACCCTATAAAATGGCACCACTAAAACTAGCCGAGCTTAAGAAACAACTCGATGAGTCCTTGAAAAAGGGTTTCATCCGTCCTAGTTCGTCTCCATGGGCTTGTCCCGTTCTCTTCGTCAAGAAGAAGGATGGTACGGATCGGATGGTTGTAGATTATCGACCAGTCAACCTGGTCACAATCAAGAACAAGTATCCGCTCCCCAGGATCAACGATCTGTATGATCAGCTCGCTGGATCCTCAGTCTTCTCCAAAATGGATTTGAGGTTGGGCTACCATCAAATCAAAATCAGGAATGGGGACATTCCTAAAACGGCCTTTGTTACTCGTTATGGCCAATACGAGTACACCGTCATGTCCTTCGGTTTAACCAATGCTCCAGCCACTTTCTCTCGGTTAATGAACTCAATCTTCATGGAGTATTTGGATAAGTTCGTCGTGGTTTACCTCGATGATATACTCATCTACTCCAAGAACGAGGAAGAACATGCTGAGCATCTAAGGCTAGTGTTGATGAAACTTCGAGAGCATCGCCTTTATGCCAAGTTCTCTAAATGCGAATTTTGGTTGCCAGAAGTGACCTATCTAGGACATGTAATTTCTGGTAAGGGTATTGCTATCAATCCCGAGCGAGTTCAAGCCGTCCTTAATTGGACTCCACCTGAATCGGTCAAGCAAGTTCGGAGTTTCCTTGGCTTAGCGAGCTATTGTCGCCGCTTTGTCGAGAACTTCTCCAAGGTTGCTAAACCTCTAACTGAACTCCTCAAGAAAGATAAAAAGTTCGAGTGGACTCCACAATGTGAGCACAGCTTTCAGGAACTGAAAAGACGCCTGACATCTGCTCCCGTACTGGTACCACCAGATTTCTCTAAGGACTTTGTTATCTATTGCGACGCCTCGCGACAAGGACTAGGTTGCATTCTTATGCAAGATCGTCACGTAATTGCTTATGCTTCACGGCAATTGCACCCACATGAGGAGAATTATCCTACTCATGATCTAGAGCTTGCAGCTGTAGTCCATGCACTCAAAACCTGGCGACATTACCTCCTCGGTAATCGTTGCGAAATCTTCACTGATCACCAAAGTCTGAAGTACATATTCACCCAACCGGATTTGAATCTCAGGCAAAGACGTTGGGTCGAGTTGATCACAGATTTCGACTTAGGGATAACTTACACCCCAGGAAAAGCCAATGTCATGGCTGATGCACTAAGTCGTAAATCTTATTGTAACAATCTGATGTTACAACAAAGTCAACCGCTTCTCCATGAGGAATTTCGTAAGCTTAATCTTCACATCGTTCCTCAAGGATTTCTTTCCACCTTGGTGGCGAAACCTACTCTTACGGATCAAATCATCGCTGCCCAAAAGCGAGATAAAGGAATATCTAGGATCAAGGAGAACATTGCTAGCGGAGGTGCTAGATGTTTCTCCACAAATGATCATGGTGTTGTGTACTTTGAGAACCGTTTAGTGGTTCCCAAGAACCAACATCTACGGAGTTGATCCTTAAGGAGGCTCATGAATCTCCTCTCGCCATTCATCCTGGTAGTACCAAGATGTATCAGGACCTACGCCAGAGGTTCTGGTGGACTAGGATGAAGAGAGACATTGCTCAGTTTGTTGCTAGTTGCGACGTCTGTCGTCGTGTAAAAGCAGAGCATCAACGGCCTGCTGGCACCCTTCAACCCTTAGCTATTCCTGAATGGAAATGGGATAAAATTGGTATGGATTTCATCACCGGTTTTCCCGAGACCAAGAGAGGGAATAACGCTATCTTCGTCGTTGTCGATCGTCTTTCCAAAGTGGCCCATTTCTTGCCTGTTCGCGAGAGTATAACCGCTAGTCAGCTAGCAGACTTGTATATCTCCCGAATAGTATCCCTCCATGGTGTTCCACTGGAAATTAACTCGGATCGAGGAAGTCTCTTCACCTCTCGATTTTGGGAAAGTTTCCAAAATGCTATGGGAACCCGCCTTTCCTTTAGCACTGCTTTTCACCCTCAATCAAGTGGTCAAGTAGAACGTGTCAACCAGATTCTAGAAGACATGCTTCGAGCTTCTGTTATCTCATTCGGAATGGATTGGGAGAAATGCCTTCCATTTGCTGAATTTGCTTATAACAACAGCTATCAATCTAGCTTGGGTAAAGCCCCTTTTGAAGTTCTCTATGGACGAAGGTGTCGAACACCCCTTAACTGGTCAGAAACCGGGGAAAGACAATTCTTTGGCCCGGATATGATCCAGGAAGCAGAAGAGCAAGTTCGCATTGTTCGTGAAAAGTTGAAAACAGCCCAATCTCGTCAAAAGAGTCAATATGACCGAAAACATAAGGCTATGACTTTTGAGGTTGACGAGAAGGCTTACCTTCGGGTTACTCCTCTGAAGGGAACCCATCGTTTCGGTATCAAAGGCAAATTGGCTCCTCGCTACATTGGACCCTTTCGCATTCTCGCTAAACGAGGAGAAGTTGCCTACCAATTGGAACTACCTCCGCATCTCTCCAGAGTCCACGATGTCTTCCACGTTTCTCAACTCAGGCGTTGCTTCTCGGATCCTATCCGTGGAGTGGACCACGAAACGCTTGATCTTCAAGATAACCTCACGTATCGAGAGTACCCCGTTCGTATCCTCGATCAAGCCGAGCGTACCACTCGACGTCATAATATCAAGTTTCTCAAGGTTCAATGGTCGCACCATTCTGAGAAGGAAGCAACTTGGGAAAGGGAGGATCGTCTTCGACTTGAGTACCCCGCCTTCTTTCCGGAGGAACCTAAATCTCGGGACGAGACTCTTTTGAGTGGGGGTGAGTTGTCACACCCTAGCTAGTTCATGCATTAGAGTGTTGCATCATGTCTATTTTTCTCAACAGAAACTTGAAATGGGGATGACAGAACCCCCAGCCCCCTCTGAAACCAACTAGGGTTTACTAAAAATATTTTCAATGAACCTGAAATGCCCTTCTAAAATGTCCATCATTTTTGCCTTGGTTCAGAACCTCTGCCAAAAGTGGTGCACAATTTTCTAGGTCATCTTAAGGTCTTTGAATTAAATCATAAGTATTTGAGTTTGGGCATTTAAATTATATAAATTATTTTAAATGCTCAAATAATCCCAAACTAAAATGTTCCATGCTGGATATATTCCAGTTAATGGCCATGAGCAGTTTGGTGAATTTTGGAGTTGTTTAGGTATTTTTAGTAAGTCCACAAAGTTACAGAATAAATAAAAAAAGATAAATAAAGAGAGAGAGAGGGAACTAACTTGGCAGCCCAACTAGCCAGCCCACCTAGTCGGCCCAGCCCAGCAGCCGCTCCAGCGAGCTGCTTGCCTTCGCCAGGCAGGCGGGCAGGTGCTCGACGGTGGCACCAGCGCGCGCCATGTAGCTGCCCGCCGCCCTGCTTCCTCCCCTCGCCTCTCTGCTGGCCTGGACGACCTCCACGTCGCGCCCCGAACCCCCTGGACACATCCATTCTCCCCCTGCCTCTCTCCCTCGCTCTCCCGCACCATGGCCGACGCCACCGTAGCCGCACCGTCGCCGTAGTCGCGCTCTCCGTCGTCCTTGCGCCGTGCCGTCGTGTCCAGGAGCTCCGCCGCCCTCCTCTTCGTCGAGCTAGCCGAGCCCCGAGCACTCGCTTGCCCCGAGGCCTCTGCACCGACCTCGCCCGACTCCACCATCGCCGGAGATCCCCTTCACCGTCGCCGCCGCACCAGCTCGTCCCCGACCGCGCCGTCTGCTCCCTCGAGACCGCCGTGAGCCCATCTACCTCTCCTCCCTTTCCTTTCTCGCTCTCGAGCCCCATAGCGACTGCACGTAGCTCACCCGCACGCGCCCCCGCAAAGCTCGTCGCCGACGTGACTCCGGCCACCCACTGGCCACACCACCATGTCCATCGCACTCACCGCACTCGTAGGAACCCGTAGCACCTCACCACGAGCCTCGCCGTGCTCCGTAGCCTCGGGTTCATCATCACCCGAACTCTGGCGACCGCCAAGGTCGTCGCCGGCACTGTTTCCGGCCACCCCGAGCTCAACCACCACCACCAAGAGCTGCGACTTGCTCCCAGCTACACGTAGATGCCCTCCGCGGCTCTTTCGGTCACCGGAATGCACAAAACCACTCTCGCCGCCGCGTTCGGCCTCGCCGGCGGCTAAACGCTGGTGAGTTGACCCCGCTGACCCCTCGTTTGACCATGGGTGGGCCCAGTTTGACCCCCTGGGTCAATGACAGGTGGCGCCCAGCCCTGTTAACTAATCAGGATTAGTTTTAATTAATATTTAGTTAAACTAATTACACTGACACACAGGACCCACTAGTCAGGGTTGACCTGGACTGTTCCGTTGACCGCTGACATCATCCTGACGTAATGCTGACACAGTAATTTATTTACTGGAATTATTATTACACAGGAAATTCCAGTAAATACCACAAACTTTAAAAAACCATAGAAATTAATCTGTAACTCCAAATGCAAAGTTTTATATATGAAAATTGATTAGAAAAATCCAATCTATCCATCTGTACTGGTTTCATGCATGTTTAAACAATTTAACCTGATGTTTTGTACAGAACAAGATAAAGCACTTATAAGGGCCATTTATGAGTTTGGAACTTGAATCTTTGATTCAAAATGGTTCAAACCCATCTGGTCTTAGTTGCATTAGCCCAATACACTCATTTTGCCATGTTTCATGCATGCATCATTTTGTTGCATATTGTTTGGTGATGTTTGTGTATCGGTGCTCTTTGCGGCAGGTTCTGCCTCCGAGGAGTACCACGATTACCCTAACGAAGAACAATATCAGTGCATCGACCCGTCAGGCAAGCAACCAACCATTTGATCATATCGATACAATCCCATGTTCTCGCTTCTGCTCTCTTTTACTGCATTAAGACAACGCGTTTCAAACTGCTGTGTGCTACGGTAGTTGAACCCATTTCCTCTGCATGACCTGTCATTGCCACAGTAACTAGATGAAACACACTAGCATGTGTAGGAGTTGATTGAGCCATATGTATGTGTTGTTCCTACCTTGCTATGCCTGCTATGCTTAGAGTCGTGTCAGGTCTGGTTCATCTGGGTGATGGGCTAGAGTGAAATGATCATGCCGGTAATGAGAGTGATGTGTTGAACACGATTTGGTAAAGGTATCGATGAGAGGCCATGTAGGAGTACATGGTGGGTTGTTTCATTGAAGCCGACCTTAAGCACTGAGATCTGTATGTGTGATTTAAGATTCAGCTACTACCATGCATTGGGCCCTGAAATATGACCCCGCTCGACTTCTTATTCACCCTAGTCCTCTGTCCAGGAGTTGCAAGTAGTTTCTGGTGTTTGTAGCTTACTGGAGGCCGTGGACAGCGCTGACCGCGGGGTGGGCTGTGATGCGGTAGGTACGTGGCACGGTGTACCGGATACCCGTTAGGTATCTCGGGAACCCTGTACACATCGTTCGGGGCCGTATGTGGAAACCTCGGCCGGACTCCCTGCGGATGGAACCTGGATAGGCGATAAACCTGGACTAGAGACTTAGGTGTTTAGGTAGGTCGTGGTCTACACCCACGTCGGCTTTCGCTTGAAGTCTGCCGAGCACATGTCGTGTGCAGACGCTAAGTGGTGGAAACATGTATGAAGAAGTACACCCCTGCAGGGTTAACATTATCTATTCGAATAGCCGCGTCCGCGGTAAAGGACTACTTGGTTGCCTATACAGTTCATAGACAAGTAAATGGATACTACTAAAAATCTCAAGATAAGCGTGAGTGCCGAGGATGGCTCTTCCGTAGGATGACGGAGGTGGATCCTCGGTGGTGTATTGAAGTGGTGAGTAGTGGACTCGAGTATGCAAAACCATTTCAAGTTGGTGTCTCGTAGGATAGCTTAGCCAAGAGCCAAAGCTGGCTTGCTGCAATAACCCCACCAACCCTTATTGATAATGTGCATGTATGTAGGATCTGATGTAAGTCTTGCTGAGTACCTTTGTACTCATGTTGCTTTAATTACATTTTTTAGAAGACGCCGCAACCCCTTCTGATGGGTTCTTCATAGACGTTGACATCGATGAGTAGACTGAGGCCCAGGTGGTGATCCTGAGCTTGTGAAGGACCATGTAGTATAGCTAGGCTTACCCAAGCCTCTTTTATTTTACTAGTTGTCTGTTCTCAGACAAGTTACTTCCGCTGTTGGCTTGTATGCTTGTATGACTTGAATGCTGGGTTGTGTGACCCGTACTTGTGTGTATGCTATGTATGGCTCTCTGAGCCTTTAAATAAAGTACTTGTGTCGTAGAGTCATGTTGTGATGCCTTGTTGTATTTGCACATATCGAGCATATTGTGTGTATGATTGAAATGCTTGGTATGTGTAGGATCTGACTATCTAGTTGTTTATCCTTAGTAGCCTCTCTTACCGGGAAATGTCTCCTAGTGTTTCCACTGAGCCTTGGTAGCTTGCTACTGCTCCGGAACACTTAGGCTGGCCGGCATGTGTCCTTCTTCGTTCCTGTGTCTGTCCCTTCGGGGAAATGTCACGCGATGGATACCGGAGTCCTGTTAGCCCGCTACAGCCCGGTTTACCAGAGTCCTGCTAGCCCAGTGCTACAGCCCGGATTCACTTGCTGATGACCGACACGTTCGATGCTGGGTCATGGATGCCTGTCCCTGTAAGTTTGTGCCACTTTGGGTTTACGACTAGCCATGTCAGCCCGGGCTCCTTACCATATGGATGCTAGCGACACTATCATATACGTGTGCCAAAAGGCGCAAACGGTCCCGGGCAAAGGTAAGGCGACACCCGTGGGAATACCGTGCATGAGGCCGCAAAGTGATATGAGGTGTTACATGCTAGATCGATGTGGCATTGAGTCGGGGTCCTGACAGCGTTGGCATCAGAGCCGGACTGCCTGTAGGTTCTCCAAGCCAAACTGGCCGATGTTGAGTCTAGAAATGCTTTAGTTATATGTAGGGGAATTGATTGTGGGATGGAACGTAAGGCTCTTTTTACTCCTTTACCTCATGGCATTCTGATCTGAGTCAGTCTATTCTTCCACCGGGGGTTAAGGAATTAGGATCTCTTCTCTCTATCAGGTTCACGTGTTACTAATCAGTAGTACCTTATAGGTTTGATGGATACAAGCCTAGTTCAGTTCTACTACCCCATTATGTTGCTAAGATGGACCCAGAACCTTGATATGATGTTGTTGAGTGTCTATGCAATTCTTTGCAAAATGCCTCAAAATTCTTTTGAGCATTTACAGCCGTTATGCTGTCCAATTTCTGCTAGGAATTCTAATGTCTTGTGTTTATCATGTTCCAGATGGCTTCCCGTCCTCAGAATCAAGTGGTTCGTTTGACTCGATGCCTAGATGTACCCGGCCATACTGCCATGTTGGTCAGGGTAATGACTGAGGCAGGATACCGTTGGTATCCTGAGTACACGGTCGAAGAGCAATTCCGAGACTTTAATCAAAGTCAATATTTTTGCACTGTCAGGATATTTCCATCTTATCCTGGATCTACCGAGCCCCTCCACTGCTCCTATGGACTCGGGTTACTATTGAGATGGCTGTGCAGGATGCTGCCTACTCTATGATGACCATCATGCGAGTCAGGACTGGCCTATTTCGGGACTCCGACTTCCGATATATGCCAGCTTCACTCCCGGGAGCACAAGGGTATCTCCAGGCTATCTATGCTGACTCCACTCAGGAGGACTCACTAACCCGCACCACTGCACAGTTGCTTGAAGACAAGGACCGTGAAAATCGGGCCTTGAGACTGGAGCTTTTCAATACCCGTGCTGATCATTGGGCCACTTTGACTCGGTTTGCACCGGCTGTGCAAGCTGGATATATGGATATGCGAGATCTCTATCCTGTGAGATCTGCTCTGCCAGACATGATGGATTGGCGTGATGTAGGAGGCATCACCCCACCTCGTGGTCCCCGCAGGCCACCATTTGTTGGTCCAAGACCTCATCCTAGCCCCTATGGTCCACAAGCTCCACGGGACCGACTGTTTCCGGATGATCACGTTGAGCTTCCAGGCTATGGAGGTGACTTCTATGAAGACTACTACGGAGCTGTCTGAGTTAGTAGTAGTATCACTAGTATCGTATTAGTTGTATCGTCCACCGTCCTGCGTGACTCGTGGGATATGACTTAGCTTGTACCACCTTCCGGAGGTGTAGAAAAATAATGTATAGGAGCTTGGAATGCCTCCGATGAGATGTAATCTTCCTTTCACCGTAGTAGTACTTTGTTTGGTTTTGTACTAAACCTTGTATGGTGTGTATGACGATGGAATAAAAGAAGCAGTTTCTGTATCTACCATGTCATACGGATGATCATCTTACATTCCAAGTTATCCATTACATTCTACATTTCTATGTCAGAATCTTATCATCCTGGACTAAACCATTGTCTTGTTTTCCTAGGATGGTTAACACCCGCACCAACCCTGCTCCCCCAGAGCAGGCCGAAGGCAGCAGAGTTGGGGAAACAAACCTGCCTCACCCTCCTTCTCTGGCCGAGGTTATGCTGGAGGCCGAGAGAAACAAGCGGGAGACCAACCGTTTGTTGGAGCGCATCGAGCAAAACACAGCACACCATCAGAGGAATAACTTGGTGTCACTCAGTGACTTCACCAAGTTACATCCACCCACTTTCCACCACTCCGTCGAGCCCCTCGACGCTGATGACTGGCTTCACAGTATTACTCACAAGCTACGCTCTGCACTCGTAGCTGAGGCTGACAAGGTCACATTTGCTGCATATCATCTTGGGTATGGACTGGATGTCAGCCCATCATGCTAAGATTGATTGCTTCTCTAGGACTGTTCAACTCACACATCCTTCGGGAAAGATAGTCAATGTCTTGACCCGAGTAGCCAAGCGACAGCTATATTCTCTTAACGCCAGTCCATTGCCAGACCTCGAAGACGTTCCGGTAGTCCGTGACTTTTCGGATGTCTTTCCAGAGGAATTGCCAGGTGTTCCACCTGACAGAGATGTCGAGTTCGTAATAGATCTCATTCCAGGAACTATCCCAATTTCTAGAAGACCCTATAAAATGGCACCACTAGAACTAGCCGAGCTTAAGAAACAACTCGATGAGTCCTTTAAAAAGGGTTTCATCCGTCCTAGTTTGTCTCCATGGGCTTGTCCCGTTCTCTTCGTCAAGAAGAAGGATGGTATGGATCGGATGGTTGTAGATTATCGACCAGTCAACCTGGTCACAATCAAGAACAAGTATCCGCTCCCCAGGATCAACGATCTGTATGATCAGCTTGCTGGATCCTCAGTCTTCTCCAAAATGGATTTGAGGTTGGGCTACCATCAAATCAAAATCAGGAACGGGGACATTCCTAAAACGGCCTTTGTTACTCGTTATGGCCAATACGAGTACACCGTCATGTCCTTCGGTTTAACCAATGCTCCCGCCACTTTCTCTCGGTTAATGAACTCAATCTTCATGGAGTATTTGGATAAGTTCGTCATGGTTTACCTCGATGATATACTCATCTACTCCAAGAACGAGGAAGAACATGCTGAGCATCTAAGGCTAGTGTTGATGAAACTTCGAGAGCATCGCCTTTACGCCAAGTTCTCTAAATGCGAATTCTGGTTGCTAGAAGTGACCTATCTAGGACATGTAATTTCTGGTAAGGGTATTGTTGTCAATCCCGAGCGAGTTCAAGCCGTCCTTAATTGGACTCCACCTGAATCGGTCAAGCAAGTTTGGAGTTTCCTTGGCTTAGCGAGCTATTGTCGCTGCTTTGTCGAGAACTTCTCCAAGGTTGCTAAACCTCTAACTGAACTCCTCAAGAAAGATAAAAAGTTCGAGTGGACTCCACAATGTGAGCATAGCTTTCAGGAACTGAAAAGACGCCTGACATCTGCTCCCGTACTGGTACCACCAGATTTCTCTAAGGACTTTGTTATCTATTGCGACGCCTCGCGACAAGGACTAGGTTGCATTCTTATGCAAGATCGTCACGTAATTGCTTATGCTTCACGGCAATTGCACCCACATGAGGAGAATTATCCTACTCATAATCTAGAGCTTGCAGTTGTAGTCCATGCACTCAAAACCTGGCGACATTACCTCCTCGGTAATCATTGCGAAATCTTCACTGATCACCAAAGTCTGAGTACATATTCACCCAACCGGATTTGAATCTCAGGCAAAGACGTTGGGTCGAGTTGATCACAGATTTCGACTTAGGGATAACTTACACCCCAGGAAAAGCCAATGTCATGGCTGATGCACTAAGTCGTAAATCTTATTGTAACAATGTGATGTTACAACAAAGTCAACCGCTTCTCCATGAGGAATTTCGGAAGCTTAATCTTCACATCGTTCCTCAAGGATTTCTTTCCACCTTGGTGGCGAAACCTACTCTTACGGATCAAATTATCGCTGCCCAAAAGCGAGATAAAGGAATATCTAGAATCAAGGAGAACATTGCTAGCGAAGGTGCTAGATATTTCTCCACAAATGATCATGGTGTTGTGTACTTTGAGAACCATTTAGTGGTTCCCAAGAACCAGCATCTATGGCAGTTGATCCTTAAGGAGGCTCATGAATCTTCTCTCGCCATTTATCCCGGTAGTACCAAGATGTATCAGGACCTATGCCAGAGGTTCTGGTGGACTAGGATGAAGAGAGACATTGCTCAGTTTGTTGCTAGTTGTGACGTCTGTCATCGTGTAAAAGCAGAGCATCAACGGCCTGCTGGCACCCTTCAACCCTTAGCTATTCCTGAATGGAAATGGGATAAAATTGGTATGGATTTCATCACCGGTTTTCCCAGGACCAAGAGAGGGAATAACGCTATCTTCGTCGTTGTCGATCGTCTTTCCAAAGTGGCCCATTTCTTGCCTATTCGCGAGAGTATAACCGCTAGTCAGCTAGCAGACTTGTATATCTCCCGAATAGTATCCCTCCATGGTGTTCCACTGGAAATTAACTCGAATCGAGGAAGTCTCTTCACCTCTTGATTTTGGGAAAGTTTCCAAAATGCTATGGGAACCCGCCTTTCCTTTAGCACTGCTTTTCACCCTCAATCAAGTGGTCAAGTAGAACGTGTCAACCAGATTCTAGAAGACATGCTTCAAGCTTCTGTTATCTCATTCGGAATGGATTGGGAGAAATGCCTTCCATTTGCTGAATTTGATTATAACAACAACTATCAATCTAGCTTGGGTAAAGCCCCTTTTGAAGTTCTCTATGGACGAAGGTGTCGAACACCCCTTAACTGGTCAGAAACCGGGGAAAGACAATTCTTTGGCCCGGATATGATCCAGGAAGCAGAAGAGCAAGTTCGCATTGTTCGTGAAAAGTTGAAAACAACCCAATCTCGTCAAAAGAGTCAATATGACCGAAAACATAAGGCTGTGACTTTTGAGGTTGACGAGAAGGCTTACCTTCGGGTTACCCCTCTGATGGGAACCCATCGTTTCGATATCAAAGGCAAATTGGCTCCTCGCTACATTGGACCCTTTCGCATTCTCGCTAAACGAGGAGAAGTTGCCTACCAATTGGGACTACCTCCGCATCTCTCTAGAGTCCATGATGTCTTCCACGTTTCTCAACTCAGGCATTGCTTCTCGGATCCTATCCGTGGAGTGGACCACGAAACGCTTGATCTTCAAGATAACCTCACATATCGAGAGTACCCCGTTCGTATCCTCGATCAAGCGGAGCATACCACTCGACGTCAAAATATCAAGTTTCTCAAGGTTCAATGGTCGCCCCATTCTGAGAAGGAAGCAACCTGGGAAAGGGAGGATCGTCTTCGACTTGAGTACCCCGCCTTCTTTCCGGAGGAACCTAAATCTCGGGACGAGATTCTTTTGAGTGGGGGTGAGTTGTCACACCCTAGCTAGTTCATGCATTAGAGTGTTGCATCATGTCTATTTTTCTCAACAGAAACTTGAAATGGGGATGACAGAACCCCCAGCCACCTCTGAAACCAACTAGGGTTTACTAAAAATATTTTCAATGAACCTGAAATGCCCTTCTAAAATGTCCATCATTTTTGCCTTGGTTCAGAACCTCTGCCAAAAGTGGTGCACAATTTTCTAGGTCATCTTAAGGTCTTTGAATTAAATCATAAGTATTTGAGTTTGGGCATTTAAATTATATAAATTATTTTAAATGCTCAAATAATCCCAAACTAAAATGTTCCATGCTGGATATATTCCAATTAATGGCCATGAGCAGTTTGGTGAATTTTGGAGTTGTTTAGGTATTTTTAGTAAGTCCACAAAGTTACAGAATAAATAAAAAAAGATAAATAAAGAGAGAGAGAGAGGGAACTAACCTGGCAGCCCAACTAGCCAGCCCACCTAGCCGGCCCAGCCCAGCAGCCGCTCCAGCGAGCTGCTTGCCTTCGCCAGGCAGGCGGGCAGGTGCTCGACGGCGGCACCAGCGCGCGCCACGCAGCTGCCCGTCGCCCTGCTTCCTCCCCTCGCCTCTCTGCTGGCCTGGACGACCTCCACGTCGCGCCCCGAACCCTCTGGACACATCCATTCTCCCCCTGCCTCTCTCCCTCGCTCTCCCGCACCATGGCCGACACCACCGTAGCCGCACCGTCGCCGTAGTCGCGCTCTTCGTCGTCCTTGCGCCGTGCCGTTGTGTCCAGGAGCTCCGCCGCCCTCCTCTTCGTCGAGCTAGCCGAGCCTCGAGGCCTCTGCACCGACCTCGCCCGACTCCACCATCGCCGGAGATCCCCTTCGCCGTTGCCGCCGCACCAGCTCGTCCCCGACCGCGCTGTCTGCTCCCTCGAGACCGCCGTGAGCCCAGCTACCTCTCCTCCCTTTCCTTTCTCGCTCTCGAGCCCCGTAGCGACTGCACGTAGCTCACCCGCACGCGCCGCCACGGAGCTCGTCGCCGACGTGACTCCGGCCACCCACTGGCCACACCACCATGTCCATCGCACTCACCGCACTTGTAGGAACCCATAGCACCTCACCACGAGCCTCGCCGTGCTCCGTAGCCTCGGGTTCATCATCACCCGAACTCCAGCGACCGCCAAGGTCATCGCCGGCGCCATTTCCGGCCACCCCGAGCTCAACCACCACCACCAAGAGCTGCGGCTTGCTCCCAGCTACACGTAGATGCCCTCCGCGGCTCTTTTGGTCACCGGAATGCACAAAACCACTCTCGCCGCCGCGTTCGGCCTCGCCGGCGGCTAAACACCGGTGAGTTGACCCCACTGAGCCCTCGTTTGACCATGGGTGGGCCCAGTTTGACCCCCCTGGGTCAATGACAGGTGGGGCCCAGCCCTGTTAACTAATCAGGATTAGTTTTAATTAATATTTAGTTAAACTAATTACACTGACACACGGGACCCACTAGTCAGGGTTGACCTGGACTGTTCCGTTGACCGCTGACATCATCCTGACGTAATGCTGACGCAGTAATTTATTTACTGGAATTGTTATTACACAGGAAATTCCAGTAAATACCACAAACTTTAAAAAATCATAGAAATTAATCTGTAACTCCAAATGCAAAGTATTACATATGAAAAATGATTAGAAAAATCCAATCTATCCATCTGTACTGGTTTCATGCATGTTTAAACAATTTAACCTGCTGTTTAGTACAGAACAAGATAAAGCACTTATAAGGGCCATTTATGAGTTTGAAACTTGAATCTTTGATTCAAAATGGTTCAAACCCATCTGGTCTTAGTTGCATTAGCCCAATACACTCATTTTGCCATGTTTCATGCATGCATCATTTTGTTGCATATTGTTTGGTGATGTTTGTGTATCGGTGCTCTTTGCGGCAGGTTCTGCCTCCGAGGAGTACCACGATTACCCTAACGAAGAACAATATCAGTGCATCGACCCATCAGGCAAGCAACGAACCATTTGATCATATCGATACAATCCCATGTTCTCGCTTCTGCTCTCTTTTACTGCATTAAGACAACGCGTTTCAAACTGCTGTGTGCTACGGTAGTTGAACCCATTTCCTCTGCATGACCTGTCATTGCCACAATAACTAGATAAAACACACTAGCATGTGTAGGAGTTGATTGAGCCATATGTATGTGTTATTCCTACCTTGCTATGCCTGCTATGCTTAGAGTCGTGTCAGGTCTGGTTCATCTGGGTGATGGGCTAGAGTGAAATGATCATGTCGGTAATGAGAGTGATGTGTTGAACACGATTTGGTAAAGGTATCGATGAGAGGCCATGTAGGAGTACATGGTGGGTTGTTTCATTGAAACCGACCTTAAGCACTGAGATCTGTATGTGTGATTTAAGATTCAGCTACTACCATGCATTGGGCCCTGAAATATGACCCCGCTCGACTTATTATTCACCCTAGTCCTCTGTCCAGGAGTTGCAAGTAGTTTCTGGTGTTTGTAGCTTACTGGAGGCCGTGAACAGCGCTAACCGCGGGGTGGGCTGTGATGCGGTAGGTACGTGGCACGGTGTACCGGATACCCATTAGGTATCTCGGGAACCCTGTACACATCGTTCGGGGCCGTATGTGGAAACCTCGGCCGGACTCCCTGCGGATGGAACCTGGATAGGCGATAAACCTGGACTAGAGACTTAGGTGTTTAGGTAGGTCGTGGTCTACACCCACGTCGGCTTTCGCTTGAAGTCTGCCGAGCACATGCCGTGTGCAGACGCTAAGTGGTGGAAACATGTATGAAGAAGTACACCCCTGCAGGGTTAACATTATCTATTCGAATAGCCGCGTCCGCGGTAAAGGACTACTTGGTTGCCTATACAGTTCATAGACAAGTAAATGGATACTACTAAAAATCTCAAGATAAGCGTGAGTGCCGAGGATGGCTCTTTCGTAGGAGGACGGAGGTGGATCCTCGGTGGTGTATTGAAGTGGTGAGTAGTGGACTCGAGTACGCAAAACCATTTCAAGTTGGTGTCTTATAGGATAGCTTAGTCAAGAGTCAAAGCTGGCTTGCTGCAATAACCCCACCAACCCTTATTGATAATGTGCATGTATGTAGGATATGATGTAAGTCTTGCTGAGTACCTTTGTACTCATGTTGCTTTAATTTACATTTTTCAGAAGACGCTGCAACCCCTTCTGATGGGTTCTTCGTAGACGTTGACATCGATGAGTAGACTGAGGCCCAGGTGGTGATCCTGAGCTTGTGAAGGACCATGTAGTATAACTAGGCTTACCCAAGCCTCTTTTATTTTACTAGTTGTCTGTTCTCAGACAAGTTACTTCCGCTGTTGGCTTGTATGCTTGTATGACTTGAATGCTGGGTTGTGTGACCCGTACTTGTGTGTATGCTATGTATGGCTCTCTGAGCCTTTAAATAAAGTATTTGTGTCGTAGAGTCATGTTGTGATGCCTTGTTGTATTTGCACATATCGAGCATATTGTGTGTATGATTGAAATGCTTGGTATGTGTGGGATCTGACTATCTAGTTGTTTATCCTTAGTAGCCTCTCTTACCGGGAAATGTCTCCTAGTGTTTCCGCTGAGCCTTGGTAGCTTGCTACTGCTCCGGAACACTTAGGCTGGCCGGCATGTGTCCTTCTTTGTTCCTGTGTGTGTCCCTTCGGGGAAATGTCACGCGATGGATACCGGAGTCCTGTTAGCCCGCTACAGCCCGGTTTACCGGAGTCCTGCTAGCCCAATGCTACAACCTGGATTCACTTGCTGATGACCGACACGTTCGATGCTGGGTCATGTATGCCTGTCCCTGTAAGTTTGTGCCACTTTGGGTTTACGACTAGCCATGTCAGCCCGGGCTCCTTACCATATGGATGCTAGCGACACTATCATATACGTGTGCCAAAAGGCGCAAACGGTCCCGGGCAAAGGTAAGGCGACACCCGTGGGAATACCGTGCGTGAGGCCGCAAAGTGATATGAGGTGTTACATGCTAGATCGATGTGGCATTGAGTCGGGGTCCTGACAATTTTATATTTCCTTATTCATGATAAATGTTTATTATTCATGAATTTAAACCTATAAGAACCCTAGCCAACTTGCATCCAGAATGCTCCACCGGATTGGAGCTTCGTCAGTCGTTAGATCTGGTCAACTTGATCTTTTGGCCGTTGGATTTTCACCAGCCGGCCATCAGGATTTTTCACCGCGCAGTATTTTTTCATGCCCGATGACTGGTGGGCTCGCTTCGAATGGTTATTGGCTGGGTTCGCCTTTCTAGGGTTCGCCTTGCCCAATCGGCTCCCCATCTCTTGTGGCTTGGGCGTGGGCGTGAACCCTAGCCCCCAGTCCACAGCCGCCACACCCCTCCTCCGGTCCTTCCCGCTCCCAATCTCCTCTCCCACTCCGCCGCCACCCCGCTCCCCACTCGCCTCAGCCACCTCCTATGCTCCCTCGCGCCACCGACTCCCTCCCTCCTCCCTCCCTCGTCATCGCAGCCGACCACCTGCCGTCACTTAGGCCCCCATGGCGGCTGCCGGGTCGGGGTGGAGGCAATAGGCCATGGAGAATCTGGTGGTGTCTGTGGGTGCAGCAGGGGTAGATGGAGCGTCGGATGCGGGCGGGCTCCCACCCTTAGGCTCCACGACGGAGGCCAGTTCAGAGGGCGAAAGCAGAAAGCGGTGGCGTGTCCTACGCTTGTGGGCGGAAGCAGCGAGGTTGGTCGAGCGGTGATTGTGGCCGGGGTCAGTAGCTGAAGGAGGCTCGCTGACTGGAACAGTAGGAGGTGATTCAGGTTTGCCTTCACCTCCTCACTCTTGTCTCCCCCTCTTGTCTCATGGATGGTGGCGCCGACTGTAGGAGCGCCTCGAGGAGTCGAAGGGAGAGGTCGTGCAGGCCAGACAAAGGAGAGCAAGGACGATGAATATTCAATCAGACCTATGTTTTCTTCTCGATGCACCTCGGCATGAGGAGTCGTGCTAGGTAATTTCTTGCATCTCGAGGGAACATTGCCAAATACTTACTAAAGTGTTCCCTTTCTTGTTCCCATTGCTCGATAAGCATGCTCACGTCTCTCTCTCTCTCTCTCTCTCTCTCTCTCTCTCTCTCTCCATTTGGTAGTCACCGATTCAACCATTTAGTACTTGCTGTTACCGTCACTGAGTGTTCCCTTAATGGTACTTTAGGCATCCTGGGGTGATTCAAGATGCTCAGGTGTACCACACTGCATGCTACACAGGTCAATTGTGCAGGTTGCTCTAAAATACACTAATTTAGACACGACCACTTGTCTGCAGCAATTTCTTACTCTCAGTGCAAACGTACTTCTTTCTTTCTTTTTATCAAATGCACTCCTGCTTCACTTCAACTCCCAACTATAGTTGCATATATATATATATATATATATATATATATATATATATATATCTGCTACCAGACTAGCTCATGGTGTGGGAAGCATCTCATATTGTTCACTGAATCTATTGATGAATCTGAAGCAATTCAAGAGGTGGAGCAAAAACTATTTATGCCTATAGGTTGTCCGAACTACACCTTTAATTCTAATTACCTTGTTTGGTCTCCTTCTGTGTGATATCACTTTGTTCTGTATAGTTGTCACTGGGACCTATATATTACTTCTTTCATGAATCATGGATGTATGAAGACATGAAGTCAGATATAATATAAAACAAAACCTATATATTACTTCTTGCATGAATCATGGATGTATGAAGACATGATGTCAGATATAATATAAAAGAAAATGCATATGAATACTTTCAAGACCGATCTTTGTGTTCATTTACCAGAAGATACATTATAATAGTACTAATGGACGCATTTGTCCACTAATATGTTCATTTAATTTTGTAACCTATGTTTTTCATCTCATGTACCATTAGGAACATTTGGTAGATAATTATTTTAGTCAAGACGCAACATGTTGTTTTGATGTATTTTGCTATCGATATTCTGAAATTGTTTTGTATACTTTGTTTTGTTACAAAGCAAACATGTGGGTTTATGGTCACCTCATTTCTATATGCATACTTTATATATGGTTGATGATTTTGTGGTAGTCAATTACTAAGTCTTCTCTTTATATTTTTCCACAATAAGTGAAATGAAAGGCCACAAACAACGCTTCTCCGGGAAGTGAATTTTATGGTGCCTTGCATTCTGCTCATTTGGCGCAATTGTTCATCACAAAGAGGAGGGGAGAGGTCTACCCTTGGGAAATGGGTGCCTCTCCAGTCAAGCGAGCGACGACAAATCCAACTGGAAAGGGCTCTGTGGTGATCTTCATGTTATCAGTAACTATACATGAGTTTCCTTGCTAACAGTTGTTATCTTTCAACGTTGCAAGTTTAGCCCTATTTGCAATACAACATTCAAGCAAATAATTTGTGCTTTATATTTTGAAATGCATGTGCAGCATGTTTTTTTCTCTTTTATCCAAGCTACTATGCAAAATTGTATTGTTTTACGGCCATTTGGTTCATAGGAGTGAGCTTTGTAGGACTGGGATAATACATGCATGTGCAGTATTATAGATACACAGTTAGCTGTTGAACAATTCTTATTTGTAGTTCTCTGAAATATTACTTCCTTACTTTAAATTTACCTTCTTTCTTATCCATGTACAAGCAAAGGGATTTATAGCTGGTGAAGAGCAGCAAGGCAAGGCCATTGCGCCGGCTGTTGAGCTTGAAAAGTTCGTATGGAATATGCAAAAAAATATTTTTTCCGTTATGTTCTGTTGGAATTTGTCACATTTCTTTTGTGAAAGAATGTGCCATTGTCTAATATATTTGTCAAACAAAAAATAGTTGCATATACTAGACTGGATGGTTTGAGAAACTACGGGCACTATCAAGAGTGTGTTATAGGAAATTTGTTTAATTACATATATCATATATGTTCTGCTCTTAAGAGATTAGTTTAGTTACATGTATATTCTGCTTTGTGGTGTCACCCCTACATCTATTCATGCATAATGAATTTGGTGGTGTCATTCTTTATATTGCAACATGTTAAACAATCTTGTGATTGTAATATTTTTTTGGTGTTGCCATAAAATTAGAAACATTTATTGAAATTGTTCAGTAATGCAGTTTTATGATATTGAGTGCCTTAGCCTTTGGTTGGATATAGAGTTTGAAAACAATATCTAGGTTGGAGCACACTATGCTACATCAAAAAGGACCTACATAGCTAATCAAGTATGTTTGCTAAGAGGTGAACTTAGCAAAATTGAGGATGTCAGCTTTTACATTTTGTCATGCTTGGCTTAGATAAGATGTATCCATGCTTTTTTGTGTTTGTACCAAAGCTTCCTTGCCTTTAGAGGATTTTGTGCAAGCTTTGCATTTTCTTTGCCTGAGGCTACAAATGCATATTTTCATTTGTTCTGGTAGTTTTATTACCTTCGGAACAGTCACATGCATGAGGCAGTGAGTTTGGACAAGGTGGAGCAGCGTCGACTGTCACACACACTAATGGAGATTGGGATGTCTACCTTCCTATTGACGATCTTATAATTCATCTGCTAACTGACATGTAAGATATGTATTTTGTTCAAATGACCTTGACTATTTTGCAACATGTACTACATTTCCAGGGATAATCCTTTTGCTTGTTTATTTTTTTGCTATGCTCTCTGAAGATCAGATTTTAGCCATATAATTTCTGGTGACTGGAAGTCTAAAACTGAAGATAGGGCAGATTGTTTTGATTATGATTACTTGGAGATCTCGTGGCTTGCTGTCCATGGATCAGTCAGACCTACGGCAACATCAACTCATTGATTCTAGAGGCCATGGTTCTCGAGGTAAGAAATATAAGCATACTAGAGAGAATTGCGCCTTTTATCATGCAAACTTGGAGAAAAATCAAATAGTTGCATCTGGATATATGTCCTTTTGGTAAATCAAGAAATTTGTTTGCTTCAAGCTTAGCCCTGAGCTCATTTGTCAGAGCCATTCATTTACTCCCAGCTTTAGCACAATCAGTAGCATCCATAATGTTAGTATCACCACTATCATCATCTTTTGTTCCAGGTGAACTCTGAATCTCTGATGCAATTGCAGTGGAGGCTAGAGCCTGCCAAGTGATGCAGAAGATGAAACCATATAGTGCAACTGACTTTTCAGATTATTTATTTCCTCCTGTAAAACTTCTTTCTCATCCATGTAATCCCTGCACATCTCAAATCCCCGTCCGCCTTAACCTTGATTTTGGCACATACGACTTCAGGATAGTTGTCATATTTCTTTTAGAGGATCTGCACCTCAAGGAAATTAGAGAATGCTGATTTAAAAACAAAGTATATGTAAGCTATTAGGAAGCCTGAGAGATTCATAAAAATGGTAAGCATTGTAATGGATGTTCTGCAAGATAAACATTATTTGACTGTCTCCCCTTAATTAGTGGGACTGGTGAGTAATGTAGAATCTTTATTTTAGCGGTCTTTAAGGTGCAAAACATGTGTTGTATGATACCAGTTTCTTGCTTTATTTCGTTAACTGATCACAACTACCATTTCAGTGAACACATTATTAGCTGGAAATTGTACATTAGAAACTCTTGACAACACATTGCAAGTTCCATGTTGGGATCCTTCGCTATATATTCTAGACAGAAGATTGAATGGAAAATCAAGATGAACATTTGTGTGTGAGAGAATTTATATCTATTTACTTAGACTAAAATTTAAAGTAGTAATTCTCAGCCTGAGAGCTATGAGATGACGCTTGATGAACCCTAGAGAGAGTTTGACAGTACCAAATGAAGAGAAATATTGGAATCATGTCAGTCCTACTTCGTAGCTATACAGGAGCCAGTTTTCCGTTTGATCCCAGATATATTTGCTGCTATACCAAAGTGCGATTTTTTTATAGGGGAAACATTTTCCTACATTTTCTTAAAACAGTATTGTCCTTCTATGGTAGCAAACTATGGTCAAGTATCTTTCATTTCCTATACTGAGAAGTAGCTTTACTGTTTCTCGAGAGTATGGTTTTGTTAACTGCTAAATGCTAAGGTTCCTTTGTTTGTTGACATAAATTTCCCTGATTCCTTCTGATCCGGAAAAGCTTACTTTGGTATTGTTTCTGCTCAGTTTTGCATGCTTGCTCATAGATAATGCATCCCACCAGAACGGCAATGCTTATAGTTGCAGCAATTATGTTATACTTTTGCACTACACCTCATGTGTGTGTTCATTGCATCATTATGGTGTCCACTTGGATTGTCATATTAATAATTGTAAAGGTGAAATAGGTATAAAAATGGATATGAAGTAATGCCAAGTTAAAAGTGAATTTTGTTAGACTGAATATTTTTTTGTGGTATTGTGCTCCAGTGATTTGAAAATTTGCTATGCACCATTATTGTATTAGAAAGATGCAGAGTATTAGCCTTACATAACTCTCTTCTATGTGTTCTTGCACCTCCGGATCACTGTTTTTGGCCTAGGACCATTTACATGTCAAACATGACATTTATGTGTCAATTAAATATTTTCCATTACTGTTCTTTTTTTTTTGTCCATCCCACCCATGTATGGTTTGAAGAGAATAATTTTTAATTTGGCTGCTCATATTCAGAAAAGTTCATCACCATCTGCTGATGTTTGTGTGCTTGATTTATGTCATTTTGTCAAGTGGCATTAGCCACATCATATCTACCTTCTAAATAGCCACATTGCTTTATGGAATGGATGCAAAGTAGCTGAATGGAACCCACAGGTGTAGTTTTTATGGCGAGTTTTACAAGGTTTTACGTTTATTCTATGGGTCGTGGTTGATATAGTTTTGGTGTTCTGAGTGTAACCTTTGTTTGTGCCTTTCTTTTACCGGACTATGTTATAGAAAGAGTCAAGATACTTCAACAATGGTAGCCCAATGGGGTAGTTCCTAAGTATGTTTTGTTTATCAAAAAAAAGTTCTGAAGTATTGCTGGGAGAGATGGCCAGACTGCTGGACCACCCTACGAGAAATCAATGGCATGAATGTGCTTACTTCTACAGACTTTGTGGCATAAGCAAAAATACTTAGACATGTCTTGCCTCCCTCCGAAAGAAACCACAACTATGATTTACCATCTCAAGTTTACCCTTCCATTGTAGCAGACCAACATGTCCTTGTTTCTTTAATTGATTTCTCATTTCATGTTTGCACTTCTATTAACAGAACAACATGTCATAAATGTGGTGCTGGGCAAACAGAAGAGATGTTGTACAGAGTGACTCCATAACTGAAGAGTAGACAAACATTGTGCAAGGCATTTTTGTTCAGTTCCTTTCAAAAATGAAGGAATTACAGTGCATCTGACCTGTAAAGGAGTGTGACGGACAAAATGCTATGAATCAGAGGAGTGGAGGGAAGAGTTTACCAACAACTTTTGAAGGGACAAAGTGTGACCTGGATTCGAGAAACAAAATGTGACCTGGATTCCTAAGTTATAGCCAACGTTGCAAAATTGTATAGAGAATGCCCGCATTTTGGAAACTCTACATAGTTTGAGGCTATGTTCCTTTCAATTTTCAGCATTATTAAAAAAATTCTTATTGTTGCTATTTTCATGCATTTATTTTTAAATAACTCTCGGTTTAAAATGGGTGTTCTTTTTTTTATTATTGGGGGGGTGTAAATTTGTTACCATATATGCTTGCCCACGACTAAACCAACAAAATCATGGATTTTATTTTTGATTTGCACATGGATTTAACAGGTCTCTACGTCATTTGCGCAACGGACTTTGGGTTTGAAATGGTCTTTGCTTAGACATAAAGTTATTAAAAAAATGCAAATATTTTCAACGCGACCATGGTATCAAATCAGACTCCATGCCATTTGGCTTAGAGATAAATTAAAATGTGTGTGTACATCTTATTGTAGACAACAGTCTTCATTCTTTTTTATTAAAAATGAAAAATTTTGTTACCATATGTCCTTGCCCACAACTAAACCAATTAAAACATTTTATTTTCAATGCGCACATGGATTTAACGGGTCTCTACGTCGTTTGGCACAACGGACTTTGGGTTTGACATGGTCTTTGCGTTTGCTCAGACATAAAGTTATTAAAAAAATGCAAATATTTTTAACGCGGACATGGTATCAAATCACACTCTACGCCATTTGCTCAGAGATAAATTAAAATGTGTGTGTATATTTCATTGTAGACAACAGTCTCCATTCTTTTTTATTAAAAATGGTAAATTTTATTATCATATGTTCTTGCCTAGAACTAAAGCAATTAAAACATGTTTTTTTTCAACGCGCACATGGATTCAGCGGGTCTCTGTGCCACAATATGTCCTTGCAAAATGAAATTATTTTTATCGACAACATGGCTTTAGCGGGTCTCTGCGCCATTTGGCGCAACGGGTCAACTAGTTGTATTAACCGGAAACTTGATACATGTGTGGATACATAGACAAAACACCATGTCCCTAGTAAGCCTCTACTAGACTAGCTCGTTAATCAAAGATGGTTAAGTTTCCTAACCATAAACATGTGTTGCCATTTGATGAACATGATCACATCATTAGGAGAATGATGTGATGGACATGACCCATTCGTTAGCTTAGCATTATGATGTTTTATTGCTATTGCTTTCTTCATGTCAAATACATATTCCTCCGACTATGAGATTATGCAACTCCCAGATACCGGAGGAATGCCTTGTGTTCTATAAAATGTCACAACGTAATTGGGTGATTATAAAGATGCTCTACAGGTATCTCCGAAGGTGTGTGTTGGGTTGGCATAGATCGAGATTACGATTTGTCACTCCGAGTATCAAAGAGGTATCTCTGGGCCCTCTCGGTAATGCACATCATAAGAAGCCTTGCAAGCAAAGTGACTAATGAGTTAATTGCAGGATGATGCATTAAGGAACGAGTAAAGAGACTTGTCGGTAACAAGATTGAACTAGGTATGAAGATACCGACGATCGAATATCGGGCAAGTAACATACCGATGACAAAGGGAATAACGTATATTGTCATAACAGTTCGACCGATAAAGATTTTCGCAGAATATGTGGGAGCCAATATGAGCATCCAGGTTCCGCTATTGGTTATTGACCAGAGAGGTGTCTCGATCATGTCTACATAGTTCTCAAACCCGTAGGGTCCGCACGCTTAACGTTCGATGACGATTTGTATTATATGAGTTATGTGATTTGGTGATCGAATGTTGTTTGGAGTCCCGGATGAGATCATGGACATGACGAGGAGTCTCGAAATGGTCGAGAGGTAAAGATTCATATATAGGACGATAGTATTCAGACACCGAAAGTGCTCCGGGGGTACCGGGTACGTATCGGGTCACCAGAAGGGGTTCCGGGACACCCCCGGCAAACTACATGGGCCTAATGGGCCAATAGGGGTCAGACCAGCCCCTAAGGGAATGGTGCGCTCCCATGTAGGCTGAATTGGGGGGAAGGAAAGGGGGGAAGAGAGAAGGAAGGGGAGGGATTCGGCCTCCCCCTTCCTCCTCCCCTCCTCTTTCCTTCCCCCTCCGGTGGATATGGAAGGGGGAGGCTGACTTGTGGGAGGCGCCCAAGTAGGATTACTCCTACTTGGGGCGCCCCCTTGGCTTCCTCTCCTCCCCTCCAACCTATATATATGTGGTGGGGCACCGCTAGAATACACAATATTGATTCCTAGCCGTGTGCGGCGCCCCCTCCACAGTTTACGCCTCCGGTCATATTCACGTAGTGCTTAGGCGAAGCCCTGCGTGGATCACTTCACCATCACCGTCACCACGCCGTCGTGTTGATGCTACTCTCCCTCGACACTTTGCTGGACCAAGAGTTCGAGGGACGTCATCGAGCTGAACATGTACAGAACTCGGAGGTGTCGTATGTTCGGTGCTTGATCGGTCGGAACGAGAAGAAGTTCGACTACATCAACCGCATTGGCAAACGCTTCCACTTTCGGTCTATGAGGGTACGTGGACAGAGTCTCCCCCTCTCGTTGCTATGCATCTCCTAGATAATCTTGCATGAGCGTAGGAATTTTTTGAAATTGCATGCTACATTTCCCAACAGTGGCATCCGAGCCAGGTCTATGCGTAGATGATATACACGAGTAGAACACAAAGAGTTGTGGGTGGTGATCGTCATACTGCTTACCACCAATGTCTTATTTTGATTTGGCAGTATTGTTGGATGAAGCGGCCCGGACCAACCTTATATGACCACGTTCATGAGACCGGTTCCACCAACAGACATGCAACTAGTTTTGCATAAAGGTGGCTGGCGGATGTATGTTTCTCCTACTTTAGTTGAATCAAATTTGACTGCGGCCGGTCCTTGTTGAAGGTTAAAACAACAAACTTGATAAATCACTGTTGTGGTTATGATGCGTACGTAAGAATGGTTCTTGCTAGAAGCCCATAGCAGCCACGTAAAACTTGCAACAACAAAGTAGAGGACGTCTAACTTGTTTTTGCAGGGCATGTTGTGATGTGATATGGTACAGACATGATGTGATAACGTTATTGTATGAGATGATCATGTTTTGTAAAAGTTATCAGCAACTAGCGGGAGCCTTATGGTTGTCGCTTTATTGTATGAAATACAAACGCCATGTAATTGCTTTACTTTATCACTAAGCGGTAGCGATAGTTGTAGAAGCAATAGTTGGCGAGATGACCACGACGCTACGATGGATATCAAGGTGTCGAGCCAATGACAATGGAGATCATGACGATGCTTTGGAGATGAGATCAAAAGCACAAGATGATGATGGCCATATCATGTCACATTTTTTGATTGCATGTGATGTTTATCTTTATGCATCTTATTTTGCTTAGTATGGCGGTAGCATTATAAGATGATCCCTTAACTAAAATTTCTAGGTATAAGTGTTCTCCCTGAGTATGCACCGCTGCGACAGTTCTTTATGCTGAGACACCACGTGATGATCGGGTGTGATAGGCTCTACGTTCACATACAACGGGTGTAAGACAGTTTTGCACATGCGGAATACTCGGGTTAAACTTGACGAGCCTAGCATGTACAGACATGGCCTCAGAACACGAGAGACCGAAAGGTCGAACGTCAATCATATAGTAGATATGATCAACATAGAGATGGTCACCATTGATAACTACTCCATCTCACGTGATGATCGGACATGGTTTAGTTGATTTGGATCATGTATCATTTAGATGACTTGAGGGATGTCTATCTAAGTGAGAGTTCTTAAGTAATTTGATTAATTGAACTTCATTTATCATGAACTTAGTCCTGATAGTATTTGCAAATTATGTTGTAGATCAATAGCTCGCGTTGTAGCCCCCCTATGTTTTTTGATATGCTCCTAGAGAAAACTAAGTTAAAAGATGATAGTAGCAACGAAGCGGACTGGGTCCATGATCCGAGGATTATCCTCACTGTTGCACAGAAGAATTATGTCATTGATGCACTGCTAGGTGACAGACCTATTGCAGGAGCAGATGCAGACGTTATGAACGTTTGGCAAGCCCGATATGATGACTACTTGATAGTTTAGTGCGCCATGCTTTATGGCTTAGAATTGGGGCTTCAAAGACATTTTGAACGCCGCAGAGCATATGAGATGTTCCAAGAGCTGAAATTGGTATTTCAGATTCATGCCCGTGTCGAGAGGTATGAGACCTCTGGAAAGTACTTTGCCTACAAGATGGAGGAGAATAGCTCAGCTAGTGAGCATGTGCTTAGAATCTATGGACACTACAATTCCTTGAATCAAGTGGGAGTTAATCTTCCAGATAATATAGTGATTGACAGAGTTCTCTAGTCACTATCACCAAGCTACTAGAGCTTCGTGATCACCTATAATATGCAAGGGATGAAGAAAATGATTCCTGAGTTTTTCGTGATGCTGAAATCGGCGAAGGTAGAAATCAAGAAAGAGCATCAGGTGTTGATGGTTAACAAGACCATTACTTTCAAGAAAAGGGCAAGGGAAAGAAAGGGATCTTCAAGAAGAATGACAAGCAAGTTGCCACTCCCGTGAGGAAGCCCAAAAGCCTGAAACTAAGTGCTTCTACTACAAAGGAAATGGTCACTGGAAGTGGAACTGCCCCAAATACTTGGCGGACAAGAAGGATGGCCAAGTGAACAAAGGTATATTTGATATGCATGTTATTAATGTGTATTTACTAGTGTTCGTAGTAACCCCTGGGTATTTGATACCGGTTCAGTTGCTAAGATTAGTAACTCGAAATAGGAGTTGCAGAATGAACATAGGCTGGTTAAGGGCGAGGCGACGATGTGTGTTGGAAGTGGTTCCAAGGTTGATACAATCACCATTGTACACTTTACCTTCGGGATTAGTGTTGAACCTAAATAAATGTTATTTGGTGTTTGTGTTGAGCATGAATATGATTGGATCATGTTTATTGCAATACGGTTATTCATTTAAGTCAGAGAATAATTGTTGTTCTGTTTACATGAATAAAACCTTCTATGGTCATACACCCAAAATGGTTTATTGAATCTCGATCGTAGTGATACACATATTCATAATATTGATGCCAAAAGATGCTAAGTTGATAATGATAGTGCAACATACTTGTGGCACTGCCATTTGGGTCATATTGGCATAAAGCGCATGAAGAAACTCCATGCAGATGGACTTTTGGAATCACTTGATTATGAATCATTTGATACTTGCGAACCATGCCTCGTGGGCAAGATGACTAAAACTCCGTTCTTCGGAACAATGGAGCGAGCTAATAACTTATTGGAAATAATATATACTGATGTATGCGGTCCGATGAGTGTTGAAGCACGCGGCGGGTATCATTATTTTCTCACCCTCACTAGTGATTTAAGTAGATATGGTATATCTACTTGATGAAACACAAGTCTGAAACATTTGAAAAGTTCAAAGAATTTCAGAGTGAAGTGCAGAATCATCGTAACAAGAAAATAAAGTTTCTATGATTTGATCGCAGAGACAAATATTTGAGTTACAAGTTTGGCCTTCATTTAAAACAATGTGGAATTGTTTCACACTCATGCCACCTGGAACACCACAGCGTAATGGTGTGTCCGAATGTTGTAACAACACTTTATTAGATATGGTGCGATATATGATGTCTCTTACCAATTTACCACTATCGTTTTGGCGTTATGCATTAGAGACAGCTGCATTCACGTCAAATAGGGCACCGTCTATATCTGTTGAGACGACACCATTGATGTCTACTATGCAACCTTCTTCTTGTAGACATTGTTGGGCCTCCAAGTGCAGAGGTTTGTAGGACAGTAGCAAATTTCTCTCAAGTGGATGACCTAAGGTTTATCAATCCGTGGGAGGCGTAGGATGAAGATGGTCTCTCTCACACAACCCTGCAACCAAATAACAAAGAGTCTCTTGTGTCCCCAACACACCCAATACAATGGTAAATTGTATAGGTGCACTAGTTCGGCGAAGAGTGGTGATACAAGTGCAATATGGATGGTAGATATAGGTTTTTGTAATATGACAAAAATATAAAAACAGCAAGGTAGCAAGTAACAAAAGTGAGCGAAAACGGCATTGCAATGCTTAGAAACAAGGCCTGGGGTTCATACTTTCACTAGTGCAAGTTCTCTCAACAATGATAACATAATTAGATCATATAACCATCCCTCAATGTGCAACAAAGAGTCACTCCAAAGTCACTAATAGCGGAGAACAAATGAAGAGATTATTGTAGGGTACAAAACCACCTCAAAGTTATTCTTTCCAATCAATCCATTGGGCTATTCCTATAAGTGTCACAAACAGCTCTAGAGTTCGTAGTAAAATAACACCTTAAGACACATATCACCAAAACCCTAATGTCACCTAGATACTCCAATGTCACCTCAAGTATCCGCGGGTATGATTATACAATATGCATCACACAATCTCAGATTCATTTATTCAACCAACACAAAGAACTTCAAAGTTTGCCCCAAAGTTTCTACTGGAGAGTCAAGAGGAAAACGTGTGCCAACCCCTATGCATAAGTTCACAAGGTCACAAAACCCGCAAGTTGATCACCAAAACATACATCAAGTAGATCACGTGAATATCCCATTGTCACCACAGATAAGCACATGCAAGACATACATCAAGTGTTCTCAAATCCTTAAAGACTCAATCCAATAAGATAACTTCAAAGGGAAAACTCAATTCATTACAAGAAGGTAGAGGGGGAGAAGCATCATAAGATCCAACTATAATAGCAAAGCTCGCGGTACATCAAGATCGTGCCATATCAAGAACATGAGAGAGAGAGAGAGATCAAACACATAGCTACTGGTACATACCCTCAGCCCCGAGGGTGAACTACTCCCTCCTCGTCATGGAGAGCGCCGGGATGATGAATGGCCACCCGTGATGGACCCCCCTCCGGCAGGGTACCGGAACAGGGTCACGATTGGTTTTTGGTGGCTATAGAGGCTTGCGGCGGCGAAACTCCCAATCTAGGTTTCTTTTTGGGGGTTTCTATATTTATAGGAATTTTTGGCGTCGGTTTCACGTCAGTGGGATCTCTGAGTCAACCATGAGGTAGGGGCATCCTCCCCGGGGGGTAGGGCGTGCCCCCACCCTCGTGAATGACTCGGGACTCTTCTGTCCCAACTCTTTTGCTTCGAGGGCTTATTCTGGTCCATAAAAAAACTCCGTAATAAATTGGCAGGTCAATTGGACTCCGTTTGGTATTCCTTTTCAGCAAAACTCAAAAACAAGGGGAAAACAGAAACTGGCACTGGGCTCTAGGTTAATAGGTTAGTCCCAAAAATCATATAAAATAGCATATAAATGCATATAAAACATACATGATGGATAATATAATAGCATGGAACAATCAAAAATTATAGATATGTTGGAGACATATCAACCATATGAACTATGGTTTAGCAAGAAACCTAAGCTGTCGTTTCTTAAAATTTGGGGTTGCGACACTTATATCAAAAGGCTTCAGCCCAATAAGCTCGAACCCAAATCGGAGAAGTGCATCTTCATAGGATACCCTAAGGAAACAATTGGGTACACCTTCTACCGCAAATCTGAAGGCAAGATCTTCGTTGCCAAGAATGGAACCTTTCTAGAGAAGGAGTTTCTCTCGAAAGAAGTGAGTAGGAGGAAAGTAGAACTTGATGAGGTAATTGTACCTTCTCTCAATTTGGAAAGTAGATCATCAAAGAAATCCGTTCCCGTGATGCCTACACCAACTAGAGAGGAAGCTAATGATGATGATCATGAAACTTCATATCAAATTACCACCGAACCTCGTAGATTAACCAGAACACGATCGACACCAGAGTGGTACGGTAATCCTATTCTGGAAGTCATGTTACTAGACCATGGCGAACCTATGAACTATGAAGAAGATATGATGAGCCCAGATTCCACAGATGGCTTGAGGCCATGAAATCTGAGATAGGATCCATATATGAGAACAAAGTGTGCACTTTGGTGGACTTGCCCGATGATCGGCAATCCATAGAGAATAAATGGATCTTAAAGAGGAAGACTGGCGCTGATGGTAATGTTACTGTCTGCAAAGCTCGACTTGTCGCAAAAGGTTTTTGACAAGTTCAAGGGGTTGACTATGATGAGACTTTCTCAACCATAGGGATGCTTAAGTCCATCCGAATCATGTTAGCAATTGCCACATTTTATGAAATCTGGCAAATGGATGTCAAAACTGCATTCCTTAAATGGATATCTCTAAGAAGAGTTGTATATGATGCAACCAGAAAGTTTTTGTCGATCCTAAAGGTGCTAACGTGTGCAGAACTCAGAGGTGTCGTACGTTCAGCGCTTGATCGGTCAGAACGAGAAGAAATTTGACTACATCAACCGTGTTGGCAAACGCTTCCACTTTCGGTCTACGAGGGTACATGGACACACACTCCCCCTCTCGTTGCTATGCATATCCTAGATAGATCTTGCATGAGCGTAGGAATTTTTTTAAATTGCATGCTACATTTCCCAACAGAACCTTCTTGGGTCTGCGGAGCCTTGAATCCTATATTTGGCGCGCCAGGTAGGCGCGTGTCGAAGCTTCATCTCTTCACCAACCATACTCCGCCCACGCTTTGTTATTCCCATGGCAGACGCTGTCTCGCAGGCTTGGCCACCCGAAGCCTATGGGTGCACTGTGGGTTACCCGGCCTGCACCGGGTGCGGTGGCCCGTGAGGTTCAGGCCAATGCTGCCCCTGCGGTACGATGGCTCTGCAGACCCCGAGGAATTTCTCCGGCTATATGGCAGGCCATCAAAGTGGCGAGTGGCGATGACAAGGCCATGGCAAACTGGCCCCCGGCCCTCATGGAGGCCCCTTGATCTTGGGTCTGCGGTCTCCCAGACACCTCGATCTTCTCTTGGGAGGAGCTCCGTGACCAGTTTGTTGCGCGCTTCGCGGTGCCGGTGCCCCATGCAGTCGCATGCATCATCGATGGGTCGCAGGCACCTGCCTCTGGCCGCCACGTCAAGCATTTTTTCCATCAGGCAAGCACTACTTGGCCGTAGCATGAGGCTTCGCGGGGCCACGCAAGGCCCGAGGCCAACATCACCTTTGACTTTAGGGATCATCCCAAAACTGCAGTCGCTGCAGGTGAACTCCCCATGCTATGCACGCCCACCATTAGCAATGCCGCAGTCACCAAGACCCTCATCGACGGCGGTGCCGGCCTCAACATCCTCTACGTGGAGACCTTAGACATGCTCTAGGTGCCTTACGACCAACTCGTGCCCACCAAGCCCTTCTCGAGGGTGACCAAGGGCTCTGCCACCCCCTTGGGGGCAGCTGCGCCTCCCCGTCACCTTCGACAAGCATGACAATTATCACACCAAGTTGATCAACTTCGACATTGCCTGCATCAGCCTCCCATACAATGCCATCCTGGGGTATCCGACCCTCGCCAAATTCATGGTGTCGACCCATCCGGGCTACAACGTCATCAAGATGCCGGGCAGCAGTGGCATCATCACGGTGGTCAAAGACATAAAGGATGAAGTTCGGGTCCTCAAGCTCGTCTATAGGTCCACGGTGGCCTCTCTCCCCAATGTCGGGGACGCCACAGAGGCTCTAGAGGCCGCATCCACGAAGGAAAAGCATCTGCTCTCTCAGGACCGGGCCGAGACGAAGCAGGTGCCTGTCAATAGCGGGGGCTCAGGCCCCACCTTCACCATAGGCGCCGGCCTTCCGCCAGAGCAGGAGGAGGCATTGATTGGCTTCCTCCAAGTGAACAAGGATGTGTTCGCGTGGTAAGCATCAGACTTGGTCGATGTCCCGAGAGAGGTGATCGAGCACCACTTGATGGTATGTCCCAGTGCACGCCCGATGAAGCAAAAGGCAGATGTCAAGCATAAGAGAAGCAAGTGTTCATCGTCCAAGTGGTCCGCAAGCTGCAATAAGCCGGTGTTATTCAAGAAGTGCGACATCCGGATTGGCTAGCCAACCCAGTGATTGTCCCCAAAAAGGGGGGAGGAGCGCATGTGCGTCGACTTCACGAGCCTCAGCACGTATTGACCAGATCGTGGACTCCACCGCCGAGTGCGATCTGTTGTGCTTTTTGGACGCTTTCTCAGGATATCATCAGATCAAGATGGCGACAGGAACCAAGGACAAGCTCTACTATGCCATGCAGCTTTTCTTACAGCATGGCGAGAAGGTCTCCAACAACATCGCGGAATATGAGGGCTTGATCGCTAGCCTCAAGGCCGTGGCTGCCCTAGGGGTCAAGCGCCTCACCATCAAGGGTGACTCCCAGCTCCTTGTCAACTTTTCCAACAAGGAGTACAAGCCGAAGGACAAGCACATGGAAACATACCTGGAAGAGGTACACAAAATTGAAAAGTGCTTCCTAGGCTTGGAATTGCAGCGCATTCTGCGCGGCGTGAACAAGGAAGCAGACGACAATGCCAAGAGGGCATCCTACTGCGAGCCTCAAAAGCCTAGCGTCTTCGAGGAAAGGCTCTTCAAGCCATCGACGGCGCCCCGGGCCTCATGCCTGACGCTGCTCTGGGAGGAGCCACCACCAACCCCGCCCTCGGGTGCCCCAACCTGTGGTTCAACCTCGGGAGCCCGCTTACTACTGGCGTTGGAACCTCAGAGGCTGTTGGACCAAGGAGTTCAAGGCATATTTGCTCCACGACACCTTACCACAAAAGGAGGAGGACGCAGAAAGCGTGGTTCGCCAGGCCACCCCTTATTGCTTGCAGGCCGACGAGCTATACCGAAGACGCCCCAATGACATCTCACTGTGGTGCATATCCGAGGAGCAGGGGCGTGAGTTGCTGGCCTACATCCACGGTGGAGATTGCGGACACCACTCCTCATTGCACACCGTTGTGGGCAAGGTGTCCTGCAGCGGGTTCTACTGGCCTACGATGCTTCACGACGCTACCGATCTGGTGTGATCCTGTGAGGCCTACCAGTTCCACGCCAAGCAAATCCACTAGCCCGCGGAAGGTCTCCAGACCATCCCGCTCTCATGGCCCTTCGCGGTCTAGGGGCTGGATATCCTGGGCCCGTTTCCTCGGGCGGACGGCGATTACCGCTACCTCTACGTCGCCATCGACAAGTTCACCAAGTGGGCGGAGGTGGAGCCCGTGCGCACCATTCCCGCCGGCTCGGCCGTCAAGTTCATCAAGGGCCTCGTGAGCCATTTTGGTTTCCCCAATCGTATCATTACTGACAATGGCTCCCAATTCACAAGCAACCTCTTCAGGACATATTGGGCTAACCTTGAAACACAGATATGCTACACTTCAGTGGCGCACCCGTGGAGCAACAGTGAGGCTGAGCACGCCAACACGGAGGTACTTAGGGGCCTCAAGACAAGGAGCTTCAAGAAGAAGCACGAGGCCTGCGGCAGGGGTTGGCTTGGTGAGCTTCAATCCATTTTGTGGTCCATCCGCACCACCGTGACTAAGCCCACCGGCGAGACCCCGTTCTTCTTCGTCTGCGGGGTTGAGGCAGTCCTCCCGCATGAGGTCAGGCATCGCTCCCCGCGGTTCTTGGAATTCGACGAGGCGTGTCAGGATGCCTCATGGGGAACAGATCTCGTGCTCGGGGAGGAGGCTCGTCGCCAAGCCTTGCTCCGCATCGCAAGGTACCAACAGGCGCTGTGGATCTACCATTACCGCAACATCCGCTCCCGGACTCTCAAAGTTGGAGACCTCATCCTGAGGTGGGTCCTCTCCAGGGAGAGCCTCCACAAGCTCTCTCCCATGTGGGAGGGCCCGTTCAGGGTCACCCCTGTCTCTAGGCCCGGCGTCGCACGCCTGGAGACATAGGACGAGGTCCCCATCCAGAATGCTTGGAACATCCAGCATCTCCACAAATTCTACCCGTGACTCTCTCATGTAATAATGAGTGGGGTTGTACACGCCCCGGAGTCTCCTGGTGCGCCGCCCATCGGCCCCGCGGGGCTCCCACCCACACCCAAGTGGAAGCCTGTCACGCCCAATATGCGATACTATCCTAAAGAGACTCGAAGGTCCCACCAAGGATAGAACCGCATATTGATACGCTTTTGCAAGGTGGATATCATTACATCAACATTACATAATAGATGGGGATACATACAAGAGGCATACAATGCCATACGAATACAACAACATACATAAGAGCAACATCCGACTACGGATGAAACACAAACGACAACTCAAACGACATCCACCCTGCTAGCCCAGGCTGCTGATACGTCCATTTTGCATCATGCTTTTATATCGATATTTATCGCATTATGGGCATTTCACGATATGTCACAATACTTATGGCTATTCTCTCTTATTTTACAAGGTTTACCATGAAGAGGGGGAATGCCGGCAGCTGGAATACTGGCTAGAAAAGGAGCAAATATTGGAGACCTATTCTGCGCAACTCCAAAAGTCCTGAAACTCCACGGAATATCTTAAAATAAATAAAGAAAAATCGTCACCAAAGATGAAGGCCAGGGGGCCCACACCCTGCTCACGAGGGTGGGGGGCGCGCCCCTCCCCCCTGGGCGCGCCCCCTACCTCGTGGGCAGGGTGTGGCTCTCCAACGCCCATCTTCTCCTATATGAAGTCTTTCGGTGAGAAAAAAATCTGAAGCAACCTTTCGGGACGAGACTCCGCCGCCACGAGGCGGAACCTTGGCGGAACCAATCTAGGGCTCCGGCAGAGCTGTTCTACCGGGGACACTTCCCTCCGGGAGGGGGAAATCATCGTCATCATCATCACCAACGCTCCTCTCATTGGGAGAGGGCAATCTTCGTCAACATCTTCACCAGCACCATCTCATCTCCAAACCCCAGTTCATTGGGAGAGGGCAATCTTCGTCAACATCTTCACCAGCACCATCTCATCTCCAAACCCCAATTCTTGTCTCCAAGTCCGGGATTGGTGCTAGTAGGTTGCTAGTAGTGTTGATTACTCCTTCTAGTTGATTCTAGTTGGTTTAATTGGTGGAAGATCATATGTTCAGATCCTTTATGCATATTATTACCCCTCTGATTATGAACATGAATATGCTTTGTGAGTAGTTACGTTTGTTCCCGAGGACAAGGGAGAAGTCTTGCTGTTAGTAGTCATGTGAATTTGGTATTCGTTCGATATTTTGATGAGATGTATGTTGTCTAGCCTCTAGTGGTGTTATGTGAACGTCGACTATATAACACTTCACCATTATTTGGGCCTAGAGGAAGGCATTGGGAAGTAATAAGTAGATGATGGGTTGCTAGAGTGACAGAAGCTTAAACCCTAGTTTATGCGTTGCTTCGTAAGGGGCTGATTTGGATCCATATGTTTCATGCTATGGTTAGGTTTACCTTAATACTTTTGTTGTAGTTGCGGATGCTTGCAATAGAGGTTAATCATAAGTGGGATGCTTGTTCAAGTAAGAACAGCACCCAAGCACCGGTCCACCCACATATCAAATTATCAAAGTACCGAACGTGAATCATATGAGCGTGATGAAAACAAGCTTGATGATATTCCCATGTGTCCTTGGGAGCGCTTTTCCTATTATAAGAGTTTGTTCTGGCTTGTCCTTTGCTACAAAAAGGATTGGGCCACCTTGCTGCACCTTATTTACTTTTGTTACTTGTTGTTCGTTACAATTTACCTTATCACAAAACTATCTGTTACCACTTATTTCAGTACTTGCAGAGAATACCTTGCTGAAAACCGCTTATCAATTCCTTCTGCTCCTCGTTGGGTTCGACACTATTACTTATTGAAAGGACTACGATAGATCCCCTATACTTGTGGGTCATCAAGACTCTTTTCTGGCGCCGTTGCCGGGGAGTGTAGTGCCTTTGGTAAGTGGAATTTGGTAAGGAAAAAATTATATAGTGTGCTGAAATTTTCTGTCACTTGTTACTATGGAAAGTGAATCTCTGAGGGGCTTGTTCGGGGTATCTTCTCCCCGTCCAGTAGAGCAAAGAGTTGCTCCTCAACCTACTGAACCTATTGAAAATGAAACTCCTTTTGAATTTCCTTTGGGTATTATGGAAAAAACTGCTGGCTAATACTTTTACAGGAGATGGAACAAAGCGTCCTGACGAGCATCTACGCTATTTGGATGATATTTGTGGATTATTTAAGCTTGCAGGTATACCCGATGATGTTGTTAAGAAGAAGGCTTTCCCTTTATCTTTGGAGGGAGACACATCGACATGGTATAAGCTATGTGATGATACGAGATCATGGAACTATAAAAGAGTGAAATTGGAATTTCATCAAAAGTATTACCCTATGCATCTTGTTCATCGTGATCGCAATTATATATATAATTTTTGGCCTCGCGAAGGAGAAAGCATCGCTCAAGCTTGGGGAGGCTTAAATCAATGTTATATTCATGCCCCAATCATGAGCTCTCAAGAGAAATAATTATGCAAAGTTTTTATGCTCGGCTTTCTCATAATAATCAAACCATGCTCGACACTTCTTGTGCTGGCTCTTTTATGATGAAGACTATTGAATTTAGATGGAATTTATTGGATAGAATTAAACGCAACTCTGAAGATTGGGACCTCGACGAAGGTAAGGAGTCAGGTATGACACCTAAGTTTGATTGTGTTAAATATTTTATGGATACCGATATTTTCCGTAAGTTTAGCACTAAATATGGACTTGACTCTGAGATAGTAGCTTCTTTCTGTGAATCTTTGGCTACTTATGTTGATCTCCCCAAGGAGAAGTGGTTTAAATATCATCCTCCAATAGAAGTAAAAGTAGCTGCACCTATTAAAGTTGAAGAAAAGACCATCACTTATAATGATCCTATTGTTCCCACCTCTTATGTTGAGAAACCACCTTTCCCTGCTAGAGTAAAGGATCATGCTAAAGCTTCAACTGTTATTCGTAAAAGCAATACTAGAACTTATACACCTCCTGAGCAAGTCAAAGTAGAACCTAATATTGCTATTGTTAAAGATCTCTTGTCCGATAATATTGATGGGCATGTTATTGAATTCTCTGGTGAAACTGCTAGAATTGCTAAACCCTGTGATAGAGATAAACATAGACCCGTGGTAGGCGTGCCTGTTATTTCTGTTAAAATAGGAGATCATTGTTATCATGGCTTATGTGATATGGGTTCTAGTGCTAGTGTTATGCCCATTGACTTGTATAAAGAAATTATGCATGATATCGCACCTGCTAAGTTAGAAGATATTGATGTTACAATTAAACTTGCCAATAGAGATACTATATCTGCAATGGGAATTGTTAGAGATGTTGAAGTATTGTGTGGGAAAACCAAATATCCCACTGATTTTCTTGTTCTTGGTTCTCCACAAGATAGCTTTTGTCCCATTATATTTGGTAGACCCTTCTTGAATACTGTTAATGCTAAGATAGACTGGGAAAAAAATGTTGTTACTATTGGCTTGGATGATATGGTTCATGAGTTTAATTTCTCTAAATTTAGTAAACAACATCGTGAGGAAGAATTGCCTAGTAAGGATGAAATTATTGGTCTTGCTTCTATTGCTGTACCTCCTAGTGATCCTTTAGAATATTATTTGCTAGACCATGAAAATGAGATGTTCATGAATGAAAGAAGGGAAATAGATGAAGTATTATTTAAACAAGAACCTATTCTGAAACACAATTTGCCTGTTGAAATCCTAGGGGATCCTCCTCCACCCAAGGGTGATCCCGTGTTTGAGCTTAAACCGTTGCCTGATAATCTTAAGTATGCTTATCTTGATGAAAAGAAAATATATCCTGTTATTATTAGTGCTAACCTTTCAGAGCAGGAAGAAGAAAGATTATTGAAAACTTTGAAGAAGCACCGTGCCGCTATTGGATATACTCTTGATGATCTTAAGGGCATTAGTCCCACTCTATGTCAGCATAAAATAAATTTGGAAGCGGACGCCAAACCAGTTCGTGATCCTCAGTGACGTTTGAATCCTAAAATGAAAGAAGTGGTAAGAAAAGAAATACTCAAGCTTCTGGAGGCAGGTATAATTTATCCCGTTGCTGATAGTCAGTGGGTAAGTCCTGTCCATTGTGTCCCTAAGAAGGGAGGTATTACTGTTGTCCCTAATGATAAAGATGAATTGATCCCGCAAAGAATTATTACAGGTTATAGGATGGTAATTGATTTCCGCAAATTAAATAAAGCTACTAAGAAAGATCATTACCCCTTACCTTTTATTGATCAAATGCTAGAAAGATTATGCAAACATACACATTATTGCTTTCTAGATGGTTATTCTGGTTTCTCTCAAATACCTGTGTCAGCTAAAGATCAATCAAAGACTACTTTTACATGCCCTTTTGGTACTTTTGCTTATAGACGTATGCCTTTTGGTTTATGTAATGCACCTGCTACCTTTCAAAGATGCATGATGGCTATATTCTCTGATTTTTGTGAAAAGATTTGTGAGGTTTTCATGGACGACTTTTCCGTCTATGGATCCTCTTTTGATGATTGCTTGAGCAATCTTGATCGAGTTTTGCAGAGATGTGAAGAAACTAATCTTGTCTTGAATTGGGAAAAGTGCCACTTTATGGTTAATGAAGCTATTGTCTTGGGGCACAAAGTTTCTGAAAGAGGTATTGAAGTCGATAAAGCCAAGGTTGATGCTATTGAAAAGATGCCATGTCCCAAGGACATCAAAGGTATAAGAAGTTTCCTTGGTCACGCCGGATTTTATAGGAGGTTCATTAAGGACTTCTCAAAAATTTCTCGGCCTCTGACTAATTTATTACAAAAAGATGTACCATTTGTCTTTGATGATGATTGTGTAGAAGCATTTGAAATACTTAAGAAAGCGTTAGTCTCTGCACCTATTGTTCAGCCACCTGATTGGAATTTACCCTTTGAAATTATGTGTGATGCTAGTGATTATGTTGTAGGTGCTGTTCTAGGGCAAAGAGTTGATAAGAAGTTAAATGTTATCCATTATGCTAGTAAGACTCTAGACAATGCTCAAAAAATTATGCTACTACCGAAAAGGAACTTTTAGCAGTTGTGTTTGCCTGTGATAAATTTAGACCCTATATTGTTGATTCTAAAGTAACCATTCACACCGATCATGCTGCTATTAAATATCTTATGGAAAAGAAAGATGCTAAACCTAGACTTATTAGATGAGTTCTCTTGCTGCAAGAATTTGATTTGCATATTGTTGATAGAAAAGGAGCTGAGAACCCCGTTGCAGATAACTTATCTAGGTTAGAGAATGTTCTTGATGACCGACTACCTATTGATGATAGCTTTCCTGATGAACAATTAAATGTCATAAGCACTTCTCGTAGCACTCCATGGTATGCTGATTATGCTAATTATATTGTTGCTAAATTTATACCACCTAGCTTCACATACCAACAAAAGAAAAAGTTCTTTTATTATTTAAGGCATTACTTTTGGGATGACCCACATCTTTATAAAGAAGGGGTTGATGGTGTTATTAGACGTTGTGTACCTGAGCATGAACATGAACAGATCCTACGCAAGTGTCACTCCGAAGCTTATGGAGGACACCACGCTGGAGATAGAACTGCACATAAGGTATTGCAATCTGGTTTTTATTGGCCTACTCTCTTCAAGGATGCCCGTAAGTTTGTTTTATCTTGTGATGAATGTCAAAGAATTGGTAATATTAGTAGACGTCAAGAAATGCCTATGAATTATTCACTTGTTATTGAACCATTTGATGTTCAGGGCTTTGATTATATGGGACCTTTTCCTGCCTCTAATGGATATACACATATTTTAGTTGCTGTTGATTATGTTACTAAGTGGGTAGAAGCTATTCCAACTAGTAGTGCTGATCATAACACTTCTATTAAAATGCTTAAGGAAGTTATTTTTCCGAGGTTTGGAGTCCCTAGATATTTAATGACTGATGGTGGTTCACACTTTATTCATGGTGCTTTCCGTAAGATGCTTGCTAAATACGACGTTAATCATAGGATTGGATCTCCATATCACCCGCAGTCTAGTGGTCAGGTAGAATTGAGCAATAGAGAGCTCAGATTAATTTTGCAAAAGACTGTCAATAGGTCTAGAAAGAATTGGTCCAAGAAACTGAATGATGCATTATGGGCCTATAGAACTGCATATAAGAATCCTATGGGTATGTCTCCGTATCAAATGGTTTATGGAAAAGCATGTCACTTACCTCTCGAACTAGAACATAACACATATTGGGCTATTAAAGAGCTCAACTATGATTTCAAACTTGCCGGTGAGAAGAGGTTATTTGATATTAGCTCACTTGATGAATGGAGAACCCAAGCTTATGAAAATGCCAAGCTGTTTAAAGAAAAAGTTAAAAGGTGGCATGATAAAAGGATACAAAAGCGTGAGTTTAATGTAGGTGACTATGTATTATTATACAACTCTCGGTTAAGATTTTTTGCGGGAAAACTTCTCTCCAAATGGGAAGGTCCTTACGTTATCGAGGAGGTCTATCGTTCCGGTGCCATAAAAATCAACAACTTCGCAGGCACAAATCCGAAGGTGGTAAACGGTCAAAGAATCAAACATTATATCTCAGGTAATCCCATAAATGTTGAAACCAATATTATTGAAACCGTAACCCCGGAGGAATACATAAGAGACACTTTCCAGAATGTTCTAGACTCCGAAAAGGAATAGGTATGTGGTACGGTAAGTAAACCGACCCCAAAAAATTTTTAAAGCAATATTTCTCCGTTTTGGAATATTTAGAAAAATAGAAAAATAAGTAGCAGTCCGGGGAGGACATGACGCCTCCACGAGGATGGAGGGCACGACCTACCCCCCTGGGCGCGCCCCCTACCTCGTGAGCACCTCGTGTGCCCTCCAGACTCCGTTTTCTTGCACGATACGTATTTTGGTCGGTAAAAATTCATTATATATTCTCCCGAAGGTTTTGACTCCCGTATCACGCAAATATCCTCTGTTTTCGTTTCGAACTGTTTCCATTGCAGATTTGAGGATTCCGGAGACTCAATCATCCTTCTATGAGGGTGAGCTTATGCCATGGAAGGTGGACGACAAGCTTCCATCATCAACAACACCTCCACCGCCAACAACAAAGAAGGAGATATAATCACATGGGTATGGGCACTCCCCTTGGCAACTGCCAAGCTTGGGGGAGGTGCCCCGGTATCGTATCACCATCACAACTCCTATCTTTACCATTTTTCTTAGTTCAATCCTATTAGTAGTATCTTGATTTAGTAGAATAAAGTCATGGCATGATCTAGTTTTGAGTTTTGCTTTATGATCCTTATTTGTAATCGAGTCCGTGAGCTATATAATAAAGATTAGTGTTGAGTCAAGGGCTTGAGTATTTTGCCATGATCTTGGGTGATTAGAAGAAAAAGAATAAAAAGAATCAAGAGTTCATATTGATCTTATTAAAAGTAATGACTTCAGATAGAAAGAGTATGATGATTTAAAGTTGTTGGGAGTTGGCAAATATAGCTTTGGTCATTGTTGCAATTAATAGGAAGTAATAAGGGAAGAGAGGTTTCACATATAGATATATTATCATTGACATCTTTTATGATTGGGAGCACTCATTAAAATATGACATGCTAAAGAGTTGATGTTAGACAAGGAAGACAACATAATGAGTTATGTTTTCTTACATCTGAGATAAAGTATGTTGTCATGGTTCCTCTAACATATGGAGCTTGCCTTTCCCCCTCATGCTAGCCAAATTCTCAGCACCAAGTAGAGATACTACTTGTGCTTCCAAATACCCTTAAACCAGTTAGCCATGAGAGTCCACCATATCTACCTATGGATTGAGTAAGATCCTTCAAGTAAGTTGTCATTGGTGCAAGCAATAAAAATTGCTCTTTAAATATGCATGACTTATTAGTGCAGAGAAATAAACTTTGTACGAGTCACGGTGAAGGGCCTATCTTTTATTATTATCCTCTACTTTATGCAAGAGTCACGGTGATCTTCACCTTTCCTTTTTCGTTTTATCCTTTGGCAAGCTCAGCATGTTGGAAAGAACATGATATATATATCTAATTGGATGTGGGGGAGCATGAATTATTATTGTTGACATTACCCTTGAGGTAAAAGGTTGTGGGGCAAAACTACAAGCCCATATCTTTCTCTGTGTCCGGTTAAAACTCCGTAACCACAAGTATTGCGGAGTGTTAGCAATTATGAAGGACTAAGTAATAGTTGAGTATGTGGACTTGCTTTTAAGCTCTGACATAGACTCTTTCCGATGTTATGATAAATTGCAATTGCTTCAATGACTGAGTGTATAATTTGTTGGTGCTCAATAAGGTTTATGATTCATACTTTGTCTTTGTGAAAGGATCGTCACTTGAACATAAGTAATCATATGACAAATCTATATATGTTGCTGTTATGAAAATAATCATGATGCCTTCATGTATGTATTTTATTTTTATCGACGCCTCTACTTCTAAACATGAGGACATATTTATTGTTATCGGCTTTTTGTTTGAGGACAAGCGAGGTCTAAGCTTGGGGGAGTTGATACGTCCATTTTGCATCATGCTTTTATATCGATATTTATCGCATTATGGGTTGTTATTTCACGATATGTCACAATACTTATGGCTATTCTCTCTTATTTTACAAGGTTTACCATGAAGAGGGGGAATGCCGGCAGTTGGAATACTGGCTGGAAAAGGAGCAAATATTGGAGACCTATTCTGCGCAACTCCAAAAGTCCTGAAACTCCACGGAATATCTTAAAATAAATAAAGAAAAATTGTCGCCAAAGATGAAGGCCAGGGGGCCCACACCCTGCTCACGAGGGTGGGGGGCGCGCCCTCCCCCCTGGGCGCGCCCCCCTACCTCGTGGGCAGGGTGTGGCTCTCCGACGCCCATCTTCTCCTATATGAAGTCTTTCGATGAGAAAAAAAATTGAAGCAACCTTTCGGGACGAGACTCTACTGCCACGAGGCGGAACCAATCTAGGGCTCCGGCAGAGCTGTTCTGACGGGGACACTTCCCTCCGGGAGGGGGAAATCATCGTCATCATCATCGCCAACGCTCCTCCCATTGGGAGAGGGCAATCTCCGTCAACATCTTCACCAACACCATCTCATCTCCAAACCCTAGTTCATCTCTTGTATCCAATTCTTGTCTCCAAGTCCGGGATTGGTGCTAGTAGGTTGCTAGTAGTGTTGATTACTCCTTGTAGTTGATGCTAGTTGGTTTAATTGGTGGAAGATCATATGTTCAGATCCTTTATGCATATTATTACCCCTCTGATTATGAACATGAATATGCTTTGTGAGTAGTTACGTTTGTTCCTGAGGACAAGGGAGAAGTCTTGCTGTTAGTAGTCATGTGAATTTGGTATTCGTTCGATATTTTGATGAGATGTATGTTGTCTAGCCTCTAGTGGTGTTATGTGAACGTCGACTACATAACACTTCACCATTATTTGGGCCTAGAGGAAGGCATTGGGAAGTAATATGTAGATGATGGGTTGCTAGAGTGACAGAAGCTTAAACCCTAGTTTATGCGTTGCTTCATAAGGGGCTGATTTGGATCCATATGTTTCATGCTATGGTTAGGTTTACCTTAATACTTTTGTTGTAGTTGCGGATGCTTGCAATAGAGGTTAATCATAAGTGGGATGCTTGTTCAAGTAAGAACATCACCCAAGCACCGGTCCACCCACATATCAAATTATCAAAGTACCGAACGCGAATCATATGAGCGTGATGAAAACAAGCTTGATGATATTCCCATGTGTCCTCGGGGGCGCTTTTCCTATTATAAGAGTTTGTTCTGGCTTGTCCTTTGCTACAAAAAGGATTGGGCCACCTTGCTGCACCTTATTTACTTTTGTTACTTGTTGTTCGTTACAATTTACCTTATCACAAAACTATCTGTTACCACTTATTTCAGTACTTGCAGAGAATACCTTGCTGAAAACCGCTTATCATTTCCTTCTGCTCCTCGTTGGGTTCGACACTATTACTTATCGAAAGGACTACGATAGATCCCCTATACTTGTGGGTCATCAGCTGCCGACCTGGAACCCATCCCCTGATCGAAGAAGAAGCAGAAGAAGAATGCCAACACAAGCAAAACATCGCTCTCGCGTCATGATCATCGCATAACCTGTACCTGCAACTGTTGTTGTAGTAATCTGTGAGCCACGAGGACTCAGCAATCCCATTACCATGGGTATCAAGACTAGCAAAGCTTAATGGGAAAGGAAGGGGTAAAGTGGTGAGGTTGCAGTAGCGACTAAGCAAGTATGGTGGCTAACATACACAAATAAGAGTGAGAAGAGAAGCAAACGGAATGGTCGTGAAGCTAGCAATGATCAAGAGGTGATCCTGAACTCCTACTTACGTCAAACATAACCCAAAACCGTGTTCACTTCCCGGACTCCGCCGAAAAGAGACCATCACGGCTACACACATGGTTGATGCGTTTTAATTCGAATATGGTGTCAAGTTATCTACAACCGGACATTAACAAATTCCCATCTGCCACATAACCACGGACACGGCTTTCGAAAGATAATACCCTGCAGGGGTGTCCCAACTTAGCCCATCACAAGCTCTCACGGTCAACGAAGGATATTCCTTCTCCCAGGAAGACCCGATCAGTCCCGGAATCCCGGTTTACAAGACATTTCGACAATGGTAAAACAAGACCAGCAAAGCCGCCCGATGTGCCGATAAATCCCGATAGGAGCTGCACATATCTCGTTCTCAGGGCACACCGGATGAGCAAGACGTCGGGTTGGCATAGACCCTAGTTGCCCAGGGGGCGCCGGACATCGCTTGGTTTGGACCCGCACTCGAAGGAGAACTGGCCCGGGGGGGGGGGGGTAAATAAATATGACCCTCGGGCTCCGGAAACCCAAGGAAAAAAAAGGCTAGGTGAGGCAAATGGTAAAACCAAAGTTGGGCCTTGCTGGAGGAGTTCTATTCAAAGAGAATTGTCAAGGGGGTCCCATAAATCACCCAACCGCGTAAGGAACGCAAAATAAAGGAACATAACACCGGTATGATGGAAACTAGGGCGGCAAGAGTGGAACAAAACACCAGGCATAAGGCCGAGTCTTCCACCCTTTACCAAGTATATAGATGCATTAATTAAATAAGAGATATTGTGATATCCCAACATAATCCTGTCCATCATGGAGCAATCTTCAACTTTACCTGCAACTAACAACGCTATAAGAGGGGCTGAGCAAAGCGGTATCATAGCCAAGCAACGGTTTGCTAGGAAGGGTGAAAAGGTTAGAGGCTGACATGGTAAATTGGGAGGCTTGAAGAACAAGTGATAGGAAGCGCAGCATAGCGATAGAACGAAGCAACTAGCATAGCAACAATAGTAGTGAGATCCAGGGTAGCGGTCATCTTGCCTGAAATCCGCTAGTAAGAAGAACGAGTCCATGAAGAAGACGAACGGGAGTAGTCGAACGAATCCTCACAATCACAACATTACCGGAACTAAGAAGCAACACCGGAAAGAAACAAACAACATGGTAAATGCACAAGCATAAACATGGCATGATGCACAAACAAGTATGATGCATGTCCGGTTTAATGAGGCATGGCATGGCAAAGTGCAACAAACAATACTACAAGTTAAGTGGAGCTCAATATGCAATGAGTTGCATATTGAAAAAAACACCACATTTGAGTTATTTAGTTCGCTCTCATTTAGGTACACAACAATATTAAATGTTGTTAAACATGGCAAGAGGTGAAGCAAGAGAAAACTACCTATCTAGGCAAGTTTAAATGAGGCCGGAAACACCAAACACCAATTCCGGAAAATCCTCATATGCAATTTATGAATTTGCTACTGTTCTGCACTAAACGATATTTTAATGTTGTTATACAGTGAAACAAAGTGCACCAAGTTAATCTATGCATTTTTCACCCCATTTACATATAAAGTTTATTAAATTCGGAGCTACGGTTATTTAGTTATGAAATAAATCATTTTAACATGGCATTTATGCAAAATTAAACAAGCAACAAGTTAAACATATTTAACATGGATGAAAACAGCAGATTATGAAACTAGATGAAAAACTAAGCATTTTACATATATAAAGTTTTTACATATGATGCACCACTTGTGAGTTATTAAATGCATGAACTCTAGGGGTTTTTCTGTAAAATAGCAAATCACTGGATAATTGGTAAAATCGCAGGCAGGGAAAAACATGAGTCAGGCCAAAACTGATTGCAGGCCTAATAGGAACAAGAGCTGGGGGGCAGCTCACCATGGGCTTCGGCCCAGTGGGTGGAAGAGGCATTGGGCCTTGGCGAGAGGAGGCAGGGCGCGGTCAACGGGCGCTGTTGGAGTTGGGCTTCGCGCGAGGCAGTGGAGGGGTCAACGCGCGGCAGCGCGTTTCCTCGTTCGATGCATGGGTATCTGGGCGATGGCGAGGCAGAGTACGCCGGCTGGTGATGCACTAGTGGCGCTGGAGGTGGCCGGAGGAAGTGGATCCGGGCGGCGAGGTAGAAGACCGGCGTTGACGGCTGTTGCTGAAGGGGATCAGGCGGCGTGGTCCTCCCCTGCTCGATGCAGAGGCTGGCGCGGGACTAGAAGCAGTAGACGAACAGGGCCGCGGCGACGGGAGGAAGGAAAGAAAGGGAGGCGTGGGAGTCCTGGCCTGGTGCTCCGGTGACCTGGAGCTGCAGCCGAAGATGCGAAAACTGCTGCTGCTTGCGGGGGTGCTCCGGGCAGGGGCTTGACGACGGGCGAGGCAACAAGGAGGCAGGACCTCAGGTGCTCGCGGACGAGGGCGAGGAAGATGGAGCTCGGGCTCCTGGTTGCTGCTCGGGAGGCGCGAAGCAAAGGAGGCTCGAGGCTGGATGGGTGGATCAAGCAGAGGCCGGGTGACGGTTGGTCGGGGATGGATCCCAAGGAAGAGGATCGGGGTGGCGGCGGCGCCGAGGAAAACAAGGGAGGCACGAGAGGATGGTGGATTGGGCAGTAGAGGAAAACGAGGAGGTGGGTGGTGATGGATCTGGGTGATGGGATGGAGAACAGTGGCGGCGGCTGGGACGGGACAGATGGGACAAGCTCCCTAGGATCTAGGGTTCATCTGTTTATATAGTAGGTAGGTAATAGGAGGGAGGATTTGGATCATCGGATCGGGATCGGGCGGAAGAAAATATGGCTAGGGAAGTCCAACAAAGAAAACGGAGATGTTTTAGGGATGTTTGGGGATGATCTGAATTCAACGGAAATGATTGAGCGGGTCGGGTTCTGTAACGCCCCAGATGTAACTTTCCCTACTTGTACTCCAACTCTTGCCGTTTCCGGTGTCAAGTTATATTTATTTCTCGGGTTCGGGTCCTTGTCTCCGTGTGTTGTTTTCGTTTTCATGCATCTCATACCATGTCATCACGTGCATTGCATTCGCATACATGTTCATCTCATGCATTCGAGCTTTTTCCCCGTTGTCCGTTTTGCATTCCGGCGCTTCGTTCTCCTCCGGTGGTCGTTTCTAGTCTTCTTTCGTGTGTGGGGTTTAAACATTTCCGGATTGGTCCGAGACTTGCCAAGCGGCCTTGGTTTACTACCGGTAGACCTCCTGTCAAGTTTCGTATCATTTGGACTTCGTTTGATACTCCAACGGTTAACCGAGGGACCGAAAAGGCCTCGTGTGTGTTGCAGCCCAACACCCCCCAAATTTGGCCCAAAACCCACCAAACTCTGCTCCATGTCCTAGATCGTTCGATCACGATCGTGTGGGCGAAAACCGCACCTCATTTGGACTCTCCTAGCTCCACCTATGCCTATATATACACCCCTCCGTTTTCGGATCTCTCCCTCTCCCCGAAACCCTAAAAAAAAAAGCAGATCAAACCTCCCCGCACCGACGGACACGTCCGCCCCCAGCCGGACGCGTCCGCCGCCGCGCCCTCGCCCAACCACCGCGTGCCACGTGGACCGCCGCCGCCGCCGCCGCCGCGGGCCGGGAGGCCCGGATCCGGCCCCCGCGACCCGGCTCCTCCACGCGCGCCCCGCCGCCTCCTTCCTCCGCGCGCGCCGCCGCCTCTTCGGGCTCCGGCGACCGGAGCCGCCGTCGTCGCCGCGGGTCTCTCCGGCGAGCCCGAGGCCGGCCGCCGCCCGCACCTCCTCGCCGGCGCGCGGGCCGCCACCGCCGCCGCCGGGCGCTGCTCCGGCCTCCCCCGACCTTCCCGGCGCCGCCCCGGCCTCTCCCCGCTGCTCCGGCCGCCTCCACCGGCTCCGGCGAGCCGTCCCCGGTGAACCTCGGCTTCCGTGCTCCGGCGGTGAACAGTAACCGCCAGATCTGGAAACCCTAGATCCGGTTGACTTTCCCTCTCCCCCGTATTTTTTCGAGCTAACTTTGACTGCTCGTATCTCCGCAACCGTAGCTCCGTTTTGGGCGTATGATATATCAAAATCTTCGTCTCGACATGTACATAATTTCATTCCATTGCATCATTTGCATTTGAGGTCATATTGAGGCCCAAAATGCTGTTAGAAGGAGGCTTCGTGAGTTAAATTGCAGATCCGTTAGTTCATCATGCACTTTTGTCATTTTTGTTATATTTAATCCGTGCATGATATGCCTGTGCCCCTTTGGGATGAATTGTGAAGCATTTTGTCTTCTTTCCAGAGGTGCCTCCCATGCATTTTTAGGATGTGTGTGTTGTCTTGTGCAAGCTTGCGAAGAGAGGTACCTGAGATTGCAGATTTCAGGGACTTAGTGATTTTCACTAAGTCTGGGATATTTTAGTTCATGAGGCTATATGTCCAGCTTGTTTCCTAGCGATCCGTGCCTCTTTTGAGGATGATCAGTAAGGGAGTTTTGATATTTATGTTATGCTCTATCCATCCATGTCCTTGTTGGCATTTGTGGAGTGCTCTAGGTTGACTCAATCGAGCTCAACTTTTGCTTCGTTGTTAATCTGGGCAGATCGTCAACTTGTTTGCGATTTCGCCGATGCTACCGTTAGTGTTCCATGCATGCTATGCCTTTGTTCTTGCCATGTGTAGCTAGCACTTTGTGCCTTCTTGCTGGTTATATTATTTCCTTGCCATGACTTGCACCGTAGTGAGTGCATCGAGCTCGTTTACATGCCTTCGTGAGTTAAATTTCAGCATGTCTCAGTTTTCACTAAGTCTGAAAACTGATTGTGTTCGAGCGATGTTCGTGAGCTCGGTAGAGTATTTTGTGAACCCTTTTGGCCCCAGGTCACTTTGGGTGTTTTATTAAGCTTGTTGAGTAGCTCCATGCCATGTTCTTACTTGTCATGTTCAGATTTTCTATCATGTTGTTTTGCTGCTCCGAAGAGAGCATCGTGATCTGAAATTTCAGACTAGTGTTAATTTCACTAAGTCTGAAATCTGTTTTGCATTTGCGTTTTAGCCATGCTTGTTTGAACCTCTTAATGGATGAATTTGCCTATGGCTCAGTGCTAGTGTTTTGTCAACCATCTTGTGTACATCACTGCCATGTATTTTGTTTTCTTGTTTGGTGGCTGTAGCATGTTCATTTCGTTGCATTTAGATGCCTACTTGCTGTTAATCGCAGACCGGTGTCATATCTTAAAACGCTTGCCATTTCTAAACCGTAGCTCCGATTCCTTTGATCTTTATATCGTTTTCAAGCGATTTCATCCCCTCTATCCAGTGGCACACTTGGTTTTCCAAGATGAGGCCAGGTTCATGCATTTCCTGTCATATCTTGCATTTTGCATCCCGCATCGCATCCCGCATAGCATATCGTCATTTCATCATATTGCTTGGACTTGCCCGTGGTTGATTGTATCATTGTTGCTTGTTTGTCTTGTTGGGTAGAGCCGGGAGACGAGTTCGCTACCGAGGAGCCCGTTGAGTTTGCTTGTGAGGATCCAGTCAACTCTGACAACTGTGCAGGCAAGATGATCATACCCTCGAAATCACTACTATCTTTGCTATGCTAGTTTGCTCGCTCTTTTGCTTTGCCACTGCTACGATGCCTACCTTTTGCTTGTCAGCCTCCCAATTGCCATGTTGATCCCCTAACCCACCATTGTCCTAGCAAACCGTTGTTTGGCTATGTTACCGCTTTGCTCAGCCCCTCTTATAGCGTTGTTAGTTGCAGGTGAAGATTGGAGCCGTTCCTTGTTGGAACTTTTATTTACTTGTTGGGGATATCACAATATATCTTACTTAATTAATGCATCTATATACTTGGTAAAGGGTGGAAGGCTCGGCCTTATGCCTGGTGTTTTGTTCCACTCTTGCCGCCCTAGTTTCCGTCATATCGGTGTTATGTTCCCGGATTTTGCGTTCCTTACACGGTTGGGCTATTATGGGAACCCCTTGACAGTTCGTCTTAAGTAAAGCTCTTCCAGCAATGCCCAACATTGGTTTTACCATTTGCCACCTAGCCTTTTCTTTCCCTTGGGTTCTGCAGACTCAAGGGTCATCTTATTTTACCCCCCCCCGGGCCAGTGCTCCTCTGAGTGTTGGTCCACCCGTCAGCTACCGGTGGCTACCAGGGGCAACTCTGGGCTGGCCTACCCGTACCTAGGACAATCTGAGTGTGCCCTGAGAAAGAGATATGTGCAGCTCCTATCGGGATTTGTCGGCACATTCGGGCGGTGTTGCTGGTTTAGTTTTACCTTGTCGAAATGTCTTGTTGTACCGGGATACCGAGTCTGATCGGAATGTCTCGGGTGGAGGTCTATTCCTTCGTTGACCGTGAGAGCTTGTCATGGGCTAAGTTGGAACTCCCCTGCAGGGATTGAACTTTCGAAAGCCGTGCCCGCGGTTATGGGCAGATGGGAATTTGTTAACGTCCGGTTGTAGAAAACCCGAAGTCGACCTTATTTAAAATACACCAACCGCGTGTGTAACCGTGATGGTCTCTTCTCGGCGGAGTCCGGGAAGTGAACACGGTGTTGGAGTTATGCTTGCGCAGGATGTTCCTTTAGTTTCTCGCTCGTGCTTCGCCTTCTCTTCTCGCCCTCTTTTGCGTATAAGTTAGCCACCACATATGCTGGTCGATTGCTGCAGCTCCACATATATTTGCCTTATCCATTCCTATGAGCTTAAATAGTCTTGATCGCGAGGGTGCGAGATTGCTGAGTCCCTGTGGCTCACAGATGCTATAACTCCAGATGCAGGTCCAGGTGATTTCGCTCCAGGTGACGATTACGAGCTCAGGTGGGAGTTCGATGAGGACTCTCAGCGTTACTATGTGTCTTTTCCGGATGATCAGTAGTGGTGCCTAGTTGGGGTTGTCGATTCAGGACCTTGTCGCATGTTGGGTTCTTTTCTATTTTGGCGCCGTAGTCGGGCCATGAGTGTTTGTTTGATGGATGTTATTTATGTGCTCTGATGTGACGTGGCGAGTGTAAGCCAACTATGTTATCTCCCCCTTTTATTATATATATTACATGGGATGTTGTAATGATTGCCTGACTTGCGACATTGCTTTCAATGCGGTTATGCCTCTAAGTCGTGCCTCGACACGTGGGAGCTATAGCCGCATCGAGGGCGTTACAAGTTGGTAATCAGAGCCATCCCCGACCTTAGGAGCCCCATTGCTTGATCGTTTTTAGCAGCCGAGTTGTGTCTAGAAAAATGTTTTGAGTCCTTAGGAATTATATATCGGAGAGCTTAGGAATTCTTTTTACTTCCCAGTCTCCTCATCGCTCTGGTAAGGCATCCTGGCGTAGAGTTTTGACTCTTCTCTTCTAAAATTTCACTAAAATTTTTTTTTAGGTTCACGCGAGTATCTTGGTTTTGTTCCGATGGTTTTGTGACGAGAACATTGTTCTTGGTGCCTCCTGTCTTTAGGGGTTGTGGCAGTGTCCCGGGGAGTTGAGCTCCGAGGTGTTGTCGTCACAATTTCATCGTTGCAATTCTGGTATACTTGAGATATGTTCGCCGACATCGAAAATCTCTTTTATGCAGTTCGTTGGTGAGATAACCTCGACGCCACCCAGTACTGGGGCGGGAGTTCGGGAGTATCGCCATAACTTGTATAACGGATGCTTTTCGAAGGTTGAGGTAGATGGTTTCCGAAGTTTTCCTGGTTATGTGTTGAAGGATGGATACAGCTGGATGTAGGATTTGCTAGTTTGGGTGAGATATTGTGCTTCCCCTGTATCCCCAACACCTGATTGCATAACCGGAAAGGTTCGGGAATTTCATAGGTGGGAATTCTAGTAGCTCTAGTTCTTCTTCCACGGATATTGGTTTGAGATTGGGATTTCTAACCGATTATTCGTTCTTGATCCGTACCTTGTTGATTTATTTCTCTACCTTTATTCTTCGTGGCTTCTCAATTTATGGATATGTGACCATTTGAAGAGGAATGCATTCGTTCATTTTGTTCGGATGTGAAGACTATATGTTGCAATTTTCATTCCGCTGGATTCAGCTTCTATATTGTTGTCTATCTATGTGCTAATGGCGGTCAACCTGTTCAGGATGGCTCCTCCAACGCGCACGACTCCGAATCCTAATCCGCCTCCACCTCCGCCTCCTCCGGAAGCATGGCAAGCTGTGATGGCCGCTACTAATGCAAACACACAGTTGATCATGCAAATCCTTCAAGAGCGCAATCAAGGCAGTCAAGGGAATCAAGGCCATAATCAGCACCACTTTGCTACTCTGAACCAGTTCCTTGCTAATGGGCCAAAGACGTTCAGCGGTTGTGTTGAGGCTACAGATGCTGACGATTGGCTAGTGGATCTGGGCAAGCATTTTGAATGCAGCAACGTTAGGCCTGAAGATTTCGTCAAGTTCGCTTCTTTCCAGCTCAAAGATCAGGCTGCAGAGTGGTTCCAGCAGTACAAGGATTCCAGAGGTGGACGTGTTATCACTTGGAACGATTTCCGTCAAGATTTCCGCGCTCATCACATCCCTCAAAGTGTGGTTGAGAGTAAGCGTCAGGAATTCCGCAATCTGAAGCAAGGCTCTTTGTCTGTCTATGACTACAACAAGTTGTTCCAGAAGCTCGCCCGTTTTGCCAAGCAGGATGTTCCTGATGAGAAGAGTATGATCTATCAGTTCAGGGGTGGTCTTCGTGAGGAAATTCAGCTCGCTCTTGTCCTCTTTGAGCCGTTGAGATACGATGAGTTCTACAACATGGCACTGAAGCAAGAGGCTGCTCAGATGAGGTGTGATGCTTCAAGGAAGCGTGCCAGAGATGTTACTCCGTCTTCCTCTACTCAAGTGATCAAACAGCAGAAGTATTGGCTTCCTCCTCCTCCGTTCCGTCAGCCGTATCAGCAGAAGAGCAAAGGTGGCAGTGGTTTCTCCCACCCACCCAACCCAGGCTTTCAGAACAAATCTTCGTCTCAAGCGCCAAGATCGAGTGCTCCGTATCACCGTCCGCTTTCAGAGGTCACGTGCAACAAGTGCCAACAGAAGGGTCACTATGCCAACAAGTGTACCAACCAGAGGCGTCTTCCTCCTCCTCCTCCTGTCAGATCGGCAAGTACAGCTGTGGTCAAGCATAACCCCAAGTCCGCCAAGGTCAACTTGATGAATGCAGCTCAGGCAGAGGACTCGTCAGATGTGATCATGGGTAACCTTCCTGTTAATGATATTCCTGCAAAGTTCTTTTTGACACTGGTGCATCGCATTGCTTCATCTCGAGACTGTTCACAAATAGGCATGAATTGGTCTCACAAGTTTTATCTAGTCCTTTAGAAGTTGTCTCTCCCGGTAAGCGCATGCAGGCTAACTCCATCGTTCCGGATGTTTCTATCACTCTGGGTGACTACAAGTTCTTGGCTTCTCCTACGGTTCTTGGCAACTCGGATATCGATCTTATTCTCGGGATGGACTGGCTCTCTAAGCATAGAGCTCAGCTTGATTGTGCAGCCAGGCAGATTCAACTGACTCATTCGTCTGAGGATGTTATTGTCTTTGCCGCTCGGGATAATACCATCCGGTTGTTTTCTCTCAATGAGAAGGGTGAATTGGATGCTATTTCGCAGATTCCGGTTGTTTGTGAGTATCAAGACGTCTTTCCAGAAGAGCTCCCAGGAATGCCTCCGCATCGGCCAGTTGAATTCGTTATTGAACTTGAGCCTGGCACGGAACCTGTGTGCAAACGTCCTTACAAGCTCGGACCTGAAGAGTTGAAGGAGCTGAAGAAACAACTCGATGAGCAAGAAAGATTGGGTCTCATTCGGCCTAGTACTTCTCCGTGGGGTTGTGGTGTTCTTTTTGTGAAGAAGAAGGATGGATCGAGTCGACTTTGTGTTGATTACCGTCCAGTAAACAAGAAGACCATAAAGAACAAATACCCACTTCCCAACATCAATGAGCTGTTCGAACAACTCAAGGGTGCTCAAGTATTCTCCAAGCTTGATCTCCGTATGGGTTATCATCAGATTCGTATTCGTGAGCAAGATATTCCCAAGACGGCGTTCAGAACAAGCTTTGGTTCATATGAATACACCGTCATGTCTTTTGGCCTCGCCAACGCTCCTCCGACGTTCTCTCGTATGATGAACTTCATCTTCAACCCCTACACCAATGAATTCGTTTTGGTCTATCTCGACGACATTCTGGTTTTCTCGAAGAACAAGGTAGATCATGCCAAGCACTTGCGTTTGGTTCTTGACAAGCTCAGAGAACATCAGTTCTACGCCAAGTTCTCCAAGTGTGAATTTTGGCTCGATGAGGTTCTTTATCTTGGTCATATCATCTCTGCCAAGGGCATTTCCGTGAATCCTGAGAAGGTGTCCGCAATTGTGAATTGGGAACCTCCTCAGAACGTGAAGCAACTCCGCAGTTTTCTCGGTCTCGCAAGCTATTGCAGAAGATTCGTTGAAAACTTTTCTAAGATCGCCAAGCCTCTCTCAAATCTTCTTCAGAAGCACGTCAAGTACGTTTGGTCTCCGGAGTGTGATGTTGCTTTCAACACTTTGAAAGAGAAATTGATCACTGCTCCAGTTCTGACTCCGCCTGATGAAACCAAGCCGTACGAGGTCTTTTGTGATGCCTCTCTCCAAGGTCTCGGTGCTGTACTGATGCAAGAGAAGAAAGTTGTTGCTTATACCTCTCGCCAGTTGAAACCCAATGAGAAGAACTACCCCACTCATGACCTCGAGTTGGCGGCAGTTGTGCACGCTTTGTTGACTTGGAGACATCTTCTATTGGGAAGGAAAGTGGATATTTTCACTGATCACAAGAGTCTCAAGTACATCTTCACTCAGCCTAATCTCAACCTCAGGCAGACTCGATGGGTCGAAATGATTCAAGAGTACAATCCGAGTATCGAGTATACTCCAGGCAAGGCTAATGTGATTGCTGACGCTTTGAGCAGAAAAGCATATTGCAACAGTCTGATTCTCAAGCCTTATCAACCCGAGCTTTGTGAAGCTTTCCGCAAACTTAATCTGCAAGTTGTTCCTCAAGGTTTCCTCGCCAACCTTCAAGTCTCTCCTACCTTAGAAGACCAGATTCGCCAAGCCCAACTTCTTGATGCTATGGTGAAAAAGGTGAAGATTGGTATTGCAAAGAGTCAGTCCAAGTACAAGTGCTACCGACTTGATGACAAGGACACTCTCTTCTTCGAGGATCGAATTGTTGTGCCCAAAGGTGAACTTCGTAAGGTGATCATGAATGAGGCTCACAACTCTCTCCTCTCCATCCACCCTGGTAGTACGAAGATGTATCAGGACCTCAAGCAAGCTTATTGGTGGACTCGAATGAAGCGTGAGATCGCTCAATTCGTGAATGAATGTGATGTCTGCAGAAGAGTGAAGGCAGAACACCAAAGGCCAGCTGGTCTCCTCCAACCTCTTGCCATTCCAGAATGGAAGTTTGACCACATTGAAATGGACTTCGTGACTGGGTTTCCAAAGTCCAAGCGTGGCAATGATGCTATATTTGTTGTCATCGACAAGCTCACCAAAGTGGCTCACTTTCTGCCTATCAAAGAGTCGATCACTGCAGCTCAATTGGCGGAACTCTATACCTCTCGCATTGTCTCTCTGCACGGTATTCCTCAAGTGATATCTTCAGACCGTGGCAGCATCTTTACCTCCAAGTTTTGGGATTCTTTTCAGAAGGCCATGGGCACCAACATCCGCTTCAGCACAGCTTTCCATCCTCAAACAAGCGGTCAAGTCGAGCGTGTCAACCAAATTCTTGAAGATATGCTCAGGGCTTGTGTGATCTCCTTCGGCATGAAGTGGGAGGATTGTCTTCCTTATGCTGAATTCTCATACAACAACAGCTTTCAAGCAAGTTCGGGCAAGGCCCCCTTTGAAATTCTATATGGCAGGAAGTGCCGTACCCCTCTCAACTGGTCTGAAACCGGTTCCCTCAACGTGCTTTGCACAGAGATGGCTTGCGGGCGACTGTCTCTCCAACTTTAGTTGAACCAAGTATGGCTACGCCCGGTCCTTGCGAAGGTTAAAACGGAGTCTATTTGACAAACTATCATTGTGGTTTTGTGTAACGCCCCAGATGTAACTTTCCCTACTTGTACTCCAACTCTTGCCGTTTCCGGTGTCAAGTTATATTTATTTCTCGGGTTCGGGTCCTTGTCTCCGTGTGTTGTTTTCGTTTTCATGCATCTCATACCATGTCATCACGTGCATTGCATTCGCATACATGTTCATCTCATGCATTCGAGCTTTTTCCCCGTTGTCCGTTTTGCATTCCGGCGCTTCGTTCTCCTCCGGTGGTCGTTTCTAGTCTTCTTTCGTGTGTGGGGTTTAAACATTTCCGGATTGGTCCGAGACTTGCCAAGCGGCCTTGGTTTACTACCGGTAGACCTCCTGTCAAGTTTCGTATCATTTGGACTTCGTTTGATACTCCAACGGTTAACCGAGGGACCGAAAAGGCCTCGTGTGTGTTGCAGCCCAACACCCCCCAAATTTGGCCCAAAACCCACCAAACTCTGCTCCATGTCCTAGATCGTTCGATCACGATCGTGTGGGCGAAAACCGCACCTCATTTGGACTCTCCTAGCTCCACCTATGCCTATATATACACCCCTCCGTTTTCGGATCTCTCCCTCTCCCCGAAACCCTAAAAAAAAAGCAGATCAAACCTCCCCGCACCGACGGACACGTCCGCCCCCAGCCGGACGCGTCCGCCGCCGCGCCCTCGCCCAACCACCGCGTGCCACGTGGACCGCCGCCGCCGCCGCCGCCGCGGGCCGGGAGGCCCGGATCCGGCCCCCGCGACCCGGCTCCTCCACGCGCGCCCCGCCGCCTCCTTCCTCCGCGCGCGCCGCCGCCTCTTCGGGCTCCGGCGACCGGAGCCGCCGTCGTCGCCGCGGGTCTCTCCGGCGAGCCCGAGGCCGGCCGCCGCCCGCACCTCCTCGCCGGCGCGCGGGCCGCCACCGCCGCCGCCGGGCGCTGCTCCGGCCTCCCCCGACCTTCCCGGCGCCGCCCCGGCCTCTCCCCGCTGCTCCGGCCGCCTCCACCGGCTCCGGCGAGCCGTCCCCGGTGAACCTCGGCTTCCGTGCTCCGGCGGTGAACAGTAACCGCCAGATCTGGAAACCCTAGATCCGGTTGACTTTCCCTCTCCCCCGTATTTTTTCGAGCTAACTTTGACTGCTCGTATCTCCGCAACCGTAGCTCCGTTTTGGGCGTATGATATATCAAAATCTTCGTCTCGACATGTACATAATTTCATTCCATTGCATCATTTGCATTTGAGGTCATATTGAGGCCCAAAATGCTGTTAGAAGGAGGCTTCGTGAGTTAAATTGCAGATCCGTTAGTTCATCATGCACTTTTGTCATTTTTGTTATATTTAATCCGTGCATGATATGCCTGTGCCCCTTTGGGATGAATTGTGAAGCATTTTGTCTTCTTTCCAGAGGTGCCTCCCATGCATTTTTAGGATGTGTGTGTTGTCTTGTGCAAGCTTGCGAAGAGAGGTACCTGAGATTGCAGATTTCAGGGACTTAGTGATTTTCACTAAGTCTGGGATATTTTAGTTCATGAGGCTATATGTCCAGCTTGTTTCCTAGCGATCCGTGCCTCTTTTGAGGATGATCAGTAAGGGAGTTTTGATATTTATGTTATGCTCTATCCATCCATGTCCTTGTTGGCATTTGTGGAGTGCTCTAGGTTGACTCAATCGAGCTCAACTTTTGCTTCGTTGTTAATCTGGGCAGATCGTCAACTTGTTTGCGATTTCGCCGATGCTACCGTTAGTGTTCCATGCATGCTATGCCTTTGTTCTTGCCATGTGTAGCTAGCACTTTGTGCCTTCTTGCTGGTTATATTATTTCCTTGCCATGACTTGCACCGTAGTGAGTGCATCGAGCTCGTTTACATGCCTTCGTGAGTTAAATTTCAGCATGTCTCAGTTTTCACTAAGTCTGAAAACTGATTGTGTTCGAGCGATGTTCGTGAGCTCGGTAGAGTATTTTGTGAACCCTTTTGGCCCCAGGTCACTTTGGGTGTTTTATTAAGCTTGTTGAGTAGCTCCATGCCATGTTCTTACTTGTCATGTTCAGATTTTCTATCATGTTGTTTTGCTGCTCCGAAGAGAGCATCGTGATCTGAAATTTCAGACTAGTGTTAATTTCACTAAGTCTGAAATCTGTTTTGCATTTGCGTTTTAGCCATGCTTGTTTGAACCTCTTAATGGATGAATTTGCCTATGGCTCAGTGCTAGTGTTTTGTCAACCATCTTGTGTACATCACTGCCATGTATTTTGTTTTCTTGTTTGGTGGCTGTAGCATGTTCATTTCGTTGCATTTAGATGCCTACTTGCTGTTAATCGCAGACCGGTGTCATATCTTAAAACGCTTGCCATTTCCAAACCGTAGCTCCGATTCCAATGATCTTTATATCGTTTTCAAGCGATTTCATCCCCTCTATCCAGTGGCACACTTGGTTTTCCAAGATGAGGCCAGGTTCATGCATTTCCTGTCATATCTTGCATTTTGCATCCCGCATCGCATCCCGCATAGCATATCGTCATTTCATCATATTGCTTGGACTTGCCCGTGGTTGATTGTATCCTTGTTGCTTGTTTGTCTTGTTGGGTAGAGCCGGGAGACGAGTTCGCTACCGAGGAGCCCGTTGAGTTTGCTTGTGAGGATCCAGTCAACTCTGACAACTGTGCAGGCAAGATGATCATACCCTCGAAATCACTACTATCTTTGCTATGCTAGTTTGCTCGCTCTTTTGCTTTGCCACTGCTACGATGCCTACCTTTTTGCTTGTCAGCCTCCCAATTGCCATGTTGATCCCCTAACCCACCATTGTCCTAGCAAACCGTTGATTGGCTATGTTACCGCTTTGCTCAGCCCCTCTTATAGCGTTGTTAGTTGCAGGTGAAGTTTGGAGCCGTTCCTTGTTGGAACTTTTATTTACTTGTTGGGATATCACAATATATCTTACTTAATTAATGCATCTATATACTTGGTAAAGGGTGGAAGGCTCGGCCTTATGCCTGGTGTTTTGTTCCACTCTTGCCGCCCTAGTTTCCGTCATATCGGTGTTATGTTCCCGGATTTTGCGTTCCTTACACGGTTGGGCTATTATGGGAACCCCTGGACAGTTCGTCTTAAGTAAAGCTCTTCCAGCAATGCCCAACATTGGTTTTACCATTTGCCACCTAGCCTTTTCTTTCCCTTGGGTTCTGCAGACTCAAGGGTCATCTTATTTTACCCCCCCCCGGGCCAGTGCTCCTCTGAGTGTTGGTCCACCCGTCAGCTACCGGTGGCTACCAGGGGCAACTCTGGGCTGGCCTACCCGTACCTAGGACAATCTGAGTGTGCCCTGAGAAAGAGATATGTGCAGCTCCTATCGGGATTTGTCGGCACATTCGGGCGGTGTTGCTGGTTTAGTTTTACCTTGTCGAAATGTCTTGTTGTACCGGGATACCGAGTCTGATCGGAATGTCTCGGGTGGAGGTCTATTCCTTCGTTGACCGTGAGAGCTTGTCATGGGCTAAGTTGGAACTCCCCTGCAGGGATTGAACTTTCGAAAGCCGTGCCCGCGGTTATGGGCAGATGGGAATTTGTTAACGTCCGGTTGTAGAAAACCCGAAGTCGACCTTATTTAAAATACACCAACCGCGTGTGTAACCGTGATGGTCTCTTCTCGGCGGAGTCCGGGAAGTGAACACGGTGTTGGAGTTATGCTTGCGCAGGATGTTCCTTTAGTTTCTCGCTCGTGCTTCGCCTTCTCTTCTCGCCCTCTTTTGCGTATAAGTTAGCCACCACATATGCTGGTCGATTGCTGCAGCTCCACATATATTTGCCTTATCCATTCCTATGAGCTTAAATAGTCTTGATCGCGAGGGTGCGAGATTGCTGAGTCCCTGTGGCTCACAGATGCTATAACTCCAGATGCAGGTCCAGGTGATTTCGCTCCAGGTGACGATTACGAGCTCAGGTGGGAGTTCGATGAGGACTCTCAGCGTTACTATGTGTCTTTTCCGGATGATCAGTAGTGGTGCCTAGTTGGGGTTGTCGATTCAGGACCTTGTCGCATGTTGGGTTCTTTTCTATTTTGGCGCCGTAGTCGGGCCATGAGTGTTTGTTTGATGGATGTTATTTATGTGCTCTGATGTGACGTGGCGAGTGTAAGCCAACTATGTTATCTCCCCCTTTTATTATATATATTACATGGGATGTTGTAATGATTGCCTGACTTGCGACATTGCTTTCAATGCGGTTATGCCTCTAAGTCGTGCCTCGACACGTGGGAGCTATAGCCGCATCGAGGGCGTTTCAGGTTCGGGACAGCTGTTGAACACACGAGAGGGGTCTATGCACTGCGCAAAGAGGGGTTAGGCGGTCAGACAAGGGGGGCTCGAAAAACCCGGTTGGTCTCGGAACGGTCAACGAAGGCAAGTGGGAACGCGACAACTACGAACGAGTGCAAGTTTTAAAACATGATGACAATGGAGTGCTGATGCAATGCAAATGATGACATGAATAAATGCAACAAACAAAAGAAACACATGACAACAACGAAAAACATGGAAGTCGTGTGGAGCGTCGGTCTTGGGGCGTTACAATACTCCACCACTACAAGAGGATCTCGTCCCGAGATCTAGGATGGCACCGGAGACAAATGGAAGAGGAAGAGAGGAGGTAAAACTAAGTTGCTTCTTCGACAATAGAGTGAAACCAAAGAACCTTGGGAGGTTAAACAATTTTGAGAAAAGAACACAACGGAGATGATCGAAGTTGAAAACACTCTGTTAGAAAAGAGGAACAAGGAACATTGCAAAAAAGAATTGGGGTTGCAAAGACATGAATCAAGAGTTTAATGGAAAAGATAGAATTCGAAACCACTCCAGTTAAAACAAGATGACAGAGGAAGAATTCGGGCAGAACTCCGGTAGAAAAAAGAAGAAAACTTGATAAGATGAAAAGATATTGAAGAGATGATACAACACTCCGGTTGGACATGGAAGGAATAGAATTTGAACTTGGCAAAATGAAAGCATTTGGATGAGACTCCGGTTAAAAGAGGAATGATAGGCACAACACTCCAGTTAAGTGGATAAGCATGGAAAACAACATGATCTTGAAAAAACAAGATGATGAGTGAAGAGAACAACATCACAATGCCTTCAGAAGAAAGAATAGAAGATATATCACTGGAATAACAGAATGGAGAAGAAAATGCCAACTTCTGCCACAAATGAACTAAGAAAGCATCCTTGCAAGAAGGTTAGAATGGAGTTGTTGGAAAACTAGCAACGAGAAGAATAAGCTCGAAGTGGGCTTATGGGAACATCTCAACACTTGAGGTGAAATTCCACCACTAATGAAAAACAATTGCTTGTTTGAGATCAAAGAAGAGATGAAAACTTCTTTCGCCGAGAGGATAGGAGAAAACTCGGATCATTGATAAGCACCACAAATAGCAACATTCCTTAGGGAAGGCTTTAGGTGAAATATAACCCAAGATAACTCCAACAAGGAGATTAATTGGTTGAAAAGATCTCTTGAGCGAAGATAAAATGATGGATTTAAATATGTCACTCTTGAAAACTTGTGAATCATGAAACACGAAGGGAAATTATCACCAATGACATAACACCATCTCAAAGATAAGGTAGGAGAATTGCACTTCGGAATGCAAGATGAAGAATACTTGAACTCCTCAAAACAAAACATGTGTTGAGCACCATGTTTAATTTTGAGTATAGCTTGGTACATCATAACTTCGAGAGAAATCTTGAAGAACAATTGAATAATTAAAAGAATCTTTGACGAACCACCATGTAGAGCCTCTATGAAGAACTCCGGTAATAGAAAGATGATAAAACGAAAGAGAAGTTGAGAACACAAGTTGAAGCCTTGCGATGATTTAGATGGAGCTTCGTGACGAGATAAAGCGGAAAACTTGGAACTCCGAAAAAGAAAAGATGAAGCATCTCGAACCGAGAAATGTGACATGATGAACAACTCTGGAAAGAAGAAACTAGATCACTTGGATGAAACAAAAATAAGAATTACGTTATGCGTATCCTTCACCAATTTAAATTGATGACAAGCAATGGATTTGGCATACTACTTATTCTTCTTGAGGGATTGAAAAGAGATATAGCGCCAACTTAAAGAAGTTATTGATGGGACCACCGGTGGGATTGGAAACAATGAATGAAATGATACGGTAGCAAAGGAAGAGGAATCTCGAACGAACCACTATAAGAATTGAAAATAAAGTAGCAAAGGCACAATTCACCGGAAAGAATGAAGATACTTGAGGGGATTTAGATACAAGTGAACGAAGAGATCATGAGCTTATTAGAGAATACTTGAATGATGCACCGGTAGAATATGGAGAAGGAGAGCTAAAAGCTGAGAATGAATAAACCCGAAATGATGGCCCTCGTAGGAATAAAATGGAAAGAACTCGCGAAATGCCCCTGGTGGTAAGAAAAGAATTGCCACAATCGAAAACAATTATGAGAGGATGGCATCAAACTTGAACTATGCATCTTTGGAAGAACGGGTAAGGATTTAAGAGGAACTCTTCTTCGGTCTTCAAAATCTGAGAATGACAAGGAGAAACACCACCATGAATTGTTGAGACACTCCAGAACAAATAAGAATAGAAATGATGAACCAACGATGAAAATATTCTGAAAGCGATCTTGGAGAAGGAATATGACTGATGAAAATTCATTCTTACATCAAACTTCGAAAGACTTTGGGAATCGCTCCGGATAAATTAGAAGAGTCAGGTAAGATCTTGGGAAAAGACATGTGGGTTAGGGCCCTCTCAAAAGAAAACACCATTGAAAAATTTTAAAGAGAGGTTGCACCGGTTGAATTAAATGGCTTGAATGAGATAACAACCTCGAAATATCTTGAACAGATTGAGAATGGAAACATGATTCTTCTGAGATATCTTGAGCACTCCGGATAAGAATAGAGAGAGGTGAACAATTAAGAGGTGCACCGACATGGAAAACATTTTAAACGAGGAAAAGGGATATGATCAACACCGAAAGCTTGAATTAAATCTACCGGAGAAGAAAAATAACGAAGAATGATGAACTCAAAGCTTCGTTAGTATCTTCCTGAGAATCACCGGACAAGAACATTGACGGGAAAAGAATGGAGAAACTTCACATCCATAAGATGGATACTTGATTAAGATATCTGAGTCCTTGAAGAAAAAGGGTGGGAGGGCGGGAAAACAAAGGCAACTTGGGGACGGATGAAACGAACAATGTTGGAAAAAACTGAGAGGTGATCTTGTGAATGTGATCGGATCCACTTGAAGAGAAGCACGCCGGTTGAAAAAGAATTAACATGACGACCTCGATGGTCAAGAAGGATTAGTATTCACATAGCAATATGAGAACACCGTTTAGGAAAGGTATGGATTCAACACTTGACATCGAAGCAGCTCAAATACCACACATAACACAAAACAAAGGATTTGGCTTGCAGAATAAGCCGGAACAAACATATGATAGAGATTTCGTCCGAAGTTTTCGTGCTGGGGCCCACACGGGCTCGATCGTACAGCACCATCATGTACAAGGCAGTGCACATGACATATGAAGTGTCCCTGAACCAGCATAGCCAAGGGCTCTTTACGACATAACGAGACCACTGTAAAAACGACCGTGGATAGACGGACCACTAGACGTCGAACCCCAACCTCATATCATGCATCTGTCAGAAAGATATTCTAGAAGCTACTTGAATTCCCACCTATAAACTCCTGAAACTTTCTGGTTATGCAATCTGGTGTTGGGGATACAGGGGAAGCAATATATCTCACCCAAACTAACAATCCCTACATCCAGCTGTATCCATCCGTCAACACATAACCAAGAAAACTCCGAAAATCATGTACCTCAACCTTCAAAAAGCATCCGTTATACAAGCTATGGCAATACTCCTAAACTCCCCAGTGCTGGGTGGCATCGAGGTTATCTCACCAATAACTGCATAAAAGAGATTTTCGATGTCGGCAAAACTCAGGTATTCCAGAACTGCAACGATAAAATTATGACGACAACACCTCGGAGCTCAACTCCCTGGGACACTGCCACAACCCCTAAATGACAGGAGGCACCAAGAACAATGTTCTCGTCATAAGAATGTCGGAAAGATCCCAAGATACCCGCGTGATCCTAATTTTTTTTAGTGAAATTTGAGGAGAGGAAAGACAAAACATCTACGTTAGGAGTCCTCACCAGAGCGACAAAGGGGGCTGAGGAGTAAAAAGAATCCTACTCTCTGATATATATATAATCCTAAGATTCAAAATAGTTTTCTTCTAGACTCAACAACGGCCAACAATCAAGGGGGCTCCTATGGTCGGTTGAGGCTCTGATACCAACTTGTCACGCCTAATATGCGATACTATCCTAAAGAGACTCAAAGGTCCCACCAAGGATAGAACCGCATATTGATACACTTTTGCAAGGTGGATATCATTACATTAACATTACATAATAGATGGGGATACATACAAGAGGCATACAATGCCATACGAATACAACAACATACATAAGAGCAACATCCGACTACGGATGAAACACAAACAAAAACTCAAACGACATCCACCCTGCTAGCCCAGGCTGCCGACCTGGAACCTATCCCTTGATCGAAGAAGAAGCAGAAGAAGAACGCCAACACAAGCAAAACATCGCTCTCGCGTCATGATCATCCCATAACCTGTACCTGCAACTATTGTTGTAGTAATCTGTGAGCCACGAGGACTCAGCAATCCCATTACCATGGGTATCAAGATTAGCAAAGCTTAATGGGAAAGGAAGGGGTAAAGTGGTGAGGTTGCAGCAGCGACTAAGCAAGTATGGTGGCTAACATACACAAATAAGAGCGAGAAGAGAAGCAAATGGAACGGTCGTGAAGCTAGCAATGATCAAGAGGTGATCCTGAACTCCTACTTACGTCAAACATAACCCAAAACCGTGTTCACTTCCCGGACTCCGCCGAAAAGATACCATCACGGCTACACACGCGGTTGATGCGTTTTAATTCGAATCTGGTGTCAAGTTATCTACAACCGGACATTAACAAATTCCCATCTGCCACATAACCGCGGGCACGGCTTTCGAAAGATAATACCCTGCAGGGGTGTCCCAACTTAGCCCATCACAAGCTCTCATGGTCAACGAAGGATATTCCTTCTCCCAGGAAGACCCGATCAGTCTCGGAATCCCGGTTTACAAGACATTTCGACAATGGTAAAACAAGACCAGCAAAGCCACCCGATGTGCCGACAAATCCTGATAGGAGCTGCACATATCTCGTTCTCAGGGCACACCGGATGAGCAAGACGTTGGGTTGGCATAGACCCTAGTTGCCCAGGGGCGCCGGACATCACTTGGTTTGGACCAGCACTCAGAGGAGAACTGGCCCGGGGGGGGGGGTAAATAAAGATGACCCTCGGGCTCCGGAAACACAAGAAAAAAAAAGGCTAGGTGAGGCAAATGGTAAAACCAAGGTTGGGCCTTGCTGGAGGAGTTTTATTCAAAGTGAACTGTCAAGGGGGTCCCATAAATCACCCAACCGCGTAAGGAACGCAAAATCAAGGAACATATCACCGGTATGATGGAAACTAGGGCGGCAAGAGTGGAACAAAACACCAGGCATAAGGCCGAGTCTTCCACCCTTTACCAAGTATATAGATGCATTAATTAAATAAGAGATATTGTGATATCTCAATGTAATCGTGTCCATCATGGAGCAATCTTCAACTTCACCTGCAACTAACAACGCTATAAAAGGGGCTGAGCAAAGCGGTATCATAGCCAAGAAATGGTTTGCTAGGAAGGGTGAAAAGGTTAGAGGCTGACATGGTAAATTGGGAGGCTTGAAGAACAAGTGATAGGAAGCGCAGCATAGCGATAGAACGAAGCAACTAGCATAGCAACTATAGTAGTGAGATCCAGGGTAGCGGCCATCTTGCCTAAAATCCCGCTAGGAAGAAGAACGAGTCCATGAAGAAGACGAACGGGAGTAGTCGAACAAATCCTTACAATCACAACATTATCGGAACTAAGAAGCAACACCGGAAAGAAACAAACAACATGGTAAATGCACAAAGCATAAACATGGCATGATGCACAAACAAGTATGATGCATGTCCGGTTTAATGAGGCATGGCATGGCAAAGTGCAACAAACAATACTACAAGTTAAGTGGAGCTCAATATGCAACGAGTTGCATATTGATGAAACACCACATTTGACTTATTTAGTTCGCTCCCATTTAGGTACACAACAATATTAAATGTTGTTAAACATGGCAAGAGGTGAAGCAAGAGAAAACTACCTATCTAGGCAAGTTTAAATGAGGCCGGAAATACCAAACACCAATTCCAGAAAATCCTCATAGGCAATTTATGAATTTGCTACTGTTCTACCCTAAACCATATTTTAATATTGTTAAACAGTAAAACAAAGTGCACCAAGTTAATCTATGCATTTTTTCACCCCATTTACATATAAAGTTTATTAAATTCGGAGCTACGGTTATTTAGTTATGAAATAAATCATTTTAACATGGCATTTATGCAAAATTAAACAAGCAACAAGTTAAACATATTTAACACATGGATGAAAACAGCAGATTATGAAACTAGATGAAAAACTAAGCATTTTACATATATAAAGTTTTTACATATGATGCACCACTTGTGAGTTATTAAATGCATGAACTCTAGGGGTTTTTCTGTAAAATAGCAAATCACTGGATAATTGGTAAAATCGCAGGCAGGGAAAAACATGAGTCGGGCCGAAACTGATTGCAGGCCTAACAGGAACAGGAGCTGGGGGGCAGCTCACCATGGGCTTCGGCCCAGTGGGTGGAAGAGGCGCTGGGCCTTGGCGAGAGGAGGCAGGGTGCGGTCAACGGGCGCTGCTGGAGCTGGGCTTCGTGTGAGGCAGAGGAGGGGTCAAAGCGCGGCAGCGCATTTCCTCGTTCGATGCATGGGTATCTGGGCGATGGCGAGGCAAAGTACGCCGGCTGGCGATGCACTAGTGGCGCTGGAGGTGGCCGGAGGAAGTGGATCCAGGCGGCGAGGTAGGAGACCGGCGTTGACGGCTGTTGCTGAAGGGGATCAGGCGGCGTGGTCCTCCCCTGCTCGATGCAGAGGCTGGCGCGGGACTAGAAGCAGTAGACGAACAGGGCCGCGGCGACGGGACTTGCAGCGGTGGGTCTTGGGGCTCCGGCGAGCTGAGGAGGTCCGGCAACAACGGGGATGGCCGGAACCCAACGGATCCGAGGCCATGTCGGCGACATCGGATGGAGATGAGACGGGCAGCGCTTGAAGCTTCGGCCATGGCTCCTGTGAAGGTTCAGAGAGAGAGGGAGAGAACTGCGTGAGAGGGAGAAAAACAGAGGGAGGAAGGAAAAAAAGGGAGGCGTGGGAGTCTTGGCCTGGTGCTCCGGTGACCTGGAGCTGCGGCCGAAGATGCGGAAACTGCTGCTGCTTGCGGGGGTGCTCCGGGCAGGGGCTTGAGGACGGGCGAGGCAACAAGGAGGCAGGACCTCAGGTGCTCGCGGACAAGGGCGAGGAAGATGGAGCTCGGGCTCCTGGTTGCTGCTCGGGAGGCGCGAAGCAGAGGAGGCTCGAGGCTGGATGGGTGGATCGAGCAGAGGCCGGGTGATGGTTGGTCGGGGATGGATCCCAAGGAAGAGGATCGGGGTGGCGGCGGTGCCGAGGAAAACGAGGGAGGCACGGGAGGATGGTGGATTGGGCAGTAGAGGAAAACGAGGAGGTGGGTGGCGATGGATCTGGGTGATGGGATGGAGAACAATGGCGGCGGCTGGGACGGGACAGATGGGACAAGCTCCCTAGGATCTAGGGTTCATCTGTTTATATAGCAGGTAGGTAATAGGAAGGAGGATTTGGATCATCGGATCGGGATCGGGCGGACGAAAATATGTCTAGGGAAGTCCAACAAAGAAAACGGAGATGTTTTAGGGATGTTTGGGGATGATCTGAATTCAACGGTAATGACTGAGCTGGTCGGGTTCGAGACAGTTGTTGGACGCACGAGAGGGGTCTATGCACTGCGCAAAGAGGGGTTAGGCGGTCAGACAAGAGGGGCTCGAAAAACCCGGTTGGTCTCGGAACGGTCAACGAAGGCAAGGGGGAACGCGGCAACTACGAATGGGTGCAAGTTTTAAAACATGACGACAATGGAGTGCCGATGCAATGCAAATGATGACATGAAGAAATGCAACAAACAAAAGAAACACATGACAACAACGAAAAACATGGAAGCCGTCTGGAGCGTCGGTCTTGGGGCATTACAAAGCCCCATGCTCCACACTGGCGAACGACACGGTCAAACAACGACTATGCCCATGCCTAGTTGTGGCCCCATGCTCCGTGTTGGTGGGAAGACTAGCATAGGTGTTGGACGCGGCTTTTTCTTTTGCTTGCTCTTGTAACCAATTTTCCACTTTCTGGAATGAAGTTTGAAGTTCTCGCATATTTATTCAAAAAGGGGTGGGACTTTCTTTTCCCTCCTTCCAGTGTTTTCCCTCCTTGAATCTCGTTTTTGGAAGAAGTGGCACTTGCCTGCTGATCCCTCTCGCGCGTCCCGCAAGCGGGGGCTGGGCACGGTGTTGTGCTTGGGCTAGCCTTGACAACATTGGAGCCCCAGGCCATAATGGCCACGGGTCTGCCTGCACACACAGCTCACCAAGGCCTTGGCATCCGAGTCCTCGCGCGACGCTCTCAAGCGAGCCAATAGGCATGTATCGCTTTCGACCCCTGGCCCCAGGAGTGTTTATCTCGTGGCCATGCTCGGCATCGCGAATCGGCATACTAGTGACGATCACCCCTTGCTCTGGGGCTCTGGATGCAAGATGGGCGCCAAGGAGGTGTGTCTGGAGAAAAAGCAGCCATGGTCTGGCTCATTATTGAGGAATCCTACATCAAGTAATTTTTACATCTCCGCAAGGTTCGACGCCTGGCGGAGGCATCTCCGGAGGCCCTGTAATCTACGAGTCCGACCTTGCAGCCCGCGGGACCCTCGAGACCCTAGAGCGATCCGGCCCATGAGGAGGAAGCCTTCCCAGGACCCCAGGGGTGATCCTAGGATCAAGGCTCCAGAGGAGCACGCCCCCACAACGCAAAAACCCGCCAAGGGTCACAAGCGCATCAAGCTAAGTTATCCTAATCATGCTAGGCAGGAATCTTTCAACTAGTGGCAATGAAAATGCTAGAATATGAGTGGGAAACACTAATATAAAGGCACGAGCGCCACGGTTCATTACACGCTCCATGGGGATCTCCGCGACTCTTGATGTAGGAAACAAAAAAAACAAAGGAGCGGCCTCGTGAGGGCCACTTTTCATGGAGCCCGGCTCCGGTGCCGCCCGCGCTCAGTCAGAGTCCTGAGCCTCCGACCTCAACCACGACCGCCATGGCTTCCGCAGCCGCTTCCATAGGAGGGACCCTTCCCACGACCGTCGGAGGCAATGCAGACTCTTGTGGGGTGCGCTCACGCCCCTAGGAAACCGCCGCCGGCGTCGCAGTTAACTTGCGGGGATGGCCGTGCCCCCTCTTAGGCGGCGGCGAGCCTGGTCCCTCCTGGGGTGCTTACCCCTTCTCGACAACGGAGAACCTCCTCACTGGCGCCATGGCAGTTGTGGCAGAAGTGTTGAATGGAGAAGCACAAAAGAAGATGATTTGTGGGCTCCGCTTCCCTCACCCGCTTATAGACGATCAGAGGAAGGCCAACCGACGTACCCTCGCATTTGAAGCAGTGATGGCCCCATAGCGCGCGCCAGTCTTTTGTCAGCCTGGGTAGTTGCCGAGGTGACGTGGGGAAGTGGAGGCGTCCGCATCTCGTCATGCGCCATGCGTCGAGCCTGGCCCGCGGTGCTTCGCCCTTTGCTCCTTGCCTTCGCCTCGAAGCCAGGCCGAGCGTACCTTGGGCCCGGGGGCTACTGTCAGCGTTCTGAGATTGGGGGTACCGCCTGCGTGCGTCCCAACACGTGGGCTCATTGACGGCCCGGTATGGCCCAGCAACAACAACTCCAAGACAAGACCCTTGCGAGGTCCCCCGGCCTCGCGAGGAGAACGATGCCAAGACCTCCATAGGAGCGGCCTCCCCAAGTTGCCTCCCGAGGAGCGTAAATCTCTATGCAAGCCTCCCGCCTCGTGAGGCCATGATGACGTGAGCCAAGACGACCAAGGCCAGGTAGGCGCCAACGGGCGCAGAGGGGACAGTTTCCTCTTCGGTGTCAAGGGAGAAAGGGCAGACGCGGGTTCCGGAGGAAGGCCCCAAAGCTTTCCTTTCCGGTGCAACGAGACCAAGACCACGAGCTCGGCAGGACAGATGTCATCGCCGAGCCCACCACTGCGTCATGGCCAGAAGCTTTGCAGGCGAAGACCACCTTTCGTCAGGATAAGATGTACTCCTTGTCCCCTTTCAAAATTGGTCATTGTGGGATCCCTTCCCACCTAAGCTATGAGGGAAGAGGACCATGGGCACTATAAATATGGGCTAGCCATCACCGTAGAGAAGGACCGATCCAGCCTCACGACCCGAGCCCTCGCGAGGTCGCTCAACCACTATACTAGTTCAACTTCTACCTCCTCGTGAGGCCAATCCACCAAAAGCAGGAGTAGGGTTTTACACCACGAGGTGGCCTGAACCTGCGTAAATCTCTGTGTTCATCTTCTTCCCCGCTCGCACGGACTTGACGAGGCTTAGGCCGTGGTGTGGTTAGCTTGAAGCTAGGGCTGGTCGGGATCTTCGCACACGCCCCAGAGTAAGAACCTTCTTGGGTCTGCGGAGCCCTGAATCCAACATCGAACACAAGGAAATGCCTCCTTATTACTTGCAAAATAAAAATGATTCCTTCCCCTAATAGCTGGGACCCACTAGCTATATCATCGCATGCAATGAAGTGCGTCCTTATCCTTCTTGATAGCTAGGACCCACCCGGTCGAAGCGTACATAGCGTTATCTGTCTAGTCGCAAACGTGTACGTACATACAGGTCGATCGGTCTGTCTGCAACGATGAACCATGGCCGAGCAAGAGTAGAGCCCCTGACGTAGCAGTTCAGCCAGTCCAGTCTAAACCGTGTATACATACTACAACCACATGCCAAAAAATACGGCCACGTATGTACATATGGGTGGGGTCTCAAATGCCTACTCGCGCATACATACGGCCAGGGCTTGTTTACATGGAGAGGCAGCGGACGGCAGCAATTGCGTCCTATTCATCGGCAGCCAACAGGCTGGGTCAGAATGGAGAAACTGCGTCATGTTCATCGGGAGACAACGAAATGTGACGTGTTCATCGAGAGCCAACCGACTTGGACAGAACAACCGAAACGAGGCATGGCATACCACAAAATGGAGGAAAACGGCCTTCTGTTCGACTGCCTATGGTCGAAACGGGATCTTGTTCATCGGGAGGGGTCTAGCGCATCGCAAAATGGAGGAAATAGACTTTTGTTCGAGCACCTACTATTGAAACGGGGTCTTGTTCATCGGGAGGGGTGTGGCGTACCACAAAACAGAGGAAGCGCACTTTTGTTGGAGCGCCTATCGTCGAAACAAGGTCCTATTTATCAGGAGGGGTGTGGCGTACGGCAAAACGGGACTCCACGGGCTACTATTCATCTGCCGTCAACTGCCTCTCGCTCCAGCCTCCATGAGGTACTATTCATCCACCATCGTCCTCCAACCTCCACCGTCTACTGTTCATAGAGCCTCCATAGGGTCCTGTTCATCCACCCCCAACCAGTTGGGGTGTGGCAGCCTCCTCGGTGTCCTGTTCATCTAGCGGCAATGACCTACTGCCACGGGGTCTTGTTCATCCAACCCCCATTGGGAACTGTTCATCCACAACCAACCAACCGGTTCCACTCACCACATCTCAACTTGTTCTACATACCACGCATGGTAGCAATGACCACTATTCACCGAGAGGCAACGCAACACCGGGTGGCTACACCTCGCATGGGGGCTCGATCGGCTTCAGTAAGCAGCAGTAGTGATCGATCGCTCTGGTTCAGTTAGCAGCAGTAGCAAAGGAATCACTCGGGTTCAGTGAGCAGTGAATGAATTGCTCGGGTTCAGTTAACAGACAAGGGATCAATTGTTCGGGTTCAGTAACATAGCTAGTGCGATCGCTGGGGTTCAGTTAGCCAACGCCTCGCACACACGTGCGTACATGAGAGAAATGCACAAACCACAATGCATCGCTCGGCCCCGACCACCCACCGTAACCGGGAACTCCCCGATATTTTCCTCGCCCTTGCTTCTATCAAGATTTTTTTCATCATGGATGGCCCAAAAGAATGTCATGGAGGTGCGTCTCCGGCCCGCCCAGGATGAAAAGCCCATTTTCTGTCGTGATTTTTTGTCATACAAGTAGGAGCCCACCACATCCATGATGATACGTGTTTTTGTCACAATTATCGTCATAGAAGTGTCGTAACCATGACAGAAAAACTTTTTGTTCATGCCAAAATGTCACAGATGTGTCTTTTTTTGTAGTGGCTCCAAGCGATTTTCTGGTTCAGTTAATTGATTAATGGTGGCACAGTAAGTTGGAATTGGTCCAAGAAAGTTACTATAGTGCCTAAGTATGTTGTCGCTTTAGAAGCAACAATAGAGGGTGATGAATCAAAGGCTCATCTATGAACTCAGTATGGTTTCTAGATGATTGTGCAAATAGAATATTATTCTCAATAGCGGTTCTATGGCTCAAGCAAAGGAAACAATGGTCTTGCCAGTGATTCAATATATACCAAGCTTGTTTCACATACATTATGAATTCATGTGAAAGCATGACAGATTTATTGAAATGCAAATAATACACACGGATCTGAAGTTTGTGAGATCTGATAGGACGAAGTCTATACCACAAGTAAAAGCATGGATAGTCACGGTGTGAAAGCTAAAAGTGTTAACTAGATTATTGACTCTAGTGCAAGTGGGAGACTGTTGGAAATATGCCCTAGAGGCAATAATATTTGTATTATTATATGTCTATATTCATAGTTATAGTGTAAGTGGGAGACTGTTGGAAAACTCATATGCACGTGTGGAATGATAAACGGTAAAATAAAAGGTTCATAGTCTTGCTTCTAGGACTAGCTCAAGTGTTGTTGGTGATCATGTTTCCGGATCTTAGGATATTGTTAAGTGTAACAATAGTCCTAAAAACAACATTGAGATTATGTCGTTGGAAGACTGGTCATATTGAATCGACCCAATATTGTGTGTTGTGAATTGGATTAATATTGTCTGTATTCAATTGTAATAACACGGAGTGTTAAATGTGTGATCTTGCTCCTTAGACCATGAGAGTATTGTGGTCACTTCGTATCGTACAATGAGCTTTGGGGTTGCTCAAACGTCACCAGTAACACGCTGATCATACCGGCAACTTACAGGTTCATCAGAAAGTTTGACAAGTAGTTGGATAGGTCGAGAGTGGGATTTGCTCCTCCGACGATGGAGAGATATTCTTAGGTCCCTCTCGGTGTGATAACATCAATCATTGTCTGGCCAGACATAGGTGACTCCATCACGGGGATGCCGGAACACAATAACGAGAGGGAAGAACAAAACCGTCAATGATGGTTTCGGTATAGTGAGCATGGTGATGACTCCGGAGGATAACAATGCATCCTGGGTTTTGTGAAGTATCGCAAAGCAAAGGATCATCACATGATAACCAAAGGTTCACTCGAATATCATTCGTGTGCTCATAGGGATCAATATGGACGTCCACTATCCCGCTACCGGTTATTGAACGAACAATTTCGTTCATGTCTATGAGTTGCCAAACCTACGGGGTCACAAGCTTAAGGCAAACACGATCTACTGAGCGTTAATAAGACGGGGGTGATAAGAATATATTTTTGGAATTGCTTAAATATCGTGTAATGTTTTTGGGTATTACTGATAAATATATATAGGTGGAAAAAAATTCTGGGGATGTTAAATTATATATATAATGGTCTGAAAATATTTAGAACAATTTTATATTTAATTTAATATCAACGGGCCTAAAAAGGCAAGTGGTGGAAGGCAACTTGGGCGAGAAACGTCCAAGTGGGAAAGTGCCTCCTTCCTGAAGGAGGCTGAATTGGGGAAGGGGAGGAGTTAGACTCCTCCTTCCCTAGGACAGCGCACCAAGGGGGACTACTTCCCCCTTGGTGGCAGCCCTACCTCTCCCTCCAACCTATATATACTATGGGATTTTTCTCTTTTAGGAGATAAGTTTTGGAGCCTCCGATAGTTCTTCTAGTTCTAGTTCTAGTTGGTCCTGGTTGACTAATTAGAGCTAGGTTAATCCTCTTGTCCTCATAATTAGAAGCCCTGTGTGGTTCTAATTTCCTACCTCTAATTCTCCAGCGATGATTAGCTCTGGATGGCGAAGCGCCGCCGAATTGTGAAGCTTGTGAAGGAAATATGCCCTAGAGGCAATAATAAAGTTATTATTTATTTCCTCATATCATGATAAATGTTTATTATTCATGCTAGAATTGTATTAACCAGAAACATGATACATGTGTGAATACATAGACAAACATATAGCCACTAGTATGCCTCTACTTGACTAGCTCATTAATCAAAGATGGTTATGTTTCCTAACCATAGACATGTGTTGTCATTTGATTAATGGGATCACATCATTAGAAGAATGATGTGATTGACATGACCCATTCCGTTAGCCTAGCACTTGATCGTTTAGTATACTGCTATTGCTTTCTTCATGACTTATACATGTTCCTGTAACTATGAGAATTATGCAACTCCCATTTACCGGAGGAACACTTTGGGTACTACCAAACGTCACAACGTAACTAGGTGATTATAAAGGAGTACTACAGGTGTCTCCGAAGGTACATGTTGAGTTGGCGTATTTCGAGATTAGGTTTTGTCACTCCGATTGTCGGAGAGGTATCTCTGGGCCCTCTCGGTAATGCACATCATTATAAGCCTTGCAAGCAATGTGACCAAATGAGTTGGTTACGGGATGATGCATTACGGAACGAGTAAAGAGACTTGCCGGTAACGAGATTGAACTAGGTATTGGATACCAACGATCAAATCTCGGGCAAGTAACATACCGATGACAAAGGGAACAACGTATGTTGTTATGCGGTTTGACCGATAAAGATCTTCGTAGAATATGTAGGAACCAATATGGGCATCCAGGTTCCGCTATTGGTTATTGACCGAGAATAGTTCTAGGTCATGTCTACATAGTTCTCAAACCCGTAGGGTCCGCACGCTTAACGTTACGATGACAGTTTTATTATGAGTTTATAAGTTTTGATGTACCAAAGGTTGTTCGGAGTCCCGGATGTGATCACGGACATGACGAGGAGTCTCGAAATGGTCAAGACATAAAGATTGATATATTGGATGACTATATTCGGACACCAGAAGTGTTCCGGGTGTTTTCGGAGAAAAAACGGAGTACCGGAGGGTTACCGGAACCCCCCGGGAAGTAATGGGCCTTGATGGGCCCTAGTGGAGAGAGAGAGGGGCCGGCCAGGGCAAGAGGCGCGCCCCCTCCCCTTGAGTCCGAATATTGCCTTCCCCCTCTCCCACTCCTTCCTTCCCCCTCCTTCTTGGAATAGGAAAGGGAAGGGGCAAACCTACTTGGAGTAGGTTTCCCCCTCCTAGGGCGCGCCTCCCCTTAGGCCGGCCCCCTCCTCCTCTCCCCCTTTGTATACGGGGGAGGGGGGCACCCCATAGACACACAAGTTGATCTACGGATCGTTCCTTAGCCGTGTGCGGTGCCCCCCTCCACCATATTCCACCTCGGTCATATCATCGCGGAGTTTAGGCGAAGCCCTGCGCCGGTAGAGCATCATCATCGTCACCATGCCGTCGTGCTGACGGAACTCATCCCCAAAGCTTTGCTGGATCGGAGCCCGGGGATCGTCATCGAGCTGAATGTGTGCTGAACTCGAAGGTGCCGTACGTTCGGTACTTGGATCGTTCGGATCGTGAAGACGTACGACTACATCAACCGCGTTGTCATAACGCTTCCGCTTACGGTCTACGAGGGTACGTGGACAACACTCTCCCCTCTCGTTGCTATGCCATCACCATGATCTTGCGTGTACGTAGGAATTTTTTTGAAATTACTACGTTCCCCAACAGTGGCATCCGAGCCTAGGTTTTATGCGTTGATGTTATATGCACGAGTAGAACACAAGTGAGTTGTGGGCGATACAAGTCATACTGCTTACCAGCATGTCATACTTTGGTTCGGCGGTATTTTGAGATGAAGCGGCCCGGACCGACATTACGCGTACGCTTACGCGAGACTGGTTTCACCGTTACGAGCACTCGTGCTTAAAGGTGGCTGGCGGGTGTCTGTCTCTCTCACTTTAGCTGAATCGAGTGTGGCTACGCCCGGTCCTTGCGAAGGTTAAAACAGCACCAACTTGACGAACTATCGTTGTGGTTTTTGATGCGTAGGTAAGAACGGTTCTTGCTAAGCCCGTAGCAGCCACGTAAAATTTGCAACAACAAAGTAGAGGACGTCTAACTTGTTTTTGCAGGGCATGTTGTGATGTGATATGGTCAACACGTGATGCTATATTTTATTGTATGAGATGATCATGTTTTGTAACCGAAGTTATCGGCAACTGGCAGGAGCCATATGGTTGTCACTTTATTGTATGAAATGCAAACGCCCTGTAATTGCTTTACTTTATCACTAAGCGGTAGCGATAGTCGTAGAAGCAATAGACGGCGTAACGACAACGATGCTACGATGGAGATCAAGGTGTCGCGCCGGTGATGATGGTGATCACGACGGTGCTTCGAAGATGGAGATCACAAGCACAAGATGATTATGGCCATATCATATCACTTATATTGATTGCATGTGATGCTTATCCTTTATGCATCTTATCTTGCTTTGATTGACGGTAGCATTTTAAGATGATCTCTCACTTAATAATCAAGAAGTGTTCTCCCTGAGTATGCACCGTTGCGAAAGTTCTTCGTGCTGAGACACCACGTGATGATCGGGTGTGATAGGCTCTACGTTCAAATACAACGGGTGCAAAACAGTTGCACTCGCGGAATACTCAGGTCATACTTGACGAGCCTAGCATATACAGATATGGCCTCGGAACACGGAGACCGAAAGGTCGAACGTGAATCATATAGTAGATATGATCAACATAGTGATGTTCACCATTGAAACTACTCCATCTCACGTGATGATCGGACATGGTTTAGTTGATTTGGATCACGTGATCACTTAGATGACTAGAGAGATGTCTGTCTAAGTGGGAGTTCTTAAGTAATATGATTAATTGAACTTAAATTTATCATGAACTTAGTACCTGATAGTTTTTTGCTTGTCTATGTTTGTTTGTAGATAGATGGCTCGTGTTGTTGTTCCGTTGAATTTTAATGCGTTCCTTGAGAAAGCAAAGTTGAAAGATGATGGTAGCAATTACACGGACTGGGTCCGTAACCTAAGGATTATCCTCATTGCTGCACAGAAAAGTTACGTCCTGGAAGCACCGCTGGGTGCCAGGCCTGCTGCTGATGCAACTGACGATGTTAAGAACGTCTGGCAGAGCAAAGCTGATGACTACTCGATAGTTCAGTGTGCCATGCTTTACGGCTTAGAATCGGGTCTTCAACGACGTTTTGAACGTCATGGAGCATATGAGATGTTCCAGGAGTTGAAGTTAATATTTCAAGCAAATGCCCGGATTGAGAGATATGAAGTCTCCAATAAGTTCTATAGCTGCAAGATGGAGGAGAATAGTTCTGTCAGTGAACATATACTCAAAATGTCTGGGTATAATAATCACTTGATTCAACTGGGAGTTAATCTTCCGGATGATAGTGTCATTGACAGAATTCTTCAATCACTGCCACCAAGCTACAAGAGCTTCGTGATGAACTATAATATGCAAGGGATGAACAAGACTATTCCCGAGCTCTTCGCGATGCTAAAAGCCGCGGAGGTAGAAATCAAGAAGGAGCATCAAGTGTTGATGGTTAACAAGACCACCAGTTTCAAGAAAAATGGCAAAGGGAAGAAGAAGGGGAACTTCAAAAAGAACGGCAAGCAAGTTGCTGCTCAAGAGAAGAAACCCAAGTCTGGACCTAAGCCTGAAACTGAGTGCTTCTACTGTAAGCAGACTGGACACTGGAAGCGGAACTGCCCCAAGTATTTGGCGGATAAGAAGGATGGCAAAGTGAACAAAGGTATATGTGATATACATGTTATTGATGTGTACCTTACTAATGCTCGCAGTAGCACCTGGGTATTTGATATTGGTTCTGTTGCTAATATTTGCAACTCGAAACAGGGACTACGGATTAAGCGAATATTGGCTAAGGACGAGGTGACGATGCGCATGGGAAATAGTTCCAAAGTCGATGTGATCGCGGTCGGCACGCTACCTCTACATCTACCATCGGGATTAGTTTTAGACCTAAATAATTGTTATCTGGTGCCAGCGTTGAGCATGAACATTGTATCTGGATCTTGTTTGATGCGAGACGGTTATTCATTTAAATCAGAGAATAATGGTTGTTCTATTTATATGAGTAATATCTTTTATGGTCATGCACCCTTGAAGAGTGGTCTATTTTTATTGAATCTCGATAGTAGTGATACACATATTCATAGTGTTGAAACCAAAAGATGCAGAGTTGATAACCATGGTGTAACTTATTTGTGGCACTGCCGTTTAAGTCATATCGGTGTAAAGTGCATGAAGAAACTCCATACTGATGGGATTTTGGAATCACTTGATTATGAATCACTTGGTACTTGCGAACCGTGCCTCATGGGCAAGATGACTAAAACGCCGTTCTCCGGAACTATGGAGCGAGCAACTGATTTGTTGGAGATCATACATACTGATGTTTGTGGTCCAATGAATGTTGAGGCTCGCAGCGGGTATCGTTATTTTCTCACCTTCACAGATGATTTGAGCAGATATGGGTATATCTACTTAATGAAACACAAGTCTGAAACATTTGAAAAGTTCAAAGAATTTCAGAGTGAAGTGGAAAATCATCGTAACAAGAAAATAAAGTTTCTACAATCTGATCGTGGAGGAGAATATTTGAGTTACGAGTTTGGTCTACACTTGAAACAATGCGGAATAGTTTCGCAACTCACGCCACCCGGAACACCACAATGAAATGGTGTGTCTGAATGTTGTAATTGTACTTTACTAGATATGGTGCGATCTATGATGTCTCTTACTGATTTACCACTATCGTTTTGGGGTTATGCTTTAGAGACGGCAGCATTCACGTTAAATAGGGCACCATCAAAATCCGTTGAGACGACGCCTTATGAACTGTGGTTTGGCAACAAACCAAAGTTGTCGTTTCTTAAAGTTTGGGGCTGCATTGCTTATGTGAAGAAACTTCAACCAGATAAGCTCGAACCCAAATCGGAGAAATGTGTCTTCATAGGATACCCAAAAGAGACTATTGGGTACACCTTCTATCACAGATCTGAGGGCAAGATTTTCGTTGCTAAAATCGGATCCTTTCTAGAGAAGGAGTTTCTCTCGAAAGAAGTGAGTGGGAGGAAAGTAGAACTTAATGAGATAACTGCATCTACTCCCTTGTTGGAAAGTAGTTCATCACAAGAACCGGTTCCTGTGACAACTACACCAACTAGTGAGGAAGCTAATGATATTGATCATGAAACTTCAGATCAAGTTTCTATTGAACCTCTTAGGTCTACCAGAGTAAGATCCGCACCAGAGTGGTACGGTAATCCTATTATGGAAGTCATGTTACTTGACCATGATGAACCTACGAACTATGAGGAAGCGATGATGAGCCCAGATTCCGCAAAATGGCTAGAGGCCATGAAATCTGAGATGGGATCCATGTATGAAAACGAAGTATGGACTTTGGTTGACTTGCCCGATGATCGGCAAGCCATTGAGAATAAATGGATCTTTAAGAAGAAGACTGACGCTGATGGTAATGTAACTGTCTATAAAGCTCGACTTGTTGCGAAAGGTTTTCAACAAGTTCAAGGGGTTGACTACGATGAGACTTTCTCACCCGTAGCGATGCTTAAGTCTGTCCGAATCATGTTAGCTATTACTGCATTTCATGATTATGAAATTTGGCAAATGGATGTCAAAACTGCATTCTTGAATGGATTTCTCGAAGAAGAGTTGTATATGATGCAACCAGAAGGTTTTGTTGATCCAAAAGGTGCTAACAAAGTGTGCAAGCTCCAGCGATCCATTTATGGACTGGTGCAAGCATCTCGGAGTTGGAATAAACGTTTTGATAGTGTGATCAAAGCATATGGTTTTATACAGACTTTTGGAGAAGCCTGTATTTACAAGAAAGTGAGTGGGAGCTCTGTAGCATTTCTGATTTTATATGTAGATGACATATTATTAATTGGAAATGATATAGAATTTCTGGATAGCATAAAGGGATACTTGAATAAAAGTTTTTCAATGAAAGACCTCGGTGAAGCTGCTTACATATTGGGCATCAAGATCTATAGAGATAGATCAAGACGCTTAATAGGACTTTCACAAAGCACATACCTTGACAAAATTTTGAAAAAGTTCAAAATGGATCATGCAAAGAAAGGTTTCTTGCCTGTGCTACAAGGTGTGAAGTTGAGTCAAACTCAATGCCCGACCACAGCAGAAGATAGAGAGAAAATGAAAGATGTTCCCTATGCTTCAGCCATAGGCTCTATCATGTATGCAATGCTGTGTACCAGACCTGACGTATGCTTAGCAATAAGCTTGGCAGGAAGGTACCAAGGTAATCCAGGAGTGGATCACTGGACAGCGGTCAAGAACATCCTGAAATACCTGAAAAGGACTAAGGATATGTTTCTCGTATATGGAGGTGACAAAGAGCTAGTCGTAAATGGTTACATTGATGCAAGCTTTGACACTGATCTGGACGATTCTAAATCGCAAACCGGATACGTGTTTTTATTAAACGGTGGAGCTGTAAGTTGGTGCAGTTCTAAACAAAGTGTCGTGGCAGGATCTACATGTGAAGCGGAGTACATAGCTGCTTCTGAAGCAGCAAATGAAGGAGTCTGGATGAAGGAGTTCATTTCCGATCTAGGTGTCATACCTAGTGCATCGGGACCAATGAAGATCTTCTGTGACAATACTGGTGCAATTGCTTTGGCAAAGGAATCCAGATTTCACAAGAGGACCAAGCACATCAAGAGACGCTTCAATTCCATTCGGGACCAAGTCCAAGTGGGAGACATAGAGATTTGCAAAATACATACGGATCTGAATGTTGCAGACCCATTGACTAAGCCTCTCTCACGAGCAAAACATGATCAACACCAAGACTCCATGGGTGTTAGAATCATTACTATGTAATCTAGATTATTGACTCTAGTGCAAGTGGGAGACTGAAGGAAATATGCCCTGGAGGCAATAATAAAGTTATTATTTATTTCCTCATATCATGATAAATGTTTATTATTCATGCTAGAATTGTATTAACTGGAAACATGATACATGTGTGAATACATAGACAAACATATAGCCACTAGTATGCCTCTACTTGACTAGCTCATTAATCAAAGATGGTTATGTTTCCTAACCATAGACATGTGTTGTCATTTGATTAATGGGATCACATCATTAGAAGAATGATGTGATTGACATGACCCATTCCGTTAGCCTAGCACTTGATCGTTTAGTATACTGCTATTGCTTTCTTCATGACTTATACATGTTCCTGTAACTATGAGAATTATGCAACTCCCGTTTACCGGAGGAACACTTTGGGTACTACCAAATGTCACAACGTAACTGGGTGATTATAAAGGAGTACTACAGGTGTCTCCGAAGGTACATGTTGAGTTGGCGTATTTCGAGATTAGGTTTCGTCACTCCGATTGTCGGAGAGGTATCTCTAGGCCCTCTCGGTAATGCACATCATTATAAGCCTTGCAAGCAATGTGACCAAATGAGTTGGTTACGGGATGATGCATTACGGAATGAGTAAAGAGACTTGCCGGTAATGAGATTGAACTAGGTATTGGATACCGACGATCAAATCTCGGGCAAGTAACATACCGATGACAAAGGGAACAACGTATGTTGTTATGAGGTTTGACCGATAAAGATCTTCGTAGAATATGTAGGAACCAATATGGGCATCCAGGTTCCGCTATTGGTTATTAACCGAGAATAGTTCTAGGTCATGTCTACATAGTTCTCGAACCCGTAGGGTCCGCACGCTTAATGTTACGATGACAGTTTTATTATGAGTTTATAAGTTTTGATGTACCGAAGGTTGTTCGGAGTCCCGGATGTGATCACGGACATGACGAGGAGTCTCGAAATGGTCAAGACATAAAGATTGATATATTGAATGACTATATTCGGACACCGGAAGTGTTCCGGGTGTTTTCGGAGAAAAACCGGAGTACCGGAGGGTTACCGGAACCCCCCCGGGAAGTAATGGGCCTTGATGGGCCCTAGTGGAGAGAGAGAGGGGCCGGACAGGGCAAGAGGCGTGCCCCCTCCCCTTGAGTCCGAATAGGACAAGGAAGGGGGGGGGGCGGCGCCCCCCTTGCCTTCCCCCTCTCCCACTCCTTCCTTCCCCCTCCTTCTTGGAATAGGAAAGGGAGGGGGCAAACCTACTTGTAGTAGGTTTCCCCCTCCTAGGGCACGCCTCCCCTTAGGCCGGCCCCCTCCTCCTCTCCCCCTTTATATACGGGGTAGGGGGGCACCCCATAGACACACAAGTTGATCTACGGATCGTTCCTTAGCCGTGTGCGGTGCCCCCCTCCACCATATTCCACCTCGGTCATATCGTCGCGGAGTTTAGGCGAAGCCCTACGCCGGTAGAGCATCATCATCGTCACCACGCCGTCGTGCTGACGGAACTCATCCCCGAAGCTTTGCTGGATCGGAGCCCGGGGATCGTCATCGAGCTGAACGTGTGCTGAACTCGGAGGTGCCGTACGTTCGGTACTTGGATCGGTCGGATCGTGAAGACGTACGACTACATCAACCGCGTTGTCATAACGCTTCCGCTTATGGTCTATGAGGGTATGTGGACAACACTCTCCCCTCTCGTTGCTATGCCATCACCATGATCTTGCGTGTACGTAGGATTTTTTTTGAAATTACTACGTTCCCCAACAGCTTGCACGCTTGCAACCAAGTAGAGATGTTGTGCTTTCGGTCTTCGGTTCGAGGGACTGTTCGTGGGCGGTATTAGGGATCATTCATCGATGGTTCGAGGGAACCAAGTATGATCTACACCGACACGATCTTCTTGCGCTGCAACTCAGTGACGGTAACAATCGTGATCCCAACCCGTTATGCATCTTCATATTGATCTTGGCTGTGCGTATGCACGATTTTGTTTGTTTTCTACTATGTTTCCCAACAAGGTGTGCTAACCTTGTACCCTATGTGGCAAGGTTACCTTACACACATTCACAACTACGACACCAATGCCACAACACTGTGATGGCGATGAACTGCACGATGACGATTAAGTTCTTCACCCCGAAGTGTGGTGCGATCTTGCCAACTTCAACCTTGCATGCCTCCTTTCGCACAAACTTGGTGTAAGCATCTTCTGCCGCCTACATAGTCTTAAACCCTCTATGGTTGCCGTCGTTGAACCCTGAAACTTGTTGGTTGCAAGCTTCCCATGAACTGTAAACCCCTCGTTCCCTCTCGACGATCACCACATACCACTTGTCCTAGCAGTGCACGAAGAAGAACAGTTGAAGCATCAAGCAATGGAGCAATCAAGCAGCAAGCAAAGGAGCACACAAAGCAATGGAGTGAAAGAGAAGTACTAAGCATGCATGATCATATGTCATAGCAAGTTCAACCTACAAATACTATGGTGTCATCCTACCACCACAACATCCAAAAGAGGGTGTCATCCTACCATCGCAAGTTCACAATCATCATGAGGGGTCAGTGTATACCGCCTCATCAAAATATGCAGACCATGAGATTGTTTTCAAGCCCTAGCTACCCAAAATATACATCGTCATCGTCATCGTCGTCCCCATCGCCATTGCCATCGCCATCGTCCAGGATCATGCACGCGGTAACTAGCAGCAAGCTCATCCAGCTCTTGAGTCAAGGCACCCTGTGGGCGTCTGCCATGGCAACAAACCCAACACCCCGGGCCATGTTATCCAACAGATGGCTCAGAGCTGCCATTAGAGCCTCATCGCTGAACCTACCTTGCTCCATGACAATGTTGTATAGGTCAGGGTGGACGTTGACAGACTTGCTCTCCCTAATGGCGGTTGCCACCTCCTTCACAACCTCAGTCATGTTGGTGTAGACACCGATCTCCTCCTCCATCAGGCCTCTCCTCTTCATCTTCCTATTGACCACGGGGACATGCTCAAATGGCCACGTCCGGGGTGTTGGCAAACTCCGGCATGAGAGAACCAAGAGGCTCGCCGGAGCCCATGGCATGCTTGCTGGTTGCCAGCCCGAACGAATAGATGTGTTGCATCTGGATGTAGTTCTGGATGGGTGTGTTGAGGAACTCAGCGTCTTTGGGGTGGTCATGAGAAATAAGCACACACATTGTTAGTTGCAAGTAAGAAATGGTTGTTGTGAAAAACAAAGGGGGCAGTGAGCTAACCGCGACATGGCCGGTGTAGTGCTCTGTCTCCAGAACGGTCGAGCAATTGTTCTGATCCCATGAGGCACCGCTAAGGTCTCCGAGCTTGGACACTTGGATCCATTGAGCTCTTCACTTCCTGAGGTGGTGGTACAGCTAGGTGGCGGTCACCTCCCGGCCACATAACTCGAACACCTGCTTCGCAACGGTGTTCAAGTGGACCTCATTGAAGCCATTGTCAGTCCTAACCCCACTAGAGATGAGTTCACACATCTTGTTCAACACGAACATGGACATGAACGGCTGCCACTTCATGTTGTTCCCTCTACCTCCTTCTTTGCCTTTGCGTCTGCCATCAATGCGGCAGCGGCAACATAAGCAGTTGGCTCAACGAGCACAACTGGCACAACAAGAGAACCCGACTGATACCCCAAACACATCTGAATTAGGAGGCATTTGCTCATCAAGGGGGGCTGGGAGTCCTCGACATAGGATGCAACGTATTGGCTGTTGGACAGGACAAGGGCCTGACTAAGATCTTGGGTTTGCGTGGTCATGTCCCACAATCGTAACACACATTGACAATAAGCATAACACACACAATACCAGACGATCTATGAAAGGAGGAGCATACATCACAGCTAGCCAACTAGCTATGAATGCATTCTGTTCATCACTATCATACTACCCTAGCATGCTACAAACCCACCACCAAAAGTTACCACAACATCACAATCTATCATCTACTCACAGATCAAACCCTACCACATGCTTGCGCATCAAACCCTACGACCACATGCTCTTAGATCTAGCTACAACGAACAACGAACACAAAGAAGAAGGTGACTGAACTCACAGAGGCCATGGCTGCAGCTCGAGGGGGATGCGAGAATGGTCGGAGAAGTTGAGGACAAGAGTCGCCGCCCGCGTGGACCGCCCGTCGGTGAAGGAGCGCTGCTTACCTGCTCATCGGTGCGGATGCGCGTCGGTTGGAAAGCTCGAAAGTGGGCGAGGGAGGGTGGCGGGATTTTGGGCGGTGAGAGGAGGGGACTAAATAGGGGCGACCGAATCGACGGGAGGTGAGCCGAAATCCTCCCGCCGATTTTCAGAGACGCGCGCGAGCTCACGCCATCCCCGTGGTCACATGAGCTCAGCGTCGCCTTCCCCTCCCCTGCTTCGGGCGAGCCTGGCTTTCCAAAAATTGCCGATTCGGGTGTAGCAGAGACTAGGAGGTGCTTTAAACTTCGTGCGATTCTTTCCGCGTGGGGCTCCCAAGTTCATTCCTTCTGGTGTTACCAAAACTAGATGACTCGTTGCGCCAATGGCGGAAAGGCCGAGTGTAAGCCAAGTATTGTAAGAGTGTGCATTAAAATATTTCATGATGATACATGTTTTCTAAGATGAAAAAAACTTATCCAAACCAAGAGTTACCTGCAAAAATTTTAAAATAGTTTGACACCTCTAAGTCATACTCCATGCTATGTGTTATTTACAAACTCTTGTGAAATATTAATGAATTTCAGAATTTCATATCACCGGCTTACAGTTCAAACCCAAACTTGGGGCATATTTGAAACCAAATCTGGAAAAGGGCAGTCAAATACTCCTTAAAAGTCTTGGACATTTTCACAAAGTTATATTATATAAGTAGTAGTATATGTGAAAATTTCCAAGATATTTCTGACCAGTTTTGAACAATGAAATTAATCCTTACAAGTTGCCCCAATGGCGCAAAGGGCGAGAGCAAACCGAGCTTTCAAACCATGCAAGTAAGAATATTTAGAGACCAATCATAAAATACTTGAAGCATAAGAAAATAAATATCTAGGTATGATGTTCATACTGAGTCACTGTTCATACATAATATTATATATTACAATGCATGGTCGGTTTATAGGCCAAAAGAAAGGCACGAGATCAGTTCATGATAAGCAAAGCTACATAGGCAGAAATGCATCATATAGATAGCTCTGGTCATTCAGCTTATGTTAACTAAGTTATGCAGTCATTTACATCAGGTAGTCATGCTACATGTGCCATTGGTATGAAAAATGACCTCGACATCTAAGCAACTCTTCCTGATGGGTGTGTTTGGTGGGTTGTCATTGACAAAATCAGAAATGCCTTCCATATCATAGTTGAGTACCCAATAATACTTCTTTGTTTTTTGTCTATTATCTCTGTTACATAACTATTATCTCCAAAAGGCACCACTAAAAGACTCACATCTGTTGAAATGATGCAACGTGAGACAAGAAACAGGACATCATAAATAAAGTGAGTAACAACCTTTCTTCATAAGAGATATAAAAAAGGAAGTCAGCAAAGAATAAGTAGACAACAAGTGATGTTTGATGGACCAAGCCGTACCAATAGCATAATATCATAGAACCATAACGGTTGCATTTAACTAACATGATGTTGCCTATTTCTATTGTTTGGCTGAACTATAACAATGGTAACCAGTTCTGGTCAGATCCAACAAACCACATGCTGAAAAACAAACGCAAAAGAATTTCTTAGAAAGGCGAGTAGAAGATGGAATCTATGTACATGAGGTTACTGATTTAATTCCTGCCCTTCTTGCATGTCAACTGTGGGAGTGTGCAGGCAAGAACGACTCGTTGCTAATTTTTTTACATGATGAGAAAAAAGATGCAAATGTTTAGCTACATGAGACACACTTATGGAAAAGTACTATTGATTCAATTGTACCTCTCTTTTTTCACTATGTCAGTCAGCAGCAAATCACTATTTTCTTCAGTGCCAGTTGACAGCATACACAATGAAACAAAAGGTGAGACGTTGGTTGGTAGCCGAGCAGTCACTTCGGTATTACCCAGAGAAAGGCAAATGACCGTTATCATGCTTTGTTCCATCTGGCTTCTCCTTAAAGAGACCCCGGACATTTGGGTCAGCAAGGCAACACCACATAATCTTGGAGTAGTAGATGTAGTGCCAAGCATGTACTCTAAAAATTCTGGTACATACAATCGAATGCATAAATCTATTAATTTGGTCACTGACAATATTTATACCATTAACAATGTACACTACTCACTTCTTTAAATGAAAATAGATGAAATGGCATTCTGATATGCAGCTGAAAATATATTACTCCCTCTGATCCATAATAAGCATCGTAGTTTTGAATTGAGGTTAGTTCAACTTATTTTAAACCCGCAACTCTTATTACGGATCGAAGGGAGTATGAAATTATGAATAAGTAGCAGGTCTCTGGAACTGCAAATGAAAGATCATGCATATTATTAAAAGCGAACCTAGAAATATGGATTCCATGGTCACATTTGCAAAAAAACTTCATATGAATGTTAAACATTAAAACATAGATTTGGTTCCCTTTTCAACATACCATAAATGTGTGTGGTGTCCTAAAAACCTCTATATCTCCAAGTAGGCGACACCTTACTACAGATATGCCAAGGAAATATTACACACTCTATTAGAATGATTTGAAGAAATCAACAAGCTCGTAAAACTTAAATGCCAACAGCCATTCCTTTAATTAATATTCAAAGAGAAAATTATTAATCTGAGAGTTACCGTTTATTGCTTTGTAAGAAACAATATACAACATCGGAATCCTCTCCGTGTAGGAATCATCAACTAACTCCGTTGGCAAACATAGGGGTCAATCGAAGAACTTCTATAAAGCTCCTATAAGCAATCGATGTGAATTGTATGTAGTGAACGCAAGCTTGCTGCAGGGTGCCACTTTAGGTGATGCATACCCTAGCTGATTCTCCTAGGCTCCCTACAATATATAATTTGGTAAAGAGTAGTGCAGAAGGAGAGATGCAAAAGAAAACATTTTTCTTGATGAAACATTACGGATCAAGCCGGTCTATTTGAGGCTTCCTGTTAAATTCATCAGACCATGGAACAAAGGGATTTAGCGTCGTAGGGTTATTTGCCGGCGGTGTGCAGCAGGGCTGATGGGAGATGAACTCGAATTGGGTTGGAGTGTGAACTGCGTGCCACCAGTACTACATAATTCCTTCACTCATCAGCCTCAACTAAGGATCGTGGCTTCCTGAATAATTTGCTAAAAACAGAATTGAACATCAGACAACCGTAATCACCATATTCTCAAGAAATTTATAAAAAATGATTCAAATGTTGATGCAAAAACGCTGGACCAGAAAGAGGCCAAAGTATGCGTTCAAATTCAGTAGTTCCATGAAGATTCGGAAAGCTAGTGCATCTCTTATCTGAGGCAAAGAGAGGATGCCAAACACTCATACAAAGCACAACAAAAATGGTACAACCATGGAATAGGAGGAAACATTGTAGGCCTGGATGGGGAGAAAATTTGGCGCGGATAGTGATGAAGACTTGCTTCCAATAAGTTGGAGGAGACAGGGCTCATACCACACACACTGTCTTCAGCGTCCGCAATGCAGGGACATGGCCATCTCAAGATCAATCAATGGGCGACTTCCTTGTCTACTGCCACCACAAGGCAAGGCTCAACGTCCACTCTAGATCAAGCAAAAGTCACCTTCCACATTTTGAAGACCATGGCAGCATGGCAGTACTCTCCGAAGCAACAAACATAAGTTACATATCATGGTGCCTACAAAAGTCAAAGAAATTCAAATTCTGTCATAATAGTAGATTCAGGACTTCACTGTGTAACATATATATTGGTAGGCTTGAAATTACTACACAAACCAGAGAAAAAAATAGGAAGATCTACATCACTTATTTTAGCATATCAAGATTATAAGCTGCAAATGTATGTTCTTGAGCATCAGTTGTCTACTGAGCATACCAGGCCTAAAGAACACATATAGACAAAAAACAATTGCCTTTAGAGGAGAACTCTCCTTGTTGTTTGCATATAAGTTCTCTGGTTTAAGGTCCCGATGGATGATAACTTTTCTATGGCACATCTGTCACACTTTAATGGCAAGAATACGTCTCTAATGTCACAAAATAATTCCATAATGCAAGAAACTAAGATGTGAACACATGATAAAATGACTGAAGGAAAACAAAAAAACTTGCTTCCACCATGAATCGCTGAATTTCCAAGTAGCTGTGCTCACAAATTTATACATAGAAAGAAATAGTGGTACCTTGTAAATTTGTACAACCTATCAACAACAGAGTTGTGAATTAATCTCTTTGTCTTGATGCCCTCATCACCAGGCTCAGTATCACGGATATCTTCTCTTGAACCATCATAAGTAGTGTGGCCATTGTTGAAGTATGACCAGTTATATTCTCCTTATGTCTCCCTATATTTTTTATTTGGCTGCCCATTGTTGTGGCTGCACTTCTCACGTCAAATTTTAGCTATGGCGCCCCTGCGAAACACGAGCAAATTCAAATCAAAAGAAAATGATATGAAGAGAAACAGAGTGGTAATTTTGTAAATCCAAGGATTTCGTCACGCATCAGACCTTTATAACAAATATTCTGTTAATTAGCACAGAGGCATGAAAAGTACTATCACACTTGGTGCAACTGAGGAAAATTAAAACAACAACAATGTAGGTATATGGATTTAACTCTTAGCCAAAACAATATGCATTTAGATTTAACTACACATGTATTCATTGTAGCTATCCTTTAATCAGATTGTTTAAGAGACTTTATTCAAACTATTGACAAAGAATCCGGCGAAGTATCACAAAACACAGGAGATGATATACAAATGAAGATACATACCAACATGTTTAGCAAAAATATAAAACAAAGGCAGTGAAGACACCTTTGTATCATTCAGTGTAAGCTAGAAGGGCACTTTGGATAACACTCAGTGAGCTAGATAGGTAGTAGCCCCAATATAAAGGGATATTCAAAGATAAATGACAAATTGGGGAACAACATCCTGCACTATGATTGTTTTCATGAGGAGATCATAGAGATAAAATGAATTGTCAGTGCATAATCACCTGGCAATTTCTTGAGTTAACTTAACATTTGCCTTAAAGATTATATAAACAATCATACTAAGGGAATTTAAGGGTGGTGGAAATCGACTCGAACATAAGGAGATTTCAGTTGTATGCCCAATATATGCTTCCAAATAAATAATCTAAAAATCATCTTCTATGACTATTTCGAAACAAAGGCACCTCACGAAGCATGTAGTCAAACTAAATAGTAAATAAGGTACCATTTCCCCCCCTGAAAAAAGCCCATGGCACAACAAGTTTCTGTGGCAGCACCTGAGACACAGATGGCGAGGAGGGCGACAGGGAGGGAGGTGTTCCTCCCCTCCGCCTCGACCGGCGGCCCCCGACCTGTTGGCACCGCCTCATCCTCGCAGCGCCGCTCTTCTTCCTCCTCTCAACTCTCTCTTCTCTCGTATATGGTTTCTCACAAGAACACAAGAACACTCTCATGAACACACACGTACACACACGCCCAAGGAAGAAACCAGCACCGGCTTTGCCGACAGCTCTCTTCCTTGGTGACACAAACACTACATTTTTCCACAGCCCTCCCGGCCTGCTTATTCTATTACGCAATGCAAACTATATATACACAGGGCCAGCACCAGTGTCACCTAAACTCACGCCACTACTTTGACCCACTAACTACCTAGCTAGCATGCACACAGGGCCGGTCCTGACATTTTGGGGGCCCGGGGCAAAACTAAATCCTAGGGGCCCTTAGTATAAACAAAAGTATGTATTTCCAAAAATATTTTAAATCGCTAGTCAAAGAAAATACAGTATGTTTCTTTTTCTTTTTTACTATTTATACAATATGTTCCTGTTTAAGTCTCTTCGTTAGCAATATATCTGGTAGCTTTATTGTTATGTTTATCCTATAATTTCTTTCATCCTAATCAGCTGTAGAAAAAACTGGCACCTCGTCTAGAATAATGAATAATTTAAATGCCAATGATCACTCACGTTATCATCCATTTAGATGTCAGATTGTATTATGTATAGCCCCTATATGGATTAGTTTAATCCTCCATATAAAAAAATAATAACCCGAATGATATCTATCCGTTAACAATACTGATAAATCAATTGTTAGTTTCCAATTGCAACAACGCAGAGGGCATGTCGATGATCATTCATACTTCTAATCAACTATCATGATAAAATTTCCTAGGCCATACATACAGACTACCTATAAAAATAGAGATTAGAGACATACCTTCTTTTCTGTAACTGTCATCGTATCCTAACAGTATTGATCTAGCCTCCCACCGAGTCAGTGTGGTCTCGTCCGAGGCAGCGACTGCAAAAATGCTACACTTATGGACAAGTTACGGATGAAACTTAACTGCTCCGAGCCGAGGCGGCACCATGCATGCATAGTAGTAGATGGATATCAAGCTTCGCGATCTTGATCTATTCTCGCCGTCCGTATCATTGTCGCTTCCCACCAGTCCTGTTTTTCTCACAAAAAATTGGGCGCACAACTTTCGGCTTCTGAATTAAGGAAGGTGTTTTTCACGGAAAGATTAAGTAAGGAAACTAAGAGCGGATTGTTTCCATAACCGTGCCTAATTAACCGCATCCAATAACTGCTCTATTAATTAATTGGAAGGACCATCAATCGTATACTAGAAGCACGAAGAAAGGAAGGCAGGAAATCAAGGAAAAGGTTGCAGGTGCACCTCGGCGTTCTGGGCAGGAAATCAGAGAAGAATTGGGGGCCCCTTGGCACCTGGGGGCCCGGGGCGGCCGCCCCGTTCGCCCCCCCTCAGGGCCGGGCCTGCATGCACACACGCGCACCACTCCTGCCATGCATGCACACACCACGGCCAGCCACACACATTGGCTTGATCCGGTTATTCCTCCGCTAGCTAACTGCACGTATATGCTTGAGTCCAACCCAAGTATCTGCAGATAACTAACTGGAAGCTCACGCGGCGCTGCCACAACTAAGTATGCATGCTTCCACTGCGTATTTATCTGCTACGCTACCTAGCCGCTTAGACTCCTCGGAGCACCCATACATGCTGCTAACTAACTCAAAAAGAAGAAATAATCTAAACCTAGCACTAATAACAAGATTAGTTCCAACACGACCCGTCAGCTCAATCGTGTTTGAACTTGTGGCGGATCTGAAACTAAGCTCAATCGTGTTGGAGAAAGCAATAGATGAGCTACTTATACTTTTTTTTTTCGAGAAAACTTTCAATCTATTCATCTTCCATCACGGCAGTACAGCGAACACTAGAAATAATAAAAATTACATCCAGATCCGTAGACCACCTAGCGACGACTACAATCACTGAAACGAGCCGAAGGCGCGCCGCCGTCATCACCCCTCCCTCGCCGGAGTCGGGCACAACTTGTTGTAGTAGACAGTCGGGAAGTCGTCGTGCTAAGGCCCCGTAGGACCAGCGCACCAGAACAGCAACCGCCGCTGATGAAGAATAACGTAGATCGAAAGGATCCAACCTGAAGACACACGAACATAGACGAACCACAACCAGATCTGAGCAAATCCACCGAGGATAGATCCGCCGGAGACACACCTTCACACGCCCACCAACGATGCTAGACGCACCATCGGAACGGGGACTAGGCGGGGAGACCTTTATTCCATCTTCAGGGAGCCGCCACCGTCTCGTCTTCCTGAGTAGGACACAAAACCTAACAAAATTTGAAGGAACGACTAACAACGGAGCCCTCCCGCCGGCCCTTGCCAGGATCCACCACGCCCCCATAGCCCTAGGGCCACCGGAGACGAGGCGGACCTATGGCGGAGCCGGCGAGAGGCACGAACCCTAGCTTTTCTTGGAGGAGGAGGCGGCGGCTAGAAAGAGGCTATAGATGAGCTACTTATACTTGATAAACAATTAGTGCTGCTTAACTACAGAAAGCAGAAATATTAGATGGACTGACATAGTACTGAACGTCAACAACTGAAAAAAGAAACAATGGAGAGAGCATCTTACATCCTCAACAGCAATTCCGAAATGACCAAAACCAGATCCAATATCGTCACTTCTGCTAGTAAGCGAATTCACGTGTTAATTCAATAGAAAACATACAGTCTCTGGAAGACAAAGAGATGTCATGGGTGTTTTGACATTTGAAGCTTACAGTAAGTGAGCTCTACACAAAATGTGAGTCCTCTGGTCCGTGCCCAAGGAAGGCGTTGGTGTACCTCTCCTCAGGATGTCCCTTTTCTGCAGCTGCTTCATTTCTAAGAACTCTGTACATAAAACCTAGAGGACAGCAAGCTCAACCAAATTGACGAAACCGCAGTGCTCAAGGCAAATTCATCGTCAACAAGGGACGGGATCAGCATACTATTTCGTTAGCTGCTTTATCCAGAACATGATGGAGGCTCTCAAGATGCTCTGCATATTGTCAACCATCAAATTGAATATTGTGCAACTGAATCCGTTGGATTAACAGGTTCTTCAACAATTCCATAGAGGCGAACAAGCAGATATAGATCATACCTTCTTAGAAATGAGACTGTTTTCTCTGAATTTGGTCCTAAAATTACATGATGGCGGACACTACATGCCCGCAAGAAAATTGATGAACTACTTGGTATACAGTGTCTAGTCAAGTGCCTCAAATATTCTAACGGCAAAAGGTCAAAACAAAAGGTTTACCTGATTGAGCAAAAACTCAATAGTCAGCAACGTGTCATTGGAACAAAATCCTGCGAGATAGAAATAGAAGTGGAACCACAATAAGAACAAATTAGCTCATGAACAAATCATCAAACAGGATAGGGCGAATACTGTGAAAACAAAGTACAGAGAAGAAAGAAGACCCAAAGAGAGAGGAGCATCTCGGCAAGATTCTAAAGGAGGACTTCTTCACTCATGCTCCTTTAGCTAACGCACTGGCCTGCAACTGCCGCTGCCAGATTGGGTATGAGGACGACGACGACGTGCAGCGGACGACCACTCCTCCACTCCAGCAGCACGCCACCGCCTGGTCCTCCTCCTCCTCACGCATCTTCCCCCTCCCTCTCCTCGCTCACCTCACGCCACACGACCAGCGCGCTGGAGCCGACGGGGAGAGGGGAGGAGATGACGAGGAGAGGAGAGGAGCCGACGATCGTGGCCTCCTCCTCCTCACGCGTCTGTCCTCTCCCTCTCCTCGCTCTCCGCACGCCGCACGCCGCGACCCACGCACTCGCACCGACGGGGAGAGGAGAGGGCCCGGCGGCGGCAAGAGGGGATGAGGGTAGCGGGAGGAGGAGGAGGCCAGGAGGTAGGATCCGGCACGGGGCAGAGGAGAGCGGTGGCGGCAACGGTAGGCGGATCCGGCACGGGGCAGAGGGAAGGGGTGGCGGCGGCAGGGGGGGCTCGGGGGGACGCGGGTTAGGTCGCTCTCGCGCGGGGGCGGGCGACGGCTAGGGTTTCTCCATTGCAGCTGGTGAGTTTTATACACCTGTAGTTGCCTGTACGTGAAATTACTAAAACGCCCTTGGCGGGGCACGAAATTTACAAGCAGTGGCAACAACGATTTATGGGGCGACGTGGCTAGCTTGGTCCTGTATTTGCCTGTACGTGAAATTACTAAAACGCCCTTGGCGGGGCACGAAATTTACAAGCGGTGGCAGCAGCGATTTATGGGGCGACGTGGCTAGCTTGGTCCTCTCTAGGAGTTCTTGAGGGTTTATATGTTCAATGTTCAATTGCACTACCAAACACGTCCACACCAAAGACACATGGCGCGCACCACTTGGCTCACTCCATTTGCCGCGACGGAAAACGGTGCAACAGAGCAAATAAAAATCTCCACCTCTTCCGGGAAATCTCTCTCAAGAATTCCCCATTCTCCGCAAGTGGAGAGGCGCCGTCGTCCATCACAGCACTCCCCCCTCCGCCCCAAAACCTCTCGCGCCCGCGCGAGATTTCGGGCCCGCGTTGGTCTAGGCCACCGGATCTAGGGTTTCCTCGCGATGCTCTCGCTGCGTAGCGACGCGCGCCACCTGGCGGCGCCGGTGGTGCGCGGCGGGGACGACGTATGGCTCGGGGTCAGCGGCGGCGCGGGGCCTGCTCCCGAGGGGCCAGCGCCAGCGGCGGCTTTCCTGCTGCCCCCTGTGTCCTTGGACGCGAGGGCCAAGCAGCTCGTCGGGGGTGAGCACCTCTGCTGATCCTCGATTTCGCTACTCGTTGATCTCTTTTTTAGGTTGTGATCACCGATTTGCCAGGGGTTCCCTTTTCCTCCTTCTGCTAGGTCGTGAAGGATCGTAACTCAGTTTAGCTTGTGGAAAACTGTGGTCCGGGGTGTGTTGTTTGTGTTTGTTTTGAGTTTACGGGGCTTGAAGTTAAGTGAAAAATCGGGAGAACTGCTTTATTTTTATTACCCAGAATGGTCTGCGTGGCTGGTGTTGTTGTTCGGATTTCCAGGAACATGTGAGCTAGTAACTCAATAACCTTACTAGGAATTCTAGTCTTGTACTACTGGTTTCCTCGGGCTCTTTGAGGATTTAACAAAGCAGGTCCACGGAATCATTTTTGGGCATATCAAGTTCATAAAATAGATACAAGTGGACTACTCAATTTCCTTCTCAGGCAGGCCTCTAGATTAGACCTGAATGTTCTGTCAAATCAGATCGTATACATCAGAACTAATTGTATTAGAACCAACTGCACTTTGATCTGTGGTAGGAGTAACTGAATTTCAATCTTCTATTGAATACTCCCTCCGTCCGAAAATACTTGTCATATAAATGGATGTATCGAGACGCATTTTAGTTCTAGATACATCCACTTTTATTCATTTTTGTGACAAGTAATTCCTGACGGAGGGAGTACGATCTAAGTATCTAAAACTTTGTATTCAGTTCAAGTCTAAATGTTTCAATCATTTTGCCAGGAGTAGAAAAATAATTCATCCATTGCAAAAGAGTACTCTTTCAGCGCTTATGGTTGGTACCACATAATTTGTTTGGCCTGCCTTGCTTGTACATGTTGGCTGTGGGCATGTGGGTTGAGACGAGAGCTAGATTAGTTGAGGGCACGTGGAGTCCACTAGTTGAGTGGTGATGTGGAGTCTAGGCTATTATGAAGTTCTGGGCTCACTTGCTTCAGCCGATCGGAGTCACCCCTTTATAATTAGAACATTTCCATGTCTTGGGCAGAAAGTATTCACTCATTGGAACCCAGTGGCTATATTGTGTATCTGCCCCTAATTGTCTGGTATTAAACGCATACATTTCACATAACTATCTGCGTACTAGTCCAAATGGAGCTCAAGCCGGCTAATTTACTGCAGATATTTGAGCTTTTGATAATATAGTGGTTAGATTCATGGATGGATTATTACCCAAACCATTGTCTTTTGCGTTACCATGTTGTCTGTTAGTATTGGTACGTGAATCAGCATCACATCTCTTAATGTGGTAGTTTACCTGACACTTAGGGTACTTTTGTGAATAACCTGGTCAGATTAGAACAGTTCTGTTTGTCTACACCCTTGATATCTTGACAGATTTAGTCATACTGGTAATAATTTGGAATTTGCGACGCACCTATGTGTTCAAATCCTTCAGGGCCAGGAAATGACCAAGATTGTTTTGGAATGCCTTTTGGGGTTGGCTGTGGTATATACTACATTCAGTCACAGCGAATTTGTTGTGTTTTCCTAACAATTTTTTTACTCCTCACCTCTACCACTTGTAGGATTGTTAGCGGGTTATTGGAAAGTGTATGCATAATTTTGAATGGTGTTTTGAAGGCAAAGGTGGTCTCCACATGATTTTTGTTGTTTGTGCAAGACTTATAATTTTAAGTCATGTGAAAAGCCGAATTCTTGTCCTCTGCACACCTCATGGTGGAGGCGATCTGATGCACCATATTAGAACTATGGAGTTATTGGAGTGTACCTGTTGCATCGTGTGGGATTAACTGGTGTAGATATTTAAATGGATACTCATGTTGGAATTGATCTTTTGTACCTTCTAAATTTTACTTTTTGTTCATATTCTAATTGCCATCCTGCTTCTTCAAATGATTTAGTTAATGAAGAGGACCACCTGGCTCTTGCACATCAGAGCTACAAATCAGGAAAATATAGTCAGGCACTGGAGCATGGAAATGCTGTTTACGAGAAGAATCCGCGTCGAACTGATAATCTTCTTCTCCTCGGGGCTATTTATTTCCAGGTTATTACTATTGTGATGCTTGGGCATGTCCTTTCTTACTTTATTCCAAATCCATCACTGAAAGTTTGGTTTCCTCTAGCTTCGTGATTATGATCTTTGCATCGCAAAGAATGAAGAGGCTCTTGCCATTGACCCACAATTTGCAGAGTGCTATGGCAACATGGCAAATGCCTGGAAGGTTCGTTGAGCAATTAATAAAAATCTTTTCAGAAATGGACATGCTTTTTGAGGGTCCCAGAAGTTAATGGTGCAATGCGTTTTATTTTGTCATGTAGGAGAAGGGCGACATCGATCTTGCAATTCGCTTCTATTTAACAGCTATTCAGGTGTGTTTGTGCTATATTTTCCCGACTTTAACGTCTTTTATGATTCTTTCCAGTCTTTTTGGCCTAAAAGGAACTAGCTTAATATTTGAATGTGACCAGTGCCCCTGTTATATTGTTGTATTGGCCCTAACGACTGCGGATCACCAAATGTGTCTTGATGGTTCAAGTAGCCAAGTGACCTCCTAGACTGCAGATTTTAGTTAGCGAAATGAATTTTCGGTGGATCACCTCAAGTCACACTCTCGTTTCTGTGAAAGTGTTATTTGTCTTTGGTTTTAGGATTTACTACTATGAATATGGCATAAGCATTGTTGCTGGAATTGTGCATGGCTTAACATGGAGGAAGAAAGAATAAGATTATATCTGTAAACTGTACGATTTGGTTAGTATTTTGCTGTAGAGACTAGAGACCATTCAATTTAAAGTCAGCGGAATCTGTGTTTTACCTTACTATTATGCCCCTGAGAGGCAATGCATAGTGAATAATATCCTTTTGATTAAAGTTATATTTTTACTCGATCTCATGTGCCAACTTATTCATGATTTGTTTCCACTTCTTCTGCACACATTTCCATTATGCAATGCATTTTTTACGTTGGCTCGTCAAGCCTATCACACAACTCTCCTTTACCCACGCTCAGGACCGGCCATGTTTTAACAAAAACACTGGCTTTGTTGTTGTTGTGGTATATTTGTTCCATGGACCTAAATGTCCATCAGGGCCATAATTGTTTTTCTTATGCTAAATGTCCATGTCTATCATGTTGAGTGCATGCTATCTTTACATGGTTCATCATATATTCTTTCGGATCTGAGTACTCTTTATGGGGGTGTGTTGTGTGCACCAAGGGGTTTAGGGTGTACCAGAGGCCCAATGAGCACTCTAATGGCCATGAAAAAATTCCTAGGAAATTTGTCAATATTGACGCTGCATGCATCTACCTCGCCACACAATTTCAAATCTAAATCCGATCTACACATTGAGAAACTAGATAGTACACCGCGCGTTACAGCGGGATGGTAGTGTCACAAAGAACTTAAAAGAAAGGTGCGCGTAAAGAAGAATAAGTAGATAGAAAATAAAGGAAAAAATGGTTTGTAGTGGCATGAGTTTTTTTTTACCTTTGTTAATGAAGCAAGTGAAAACTGGAGAACATGGCTTGCATCTAATTCTGAAATCGCCTTACTAGGGACTATCAGATTTGTGGCCAAATTTGTACATGATCTTAATATTCTATTGGATGATCAAAAGTACTTTGTTGATGGCAATGGAAAGAGGCCAATACAACCTGATGTGCTAATAGAAAAATATTAGCAAACAACAATCTATCTAAATAAATAAAAGAGGAAATGTTTGTAGTGGCATGAGTTTTTTTTACCTCTTGTTAGTCGTCACTGAAGCAAGAGAAACCGAAGAAGGTAGCTTCCGTATAACCCTGAAATCAGTTTACTCAGTACAATCAGTTTTGATGCCAAATTTGTACATGATCTAAGTATTTTATTGCGTGATCAAAGTACTTTGTTGGTCACAGTTGAAAGAGGACAATGCAACCTGATGTGCTAATAGAAAAATATTACCAAATAACAATTTATCTGCATAAATATGTTAATCAGAAAAGGGGTAAAAAGATGAACTGGAGGGTGTCAGAATCAGAATATATTGAAATATACTACTCCCTCAGAATAATATAAGAGCATTTTTGTGTCAAAAATGCTCTTATATTATGGACGGAGGGAGTACTACAATACAAACCGCTTGTGTACACAACTTCAATGAAGTCCCAGCTTTATATTTCTGACTTTCTCGGAAAGGTGACTTGCTCAACCTACATAGGCTACATAATCTAATTAAGCATCCTTGATTGCAACCAAAACGGTGACAATTTGTGCTGGAAACATACAAAGGAATCACCGGATTTAAGCGCCAGACCTGTAGGCATTTTCTTCCCCATAAAACAACTTGATGTGCTGCAGCAGAATCAGCAGACATGGTGCGGAGTAGGTGGAGTGCGCAGGCGGTGGACAATCGGGAGTCATGGCGGTGGTCCTGTGCCGTGATTACTGCTCATGTAGAGGATCAAAATAGGACAGATGAGTGAAGAAAACAACATGAGACCGGGGAACCAAAAAAAGATGAGAGAGAGAGAGAGGCGTGAGATTCCAGGTAGCAGATGGAGCTAGCTTGTGTGCGCATTTTTGTGATGCATGGTCAAACCTTGCAAGTGCATATACACGCAAAGGTAGACTGAATGCAGGACCTGCTGGGGGAAGAGGGGTACAGCGAGATGGGGCGCAAGGGTGGGGAGACACGGAAGAATCAGATGGGCGAGGAGGGGTGCAGCAAGGGCTGGCGGACTCGAAAGGATCAGATCAGGGAGGATGGGTACAGCGAAATGGGCCGCAAGGAGGGGGGGGGGGGTGAGCACCATTGACGTGTCGGACGGCGAGCCCTAAAGGTGTAAGAGGGAGATCCTGACCATGGCCTGGTGAAGCCAATGCGGTGGAGAAGACAATGAGGTGGTTGCTCGGTGAGGAAGGGGAAACGATGGGTTCCAAGAATATGGCGCCCCTTTTGCAATTATGGCTGGAATAAATGGGAAACTAATTTTTTGGAACACCCGATCTAAGTAACTGAAGATGATGTGGCATCAGGAATAAATGGGTAGGAGGAAACACATGACGTGGCTGCATTGCTGAGGTGGAGTAGTTGCATGCTAAGATAAATAGGTTAGCGGGGATGGATCTCTTAGGTATATAGGATTCGATCCACACATTGAGAAACAACCAATGCATGGATCGAATTTTGATTTGAAATTGTGTGGCGAGGTTAATGATGTTGTGACAATATTGCCAATTTTTCTCAGATTTTTCATGACCATTAGTGGTGCTAATTGACCCTCTAACACACTAGTATGCCTCATGTGGCAAGTGCATGCGTTACACCCTTGTTCTTTCCCTTTCAGTTCTTCTTTTTAACTTATGAAAGTTTCTAACATAAATAATTAATTGCAAGATTGTAAGATGAAGGGGAGCCTTGGCGCAGTGGTAAAGCTGCTGCCTTGTGACCATGAGGTCACGGGTTCAAGTCCTGGAAACAGCCTCTTGCAGAAATGTAGGGAAAGGCTGCGTACAATAGACCCAAAGTGGTCGGACCCTTCCCCAGACCCTGCGCAAGCGGGAGCTACATGCACTGGGGCTGCCCCTTTTTTTTGCAAGATTGTAAGATGAAATGGTCTGACCTCCAACTTTTTTTCTCTTGTAGCTACGCCCAAATTTTTGTGATGCATGGTCAAACCTTGCAAGTGCATATACACGCAAAGGTAGACTGAATGAAGCAGCACAATGCTGTAAACAAGCGCTTCTCCTGAACCCACGTTTGGTATGTGTATTCACACGTTTCCAGTAATTCTGCTTGTTCATTCTGCGAGTTGACATTTGTTATTCCATAATTTAGGTTGATGCACATAGTAATCTGGGGAATCTAATGAAAGCCCAGGGTCTTGTGCAAGAGGTAAGCAAGTTGTGTTGGCTTCGATAACAAGTGGTACGGTTGAATACTTGAATGATCCTTATTACGTCATCTGATTGCATCTTCAGGCATATGCTTGCTACCTTGAAGCAATACGAATAGATCCACACTTTGCAATTGCATGGTCAAATCTTGCCGGCCTGTTTATGGAGGTTGGGGACCTCAATAAGGCTATGCAGTATTACAAGGTAAATGCCACAATGGTGCAAGCTTTTGGTGGAATTGAGAAATATCTACTGTGTATTAAAAAGCTTCAACCTGAACTCTATATACTAAAGTTCAATGTATGTGAACCGAGTAGATGTATATTGGTACCTTGTCAATAAAGCTGAGTGTTAGTGGATTGAAGTATTATATGAGTTACTATGCTACAACTAGTTCATTACTATAAACAGGAAACTGTTATGTAGAGCATTACTTATTTAATCCAGGAGTGGGGAAGAGGAGTATATCATCTACTGACATTGCTCTATGTGTGTGATTGCACACAAGAGGTTGTCGTTGATACGTTATTGAGTGGCGACATAATAGGCTGAACCTACTTTTTAAAATTGTGGAAAGAAATATGTAGGTTGGTACTGACATTTGGTACTGTGAGTAGCACTGTGAGTAGCAACACAAATGGGCTTCTCTCTTGTTAGTTCCGGTTGAACGGCTTGCTGTTCTTTTACAGCAAAGGTAATATTTAACCTTCATGAAGTTCCCAATGTTGAAGTGTACATGTGGATTGCCTAGCCCTTTCCATCAGTTTGGACTTTTGGTTGCATTGGCTGGTGCATGAAGCATAACATGGTATCAGGGTCTAAGGTCTTGAGTTCAAGTCCTGGCTTTCGCGGTTTATCCAAAAATTGCTGCTTCCCCCCTCTGTGTCCACGTATAGGCTCTTGAGCCATACCTCTTAGTCTATTCATGTGTTGACTTCCCACATCACACGTGTGAGGGGGTGTTGAAGTGTATATGTGGATTGCCTAGCCCTTTCCATCAGTTTGGATTTTTTGTTGCGTTGGCTAGTGCATGAAGCTTAACACCCAAGTGCCACTGAGATGTTTAGTGCCTTGCTAAAAAAGAGAACTTCTGTGAAAAGGCGAAATGAAAGAGCTAATGCTTACTATACTTTTCTTGTTCTTGACTTACTTTGGGGCGTGATTATTGTTATGACTGTAAAAATCTTAAATCCTTTTACTCGCTTCCTTGATATTCTCTGTAAAGTTCTTTGAGATGCCATTTACGGAGCACTGTTGTGGCATACAGGCGATGATCATTTTCAGAAAACAATGCGAATATGTTATGTTACATATATATATGTGTGTGTGTGTGTGTGTGTGTAGACACACACACACACAAAGAAAAAAAAAGATATATATTGCTTTGAAGAAACATGGTCCCATTGATTCCAGTTAAAATTCCAATCTGTGCTAGAATACTAAAACCCATGCTGGTCAACTTTAGGTTTGCCCATGACTCTGGACGTTCTGTAGATTGTTCACATTAAATTTGTGTATTAGGTTCATTGCCTAAACTATGCTTTGATGCTGCATATAGTTTATCATTTGTAATATTACATTGAGTTATCTTATCAATAAACGCATTGAGGTATAAATTAGCATTTCGAGTAGTGCGGTGGAAGTTGAAAATGCCCAAAATGTTATATTTGTGTATATATTGGTTGAAATAATTGCTGTATATTATGTTTATCGAGGCTATTTTGATGGCATTTCAGCCCCTAGATGTGTCAAGGAACTTGTATACTAATTTTGTGATGTATCCATGTCGCACTTACATGCTATTCAATCATGTTTTACGGTATTTTCATGCAATCAACTCCTGGTATGGACACAAAATTAAAATCAGCACCTCCCTCTTTTGTACTAGCCCTTTAAATTTTGACGTGGAGTTTAAAATGTATTAAAAAAGAAAATGTATTAGAAAATAAAAATGACATTTTTAATGAATGTTCGCATTTGTCTATATGTTTTTTCTTTTCATTTTGATCACTTATCGGATTTTCTCATTCTTGTTACTCTTTATCGTATAGTGAATTTGAACTTGAAACTGTACATAGGTGGAGTAAATTGGCAATTAAGTGCATGTGATTTGTTGGGAGAAGTATTTCCTTGTTCATAAATGCCTAACCAAAGACGATAAAATAATTGTGGCAAAGGGTGATCACATAGCAATTGTTTTATGTGTACTGTAGCTCCATATAGTGCTTGCTTGTTATATTCTCACAGATAGATGGTTGATTTGCTTTAACCCTCCTGACTGGCATGCTGATGGCCATGATTTGGGTGGTACCAATGCTCTTTTTTCGTCTTGAAATATTGCAGGAAGCTGTTAAGCTTAAGCCATCTTTTGCTGATGCACATCTTAATCAAGGGAATGTGTACAAGGTAAGTCTTATGAACTATGGCAGTAGCTTATGGCCTTTGGATGTCGTGAATGATTGGTTATGGAGCAAATGTTTCGGTGTGTCCAGGCTATGGGAATGCTCCAGGAGGCAGTTGCTTGTTATCAGCGTGCTTTGCAGGCACGCCCTGACTATGCCATGGCTTACGGTATGCACATTTGCTTTATTTTGCGTGTGAGGATGTATGGTAGGTTTGGTTTGTGTCCAACAACTACAATGCTCATTGTTGGCAAGCCATTTTCTTGGTCATAGGTTAGTCTTAGAATTATATTTGCAAGAATTCTTGTCATCATTCATCACTTGGCATGGAGGAATCAAAAGAGGAATCCTGTGAACAATTGTTAGTGTGCCAATACAATACTGATGATTACAGCAAACATCCAAAAGCAGCTAGATTAGGGCCAGGCAAACTAAATATTGATCAACTACCAAACAATTGTATTCCATTGGCTTTGGCTAAAAATTGGCATGGTACCTGTTGGATATTGACTAAACCTACCATTACTCCTTAGTATTTTGCAATTTTGTGGAGTGTAGATACTAATTGAGTGACATTTGCCCTCTCGAGTCCATTCATTTAGATGTTCATCATGGATGAGATATGTACAAGCTCACAAGAGAGTGGTCATTTCTTTACCTTCAAAGTAGACCCTTAGTATACCTCGTAATGCAAAGGACGGGGGGACATTTTCATGCAGGTAATCTTGCCACTATCTACTATGAGCAACGTCAGCTTGATATGGCAATTCATTGTTACAATCAGGCTATACTATGTGATTCTCGGTTTGTGGAAGCATACAATAACATGGTAAGTTCTGGAAGTGCTCATTGTTCATTACTGACTGTGGACAATAGTTTTGTTGGTTACTTCACTTGGCTAACATTTTCTATCTTTCATAGGGCAATGCACTTAAAGATGCTGGGAGAGTAGAAGAGGCAATTAATTGCTTCCAAGTATGTTCTACTTCATTACTGTAAATTTCCACATTTTATTCCGCTTCTAATGTATGTACTTTTTTGGTGCAGTCGTGCCTTGTATTACAGGCAAACCATCCACAGGCTCTTACTAACCTAGGAAACATCTATATGGAGTGGTAAGATTCTCCTACCCTTTTAATGTTTGATACCTTACCACATCGAGGTCCTTCTACTTATAAACTTTTCCATTTTTGCAGGAACATGATAAGTACTGCTGCTTCATTCTACAAAGCAGCAATTGCCGTTACATCTGGGTTGTCTTCGCCACTCAACAATTTAGCAGTCATATACAAGCAACAGGTACTAGCTTGAAAGATTTCGTTTTGTATATACTCCCTCCGTCCCAAATTACTTGTTGCAGAATGGATCTATCTAGAACTAAAAATACGTCTAGATTTCTGTGACAAATAATTCGGGACGGAGGGAGTAATATTTTAGACAATTGTGCTTATTGCTTTTGCTGTCTAAGACTTTCTCTGAGATTTTGTTTGTTTATCCTTTTTCGTGATATTGTTCATCTTTGTGTGCATCAGGGAAGCTATGCTGATGCTATTGCATGTTACACCGAAGTTCTTCGTATAGATCCTACTGCAGCTGATGCTCTTGTTAATAGAGGAAATACATTTAAGGAGTTTGGAAGAGTGGCCGAGGCAATTCAGGATTACATACAGGCTGTGACAATCAGGCCAAATATGGCGGAAGCCCACGCGAACTTAGCCTCAGCTTATAAAGATAGGTACTACTTAGTAATTAAGATAATATTGCGGTTTGGTGATACATCCAGCTATTATAGTGATCTTATGTTTCTAGTTGAATTTTAATTTATGAAATGTGATCTTTCCCCTGTAGTGGACATCAAGAAGCAGCTATAGCTAGCTATAAACAAGCTCTTTGTCTGCGTCCTGATTTTCCAGAAGTAACGTGCAACCTTCTTCATACTCTACAGGTTCGATCCAGTTCACATGATTGTCTAATTTTTTCAATCAAAACACAGAAGCATACTATTACCTGTACAACTTGAGACGTTCTCCACGTGTAACCCTGAACACCACGAGAGCTAATTTATATCTGTACTACTTGCTGTATAATTTTTTTCATGTAAAAAGTTATTGATTTTTTGTATCTTAGCTTGGATATTTCATGTTTGATGTCCCCAGAAAGCAAGCTAATGCTAAGTTCTAGTTGCATACAAATGCAGCTATGCCCAGGAAAGCAGTAATTTAAAAAATGCCACCCTTGTTTGTTTCACTGCAGAGTGTTTGTGACTGGGAAAACAGAGATACTATGTTCCGTGAAGTTGAAGAGATAATCAGACGGCAGATAAAGGTGCCCCTTTGTGATAATTTTTATTTCCTAAAGTATGGTAGAGATAGGTAATGTTGAACAATGAAAATGTCAAGAGTCATGACGAAGCTTTGGTTATTGTCTCAATAGATGTCACTTCTGCCAAGCGTGCAGCCATTTCATGCTATTGCTTATCCTATTGATCCTTTGCTCGCCTTGGAAATTAGGTATATATATATATCCTCTTGGCTCTTACTGCACTATTATTTGCATCATCAGTGATATGTTCTGCTTCATTATTTACACTAATATTTTTTCCTTGGCAGCCGCAAATATGCGGTCCAGTGTTCATTAATTGCTTCTCGCTTTGGTTTGCCACCATTTGTCCACCCACCCCCTTTACCAGTGAAGGCAGAGGGTAAACATGGCCGACTCAGGGTTGGGTACGTCTAAATGCGCTGGTAATCAATATTGTTGGGCTCCAGCAACAACTGAGTAATTGGCATTTGAATTTTGCAGATATGTTAGTAGTGATTTTGGTAATCACCCGCTTTCCCATCTCATGGGTTCAGTATTTGGTATGCATGACCGTGACAATGTTGAGGTAATTCACCTTTTCTTTTTCTCTTTACACCTTGTTGATTTATTGTATCAACAACTTATCAACTGTGATGGCAGGTTTTTTGTTATGCGTTGAGTCAAAATGATGGCACTGAATGGAGACAGCGTATCCAGGCTGAGGCAGAGCATTTCATTGATGTGTCTGCCATGACATCTGATGTGATAGCCAAAATGATAAATGAAGACAAAATACAAGTTTTAATCAATCTTAATGGCTACACAAAGGTAATACTTTCACGTCTTTCCATAACCCCTTATCTGTCTCCTTGTATTAACTTCTGTCCTGGACAACCTCATGCTTTTACTCTGATTTTCTCTTCATGTTTTGCATTTGCTTTTATTCACATTGAGCAGGCATATGCTATTCTCAAAGTTGTTAGGTGGTATCACTAAATTTTTGTAATATACTGTTCATTGAAGTGTTCTTTAAAATAAAAATAAAAAATGCAGTTCAGCATCTCTCTGAAAAATGTTATCAGTCTGCCTCATGCTTTCAAGTTAAACAGGGTGCGAGGAATGAAATTTTCGCGATGCAACCAGCACCTATTCAAGTTTCGTACATGGGGTTCCCAGGGACGACAGGTGCTTCTTACATAGACTACTTGGTCACAGATGAGGTCTGAGTTTTTTAAACAACATTCTGTGATTTTTGATTTGAAATATTTTCTTAGCTTTATGTGCAATTAATTGAAGTTTTCTTGTCGTTTAACAATATTTGCAGTTTGTTTCTCCAACTCGCTATGCACATATATACTCTGAAAAGCTTGTTCATCTCCCACATTGCTATTTCGTCAATGACTACAAGCAGGTTCATTTCATTTTGCTCTATGTTCTTTCTGCTCTCATTCATTCATGGTGTTTCTAACTATGGGCACTATACCAGAAAAATTGTGATGTCTTAAGTCTGGTATGCCCGCATAAAAGATCAGATTATGGGTTACCCAAGGATAAATTCATCTTTGCATGCTTTAATCAGCTCTACAAGATGGACCCAGAAATATTTGATACATGGTAACGTTCTATTACCTGTACTTCTCATTTTGTCAAAAGCATACATAGATACATTAAGTAATTTTTGTAGAGATGATGTTAATATTTGTGCACTATCTTTTGAAGGTGTAATATTGTCAAGCGTGTTCCAAACAGTGTATTATGGCTCTTAAGGTTTCCAGCCACTGGTGAAATGAGAGTAAAAGCACGTAAGCAGATTGAATATTTCTCTGTTGCCTGAACTTTTCATCTCGAAAGAAGAATGACATGAGGCAACAGAATTTAACATATACAATACTGGAATGCTATTTCTATGCAGATGCTGCTGCAAGGGGAGTGAGCCCTGATCAGATCATTTTCACAGATGTTGCGATGAAACATGAGCATATCCGAAGAAGTGAATTAGCAGACCTCTTCCTTGACACGTATGCACTTAACCCGCTTTTTCACTTGTTCTGTGTGATAAGCATATCGGTTCATACTTCATACTGATACTTGGCCTATATTTTGGGTCTGTCTGTGAACTTCCCACATCACAGGCCCCTTTGCAATGCACACACAACTGGTACCGACATTCTATGGGCTGGCTTGCCAATGATAACACTTCCTCTAGAGAAAATGGCAACCAGAGTAGCTGGCTCCCTTTGTTTAGCGACTGGGCTTGGGGATGAGATGATTGTTAGCAGGTAAGTATTTTGATTAGAAGCTGGTTTATTTGTAAGCTGTGTGGGACGGCATGGTGCATGCATTTACCCTTCCTTTTTCTGATTGTAGCACAAAGGAGTACGAAGACCGAGCAGTTGAACTGGCGACAAACCCGGCAAAACTCCAAGCACTGACGGATAAGCTTAAAGAAGTTCGTTTAACCTGTCCTTTATTTGACACTGCTCGATGGGTAAGATTTCTGCGTGATACTCTCTGGCATGTCATTTCTAGGCAGTAAGTAAATTCTGATGAGCTCTCTGCTTACCAACCATTTCAGGTTCAGAACCTTGATAGGGCGTACTTCAAGATGTGGAACATTTATTGCTCTGGGCGTCATCCGGAGCCGTTCAAGGTAAAAGAAGACGACAGTGAGTTCCCATATGACAGATGAGGAGCATGAAATCCCGGCTGTGTAGATAAAAAGCAGAGTTGTAGCGTAGTACAATCATGTAACTCGTTTGGCTGCGCCCTGTCCTGTACCATATAGTAGACCTTTGCGTGTGGAGTCCCGACTTATGTACCCAAGAGAGAAGAATGTAGGAGGTTTAGTCCTGTGATGAGATCGGATTAGCCTATTTATGTGTGCCAACAGAAGATTATAGTTTTGTTGGTTGCTGATTGTTGTACCATTCAACCCTAGCTTTGTGCTGCTATCATAATGTTGAAACTTAGACGCAAAGATACAATATCCAATATTTATTTGAAATATAATATGGCATCTGTTCCCCGCGATTGCCGTGGCTCTGATGCGGTCCAGTTAGTAACCCCATGCAAATAGCCCATCCATTGGTATGTGGTAAGTGGGAACGGGTTGTATTTTTGTAGGCGTTGGGGCTGTCAAGCTATGGGCAATCTTTGTCTGGCTTGAGAGTTTGCGGTTCCTGAAGCTGAACTCGGAAGGGTCTGCTGTAGGGTCCCCGTTCCCAAGCGATGCGTTCTTCGCCTTGTTCCCATCTGGAGACGTACATCACAGTCTAACTAAAAGGAAGGGTCCCCGTTCCCCTTCCACAAACGAAGAGTGCATGCATTTGGGTTGAGTAGCCCGTGACTGACACACATCCTTAGAAACGGGTCGGACACATGCGGATGGGGATGCCACATGGGGGTGGATGCCTACATTTGCTCTTGGATTTAGCGTTCAGCCGATATCACGGGCTGGCGGTGGTGCAGACTGTTTGGCCTTGTTCTCTTAGTTAGAGGGGTGGGGTTGCTCAAAAATAAAAAAAGTAGGGTGGCTTGCAAGTAACCCCTAACTTTAGATAGTCTCCGGCACCACAGTTGCGTGCTAGGACCAGTGTACACTGCACAATCGCTACTGATAGAGGGATCACATGCATCTGCCCCCCCCCCCCCCCCCCCCCCCCAACACCCACACACAATGTTCGGGTGGATGGCCTGCTCACTGACCGATCAATAAAAACCGACAAAGACGGACTCCTCATACCGATCCCATACGCACGGACTCCGATACCCCTCATACAAATCTGGAATAGATATGGAGAGGCCCGAGCGCACCCAGCCGCATCCGCCACGTACAATCTGGCCCACGCTGACCCACCACGATCTCACATATATTCATCCCTAACCTCATCCCGAATCAAACACTAACCACTTCACTCCACCCCACTCCGTCCCCAAGCCCACTTCCGGCGATCTTCGGCCTTCCCTGGCATGGCGGGTGTTCGCACACGAACATGCCACCGTGTACCCTCGACGCCGGGGATGATGCACCGCAACTCACGTCGAAGCGTGGTACGCAAGCAATCTGGCGGGTGTTTTGAGGACCCGAAACCCCATGCGCCCGGGAGGGACCCCGTCTAGGCGCGCGGCGGCTATGGGCTGCCCTAGGTCGATTCGCTTGCCCCTAGAGCCTCGACGATCGCTGCCCTTCAACACGAAGAACGAACGAAGAACGAGAGGGAAAGAACAAGGGAAAGGTGTAAAAACTAGGGTAAAAAATAGTATATTGATTTGTGGATTGTGTGTTGTTCAATCGGCCGTCACCTCTCATCTATTTATGAGGGGGCTGGACTTCCCTTACAAGAAAACGACTAAAAAATCCGTCCAAAACATCAAAAACCATAACCTAACTCGGACAAGAATCTCTCGCAATTTTCTGGATCAACTCAGAGCCACTGAGTGGTTCGTTTCGGTCCCACCGAGTGAACGTTGCCAACCATCTGTAACCTTCTGTAATTTTCCGGATCAACTCGGTCTCACCGATTGGTTCACTTCGGTCCGGCCGAGTGAATGTTGCCATCCTTTTGTAATTTTCTGGATCAACTCGGTCTCACCGAGTCAAATCAACTCGGTCGGTCAGAAATGACTCTGCAGCCTCTGTTTCTGACCGTGTTTTGCCTCCACAGGTTGCAAACTACCTCGGGTTAAGACGTTTTGTATATCAAAATCAACCATTTCGACGAGACGCACAACTTTCGTGTTGAAACATTTTCTAGAAGAGGCCATCTTAATTGAGTTTCATACCATTCTTTAATCTGGTGTCAACATGAGCATCTCTGAACTTGTCATAACTTTTGAATCCGAGCTTCGTTTTGGATCATCTTCGTATTCATCTTGATCTTCTCGAAGAGAGACATCCGATGGTGACTTTCAATGATAAGTTTGAATTAATCTTGACATGGCTTTAAGAAACCTTTACAATCGTGCCATTTTTGAGCGTCAACACATGCCCGCCTGTTTTTCGGCAAAGCTAGTGTGCTGAAAAATAACTTGTACCATGTCTGTTCTAAGGACGGTGTCAACACTCCATCAGCCATTTATATGTGCTTCGCGCGATAATTTCTATATCGGCCATGTTTATGCTTAGGGCGATAATTCTGTATCGGCCATTGGTTTTACCTTCTTGTTTACATCATACCTTGTAACTGATTACCACCAGTCGGCTTTAAAGCAATGTGAATGAACCCGTTCCTTGTAGCACTAAGGAAATCAAACTCCGAGAGGTCGCGCCCTGTTAAGCAAGTAACATCGGGATGATTCCAATCCACCGATGCATCGGCCAAAGCAACACAAGCCGAATCATCCGCGTGAATGACTTCTACCTCATCATTGATACATTGTATTAAGAATTGATGCATGGTAGATGACACACATTAGTTAGCATGAACCCAATCGCGGCCTAATATAACATTATAGTTACCTTGCACCTCGGCGATGAAGAATGTGGTGGCCAAAGTTTTGCTTCCCATGGTGAGTTCCATGCACATCACACCTTTGGCCTCTATCTTTTCTTTACCCTCAAATCCATTAAGTACCATATTGGTCTTCATCAGTGCATCATCATCTAACCCCAACTTTTTGAAGACCGAGTAGGGCATAATATTTACCACAGCACCACCATCAACGAGCATCCTAGCAACCGACGATTCGTTAATATGACCTTTGAGGTATAATGGCTTCAAGTGTTTCACCGATTCTTTTGGCTTCTCGAAGATAGCGTTCTTAGGACCAAAATCCAGCTGGGCCACCTCCTCCACTTCACCTACTACACGAAACTCGATAGGTAAGTAATACACCATATTAATATCCATACCTTCCTGAACCGGCGTAGATTCGTAATCCACCATCTCATCTTCATCTCCCAATGTGTATATTGGGCTTAAAGTTTCCTCAATTCAAGGGGATGTTTCAGGTGGTGTGGACGATGTAATAGGGGCCGCATCATCCTCTTTTGGCGGTGAAGGTGTTGCTGTAGCTAATGTAGAAGCATCTGTATTTTCTTTTTGTTTAGGCCTCCACACTTGTTTTGTGAGTGCCATGGGCCGAATTTCATTGAGCAATTCATCTCTTTGCTTCTCTTCTTTGCGCTCTACCTTCTCATGGTTCCTCATGTGTTGTAATCTCCTTTTCTGGTCTTACTTAATCCGGGAGGACACCACTTAGGTTGAGTATATTATGGATCGTTAGGTTTGGCCTTGCTTGTGCTCGCCTCATGATCATTAACCATGGAACCCTGCTGAACAATAACAATATCACCATTAGAATTAGCCAAATTACCAACAATCGCCTTTTTGATCTCCTTTTGCTTGTCGCATTCTGAAATTTCTGCATTAAGTGACTTAATACGCCACACTTTTCTATTGACCTTGCTTGGATAAATTTTTGTTGGCCGATTAGCACCATGGCTCGAACGGCCTTGTGTGGGATAATAAAGCCTCTCGCGAACAGGCCTTCTAGGTGCTGCCCACCCCATATGAAAAGCATAAGGAGCCATTGGGGCTGCCCCCATCCTCAATTAAAGTCTCTCGTGTAATATGGTGCATAGGGGGGTTGTGACATCCATGGTGTCAGTGCCCATACCCATATGGCCTTACATAGCGTCGAAACTCTTGCTTCGAAGGCGAACTTGAATGCTTTGAGTGTGATGGCCGATTAGAGCTAGAACTGGCTGCTTGACTTGCATACTTAGATAGCAACATATCAAAAGTTGTCTTGATTCACTTGCACTTAGCTTCACTCTTTTCCACTTGCCAACTTCTGCATTCTTGGGCTTGATAAAATTAACATGAGTATCTTCTTGTACTTGTGGTTGCCCTCCAAGTGCAGGATTTTTTATGGTGATCTTCAATACTTCCTTGCCACCGGGTTGCTTATCAAGCACAACCTCTCTTCCCAAGACTTTGTTGCCCTCCTTGCCTTTCGTGGGTTCACCAATAACGACATTATCTTTATTAGCAGATTCGGCTATGCTAGGCTGAATTAACATTTTCTTTCCCTCCAAGTCCATGGTGTTTATCGGGAAGGGTTATTTATCAACTTGCATTTCAGCAAAATTCAACCGTCCATCATTAATGGCCGATTGTATCTGTCGTAAAAAACATTGCAATCGTTAGTAGCATGATAAAATGAATCATGCTACTTGCAATAAGCACACCGTTTCAACTCCTCAAACGACGGTATGGTGTGTGATATTCTAATCATCTTATCTTGCAAGAGAGCATCAAATATTTTATCACACTTAGATATATCAGAAGTAAACTTTGTCTCCTCATCACAATTTTTGCGAATCAGCTTAAGAGCATTGCATGTATAGGGTTTGTCCTTTGAGGACCAAACAAACTCAGTAGTATATACATCAACCTCATCGTCCGAATTATCATCATTGTATTCAACCACATGCATTCTAGGACGATTGGCTGTAGACCTATGAACCTCTTTACTTCGACCCTCTTGAGCCAAAGTTTTTTGTAAGACTTGGTTAATATTCAAAAACTCATAACTTTCTAGCCTCTCTTTAATGTGAGTTTTTAAACCATTAGAACAAGATCCGTCAAGTCTCTCTCAGTTATCACTAAGCTATAACATTGGTTTTTTATATATCTAAATCTCCTGACATAATCGGTGACCGGTTCATCATGTTTTTGCCTAATCGATGTAAGATGTGACAACTTAAGCTCATTATCGCTGCTATAAAAGTGATTATATATTTTTTGCTCTAACTGAGACCATAAGAGAATTGAACCATGTGGTAAAGCATCAAACCATGAAAATGTGGTACCAGTTAAAGATAATGGAAATAAATGCACTTTCAATTCTTTTATGGAACCTGCTTCACCCAACTGCGCTAGATACTGACTAACATGCTCCTATGTTGTTTTCGTGCCCTCTCCACTAAATTTGACAAAATCAGGAACCTTATAACCTTGAGGGTACCAAACTGCATCGAAGTGTTCAGGATAAGGCTTTTGGTAAGTGGAGTGGTGTTTCTTGAAGGAAATTATGCTGAAATTGGGTTTCAAAGAGAGTTGGATGAACTTAATTATGAAATGTGTATCCTGTGTGGAGTACCGGGTCCGTATTAATGATGATGAGACAGAGAGTTTTAAACCAACTAGAGGATTGAGGCAGGGAGATCCCCTTTCTCCCTATTTATTCTTGTTATGTATAGAGGGTTTGACCGTCTTGTTAGCTAATGCGGAGGAGAATGGAAACATTTTCGGTATAAAGGTTTGCAGAGATGCCCCATCAATTTCTAATCTCCTCTTTGTTGATGACTCTTTAATCCTTATGCGAGCCAATCCCATGAGTGCGGAGGCGTTGAAATCACTCTTGGATTCGTATTGTGCCGCCTCAGGGCAAATGGTTAGTGTTAAAAAATCTAGTATATTCTTTAGTCCCAATACTAAAGTGGAATACAAGGCACAAATATGTACAATTCTAAATATTATGACTGAAGCCCTTAATGACAAATACTTGGGTTTGCCGGCAAATGTGGGCATGGACAAAAGTGATTGTTTCCAGTTCCTGATCGATCGAATTATTATGAAAATTAGTGGATGAGAGTAAAAATTGTTATCCTCTGGAGGGAAGTAAATCTTGCTCAAATCTGTTGTACAAGCCATCCCCACCTATGCCATGTCCGTCTTTAAAATTCCTAAATTTTTTTGCAAAGGAATTATTGACGCGATGTCGCAATTTTGGTGGGGTGACGAGGACAATCAAAAGAGGATGCATTGGATGGCATGGTGGAAAATGTGTGTTCCAAAAGATCAAGGAGGTATGGGCTTCCGAGATATACATTGTTTCAACCTGGCTCTATTAGCTAAACAAGCGTGGCATCTTCTTGATAATCCTGAATCTTTATGTGCAACCATATTGAGAGTTAAATATTTCCCTGAGGGAGATTCGGTGAACACAAGGTTAAAGAAGGGGTCTTCGTTTACTTGGCAAAGCATTATGACGGGAGTGAACTCTTTGAGAATGGTTATATCTGGCGAGTTGGAAATGGACAAAACATTGATATTTGGAGAGATGCATGGATTCCGAATTGTGCGAATAGGAAAATTATTACTCCTAGAGGTGGGCAACTTCTGTCAAAGGTGGCTGATCTTATTGATCCAATCACGAATTCTTGGGATGAAGATTTTGTGAGGCAAACTTTGTGGCCAATTGATGTGCAAAGGGTCCTCGCGATTCCCCTGACTATGCATAATATGTCGGATTTCATTGCCTGGAGCTATACAAAAAATGGTGTATTCACTGTTCGATTAGCTTATTCGGAGGAATGGAACCAACAACACGGGAGGAAATTGCAATATACTAATGGTATGGGTCGTACCAATGTCAATCCTATTTGGGGGAAGATTTGGAAATTATCGTGTCCGGCAAAGGTAAAAATATTGATCTGGCGAACATTGCATGGAACTCTACCGTGTCGTGTTACACCTGCCAATAGACATATGAAAGTTTCGCCCCTTTGTCCATCATGCTCAAATGGGCAAGAAGATACAAAACACATCTTGTTTTTGTGTGAGAAGGCAAAAGAGATTTGGGGTAAGCTAGGGATGTACGAGGTAATTAAGAAAGCTTGTGTTTTTGATCATGCGGGTGAGGCGGTTCTTGAATTCTTACTTCTTATGCTGCACCAAGAACTATCTATATTAGGATGCCAGAATGCAAGTGCATTAATCGCGATAACCGCTTGGTATTTATGGTGGGAGAGACGCATGTTGGTTCATGAAGGGAAGTCTCAAGATGTGAACCATATTTCGATGGGGGTTCGTGCTATAACGGCAAACTATGTGAATGCCCACTCCCCTAGTGCGTCTAGTAGAAAAGAAGGATGGAACCGACCTCCTATGGGTTTTGTTAAACTAAATGTTGATGCTTCTTTTGACCATGATCTGCTCAGGGGCAGGGCAGGTGTTGTACTCAGAGATGACAAAGGAAAATTCATTGTTGGCAGAAATTGGAAGATCGTTTGGTGTGCTGATGTACTAACAGCAGAAGCGATGGCTCTGAGGTTTGGTTTAATTCTTGCACAAAAGGCGGGATGCAATCGTCTTATTATTAACTCTGATAATATGGAAGTCATTGACACAATGAAAAATGGAGGACAATTGGCGGGAGTTGCGGCGGCAGTCTTCGAGGATTGCTACTTCATGGCATGTGATTTTCCGTTGACTAGATTTGAACATTGTAATAGGATAGCTAATAAGGTTTCTCATGAACTTGCTAGGCTAGCGAAAGTTTCTGTAACTAGAGATTGGTTTGAGGAGCCTATGGAGAATATTGTACCTCTTCTTATAGACGATGTAACCATTATTTCCAATCAATAAAGTGCATGTTTTCTTTCAGAAAAAAGGCTTTTGGTACACATGACTCTTTACTTTTGGCTCATTTTTGAAAGTTTCTAGAAACATCTTATGCAAATCCTCCCTAATTTAGCTAAAATTGGATCCGAGGTAGATGAAGATGTTTGTGGCAATGACATAGGAGCAACCTGAGTACTAGCTAGTGGTGCAACTTGTGGGATGGGCGCCGAACCATAATTCAGCGGAAGAACAAACATGCTTGAGCCCATGGGTGGCGTGACAAAGTGATTCGACAGTGACGCCGAATTGGGCACACTCATCATAGGATTAGGATATGTAGGTGCAGCCACAAGCTGGTTGGTTTGACTAGGGTAAAAATTCAATGGCATACTATATTGTTGTTGCATAGGAGGTGCCGATGAAATAGGTAAAGTTGGACTCGGGTTTTTAGATAAACCAACAGTACCACTAGATGACGGAGGCATATTTTTCCGAGCATTAGCACTTGCTACGGAAGAATTGTATGTCGTCACATTACCCTTACTAACAAGACTTTCAATCACAACCACTTGCTCTGGAGGAAAAACTTTACTCACAGTGATTACATCTTGTTCATCAATGAGAGGAGGGAAATTGGCGTTTCCAACTGGAGTAATGTCGCCTTGACGGTCCTTCTTGAAACTTGAAAGAGACACCTCCAAATCCTTCTCCTCGTGCTTCTTCTTGAGCGCCTCAAAAGCCTCTTCACGCTGCTTCTTGAGCGCTTCGTAGGCCTGGCGATGTTCATCCGATAGTTCATCAAGACCGGGCTTAATAATGTTATCGACATTAACTTATGAGGGCTTGGGGACATCTGACATAGTTGATGATGATTCTTGATCTTTTTTTTGAACCTTGAAAATAGTAGGAGAGGCTCCTACTGTGTAAGTAAATTAAAGAATCAGTGTGTCAACTGTACAAGCATGTTACAAAGCAAAAAGGGGGGGGGGGGAGGGGGTGGTAAGCTACAATAGAGTGAACAAAGGGGTAAGCCCAAAAGAAAGTTACAGATTGTCAAGAAAGGAGATAATGAACTCCTTGTGGCTATCCCTCACCCTATGTGTGAGGAGGCAAAAATCAGTAGCAAATCTATGCTTCCAGGAAGTGATAGTCGGGGCAATACATCTGAAGACATTGTTGTTTCTCTCCTTCCAAATGCTCCAGGCAGCAACCAGAAAAACCTCCATGAACATTGGCCTATCCCATGTCTGTTTCACAGTCTCAATCTTGCGAAGTCGGCAGTTGTCCAAAGTCCATGTTATAGCCAAGATGTTCCAGCATTGGGCGCTAAATGAGCAGTCAAAGATCATGTGATTAATGGTTTCCTCAACATGTGAGTCACAAAGTGGACATTATGAGCATCATCCCCCGCGTTGTAATGCCTCCGCTTGAGCATATTACGTGTGTTTAGTCTATCATGCATCAAAAGCCAGTCGAACACTTTTATCTTCATGGTATTCTTCGATTTCCATAGCCAAGTGAATGTCTTGTGCGCTCGAGTTTCTCTGAAGACAAAGTTGTAAAACTGCTTGGATGTGTATTCTGCTCCCCCCATAGATAATGCCAAACATCATGAACAGAGGACATGGGTTGCATGTGTGTCGTGTCAAGTTGCAAGGCCTTGATTTCCTCGAAGGCTTGGGGTGAAAGCGGAAGGTAGAACGTTTCTTGTAGGCCGGTGCAACTCAAGAAATCTCGAACCGATATGTCTTCACAGGTGGCGAAGGAAAATGCTCTTGGGTATGTGTTTGCAAGTATATCATCCAGCCACATGTCTTTCCAGAACAGCATAGATGTGCCACAAACCACATTAACTTTGGTGATCCCTCGAAAGATCGGCGTGAGTTTAAGTATGTCACGCCACCAGAATGATCCTTCGGGATAGGAAGCATGTGGTATTTTTTGATCATAGAGCGTGTCCCAGGTAAGTTGAACCCAAGGGATATCCTTCTTGTTATAGAATTTGTGGAGGAATTTGAGCAGGAGGGCTTCATTCTGTGTTTTGAGGTCCAGAACACCTAGACCACCACTTTGCTTTGGCATGCAAACCATGCTCCATGCAGCTAGTGAGTTTGATCGTTCTCCCTCATCTGTTTGTTTCCTCCATAGGCATCTTCTTCGGATTCGATCCAGCATCTCTATAAGCTTGGGTGTAAACTTGAGAGTGCACATTGCATAGATAAGCAGAGACATGACCGCATAGTTGAGCAAAGATAACTTCCCACCATATGACATCATGGACATTGTGGAGGTGAGACTTCGTTCAATGCGACAGACAAGTGGCATGAGGTCCTGGATGGTGGGTTTAGTGGTACCAAGCGGTAGTCCCAAGTAATTGAAAGGCATTGTCCCAATTGAACAACCAAAAATATCAGCAATGGCTTTACTATGCTCCATACTCGTGTTGATGGGGATCAAGGTTGATTTGTGAAAATTGATTGTGAGTCCAATGGAGCTTGCATAATCGTTCAGGATGGACTTGAGTGTATGTGCTTGCGTGACACATGCAGGGAGGAGAAGAATCATGTCGTCAGCGTATTGGATCACTGGATAGTCCGTCTGTCTGGGGCACGGGAATGGTAAACGAAGAAGGCCTTGCCTAAGTGCTTTGTTGATTGCCGCTTGAAGGGGTCCGCAGCCAAGACGAAAATGAGTGGTGATAGCGGGTCGCCCTGGTGTACCCCCTTTTTATAGTGAAATGTACGTCCTGGTACCCCATTAAGTAGGATGGAAGATTTTCCGGATGAGAACAAACACCTAATCCAAGATAGCCAACGGTCGTTGAATCCCATGTGTTTCATGATATCTAGCATGGACGTGTGCTCAATGGTGTCGAAGGCCTTTGCAAAGTCGAGCTTTAGCAACATGATCTCACGCTTCGATTTTTGACAAAGATGTATATATTGAAATGCCCAAGCGAGACAGTCTTGTATAGAGCGACCCTTCAGGAAGCCATACTGGTTGCGGTGGACCACTTGTAACACATTTTTCTAAAGACGATTTGTGAGAAGCTTGGTGATCATTTTAAGACAGCAGTTGAGTAATGTGATCGGTCGGTAATCATTCACTGTTGAAGGCGAACTGATTTTTGGGATTAGGGTAATGAGCCCTTCATTGATACTTTCCAGGTTTAAGGTGCCTTCATAAAATTGGTTGCATAGCTCGTACATATCATGTTTGATTATATGCCAGCAAGTCTTGAGGAAAATTCCACTAAAACAATCCGGGCCGGGCGCACGATCACTAGGCATGTCTTTGATCACTGCATCTATTTCTTCAGTGGTAAAGGGCACAGTAAGTGAGTCAAGGCCAGGGGTGGGTGTTATGAGAGTAGGAAGATCAAGCCTCATCTGTGTGTGTGTGTGTGGGGGGGGGGGGAGTTCCAATTCTCTCTTTATAAGCGTGAAAAAGTAGAGATTCTCTGCCATTGTGATCTTCAACACATGTACCATCTGGTGCCAGCAGTGATGAAACATTGTTCTTTCTGAATCTTTCTGTGGCTAGAGCTTGGAAAAACTTCGAGTTTTCGTCACCGAATTTGACCCATCTAATGGTGCAACGTTTTTTCCAGTACTGTCGTTGATAATCAAGAAGTCTAAGAAGATGCTTCTTAATTATATTCCTGAAGTTTGTCTCCGGCAAGGTGAGTTTCCTTTTATCTTCGATATCATCAAGTTCCTTAAGTGTCTTGTTGGAGTTTGCAATGGCAATGGAAAGTTTAGAGATATTCTTACTCCAGATCTTGAGCTCATGCCGCAAGTGTTTAAATTTCCGACAGAGAGTTGTTGCTGCATTGGTGGACTTAACTGGTTTGGCCCATGCCTTTTGAATGACTTCCATGAATTCCGTATGTAAAACCCAATAAGCTTCAAAACGGAACACTTTGGTCCTGGGTATTTTGGTTTCAACGTTAATGACACAAGGTGTATGGTGAGACGTGGGTTTACCTAGTGGTTTTACCAAGGTGTTGGGGTAGGGAGATGTCCAATGGATGGAGGTGAGAAACCAATCAAGCTGTTCCAACATCGGGTCTTTCTGCATATTGCTCCAAGTGTAGGAGCGCCCTTTGATAGGAATTTCAATAAGATTCTGTTTACGAATGATGTCATTGAAAGTTGCCATATCATTAACGTCACCCCCTGGTTTATTTCTATTATCTGGAGCCCTGATGTAATTAAAGTCCCCAAGGAGTAGGATAGCAACATTATAAAGCCAATCAGTGTAATTTTTTCGTTCATCACCAGAACAAGGCCCATAAATATTTACGAGAGTCCAGGACTGTGCTGATTGGGTGGATAAAAATTTAATTGTGAGTGCAAATTCTTTGGTAGGTACAACCGTGCCAGTAAATAATGCCAAATTCCAGATCGTGAGAATACCACCTGAAGCACCAAAAGAGGGGATGTAAGCAAATTTATCAAAGCGTCTTGGACAACATGACTTAATAAAAGCAAGATCAATGATAGGCATTTTAGTTTCTTGCAAACAGACGACAGCACATCCACTTGTAGCGATAGCGTTGGAGAGCGCTAATTGTTTCGCATCCAAATTAAAACCCCGAACATTCCAGCAAATGACATTCCAACTACGCAAAAGAGACATAAAGATAAAGCAGAAATTTAAGCAGAGGAAGAGGCATCATCCATGCCCACTTCATCTTGTCCAACAGCAGTGTTGTTGGAGATGGAGTCCGCCAGAAGAGCTTCTTCAGTCAATTCTTCTGCAGGGACCGCACAGCGCTGGACTCCAATAGCCTGCATGACAACGAGTGGAGTTGGTGGTGGAACATTGTCTGCTTGGGCTTGATTTGCAGAAGTGTGTATCTGTAATGGGGTAGCAGCGCGAATCACTCGAGGGAGCACTTTGGAAGTAGTTGCCTTGGTGTCAGTGAGCTGGGAAGCTTTAAACCCATTATATTTGTTGATTCTAGAGCTGTGCCTGACTTCAGTCATTGTGATGGGGACAAGCTGCTTAGTTCTACATCCACGAGTGATCACAGGAGGTTGGCTAGAAGGGGTTGACTGACTGGGGGCAGCATCAGCCGAGTTATGATCATCTTGAAGGGCCACTAAGATGCCAGCTGCAGCATGATTGTCAGTCGTCAGGTTGACACTTTCAGAAAAGGTCGTTCCTTCTTCCACGGTCCCATCACTGAAGCTTTCAGCTAAAACACTCCCAGTACCAGCAACAATACCTGATGGCAAGATACTTTCAGTGGCCAAAGTCTAACTGATCTCAGTTATGACCACAGACGGTGGAGTTGCAGTGGTGGTGGTTGTTGTCTCAATTACAAGAGTAGCAACGTTCACTGACATAGCCTGAGAATCATGATTGATGGTCATGGTAGCATCACTGTGAAAACTATAAGCAGTCCTTTGAGGTCCATAACTAGCCGCAGCTTGCCTGATAGACTGGGAAAGGCCTTGAAGTATAATGCTCCTGTATAAAGGAGTGGCCAAATCAACAGTAGAGACTGCGTTGCCATGCATCGAAAGGGAAATCTGCAGGTTGTCATTGGTGATATCAACAAAAACATGCAAGGTACTCAGGCTGTTCGCAGAATCAACCTCACTAGGTGGCACAATCTACAAGGTAGTTTGAAGATTAGCAAGTTCAAAACAAAGGAGCAGAGGACCCATGGCTGTTATGTTCAGAGCCTGAATCAGCCCAGACAGTTGCCAAGCTGTCAGACAAATTATCATCAGGAGCCACTCTAAAATGAACCTGAAGACCCTCATTGGCGAGCCAGGCTTGATAGCTAACCAGGGCCGGCGGTGCCAGAGGTGGCAGAGGGACAGGCCAGGGCATCCATTGTGCAGGCTGATGGTCGTGGTTCTGCCCATTGTGCTGAGCTGGAGCATTACCTGCGCCATTCTGCGCAAACTAGTTTGCAAGCTGCTGCTGATAAATCTGCTCAGTGTTTAGCCCATCTCCAAACATGGGGTGGGGATTTCCGTTCTCAGGTGGCGGTTCCTCATCAGCAGGTGGAACTTCCGGAATATGAGCATTCCAGTCCTGACCTCTCAAAATGGTGATAGAGTAGGTCCAGCAATCCCTATCCCTGCCAAGCTGCCTCATGACCATACTCTTTGGAATCAGGCGCATATGAATGATCTGAACTTTAATAAGAACAAATCTATGATCCATGCGAGGATTATTCCAAGTAACCAAACGACCAAATCCATCAACCGAACATTGCAGATAGAAATCAATTTGATAATCTTCAGGAAAGCCAATGTACATAAGCCAAACTTGTGGACCATAGGTTGTTCTACGCATGTTAAGTGCAGCATTGTGGCGGACAAAGGATATCACTACTTCTTCATCATCAAGCTCAAAGGTGGTATTGACTACAATATCTCTAATGAATGAATCCGCAAAAGCAAACATACCAATACCCAATGGATGATCTGAAACCTCAGTAGGTGGCAGCTCCGCCTCATGCAGTAGACCAGTGATCTGGTTTCTCATATCCTCCCGGAGCTGGATGGGGATGTACCTGATGGTTTTGGCGATGGCGAATTGGTTGTTGGTGAGCGGTGGGATTGGATTGACTGTCACATCACCCCGCACTTTGCGATCCGGCGGGCCAGGCTCGATTGACCAGCCACCGGGAAGGACAAGGAGGGGGTTCACTGAGAAGTTGGCCATGGTGTTGGTGGGTGGCGCAGTGGTGAGCTGAGGGACGGTGAGCGGGGCGGCACATGGAGGAGCGGCCGTGGGCATAGCAGGGGAGGTATCTCTCCCTGCTTTGGGAAGTGGAGCGCGCGAATGCGAAGCTGCAGGGATAGTATTGTCCTTAGGCACCCATTGCCATTTGTGGGCCCACTGTTGCCTGAAGCAGGATGCATCGATGTGTCCATAATGCCCACAAGAGCTGCATTTGACGGTCGTCTTTGGCCTGGATTGTTGCCTTTTTCGTTTGCAGTCAGCGGTATTCAAGGGATTTGATATATTGTTGGATGGTAAGAGATCCTTACTTGCCAAAGCATCATTATTGCTACCCAAAATATTGGAACATGCTTTCCATTTGTGACCAGGGTGAAAACATTTAAGGCAAATGATTTTGGTCGGGCAATTAAGCTTATTGTGACCCCACTGAAGGCATTTTGCGCATAGTGCACCCCAAAATTTTGCCATGGTAAGAATTTCATCCAAATCATATCCCACATGTTGAAGATCCTATTGATGATTATGAGAAAGAATTGGGGGCCATGTTGTGACTGGGGGAGCATACCTTGGAGCAGATGTCAGGAAACATAAAGGAGGTGACGGATACATAGCATTGACCCGAAATTGGAAAGAGCCAACAGTAATAAATTTCTCATTTAAGTCCTCGTCATTAATGCCACTAACCCCATGATCGTTAATTTTGTTCACCTTGATTGCTTCATGTAATGACGGTTGACAGTAAACATGAGCTGAATCAGGCATTGATTGCGTCTGGTTTGAATTTTGAGCCTTTGACGAAGAAGCTTCAGCCGCATGAATGTTCTTGAAATCCATGGTTTTGATTGGGACAATAGAGAATTTGCTCAACTCTTTTGCAGCGTGGGGATCCTTGAAGCTGTTTTCCTTAAGAAAACCAACATTACATTTGATGGCCAATGGAGAAGTGGGCTGAAATATCCTATAACTCCTTGTCAGCATGCCAACCCGATTCATACTTGATGAGCTTTGCGAAACGACCATTGTAAAGATGAAAATGGCAAATGAAATATGGCCAGACTCTATCCTTGAGAGCATAAAGTGACCCACTTTATTATTAGCCACGGAGAAACGAAAAGATCGATTGTTGAGCTGAAGAACTCGAAATCCTTTGGGATGACCCCCAAGACAACATTGTAGAGCCAGAGCAACCGATTCTTCAGTAAGGGATAAAGAGGCCAAAGAGAATGAAGCCACCAAAAGGAACTCCGAAGTGCCCCGTGAGGGGGAGAAATGCATCGTGGATCCATACCTTCGTTGTACCTGATCGGCAAATGCAATGCCAGAGTTGAAATCCCAATGGAGAAGCCCATCCATGGTTGAAAATCCTAGAGATGTCCATTGCTAGAGGTGGTTACAGGTGGAGAGGAGAGGAGAGGAGAGAGCCCATTCTCCCTAGCCCTCGAGTTTATGTCGCAACCACATTATTATCAAGCGGACTTGATTCTTGATCTTTCGTCCCCAGCGGAGTCGCCAAAAACTGTGTTCGCACATGAACACGACACCTTGTACCCTCGATTCCGGGGTGATGCACCGCAACTCACGTCGAAGGAGACCCGTCCGAAAGTGTGGTACGCAAGCAATCTAGCAGGTGCTTTTGAGGACCCAAAACCCCATGTGCTCGGTTGGGACCCCACTTGGACGCATGGCAGCTATGGGCTGCCCTAGGTCAATTCGCTCGCCCCTAGAGCCTCGAGGATCGCTGCCCTTCAACACAAAGAACGAACGAAGAACAAGAGAGAAAGACCAAGGGAGAGGTGTAAAAACTAGGGTAAAAAGTAGTATATTGATTTGTCGATTGTGTGTTGTTCAATCGGCCGTCACCTCTCATCTATTTGTGAGGCGGCTGGACATCCCGTACAAGAAAAGGACTAAAAATTTCTGTCCAAAACATCAAAACCCTAACCTAACTCGGACATAAATCTTTGGCAATTTTCTGGATCAACTCGGAGCCACCGAGTGGTTCGTTTCGGTCCCACCAAGTGAACATTGACAACCTGAAAGTGCAACTATCCCTAGGTGGTTTTGGTAATTCATAACAACATATAGCTCATTGAGCTAATGCTATTCCAAGACTATTATTTCAGGAAAGCTCAATGAATGGCATGGCATGGATGATGAAAGTGGATCCCTCAAAATACTAAGGACAAAGGATTGGCTCAAGCTCAAAAGCTCAAGACTCTTCATTTTACATTTTAGTGATCCAAGATCACATTGAGTCTATAGGAAAAGTCAATACTATCAAGAAGGGATGGGGTGTTGCTTAATGAGCCTCTTGCTTCATGTGCTTAGTGATATGCTCCAAAACCCTCAACTACTTTCCCACATCCACAAATGACCTAAACCTAAAGCCAAAATCGGTCACACCAATTCTTTCTATCCGGCACCACCGATTCCAAAAGTCATAGCCACTGCCACAAACCCTAAGCAAATCGGTCTTACCGATAGGGATCTCGGTCTCACCAAGATGGGGTTGCAATCTCTCTGTTTCCCTTCGTAATGTTTCGGTCTAACTGAAGTGAGCGATCGGTCCCACCGAGATTGCAATGTAAACTCTCTGTTTCCTTTTTTGTAACATTTCGGTCTCATCGAAAAGAGCAAATCGGTCCCACCGAGTTTACCTGACCAACTCTCTGGAAAGCTTATTACCAAATCGGTCTCACCGAGTTTGTGTAATCGGTCTCACCGAGATTACGTTATGCCCTAACCCTAACCGAATCGGCCTCACCGAGATGCATGTTAGTCCCACCAAAAATCACTAATGGTCACTAGGTTTACTAAATCGGTCCGACCGAGTTTAATGATTCGGTCCCACCGAGTTTGGTAAATTGTGTGTAACGGTTAGATTTTGTGTGGAGGCTATATATACCCCTCCACCTCCTCTTCATTCGTGGAGAGAGCCATCAGACTAAACCTACACTTCCAACTTACCATTTCTGAGAGAGAACCACCTACTCATGTGTTGAGGCCAAGATATTCCATTCCTACCATATGAATCTTGATCTCTAGCCTTCCCCAAGTTGCTTTCCACTCAAACCCTCTTTCCACCAGATCCAAATCCTATGAGAGAGAGTTGAGTGTTGGGGAGACTATCATTTGAAGCACAAGAGCAAGGAGTTCATCATCAACGCACCATTTGTTACTTCTTGGAGAGTGGTGTCTCCTAGATTGGCTAGGTGTCACTTGGGAGCCTCCGACAAGATTGTGGAGTTGAACCAAGGAGTTTGTAAGGGCAAGGAGATCGCCTACTTCGTGAAGATCTACCGCTAGTGAGGCAAGTCCTTCGTGGGCGATGGCCATGGTGGGATAGACAAGGTTGCTTATTCGTGGACCCTTCGTGGGTGGAGCCCTCCGTGGACTCGCGCAGCCGTTACCCTTCATGGGTTGAAGTCTCCATCAACGTGGATGTACGATAGCACCACCTATCGGAACCACGCCAAAAACATCCGTGTCTCCAATTGCGTTTGAATCCTCCAAACCCTTCCCTTTACTTTCTTGCAAGTTGCATGCTTTAATTTCCGCTGCCTATATACTCTTTGCATGCTTGCTTGAATTGTGTGATGATTGCTTGACTTGTCCTAAGATAGCTAAAATCTGCCAAACTTTGAAATTGGGAAAAGGTTAAGTTTTTATTGGTCAAGTAGTCTAATCACCCCCCTCTAGACTTACTTCGAGGTCCTACAAGTGGTACCAGAGCCAGGTTTCCATTTGCTTTGATTTCCATAGCTTTTGGTGGTCATAGCCTTGGTTTCACAACCTAGGAGAGTATGGCGTCTAGCGAGGGAAATTATCACCGTAGAGGTCCTTACTTTGATGGTACTGATTTTACTAGTTGGCAGCATAAGATGAAAATGCATATTCTCGGACATAACCCCGCCGTTTGGCCAATTATTTGTATTGGCTTGCAAGGTGAATTCTTTGATGGGAGAGAACCGAACCGTGAAGCGAATGCGGAAGAATTGAAGATGCTGCAATACAACGCTCAAGCCTGTGATATCATCTTCAACGGATTATGCCCCGAAGAATTCAATAAAATCAGCCGTCTTGAGAATGCAAAGGAAATTTGGGATACTTTGATTGATATGCACGAAGGCACCGAATCCGTCAAGGAATCCAAGTTGGATGTGCTCCAAAGTCAGCTTGACAAGTTCAAAATGAAGGATGGTGAAGGTGTCGCTGAAATGTACTCTAGGCTTGCACTTATCACAAACGAGATTGCCGGCTTAGGGAGTGAAGAGATGACCGACAAATTTGTCATCAAGAAAATCCTAAGAGCATTGGATGGAAAGTATGATACAGTGTGCACATTGATCCAAATGATGCGAAACTACAAAGATCTCAAGCCAACGGAAGTCATTGGAAGGATTGTTGCTCATGAGATGTCACTCAAGGATAAGGAGGAACTTCACAACAAGTCAAGTGGTGCTTACAAAGCCTCAAGTGAAGCCCCCACATCATCAAGTGAGAAACAAACCTTCAATGAAGAATTGAGCTTAATGGTGAAGAACTTCAAGAAATTCTACAAGAGTAGAAGCAAAGAAAGAAGCTCCAAGTCAAGGTCTTATCATGACAAGAGATCTTCTAGTCGAGAGCGCAATTGCTACAATTGTGGGAAGCCTGGACACTACTCCAATGAGTGTACGGCACCCTACAAAATAAGAGAAGATTCTCCAAAAAGAAGAAGCAAAAGAGAAGAATCACCACCAAGAGAGAGGAGGAGTAGAGATGATCGTTATGAACGAAGACCCTCACGGAGAAGCAAGGATTCGGAAAGGAAGGACAAGTCATCAAGGAGCTACACAAAACGAAGACATCAAGCTCATGTTGGTGAATGGGTTTCCAGCTCCGACTCCGACAATCACTCCGAGAGAAGCTATCACTCCGACTCTGAATATACTCAAGATGAAGGTGTTGCCGGTCTAGCACTTGTGTCAACCAACTCCTACGACATATTTGACTCACCAAATGAAGGTGTTGGAAGATGCTTCATGGCCAAAGGTCCAAAGGTAACACATCCCGAGTATGTTGATTTTAATAGTGATGAAGATGACTTGCTTGTGGATGATGATTTACTTGTTGACAACTCTAGTGATGAATACTATGATGAAACGTCAATTAATCATGCTAATCAAATGAATGACAATGATAAGGAGAAAATTGAGCTTCTAACTAAAGAACTAAACACTCTTAAGTTGGCTCATGAAACTATCTTCGAAGATCATCGAGAACTTTTAAGGGCTCATGAGAAGTTATGCTTTGAAAAGCTCAATCTTGAGCAAGAGCATGAGTTCTTAAAGGCAATCAATGATGATCTCCGCAAGAAAAGTTCTTCTTACATTGCCAAGCGTTTACTCTTATCTACTTACATGCCTCAAGTCAAGTCTAGTAACAAGTACAAGAAAGATACTTCCTCTAGTAGTAACAATAATAATGTTAAATCCAATGTTGTTGATTCTAGTAGTTCTCTTGATTCCACTAATGATTCTCTTAGCCAAGTTACACTTGAGCAAGAAAATAGTTTATTGAAGGGAATTATAGAGAAAGGTGTTTACAAGAGCCTTGCCAGGAGTTAGCAATTCGAGGAAATTGTACACAAGCAAGGAAGGCACCGGAAGAATCAAGGTGTTGGTTTTGAATGAAAGTTCAACGCCAATGGAGTTGAGTGGGAAGAAGATCAATACCCCAAGACAAAGTTTGTTCCTCAAAAAGAGAAGTATGATCCTACTTCCTTCAAGGGGACACAAGCTCAAGATGATCTTCCACCACAAGACCACAAGAACAAAGGCAAGGACAAGCTTCAAGAAGAGATTGATGCATTTGAAGAAGCACCTAAAGCCTCGTTCAGTTGGGTCCCCAAGACTACGTCAAGTTCTACTTCATCAAGTACAACTACAACTCCAAGGATTCCCATCAAGATGATGTGGATCCCGAAGAAGAAGAACTAGAGAGTTCTTGAGGGTGACTCCGCCAACATTCTTCACTCATATCATTTTGGCAAGAACAAGTGCAATCAACTTTCACATCTTGCACTAGTTCAAGGAGTCACAAACCCTCATGTTGGTAAGGCAAGGGACAAGGTAACCTAATGTTTTCATGGACATCATCTCGTGCGTGCATCACTCTATGTCTATGGATATTCTTGTTTGTTCCTTGTGGGACTAACCCATGTAGGCAAGTTGAAAGTGCAACTCACTCCAAAGGATTGCTCCAAATGATCTACTTCAACATTGAGCATCTACATCTTCAACACCTACATGAAGTCATCATCGGAAAAACCCAAGGTTAGTTCATCCCTCTAAGGGGGGATCTCACATCTAGGGGGAGCTTAACTCTAATAATTGAGTCAAAGCAACTCTAATGGTGTGAACACATTAATGCATTATGTAAAAATGGTAACCCCATTTGAGCTTAAATGATGAGTATGACCTATGATCAAATGTTCTCATTTGACTCCTAAGTCAATATACTCATATATAGATGACCTAGTCATCGCCAATTGTTTGATAGATGCTAGAATTGGTTGTGCATGCTTTGCCACATATTTCAATTGCCATCTTATTGTGTGAGCATGTTGGTGCATATTTTACTCATTCAAGGACATCCACTTGTTGTTTTGTTTGTTTGGATTCTTTTCTTTGTGCCAAGTGGATGGACAAGAATGCCTAAGAACCTTCTGTAGCTATCTATGCTTTTCTCGTCTCAAACTCTATTCATGCTACATCACAAAATTTGATCAAGTCAGATTCGAACCACTCTGTGTGAGGAGCACTCGGAGTCCCCGATTCGTCATAGACTTAAACTTCCAAAACCTCTTAGTGATTCTCGGTCTGGCCGATCCTTCCTTTTCGGTCCTACCAAGATCATCAAGTTGATCTGAGTTTTCAATCGCGGTGCAACCGATTTGAACTTTTCGGTCTCACCGATTTGCTGTAACTGAACACAGTTATGCATCTCGGTGCCACCGAGTTGTTGCACTCGGTCACACCGACAGGGTCGAGCTATATATATAGCCACGGGCAAAATTTTGGAAATTTCTCCGAAACCCTTCACCCGCGCAACAGCTCGCTCTGCCATCGTGGTCTCCGGATCGTCTCCTCGTCGCCAGCTGCCTCCTATCGCTGGTCTCCGCCGCCGTCAACGGATTTCGTCCCCGCCGTTGCCGCTGTAGCAGGTCCACCGCCAAGTTAGGGTATGGACTTAATCTTTGTGCTATCCACGTCTGATTCCTGGCACATTGTTTTCATATTGATTCTTGCCACAATTGAAACTCTTCTATCCAGCCAAAGTAGTTCATAGATTAGATGTGATTCAAATTTTTAGGGTTAGGTTTCCGCCGAAACCATCTCGGACCCACCGAGTTGAAAAACTCGGTCTCACCGATTGGGCTTATGCCATTGCACTAGTGACTCTCGGTCTGACCAAGAATTACTAATCAGTGCAACCAATTTGAGGACTCTGTGAAACCCTAGCAGTCTCGGTACCACCGAACTAAAACTCGGTCCAACCGAGATCATCAGTTTAGGTTCCAAAACTGCTTCGGTATCACCGAGTTTGAAAATCGGTGGATCCGGAATGCTTTCTGTGGAAAACTAAGACTAAACTTTTGAGTCATTCTTTTGCAAAAACCTCTGCATTTTGTGATGCTCATCTTTTCTATCTCATCTATAACTCTTCACAGGGTCAGCAGTCAACTTTTGTAGTATGTCCAATCAAGAGGACTGCAGCATATCAGAAGAGAAGCTGTGGATATGCACCTCAGATTCAAGAATTGATAAACTCAAAGATGGGCACAGGAAAATATCAGTTGGATAAGGAACACTTTCCACTTTATGCAGACTTTGAGGACAATGAGGTTGTCATGAATGAAGATGATCCACAATCAGTTCAAGCTCAGGAGAAGAAGGAGAAGGCAAAGAGGGAGAAGGCTGCCAAGATGCCAACTCAAGAGGAGGCATCTGAATATTTCTTGAAAACCAAACAGGAGAAGCTTCGTTACTTGATAGCATCATCTCTGAGGATTGAGAAGGGGTTGGCCCCCCTAACTCAAAACCAGGAGAGCCTGGAAAGAATCATGGAACAAAAATTCTATGATCTAGATGTCAAGGTAACTGAGATTCAGTCAGTTGTGGAGCAGCTGCAGGATGACATGCAGGAGAGGAAGGGCAAGACTACCACCAATGTGTTTGCCAGAGTGCCCAGAGCCCCGAGGTCAGTTGCAGTGCCAGTGACAGACACTAGAGCAACAACTTCAGCACCAGCCACTGCCCCTACAGTTCTAGTGCAACCAGCTCCAGCACCAACTCCTCCAGCTCCATCCACTTCAACTGAAGCCTTCATCCAAGGAGCCATCTCTACACCACCACCAGAAGATCAAGCCTGAGAGTTGATCTAGCACTATGCATTTTCTATGAACTCTTTGGTAACTTGTTGCCAAAGGGGGAGAAAAATGTATAGATCATAGGCTTCGAGAGAGAGAGTGTTGCTTTTGTTCTCTCTTGCTTTATTTGGTGGTTTTTCAATCTTTGTTTTCTTTTGGTTGAGATACTATGCTTGTGAGACATTGATGATCATGTGTTTGATCATAAGCTACACTTATGCATGCTTGATATTATCCTATCTATCTTATGTGATCACTCACTATGCTTGGTGATGAGTGCATGTATTCATTGTTTATTATTTTGAGCGCTCCACCAAGATGTATGTGACATGGAAGAGTAACCCATAAGTCTAATTCATTGTGCATTTGCAGTCCAAAGCAAATCTAAAACTATGCACAAATTTAGGGGGAGCTCTTGCTTATCACATACTTCTCAAACTGACGATGTTATTTAAATTTTATTATCATTTGTCGAAGCTTTGATCTATATGTTGTCATCAATTAACAAAAAGGGGGAGATTGAAAGTGCAACTATCCCTAGGTGGTTTTGGTAATTCATAACAACATATAGCTCACTGAGCTAATGCTATTCCAAGACTATTATTTCAGGAAATCTCAATGAATGGCATGGCATGGATGATGAAAGTGGATCCCTCAAAATACTAAGGACAAAGGATTGGCTCAAGCTCAAAAGCTCAAGACTCTTCATTTTACATTTTAGTGATCCAAGATCACATTGAGTCTATAGGAAAAGCTAATACTATCAAGAAGGGATGAGGTGTTGCTTAATGAGCCTCTTGCTTCATGTGCTTAGTGATATGCTCCAAAACCCTCAACTACTTTCCCACATCCACAAATGACCTAAACCTAAATCCAAAATCGGTCACACCGATTCTTTCTATCCGGCGCCACCGATTCCAAAAGTAATAGCCACTGCCACAAACCCTAAGCAAATCGGTCTTACCGATAGGGATCTCGGTCTCACCGAGATGGGGTTGCAATCTCTCTGTTTCCCTTCGTAACGTTTCGGTCTAACCGAAGTGAGCGATCGGTCCCACCGAGATTGCAATGTAAACTCTCTGTTTCCTTTTTGTAACATTTTGGTCTCACCGAAAAGAGCAAATCGGTCCCACCGAGTTTACCTGACCAACTCTCTGGAAATCTTATTACCAAATCGGTCTCACCGAGTTTGTGTAATCGGTCTCACCGAGATTACGTTATGCCCTAACCCTAACCGAATCGGCCTCACCGAGATGCATGTCAGTCCCACCGAAAATCACTAACGGTCACTAGGTTTACTAAATCGGTCCGACCGAGATTAACGATTCGGTCCCACCGAGTTTGGTAAATTGTGTGTAACGGTTAGATTTTGTGTGGAGGCTATATATACCCCTCCACCTCCTCTTCATTCGTGGAGAGAGCCATCAGACTAAACCTACACTTCCAACTTACCATTTCTGAGAGAGAACCACCTACTCATGTGTTGAGGCCAAGATATTCCATTCCTACCATATGAATCTTGATCTCTAGCCTTCCCCAAGTTGCTTTCCACTCAAACCCTCTTTCCACCAGATCCAAATCCTATGAGAGAGAGTTGAGTGTTGGGGAGACTATCATTTGAAGCACAAGAGCAAGGAGTTCATCATCAACGCACCATTTGTTACTTCTTGGAGAGTGGTGTCTCCTAGATTGGCTAGGTGTCACTTGGGAGCCTCCGACAAGATTGTGGAGTTGAACCAAGGAGTTTGTAAGGGCAAGGAGATCGCCTACTTCATGAAGATCTACTGCTAGTGAGGCAAGTCCTTCGTGGGCGACGACCATGGTGGGATAGACAAGGTTGCTTATTCGTGGACCCTTCGTGGGTGGAGCCCTCCGTGGACTCGCGCATCCGTTACCCTTCGTGGGTTGAAGTCTCCATCAACGTGGATGTACGATAGCACCACCTATCGGAACCACGCCAAAAACATCCGTGTCTCCAATTTGCGTTTGAATCCTCCAAACCCTTCCCTTTACTTTCTTGCAAGTTGCATGCTTTAGTTTCCGCTGCCTATATACTCTTTGCATGCTTGCTTGAATTGTGTGATGATTGCTTGACTTGTCCTAAGATAGCTAAAATCTGCCAAACTCTAAAATTGGGAAAAGGTTAAGTTTTTATTGGTCAAGTAGTCTAATCACCCCCCTCTAGACTTACTTCAAGGTCCTACACAACCTTCTGTAATTTTTTGGATCAACTCTCTCACCGATTGGTTCACTTTGTTCCCGCCGAGTGAATGTTGCCATCCTTCTGTAATTTTCCGGATCAACTCGGTCTCACCGAGTGAAATCAACTCGGTCGGTCCGAAATGACTCTGCAGCTTCTGTTTCTGACCGTGTTTTGCCTCCACAGGTTGCATACTACCTCAGATTAATACGTTTTGTATATCAAAATCAACTGTTTCGACGAGACACATAGCTTTCATGTTGAAACATTTTCCAGAAGAGGGCGTCTTAATTGAGTTTCAATGCCATTCGTTAATCTGGTGCCAACATGAGCATCTCTGAACTTGTGATAACTTTTGAATCCGAGCTCCGTTTTGGACCATCTTTGTATTCATCTTGATCTTCTCGAAGAGAGACATCCAATGGTGACTTCCAATCATAAATTCGAATTAATCTTGACATAGCTTTAAGCAACCTTTACGATTGTGCCATTTTTGAGCGTCAACAGCGGGCAGCGGATCCGGGTCAGACCTCTCCCAATGTGTGGACTAGGACGGCCCACCAACCCCGCATATATTCATACCTAACTGCATCCTGGACCAAACCCTAGCCACTCCACTCCACCCCACTTCATCCCCAAGCTCCCTTCGGGTAATCTTCGGCCTCCTTGACATGGCGGGGAGCAGATTTGAGTCAGATCTCTCCCGATATGTGGACTAGGACCTCGTCCCATGTGGTCCTGGGGAGGAGATGGCCGTCGTCCTTGCTCTCCGCTCCCGAGAGGAGTCAAACCGATAGTGGTCGGACTCGATCCGACGGGAATCCACTGTGTCCATGCAAATGATGCTTGGATCTGCCGGGCGTGGTGACTGGAGGCACTTGCTGAAAGTGCAACTATCACTGGGTGGTTTTGGTAATTCCTAACAACATATAGCTCATTGAGCTAATGCTATTTCAAGATAAATATTTCAGGAAAGCTCAACGATTGGGATGGCATGAATGAGAAAATTGGATCCCTCAAAATGCTAAGGACAAAAGGATTGGCTCAAGCTCAAAGCACAAGACTCTACCTTTTCTATTTTAGTGATCCAAGATCACATAGAGTCTATAGGAAAAGCCAATACTATCAAGGAGGGATAAGGTGTTGCTTAATGAGGTTCTTTCTCAAAATGCTTAGTGATATGCTCCAAAGCCCTCAACTATTTTCTCACATCCACATATGACCCAAACCAAAAGCCAAACTCAGCCCCACCGAAGCCATCTATCCGGCGCCACCGAGTTCAGATGTCATAGCCACAACCACAAAACCCTAGTCTTTTCGGTTTCACCGATAGGGATCTCGGTCTCACCGAGATGGGATTGCAATCTCTCTGTTTCCCTTCGTAACGTTTCGGTCACACCGAGATGAGCGATCGATCCCACCCAGATTGCAATGCAAACTCACTATTTCCCCTTCGTAAAGTTTCGGTCAAACCGAGATGAGCGAATCGGTCCCACCGAGTTTGCCTGACCAACCCTCTATGTGTCCATTACCAAAATTGGTCTCACCGAGTTTGTGTAATCGGTCTCACTGAGATTACGTTATGCCCTAACCCTAACCATATCGGTCCCACCGAGATGACATGTCGGTCCCACCGAAAATCCTAACGGTCACATTATTTCATAAATCGGTCTGATCGAGTTTCACGATTCGGTCCCACCGAGTTTGGTAAGTTGTGTGTAACGGTTTGATTTTGTGTGGAGGCTATATATACCCCTCCACCCACTCTTCATTCATGGAGAGAGCCATCAGAACATGCCTACACTTCCAACATACATTTTCTGAGAGAGAACCACCTACACTTGTGTTGAGGTCAAGATATTCCATTCCTACCACATAAATCTTGATCTCTAGCCTTCCCCAAGTTGCTTTCCACTCAAATCTTCTTTCCACCAAATCCAAATCCTGTGAGAGAGAGTTGAGTGTTGGGGAGACTATCATTTGAAGCACAAGAGCAAGGAGTTCATCATCAACACACCATTTGTTACTTCTTGGAGAGTGGTGTCTCATAGATTGGCTAGGTGTCAGTTGGGAGCCTCCGTCAAGATTGTGGAGTTGAACCAAGGAGTTTGTAAGGGCAAGGAGATCGCCTACCTCGTGAAGATCTACCCTAGTGAGGCAAGTCCTTCGTGGGCGACGACCATGGTGGGATAGACAAGGTTGCTTCTTCATGGACCCTTCATGGGTGGAGCCCTCTGTGGACTCGCGCAACCATTACCCTTCGTGGGTTGAAGTCTCCATCAACGTGGATGTATGATAGCACCACCTATCGGAACCATGGCTAAAAAATCTCCGTGTCAACATTGCGTTTGCTCCCTTAAACTCCTCCCTTTACCTTCATATGAAATTGTTTTACATTCCGCTGCTATACTCTTAGAATTGCATGTGTAGGTTGATTGCTTGATTTGTGCTAAGTTGCTAAAATCTGCCAAGAACTAAAATTGGGAAAAGGCTAGATTTTTATTTGGTCAAGTAGTCTAATCACCCCGCTCTAGACATACTTTTGATCCTACAAGTGGTATCAGAGCTTTTGTCTCCATTTGCTTTGATTCCCATAGCTTTTGGTGGTCATAGCCTTGGTTTCAGAACCTAGGAGAGTATGGCGTCTAGCGAGGGAAATTATCACTATAGAGGTCCTTACTTTGATGGCACTAATTTTGCTAGTTGGAAGCATACGATGAATATGCATATTCTTGGACATAACCCCGCCGTTTGAGCTATTGTGTGTATTGGATTGCAAGGTGAATTCCTTGATGGGAGAGAACTAAACCGTGAAGCTACCGCGGAAGAGTTGAAGATGCTGCAATACAACGCTCAAGCTTGTGATATCCTATTCAACGGATTGTGCCCCGAAGAATTCAACAAAATTAGCTGTCTTGAGAATGCAAAGGAAATTTGGGATACTTTGATTGACATGCACGAAGGTACCGACTCCGTCAAGGAATCCAAATTGGATGTGCTTCAAAGTCAACTTGACAAGTTCAAAATGAAGGATGGTGAAGGAGTTACTGAGATGTACTCTAGGCTTGCTCTCATCACAAATGAGATTGCTGGCTTAGGAAGTGAAGAGACGACCGACAAATTCATCATCAAGAAGATCCTAAGAGCCTTGGATGGAAAATATGATACTATGTGCACATTGATCCAAATGATGCCCAATTATAAAGATCTCAAGCCAACGGAAGTCATTGGAAGAATTGTTGCTCATGAGATGTCACTCAAGGATAAGGAGGAGCTCCACAACAAGTCAAGTGGTGCTTACAAAGCCTCATGTGAATTTCCCACATCATCAAGTGAGAAACAAACCTTCAATGAAGAATTGAGCCTAATGGTGAAGAACTTCAACAAGTTCTACAAGAGTAGAAGCAAGGAAAGAGGTTCCAAGTTAAGGTCCTACAATGACAAAAGATCTTCTAGTCGTGAGCGCAATTGCTACAATTGTGGGAGACCCGGACACTATTCCAATGTGTACAGCTCCCTACAAAAGAAAGAAGATTCTCCAAAAAGAAGGAGTAGAATATAAGAATCACCATCAAGAGAAAGGAGTAGAGATGATCGTTATGAACGAAGAACATCCCGGAGAAGCAAGGATTCGGAAAGGAAGGACAAGTCATCAAGGAGCTACACAAAACGAAGACATCAAGCTCATGTTGGTGAATGGGTATCCGGCTCCGACTCCGACAATCACTCCGAGAGAAGCTATCACTCTGACTTCAAATATACTCAAGATGAAGGTGTTGCCGGTCTAGCACTTGTGTCAACCAACTCCTATGACATATTTGACTCACAAAATGAAGGAATTGGAAGATGCTTTATGCCTAAAGTCCCAAAGGTATCACACCCCGAGTATGTTGATTTCAATAGTGATGAAGATGACTTGTTAGGTGATGATGATTTTCTTTTTGACAACTCTAGTGATGAATACTATGATGAAACGTTAAATAATCATGCTAATCAAGATAAATGAATGACAATGATAAGGAGAAGATTGTGCGCCTAACTAAAGAACTAAACACTCTTAAGTTAGCTCATGAAACTATATTTGAAGATCATCAAGAACTTTTAAAGACTCATGAGAAGTTACACTTTGAAAAGCTCAACCTTGAGCAAGAGCATGAGTTTTTGAAGGCAATCAATGATGATCTTCGCAAGAAAAGTTCTTCTTACATTGCCAAGCGTTTACTCTTATCTACTTATATGCCACAGGTCATGTCTAGTAACAAGAACAAGAAAGATTCTTCTTCTAGTAGTAACAATAATCATGCTAAATCCAATGTTGTTGCTTCTAGTAGTTCTCTTGATTCCTCTAAAGATTCTCTTAGCCAAGTTACACTTGAGCAAGAAAATTGCTTATTGAAGGGAATTATAGAGAAAGGTGTTTACAAGAGTCTTGCCGGAAGTAAGCAATTCGAGGAAATTGTACGCAAGCAAGGAAGGCATCAGAAGAATCAAGGTGTTGGTTTTGAACGAAAGTTCAATGCCAATGCATGGAGTTGAGTGGGAAGAAGATCAATACCCCAAGACGAAGTTTGTTCCTCAACAAGAGAAGTATGATCCTACTTCTTTCAAAGGGACACAAGCTCAAGATGATCTTCCACCACAAGACCACAAGCAAAAAGGCAAGGACAAGCTTCAAGAGGATATTGATGCATTTGAAGAAGCTCCTAGGCCTTGGTCAAGTGGGTTCCCAAGACTACATCAAGTTCTACTTCAACAAGTACAACTACAACTCCAAGGATTCCCATCAAGATGATGTGGATCCCAAAGAAGAAGAACTAGAGAGTTCTTGAGGGTGACTCCGCCAACATACTTCACTCATATTATTTTGGCAAGGACAAGTGCGATCAACTTCCACATCTTGCACTAAGTTCAACGAGTCACAAACTCTCTTGTTGGTAAGACAAGGGACAAGGTAGCCTAATGTGTTCATGGACATCATCTTGTGTATGCATCACTCTATGTCTATGGATATCCTTGTTTGTTCCTTGTGGGACTAACCCGTGTAGGTATTAAAAGTGCAACTCACTCCAATGGATTGCCCCAAATGGTCTACATCAACATTGAGCATCCACATCTTCAACACCTACATGAAGTCATCATCGACAAAACCCAAGGTTAGTTCATCCCTCTTAGGGGGGATCTCACATCTAGGGGGAGCTTGACTCTAAGAATTGAGCTAAAGCAACTCTAATGGTGTGAACACAACAATGCTTTATGTAAAAGTGGTAACCCCACTTGTGCTTAAATGATGAGTATGACCTATGATCAAATGTTCTCATTTGACTCCTAAGTCAATATACTCATATATAGATGACCTAGTCATCGCCAATTGTTTGATAGATGCTAGTATTGGTTGTGCATGCTTTGCCACATATTTCATTTGCCATTTTATTGTGTGAGCATGTTGGTTGCATATTTTACTCATTCAAGGACATCCACTTGTTTCTTTGATTGTTTGGATTCTTTTCTTTTGCCAAGTGGATGGACAAGAATGCCTAAGAACCTTCTCTAGCTATCTATGCTTTTCTTGTCTCAAACTCTATTCATGCTAAATCACAAAGTTTGATCAAGTCAAATTCGAACCACTCTGTGTGAGGAGCACTCGGAGTCCCCGATTCGTTATAGGCTTAAACTTCCAAAACCTCTTTGTGCATTTCGTTCTGACCGATTCTCCATTTTTGGTCATACCGAGATCACTAAGTTGATCTAGGTTTTCAACCTCGGTGCAACCGATTAGAACTTTTTGGTCACACCGAGTTGCAGTAACTGCTTGCAGTTTTGCATCTCAGTGTTGTTCCACTCGGTCACACCGACAGGGTCAGGCTATATATACCCCCTGGTCAAAATTTGGAAATTTTTCCGAAACCCCTTCGCCCGCGCATAGCCTGCTCTGCCTCCTCGGGTCTCCGGATCATCCTCCTCATCACCAGTGACCTCCCACCGCTGGTCTCCGCCGCCGTCAACGGCATTCTGGCCCACCGTTGCCGCCGTAGCAAGTTCACCACCGAACTAGGGTATGAACTTGAAACTTTGTGCTATCCTTAACTCCGATTCCTAGCACATTGCTTTGCCATGAATCTTGCCACGTTTGAAATCACTCTATCCAGCGAAAGCACTCCGTAGATTAGATTTGATTTGAAAATTTAGGGTTAGGTTTCCACCGAATTCATCTCGGACCGACCGAGTTGTAGAAATCGGTTCCACCGATTTGGCTTAGGCCATTGCACATGTGATTTTCGGTCTGACCGAGAATTGCAAATTGGTGTGACCGAGATCGATTCTTGGTGAAACCCTAGCAGTCTCGGTGCCACCAAACTGGGACTCGGTCTGACCGAGTTCACTAGTTTAGGTTCCAAAAGCTGATTCGGTATCACCGAGTTTACAAATCGGTAGCTCCAAAATGCCTTCTGTGGAAAACTAAAACTAAGTCTTTAACCCAATTATTTTGCAAAAACCTCTGTGCTTTGTGATGCTCATCCACTCTACCTCATCTACATCTATTCACATGGTCTGCTGTCAGAGTTTGCAATATGTCTGATCAAAGTGACAGCCAAAACAAGTCAGAGGAGCAAGCTCAGATGAGTGAGGGCACTAGTCCCTCAAGCAGTTATGATGATGGTAGCAGGAGCACACCCAGCAATTTGCCCAAGGCAGCAACCAGGGCAAGGAAGATCATAACCAATCTTGTATCCAAACCACAAATTGGTACCTGTGGGTTGCTAGTAGTGTTGATTACTCCTTGTAGTTGATGCTAATTGGTTTACTTGGTGGAAGATCATATGTTCAGATCCTTAATGCATATTAATACTCCTCTGATCATGAACATGAATATGCTTTGTGAGTAGTTACTTTTGTTCCCGAGAACATGGGTGAAGTCTTGCTATTAGTAGTCATGTGAATTTGGTATTCGTTCGATATTTTGATGAGATGTATGTTGTCTCTCCTCTAGTGGTGTTATGTGAACGTCGACTACATGACACTTCACCATTATTTGGGCCTAGAGGAAGGCATTGGGAAGTAATAAGTAGATGATGGGTTGCTAGAGTGACAGAAGCTTAAACCCTAGTTTATGCATTGCTTCGTAAGGGGCTGATTTGGATCCATATGTCTAATGCTACGGTTAGGTTTACCTTAATACTTCTTTTGTAGTTGCGGATGCTTGCAATAGGGGTTAATCATAAGTGGGATGCTTGTCCAAGTAAGGGCAGTACCCAAGCACCGGTCCACCCACATATCAAATTATCAAAGTACCGAACGCGAATCATATGAGCGTGATGAAAACTAGCTTGGCGATAATTCCCATGTGTCCTCGGGAGCGCTTTTCTCATTATAAAAAATTGTCCAGGCTTGTCCTTTGCTACAAAAAGGATAGGGCCACCTTGCTGCACTTTATTTACTTTCATTGCTTGTTAACCGTTACGAATTATGTTATCACAAAACTATCTGTTACCTACAATTTCAGTGCTTGTAGAGAATACCTTACTGAAAACCGCTTGTCATTTCCTTCTGCTTCTTGTTGGGTTCAACACTCTTACTTATCGAAAGGACTATGATAGATCCCCTATACTTGTGGGTCATCAAGACTCTTTTCTGGCGCCGTTGCCAGGGAGTGTAGCGCCTTTAGTGAGTGGAACTTGGTAAGGAAACATTTATATAGTGTGCTGAGATTTTCTGTCACTTGTTCTACGGAAACTAATCCTTTGAGGGGCTTGTTCGGGGTATCTTCACCCCGACCAGTAGAGCAGAGAGTTGCTCCTCAATCTACTGAACCTACTGAAAATATTTACTTTGAGATTCCTTCGGGTACGATAGAGAAACTGCTAGCTAATCCCTTTGCAGGAGATGGAACATTGTATCCCGATTTACACCTTATCTTTGTGGATGAAGTTTGTGGATTATTTAAGCTTGCAGGTATTCCCGATGATGTTGTCAAAAGGAAGGTTTTCCCTTTATCTTTGAAGGGATATGCATTGACATGGTATAGGCTATGTGATGATACGGGATCTTGGGATTATAAACGATTGAAGTTGGAATTTCACCAGAAGTTCTATCCTATGCATCTTGTTCATCGTGATCGTAATTACATATATAATTTCTGGCCTCGCGAAGGAGAAAGCATCGCTCAAGCTTGGGGGAGGCTTAAGTCAATGTTATATTCATGCGCCAATCATGAGCTCTGAAGAGAAATGACTATTCAAATTTTATGCCCGTCTTTCTCTCAATGATCGCACCATGCTCGATACTTCCTGTGCTGGTTCTTATATGCTGAAGACTACTGAATTCAAGTGGGATTTATTGGAAAGAATTAAACGTAACTCTGAAGGTTGGGGTTCCGACGATGGTAAGGAGTCAGGTATAACACCTAAATTTGATTGTGTTAAATCTTTTATGGATACAGATGCTTTTCGTGGATTTAGCGCTAAGTATGGACTTGACTCTGAGATAGTAGCTGCTTTCTGTGAATCTTTTGCTACTCACGTTGATGTCCCTAAGGAGAAGTGGTTTATATATAATCCTCCTATTGAAGTAAAAGTAGTTCACCTATTACAGTTGAAGAAAAGATTGTCACTTATAATGATCCTATTGTCCCTACTAGTTATGTTGAGAAACCACATTTTCCTGTTAGGATGAAGGATCATGCTAAAACTTCAATTGTTGTTCGTAAGAGTAATACTAGAACTTATACACCTCCTGAGCAAATCAAAGTTGAACCTAGTATTGCTATGGTTAAAGATCTCTTGGATGATAATTTAGATGGGCATGTTATTTACTTCTGTGAACAGGCTGCTAATATTGCTAGACCAGATGCTAAGATACATAGACCTGTTGTAGGCATGCCTGTTATTTCTGTTAAAATAGGAGATCATTGTTATCATGGCTTACGTGATATGGGTGCTAGTGCTATTGCAACACCTCATTCCTTATATGAAGAAATTATGCATGATATCGCACCCGCTGAATTGGAAAGTATTGATGTTACTATCAAGCTTGCCAATAGAGATACTATTTCACCAGTTGGGATTGTTCGAGATGTTGAAGTCTTGTGTGGGAAAGTCAAATATCCTGCTGATTTTCTTGTTCTTGGTTCCCCACAAGATGACTTTTATCCCATTATATTTGGTAGACCCTTCTTGAATATTGTTAATGCTAGGATTGATTGTGAGAAGGATATTGTTACAATTGGCTTAGGGGATATGTCTCATGAGTTTAATTTTGCTAAGTTTCATAGACAACCCCGTGATAAAGAACCACCTAGTAAGGATGAGATTATTGGTCTTGCTTCTATTGCCATGCCTCCTACTGATCCATTAGAACAATATTTGCTAGACCATGAAAATGATATGTTTATGAATGAAAGAAGAGAAATAGATGAAGTGTTCCTTCAACAGGGTCCTATTCTGAAACACAACCTACCTGTTGAAATCCTAGGGGATCCTCCTCACCCAAGGGTGATCCCGTGTTTGAGCTCAAACCATTACCTGATAATCTTAAGTATGCTTATCTTGATGAAAAGAAAATATATCCTGTTATTATTAGTGCTAACCTTTCAGAGCAAGAAGAAGAAAGATTATTGAAAACTCTGAAGAAGCACCGTGCTGCTATTGGATATACTTTGGATGATCTTAAGAGCGTTAGTCCCACTCTATGCCAGCACAAAATTAAATTGGACGAAGATGCCAAACCAGTTAGAGATCCTCAATGACGGTTAAACCCTAAGATGAAAGAAGTTGTAAGAAAGGAGATAGTAAAGCTCCTTGAGGCAGGTATAATTTATCCCGTTGCTAATAGTGATTGGGTAAGCCCTGTCCATTGTGTTCCTAAAAAGGGAGGTATTACTGTCGTTCCTAATGATAAAGATGAATTGATCCCGCAAAGAATTATTACAGGTTATAGGATGGTAATTGATTTCCGTAAATTAAATAAAGCTACTAAGAAAGATCATTACCCTTTAGCTTTTATTGATCAAATGCTAGAAATACTATCCAAACATACACATTTTTGCTTTCTAGATGGTTATTCTAGTTTCTCTCAAATACCTGTGTCAGCGGAGGATCAATCAAAAACTACTTTTACTTGCCCTTTTGGTACTTTTGCTTATAGACGTGTGCCTTTTGGTTTATGTAATGCACCTGCTACCTTTTAAAGATGCATGATGGCTATATTCTCTGACTTTTGTGAAAAGATTTGTGAGGTATTCATGGATGATTTCTCCGTTTATGGATCCTCTTTTGATGATTGCTTGAGCAAGCTTGATCGAGTTTTGCAAAGATGCGAAGACACTAGTCTCGTCTTGAACTGGGAAAAGTGCCACTTTATGGTTAATGAAGGCATTGTCTTGGGGCATAAGATTTCCGAGAGAGGTATTGAAGTTGATAAAGCTAAAGTTGATGCTATTGAAAAAATGCCATGTCCCAAGGACACAAAAGGTATAAGAAGTTTCCTTGATCATGCAAGTTTTTATAGGAGGTTCATTAAGGACTTTTCTAAAATCTCTAGGCCTCTGACTAATTTATTGCAAAAAGATATTCCTTTTGTCTTTGATGATGATTGTGTAGAAGCATTTGAAATACTTAAGAAAGCTTTGATCATTGCACCTATTGTTCAGCCACCTGATTGGAATTTACTCTTTGAAATTATGTGTGATGCTAGTGATTATGTTGTAGGTGCTGTTCTAGGGCAAAGAGTTGATAAGAAATTGAATGTTATCCAGTATGCTAGTAAAACTCTTCACACTGCCCAGAGAAATTATGCTACTACTAAAAAAGAGTTCTTAGCAGTTGTGTTTGCATGTGATAAGTTTAGACCTTATATTGTTGATTCCAAAGTTACTATTCACACTGATCATGCTGCTACTAAATATCTTATGGAAAAGAAAGATGCTAAGCCTAGGCTCATTAGATGGGTTCTCTTGCTCCAAGAATTTAATTTGCATATTATTGATAGAAAGGGAGCTGAGAACCCCGTTGCAGACAACTTGTCTAGGTTAGAGAATGTTCTTGATGACCCACTACCTATTGATGATAGCTTTCCTGATGAACAATTAGCGGTCGTTAATGCTTCTCGTAATGCTCCATGGTATGCTGATTATGCTAATTACATTGTTGCTAAATTTATACCACCTAGTTTCACATAGCAGCAAAAGAAAAAGTTCTTTTATGATTTGAGACATTACTTCTGGGTTGGCCCACACCTTTATAAAGGAGTAGATGGTGTTATTAGACGTTGTGTACCTGAGCATGAACAGGAACAGATCCTACGCAAGTGTCACTCTGAACCATATGGAGGACACCACACTGGGGATAGAACTGCACATAAGGTATTGCAATCCGGTTTTTATTGGCCTACTCTCTTCAAAGATGCTCGTAAGTTTGTCTTGTCTTGTGATGAATGTCAAAGAATTGGTAATATTAGTAGACGTCAAGAAATGCCTATGAATTATTCTCTTGTTATTGAACCATTTGATGTTTGGGGCTTTGATTATATGGGACCTTTTCCTGCCTCTAATGGATATACACATATTTTAGTTGCTGTTGATTACGTTACTAAGTGGGTAGAAGCTATTCCAACTAGTAGTGCTGATCATAACACCTCTATTAAGATGCTTAAAGAAGTTATTTTTCTGAGGTTTGGAGTCCCTAGATATCTTATGACTGATGGTGGTTCACATTTTATTCATGGTGCTTTCCGTAAGATGCTTTCTAAGTATGATGTTAATCATAGAATCGCACCTCCTTATCACCCGCAGTCTAGTGGTCAAGTAGAGTTGAGCAATAGAGAGCTCAAATTAATTTTGCAAAAGACTGTGAATAGATCTAGAAAGAATTGGTCCAAGAAACTTGATGATGCATTATGGGCCTATAGAACTGCATATAAAAATCCTATGGGTATGTCTCCGTATAAGATGGTTTATGGAAAAGCATGTCACTTACCTCTAGAACTTGAACATAAAGCATATTGAGCTATTAAAGAGCTCAATTATGAATTCAAACTTGCCGGTGAGAAGAGGTTATTTGATATTAGGTCACTTGATGAATGGAGAACTCAAGCCTATGAGAATGCCAAGCTGTTCAAAGAAAAAGTTAAAAGATGGCATGACAAAAGAATACAAAAGCGCGAGTTTAACGTAGGTGATTATGTATTGCTATTCAACTATCATTTAAGATTTTTTGCAGGAAAACTCCTCTCTAGATGGGAAGGTCCTTATGTTATCGAGGAGGTCTATCGTTCCGGTGCCATAAAAATCAACAACTTCGAAGGCACAAGTCCGAGGGTGGTGAACGGTCAAAGAATCAAACATTATATCTCAGGTAATCCTATCAATGTTGAAACTAATATTATTGAAACCGTAACCCCGGAGGAATACATAAGGGACACTTTCCAGAATGTTTCAGACTCCGAAAAGGAATAAGTATGTGGTACGGTAAGTAAACCGACTCCAAAACAAGTCTAATGGCAATTTTTCTCTGTTTTGGAATATTTAAGAATTTTGGGAAGCAAGAAGTAATACAGGAAGGACACGAGGCCTCCACGAGGGTGGAGGGCGCGCCCCCTGTCTCGTGGCCACCTCGTGTGCCTCCCGGACTCCGTTTTCTTGCATATTACATATTTTGGTCGGTAAAAATTCATTATATAATCTCCCGAAGGTTTTGACCACCATATCACGCAAATATCCTCTATTTTCGTTTCGAGCTGTTTTTCTGACAGATCTAGAGCACCATGACGTCGCCCTCCTTCAACAATGAAGACAAAGATGCTTGGATATTGAAGATAGAGCTGAAAAGAGAAGAACCGGAGGAGATTAACAAGGATGAAGGGATCAAGAAGGCCAGGGGGATCAAGCTCCGGCGGTGGAAGAAGAAGACATCCCTCAACCTCTACCTAACCTCTTTACTCCAACTGAGATTGAAGCTTTCAAGATGATTGAGTTGGCTCGCATACAAAACAAGTATCTCACGCAGGAAAATATTTTGTTGAAGGATCATATTGTCGGACTCAAGGGCATCATCCGCAAGTTGGAGGAGCTTTTACGCTCGATGTGCGATTATCCACCATCATCAACAACTCCTACTTCACCACCTCAGAGGACATAATCACATGGGTATGGGCACTCCCCTTGGCAACTGCCAAGCTTGGGGGAGGTGCCTCAATATCGTATCACCATCACACTCCTATCTTTACCGTTTTACTTAGTTCGATCCTTTTAGTAATATCTTGATCTAGTAGATTGAAGTTTTAGTATGATGTAGTTTTGAGTTTTGCTTTGTGATCTCTTTATGTAATCGAGTCTGTGAGCTATCTATAATAAAGATTAGTGTTGAATCAAGGGCTTTGCTATCTTGGCATGATCTTGAGAAAGTAGAAAGAATAAAAAGAATAAAAGAGTTCATATTGATCTTATGGATAGTAATGACTTCACATATAAAAAGTATGAGGCATAAAAGTTGTTGAGAGTTGACAAACATAGTTTTGGTCATCGTTGCAATTAATAGGAAGTAATAAGGAAAGAGAGGTTTTCACATATAATATACTATCTTGGACATCTTTTATGATTGTGAAGCACTCATTAAGTATGACATGCTAAAGAGTTGATGTTGGACAAGGAAGACAACATAATGGTTTATGTTTTCTCACATCTCACTTAAAGTATATTGTCATTGATCTTCCCAACATGTTAAGATTGCCTTTTCCCCTCATGCTAGCCAAAAATTCCTTGCACCAAGTAGAGATACTACTTGTGCTTCCAATTATCCTTAAACCCAGTTTTGCCATGAGAGTCCACCATACCTACCTATGGATTGAGTAAAATCCTTCAAGTAAGTTGTCATGTTGCAAGCAATAAAAATTGCCCTCTAAATATGTATGACTTATTAGTGCGGAGAAAATAAGCTTTATATGATCGTGTGATATGGAAGTAATAAAAGCGACGGACTGCATAATAAAGGTTCATATCACAAGTGGCAATATAAAGTGACGTTCTTTTGCATTAAGATTTTGTGCATCCAACCCTAAAAGCACATGACAACCTCTGCTTCCCTCTACGAAGGGCCTATCTTTTACTTTATGTCTTTACTTTTTGCAAGAGTCAAGGTGATCCTCACCTTTCCCTTTTTCATTTTATCCTTTGGCAATCACCTCATGTTGGTAAGATCCTGATACATATATCCAATTGGATGCAAGTTAGCATGAACTATTATTGTTGACATCACCCAAAGGTGAATACGTTGGGATGCGAAACAATAAGCCCCTATCTTTCTCTGTGTCCGGTTGAAACTCCATAACCATAAGTATTGCGTGATTGTTAGCAATTATAGAAGACTATATGATAGTTGAGTATGTGGACTTGCTGAAAGACTCTATTCTTGACTCTTTCTGATGTTATGATAAATTGCAATTGCTTCAATGACTGGACTATAGTTTGTTAGTTCTGAATGAAGTTTTTGAACCATACTTGACATTGTGAATTGATTGTTACTTGAGCATAAGAAACCATATGACAAAATCTATATATGTTGCTGTTATAAGAATGATCATGGTGCCTCATGTCCATATTTTATTTTTATCGACACCTCTATCTCTAAACATGGGGACATATTTTTCGATTTCGGCTTCCGTTTGAGGACAAGCGAGGTCTAAGTTTGGGGGAGTTGATACGTCCATTTTGCATCATGCTTTTATATCAACATTTATTGCATTATGGGCTGTTATTACACATTATATCTCAATACTTATGACTATTCTCTCTTATTTACAAGGTTTACCATGAAGAGGGGGAATGCCGGCAGTTGGAATTCTGGCTGGAAAAGGAGCAAATATTGGAAACCTATTCTGCACAACTCCAAAAATCCTGAAACTCCATGGAAGTTATTTTTGGAATCAATAAGAATTATTGAGTGAAGAAAACACCAGAGGGGGCCCACACCCTGGCCAGGAGGGTGGGGGGTGCGCCCACCCCTACTGGGCGTGCCCCCTGTCTCCTGGGACCCCTGATGGCCCTCCGGTGCCCATCTTCTGCTATATGAAGGCTTTTACCCTGGAAAAAAATCAGAAGCAAGCTTACGGGACGAAACTCCACTGCCACGAGGCAGAACCTTGGCAGAACCAATCTAGGGCTCCAGCGGAGCCGTTCTGCCGGGAAAACTTCCCTCCGGGAGGGGGAAATCATCACCTGTTGGGGAACGTAGCAGAAATTCAAAATTTTCCTACGAGTCACCAAGATCTATCTATGGAGAAACCAGCAACGAGGGGAAGGAGAGTGCATCTACATACCCTTGTAGATCGCTAAGCGGAAGCATTCAAGAGAACGAGTTTGAACGAGTCGTACTCGTCGTGATCCAAATCACCGGAGATCCTAGTGCCGAACGGACGACACCTCCGCGTTCAACACACGTACAGCCCGGTGACGTCTCCCATGCCTTGATCCAGCAAGGAGAGAGGGAGAGGTTGAGGAAGACTCCATCCAGCAGCAGCACAACAGCGTGGTGGTGATGGAGGAGCGTGGCAATCCTGCAGGGCTTCGCCAAGCACCGCGGGAGAGGAGGAGTAAGAGAGGTAGGGCTGCGCCAATAGAGGGAGAAACTCATGTGTTGGGCAGCCCCCAGGCCTCAAGTATTTATAGGGGGAGGGGAGGGGGCTGCGCCCCCTCTAGGGTTCCCTCCCCAAGGGTGGCGGCAGCCCCCAGATGCCATCTGGGTGGCGGCCAGAGGGGGAGAGAGGGGAGGCGCGCCTGGGGTGGGCCTTAGGGCCCATCTGCCCTAGGGTTTGCCCCCTCCCACTCTCCCTTGCGCCTTGGGCCCCTTGTGGGGGGCGCACCAGCCCACCTGGGGCTGGTTCCCTCCCACACTTGGCCCATGCAGCCCTCCGGGGTTGGTGGCCCCACTTGGTGGACCCACGGGACCCTCCCGGTGGTCCCGGTACGTTACCGGAAAAACCCGAAACTTTTCCGGTGACCAAAACAGGACTTCCCATATATAAATCTTTACCTCCGGACCATTCTGGAACTCCTCGTGACGTCCGGGATCTCATCCGGGACTCCGAACAACATTCGGTAACCACATACAAACTTCCTTTATAACCCTAGCGTCATCGAACCTTAAGTGTGTAGACCCTACGGGTTCGGGAGACATGTAGACATGACCGAGACGTTCTCCGGTCAATAATCAACAGCGAGATCTGGATACCCATGTTGGCTCCCACATGTTCCACGATGATCTCATCGGATGAACCACGATGTCAAGGACTCAATCGATCCCGTATACAATTCCCTTTATCTAGCGGTATTGTACTTGCCCGAGATTCGATCGTCGGTATCCCGATACCTTGTTCAATCTCGTTACCAGCAAGTCTCTTTACTCGTTCCATAACACATCATTCCATGATCAACCCCTTGGTCACATTGTGCACATTATGACGATGTCCTACCGAGTGGGCCCAGAGATACCTCTCCGTTTACACGTAGTGACAAATCCCAGTCTCGATTCGTGCCAACCCAACAGACACTTTCGGAGATACCTGTAGTGCACCTTTATAGCCACCCAGTTACGTTGTGACGTTTGGTACACCCAAAGCATTCCTATGGTATCTGGGAGTTGCACAATCTCATGGTCTAAGGAAATGATACTTGACATTAGAAAAGCTTTAGCATACGAACTACGATCTTTGTGCTAGGCTTAGGATTGGGTCTTGTCCATCACATCATTCTCCCAATGATGTGATCCCGTTATCAACGACATCTTAATGTCCATGGTTAGGAAACCATAACCATCTATTGATCAACGAGCTAGTCAACTAGAGGCTTACTAGGGACATGGTGTTGTCTATGTATCCACACATGTATCTGTGTTTCCTATCAATACAATTATAGCATAGATAATAAACGATTATCATGAACAAGGAAATATAATAATAACTAATTTATTATTGCCTCTAGGGCATATTTCCAACATCACCATCGTCATCACCAACGATCCTCTCACCGGGAGGGGGTCAATCTCCATCAACATCTTCACCAGCACCATCTCCTCTCAAAACCCTAGTTCATCTCTTGTATCCAATCTTGTATCCAAACCACAAATTGGTACCCGTGGGTTGCTACTAGTGTTGATTACTCCTTGTAGTTGATGCTAATTAGTTTACTTGGTGGAAGATCATATGTTCAGATCCTTAATGCATATTAATACTCGTCTTATCATGAACATGAATATGCTTTGTGAGTAGTTACTTTTGTTTCTGAGGACATGGGTGGAGTCATGCTATTAGTAGTCATGTGAATTTAGTATTCGTTCGATATTTTGATGAGATGTATGTTGTCTCTCCTATAGTGGTGTTATGTGAACGTCGACTACGTGACACTTCACCATTACTTGGGCCTAGAGGAAGGCATTGGGAAGTAATAAGTAGACGATGGGTTGCTAGAGTGACAGAAGCTTAAACCCTAGTTTATGCGTTGCTTCGTAAGGGGCTGATTTGGATCCATATGTCTAATGTTGTGGTTAGGTTTACCTTAGTACTTATTTTGTAGTTACGGATGCTTGCAATAGGGGTTAATCATAGGTGGGATGCTTGTCCAAGTAAGGGCAGTAACCAAGCACCGGTCCACCCACATATCAAATTATCAAAGTACCGAACGCGAATCATATGAGCGTGATGAAAACTAGCTTGACGATAATTCCCATGTGTCCTCAGGAGCGCTTTTCTCATTATAAGAAATTTTCCAGGCTTGTCGTTTGCTACAAAAAGGATGGGGCACCTTGCTACACTTTATTTACTTTCATTGCTTGTTACCTGTTACAAATTATCTTATCACTACCTGTTACCTACAATTTCAGTGCTTGCAGAGAATACCTTACTGAAAACCGCTTGTCATTTCCTTCTGCTCCTTGTTGGGTTCGACACTCTTACTTATCGAAAATACTACGATAGATCCCCTATACTTGTGGGTCATCACACCCACTCCACCAGCTCCAGCTACATCAACTGATGCTTTTGTCCTTGGAGTCATCTCTACACCACCTCATGAAGACCAAGCCCGAGAGTCGTTTAGCACTATGCATTTTTGAACTTTTTGGTAACTTGTTTCCAAAGGGGGATAAAAATGTATAGATCATAGGCTTCGAGAGAGAGTGTTGCTTTTGATCTCTCTTGTTTTTGGTGGTTGAACTTCTTTATTTTTGTGTGTGTTTGCTTGATACATTATGTTTCTTGTGAGATACTTGGATGATTAGGTGTTTGATCATATGCTACCTTAATGCTTGTTAGATGATACTATCTCTTATATCCTTATGTGATCATTCACTTTGCTTGGTGATGAGTGCATGTGTTTAATTATTATCATTTTGAGCGCTCCACCAAGATGGATGTGACATGGAAGAGTGACCCATGATCCTAACTCATTGTGCATTTGCAATCCAAAACAAATTTTAAATAATGCACAAATTTAGGGGGAGCTCTTGCTTTTCACATACTTCTCAAAGCAACAATGTTTTTCAATCTTATTATCATTTGTCGAAGCTTTGATCTATATGTTGTCATCAATTACCAAAAAGGGGGAGATTGAAAGTGCAACTATCCCTAGGTGGTTTTGGTAATTCCTAACAACATATAGCTCATTGAGCTAATGCTATTTCAAGATAAATATTTCAGGAAAGCTCAATGATTGGCATGGCATGGATGAGAAAAGTGGATCCCTCAAAATGCTAAGGACAAAAGGATTGGCTCAAGCTCAAAGCACAAGACTCTACCTTTTCTATTTTAGTGATCCAAGATCACATTGAGTCTATAGGAAAAGCCAATACTATCAAGGAGGGATGAGGTGTTGCTTAATGAGGTTCTTGCTCAAAATGCTTAGTGATATGCTCCAAAGCCCTCAACTATTTTCTCACATCCACATATGACCCAAACCAAAAGTCAAACTTGGCCCCACCGAAACCATCTAACCGGCGCCACCGAGTTCAGATGTCATAGCCACAACCACAAAATCCTAGTATTTTCGGTTCCACCGATAGGGATCTCGGTCTCACCGAGATGGGATTGCAATCTCTCTGTTTCCCTTCGTAACATTTCGGTCACACCGAAATGAGCGATCGGTCCCACCGAGATTGCAATGCAAACTCACTGTTTCCCCTTCGTAACGTTTTGGTCAAACCGAGATGAGTGAATCGGTCCCACCATGTTTGCCTGACCAACCCTCTATGTGTCCATTACCAAAATCGGTCTCACCGAGTTTGTGTAATCGGTCTCACCGAGATTACGTTATGCCCTAACCCTAACCATATCGGTCCAACCGAGATGACATGTCGGTCCCACCGAAAATCCTAACGGTCACATTATTTCCTAATCGGTCCAACCGACTTTCACGATTCGGTCCCATCGAGTTTGGTAAGTTGTGTGTAACGGTTAGATTTTGTGTGGAGGCTATATATACCCCCCACCCACTCTTCATTCATGGAGAGAGCCATCAGAACATGCCTACACTTCCAACATACATTTTCTGAGAGAGAACCACCTACACTTGTGTTGTGGTCAAGATATTCCATTCCTACCACATAAATCTTGATCTCTAGCCTTCTCCAAGTTGCTTTCCACTCAAATCTTCTTTCCACCAAATCCAAATCCTGTGAGAGAGAGCTGAGTGTTGGGGAGACTATCATTTGAAGCACAACAACAAGGAGTTCATCATCAACACACCATTTGTTACTTCTTGGAGAGTGGTGTCTCCTAGATTGGCTAGGTGTCACTTGGGAGCCTCCGTCAAGATTGTGGAGTTGAACCAAGGAGTTTGTAAGGGCAAGGAGATTGCCTACTTCGTGAAGATCTACCCTAGTGAGGCAAGTCCTTCGTGGGCGACAACCATGGTGGGATAGACAAGGTTGCTTCTTCGTGGACCCTTCGTGGGTGGAGCCCTCCGTGGACTCGCGCAACCGTTGCCCTTCGTGGTTTGAAGTCTCCATCAACGTGGATGTACGATAGCACCACCTATCGGAACCACAGCTAAAAAATCTCCATGTCAACATTGCGTTTGATCCCTCAAACTCCTCCCTTTACCTTCATATGCAATTGTTTACATTCCGCTGCTATACTCTTAGAATTGCATGTGTAGGTTGATTGCTTGATTTGTGCTAAGTTGCTAAAATCTGCCAAGAACTAAAATTGAGAAAAGTCTAGATTTTTATTTGGTCAAGTAGTCTAATCACCCCCCCTCTAGACATACTTTCGATCCTACACTTGCCCGCTGCCTCGTAGGAGGCGGTGCAGGCCATCTAGTGCTCCAATGCCGTGGCGGCATCGCAACCCCTTCGGTGGCGCGTCAACCCCACGTGCTCTGAGTTGGAGGTAAACACCAGCATGAATCATGGCACATAACTGTTGGGGAACGTAGCAATAATTCAAAATTTTCTACGCATCACCAAGATCAATCTATGGAGATTCTAGCAACAAGAGAGAGAGGGAGTGCATCTTCATACCCTTGAAGATCGCTAAGCGGAAGCGTTACAAGAACGCGGTTGATGGAGTCGTAATCGCGGCGATTCAAATCGCGGAAGATCCGATCTAGCGCCGAACGGACGACGCCTCCGCGTTCAACACACGTACAGCCCGGGGACGTCTCCTCCTTATTGATCCAGCAAGGGGAGAGGAGAAGTTGAGGGAGAACTCCGACAGCACGACGGCGTGGTGGTGATGGAGCTCGTGGTTCTCCGGCAGGGCTTCGCCAAGCACTACGGAGGAGGAGGATGTGTTGGAGGAGGGAGAGGGCTGCGCCAGGGGAAGGGTGCGGCTGCCCTCTCTCTCCCTCACTATATATAGGGGGAAGGGAGGAGGGGGAGGCTCCCTAGGGTTCCCTAGGGGAGGGGTGGCGGCCACAGGGGAAACCCTAGATGGGTTTGGGCGCCCCCACCCCCTAGGAAACTTGCCCCCCAAGCCGGGAGGGGCGGCTGCCCTAGGGGTGGCGCCCCCACCTCTCCTGGTTACGTGAGATGGGGTGGGAGGGGCGCTCAGACCCTTAGTGGGCTGATGTGCCCTCTCCCCTTGGCCCATAAGGCCCCCCAACGCTTGCCGGGGCCTCCGAAACCCCTTTCAGACACGCTGGTCATCACCTGGTACCCCCGGAACAATTTCAGACTCCAATACCCTTCTTCCAATATACCGATCTTCACCTCCGGACCATTCCGGAGCTCCTCATCATGTCAGGGATCTCATCCAGGACTCCAAACAACCTTCGGTAACCACATACTATTTCCCATAACAACTCTAGCATCGCCGAACCTTAAGTGTGTAGACCCTACGGGTTCGAGAACCATGCAGACATGACCGAGACGTTCTCCGGTCAATAACCAACAGCAGGATCTGGATACCCATGTTGGATCCCACATGTTCCACAATGATCTCATCGGATGAACCATGATGTCAAGGATTCAAGCAATCCCGTACTCAATTCCCTTTGTCAATCGGTATGTTACTTGCCTGAGATTTGATCGTCGGTGTCCCAATACCTCGTTCAATCTCGTTACCGGCAAGTCACTTTACTCGTTCCATAATGCATGATCCCGTGACTAACTACTTAGTCACATTGAGCTCATTATGATGATGCATTACCGAGTGGGCCCAGAGATACCTCTCCGTCATATGGAGTGACAAATCCCAGTCTCGATTCGTGCCAACCCAACAAACACTTTCGGAGATACCCATAGTGCACCTTTATAGCCACCCAGTTACGTTGTGACGTTTGGCACACCCAAAGCATTCCTACGGTATCCGGGAGTTGCACAATCTCATGGTCTAAGGAAATGATACTTGACATTAGAAAAGCTTTAGCAAACGAACTACACGATCTTGTGCTATGCTTAGGATTGGGTCTTGTCCATCACATCATTCTCCTAATGATGTGATCCCGTTATCAATGACATCCAATGTCCATGGTCAGGAAACCATAACCATCTATTGATCAACGAGCTAGTCAACTAGAGGCTCACTAGGGACATGTTGTGGTCTATGTATTCACACATGTATTACGGTTTCCAGTTAATACAATTATAGCATGAACAATAGACAATTATCACGAACAAGGAAATACAATAATAACCATTTTATTCTTGCCTCTAGGGCATATTTCCAACAGTCTCCCACTTGCACTAGAGTCAATAATCTAGTTCACCTCACTATGTGATTGTAATGAATCAACACCCATGGGGTTTGATCATATCTCGCTTGTGAGAGAGGTTATTAGTCAACGGATCTGAACCTTTTAGATCCGTGTGTGCTTTGCAAATCTCTATTTTATCTTGTAGATGCAGCTACCACGCACTATTTGGAGCTATTCCAAATAACTATTCTACTATACGAATCAGGTTTACTACTCAGAGTCATCTGGATTAGTGTCAAAGTTTTCATTGACGTAACCCTTCACGACGAACTCTTTTACCACCTCCATAATCGAGAAAATTTCTTAGTCCAATATTTACCAAGGATAACCTTGACCGCTGTCCTGTGATCCATTCCTGGATCACACTTGTACCCCTTGACTGACTCATGGCAATGCACACTTCAGGTGCGGTACACAACATAACATACTGTAGAGCCTACGTCTAAAGCATAGGGGACGACCTTCGTCCTTTCTCTCTTTTCTACCGTGGTCAGGTCTTGAGTCTTACTCAATACGCATACCTTATAACACAGCCAAGAACTCCTTTGCCGATCTATTTTGAACTCCTTCAAAATCTTGTCACGGTATGTATTCATTTGAAAGTATTATTAAGCGTTTTTGATCTATTCTTATAGATCTTGACGCTCAATGTTCAAGTAGCTTAATCCAGGTTTTCCATTGAAAAATACCTTTCAAATAACCCTATATGCTTTCCAGAAATTCTACATCATTTCAGATCAACAATATGTCAACAACATATACTCATCAGAAATGCTATAGTGCTCCCACTCACTTCTTTGGAAATACAAGTTTCTCATAAACTTTGTATAAACCCAAAATCTTTGATCATCTCATCAAAACGTATATTCCAACTCCGAGATGCTTACTCCAATCCTTAGAAGGATTGTTGGACCTTTGCATATTTGTTAGCATCTTTTAGGATTGAAAAAACCTTCTGGTTGTATCACATACAACCTTTCCTCAAGCAACTCTTCGAGGAAACAATGTTTTGACATCCTATCTACAAGATTTCATAAATAATGCAGTAACTGCTAATATAATTCCAACAGACTCTTAGCATCGCTACGAGTGAGAAAGTCTCATCGTATTTAACTCCTTGAACTTGTCGGAAAACATCTTAGCGACAAGTCGAGCTTTCTTAATGGTGACAATTACCATCATTGTTCGTCTTTCTTTTAAAATCCATCTATACCCAACAGCCTTACGACCATCAAGTAGTTCTTCCAAAGTCCACACTTTGTTTTCATACATGGATCCTCTATCGGATTTTATGGCCTCTAGCCATTTGTCAGAATCCGGGCCCACCATCGCTTCTCCATAGCTCGTAGGTTCATTGTTGTCTAGCAACATGACTTCCAAGACAGGATTACCGTACCACTCTGAAGTAGTACGCATCCTTGTCAACCTACGAGGTTTGGTAGTGACTTGATCCGAAGTTTCATGATCACTATCATCAGTTTCCACTTCAATTGGTGTAGGTGCCACAGGAACAACTTCCTGTGCCCTGCTACACACTGGTTGAAGTGATGGTTCAATAACCTCATCAAGTCTCCACCATCCTCCCACTCAATTCTTTCGAGAGAAACTTTTCCTCGAGAAAGGACCCGTTTTAGAAACAATCACTTTTGCTTCCAGATCTGAAATAGGAGGTATACCCAACTGTTTTGGGTGACCTATGAAGATGCATTTATCTGTTTTGGGTTCGAGCTTACTAGGATGAAACTTTTTCACATAAGCGTCGCAGCCCCAAACTTTCAAGAAACAACAGCTTAGGTTTCTCTAAACCATAGTTCACACGGTGTCATCTCAACGGAATTACTTGGTGCCCTATTAAAGTGAATGCAGTTGTCTCTAATGCCAAACCTATAAACGACAATGGTAATTTGGTAAGAGACATCATGGTATGCCCCATATCCAATAGGGTTCATCTATGATGTTCGGACACACCATCACACTATGGTGTTCCAGGCGGTATTAGTTGTGAAACAATTTCCACAATGTCTTAATTGTGTACCAAACTCGTAACTCAGATATTCATCTCTATGATCATATCATAGACATTTTATCCTTTTGTCACGATGATCTTCAACTTCACTCTGAAATTACTTGAACCATTCAATAATTCAGACTTGTGTTTCATCAAGTAAATATACTTAGCATCTACTCAAATCATCTGTGAAGTAAGAACATAACGATATCCACTGCGTGCCTCAGCACTCATTGGACTGCACACATCAAAATGCATTACTTCTAACAAGTTGCTTTCTTGTTCCATTTCACTGAAAACGAGGCCTTTCAGTCATCTTGCCCATGTGGTATGATTTGCATGACTCAAGTGATTTAGAATCAAGTGAGTCCAAACGATCCATCTGCATGGAGTTTCTTCATGCGCACATACCAATAGACATGGTTCGCATGTCTCAAACTTTTCAAAAACGAGTGAGTCCAAAGATCCATCAACATGGAGCTTCTTCATGCGTTTTATACCAATATGACTCAAATGGCAGTGCCACAAGCAGGTGGTACTATCATTACTATCTTATATCTTTTGGCACGAACATGTGTATCACTACGATCGAGATTAAATAAACCATTCATTTTAGGTGCAAGACCATTGAAGGTATTATTCAAATAAATAGAGTAACCATTATTCTTCTTAAATGAACAACCGTATTGCGATAGACATAATCCAATCATGTCTATGCTCAATGCAAACACCAAATAACAATTATTTAGGTTTAACACCAATCTCGATGGTAGAGGGAGTATGCGATGCTTGATCACATCAAGCTTGGAAACACTTCCAACACATATCGTCATCTCACCTTTAGCTAGTCTTCGTTTATTCCGCAGCTTTTATTTCGAGTTACGAACACTTAGCAACCGAACCGATATCTAATACCCTGGTGCTACTAGGAGTACTAGTAAAGTACACATTAACAAAATGTATATCCAATACACTTCTATCGACCTTGCCAGCCTTCTCATCTACCAAGTATCTAGGGTAGTTCTACTTCAGTGACCATTCCCCTCATTACAGAAGCACTTAGTCTCGGGCTTGGTTTCATCCTTGGGTTTCTTCACTAGAGCAGCAACTGATTTGCCATTTCATGAAGTATCCCTTCTTGCCCTTGTACTTCTTGAAACTAGTGGTTTCACTAACCATCAACAATTGATGCTCCTTCTTGATTTCTACTTTCGTGGCGTCAAACGTCGCGAATATTTCAAGGATCATCATATCTATCCCTGATATGTTATAGTTCATCACGAAGCTCTAGCAGCTTGGTGGCAATGGCTTTGGAGAAACATCACTATCTCATCTGGAAGATTAATTCCCAGTCGATTCAAGTGATTGTTGTACTCAGACAATCTGAGCACAAGCTCAACGATTGAGCTTTTCTCCCTTAGTTTGCAGGCTAAGAAACTCGTCGGAGGTCTTATACCTCTTGACGTGGGCACGAGCCTGAAATCCCAATTTCAGCCCTCGAAACATCTCATATGTTCCGCGACGTTTCAAAATCGTATTCGGTGCCTCAATTCTAAACCGTTTAACATCACTGAACTATCACGTAGTTATCAAAACGTGTATGTCAGATGTTTGCAACATCCATAGACGACGCTCGAGGTTCAGCACACCGAGCGATGCATTAAGGACATAAGCCTTCTGCGCAGCAATGAGGACAATCCTTAGTTTACGGACCCAGTCCGCATAATTGCTACTATTAACTTTCAACTAAATTTTCTCTAGGAACATATCTAAAACAATAGAACTAAAGCGCGAGCTACGACATAATTTGCAAAAACCTTTTGACTATGTTCAGGATAATTAAGTTCATCTTATGAACTCCCACTCAGATAGTCATCCCTCTAGTTATCTAAGTGATACATGGTCCGAGTCAACTAGGCCGTGTCCGATCATCATGTGAGACGGACTAGTCATCATCAGTGAACATCTTCATGTTGATCGTATCCACTATACGACTCATGTTCGACCTTTCGGTCTCTTGTGTTCGGAGGCCATGTCTGTACATGCTAGGCTCGTCAAGTCAACCTAAGTGTTTCGCGTGTGTAAATCTGGCTTACACCCGTTGTAGGTGAATGTTAGAATCTATCACACCCGATCATCACGTGGTGCTTCGAAACAACGAACTTTCGCAACGGTGCACAGTTAGGGGGGACACTTTCTTGAAATTATTATGAGGGATCATCTTATTTACTACTGTAGTTCTAAGCAAATAAGATGCATAAACATGATAAACATCACATGCAATCAAATAGTGACATGATATGGCCAATATCATTTTGCTCCTTTTGATCTCCATCTTCGGGGCTCCATGATCATCATCGTCACCGGCATGACACCATGATCTCCATCATCGTGTCTTCATGAAGTTGTCTCGCCAACTATTACTTTACTACTATGGCTAACGGTTAGCAATAAAGTAAATTAATTACATGGCGTTATCATTGACACGCAGGTCATACAATAAATAAGACAACTCCTATGGCTCCTGCCGGTTGTCATACTCATCGACATGCAAGTCGTGATCCTATTACAAGAACAAGATCAATCTCATACATCACATATATTATTCATCACATTCTTTTGGCCATATCACATCACATAGCACACCCTGCAAAAACAAGTTAGACGTCCTCTAATTGTTGTTGCATGTTTTACGTGACTGCTATGGGTTTCTAGCAAGAACGTTTCTTACCTACACAAAGCCACAACCATGATATGCCAATTGCTATTTACCCTTCATAAGGACCCTTTTCATCGAATCCGATCCGACTAAAGTGGGAGAGACTGGCACCTGCTAGCCACCTTATGCAACAAGTGCATGTCAGTCAGTGGAACCTGTCTCACGTAAGCGTACGTGTAAGGTCGGTCTGGGTCGCTTCATCCCACAATGCCGCCGAATCAAGATAGGACTAGTAACGGTAAGCAAATTGTACAAACCATCGCCCACAACTACTTGTGTTCTACTCGTGCAAAGAATCTACGCAATAGACCTAGCTCTGATACCACTGTTGGGGAACGTAGCAATAATTCAAAATTTTCTACGCATCACCAAGATCAATCTATGGAGATTATAGCAACAAGAGAGAGAGGGAATGCATCTTCATACCCTTGAAGATCGCTAAGCGGAAGCGTTACAAGAACGCGGTTGATGGAGTCGTACTCGCGGCGATTCAAATCGCGGAAGATCCGATCTAGCGCCGAACGGACGGCGCCTCCGCGTTCAACACACGTACAGCCCGGGGACGTCTCCTCCTTCTTGATCCAGCAAGGGGAGAGGAGAAGTTGAGGGAGAACTCCGACAGCACGACGTCGTGGTGGTGATGGAGCTCGTGGTTCTCCGGCAGGGCTTCGCCAAGCACTACGGAGGAGGAGGAGGTGTTGGAGAAGGGAGAGGGCTGCGCCAGGGGAAGGGTGCGGCTGCCCCCTCTCTCCCTCACTATGTATAGGGGGAAGGGAGGAGGGGGAGGCGCCCTAGGGTTCCCTAGGGGAGGGGCGGCGGCCACAGGGGAAACCCTAGATGGGTTTGGGCGCCCCCACCCCCTAGGAAACTTGCCCCCCAAGCCGGGAGGGGCGGCTGCCCTAGGGGTGGCACCCCCACCTCTCTTGGTTACGTGAGATGGGGTGGGAGGGGCGCTCAGCCCCTTAGTGGAACATATGAGATGTGCCCTCTCCCCTTGGCCCATAAGGCCCCCCAACGCTTGTCGGGGCCTCCGAAACCCCTTTTGGACACGCTGGTCATCACCTGGTACCCCCGGAACAATTTCGGACTCCAATACCCTTCGTCCAATATACCGATCTTCACCTCCGGACCATTCCGGAGCTCCTCGTCATGTCAGGGATCTCATCCGAGACTCCGAACAACCTTCGGTAACCACATACTATTTTCCATAACAACTCTAGCGTCACCGGACCTTAAGTGTGTAGATCCTACGGGTTCGGGAACCATGCAGACATGACCGAGACGTTCTCCGGTCAATAACCAACAGCGGGATTTGGATACCCATGTTGGCTCCCACATGTTCCACGATGATCTCATCGGATGAACCATGATGTCAAGGATTCAAGCAATCTTGTATGCAATTCCCTTTGTCAATCGGTATGTTACTTGCCCGAGATTCGATCGTCGGTATCCTAATACCTCGTTCAATCTCGTTACCGGCAAGTCACTTTACTCGTTCCATAATGCATGATCCCGTGACTAACTACTTAGTCACATTGAGCTCATTATGATGATGCATTACCGAGTGGGCCCAGAGATACCTCTCCGTCATACGGAGTGACAAATCCCAGTCTCGATTCGTGCCAACCCAACAGACACTTTCGGAGATACCCGTAGTGCACCTTTATAGCCACCCAGTTATGTTGTGACGTTTGGCACACCCAAAGCATTCCTACGGTATCCGGGAGTTGCACAATCTCATGGTCTAAGGAAATGATACTTGACATTAGAAAAGCTTTAGCAAACGAACTATACGATCTTGTGCTATGCTTAGGATTGGGTCTTGTCCATCACATCATTCTCCTAATGATGTGATCCCGTTATCAATGACATCCAATGTCCATGGTCAGGAAACCATAACCATCTATTGATCAACGAGCTAGTCAACTAGAGGCTCACTAGGGACATGTTGTGGTCTATGTATTCACACATGTATTACGGTTTCCAGTTAATACAATTATAGCATGAACAATAGACAATTATCACGAACAAGGAAATACAATAATAACCATTTTATTATTGCCTCTAGGGCATATTTCCAACAATAACTACATGGAGCGGCGTGCTCGCCGTGCGAGGCAGAGGGAGTGTGTCGTAGAGTTGTGTTGTGATATTGACATGAGTCACCATTAGTGATCATCCATGATGCATGAATGATTAATGCACGATTATAAACAGGGACCTCACAGGGAGCGGGAGGCCGGAGCGGCCATTGTGGAGGAGGCCACGGAGGCGGAGTCGCACACCGCTCCAGAGTCGGCACGGGTGAACGGCACCCCCTGGGGATGGAACAACGCTGTTGTGGAGGTGTCAGGCTTTGACCACAAGGGATCTATCGTGGACCTCGCATCGACTGGCGACATCCAGTCCATGGGCTCCGACGAGGAAGAGTAGGGCATGGCATATGGCGGTGCCTCGAGTCCCATGAGTTTGTCTGTGTCCCGTGTCCACTCTTCCTCGTCGGCGATCAGACCTTCACTCGGGAAGGGGGGGGGGGGTGTCAACCGACAACCGGGACATGGAGGCAAACGAGCGCCGGTGGATATTTTATTAGGTTGTACGTTGCATATAACTGTATGGATTTGAGGATTTGGCAATGAGGTATCTGGTTGTGAAAGAGGATATAGGTGTGACATGTCACTATCCGTGAACGCGCTCGGATGCGTCTGCAGACGTTTGAGGGGCCGGATTAGCTATATGCGGCTATATATGCTCTTAGCCCCTCCAAATAAAGCCATGTCGCCCCACTCAACATCCTTTTTTGCTGCATGAAGAAATGGACGTGTGCTACGCGTCGGCCGGATGATGATATGAACTGACCGTCTGGCCGACTGTTGGATGGATCCAATAATAATCATTCAATCAACTGCCACGTGAGTGTCACTTTATGTAACAAGGTTAGTGTACGCACATCCCACATCAACATGACTCTTGCTACAAAACATCCCGAACTATATTTCCACCCCGTTACAAACCATTGCAATAGCACAAATGCTTCCAAAACATAGCTTTAGTTGCAAAACCAATGCAACAACATGCATTCAGAAAACCATAGCCCTCATTTGCGGCCATGTTTTCAAACTAGGCTATGGTGTAGGCTGCTGTGGGTCGCTCGATCAAAGACGATCGTATGCTGGTGGAGGCGGTCGACACCCACGAAGAGATCAGTTAGATGAACACAAGCGTCTCCGATTTCCTTTATCACATGAATATCTTCCCAATAATTTTACATGAACAACTTTTTCACGCCCTTGTTGTAGAAACTATACTTCGCAATAACATGTTCTTTCTTCGAAGAACAATAGCATGTATTTGTAAGGACCCGAAGATTCAGCTAATGTCAAATTTTTCATGGTAAATTATGTTAGCCGAGGAAAACAAGTTTAGTTGGTGAGCATGACAGATTCGACTCAGTGCAATTTTCTTCCGTGCTCGCCAACTAAATTTGTCATCCTCACGCCAATATAAATTGCCATGAAAAACGTTTGATTTGTCGTGCATAATTAAAAAAAATTAACACCAGATCTTTAGCATTTCCATTTGTAATCGTTGATAACCTACTTAATGGTACTAACCGTTATATCACACACGAAATTAACGGCTTAAAATGTGGACGCGTCTTAAGATTTATCTATATATAACGGGGTACCAAGTGTTCAACGTACTGTCCCTCCCCAACACACAGAACTACAAAAATGGCTACCTCCACCGCCGCCGCCATCCCCTGTCTCCTCCTCCTCGCCACGCTCACCATCGCCGCTGCTGAAATAGGGCACCCGCAGGCTCCGGCGGCAGCCGCAGGCGCTGTGGGCGGCCGGACGGAGATCAGGGACGTGGGCAAGAACAAGCTGGTGCAGTCCCTGGGCCGGTTCGCGGTGGCCGAGCACAACCGCCGCCTCAGCCACGGCGGCGGACCAGCCAACAACGGCGACCCCGTCCGGGTCCAGCTTGTGTTCACCGCCGTGGCGGCGGCGCAGAAGCAGGTCGCCTCCGGGGTGGTTTACTACCTGAAGGTTATCGCCCGGGACCGCGCCGGCGGCGGCGGGGACAGGCCGTTCGACGCCGTGGTGGTCGTCAAGGCGTGGATCAAGTCCAAGGAGCTCGTGTCTCTCATGCCTTCTCCCAAATAATCGACAGGCTGGCTGTCAGGTGTACGTATGTGCGCTCCGTGCTGGTGTTGTGCTGTCCTTGTTACTCGTTGCATTTTTCTCGTCACTTGAGTATGTACTAGTGCAACTAAAATAAAAAGCGTGGTTACAGCATGAACTAGTATTTGTCATCCATACTTATGCCAGGATTATCGATTGCGTACGCATGTGTGATGTCTTTCTAATGGAGAAATTTCTGGAAAGCGTGGGCGATCTAGTTCAATTTCTAGTTAATTGCCAGGGCGTCTTTTGGATCCTCATGCATAAGGTGGCATCCTCGTGTCTTCACATGTATTCTTTTTTCAGGTAATTGCTCGTGCGTAACAACGGGTACAAATATTCTAGTATTTTAACCCGTGATTTACCGGTGCATATTAATGTGAATGTATAAATAAATGTTTACTTAATCCTGTTTGTGATTAGCCTGTCTATATTTTAGGATTTGATTTTGTAATCAGCTATCTGCTTACCAAAGAAAACATAAATTTATCCGGTAAGTCGGTGAAACAGTTAAGCTGAGTTTTAAGGAATGATGCTTAGTAAAAGAATTTAAGGTTAGCCAAAGCACTCCACCTGACAGGAAAAGAAACACTATTTTTTTTGAAGTAGTAGAGATTCTTCTCCTCTCCCTCTCTCTTTCCGGTTTGTTAGAAATAAGGAATCCATACCTACTTTTTTTGACAACTAAAACTCCCTCTTTATTCATTGGTGATAACACCTACATCTTTAAGTAAAGGAGGAAGAAGCTCATTAGGAGCAATTTCAATCCACTCACTTCAGAATTTAGATCTAGCTACACTAGCTAATTCATGAGCAACAACGTTTGCTTCTCTAGGACAAAATTCAAACCGAATTGAACTAAACTCACATGCCAAGTGGTAACAACCATCAATGATGGCTGCCGCATTGCCCGCATACTGACCGTCCTTATTCATAATCTCCATTAGTTCCAGGCCGTCGGAATTAACGACTAGCCTTTTACACCCTGCCGTGAAAGAGAGTTGTAAACCAAATTTAAGAGCCAATGCCTCTGCAGAAAGAGGGTCATAACATGACTCTATTAGTTTGTTCCCAGAAACAATAAAATGACCTCTGTCGTCTTGTATGTCTGCTCCCATAGCTCCATGTAGCGCGCCATAGTCGAAGGCGGCATCTATGTTCAGCTTAAAGCCATTAGGTGATTTTCTCCATCCATCCTTCTTTAGTACTGCCTTTGGGTCACATGCAATAACAATTTTTTTTTGCCATTGCTCTCACAGATTGTGAAATTCTTTCGCATCTTGCACATGGTCCAAAAAAATATTTGTGGTGTGAGATTTTTGCAACCGTGGATCGAACAGTGGTCTCCTTGATGCTAGGTCGCGCTACATACCACTAGGTCATAGACAGGTTCATGTTAACTGGTAGGGCACGAACAAGTTGAGGTAGAAAAGAGCCGGGGTTTTCAATGGTTATCCATGTTTGTTTGTTTTTGTTTTTTTACCGATTTTCTTCGTTTTTTCTCTATTTGGTTTTTCAATTCTTTCTTTTCTCTTTGGTTTTCTTTATTTCCTTTTTGGTTCTCACAGTTTTTTTCTTTCTTTTTCCTTAGGTTTTGTTTATTCCATTCTCGTTTTTCATCGGTTTTCTCTTGATTTTCACTGTTTTTACACACATTGTTGATATATATCTAATACATATTTCTAATACATGTTTATATTTTTCAAACAAAATATTAACATTTTTCTAATACACACATTTAAATTTTTTCAAATGCTTGATTAACATTTTACAAATACAAGATTAACATTTTTTGAATACATGGTCAACGTTTTTGTTATACATATTTAAGATTTTTCAAATTCTTGATTAACATTTCTCAAATATAATTTTAACATTGATTAATTTACATGGTCTCCATTTTTTCTAACATTTTTGAAATGCTTTATTAACATTGTTAAAATACAGTTTAACATTTTATTAATACATTATCAACATTTTTTCCTTACACATTTAATATTTTTCAAATGCTTGATTAAATTTTTTCAAATACAAGTTTAAAGTTTTTTGAATACACCATCCACATTTTTATGTATATTTAACATTTTTCAAATACTCGATTAACATTTTTGAAATACTTGTTTAACTTTTTTTTCCAAATATTCTTGGATTAACTTCTTTTTAAATACATGCTCAAATTTTTGCACACACATTGAATTTTTTTGTATACATTTTTCATATACATGAGAATTTTTTTCGCTATACACATTTAATATTTTTCAAATGCTTGGTTAACATTTTTATTGAAATATTGTATGTAAAGCGTTATTTGTAATATATTAATTTAAAATATTTTGAACTATAGGAGTAGGACGTTGCATGAATTTCATTGGGTATTAAATCGCATTAAACATGCGGATTGGGGGTTGCGGGCATAGTTAGGGGAAGATGTTGTGGCGCAAATCTATGTAAAGGAAAAAGGGCACCGATGTGTACTTACATGTCATAGATTTCCCTAAAAAAACATGTCATAGGTGTTGGGATTAATTCAGACTATAAATAATCATTGTTGGGATAGGCCCTTAAGTAAAGAAAATTGTAGATATCAAAGTTTTTTTAAATTAACCTTTGTTCTCGTGACCACATGGATAATTAGAATCAGATGAGGTAAGGTTTTGTAGATGTTTACAATGTGAGGCCAAAAAGATAAAAACATCAAAGTTTGCTTTTTTTGCAAGGGCTAGATTTCTCGCGGGAGCACTAATATTGTCCCAATCTCTCTCTCTCTCTCTCACTCAGATTAAAAGATACATTCCCGAATAAAAACCATTAGAGCATCTCCAACGACATTCCTATTTTTGGGCACGAAAAGTTGGTGGAGTAAAACAAATTGGGCAGGAAACAACTTTTTTTGGCACGAACTAGCGTCGCCTCCAACAGTTGCCCTTAAATAGGGCACCAAAACGCCCAAAACTGAACTTAATGTTGTCTCTAAACTTAACCTTCGAATGAATTTTACCGTCAAAACGTCCAAAACTGAAATTAAACTGAAGTAAATCGAAGCGGCTAATACTGAAACAGATGAGTGAGATGCTTTCCAACCAACCCCTTCTGCAGTCTTCCAATTGCCCCTGTCACCATAACTAACTGAATAAAAGTACATCCTTTCTTAAACCACCTATAACTACAACAGCCTCCCTTTTCAAGGGATCCCATTTAAGCCAATGAAGTTGCTCTCATAACACTTGCAAAATAATAAGTTACGATCATATGCTACCAGATTCCTAGTGTTCACGCTGAGCTCCATGACTACCAAGCAATTTTACTTTCAACTACTTCAGAAATGTTAACCCCATTTTTAGATACCAAAGTACAGTGACCCACCTATATATAATACTTTAATAAGAACTTATATGATTGCTTAGCCATAGCAAAGTACAAATCAAAGTATTTCCTTAAGTAATTATAGATGCATCACGTCGCCTACGATAATTATAGTCCCATTGATCAAGCATTGTCACTCATCATAATGAGAGCCGCATTGATCATACAGGGTCTGTAAACCAAAATATCTTGGTGGCCTTGGTGTTATTGCCTTGAGAAAAGTAAGGGATCATGTTGCGACTGTGTTGGGAGTGGCTCAAGTGTACAAATGATGCTAGACCTTGGCAGGGTTAAAACTTCTCAAGTGACCCTCAAGTTCAACATGCATTCAATAGGTTGGTGCACTGGCAGTTGGGTCTTGGTGACAAAGTGCTTTTATGGAAAGATAGTTGGATTAAAGGAGCCCGTGTTGGGGAACTTGCTACCCTGGTCTTGGCGCAAGTGAAAACGCAAGTGGTCAACAGACGACTGACAAAGATGGGCTGATAATGCATAACTGGACTTTGAAAATTTCGGGGTGAGTAGTCTACAGAAGGTCTAGTCTAGTTCATTAATCTCTAGGAGAGGTTGTTGGGTATGCATCATTCTCCTAGCCGCGAAGACATGGCAATTTGAAAATGGAGTGATATTGGACAGTACTCTACGATCTCTACTTATCACATGCTCTATGAGGGCTCCATTTGTTTCCTCTGCACTATGGTGATATGACGTTGTTGGGCGCCCCTATCCTGCAAAATTTTCCTTTGGCTGGCTCTCCAATACCCCTCCGGATGTCTCATAGGAGATTGCGACACGGCTTGCAAGACCAAAGCTTTGTCTGTTTCCTTTGTGATCAAGGATAAGACACTGTGGATCGTATCCTCCTTCAATTTGTGTTTCCCGGCAGGTCTGGCAGCTATGTTTTGCAAGGGCAAAGATCACTATTCAGATTCCTACGGTGACAGATCGGCTTGAACCTTGGCTGGCAGCTAGTAGGAAGCTTTTTTTGAAGATCTATCATAGAGGTGTTGGCACTATGGTTGCTCTTGTCTGCTGGGGCTTATGGAAACAATGGAACGGAAGAGTCTTTGGAAGGAGAGATATCTTCAATGAGTGGAATTTGCGTTTCTTATTTTTCAAGAGCTCAAACTTTGGGCTATTACGGGGAAGAAATCAGTGCTACCATTCTGTTAATAGTCGACTAGATATGTAGGATCAGAGTGTTCTTTCTAGCTTACCTTGGGTCTTGTGTTAGGCAGTGTGTAATTTTTTTATAATTAATCTTTGTCTTCTATAAAGTCATGGTATGTCTTTGTCGTTGTCGGTGTCAAAACCAGTGGATCTTGGGTAGGGGGTCCCAAGCTGTGGATCTAGGATCAACAGGGAACAACGGATGATGAACACGGTGTTTACCCATGTTTGGGCCCTCTCGAAGAGGTAAAACCCTATGTCCTGCTTGATTGTATTTGAGGTGTATGGAATGGTTACAGAGTCAATCTACCACGAGACCAGGCAAACTAAACCCTAGGTTGACGGGGTGATGGATGTTGCTCTGGCCCTAAAGACGAAAACCTCTTGGTTTATATAGACACCAGTAGGGTTAGGGTTATATGCGATCAGTTACAATGGAGGAAAGATCACGCTAACCCTTGACTTGGAGGGCACACCACAACTCCGAAGATCTCCTGTCCGGCTAAGGATCCGCGCTCCAACTTGGTCCCATAGTGGCCCACCAGTCCGGCCCAAACACAAATGGGTCGGCGGCCCGAGGACCCCTTAATCCAAGACTCCCTCAATAGCACCCGAACTTCCCTCTAACGCAGGGCATTGTCATCTGGCGTGCTCCAAATCTATGGCTTGCGAGGTGAGTTCTTCACCTTTACTTCTATCGTTCGGAGAAGTGTTCCATGGCTGAATACTATCCAGATTAACATCAGAGGTTCGCCACCCAGCATAGTCCGGATTAATATTGTATTCGTGCCAGACCGTTTTTACAATCCAGATTTTTACGACCTCACCAGAATATGATGGGGTGATACGTCTCCAACGTATCTATAATTTGTTGTTGTTCCATGCTATTATATGTTAGGCAACGTAGTAATTTCAAAAAATTTCCTACGCACACGCAAGATCATGGTGATGGCATAGCAACGAGAGGGGAGAGTGTTCGTCCACGTACCCTCGTAGACCGTAAGCGGAAGCGTTATGACAACGCGGTTGATGTAGTCGTACGTCTTCACGATCCGACCGATCCAAGCACCGAACGTACGGCACCTCCGAGTTCAGCACACGTTCAGCTCGATGACGATCCCTGGGCTCCGATCCAGCAAAGCTTCGGGGAAGAGTTCCGTCAGCACGACGGCGTGGTGACGATGATGATGTTCTACCGGCGCAGAGCTTCGCCTAAACTCCGCGACGATATGACCGAGGTGGAATATGGTGGAGGGGGGCACCGCACATGGCTAAGGAACGATCCGTAGATCAACTTGTGTGTCTATGGGGTGACCCCTGCCCCCGTATATAAAGGAGGGAGGGGGGAGGCCGGCCGGCCCTTGTTGGGCGCGCCAGGAGGAGGAGTCCTCCTCCTAGTAGGAGTAGGACTCCTCCTTTCCTACTCCTACTAGGAGGGGAAGGAAGGGGGAGAGGAGGGGAAGGAAAGAGGGGGGGGCGCCCCCCCCTCCTAGTCCAATTCGGACCAGAGGGAGAGGGGGCGCGCGGCCCTTCCTGGCCGCCCCTCTCTCTTCCCACCAAGGCCCATGTGGCCCATTAACTCTCCGGGGGGGGGGGGTTCCGGTAACCCTCCGGCACTCCGGTTTTCTCCGAAATCACCCGGAGCACTTCCGGTGTCCGAATATAGTCATCCAATATATCAATCTTTATGTCTCGACCATTTTGAGACTCCTCGCCATGTCCGTGATCACATCCGGGACTCCGAACAAACTTCGGTACATCAAAACTTGTAAACTCATAATAAAACTGTCATCGTAACGTTAAGCGTGCGGACCCTACGGGTTCGAGAACTATGTAGACATGACGTAGAACTATTCTCGGTCAATAACCAATAGCGGAACCTGGATGTCCATATTGGTTCCTACATATTCTACGAAGATCTTTATCGGTCAAACCGCATAACAACATACGTTGTTCCCTTTGTCATCGGTATGTTACTTGCCCGAGATTTGATCGTCGGTATCCAATACCTAGTTCAATCTCGTTACCTGGCAAGTCTCTTTACTCGTTTGTAACACATCATCTTATAACTAACTCATTAGTTACAATGCTTGCAAGGCTTAGGTGATGAGTATTACCGAGAGGGCCCAAAGATACCTCTCCGACAATCGGAGTGACAAAACCTAATCTCGAATTATGCCAACCCAACATGTACCTTCGGAAACACCTGTAGAGCACCTTTATAATCACCCAGTTACGTTGTGACGTTTGGTAGCACACAAAGTGTTCTTCTGGTAAACGTGAGTTGCACAATCTCATAGTTGCAGGAACTTTGTATAAGTCATGAAGAAAGCAATAGCAACATACTAAACGATCAAGTTCTAGGCTAACGGAATGGGTCATGTCAATCACATCATTCTCCTAATGATGTGATCCCATTAATCGAATGACAACACATGTCTATGGTTAGGAAACATAACCATCTTTGATTAATGAGCTAGTCAAGTAGAGGCATACTAGTGACTTTATGTTTGTCTATGTATTCACACGTGTATCATGTTTTCGGTTAATACAATTCTAGCATGAATAATAAAAATTTATCATGATATGAGGAAATAAATAATAACTTTATTATTGCCTCTAGGGCATATTTCCTTCAGTCTCCCACTTGCACTAGAGTCAATAATCTAGATTATATAGTAATGATTCTAACACCCATGGAGTCTTGGTGTTGATCATGGTTTGCTCGTGAGAGAGGCTTAGTCAACGGGTCTGCAACATTCAGATCCGTATGTATCTTGCAAATCTCTATGTCTCCCACTTGGACTTGGTCCCGAATGGAATTGAAGCGTCTCTTGATGTGCTTGGTCCTCTTGTGAAATCTAGATTCCTTTGCCAAGGCAATTGCACCAGTATTGTCACAGAAGATCTTCATTGGTCCCGATGCACTAGGTATGACACCTAGATCGGAAATTAACTCCTTCATCCAGACTCCTTCATTTGCTGCTTCCGAAGCAGCTATGTACTCCGCTTCACATGTAGATCCCGCTACGACGCTTTGTTTAGAACTGCACCAACTTACAGCTCCACCGTTTAATAAAAACATGTATCCGGTTTGCGATTTAGAATCGTCCGGATCAGTGTCAAAGCTTGCATCGACGTAACCGTTTACGACTAGCTCTTTGTCACCTCCATATACGAGAAACATATCCTTAGTCCTTTTCAGGTATTTCAGGATGTTCTTGACCGCTGTGCAGTGATCCACTCCTGGATTACTTTGGTACCTTCCTGCCAAGCTTATTGCTAAGCATACGTCAGGTCTGGTACACAGCATTGCATACATGATAGAGCCTATGGCTGAAGCATAGGGAACATTTTTCATTTTCTCTCTATCTTCTGCTGTGGTCGGGCATTGAGTTTGACTCAACTTCACACCTTGTAGCACAGACAAGAATCCTTTCTTTGCCTGATCCATTTTGAACTTTTTCAAATTTTTGTCAAGGTATGTGCTTTGTGAAAGTCCTGTTAAGCGTCTTGATCTATCTCTATAGATCTTGATGCCCAATATGTAAGCAACTTCACCGAGGTCTTTCATTGAAAAACTTTTATTCAAGTATCCTTTTATGCTATCCAGAAATTCTATATCATTTCCAATTAATAATATGTCATTTACATATAAAATTAGAAATGCTACAGAGCTCCCACTCACTTTCTTGTAAATACATGCTTCTCCAAAGGTTTGTATAAAACCATATGCTTTGATCACACTATCAAAGCGTTTATTCCAACTCCGAGATGCTTGCACCAGTCCATAAATGGAACACTGGAGCTTGCACACTTTGTTAGCACCTTTTGGATCAACAAAACCTTCCGGCTGCATCATATACAACTCTTCTTCTAGAAATCCATTCAAGAATGCAGTCTTGACATCCATTTGCCAAATTTCATAATCATGAAATGCAGCAATAGCTAACATGATTCGGACGGACTTAAGCATCGCTACGGGCGAGAAAGTCTCATCGTAGTCAACCCCTTGAACTTGTCAAAAACCTTTTGCAACAAGACGAGCTTTATAGACAGTTATATTACCATCAGCGTCAGTCTTCTTCTTAAAGATCCATTTATTCTCAATGGCTTGCCAATCATCGGGCAAGTCAACCAAAGTCCATACTTTGTTTTCATACATGGATCCCATCTCAGATTTCATGGCTTCTAGCCATTTTGCGAAATCCGGGCTCATCATCGCTTCCTCATAGTTCGTAGGTTCATCATGGTCAAGTAACATGACTTCCAGAATAGGATTACCGTACCACTTTGGTGCGGATCTTACTCTGGTAGACCTACGAGGTTCAGTAGAAGCTTGATCTGAAGTTTCATGATCATTATCATTAGCTTCCTCACTAATTGGTGTAGTTGTCACAGGAACCGGTTCTTGTGATGAACTACTTTCCAATAAGGGAGTAGATACCGTTATCTCATCAAGTTCTACTTTCCTCCCACTCACTTCTTTCGAGAGAAACTCCTTCTCTAGAAAGGATCCATTCTTAGCAACGAATGTCTTGCCTTCGGATCTGTGATAGAAGGTGTACCCAATAGTCTCTTTTGGGTATCCTATGAAGACACATTTCTCCGATTTAGGTTCGAGCTTATCTGGTTGAAGTTTCTTCACATAAGCATCGCAGCCCCAAACTTTAAGAAACGACAACTTTGGTTTCTTGCCAAACCACAGTTCATAAGGCGTCGTCTCAATGGATTTTGATGGCGCCCTATTTAACGTGAATGCGGCTGTCTCTAAAGCATAACCCCAAAATGATAGCGGTAAATCAGTAAGAGACATCATAGATCGCACCATATCTAGTAAAGTATGGTTACGATGTTCGGACACACCATTTCGTTGTGGTGTTCCAGGTGGCGTGAGTTGCGAAACTATTCCACATTGTTTCAAGTGTAGGCCAAACTCATAACTCAAATATTATCCTCCACGATCAGATCGTAGAAACTTTATTTTCTTGTTACCTGAAATTCTTTGAACTTTTCAAATGTTTCAGACTTGTGTTTCATCAAGTAGATATACCCATATCTGCTCAAATCATCTGTGAAGGTGAGAAAATAACGATACCCGCCGCGAGCCTCAACATTCATTGGGACACAAACATCAGTATGTATGATTTCCAACAAATCAGTTGCTCGCTCCATAGTTCCGGAGAACGGCGTTTTAGTCATCTTGCCCATAAGGCACGGTTCGCAAGTACCAAGTGATTCATAATCAAGTGATTCCAAAAGTCCATCAGTATGGAGTTTCTTCATGCGCTTTACACCGATATGACCCAAACGGCAGTGCCACAAATAAGTTGCACTATCATTATTTACTCTGCATCTTTTGGTTTCAACACTATGAATATGTGTATCACTACTATCGAGATTTAATAAAAATAGACCACTCTTCAAGGGTGCATGACCATAAAAGATATTACTCATATAAATAGAACAACCATTATTCTCCGATTTAAATGAATAACCATCTCGCATCAAACAAGATCTAGATATAATGTTCATGCTCAACGCTGGCACCAAATAACAATTATTCAGGTCTAAAACTAATCCCGAAGGTAGATGTAGAGGTAGCGTGCCGACCGCGATCACATCGACTTTGGAACCGTTTCCCACGCGCATCGTCACCTCGTCCTTGGCCAGTGCTCGTTTATTCCGTAGTCCCTGTTTCGAGTTGCAAATATTAGCAACAAAACCAGTATCAAATACCCAGGTGCTACTACGAGCTCTAGTTAGGTACACATCAATAACATGTATATCACATATACCTTTGTTCACTTTGCCATCCTTCTTATCCGCCAAATACTTGGGGCAGTTCCGCTTCCAGTGACCAGTCTGCTTGCAGTAGAAGCACTCAGTTTCAGGCTTAGGTCCAGACTTGGGTTTCTTCTCTTGAGCAGCAACTTGCTTGCTGTTCTTCTTGAAGTTCCCCTTCTTCTTCCCTTTGCCCTTTTTCTTGAAACTAGTGGTCTTGTTGACCATCAACACTTGATGCTCCTTCTTGATTTCTACCTCCGCAGCTTTTAGCATTGCGAAGAGCTCGGGAATAGTCTTGTTCATCCCTTGCATATTATAGTTCATCACAAAGCTCTTGTAGCTTGGTGGCAGTGATTGGAGAATTCTGTCAATGACGCTATCATCCGGAAGATTAACTCCCAGTTGAATCAAGTGATTATTATACCCAGACATTTTGAGTATATGCTCACTAACAGAACTATTCTCCTCCATCTTGCAGCTGTAGAACTTATTGGAGACTTCATATCTCTCAATCCGGGCATTTGCTTGAAATATTAACTTCAACTCCTGGAACATCTCATATGCTCCATGACGTTCAAACGTCGTTGAAGACCCGGTTCTAAGCCGTAAAGCATGGCACACTGAACTATAGAGTAGTCATCAGCTTTGCTCTGCCAGACGTTCTTAACGTCGTCAGTTGCATCAGCAGCAGGCCTGGCACCCAGAGGTGCTTCTAGGACGTAATTTTTCTGTGCAGCAATGAGGATGATCCTCAGGTTACGGACCCAGTCCGTGTAATTGCTACCATCATCTTTCAACTTTGCTTTCTCAAGGAACGCATTAAAATTCAACGGAACAACAGCACGAGCCATCTATCTACAAACAAACATAGACAAGCAAAATACTATCAGGTACTAAGTTCATGATAAATTTAAGTTCAATTAATCATATTACTTAAGAACTCCCACTTAGACAGACATCTCTCTAGTCATCTAAGTGATCACGTGATCCAAATCAACTAAACCATAACCGATCATCACGTGAGATGGAGTAGTTTTCAATGGTGAACATCACTATGTTGATCATATCTACTATATGATTCACGCTCGACCTTTCAGTCTCCGTGTTCCGAGGCCATATCTGCATATGCTAGGCTCGTCAAGTTTAACCTGAGTATTCTGCGTGTGCAAAACTGGCTTGCACCCGTTGTAGATGGACGTAGAGCTTATCACACCCGATCATCACGTGGTGTCTGGGCACGACGAATTGTGGCAACGGTGCATACTCAGGGAGAACACTTCTTGATAATTTTAGTGAGAGATCATCTTAAAATGCTATTGTCAATCAAAGCAAGATAAGATGCATAAAGGATAAACATCACATGCAATCAATATAAGTGATATGATATGGCCATCATCATCTTGTGCTTGTGATCTCCATCTCCGAAGCACCGTCATGATCACCATCGTCACCGGCGCGACACCTTGATCTTCATCATAGCATCGTTGTCGTCTCGCCAACTATTGCTTCTACGACTATCGCTACCGCTTAGTGATAAAGTAAAGCAATTACACGGCGTTTGCATTTCATACAATAAAGCGACAACCATATGGCTCCTGCCAGTTGCCAATAACTTCGGTTACAAAACATGATCATCTCATACAATAAAATATAGCATCACGTCTTGACCATATCACATCACAACATGCCCTGCAAAAACAAGTTAGACGTCCTCTACTTTGTTGTTGCAAGTTTTACGTGGCTGCTACGGGCTTAGCAAGAACCGTTCTTACCTACGCATCAAAAACCACAACGATAGTTTGTCAAGTTGGTCCTGTTTTAACCTTCGCAAGGACCGGGCGTAGCCACACTCGATTCAGCTAAAGTGAGAGAGACAGACACCCGCCGGTCACCTTTAAGCAACGAGTGCTCATAGCGGTGAAACCAGTCTCGCGTAAGCGTACGCGTAATGTCGGTCCGGGCCGCTTCATCTCACAATACCGCCGAACCAAAGTATGACATGCTGGTAAGCAGTATGACTTATATCGCCCACAACTCACTTGTGTTCTACTCGTGCATATGACATCTACGCATAAAACCAAGCTCGGATGCCACTGTTAGGCAACGTAGTAATTTCAAAAAATTTCCTACGCACACGCAAGATCATGGTGATGGCATAGCAACGAGAGGGGAGAGTGTTCGTCCACGTACCCTCGTAGACCATAAGTGGAAGCATTATGACAACGCGGTTGATGTAGTCATACGTCTTCACGATCCGACCGATCCAAGCACACGTTCAGCTCGATGACGATCCCCGGGCTTCGATCCAGCAAAGCTTCGGGGAAGAGTTCCGTCAGCACGACGGCATGGTGACGATGATGATGTTCTACCGGCGCAGAGCTTCGCCTAAACTCCGCGACGATATGACCGAGGTGGAATATGGTGGAGGGGGGCACCGCACATGGCTAAGGAACGATCCGTAGATTAACTTGTGTGTCTATGGGGTGCCCCCTGCCCCCGTATATAAAGGAGGGAGGGGGGAGGCCGGCCGGCCCTTGTTGGGCGCGCCAGGAGGAGGAGTCCTCCTCCTAGTAGGAGTAGGACTCCTCCTTTCCTACTCCTACTAGGAGGGGAAGGAAGGGGGAGAGGAGGGGAAGGAAAGAGGGGGGCGCCGCCCCCCCTCCTAGTCCAATTCGGACCAGAGGGAGAGGGGGCGCGCGGCCCTTCCTGGCCGCCCCTCTCTCTTCCCACCAAGGCCCGTGTGGCCCATTAACTCTCCGGGGGGGGGGGGGGGTTCCGGTAACCCTCCGGCACTCCGGTTTTCTCCGAAATCACCCGGAACACTTCCAGTGTCCGAATATAGTCGTCCAATATATCAATCTTTATGTCTCGACCATTTCGAGACTCCTCGTCATGTCCGTGATCACATCCGGGACTCCGAACAAACTTCGGTACATCAAAACTTGTAAACTCATAATAAAACTGTCATCGTAACATTAAGCGTGCGGACCCTACGGGTTCGAGAACTATGTAGACATGACCTAGAACTATTCTCAGTCAATAACCAATAGCGGAACCTGGATGCCCATATTGGTTCCTACATATTCTACGAAGATCTTTATCGGTCAAACCGCATAACAACATACGTTGTTCCCTTTGTCATCGTTATGTTACTTGCCCGAGATTTGATCGTCAGTATCCACTACCTAGTTCAATCTCGTTACCGGCAAGTCTCTTTACTCGTTCTGTAACACATCATCTTATAACTAACTCATTAATTACAATGCTTGCAAGGCTTAGGTGATGAGTATTACCGAGAGGGCCCAGAGATACCTCTCCGACAATCGGAGTGACAAAACCTAATCTCGAATTATGCCAACCCAACATGTACCTTCGGAAACACCTGTAGAGCACCTTTATAATCACCCAGCTACGTTGTGACGTTTGGTAGCACACAAAGTGTTCTTCCGGTAAACGTGAGTTGCACAATCTCATAGTTGCAGGAACTTTGTATAAGTCATGAAGAAAGCAATAGCAACATACTAAACGATCAAGTGCTAGGCTAACGGAATGGGTCATGTCAATCACATCATTATCCTAATGATGTGATCCCATTAATCGAATGACAACACATGTCTATGGTTAGGAAACATAACCATCTTTGATTAATGAGCTAGTCAAGTAGAGGCATACTAGTGACTTTATGTTTGTCTATGTATTCATACGTGTATCATGTTTCCGGTTAATACAATTCTAGCATGAATAATAAACATTTATCATGATATGAGGAAATAAATAATAACTTTAGTATTGCCTCTAGGGCATATTTCCTTCATTATATTATCTGTTTTGGATGTTTTATATGTTTTAATATGCCATTTCATATTATTTTTGGGACTAACTTATTAACCTAGAGCCCAATGTCAATTTCTGTTTTTCCTTGTTTTTGAGTTTTAAAGAAAAGGAATATCAAACAGAGTCCAAACGAAATAAAACTTTCGCCATGATTTTTCTTGGACCAGAAGACATCCACGAAACTTGGAAATGAAGTTAGAAGAGTCCCGAGGGCTCCACAAGCCCTCAGGGCGCGCCCTAGGGGGGCGCCCCTGGCTTGTGGGCCCCCTAGGAGTCCACCGACCTCCTCTTAGCTCTATAAATTCACAAATATTCCCAAACGACCAGAAGCGTCCACCAAAATACTTTTTCGCCGCTGCAACCTTCTGTACCTGTGAGATCCCATCTTGGGACCTTTTTCGGCTCCCTGCGAGAGGGGGATTCGATCATGAAGGGCTTCTACATCAACTCTATTACCCTTCCGATGAAGCGTCAGTAGTTTACCACAGACCTATGGGTCCATAGCTAGTAGCTAGATGGCTTCTTCTCTCTCTTTGATCTTCAATACAATGTTCTCCTCGATGTTCTTGGAGATCTATCCGATCTAATATTCTTTTGCGGTGTGTTTGTCAAGATCCGATGAATTATGGATTTATGATCAGATTATCTATGAATATTATTTGAATCTTCTCTAAATTCTTATATGCATGATTTGATATCTTTGTATTTCTCTTTGAATCGGTTTGGTTTGGCCAACTAGATTGGTTCTTATTGCAATGGGAGAGGTGCTTAGTTTTGGGTTCAATCTTGCAATGTCCTCACCCAATGGCAAAGTAGGGGTAGCGAGGCACGTATTGTATTGTTGCCAAGGGTAAAAAGATGGGGTTTTATCATATTGCTTTAGTATATCCCTCTACATCGTGTGATCTTACTTAAGGCATTACTCTGTTCTTATGAACTTATTACTCTAGATGCATGCTGGATAGTGGTCGATGTGTGGAGTACTATTAGTAGATGCAGAATCGTTTTGGTCTACTTGACACGGACGTGATGCCTATATTCATAATCGTTGCCTTGGATATCATCATAACTTTGTGATTTTCTATCAATTGCTCGACAGTAATTTATTCACCCACTGTATGCTTTCTTTCAAGAGAGAAGCCTCTAGTGAAACCTATGGCCCCCGGATCTATTTACCATCATATATTTTCAATTTATTTATTTTTACTTTGTTTTACATTTTAGTAATCTTTTATATCTATCTCTATTAGATCTCATCCTTGCAAGTGATCGTGAAGGGATTGACAAACCCTTTATCACGTTGGGTGCAAGTGTTTGATTGTTTGTGCAGGTGCATAGATTGGAGACTTGCGTGTACCTCCTACTGGATTGATAGCTCGGTTCTCAAACTAAGGGAAATACTTATCTCTACTTTGCTGCATCACCCTTTCCTCTTCAAGGGAAAAAGCAACACAAGCTCAAGAAGTAGCAGGAAGAATTTTTGGCGCTGTTACCGGGGAGGTTCTACAACAAGCCTACCAAGTACCCACCATAAACTCTCATCTCTTGCATTACATTATTTGTCATTTTCCTCTCGTTTTCCTCTCCCCCACTTCTAAAACAATTTCAAAAAAACACAAAAATATTTGCCTTTTTATTTGCCCCTCTTCCGTTCGTCTTTCTGTTTGCTTTTTTGTTGCTTGTGTGCTAGATTGCTTGCTTTGTCACGATGACTCAAGAGAATACCAAGTTGTGTGCCTTTTCCAATACTAATAATAATGATTTTATTAGTACTCCGGTTGCTCTTGCCACTAGTGCGGAATCTTATGAAATTAATGCCGCTTTGCTGAATCTTGTTATGAAAGATCAATTTTCTAGCCTTCCTAGTGAAGATGTCGCATCCCATCTAAATATTTTTGTTGAGTTGTGTGATATGCAAAAGTAAAAAGATGTGGATAATGATATTGTTAAATTGAAGCTATTTCCGTTCTCACTATGACATCGTGCTTAAACTTGGTTTCCATCTTTGCCTAAAAATAGTATTGATTCATGGAATAAGTGTAAAGATGCTTTTATTTCCAAGTATTTTCCTCCCGCTAAGATCATCTCCCTTAGGAACGATATAATGAATTTTAAGCAACTTGATCATGAACATGTCGCACAATCTTAGGAGAGGATGAAATTGATGATAATAAATTACCCTACTCATGGTTTAAGTTTATGGATGATCGTACAAAATTTCTATGCCGGATTGAATTTTATGTAAATTACATTAGGAGAAGTTACTAAACTCCTAGACAATATTATGGCTAATTAATCTCAATGGCATATCGAAAGATTTTCCACTAGTAAAAAAGTGCATGCGATTGAAGAAATTAATACTTTGAGTGGAAAGATGGATGAACTTATGAAATTAATTGATAGTAAGAGTTCTCCTATTGATCCTAATGATATGCCTTTGTCTACTTTGATTGAGAACAATAATGAATCAATGGATGTGAATTTTGTTGGTAGGAACAATTTTGGTAATAACGCTTATAAAGGTAATTTCAACCCTAGGCCGTTTCCTTGTAATTCCTCTAAAAATTATGGTAATTCCTACAACAATTTGTATGGAAATTATAATAAGATGCCCTCTGATCTTGAGAACAACATTAAATATTTTATTAATTCCCAAAAAGTTTTCAATGCTATGGTTGAAGAAAAATTGCTCAAGATTGATGATTTGGCTAGGAAAGTTGATAGAATTTCTCTTGAGACCGATTCTTTGAAAATTAGATCTATGCCACCCAATCATGATACTAATGAATCTCTAAAATCTATTAAAATTTCTATTGACGAGTGTAAAGAAAGCACCGCTAGGATGCGTGCTACGCGAGATTGGTTTGTCAAAGTGTGTTCATTCATTTCTTGTGATAATAATGATGAGGATCTTAAAGTGATTTGTGTGATTCCTATTGAATCCTTGTTTTTGTAATATAAATTTTGATAAATATGGGACTAGAGATGAGTCAACTTTAGCTAGAAGGCATCCCAATGATTCGGAGTTTATAGATCTTAATGCAAAATTGATAAAAATGGGATTGGAGAGGTCAAGACTTTAAGTCGCGATGAACCCAGTCTTTTGGATTTCAAGGACTTTAATTATGACAATTATTCTTTGATAGATTGTATTTCCTTGCTGCAATCCATGTTGAACTCTCCTCATGCTTATAATCAAAATAAAGCTTTTACTAAACATATCATTGATGCGATGATGATTTTTTTAAAGAAAAACCTGAGTTGGAAGTTTCAATCCCTAGAAAGCTTTATGATGAGCGGGAACCTACTATTAAGATTAAAACTAAAGATTATGAGTGCCATGATTTGTGTGATTTGGGTGCTAGCATTTCCATGATTCCAAAAACTTTATGTGATGTGCTAGGTTTTCGTGAATTTGATGATTGTTCTTTAAATTTGCATCTAGCGCATTCCACTATTAAGAAACCTATGGGAAGGATTAATGATGTTCTTATTCTTGCAAATAGGAATTATGTGCTCGTAGATTTCATTGTGCTTGATATAGATTGCAATCATACATGTCCTATTATTCTTGGTAGACCTTTCCTTAGAACGATTGGTGCAATTATTGATATGAAAGAAGGAAACATTAGATTTCAACTTCCATTAAGGAAGGGCATGGAACACTTTCCAAGAATGAGAATTAAGTTGCCATATGAATCTATTATGAGGACTACTTATGGATTGCATACTAAAGATGACAATACCTAGATCTATGTTTTATGCCTAGCTAGGGGCATTAAACAATAGCGCTTCTTGGGAGGCAACCCAATTTTATTTTTATGTTTTTTGTTTTTGGTTCTATTTTTCAATAAATACACATTATTACCTCTGTAGTAATTGTGTTTTGGTATTTTAGTTAGTGTTTGAGCCAAGTAAGACCTTTGGGATGGCTTACGGTGATAGTTGATTTGATCTTGCTGAAAAACAGAAATTTTTGTGCTCAGTAAAACAATTTTGAAAGATCACAGATGCGTGCTTTTGATTGGAATTCTTTACAAAATATTTATATTCAAAATTCCCAAATTTTCTTAATGTTTCAGAATTTTTGGAGGTACAAAAGTATACGAAGTTTACAAATTTCTACGGACTGTTCTTTTTTTGACAGATTCTGTTTCCTATGTGTTGTTTTCTTATTTTGATGAATCTATGGACGGTACCGTGAGGTATGAACCATGGAAAAGTTGGAATACAATATATATTACACCAATATATATAAATAATGAGTTCACAACATTACCAAAAGGTGATGATTTATTTTCTTATACTAACGGATCTCCTGAGTTTTCTGTTGAGTTTTGTGTTGTGAATTTTCAAGTTTTGGGTAGAGATTTAATGGACTATGGAATAAGGAGTAGGAAGAGCCTAAGATTAGGGATTCCCAAGGCATCACAAGGTAATATTCAAGGATAACCAATCATCTAAGCTTGGGGATGCCCCAGATGACATTCCCTCTTTCGTCTTCAATCCATCGGTAAATTTACTTGAGGCTATATTTTTATTCACCACATGATATGTGTTTTACTTGGAGCGTCTTGTATGATACAAGTCTTTTCTTTTTAGTTTGCCACAATCATCCTTGTTGTACACACATTTTGAGAGGGACACACATGGGTCGTGAATTTATTAGAATACTCTATGTGCTTCACTTATATCTTTTAGGCTAGGAAATTTGCTCTAGTGCTTCACTTATATCTTTTTAGAGCATGACAATGGCTTTATTTTATAGGAATTATTGACCTCTCATGCTTCAGATATATTAGTTTGAGAGTCTCTAAACAGCATGGTAATTTTGTTAGGTTATGAATTTAGTCCTAATATGATGGGCATCCAAGAGGGATATAATAAAAACTTTCATACAAAGAGAGTTGAATACTATGAGAAGTTTGATTCCTTGCATTTGTTTTGAGATATAAAGATGGTGATATTAGAGTCATGCTAGTGAGCAATCATGGATTGGTAGAAATACTTGTGTTAAAGTTTGTGATTCTCGTAGCATGCACATATGGTGAACCGTTATGTGATGAAGTCGGAGCATGATTTATTTATTGATTGTCTTCCTTATGAGTGGCAGTCGGGGATGAGCGATGGTCTTTTCCTACCAATCTACCCCCCTAGGACCATGCGTGTAGTACTTTGTTTCGATAGCTAATAGACTTTTGCAATAAGTATGTGAGTTCTTTATGACTAATGTTGAGTCCATGGATTATACGCACTCTTAGCCTTCAACCATTGCTAGCCTCTCTAGTACCACACAATTTTTGCCGGTGCATTAAACCCACCATATACCTTCCTCAAAACAGCCACCATACCTACCTATTATGGCATTTCGACAGCCATTCCGAGATATATTGCCATGCAACTTCCACCGTTCCGTTTATTATGAAAAGCTTCATCATTGTCATATTGCTTTGCATTATCATGTAGTTGGCATAGTATTTGTGGCAAGGCCACCGCTCATATTTTTCTACATGTCACTCTTGATCATTGCATATCCCGGTACACCGCCGGAGGCATTCATAGAGTCATATTTTGTTCTAGAATCGAGTTGTAATTTTTGAGCTGTAAGTAAATAAAAGTGTGACGATCATCATTATTAGAGCATTGTCCTATGTGAGGAAAGAATGATGGAAGCTATGATTCCCTCACAAGTTGGGATGAGTCTCCAGACTTTGCGAAAAAAAGAGGCCTAAAGAAGCACAAAAAAATGAGACAAAAGAGAGAAGGGGCAATGCTACTATCCTTTTACCACACTTGTGCTTCAAAGTAGCACCATGATCTTCATTATAGAGAGTCTCCTATGTTGTCACTTTCATATACTAGTCGGAATTTTCCATGATAGAAATTGGCTTGTATATTTCAATGATGGGCTTCCTCAAATTGCCCTAGGTCTCCGTGAGCAAGTGAGTTGGATGCACACCCACTTAGTTTCTTTTTGAGCTTTCATACACTTATAGCTCTAGTGCATCCGTTGCATGGCAATCCCTAGTCACTGATGGGCATCTCCATAGCACTTTAATACACCTAGTTGATGTGAGACTTTCTCCTTCTTTTTGTCTTCTCCACAACCAACATATTCATTCCACCTATAGTGCTATACCCATGGCTCACACTCATGTATTGCGTGAAAGTTGATAAATGTTGAGAACATCAAAAGTATGAAACAATTGCTTGGCTTGTCATCGGGGTTGTGCATGATTCAATACTTTGTGTGATGAAGATGGAGCATAGCCAGACTATATGATTGTCTAGGGATAACTTTCTTTGGCCATGTTATTTTGAGAAGACACGATTCCTTTATTAGCATGCTTGAAGTATTATTGTTTTTATGTCAATATTAAACTTTTGTTTTGAATCTTATGGATCTAAATATTCATGCCACAGTAAACAAAATTACATGGATAGATATGTTAGGTAGCATTCCATTTCAAAAATTCTGTTTTATCATTTACCTACTCGAGGACGAGCGGGAATTAAGCATAGGGATACTTGATACGTCTCCAATGTATCTATAATTTTTGATTTTTCCATGCTATTATATTATCTGTTTTGGATGTTCTATATGCATTAATATGCTATTTTATATTATTTTGGGACTAACTTATTAACCTAGAGCCTAGTGCAAGTTTCTGTTTTCCCTCTTGTTTTTGAGGTTTACAGAAAAGGAATATCAAACAGAGTCCAAATGGAATAAAACTTTTGCAATGATTTTTCTTGGACCAGAAGACATCCACAAAACTTGGAGATGAAGTCAGAAGAGTCCCGAGGGCTCCACAAGCCCTCAGGGTGCGCCCTAAGGGGGGGGTCGCCCCCTGGCTTGTGCCCCCCCAGGAGTCCACCGACCTCCCTCCCATAGCTCCATGTAGCGCGTCATAGTCGAAGGCGGTATCTACTTTCAGCTTAACAAAGCCATTAGGTGGTTTTCTCCATCCGTCCTTCTACTGCCTTTGGGTCACATGCAATAACAAATTTTTCTGCCATCGCTCTCACAGATTGTGAAATTCTTTTCGTATCTTGCACATGGTCCATACCTACTAATAATTAATAAAAGAAATTGTCACAATATTTTGCAAAAACACCCTCATGTTTTTGAGAATAAACCCGCAGACTATAAAAGGGTTCATACTATACTATAGGGGGTTTTCTTCTGGGCCCGCACTTGCTTCACTTGGCCTTCAGGCACACATTGTTGCATTTTTTTCTACGGGCCATGAGGCACGCAAGTGGGTCGCTCAACTGGGCGTGTCCGAAAAAATTATTTGTGGTATGAGATTTTTGCAACCGTGGATCGAACAGTGGTCTCCTCGATGCTAGGTCGCGCTACATACCACTAGGTCAGAGACAGGTTCATGTTAACTAGTAGGGCGCGAACAAGTTGAAGTAGAAAAGAGCCAGGGTTTTCAATGGTTATCCATGTTTTTTTTTGATTTTTTTACCGGTTTTCTTTGTGTTTTCTCTATTTCTTTTTTTCAATTCTTTCTTTTCTCTTTGGTTTTCTTTATTTCCTTTTTGGTTCTCACTGGTTTTTCTTTCCGTCTTTTTCCTTTGGTTTTGTTTGTTTCATTCTCATTTTTCATCGGTTTTCTCTTGATTTTTACTGTTTTTATACACATTGTTGGTACATATTTCTAATACATGTTTAATATTTTTCAAACACAAGATTAACATTTTTTAATACATGGTCAATATTTATTCTATCCACATTAAAAAAATTCCAAATGCTTGATTATAATTGTACAAATACAAGATTAACATTTTTTGAATACATGGCCAACATTTTTGCTATACATATTTAAGAGTTTTCAAATTCTTGATTAACATATCTCAAACAAAAATTTAACATTGTTTAATTTACATGGTCGCCATTTTTTATAACATTTTCAAATGCTTGATTAACATTTTTTAAATACAGTTTAACATTTTTCTAATAGATCTTCAACATTTTTTCTATACACGTTTAATATTTGTCAAATGCATGATTACAATTTTTCAAATACAAGTTTAAAGTTTATTGAATACACCATCCACATTTTTATGTGTATTTAACATTTTTCAAATACTCGATTAACATTTTTGAAATACTTGTTTAATTTGTTTTTCAAATATGCTTGGATTAACATTTTTTAAAATACATGCTCAAATTTTTGCACACACATTGAATATTTTTTTATACATTTTTCGTATACATGAGAAATAATTTTCCTATACACATTTAACATTTTTTAAATGCTTGGTTAACATGTCACATTTAACATTTCCCTATACATTTTTCGTATACATGAGAAATGTTGTATGTAAAGCGTTATTTGTAATATATTAATTTAAAATATTTTGAACTATAGGAGTAGGACTTGTACTAATTTCTTTGGATATTAAATCACATTAAACAAGCAGATTGTGGGTTGCCGGCATAATTAGGGGAAGATGTTCCGACGCAAATCTATGTAAAGGAAAAATGGGCACCGATGTGTACTTACATGTCATAGATTTCCCTAAAAACATGTCATAGGTGTTGGGATTAATTCAGACTATAAATAATCATTGTTGGGATAGGCCCTTAAGCAAAGAAAATTGTAGATATCAAAGTCTTTTTAAAAAAAATTAACCTTTGTTCTCATGACCACATGGATAATTAGAATCAGATGAGGTAAGGTTTTGTAGATGTTTACAATGTGAGGCAAAAACGATAAAAACATCAAAGTTAGCTTTTTTTGTGCAAGGGCTAGATTTTTCGCGGGAGCACTGATATTGTCCCCATCTCTCTCTCTCTCTCTCAGATTAAAAGATACATTCCCGAATGAAAATCATTAGAGCATCTCCAACATCATCCCTATTTTTGGGCACGAAAATTTGGTGGAGTAAAAAAAATTGAGCAGGAAACAACTTCTTTTGGCACGAACTAGCGTCGTCTCCAACAGCTGCCCTTAAATAGGGCACCAAAACACCCAAAACTGAACTTAATGTCGTCTCTAAACTTAACCATCAAAACGTCCAAAACTGAAATTAAACTGAAGTAAATCAAAGCGGCTAGTACCAAAACAGATGAGTGAGATGCTTTCCAACCAACCCCTTCTGCAGTCTTCCAATTGTCCTCGTCACCATAACTAACTGAATAAAAGCACATCCTTTCTTAGACCACCTATAACTACAATAGCCTCCCTTTTCAAGGGATCCCATTTAAGCCAATGAAGTTGCTATCATAACACTTGCAAAATAAGAAGTTACGATCATATGCTACCAGATTCCTAGTGTTCACGCTGAGCTCCATGACTACCAAGCAATTTTACTTTCAACTACTTTAGGAATTTTAACCCCATTTTTAGATACCAAAGTACAGTGACCCACCTATATATAATACTTTAATAAGAACTTATATGATTGCTTAGCCATACCAAAGTACAAATCAAAGTATTTCCTTAAGTAATTATAGATGCATCACGTCGCCTACGATAATTATAGTCCCATTGATCAAGCATCGTCACTCATCATAATGAGAGCCGCATTGATCATACAGGGTCTGTAAACCAAAATATCTTGGTGGCTTTGGCATGATTGCATTGAGAAAAATAAGGGATCACGTTGTGACTGTGTTGGGAGTGAGTCAAGCATAGAAATGATGCTAGACCTTGGCAAGGTTAAAACTTCTCAAGTGACCCTCAAGTTCATCCTACATTCAATAGGTTGGTGCACTGGAAGTTGGGTCTCGGTGACAAAGTGCTTTTCGAAAGATAGGTGGATTAAAGGAGCTCGTGTTGGGGAACTTGCTACCCTGGTATTGGCGCAAGTGAAAACGCAAGTGGTCAACAGACGGCTGGCCAAAGACGGGCTGATAATCCATAATCGGGTGAGTAGTCTACGGAAGGTCTAATCTAGTTCATTAATCTCTGGGAGATGTTGTTGGGTATGCATCATTCTCCTGGCCGCAAAGACATGGCAATTTGAAAATGGAGTGACATTGGACAGTACTCTACGACCTCTACTTATCACATGCTTTGTGAGGGCTCCATTTGTTTTCTCTGCACTATGGTGATATGGCATTGTTGGGCTCCCCTATCCTGCAAATTTTTCCTTTGGCCGGCTCTCCAATACCCCTTTGGACGTCTCATAGGAGATTGCGACATGGCTTGCAAGACCAAAGCTTTGTCACTATCCTTCGTGATCAAGAATAAGACACTGTGGATCATATCATCCTTCAATGTGTGTTCTCTCGGCAAGTCTAGCACCTATGTTTTGCAAGGGCAAAGATCACTATTCAGATTCCTATGGTGACAGATTGGCTTGAACCTTGGCGGGTGATACGTCTCCATCGTATCTACTTTCCAAACTCTTTTGCCCTTGTTTTGGACTCTAATTTGCATGATTTGAATGGAACTAACCCGGACTGACGCTGTTTTCAGCAAAATTGCCTTGGTGTTATTTTTGTGCAGAAATAAAAGTTCCCGTAATGACTTGAAACTTCACGAGAATATTTTGGAATTAATAAAAAATATTGGCGAAAAAATCAACCAGAGGGCACCCACCTGCTATCCACAAGGGTCGGAGGCGCGCCCTACCCCCTGGGTGCGCCCCCTGTCTTGTGGGTCCCACAAAGCTCCACCGACCTCAACTCCAACTCCATATATTCATGTTTGGGAGAAAAAAATCAGAGAGAAGGATTCATCGTGTTTTAAAATACGGAGCTGCTGTCGGTGTCAAAACCGGCGGATCTTGAGTAGGGGGTCCCGATCTGTGCGTCAAGGCTGATGGTAACAAGAAGTAAGGGACACATGTGTTTACCCAGGTTCGGGCCCTCTCGATAGAGGTAAAACCTTACTTCCTGCTTGATTAATATTGATGATATGGGTAGTACAAGAGTAGATCTACCACGAGATCGTAGAGGCTAAAGCTTGCCTTCTACGCCAAGGAAAGTCCTATCCGGACACGGGCCGGAGTCTTGAGTCTTGTATCTTCACGCTTCAATAGTCCGGACGTTGTACACAGTCCGACTGTCCGGATACCCCCTAATCCAGGACTCCCTCAGTAGCCCCTAAACCAGGCTTCAATGATGATGAGTCCGGCGCGTAGTATTGTCTTCGGCATTGCAAGGCGGGTTCCTCCTCCGAATACTCCAAAGTAATTATCGAACACCCAAATCGTGTCTGGATCTGAGAAATGATCTTCGCATACCACCGTAGAGAGAATGATATTTCACAAATACAATCTGCTGACAACTTTTTCTGATGACGTGACACGTTATTATGATCGGATCCATTATTCGAACCGTTTCCACACAACCAGCTACAGCGCATATCACGAGGCGGTTTCTGTGACACGTCTTGTCAAAGCAGAGATCGTGTCCCCTTATCACGGGATTCTCATCAATACGGGCATGGGTAATCTAACCGTGCCATTAACCGTGGCGCTTGGGAATCAAGCGATTCCCAACGGGCAAGTGGGGAGGTGCACCACTTCCGGCGCCTCTATAAAGGGATAGGATTCCCCCATTTTTACCCACGCCTTCTTCCTCCTTTGCCCACTCTTGCCCCCTCAAGCTCCAGCGCCCAAGCCCAAGTCTTCCCCGCACAGCTAAACATGTCCAGAGCAGGAGGCAAATGGGTGGCTTCCACCGTCAAGGAGAAGCACATCACCAATCTTCGAGCGGCCGAATACTTGGCTGCGGACATAGCTTACCGTCTACTAGATGCCGGGCAGGTCATTCCGACCCCAGGACCCCACGAGAGGGTCGTATTCATCGCCCACTTCGTCCGTGGACTGGGATTCCCACTCCATCCCTTCGTCCGCGGGCTTATGTTCTACTACGGGCTAGATTTCCACGATCTAGCCCCGAATTTCATCCTCAACATCTCGGTGTTCATCCTCGTGTGCGAGGCCTTCCTTTGCGCCCGGCCTCACTTCGGCCTATGGCTGTAAACTTTCTGCGTGAAGCTGAAGGTGGTAAGAGGCCAACAGGCGGAGTGCGGAGGGGCCATGGTGGGCTGTATGCCCAATGTCACATGGCTCGACGGATCCTTTGCGGAGACCGTAAAAGGATGGCAATTGGGGTGGTTCTACATCACCGAGCCGCGCGACGCCAACTGGGCGGCGGACCCCCGAGTTCCGATCCGGAGCCCCCATGCGGCTCACTTCCTGGGAGAGGAAGGGCCTGTCCTGGGGCGATTCCGTGGAGCTGGCCGGACTCCAAACATGCGTCAGAAGCATGAAGGACAAGAACATCAAGCTTGTCAACGTGATCCAGGTCATGCTCGTTCGCCGAATCTTGCCCTGCCAGAGGCGGGCAGTCAATCTGTGGGAGTTCGTCCCCACCGAGCATCAGACGCTCCAGAGGCTCTACGACATGACGCACAAAGGTGCATGGAAGGAGCTGTTCAAGGCGTCCGAAGTGCCTCCTCCGACATCCGAGGACCGCGGGCTTCACGCCGCGTGGGCTCCTAGGCCGGTGAGTTCTTAGACCGACACCGGACACAGTTCCCCCCGATATATTCACGGGAGTGCCTTAAGTAGTTGTGTATATTTATTTCAGGATTACGTGGAGACAGCGGAGCAGGTTTACTGCCCGGATCCACTGCCAGAAGACCCAGCAGACGTTCTCCTGACGGAGATGCTGGTCCCGGTGCTGTACAAGGTGCCGAAGAAGAAGGCCGAGAAGAAGGCCGAGAAGAGGCAGCTCGAAGAGAACAAGGGTAAGTAATTCCCGTTCTTATATATTTAAGGATAGGCAGAATTGGTGGGTCTAACAACTAAGTGTCGTGACCGTGTAACAGGGCCCCCCGCCGAAGTGGCAGCCCTGAAGAAGGCATTGTCCGAGGCCGAAGACAAGGCGGCCTCGGAATGTAAGGAGCGCGAAAAGCAAAGTGCTAGGGTAGGTGAGGTACAGCAGGAGCTCTAGGACCTCGGCAAGAAGTGCGAGTCCGTGGAGCATGATCTGAAGGCCAAAGAGGCCGAGCTTGCGAAGGCCCTTATGAGCTTAAAAGACGCCAAGGCCAAAGCAGAGAAAGCACAACAGGAGATCCAGGAGGCCAAGAAGATAGCAGCGGGTAAGAAGTTCTTTATGCAAAGCAAACATGTGGAGGAGGCGTTTCTATTACTTACTCGAATTCGGAGCTCTCCAGGGGCATTCGCATATCTGCCATGCAGCGTATCAGACGCTGCAGAGTTCTACCGTGCGCAGGAGGGGTACTCAACGGAGAAGCTGTTCTGGTCCCAGTATGCTGGGGCCGAACACCCGATGCCTCTGAGTGACCAACTGAAGCAGTTGGTCGAACTCCACAGGGCGGCCGAACTGGCTATGAAGGGGTTCATAGTCCGGATGTGGCCTGGTGAGCTCATGCCCAGTAGCTACTTCGGCCTGATCAAGCGAATGATGGATGCCTGCCCGCGGCTTGAGGTGATCAAGAGATCCGTGTGCATCGAGGTTGCCTGCCGGGCCCTTGCCCGCGTCAAAGTGCATTGGGGCAAGATGGATGCGGAGAAGCCGGTCAAGGACGGACCGCCGGAGGGCAAGGCGCATCGCCATCCCGAGTTGTACTATGATGGCGTTATGAAGGGTGCTCGCCTCATGGTTGACGAATGTACCAAGGACACCATTTTTGAGTGAATTCGCTTCTGTCATGGTTGTATTTTAACGACGAAGTTACTTGCGCTATGTAGCACTTTTGTTATTTAAAATATTACCTTCTATGTGGCTGTTTATAAAATCCTGAAAGTAGGCCACTCGTCGGCTTCCGCCCCCATGCGACTAGCACTGGGGTGTTCGTGGAAAACCCGGACACTCTTTGTCCAAATGTTTGGTCCCTTAAGGAGGTGTCCAGCGCAGCGAACGAGGCAATCGGACTATGCGGCTTTATAACTTTCACTTAGCCATAGAAGTCTATAATTTTAAATTTCGCCGAAGCCCCTAGAATCTGGAAGGCCGAATTGGGGCGCTATATACGCCTTGATCAGACAAAGCCGATTTATCGCCTAAAGCGGAAAATCTTTAAGGATTTTAGTACCTCTCGAACACCGACCAGCTCTCGCCACATCATGCCGGTCAGTTTTCGGCTTTCTCTACTGAGGTGCTCGTCTGGAAGAACCGGGACACAATCACAGTAGTTCTCCCTGCACTACCTTAGCCGATATAACGGAACGTAAGGCACCAAAACAAGGGAGCCGGGCTATCCCATCTGTAGACCCAAGACATGATTCGGAGTTGATGCATATAGTGCTATAAGTTCGGGGTGCCGCACTATTGAAAGTGTTCGGACTTTTAATTGCCATATTGCGGGGCGTCGTAAGAAGCCCCTGGCATACTGGCCGTACCAAGGTGTACGGATGCAATACCAAATAAACATTTATAAGAGAAAAACACTCAAATAAGGATAACAAGCTGACGCTATATATAATCTCCATTTGATGAAAAATACGTTTAAGCGTATGTTTACAATGGATGCATTAGGTAGAGATAAAAATAGGACTATTTGACATGTCCTATCCAGGGGCAAGACGTTTGCAGATAGATGAAGCAGGTATAATGATCGTAAATAGATTTCACTTGGGTATTTCCTTCTGCGTACAACGTCTATTGCCTCCTTGGGTGTCTCTTCCATATGAGTCCGGCAATTCGGCTCTTCTGAGGATGCTGCACTAACGCGGTGTCCTGAACGGTAAAAGGGGAAGAGTATGAAGGTATTTAGCGGTTACCCGCATTATCGACTGGGTCGTTGATGCGCCTCCGCCTATGCCCAAGGTATCTTGAGTGCGTAATTGTGTATGCGTGGCACGAATGCTGTTATGGAGGGGCTTGAGCGGAGGCCGGACTACTAATCATGATCTTGACATTCGTGTTGATCCTGTAGCGGGGTGCTCCAGACCCGTTTGATAGTGCACGAAGTTGTCGCCGGATTGGTTTGTCGGAGGAGGCCGCATTGTACTTCTACCACGAGGGTTACCGTATGCTCTTCTGTTCAAAGGGAGCGGTCCATATTTCCGTTGACAGTGATGACCCCGCGTGGTCCCGGCATCTTGAGCTTGAGATATGCATAGTGTGGCACCGCATTGAATCTTGCGAATGCGGTTCGTCCGAGCAATGCGTGGTAGCCACTGCGGAAAGGGACGATGTCGAAGATCAGCTCTTCGCTCCTGAAGTTGTTTGGGGATCCGAAGACCACTTCCAATGTTATAGAACCCGTGCAGCGGGCCTCTACTCCAGGAATAACACCTTTAAAGGTGGTTTTGGTGGGCTTGATCCTTGACGGATCAATGCCCATCTTGCGCACTGTGTCCTAGTAAAGCAGGTTCAGGCTGCCGCCGCCGTCCATAAGGACGCGCGTGAGGTGGAATCCATCAATGATTGGGTCTAAGACCAATGCGGCTGAGCCTCCGTGATGGATGCTGGTAGGGTGATCCCTACGGTCGAAGGTGATCGGACAAGCTGACCATGGGTTGAACTTGGGGGCGACTGGCTCCATCGCATAGACGTCCTGTAGTGCCCGCTTCCGTTCCCGCTTGGGGATGTGGGTGGCGTAGATCATATTGACCCATCAGTCCGGCCCATGCGCAAATGGGCCGGGGGCCCAAGGACCCCTTAATCCAGGACCCCCTCAGTAGCCCCCGAACTTGCCTCCAATGTCGGGGATTGTCATCTGGCGTGCTCCAAATCTACGGCTTGCGAGGTGAGTTCTTCACCTTTACTTTAATCGTTGGGAGAAGTGTTCCATGGCCGAATACTATCCAGATTAATGATGTTGGCTTGAACTACATCGGTATTTCCCCAAAGAGGAAGGGATGATGCAGCACAACTACGGTAGATATTTCCCTCAGTGATGAGACCAAGGTTATCGAACTAGTAGGAGAATCACGTAACACTACGTAAACGGTACCTGGACACAAAGAACAAATACTTGCAACCCGACGTGTTAAAGGGGTTGTCAATCCCTTTTGGGTAACGGTGCCAGAAATTGTCAAGTTGACGGGATAGAATTTTTGTAGATTGATAGATGAAAATAAAAGCAAATAAAATTCAGCGAGGTATTTTTGGATTAATAGATCTGAAAATATGAAACTAAAAATAGATCGCGAAGGCTAATATAATAAAGAAGAGACCGGGGGCCGTAGATTTCACTAGTGGCTTCTCTCGAGAAAAATAGCATACAGTGGGTAAACAAATTACTATTGGGCAATTGAGAGAACTTCAAATAATCATGAAGATATCCAGGAAATGATCATTATATAGGCATCATGTCCAAAATTAGTAGACCGACTCCTACCTGCATCTACTACTATTACTCCACACACCGACTGCTATCCAACATTCATCTAGTGTATTAAGTTCATGGAGAAATGGAGTAATGCAATAAGAACGATGACATGATGTAGACAAGATCTATTTATGTAGAAATATACCCCATCTTGTTATCCTTAATAGCAATGATACATACGTGTCGTTTCCCCTTCTGTCACTGGGATCAAGCACCGTAAGATTGAACCCATCACAAAGCACCTCTTCCCATGGCAAGAAAAATTGATCTAGTTGGCCTAACTTAACCAAAGATTCGAAGAAGAAATACTAGGCTATAAGTAATCATGCATATAAGAGATCAAAATACTAAAATAACTTTCATGGATAAAAACATAGATCTGATCATAAACTCAAAGTTCATCAGATCCCAACAAACACACCACAAAAAAGAGTTACATCAAATAGATCTCCAAGAGACCATTGTATTGAGAATCAAAAGAGAGAGAGAGAGGAAGCCATCTAGCTACTAGCTACGGACCCGAAGGTGTACAATGAACTACTCACGCATCATTGGAGAGGCACCAATGATGATGATGAACCCCTCCATGATGGTGTCTAGATTGGATCTGGTGGTTCTAGAACTTGCGGCAGCTAGAATTGATTTTCATCGACTCCCCTAGGGTTTCTGGAATATTGGGGTATTTTTAGAGAAAAGAGGTGGTGCGGGAGGCGGCCGAGGTGGGCACAACCCACCTGGGCCTGCCTAGGCCCCCAGGCGCGCCCTGGTGGGTTGTGGTCCCCTTGGAGCCCCCCTTAGGTACTTTCTTGGCCCATCGTGTGTCTTTTGGTCCAGAAAAGATCACCAAAAAGTTTTGCTACGCTTGGACTCCATTTGGTATTGATTTCCCACGAAGTAAAAAACAAGCAAAAAACAGCAACTGGCACTGGGCACTATGTCAATAGGTTAGTCCCTAAAAATGATATAAAGTTGCTATAAAATGATTGTAAAACATCCAAAAATGATAATATAACAACATGGAACAATAAAAAAATATAGATACATTGGAGACGTATCAGCATCCCCAAGCTTAATTCCTGCTCATCCTCGAGTAGGTAAATGATAAAAAAAGAATTTTTGATGTGGAATGCTGCCTAACATGTTCATCACATATTCTTTTCTTTGTACCATGGACTTTTGGACTTTTATACGATTCAAAGTAATAGTCTAGTTTTGACATGAAGATTTCAATACTCAAGCATATCAACAAGCAAACATGTCTTTCAAAATATCAACACTAAAGCAAGTTATCCCTAGCCCATTGTGCTTAGTCATTGATCCATTCATGAAACACACTCACATATTAGCGACACCCAATGCTCAAGTACGATCGTAGTGCCCCTTAGTTGGTGCTTTATAAGAGAAGATAAAGACTCAAATAAAAATAAAATTGCATAAAGTAAATAGAAAGGCCCTTCGCAGAGGAAAGTAGGGATTTGTAGAGGTGCGAGAGCTCAAAGCGAAAAGATGGAGATAAAAACATTTTGGGTGGCGTGCTTTTCCTGTCAGTGAAAATGATCGAGTAGTTCCCAATACTTTCCATGCTAGATATACCATAGGCGGTTCCCAAATAGAAAATAAAGTTTATTCCTTTTTCCACCATACTTTCACATTCCACGGCTAACCGAATCCACGGGTGCCGTCTATACCAACACTTCCCAAGGAATTTATTATTTGACAACATAAAGTAAATTCATTTTTCATTTCGGGACTGGGCATCCCTAATACCTTTGCCGTACTCTTGTGCAATGGCAAGTGAATAAGCACTCATCTTGAGAATAACACATCTAGCATGAAAAAATATCAGCCACCCCCTACCGTTTCATGAGCGATACGAGCACACAAAAAGGAAATTTATTTTGAAAATTAGAGATGGCACATACAATTTGCTTAGAATGGCAAGGAAATACCGCATATTGGTAGGTATAGTGGACTCATATGGAAAAACCGGGTTAAGGATTTTGGATGCACAAGTAGTGATCATACTTAGTGCAAATGAAGGCTAGCACAAGATTGAGAAGCATCCAACCAAGAAACAAAAAATCTCACAAGCTAGCATTAAGCATAACTAACACTGAACAATGCACCACAAGTAGGATGTAATTTCATTGCATAATTATTGACTTTCGTGCTTGCATAGGGAATCCCAAACCTTAACACCAATATTCTTACTAAAGCATAATTACTCATCAACATGACTCACATATTATATCAACATATCGCAAAACTATTACAAGGAGTCAACTTTATTTTGTCCAATGATATTCATGAAAGTTTTTATTATATCACCCTTGAGTATCTATCACTTTGGGACTAATTTCATATGTTGTTTTTGATAGCTCAAACAAATCTAAGTGAAGAACATGAGCATAAAAATTTCTTCTCTCAAAATAATTTAAGTGAAGCAAGAGAGAACTTCTTAATTTTTTTACTAACTCTCAAATAAATCTAAGTGAAGCATGAGAGCATTTCTTCAAAAATACTAAAGCACACCGTGCTCAAAAAGATGTAAGTGAAGCACTAGAGCAATTCCATAGCTCATAAAGATTTAAGTGAAGCATAGAGAGCAATTCTAACAAGTTATAGCATAATTTTGGCTCCCTCAAATAGGTGTATCCATCAAGGATAGATGACTTAAAATAAAAAGCAAAACAATCAAAGACTCATATCATACAAGATGCTCCAAGCAAAACTCATGATATGTGACGAATAAAAATATAGCTCCAAGTAAAATCCCGATGGTCGTTAGAAGAAAGAGGGGATACCACTCCGGGCATCCCCAAGCTTAGTTGCTTGCTTCTATTTTAGATAATAGCTTGGGATGCCATGGGGCATCCCCAAGCTTAGGCTCTTCTTACTCCGTATTCCTTCATCCATCGTGATCTCACCCAAAACTTGAAAACTTCAATCACACAAAACTCAACAAAACCTTTGTGAGACCCGTTAGTATAACAAAGCAAATCACTACTATAAGTACTGTTGCAAACCCATTCATATTTAATTTTTGCATTATATCTATTGCCTTACAACTTTACATAGCTTATACCCTCCAATACAAACCATAGATTCATCAAAATAAGCACATAATGCAAAGAAAACAGAATCTATCAAAAACAGAACAGTCTGTAGTAACCAGGGAACTTCGTATAATTCTGCAACTCCAAAAATTCTGAAAATTAGGACAACATGGGCAATTTGTATATCAATCTTGTGTAAAAAATTCAGAGGAAAATCACGTTTCTGTGGTCTATGGAAATTATTTTAATGAGCGCAAAAGTTTCTGTTTTTCAACAAGATCAAATCAACTATCACCCAACATGATCCCAGAGGCTTTGCTTGGAACAAACACTAATTAAAACATAAAAAACACAATCATAACAGAGGCATAATTTTGTAAATACTCAAGAACGGAAAAAGACAAAAATAAATAAATTTTATTCATCGGGTTGCCTCCCAACAAGCGCTATCATTTTATGCCCCTAGCTAGGCATAATGCATAGATCTAAGTGTTGTCATCTTTGGCTTCCAACTCTTCAATCGCACAATCAGATTTCTTTGAAGATTTAGCAAGTAAAATAGCAAAATTTCTAGGCATAAAATTGAGGAAATCATTCTTATTAATAGGGTATCTTATAACTTCAACACTAATCATTTTAAGATCTTCTTTATTATTACTACTAGAAGTTGCACCCTTGTTCTTAGTGATTTGAGTACTCTTGCTAATTTTAAATGGTTTTTCTCAATAGTTTTAGCAGAAGAAAAACCCGTGCTTAAATTACTAAAAAAATCTTCCAACTTATCGATCCGAGAAGGGCTTTCTTCAATTCTTTCATGAATTATGGTTCCCTTTTCTTTTAACAACTTAAAAACCTCCCTAGCTTTTGACCAATTTTACTAGAAAAATTATGCATCTTTTTATCCAAGTTCTCAACATGTTCTTCAGTAAGCATTTTCTTTTCAATAGCATCTAGCCTTTCCATAACATGCCCGAGTCAAAGTGGTTTCATTAACCATAAGAGGTGGTGATCCCACTAAATTTCCCATAGCATTAAAAGCATCAAGAGAGGGGCACATCAAGAAATTTCCACCGATAATCGTATCAAGGGCGAATCTATACCAAGTGGTGATGCCCACATAAAAACAACAAAGAATAACAACGGTGGATTACTTACAGATAGATCTATTATGAGCATTGTAGATCGTATACAAAGCATCTTTTAAATCCTCCCCTCCCCTTTGCGTAAAGTTAAGAACCTCGTTCTCGGGGGTGCATGCAATAGAAGAAGAGCTATCCATAATAGCAAAAAGTGAATAACAAGAGTGCACACAAAAACATATCTGACGAGAAAATGGCGAACGAAAAATATGGCGAATAAAACGGCAAATATTGTGAAGTGGGGGAGGGGAAAACGAGAGGCAAATGGCAAATAATGTAATATTGCAAGGAGATGAGATTTGTGATTAGGAACCTGGTATATGTTGATGATGTCTCCCCGGTGGCGCCATCAGAAATTCCTTTCGATGTTGGCTTGAACTACGTCGGTATTTCCCCAAAGAGGAAGGGATGATGCAGCACAACAATGGTAGGTATTTCCCTTAGTGATGAGACCAAGGTTATCGAACCGGTAGGAGAACCACACAACACTACGTAAACGGTACCTGCACACAAAGAAAATAATACTTGCAACCCGACATGTTAAAGGGGTTGTCAATCCCTTTCGGGTAACGGTGCCAGAAATTGTCAAGTTGACGGGATAAAATTGTAGTAGGTTGATAGATGCAAATAAAAGCAAATAAAATTTAGCGAGGTATTTTTGGGTTTTGGGATTAATAGATCTGAAAATAAAAGTGAATAAAAATAGATCTCGAAGGAAAATATGATAAAGAAGAGACCCGTGGGCCGTAGATTTCACTAGTGTCTTCTCTCGAGAAAAATAGCATATGGTGGGTAAACAAATTACTGTTAGGCAATTGATAGAACTTCAAAAAATTATGACGATATCAAGGCAATGATCATTATATAGGCATCACATCCAAGATTAGTAGACCGACTCCTGCCTGCATCTACTACTATTACTCCACACATCGACCGCTATCCAGCATGCATCTAGTGTATTAAGTTCATGGAAAAGTGGAGTAATGCAATAGGAATGATGACATGATGTAGACAAGATATGTTCATGTAGGAATTAGACCCCATCTTGTTATCCTTAATGGCAACGATACATACGTGTCGGTTCCCCTTCTGTCACTGGGATTAAGCACCGTAAGATCGAACCCATCACAAAGCACCTCTTCCCATGGCAAGAAAAATCGATCTAGTTGGCCTAACTAAACCAAATATTCGAAGAATAAATATGAGGCTATAAGTAATCATGCATATAAGAGATCAAAAGACTCAAATAACTTTCATGGATAAAAACATAGATCTAACCGTACACTCAAAGTTCATCGGATCCCAACAAACACACTGCAAAAAGAGTTACATCAAATAGATCTCCAAGATACCATTGTATTGAGAATCAAAAGAGAGAGAGAGAGAGAGAGGAAGCTATCTAGCTACTAACTACGGACCCGTAGGTATACAATGAACTACTCACGCATCATCGGAGAGGCACTAATGAGGATGATGAACCCTCCATGATGGTGTTTAGATTGGATCTATGGTTTATGGAACTTGCGGCGGCTGGAGTTGATTTTCGTTGACTCCCCTAGGGTTTCTAGAATATTGGGGTATTTATAGAGCAAAGAGGCGGTGTGGGAGGCGGCCGAGGTGGGTACAACCCACCTGGTGTGTCTGGGCCCCCAAGCGCGCCCTGGTGGATTGTGGTCCCCTTGAAGCCCCCCTCAGGTACTTTCTTGGCCCATCGTGTGTCTTCTGGTCCAAAAAATCACCAAAAAGTTTTGTTGTGTTTGGACTCCATTTGGTATTGATTTCCTGCGAAGTAAAAAACAAGCAAAAAATAGCAACTGGCACTGGGCACTATGTCAATAGGTTAGTCCCAAAAAATGATATAAAGTTGCTATAAAATGATTGTAAAACATCCAAGAATGAAAATATAACAACATGGAACAATCAAAATTTGTAGATATGTTGGAGACGTATCAATTAACATCAGAGGTTCGCCACCCAACTTAGTTCGGATTAATACTGTATTCGTGCCAGACCGGTTTGACAATCCGCATTTTTAGGACCTCACTAGAATACGGCGGGGTGATACGTCTCCAACGTATCTATAATTTTATATTGTTCCATGCTATTATATTATCTGTTTTGGATATTTTATATGCATTAATATGCTATTTTATATTATTTGTGGGACTAACTTATTAACCTAGAGCCCAGTGCCAGTTTCTATTTTCCCCTAGTTTTTTGAGTTTTAGAGAAAAGTAATATCAAACAGAATCCAATCGGAATAAAACTTTCACGATGTTTTTTCTTGGACAAGAAGACATCCACGGAACTTGGAGATGAAGTCAAAAGAGTCCCGAGGGCTCCACAAGCCCTCATGGCGCACCCTATGGGGGCGCCCCCTGGCTTGTGGGTCCTCGGGAGTCCACCGACCTCCCTCTCAGCTCTATAAATTCACAAATATTCCCAAATGACCAGAAGTGTCCACCAAAATAGTTTTCCGCCGCCACAACCTTCTGTACCCGTGAGATCATCTTGGGGCCTTTTTCGGCACCCTGCCGGAGGGGGATTTGATCACAGAGTGCTTCTATATCAACTCTATTGCCCTTCCGATGAAGCGTGACTAGTTTACCACAGACCTATGGGTCCATAGCTAGTAGCTAGATGGCTTACTCTCTCTCTTTGATCTTCAATACAATGTTCTCCTCGATGTTCTTGGAGATCTAGCTGATATAATATTCTTTTGCGGTGTGTTTGTCGAGATCCATTGAATTGTGGATTTATGATCAGATTATCTATGAATATTATTTGAATCTTCTCTGAATTCTTATATGCATGATTTTATATCTTTGTATTTCTCTTTGAATTATCAGTTTGGTTTGTCCAACTAGATTGGTTCTTCTTGCAATGGGAGAGGTGCTTAGTTTTGGGTTCAATCTTGCGATGTCCTCACCTAGTGACAAAGTAGGGGTAGCGAGGCACGCATTGTATTGCTGCCATCAAGGGTAAAAAGATGGGGTTTTCATCATATTGCTTGAGTTTATCCCTCTACATCATGTCATCTTACTTAAGGCATTACTCCATTCTTATGAACTTAATACTCTAGATGCATGATGGATAGCGGTCGATGTGTGGAGTAATAGTAGTAGATGCAGAATCATTTCGGTCTACTTGACACAGACGTGATGCCTATATTCATAATCATTGCCTTGTATTTCGTCATAACTTTGCGCTTTTCTATCAATTGCTCGATAGTAATTTGTTCACCCACCGTATGCTTTCTTGCAAGAAAGAAGCCTCTAGTGAAACCTATGGCCCCCGGGTCTATTTTCCATCATATATTTTCAGATCTATAAACCAAAAAACCCAAAAATACCTTGCTGCAATTTATTTGCTTTTACTTTGTTTTATGTTTTAGTAATCGATCATATCTATCACTATCCGATCTCATCTTTGTAAGTGACCGTGAAGGGATTGACAACCCCTTTACCGCGTTGGGTGCAAGTGTTTGATTGTTTGTGCAGGTGCATAAATTGCAGACTTGCGTGTACCTCCTACTGGATTGATACCTTGGTTCTCAAACTGAGGGAAATACTTATCTCAACTTTGTTGCATCACCCTTTCCTCTTCAAGGGAAGAACCAACACAAGCTCAAGAAGTAGCATGGGGCCATTGGAGTTAATGCTCTCCTCGGGGCAAGGGCAAACCTTGACTACCGTGCACCTTTTTAGAAGGCGAACGACCCAATGCCCCCTTTTTCGCGGACCCATCCTTTCAACTTTTAGGACAAAGTGCCTACTTATAGATCTAAAAGTACTGAGAACGGTTGGCCCGTCCTCCCTCCAGAAACCAACGCCTGAGAAATTTTAGGCATCTTGGCCAATTTTCCCAGCTCTTCTTCGCGACCTCACGGCCCCCTTCTAGGCGACTAGGCGAGCTACTTCGTTTCACGCCTTCAACCGAGTAATCTACAGACGCAAGGATACCTTCCTGTCATGGATCTTGTCGCGCCGGGTTGATCTCCATGGATGGAAAAGCGTTCGCCGAGAACTTCCCTGCTCCAAGCAAGGAAGAGAGGGTATGTTTCGTGCCCTTTCTTCTATGGGGCCTTCGCTTTCCCATTCATCCGTTCTTACGGGGTTTATTAGAGTTCTATGGGATCCAGCTTCACCACCTTACCCCGGGGTCCATACTGCGAAATAGAAATATTCCTGAGCTGCGAAGCCCACTATGATCTGTGGAGGAAATACTTTTGCCTCATCCCTCGAACACGTGACATGTCAACCTTCGAAGTTGGAGGAGCAGAGGTGTGCCAGATAGCCGAACGGGTTACCCCATTGGGACCCCACGAAAGGATCCCGAGGGATGGACCTCAGAATGGTTTTACATTGAAGATGTTCTCCTCTCAGACCCAGTCCGGCAGGGGCTGCCGGAATACTCAAGCACCCCGCTAAAGAAGCGGCACAACTGGCGACCCTAGAGTCCTTCCCAACTAGACAATGCAGAGGTGCACCTTTTGGCCACCAAAATTCGGCTGCTGGCCCATAGCAAACTGACCATGATCGAGGTGATGCTCGTCACCATATCCCAGTGTGTACATCCCCTTCAGCAGAGGGGGCATCCTTTGTGGTGCTACAATGGGACCAGTGACGCAACCCGCTACATGAGGCAGGGGCCAGACAATCCAGCAGCTACGACCAAAATACTAGCTGACCTCTTTATAGGAGAGGAGGAAGAATTTGCTCAATTGAGTATCCGGGAGGGTTGTTTTGGCTACAATCCGGCAGAATGGGTAAGCTTAAATCCTTTGTCATTAGCTCGGAGATTACGTCCGAACACTTACTGGATGTACCTTTCTGTCATGCATGGCTGGGGGTGCCAGGTTGAGTCCGTCCATTGCCCCTCCCCCAACCGGTGAGTTATTCTCATGATGACGACCTGGGGTATCATGAAGATTCGAAGACGTCAATTGATTTTGAAGACGGGGTCTTTTACCAGGAGAGCCTTAACGACACCAAGTGAAAGGAAGACCTCTTCCCAAACAGGGCACTTGTCTCGCACCACCATGAATGGGCTGACTTCTACTCCCAAGGGTTGCCGCACTACACGCTGAATAGTCATGGGAGGAGCACGGACTACGCCGACCTCGGTCCACAATGGGGGATCCAAGCAGAAAACCTCTGCTGGAGCAAAAACAACTGCTCCTTCGGCCCAGAGGTAATGTGTCCAGGACCATGACAAGAGTCATTGTTAATGCCTTTCTTCAGATGTTCACTTAGCTTTGCAAAAGAAGAGTACCACCGCGCCCATCCAAAGACTCCCTGGGCATGCCGGGGCATGGTTCCAATCTTGGCCCTTCGGCGTAGGCCAGGCCCCCTGCCGAACACCCTACCGCCAGAGCACCTCCGGAGGATCCCGACGGTATTTCGGTTACCAACTCCAAAGTTGAGAGTGTGATGAATCACCGCCACCGGAGGGAATCCTTACGTCATGCTGCCTTCATCGACCAGGAATTCAATGCATTTAATTTGGTGGGCGGGCGCGTAACTTGGAGCGACCCGAACATGGCTTGAAGGGATTGCCAGTCTTTTTTCCGCCAAAATGCAGGTGCGAGATTTAAACAGCTCAATAGCATATCATAATCCCTAACCTAGTAGCCCCCAAGCCTTAATTTGGGCGGGACGGTCGAGTTAAGGATCTGAATTATCTTAATATTGCAGGCCATGAGGGAACAACATAACAAGTGTATGTCTCCGTCGTATCTAATTTTATAAACACTTTTACCCTTGTTTTGGACTCTAGCTTGCATGATTTGAATGGGACTAACCCAGACTGACGGTGTTTTCAGCAGAATTGCCATGGTATTATTTTTGTGCAGAATAAAAAGTTCTCGAAATGTCCTGAAACTTCAGGGAGATAAGTTTTGGAACTAATAAAAAATATTGGCGAAAGAATCAAGTGAAGGGCCCCCATACCCTGGCCACAAGGGTGGGGGGGGGGGGGCGCCCTCTGACCTTGTGGGGCCCCCTGGACCTCCACCGTCCTCAACTCCAACTCCATATATTCATGTTCGGCGAGAAAAAAATCAGAGAAAGGATTCATCGTGTTTTACAATACAGAGCCGCTGCCAAGCCTTGTTCTTCCTCGGGAGGGCAGATCTGAAGTCCGTTCGGGGCTCCGGAGAGGGGAATCCATCGCCATCGTCGTCATCAACCATCCTCCATCACCAATTTCATGATGCTCACCGCCGTGCGTGAGTAATTGCATCGTAGGCTTGCTGGACTGTGATGGGTTGGATGAGATTTACCATGTAATCGAGATAGTTTTGTTAGGGTTTGATCCCTAGTATCCACTATGTTCTAAGATTGATGTTGCTATGACTTTTCTATGCTTAATGCTTGTCACTAGGGCCCGGGTGCCATGATTTCAGATCTGAATCTATTATGTTTTCATGAATATATTTGTGTTCTTGATCCTATCTTGCAAGTTATAGTCACCTACTACGTGTTATGATCCGCCAACCCCGGAGTGACAATAGTCGGGATCACTCCCGGTGATGACCGTAGTTTGAGGAGTTCATGTATTCACTAAGTGCCAATGCTTTGGTCCAGTACTCTATTAAAAGAAGGCCTTAATATCCCTTAGTTTCCAATAGGACCCCGCTACCACGGGAGGGTAGCACAAAAGGTGTCATGCAAGTTCTTTTCCATAAGCACCTATGATTATATTCGGAATACATGCCTACATTATATTGATGAATTGGAGCTAGTTCTGTGTCACCCTATGTTATAACCGTTGCATGATGAATGCCATCCAACATAATTATCCATCATTGATCCATTTCCTGTGAGCTTTTCACATATTGATCTTTGCTTCGTTAGTTTTCCATTGCCACTATTACGATTACTACAAAATTGTTACTTTTACTTTTGCCACCGTTACTGCTACTTCATACTACTTTGCTACTAAATACTTTGCTGCAGATATTTGTCTTTCAGGTGTGGTTGAATTGACAACTCAGTTGGTAATACTTGAGAATATTCTTTGGCTCCCCTTGTGTCGAATAAATTTGGGTTGAATACTCTACCCTTGAAAACTATTGTGATCCCCTATACTTATGGGTTATCAAAACCTTTTTCTGGTGCCGTTGTCGGGGAGCATAGCTCTTTTCTCGGAGTCTCTTGGGATTTATATCTGTTGATCACTATGAGGAATTTGAAAGATCAAAGAACCAAGATTTTTTCCTCAACCACGAGGGGAGGTAAGGAACTGCCATCTAGCTTTGCACTTGATTCTCCTTCTATTTTGAGTAAACTTGCGACACCTACACCTGCTATTGATTTTGATATGTCGCATGTTATTGATGATGCCACTTCTGCTATGCATGATGCTTATGATGATACTACTTCTATGCTTGATAATATTATGCCACTAATTTCTTGATGAACAACTTGCTAGGGTTAGAGAGAATGAAATTACTGAAACTGATGATATTGTTGAAAATGACGATTATGATTCTCCCCTAGATATGAATTGCCTGTTGTACCTGAGGGTTATGTTATGGATGAAGAAACTGCTAGAGACTTCTTTGCTTGCAATGAAAGAGAGGATCTTAAGAAATTGTTAGCTAAGCTGAATGAAAAATCCTTGAAGGCTAGAATGAAATATGATCCTGCTTTTGTTACTTCACCTATCTTTGTTACTGATAAGGATTATGAATTCTCTGTCGATCCTGAGTTAATTACTTTGGTTGATTCTGATCCTTTTTATGGTTATGAATCTGAAACTGTTGTGGCACATCTTACTAAATTAAATGATATAGCCACCCTATTTGCTCATGAGGAAAAAAATTGCTATTACTATATTCTCAAATTGTTTCCCTTCTCATTAAAGGGTGATGCTAAGTTATGGTTTAATTCTCTTGCTCCTGGTTGTGTGTGTAGTCCCCAGAATATGATTTACTACTTCTCTCAAAAATATTTCCCGGCTCATAAGAAACAAGCTGCTTTGAAGTTAATATTTAATTTCGTGCAAATTGAAGAAGAGATTCTACCACAAGCTTGGGGGAGTCTTCTTCAATTACTTAATGATTTGCCTGATCATCCTCTCAAGAAAAATGAAATACTTGATATCTTTTATAATGGACTAACCGATGCTTCCAGAGACCTCCTGGATAGTTGAGCTGGTTGTGTTTTCAGGGAAATAACCGTTGAGCAAGCTGAATTGCTATTGAATAATATATTGAGTAATGAAAATGATTGGACACTTCCTGGACCAACTCCGATGCCAACTCCGAAGAAGAGGGGTATTCTATTTCTCAGTCTTGAAGATATGCAAGAGGCAAAGAAATCTATGAAAGAAAAAGTTATTAAAGCTGAAGATGTTAATAATCTACCGCCTATTGAAGAAATACATGGTCTTGATAACCCGACACAGGTAGTAGAGGTGAACTCTCTCCGTAGATTTGATGAAGGTGATATTCCTCACAATAAGTCTGCTAGACAATGCTTGGATGAGTTTGATAATTTTAATGGTAACAAGAGAACTTCAATGCTTATGTTAGTAGACAATTGAAACGTAATGCTTACATGCTTGACCACTTGGGTGATTATATGAGTAAAATTGTTAATGACCTTAAGCTTGTTAGTAAACATGCTTCCATGGTTACAACTCAAGTAGAACAAGTACTTAAAGCTCAGGATGATTTGCTTAATGAGTTGAATAGTAAGAATAATGATAATGCTATTAGGGTTATGACTAGAGGTGGTAAAATGACCCAGAAACCTTTGTATCGTGATGGTCATCCTAAGAGAGTTGAGCAAGATTCTCAGAGAATTAATACTGATGCACCTAGTCCAAGTACTAAAAAGAAAAAGAAAACTGATAGGACTCTACATGCTAGTGAACCTGTTATAGATACACCTGAGAATCCCAATGATATTTCTAGTTCTGATGCTGAGACACAATCTGGTGATGACATGATGATGTTCATGTTGATACTCAACCTAGTAATGATAATGATGTAGAGATTGAAACTGTTGTTGATCTTGATAACCCACAGTCAAAGAATCAATGTTATGATAAGAGAGACTTTGTTGCTAGGAAGCACGGAAGAAAGAGAACCATGGGTTTAGAAACCCATGCCCTTTCCTCCTAAGCCATCCAAGAAAAAGGATGATGAGGAGTTTGAGCGCTTTGCTGAAATGATTAGACCTATCTTTTTGCGTATGCGTTTGACTCATATGCTTAAAATGCCTCCTTATGCTAAGTATATGAAAGATATTGTTACTAATAAAAGAAATATATTGGAAGCTGAAATTTCCACCATGGTTGCTAATTATGTTTTTAAGGGTGGAATACCAAAGAAACTTGGAGATCTGGGAGTACCAACTATACCATACTCCATTAAAAGAAATTATGTTAAAACTGCTTTATGTGATCTTGGAGCTAGTGTTAGTGTTATGCCTTTCTCTTTATATCATAGACTTGAATTGAATAAGTTGATGCCTACTGGAATTTCTTTGCAAATGGCTGATAAATCAACTATTATACCCATTGGTATTTGTGAGGACGTGCCTATTGTGGTTGCAAATATTACTATCTTAACGGACTTTGTTATTCTTGATATTCCCGAGGACGACAACATGTTAATCATCCTTGGTAGACCCTTTTTGAATACTGCAGGGGCTGTCATTGATTGCAACAAAGGAAATGTCACTTTTCATGTTAATGGTAATGAGCATATGGTACACTTTCTGAAGAAACAACCTCAAGTCCATAGTATCAATTCTATTGGAAAAATTTCAACTATTACTATTGGAGGTTTTGAATTCCCTCTTCCTACTGCCAAAAAGAAATATGATATTCTAATTGTTGGGGACATGCATATCCCAGTTGAGGTAACCTAGTGTTATTCAAAAATTCTTCGGTTTCATGTCATTCAGAAGAAGTTTGTTAATAAGACTTGATCAACCTTGTTAATGGACTCCTTTTGATGAGCATGAGATGGATGAATTTATAAAGCACAACTCCCTGTACCCATCTGTTACTTTTTATTATTTAGATTAAATAAAGCAAAAATAGTATTTTCTATCTATTTTCTAAATTATCGTGCAACAAAAAATGTCCCGAAAATAAAAGTTCTGCAAATGCCCTAAAAATTTAGTATGATTTTTTATTGAATATTTAAGAATTTTTTGTGCTAAACACACACCAGGGGGCCTCACCAGCTGGCCACAAGGGTGGAGGGCGCTCACACCCCCTAGGGCGTGCCCCCGACCTTGTGGGCCCCATGTGCCCCCTCCACTTATTCCAGCACCCATCCACTCCGTCTTCCTCCAAAAAAATCATTCCATAGCTCAAACTCATGTTCTTGCTTGTTTTGCTGCCATTTTTTATCTCCTTGCTCAATGCCCCATTCACAAAACTGCTTTGGGGGATTGTTCTTCGGTATGTGACTCCTCCAATGGTCCAATTAGTTTTTGTTCTAGTGCTTTATTCATTGCAAATTTTGGCTGCCTTGGTGACCCTGTTCTTGAGCTTACTTATTAAATTTACATGGTCCAAAGTAGTTTTGATGCATGATATAGCCTCTAGGTACTTGTAGGAGTAGTTGCTATCAATTTTGTTGAGTTTGGTTCACTTTTATTATGAGTCACTAAAATTTTTAGAAATTTTTCAGAGAAAGAAAAATGTCTAGGAGAATGTACCAAGGTGGTTCTTCAAGGAAACAAGAACCAAGGCATGCGATACGCGAACTAGACCCTGAACCACCAAGGGAAGCTCAAGTGAAGCCATGTGAATGGCTGTGGGATGATTTTATGGATCGTGCGGGTTTCAAAGATGAGTTCTATGCGTACGTAAAAAATGCCGACCTTGAGGATTTCTTGTCAGACAAGTGCTTACAGTATTATTATCTCACCGATTCTCTCGTGCGGAGGTTTGAGTTTTCATCTAAGCGTAATACTCATATTGTCCTATTTGATCTCTATGATGAATCTTATACCATGGACCTAGAAGATTTTTGCAATGCATGCAAAATCCCACAATGGGGTAGTCTTAGTGAGCCTCGTAAATCTGAATACAATGATTTCCTTGCTAGCATCACTATTGGAGAAACTAGAAATATCACACAAGCTACTATAGGGAGCATTCACTTTCCTGCCATACATTATTTTGCTCTCTTTATCGGTAGGTGCATTAATGGTACACATGAGCATTGCCACATTTGCGTTCCGGATCTTAGTGTCCTCAAGTGTGCAGTATTAGGCGATAAACGATATAATCTCGGGGCTATTATTGCGAGGAGGTTACACCTTAATGATAAAGATGGAGATTTATTTGGTGGGATTTATGCAACTCGTTTAGCTAATTATTTGGGTGTACCCATAAGAGGGTATGATATTGAGTTGCCACCTGCTTTTTTGGATTATGAGGCTATGGTTCGTTACCAGTTTCTTAAAAGGAACGAACAGTTCCTTCAGTACGGATTAATATTTGATAGATGGCGTGCCATCCATGTTACTCTTCCTGCTCCTGCTTTCTTTAACTTTCAGGCAAGTGGGCGATATTTTATAACTAGAGAGGAGGCAAACGAGTATGAGAGAACAACGAAGGCTGCTCGCCTCCATGCTCGACCCCTTCAGGCAGTAGCTGATGCATCTCAGTACAACTCCAACTACAACTTTGGATATCAACGAGGCCAGTCGTGGTCGTAGACCAACTTAGGCCAAAAGCCTAAGCTTGAGGGAGTACGTATTCCTCACCGACATTATATTCATGTTCACACACTCATTTAAATTGTAGGTTTTCATACTCTTTCATTGGATTATCCATGTTAGTTTATTTATTTTTTAGCTTTCTTCTTGTGTGTTTGAAAAACCTTAAGAAAAAAATCTAAAAACCAAAAAAATAGTTGCAGTTAGTTTACTTTCTATGCATGCTTAGTTGTAGTATTAATAGAAAACCCAAAAAGATTTCTTGTTCTTCTTTTGCTTGTTGGGAGCTTTCCTGTGTAAATAGTTTTTCTCGTTCTTGTTTCTCTTCCTTCAGAGAAACAAAAACTCCAAAAATATTTCAGTGTGTTTCTTTGAAATTCTTTTCTTTTCTTTGGGGGTTGAGAGGAGAAGACCACGATGAAAATGTTGAGTGGCTCTCATATGCATTATGTTAACCTAACAAAGAGTCCATATTACCTTGTCTTCTCCTTTGAATAAATGTTTGTAGATTCCAGCTTAGTCCTATGCATGTGCACAATTATTATTTATCCACACCGTCCGGTCGTGCAAGTGAAAGGTAATAATGATGAAATGATTGAGATGAGGGAAAGAAGGTATGAACTCGACCTATCTTGTTTTTGTAAATATGATTAGTTCATCGTTCCTGATTCAGCCTATTATGAATGAAAGATATGTGCAATGACAGTTAGAGATTATAGCTACTCATGTCATGCTTAATTAGCTAGGAGCTTGTAATGGTTTATCTTGCGTGCCAACTTGGAAATTAAAATGGTAGTATGATAGGATGGTATCCTCCTTTGAATGATTCGAGTGGCTTGACTTGGCACATGTTCACGCATGTAGTTGAAACAAAATGAACATAGCCTCCATGATATTTATGTTGATGGTGATTTATATCCTACTCATGCTTGCACTCAATGTTGGTTAATCTTAATGCGTGTTTATGACTATTGTCGCTCTCTAGTTAGTCGCTTCCCAGTCTTTTTCTAGCCTTCACTTGTACTAAGCAGAAATACTTCTTGTGCATCCACTTCCATAAACCCAAAGTTGTTCCATATGAGTCCACCATACCTTCCTATATGCAGTATTTACCTGCCGTTCCAAGTAAATTTGCATGTGCCAAACTCTAAACCTTCAAATGATAATCTGTTTTGTACGCTCGAATCACTCATGTAGCAACTAGGGCTGTCAATATCTTCCATGCTAGGTGGGTTATTCTCACGATGAGTGGACTCCGCTCATCATTCATGAGAAAATGGACGGTAACTAGGATGCCCAGTCCCATGCTCAAATAAAATTTAAATAATTGCAAACAAAACTCCCCCAAGATTGATGTTAGTTGGATGATACCCGTTGTTTTGGACCAGCCGTGGAGTGTGCTTGTTGGTGGTGGAGGAGTATAAACTTTACCATTCTATTTGGGAACCGCCTATAATGTATGTAGCATGGAAGATACCGAGATCTCTTAGTTGTTATGTTGACAATGAAAGCATGTCGCTCAAAATATTATTTATCTCTATTTCAAAACTCAAGCTCTGGCACCTCTGCAAATCCCTGCTTCCCTTTGTGAAGGGCCTATCTATTTACTTTTATTGCTGAGTCATCATCCTCTTATAAAAAACACTAGTTAAAGAGCACCACTGTCATTTGTATGCATTGCTATTAATTTGTATTGAGTATGACTATGACTGGATCTCTTTTACCAGGAATTACAATGTCTAGTCAGTCCTTCATCTTCAGGGGTGATCTGCATTTATGTTTTGCGGTCTTAGAAAGGTCTAGCGAGATACCATCTTGTTATATCATATCATGATTGTTTTGAGGAAGTGTTGTCATCTGAGATTTATTATTGCTCGCTAGTTGATTATGTCATTGATATGAGTAAATGTGAGACCTAAATGTTATTGTGAATATGGTTAGTTCATGATCTTTCTTGAAAACTTGAATGCTGGCTTTACATATTTGCAACAACAAGATCAAACAGAGTTTGTAAAAGTTTTTCTTTATCACTTTAAGTTTGTCAACTGAATTGCTTGAGGAAGCAATGGGTTAAGCTTGGGGGAGTTGATACTTCTCCATTGTATCTACTTTTCCGAACTCTTTTACCCTTGTTTTGGACTCTAACTTGCATGGAATTAACCTGGACTGACGCTGTTTTCAGCAGAATTGCCATGGTGTTATTTTTGTGTAGAATAAAAAGTTCTCGGAATGTCCTGAAACCTCAAAGAGATAAGTTTTGGAATTAATAAAAAATATTGGCGAAAGAATCAAGTGAAGGGCGCCCACACCCTGGCCACAAGGGTGGGGGGGAGCAACCACCCCCTTGGGGCGCGCGCTCCGACCTTGTGGGCCCCCTGGATCTCCATCGACCTCAACTCCAACTCCATATATTCATGTTCGGGGAGAAAAAAATTAGAGAGAAGGATTCATCCTGTTTTACGATAGGGAGCCGCCGCCAAGCCCTGTTCTTCCTCGGGAGGGTAGATCTGGAGTCCGCTCGGGGATCCGGAGAGGGGAATCCGCCCCCATCGTCATCATCAACCATCCTCCATCACCAATTTCATGATGCTCACCACCATGCGTAACAAATCCCATCATAGGCTTGCTGGACCGTGATGGGTTGGATGAGATTTACCATGTAATCGAGTTAGTTTTGTTAGGGTTTGATCCCTAGTATCCACTATGTTCTAAGGTTGATGTTTCTATGACTTTGCTATGCTTAATGCTTGTCACTAGGGCTCGAGTGCCATGATTTCAGATCTGAATCTATTATGTTTTCATGAATATATTTGTGTTCTTGATCCAATCTTGCAAGTTATAGACACCTACTACGTGTTATGATCCGACAACCCCGGAGTGACAATAGTCGGGACCACTCCCAGTGATGACCATAGTTTGAGGAGTTCATGTATTCACTAAGTGCTAATGCTTTGGTTCGGTACTCTACTAAAGGAGGCCTTTATATCCCTTAGTTTCCAATAGGACCCCGCTGCCACGGGAGGGTAGGACAAAAGATGTCATGCAAGTTCTTTTCCATAAGCATGTATGACTATATTCGGAATACATACCTACATTATATTGGAATTGGAGCTAGTTCTGTTTCACCCTATGTTATAACCATTGCATGATGAATCCATCCAACATAATTATCCATCATTGATCCATTGCGTACGAGATTTTCACATATTGATCTTTGCTTCGTTACTTTTCCGTTGCCATTGTTACGGTTACTACAAAACTGTTACTGTTACTTTTGCTACCGTTACCGCTACTTCCATACTAATTTGCTACTAAATACTTTGTTGCAGATATTAAGTCTTTCAGGTGTGATTGAATTGACAACTCAGTTGCTAATACTTGAGAATATTCTTTGGCTCCCCTTTTGTCAAATCAATAAATTTGGGTTGAATACTCTACCCTCAAGACCCGTTGTGATCCCCTATACTTGTGGGTTATCAACAAGCTATCTGGAGACCTTGAGATGAGCCGGACATAGCTGGCCAATACTAAAGCTGAATTGGACGCGGCCAAGAAAGCTACTAGTGAAATTTCTGGTAAGTGGAAATGCTTTAGAATGCTTAGAAAGTGTATGGCTTTTTCTACATATTAACACCATACTCTACTTGTAGCCACCGAATCCGTAAGCCAATTATGGAAGGAACTGGAGGCTGCCAAACGAGTGCTCACACGAAGTCAGGAGGAGAAGAATGAGCTCAAGGCGGAAAATCAGTGGAAAGCCAAAGAAATTGAGAGTTTAAAATCTCAATTGGCGCAAGCCTTGGAGGAGAACCAGAAGCTGAAAGGTGGCATATTCCGTAATTCACGAATTCAGTATTACCCATATTGTGGATGATCACAAAATTTTGAGAAAGATGCTGCCCGGGTTTGCTAGGTCTCCCGAGAGGATGGCCGGAAGAGGATGTCGGTTCCTTTAGTGGGAACCTTTTGAAGGAGCTGACCAAAACGCATGAGAGGGTCTGGAAGGCCATGAAAAGCATGGTTAAGGCATTGTTGTCATTGGAAGCACAGCCAGATACCACGGCAGAGCTGGCTAGCCGCTTTAAGGGGGCAAGGCATTACTTCAAATTATGGAAGAAATCGGCCTGCCGGGAAGGAGCTCACGAGGCTTGGGTAATGGTGAAGACCTAGTTTACCAAACTTGATCCGGAAGAAATGGCTCGAGTTGCACCCGTGGGGCCGGATGGGCATGAAATACCTCTTAGCTTAGTATATGACCAAGTGATGCCCGCTGCTCGGTACTCCTAGGAGGATTGTGCCTTGGACAGTTTGATAGATGGTATTGATAAAGAGTAGGATGCGTGATTCTATGTATCCATGTACTTTACATCACCACATTCTCAAACCACGGTGCAAATGTTGTCTTAACCGGCCATCGGCTTCCGCCTCCCCGACCAGTGATCGGGGAGTGTTCCGTACTATATGCCCTGCCGAACAAGGGATAATTCCGGTAACCAGGCAATCCGGTCATTTGGTGCGAATAGACAAAACATGCGCAGCGAGCAATGTTATATTACTTTGTAACATAAGAAACATCTTCCGAAGAAAATAGTTCCTCCAAGGGTTCCTTTCTTGGGGTCTGGTATGTTGACCACAAGCTGTGAGTTTGGATGCCAGTGACACACAGATGTTCATGGTTTTTAGGAACCAAGAATAGCGGGCTGGTGGCTAGTGCCTGTTTATTTTCACTTCCCTGGAGGTCGGCCCATTATTTTCTGTAAGAACGCTAGCTTTCGGCTTCACCCGTCTGAAGTACGTATTCGGATTACCCAGGCATAACAATCATAGAGGTGCTCCCTTTACTCCCTAGTCGAGCAATCAGAAACGTAGGGGTAAACATAGGAGCCAGGTAACCCAGCTTGGCAAAGGACTTAAGTCAAATAGGTGCATATAATGGCTTGAGAGGTTGTGGGAAGGACATTAGTTCAAATAACATAAACAAGGTTGTGAGAAGAATACCATAATTGGCTGTTTTAAATGAAGCCCTCAGGTAAAACTAGGTGGTACATCTGAAGATGTGTACAATGGCGACCTGACGTGTTACGGTTTACCTGAAATCTAGGTCGGGAGGCTAAAGCTCCAAGAGTAAAACAAAGAAAGATATAAAACCAAAGAAAAAAAGCGAGGAGTGCCGATGACGAAACCGGACTAGGTGTAGAAACGCCAAAGCCGAGCGGCGTTCCACGGGTTGGGTTCGAGGCGGTTATCTGACGGGTTGTGGTGGCGGTATGCCCCTCCCGCAAGTACTTCATCTATAATGAAGGAGCCCTCCCATTTGGGTGAAAGCTTATGCTTGTGCACGGAGGACGAGTCTCCCATGTTGTATGCCTTTGCCCGAACCTCCTGATTCTGGTAGCGCCGTGCTTGATGTTGATAAAATGCGGAGCGTGCGCGCGCGATGTCGCGCTCTCCTCCAGGGTGTCCAGGTCATCCTCCCGATCTAGCTCGACCTCCTTCTCTTTGTAACACGTACTCTAGGTGCGTCATGGATCAAATCACATGGGAGGACTACTTCGGCGCCATACACCATGAAGAACAGGGAGTATCCTGTTGAACGATTATGAGTGGTGCACAACCCCCGAAGTACGGGGTCCAGCTCCTCTACCCAGTGGCAATCTGATTCTTCGAGTGAGCGTATTAGGTGAGGTTTTATGCCACTCATAATTAGTATGTTTTCTTGCTCTGCCTGCCCATTAGTTTGTAGGTGGTACACCGAATCGTAGTCGAGCTTTATGCCCATCTTAGCACACCAATCTTTAACTTCTTGGGAGGTGAAATTAGACCCATTATTAGTGATTATGCTATGGGAACACCATAATGGTGTACAACACTGGATACGAAGTCAACAACTAGTCCGGATTCTGCAGAGGTTACTTGTTTTGCTTTGATCTACTTAGTGAATTTGTTAACCATAACCAATAGGTATTTCTTTTTCTTGCCCCCCGCCCTTTAAGTGGTCCGACCATGTAAAGCCCCCAGACTGAAGGTTATCAATATAGTCCGAAGGGCTGTGGGGGGAATATGGCTTTGATTTGCAAATAGCTGTCACCCAACACAATGTTGGACTAGCGTACGAGTGTCCATGCGAGCTGTGGGCCAGAAGAACCCTGCTTGGAATGTCTTTCTGACTAGGGCTCGAGCTGCTGTGTGGTGGCCGCCCATGCCAGCATGTATGTCGACGAGAAGCTGTTGCCCCTCCTCTTCAGAGATGCACCTCTGAAGGACCCCCGTGGTGCTCTTTTTATAGAGCTCGCCCTCATGGACCTTCTACACTTTAGAGCGCCGGACTATACATCGCGCCTCCGTCTGATCGTCAGGGAGTTCTTTGCAGGAGGTAGGCAAGCAAGGGCTCAGTCCATGGAGCGATTATGGCCATGATCTCGTGGGCCGAGGGTGTTTCTTCGAGTGCAGAGCCCCTGACAATATAGTCATCAGGCTCGCTTTATGGGGGAACGATCTGGGCGGGCTCATTGGTTGTGATGCCACTATCCCTGCTACATCTTGAGCTTGTGTTGGTTTTCCTTGAAGAGGAAAGGGTGATGCAGCAATAGTAGCGTAAGTATTTCCCTCAGTTTTTGAGAACCAAGGTATCAATACAGTAGGAGGCTCCTCAGAAGTCCCACGCACCTACACAAACAAACAAGAACTCGCAACCAACGCAATAAAGGGGTTGTCAATCCCTTCCAGGCCACTTGCGAAAGTGAGATTTGATAGAGATAATATGATAAGATAAATATATTTTTGGTATTTTATAATATAGATTGGAAAAGTAAAGATGCAAATAAAAGTAGATTGAAAGCTTATATGATAAGAGATAGACCCGGGGGCTATAGGTTTCACTAGTGGCTTCTCGCAAGATAGCATAAGTATTACGGTGGGTGAACAAATTACTGTCGAGCAATTGATAGAAAAGCGAATAATTATGAGATTATCTAGGCATGATCATGTATATAGGCATCACGTCCGTGACAAGTAGACCGACTCCTGCCTGCATCTACTACTATTACTCCACACATCGACTGCTATCTAGCATGCATCTAGAGTATTAAGTTCATAAAGAACAGAGTAACGCATTAAGAAAGATGACATGATGTAGAGGGATAAACTCATGCAATATGATATAAACCCCATCTTATTATCCTCGATGGCAACAATACAATACGTGCCTTGCTGCCCCTGCTGTCACTGGGAAAGGACACCGCAAGATTGAACCCAAAGCTAAGCACTCCTCCCATTGCAATAAAGATCAATCTAGTAGGCCAAACCAAACTGATAATTCGAAGAGACTTGCAAAGATAACTTAATCGCACATAAAAGAATTCAGAGGAAATTCAAATATTTCTCATAGATAAACTTGATCATAAACCCACAATTCATCGGATCTTGACAAACACACCGCAAAAAGAGTTACATCGAATAGATCTCCAAGAAGATCGAGGAGAACATGGTATTGAGATTCAAAGAGAGAGAAGAAGCCATCTAGCTAATAACTATGGACCCGAAGGTCTGTGGTAAATTACTCACAACTCATCGGAGAGGCTATGGTGTTGATGTAGAAGCCCTCCATGATCGATTCCCCCTCCGGCGGAGCACGGATGAAGGCTCCAAGATGGGATCTCGCGGATACAGAAGGTTACGGCGGTGGAAATAGTTTTTTGTGGTCGCTTCTAATGTTTTCGGGGTACATGGGTATATATAGGAGAAAGAAGTAGGTCGGTGGATGTCCGAGGGGCCCACGAGACAGGGGGCGCACCCAGTAGGGGGGCGCCCTCCACCCTCGTGGCTGCCTCGTTTATTTCTTGACTTCCACTGCAAGTCCTCTGGATCACGTTCGTTCTAAAAATCACGCTCCTGGAGGTTTCATTCCGTTTGGACTCCGTTTGATATTCCTTTTCTTTGAAACACTGAAATAGGCAAAAAAAATAGCAATATGGGCTGGGCCTCCGGTTAGTAGGTTAGTCCCAAAAATGATAAAAAAGTGTAAAGTAAAGCCCATAAACATCCAAAACGGGTAGTATAATAGCATGGAACAATTAAAAATTATAGATACATTGGAGACGTATCAATCCCCGCCCTGCCATACATGGATGGCTTGAAGTGCCTTTCTAGAAAGGTGTTTTTAGGGACTAGGCCGCGCTTGGCGCTATGCGGGCAATGACATCCGCGACTTGGTTACTGTCTATAGAGACATGATGGAATTCTAGAACCTTGAACGGTCTAACATCCTGAGGACGACGTTTCTATATAGCCGCCATCTTGGGTTCTTTGGCGTCAAATTCATCATTAACCTGGGAGATGGCGAGGTTCTAATCTCCTCGTACCTCTAGCCGTCGAACACCCATCGACGTTGCTATTCGAAGAACGTGTAGCAGTGCCTCGTATTTGGCTGCGTTGTTGGAATCCGTGTACATGATCTATAGAACATACCAGATATTGTCGCCTATGGGGGATGTTAAGATCACCCCTGCCCCCAGTCCGGCTAGCATTTTAGAGCCTTCAAAGTACATCATCCAGTGTGCATATGCATTATATTCCCTGGGGAGTTCGGCTTCGGTCCATTCGGATAGAAAATCAGCCAACACCTGAGATTTAATAGCTCGACATGGTTTGTATGCGATCTTGAAGGGAAGGAGCTCTATGGCCCATTTGGCAATGCGGCCGGTGGCATCCCTGTTATTGATTATATCGTTGAGGGGTACCTCAGATACCACTGTCACTGAGCACTCTTAAAAGTAGTGCCACAGTTTTCAGGATGCCATAAAGACTGTGTATGCTATCTTTTGGTAGTATGGGTATCGGTATTTGTACGGGGTGAGGACTTCTGACACATAGTAGACTAGCTTTTGAACCTGAAACTTGTGGCCCTCTGATTCCTGTTCTATGACGAGCACTACGCTCACCATCTGATTGGTGGCTAATATATACAGCAACATTGGTTCATCGATACCCGGTAGGGCCATGATAGGGTTTCTTGCCAGGAGTGCTTTAATTTCCTCAAGTGTTGCAGTTGCTTCGTTGGTCCATTCAAAGTTTTTTTCTTCTTGAGTAGCCTGTAGAGAGGTAGTGCTTTTTCACCAAGGCGGGATATGAAACGACATAATGCCGCCACGCAACCTGCCTGCTTCTTTACGTGTTTGAGCTATGTTGGTATTGCTAGTTGGGACAGAGCTTTGATTTTAGCCGGATTGGCCTCAATTCCTTTATGGGAGACAATAAATCCGAGAAGTTTGCCAGCGGGGACTCCAAAGACACATTTGCCCAGGTTGAACCGTATATCGTAAGCCCGTAGATTTTTGAAGGTCAAGCAAAGATCGTCCACGAGTTGATCGACTTTTTTGGTTTTAATGACCATGTCGTCCACATATGCCTCGGCCGTTTTGCAAATTTGGTTTTCCAGGCATGTTTGAATCATGCGTTGGTATGTGGCTACTGTGTTCTTTAACCCCGAAAGGCATCGCGTTGAAGCAGAATGACCCGTAGGGGTGATGAACGCGGTTGCAGCTTGGTCGGATGATACGTCTCCAACGTATCTATAATTTTTGATAGTTCCATGCTATTATATTATCTGTTTTGGATGTTTTATATGCATTAATATGCTATTTTATATTATTTTGGGACTAACCTATTAACCTAGAGCCCAGTACCAGTTTCTGTTTTTTCTTAGTTTTTGAGCTTCGCAGAGAAGGAATACCAAACGGAATAAAACGGAATAAAACCTTCATGGTGATTTTTAATGGTCCAGAAGACACCTAGGAGACTTGGAGATCAAGTCGGAAGAGCCACGAGGCGGCCACAAGGGTGGAGGGCGCGCCCCTGCCTTATGCCCCCCCCCGTGACTCCTCTGACCTAATTCTTTCACCTATATATTCACATATGTTCCCAAACCACCAGAAGCATCCAGAAAACACTTTTCCACTGCCGCAACCTTCTGTACCCGTGAGATCCTGATATGTCTCCAACGTATCTATAATTTTTCATTGCTCCATGCTATTATATTATCAATCTTGGATGTTTTATATGCATTTATATGCTATTTTATATGATTTTTGGGACTAACCTAATAACCTAAAGCCTAGTGCCAATTTCTATTTTTTCCTTGTATTTGAGTTTCGCAGAAAAGGAATATCAAACGGAGTCCAATTGACCTGAAAATTTACGGAGAATATTTTTGGAAAATATTAAAAATACTGGAACGAAAAGATATCGAAGAGGAGTCCTGAGGCCACCACAAGGATGGAGGGCACACACACCCCTAGGGCACGCCCCCCGTCCTTGTCGTCACCTTGTGGGCCCCCTTGACTTGTCCCCGAAGCCAACACCTCCTATAAATCCCAAAACCTCCAGAAATAAACCTAGATTGGGAGTTCCACCACCACAAGCCTCTGTAGCCACCAAAAACCAATCGGGACCATGTTCCAGCACCCTGCCGCAGGGGGGAATCATCACGGGTGGCCATCTTCATCATCCCGGCGCTCTCCATGACGAGGAGGGAGTAGTTCACCCTCAGGGCTGAGGGTATGTACCAGTAGCTATGTGTTTGATCTCTCTCTCTCTCTCTCGTGTTCTTGATTTGGCACGATCTTGATGTACCGCGAGCTTTGCTACTATGGTCGGATCCTATGGTGTTTCTCCCCCTCTACCTTCTTGTGATGAATTGAGTTTTCCCTTTGAATTTATCTTATCGGATTGAGTCTTTAAGGATTTGAGAACACTTGATGTATGTATAGCATATGAATATTTGTGGTGACAATGGGATATTCACGTGAACTACTTGATGTATGTTTTGGTGATCAACTTGCGGGTTCCCTGACCTTGTGAACTTATGCATAGGGGTTGGCACACGTTTTCGTCTTGACTCTCCGGTGGAAACTTTGGTGCACTCTTTAAGTTCTTTGTGTTGGTTTGAATAGATGAATCTTAGACTGTGTGATGCATATCGTATAATCAAACTCGCGGGTACTCGTGGTGACATTGGAGTATCTAGGTGACATCAGGGTTGATTGATGTGTGTCATATGGTGTTACTTTACTATGAACTCTAGGGCTGTTTGTGACACTTATAGGAATAGCTCAATGGATTGATTGGAAAGAATAACTTTGAGGTGGTTCTGTACCCTACAAGCAATTTCATCTTATATTCTCTATGATAGGAACTTTGGAGTGACTTTTGTCGCACGTTGAGGGATTGCCATATGATCTAATTATGTTATCATTGTTGAGAGAACTTGCACTAGTGAAAGTATGAACCCTAGGCCTTGTTTTCAAGCATTGACTTGCTACCTTGCTGTTTTTATATTTTCAGATTACAAAAACCTATATCTACCATCCATATTGCACTTGTATCACCATCTCTTCGCCTAACTAGTGAACCTATACAATTTACCATTGTATTGGGTGTGTTGGGGACACAAGAGACTCTTTGTTATTTGGTTGCAGGGTTGTTTGAGAGAGACCATCTTCATCCTACGCCTCCCACGGATTGATAAACCTTAGGTCATCCACTTGAGGGAAATTTGCTACTCTCCTACAAAACTCTGCACTTGGAGGCCCAACAACGTCTACCAGGATAAAGTTGCGTAGTAGACAACAAGCTCTTTTCTGGCGCCATTGTCGGGGAGGCTAGGTAAGGAGCACTCACATCCCGTCAACGAAGATCTTTTCTGGCGCTGTTGCCAGGGAGGTTAGTGCTTGAAGGTATATCTTTAGATCTTGCAATTGAATCTTTTAGTTTCTTGTTTTATCACTAGTTTAGTTTATAGAAGAAAACTAAAAAATGGAATTGAGGTTGCCTCATATGCTTCATCTTTTTAATGTCTTTCGTGAAAATAAGGATTGCGATAATTGTGCTCAATTACTAGAGGAAGAATACAATAAAATGTTTGACATACAATCTTTGAATGATGAGCATGATTTCAATGTTGTTAGTATGAATTCTTTGAATATCCATAGTACTAATGATGATTTCACTAGTCATGATAAAATGTTTCTTATACCAAATAGGGAAGATAGATTTTACAAGAGGCAAGTATTTAGAAACTAAATGGTTGCAAGAGAGGCTAGATGTTTGTGCTGAAAAGTTTAATTTTTTCGCCATCCTTGTGAACTTTGCAATGAACATGGTCATTTAAATCTCCAATGCAAAATGTTTCATGATCGAATCGTGTCCAAAAATTGTGATGACCTTATTTCCCTTGCACATCATAATGAACTTAGTTTGCTTCTGGGATATGATGAAATGAAATGTATAACTAAGAATATTCCAGAATATAACCTTAAGAGATTTCTTGATTTTGATCTAGAGGAAATTTATATATATTGTGCGGTAAACAACATTGAGAATCATTATATTGCCAATTACTTAAAGACAAGAAAACAAATAGAAGATCAAGAGAATACAAATGAAGGGGAAGAGGTTTCCAATATCCTACTATTTTTTCTTATGATGAATCAGGTAACATGGAGGAGCTTTTTATTCAACCAACCTCATCAATAAGGAGCTCCAAAAAGTGATAAACCCACACATGATGTTAAGAAGAAAAAGAAAAGACGGAGAAGCAAAGGTAAAATGGTATCTCTCCCAAATGATGTTGCTTCTATTATTGTTATGCCTTATGAGAGTGAATCAAAAATAAATGTGGACGATGATATTGATTATTTGCCTTATGGTACTATGTCCGAAGAAATTATTGAGGATGATTTCGTTATGCCTATTACTCTTTGTGATGATTATGATTGGGAAAGTAATGATACTTGTTAATATCTTGAGAATTTTTTGGCACCAATTTAGAAGCTTGTGATGAAAATAATTGTTATACTATTGGTGCAATTCATATTATTAATGATAAGAGGGATTATGCTTATGATATGCAATGCCACAAGCTTGGGGATTCTATGTTTGATGAGAGTGACATGTTTGAGAATTTATTTGCTGCAATTAATGTTTGTCCCAAGCTTGGGGATGCTATGTTTAATGAAGATGATATTTTTAGTCCTCCAAGTTTTGATGAGCAAATTTACTATGATGATAGCATGCCTCCTATTTATGATGATTGCAATATTTATGAAAGTGGGTTTGGAAGAGTGTCAACTTTAGGAATTAGTGATCCCACTATTTTGGAGGGTGTTGAATCTTATGATAAAAGTGTATTTGGAGAGGTCATGACTTTATTTAGTAATGATTCCACTATCTTGGAAGAGGTTTCAATTGATTATGATGAGAACAAAGTTGCTACTTATGATGATTACTGTGATGACACTTATGTTATAAAAAGTAGTGATGATTATATTTATAAAGCTTGTCATAATTATGATTACCCATTTTCTGAACATTATTATTTTAATGTGGAAACAATTTATAGTATTCGAGTTTCTTATGATACTTCCACTATTCCGAATGAGAAGAGTTTTGCTTATGTGGAGAGTTGTAAAATTTCTATGCTCATGGATCATGAAAGTAATGCTTTATGTTATGGTTATATTGTTGAATTCATTCATGATGCTACTAAAAATTATTATGAGGGAGGAATATATGCCTGTAGGAGTTGCAATAATATCAAGTTTCCTCTCTATGTGCTTAAAGTTTCGAAGTCATGCTTGTTTTGCCTTCCTATGCTAGTTGATTGTTGCTCCCATAAGTTGGTTGCTCACAAAATCCCTATGCATAGTAAGTGGGTTAGGCTTAAATGTGCTATTCATATTCTTCATGATGCTCTCTTTGTGGTTCAATTCTTATCTTTCATGTGAGCATCGTTGAAATCATCATGCCTAGCTAAAAAAGCATTAAAGAAAAGCGCTCGTTGGGAGACAACCCAATATTTACCCCTACTATTTTTGTGTGTTAAACATTATTAGGCTACTGTATTAATATTGTTTTATAGCTTTTGTTTCAATAAAGTTCCAAGTAAAGCCTTTGGGATAGTGTGGATGATAGTTGACTTGATTCTGTGCAAAAACAGAAACATTTGCACCCAGTCTAGGAGTTTTGCAAATTCACCGGAACGTGCTTTTGATCTGACTTTTTGACACATGATTGATATACAAATTTCCTAGATTCTCCTAATTATTCAGAATTTTTGGAGTTACAGAGGTATGCAAAGCTTCCAGATTACTATAGACTATTCTGTTTTTGACAGATTCTGTTTTCTATGCGTTGTTTGCTTATTTTGATGAATCTATGAGTAGTATTGGAGGGTATGAACCATTGAGAAGTTGGAACACAATAGATAAAACACCAATATAAATTTAGAATGAGCTCACAACAGTACCTAAGTGGTGATTTGCTTTATTATACTAACGGAGCTTACGGGTTTTCTGTTGAGTTTTGTGTTGTGAAGTTTTCAAGTTTTGGGCAAAGATTTGATGGACTATGGAATAAGGAGTGGCAAGAGCCTAAGCCTGGGTATGCCCAAGGAACCCCAAGGTAATATTCAAGGACAACCAAGAGCCTAAGCTTGGGGATGCCCCGGAAGGCATCCCCTCTTTCGTCTTCGTTTATCGGTAACTTTACTTGAGGCTATATTTTTATTCACCACATAATATGTGTTTTTCTTCGAGCATCATTTTATTTCATTAGGATTTGCTTGGTGTTTGAATAAAGTACTTAAGATCTGAAATTTTTAAATGAGAGAGAGTCTCCACATAGTTACATAATTATTCAACTACTCATTGATCTTCACTCATATCTTTTGGAGTAGTTTGTCATTTACTCACATGCTTCACTTATATCCTATGAGTAAATGGTTGAATGAATTGAATATCATAAATCTGAAATTATATATGCTTCATATGCTTATACCATGGGGAGTAATGACTTCACATATAATAATTATAGGTGGTAAATTTATTGAAAGTTAGCAAACATAGTATTGGTCACTTGAACAATTCATGAAAGAATATTGAAGAAAGAGAGATTTCACATATAAATATACTATCTTGGACATCTTCTATGATTGTGAGCCCCATTAAATATTTTCAAACTTGAGCAAATTAGTTCAAGTTGAACAAAGAAGACACCATAATGAGTTATGTTTGGGTATATTTGTATAGAAGTTATATTGTCATGGATCCTCCAACATGTGGTGCTTGCTATTTAGAATCTTTTGATAGCCAAAATTTCTGTACTAAGCGGGAATACTGCTTGTGCATCCAAAATCCTTGAACCAAGTATCTTCCATGAGTGTCCACCATATCTACCTATATGCGGTATTTACTTGTCGTTCCAAGTAAATTCTCATGTGCCAAACTCTAAACCTTCAAATAATAATCTGTTTTGTATGCCCTAATCGCTCATGTAGCGACTAGGGGCTGTCAGTATCTTCCATGCTAGGTGGATTATTCTCATGATGAGCATTCACAAGAGAGTGACTGGTAATTTGGATGCCCAGTCCTATGATCAAAAGATCAAAAACGAAATCACAATTAATTAAACAAAACTCCCCCAGGATTATTGATAGTTGGACGGTACCCGTTGTTTCGGACCAGCCGTGGAATGTGCTTGTTGGTGGTGGGTGTGTAAAAAACTTTACCATTCTGTTTGGGAACTGCATGTAATGTATCTAGTATGGAAGATATTGGGAACTCTTGGTTGTTATGTTGACAATGAAAGCATACCTCTCAAAATTATTTTCATCTCTGTTTTAAAAGCTTCGAGCTCTGGCACCTCTACAAATCTTTGCTTCCCTCTACGAAGGGCCTATCTTTTACTTTTATGCAAGAGTCAGTAGTATTCCTTCTCATTCCAACCTACTCTTTAGTTGGCAAGCATCATGTGCTGGTGAAATATCTAAGCATATATGGCCACTCAAATATATTTGATCATGAATTATTATTGTTGACAATTATCTATATGATAAATAAGTTGGGAGGCGAAAGATTAAGCCCCTATCTTTCTCTGTGTTCAAGGGATGCTATTTGTTCTAAAAATATGCGTTGAGTGGTAGCAATCATGGAAGATTATATGATAGTTGAGTATGTGGGATTTGCTAAATCAAAGCACTTACATAGACCCTTCCTGAAAATAAGATGAATTGCAATTGTTTGATGACTGAGAATTTGGTTTGTTATTTTTCAAGAAAGTTTATGATCTATGCTTTAACATGTGAGCTTGCTACTTAATCATGAGAAGTTTTATGAGATGAGCTACTGTTTATGATATATAATGATGCTAGAAAAAGTGATTGATATTATCATCGATCAAACTTGTGCACTTGTTAGGTAGCATTCCACATCAAAAATTCTGTTTTTATCATTTACCTACTCGAGGACGAGCAGGAATTAAGCTTGGGGATGCTTGATACATCTCCAATGTATCAATAATTTTTGATTGCTCCATGCTATTATATTATCTATCTAGGATGTTTTATATGCATTTTTATGATTTTTGGGACTAACCTATTAACCTAGAGCCCAATGCATGTTTCTATTTTTTCCTTGTTTTTGAGTTTCACAGAAAAGGAATATCAAACGGAGTCCAATTGACCTGAAAATTTACGGAGAATATTTTTGGAAAATATAAAAAATACTGGAACAAAACGATATCGGAGAGGAGTCCTGAGGCCACCACAAGGGTGGAGGGCGCGCCCCCATCCTTGTCGTCGCCTCGTGGGCCCCCTTGACTTGTCCCCGACGTCAACACCTCCTATAAATCCCAAAACCTCCAGAAATAAACCTAGACCGGGAGTTCCATCGCCGCAAGCCTCTGTAGCCACCAAAAACAAATTGGGACCCTATTTCAGCAGCCTACCGGAGGGGGGAATCATCATCGGTGGCCATCTTCATCATCCCGACGCTCTCCATGACGAGAAGGGAGTAGTTCACCCTCGGGGCTGAGGGTATGTACCAATAGCTATGTGTTTGATCTCTCTCTCTCTCTTATGTTCTTGATTTGGCACGATCTTGATGTACCGCGAGCTTTGCTACTATAATCGGATCATATGGTGTTTCTCCCCCTCTACCTTCTTGTGATGAATTGAGTTTTCCCTTTGAAGTTATCTTATCGGATTGAGTCTTTAAGGATTTGAGAACACTTGATGTATGTCTTGCATATGAATATCTATGGTGACAATGGGATATTCACGTGAACCACTTGGTGTATGTTTTGGTGATCAACTTGTGGGTTCCATGACCTTGTGAACTTATGCATAGGTGTTGGCACACGTTTTCGTCTTGACTCTCCGGTGGAAACTTTGGGGCACTCTTTGAAGTTCTTTGTGTTAGTTTGAATAGATGAATCTGAGATTGTGTGATGCATATTGTATAATCAAACTCGCGGGTACTCATGGTGACATTGGAGTATCTAGGTGACATTAGGGTTGATTGATGTGGGTAATATGGTGTTATGTTACTACAAACTCTAGGGATGTTTGTGAAACTTAAAGGAATAGCTCAATGGATTGATTGAAAAGAATAACTTTTAGATGTTTTTGTACCCTACAAGCAATTTCATTTTATGTTCGCCGTGATAGGAACTTTGGAGTGACTTTTGTCGCATGTTGAGGGATTGCCATAAGATCTAATTATGTTATCATTGTTGAGAGAACTTTCACTAGTGAAAGTATGAACCCTAGGCCTTGTTTTCAAGCATTGCAATACCGTATTCGCTAACTTTTGTTACTTGCTACCTTGCTGTTTTTATATTTTCAGATTACAAAAATCTATATCTACCATCCATATTGCACTTATATCACCATCTCTTCACTGAACTAGTGCACCTATATAATTTACCATTGTATTGGGTGTGTTGGGGACACAAGAGACTCTTTGTTATTTGGTTGCAGGGTTGTTTGAGAGAGACCCTCTTCACCCAATGCCTCCCATGGATTGATAAGCCTTAGGTCATCCACTTGAGGGAAATTTGCTACTGTCCTACAAAACTCTGCACTTGGAGGCCCAACAACGTCTACCAGGATAAAGTTGCGTAGTAGACATCAGATCTCATCTAGGGGCCTTTTCCGGCATCCTGCCGGAGGGGGATTTGATCACTGAGGGCTCCTACATCAACTCTATTTCCCTTCTGATGAAGCGTGAGTAGTTTACCTCAGACCTACGTGTCCATTGCTAGTAGCTAGATGTCTTCTTCTTTCTTTGATTCTCAATACCATGTTCTCCTTGATGTTCTTGGAGATCTATCTGACGTAATCTTCTTTTGCGGTGTGTTTGTCGAGATCCGATGAATTGTGGATTTATGATCAGCTTATCTATGAATATTATTTGAATCTTCTCTGAGTTCTTATATGCATGATTTTATATCTTAGTAATTCTCTTCGAACTATCGGTTTGGTTTGGCCAACTAGATTGGTTTTTTTTGCAAAGGGATAAGTGCTTAGCTTTGGGTTCAATCTTGCGGTGTCCATTCCCAATGATAGTAGGGGCAACAAGGCACGTATTGTATTGTTTCCATCGAGGATAAAGATGGGGTTTTCATCATATGGCTTGAGTTAAATCCTCTACATCATGTCATCTTACTTAATGTGTTACTCTGTTTTCATGAACTTAATACTCCAGAGTCACGCAGGAGTCGATCGATGTGTGGAGCAATAGTAGTAGATGCAGAATCGTTTCGGTCTACTTGACACATACGTGATGCGTATATTTCATAATCATTGCCTTAGATATCGTCATAACTTTGTGCTTTTCTATCAATTGCTCGACAGTAGTTCGTTCACCCACCATATTATTTGCTATCTTGAGAGAAGCCTCTAGTGAAACCTATGGCCCCCGGGTCTATTTTCCACCATATAAGTTTTCGATCTACTATTTTGCAATCTTTTACTTTCAAATCTATAAACCAAAAATACCAAAAATATTTACTTTACCTTTTGTTTAGTTTCATCTATCTCTATCAGATCTCAGTTTTGCAAGTGACCGTGAAGGGATTGACAACCCCTTTATCTTGTTGGGTGCAAGTTGTTTGATTGTTTGTGCAGGTATTAGGTGATTTGTGCGTTGTCTCCTACTCTATTTATACCTTGATTCCCTAACTGAGGGAAATACTTATCTCTACTTTGCTGCATCACCCTTTCCTCTTCAAGGGAAAAACCAACGCGAGCTCAAGAAGTAGCAGGAAGAATTTTTGGCACCGTTGCCGAGGAGATCTACCCCAAGTCAAGACATACCAAGTACCCATCATATAACTCTCATCTCTTGCATTACATTATTCGCCATTTGCCTCTCGTTTTCCTCTCCCTCAATTCTAAAATGATTTTCAAAAATATTCGCCCTCTTCTTTTCCTCTTTCTTCGCCCCTCTTTCGTTCGTCCTCTTCATTTGCTTTTTGCGTGCTCGTGTGTTGGATTACTTGCTTTGTCACGATGGCTCAAGAGAATACCAAATTATGTGACTTTTCCAACACTACTAACTCCGATTGCTCCCGCCACTAGTGCGGAATCTTGTGAAATTGCCGCTTTGCTGAATCTTGTTATGACAGATCAATTTTGGCCTTCCTAGTGAAGATGTAGCATCCCATCTAAACATTTTCTTTGATTTGCGTGATATGTAAAAGAATAAAGATGTGGATAATGATAATGTTAAATTGAAGCTATTTCCGTTCCCACTTTGAGATCGTGCTAAAACTTGGTTTCATCTTTGGCTAAAAATAGTATTGATTCATGGAATAAGTGGAAAGATGCTTTTATTTCCAAGTATTTTCCTCCCGCTAAGATCATCTCCCTTAGGAACGGGATTATGAATTTTAAGCAACTTGATCATGAACATGTTGCACAATCTTGGGAGAGGTTGAAATTGATGATACGAAATTGCCCTACTCATGGTTTGAATTTGTGGATGATTATACAAAAAAATTATGCCGGATTGGATTTTGCTTCTAGAAATCTTTTAGATTCGGCCGCAGGAGACACTTTTATGAAAATTACTTTAGGAAAAACTACTAAACTCCTAGATAATATTATGGCTAATTATTCTCAATGGCACACCAAAATATCTTCCACTAGTAAAAAAGTGCATGTGATTGAAGAGATTAATGTTTTGAGTGGAAAGATGGATGAACTTATGAAATTATTTGCTAGCAAGAGTGCTTCTATTAATCCTAATGATATGCCTTTGTCTACATTGATTGAAAATAATAATGAATCTATGGATGTGAATTTTGTTGGTAGGAACAATTTTGGTAATAATGCGTATAAAGGCAATTTTAATCCTAGGCCATTTCCTAGTAATTCCTCTAATAATTATGGTAATTCCCACAAAAATTCTTGTGGAAACTATAATAAGACGTCCTCAGATTTTTAGAATAGTGTTAAAGAATTTATGATTTCGCAAAAGAGTTTTAGTGCTTTGATTGAAGAAAAATTGCTTAAGATTGATGATTTGGCTAGGAACGTGGATATAGTTTCTCTTGATGTTGATTCTTTGAAACTTAGATCTATTCCACCCCAGCATGATATCAATGATTCTCTCAATGCTATGATAATTTCCAATGATGAGTACAAAGAAAGAACCGGTAAGATGCGTGCTAAACGAGATTGGTTTGTAAAAACGTGTTCTAGTTTCCATGAAAATAATGATGATGATCTTAAAGTGATTGATGTGACTCCTATTGAATCTTTGTTTTCCAATATAAATCTTGATAAAGATGGGACGGGAGATGAGTCAACTTTAGTTAAAAGGTGTCCCAATGATTCGGAGTTTTTAGATCTTGATGCAAAAATTGATAAAAATGGGATTGGAGAGGACAAGACTTTAAGTAGCAATGAACCCACTCTTTTGGATTTCAAGGATTTTAATTATGATTATTGTCCTTTGATAGATTGTATTTCCTTGTTGCAATCCATGTTGAATTCCCCTCATGCTTATAATCAAAACAAAGCTTTTACTAAACATATCATTGATGCTATGATGCAATCTTTTGAAGAAAAGCTTGAATTGGAAGTTTCTATCCCTAGAAAGCTCTATGATGAGTGGGAACCTACTATTAAGATTAAGATTAAATATTATGAATGCCATGCTTTGTGTGATTTGGGTGCTAGCGTTTCCACGATTCCAAAAACTTTATGTGATGTGTTAGGTTTCCGTGAATTTGATGATTGTTCTTTGAATTTGCATCTTGCGGATTGCACTATTAAGAAACCTATGTGAAGGATTAATGATGGTCTTATTGTTTCAAATAGGAATTATGTGCCCGTAGATTTCATTGTTCTTGATATAGATTGCAATCCTACATGTCCTATTATTCTTGGTAGACGTATCCTTAGAACGATTGGTGCAATTATTGATATGAAAGAAGGAAACATTAGATTTCAATTTCCGTTAAGGAAGGGTGTCGGAGTAAATGACCATGGGTAGCCTAACCGGCTCCCCCTGGTTCTTTAAAAAATATCGGGCCGACTAAGCCCTCAAACATCCAAGACGTGGGGCCGCCTTCTCCTGGCCGGCTGTCCCACCGGCTGGCTGCTGGAAGGCGGCAAGGCTCTAAGAGCTCTCTCGAAGAGGGCCGACTCCTAGCAACCGGCCACTAGAGGACCGGCTCCTAGTAGGCGGCCTGTCTCACACCCTCAAAGTTCGCACACACATAACAGCGATAAGACGGGGCATGGCTATAGTGAAGCCTGCCACCCCTGAATCCCGGAGCAAGTGTGGCCACAGTGCGCCGTACGGGAAGGCCACTCCCCGTCCGGCGCGGCACTGTTGCCATGTTGACCATGACATCATCCACGACAGGATATTGGTACGGCCCATAGGCGGCGGGCCCCTCCTGCCAGAGAGATACCAGAAGGCGGCCGGGCTTGGCCAGTCGGCCTGAGGGGAGGCTGGCTCCCAATAGTCAGCCTGCCCCCACCCTGGAAGTTTGTGCGCCATTAAGCATATAAGATGGGGTAATGCTACAGTGAATGCCCACTAGGCGGCGGCACTGTAGCCATGCTTACCCCAACAAAGCCATCATCACCAAGAGCAAGGCTACAGTAACCAGCAGCCGACAAGACCCCCAGGCGGTGGGCCCAGCCTTTCGGCCAAGAGGCCGGCAGCCGGCCGGAACCACCAGTCAGCGGGCCCCAGCTGCTGGCGGAGAAGCCGACAACTACAGACACTGACGGCCTGGACCCACATCCAGCCGGATTACCATTGTACCCCTGGGGGGTAGGCCTATATAAACCCCCCAGGGCACCCATGCAAAGGGTTGATCTCTTAGAGTTTTAGACACCACATAGAGAGAAGAGGAGAGCTAGCCTTGCCCTTCTTCTTCCTCTAGCTAAACAGCTCAAGGAGCCTCTTGTAGCTACTTGTTTTGATCTAGTGATCATGCGGAGACCCCGCAGAATAGGACTAGGGGTGTAATCTCCTAGGAGAGCCCCGAACCTGGGTAAGATTCGCCGACATGCATGTCTTCGCCTTATCCCGTTTCCAGGCACCGGCGATGTCTTACTGGCTCCCACAATGATAAGCCACCCGTTGGCATATGTCGCACCTACCACCCGACATTTGGCGCCCACCATGGGGCCAGGTGCACCGTCGTCCGGAGACCTGCTCTGGATGGGAACCCTCTTCCTCCCCAGCGAGCGTAGCCAGCTCGGCACGCCCGATGGCGCTTGCCCCGATGTGCTGCATGGAGTCGACGACGCCTGTGCAGCGAGCTGCCTCGTCGATCTTCTCGGTGAGGTCCGCCTCTCCGACGAGCCCGCACCAGGCGCGGGTGCAACCAGCTCCGAGAGCTGCCTCGTCGACTTCCTTGGCAAGCTTGACATCGCCAAGGAGCGCACCTCTGACCTGGAGTCGATTGGATCCACCGACCCGATGCTTGTCGACTCCGACACGGCATCACTTGACGCGTTCCCCACCTACGTGGTGGTCATCTACGACCCTCTTCCTCGAGCCGACAGCAGCAGCACCGTCACTGAGGTGCTGGTCATCAGTCACGGCGCCACCTCCAGCGGAAACGTCCACGCCACCTTGCAGACGGTGCTGCACGACCTGTCCGCCCCCATCCCGGCCAACGCCGACGCCGATACGCTGGAGGCCCACCGCCTTGCCCTCATCGAGAATGGCAAGAAGATAGCCTCCATGAGACGCATCACCGAAGCTTACCAGTGCGAGGTTGATCGTGCCGCCTCTGGCACACCGCCTGCTAGCGGACCTAGCCGGATTGGCGCTATCAAGAAGCGCGGCGCGGCCGTCGCCAGCATGCTAGGTGCTGACCGCCCAGTCTACGCCACGCCACTCGAGAACCCACGAGCTGCCGAGGCGGCCGTAGACGAGTTGGACGGGCTCGAGGGCGACGAGCTTCACTGCATGACCAGACGCATCCAGCAGCTGATCGACGCGGCTACAGAGTGGCATGAAGCCAGCGCCCACGCTAAAAGTCCTCCCCCATGCTAAGAGCACAGCGCGACATCCCGGATGCCGACTGTAGGCGGCACCCGCGAGCGAAAAGACAAGGAGACGACTGCTAGCCGCAGTCGGACTCGCCTCACCATCGAGTGTGACGTAGAAGGCCTCTCCCGAGCCGTGGAGCGACGAGGCAACCCGCCTCCTCCTCCGCCTCGCGGGAGAGATATCCCACCCCACCACCTATCACGCACCCGACGCTCAGCGGCCGACTGGGCCGCCGCGAGGAATTGGCGAGAATGCTGCCCGCCATCGGATCAACCGCCTGGCACGATCCCCTGTGCTAGAAGAAGAAGATGATGCCAGCCCACCCTGTTTTGGCCCCCGCATCCGCGACGAGCCTTTCCCCAAAGGGTTATCGCTCCCAAGAGACACGCCAAAATACAACGGCTCGGTGAAGCCGGAAGACTGGTTGATAGATTACTCCAGTGTAGTCAGCATAGCAAACGGCAACAGGCGCGTTGCTGTGAAGCACGTCCCTCTCATGCTTCAAGGCACGACACGCACCTGGCTGAACAGCCTCAAGCCCTACACTGTCAACAGCTAGCTGGACTTCATGGAAGTCTTCATCCGCAACTTCACTAGCACGTACAAGCGAGCGCCCAAGCCGCGTCAGCTCTCCCTTTGTGTCCAAGGCCCGACCGAGTCCAGCCGCGACTACCTGACGCGCTGGGCCCAGCTTCGCAACTCCTGCAAAGGGGTGCACGAGGTGCAAGCAATAGAGTACTTCACTGCCGGGTACCGAGAGGGCACCCTCCTCAAGCACCGACTTCTCTGCGACGAGTCGGCAACACTCGATGAACTGTTGATCATAGGAGACAAGTATGCCACGGCCGACTCCTCGATGAAGACCGAGCTCCGGGTGGATACCTCTGGAAAGGTGCTTCCTCCGGCTCCAAAGACGCCAGCTGGCGACTCCAATCGACACCCACACCAGAATGACAACAAGCGCAAGCTCCTATGCTGCCTTCTACCAGTCGGCAGGTGGCCACGGTCGAGGACGAGCAGCCCGAAGGGCAGCCTATGCCCAAGCGTCCGAAGGGCGGCAGGCCGGCTTGGCAGCCGGCTTTCTCCTATGAGAAAACCCTTGATGCCCCCTGCAAGTTCCACAACAGCGTGAAGCCGTCCAACCACACAACCCGGAAGTGTCATTGGCTCACACAGATCTCCAAGGGCGAAGGACTACTGCCCCTCCGCCTGCTGGCCAGCCGCCTCCGACTCCTCAGCAGCCGGCCGCTCGCCCAGCAGTCGGAGCCATTCGAGACGAGTTCCCTGAGGAGCATGCAGCCTACGTCATCTTCACGAGCCAAGCTGAGGACAGGCGCAGCCAGCACCGACAGTACCAAGAAGTCAATGCAGTCGCCTCCAAAGATCCAGAGTTTATGCATTGGTCTGAAAAGCCTATCAGCTGGAACCGGGCTGATCACCCGGAGGTGATGCCATCTCCAGGCTCTTACACATTGGTGTTGGATGCCACCTTCGCAACAGAAAGGCGAGCTGCTCGTTCCTCCCGAGTTCTGATCAATGGCGGAAGCAGCATCAACATCCTGTACCGTGACTCTATGGAGAAGCTGAACATCAAGACGAAGCAACTTTTGCCCAGTCGGACCGTATTCCATGGCATTGTACCCAGCCTATCATGCTCACCAATCGGCAAGATCAAGATAGACGTCCTCTTCGAAGACAAGGATCACTTCCGCCGTGAAGCAGTCTGGTTTGAAGTGGTGGACCTAGAGAGCACTTACCACGCTTTACTTGGCCGACCTGCCCTGGCCAAGTTCATGGCTGTGCCCCACTATGCTTACCTCAAGATGAAGATGCCGAGCTCCAAGGGCACCATCACCATAGTCGGAGACTACAAAGAAGTCCTCTGTTTGTGTTGCAGCCAGCAGCCGGCTGGCCGAGTCCCTCGTGATTGTTGCTGAGAAGAAGATCCTTGACCGAGTTGTGGCCATGGCCGGCAAGCAGCCGGACCTATCGCCTGACCCCAAGGAGTCGGAAGCTCAGGGCTCCTTCCAGCCAGCCAAGGAAACAAAGAAGATACCTCTGGACCTAGAGCACCCGGAGAGGTTTGCTGTGCTAGGAGCAAACCTGGACAGCAAATAGGAAAGCGAGCTCATCGATTGCCTCCATGAGAATCAGGATATCTTCGCATGGTCCCCCAAGGACATGCTGGGTGTTTCGACGGATTTCACCAAGCACAAGCTACATGTCCGAGCAGATGCAAAACCAGTCAAGCAGCCCCTCCACTGACTGTCGAAGGAGAAGAGAAGAATTGTTGGTGAAGAGATAGCCGGCTTCTGGCGGCCGGCTTCATTATGGAGGTGTTCTTTCCAGAATGGCTTGCCAACCCAGTCCTTGTATTGAAGAAGAACAAGAAATGGCGCATGTGTATAGATTATACCAGCCTCAACAAAGCTTGCCCCAAGGATCCATTTGCCTTGACCGGATTGACCAAGTGATAGACTCCACAGCTGGATGCGAGCTGTTGAGTTTCTTGGATGCCTACTCAGGTTACCATCAGATCAAGTTGGATCCAGCCGACCGCCTAAAGACCGCCTTCATCACACCATTTGTAGCTTTCTGCTACCTGACTATGACATTCGGCTTGAGAAATGCCGGTGCCACTTTTTAGCGTTGCATGCAGAAATGCCTCCTCAAACAACTCGGCGAAAATGCCCACGTCTACGTAGACGATATTGTGGTGAAGACGGAGAAGCACGACACCCTGCTGGAAGATCTCAAAGAATCATTTGACAACTTGCGCCAATTTCAGATCAAGCTCAACCCTGAGAAATGCGTGTTCGGAGTACCGGCCGGCCAGCTCCTAGGCTTCCTGGTCTCTGAACGCGGCATCGAGTGTAACCAAGTGAAGATTAAGGCCATAGAGAGGATGGAGATTCCCACCCGGCTTCGAGATGTCCAAAAGTTCACCGGGTGTCTGGCCTCCCTTAACCGCTTCATCAGTCGGCTAGGGGAGAAGGCTCTCCCCCTGTACCAGCTCATGAGGAAATCCACTCACTTCGAGTGGAACGACCAGGCAGATGAAGCTTTTCACAAGTTGAAGAAGATGTTGACCACGCTGCCTGTCCTGGCGGCACCGACTAAGAAAGAGCCCATGCTCCTTTACATTACCGCAACGATCCTGGTGGTCAGCACTGTCATCGTGGTTCAGCGCCCAGAAGAAGGCAGAGCTCAGCTGGTCCAGAGGCCGGTGTATTACTTGAGCAAAGTACTGTCAACCTCAAAGCAGAATTACCCCCACTACCAGAAGATGTGCTATGGCGTGTACTTTGCCGCCAAGAAGCTCAAGCCCTACTTTCAAGAGAATCCCATCACGGTCGTTTGAACTGCCTTGCTTGCCGAGATCATAGGCAGCCAGGATGCATCTGGCCGGGTGGCCAAGTGGGCCATTGCGCTGGCTCCTTACACCATCTTCTACCAGCCTCGCACCGCCATCAAGTCCCAAGTGTTGGCCGACTTCCTTGTCGACTGGGCCGAAACCCAGTACCTGCCACCAGCACCCGACTCCAGCCATTGGCGGATGCACTTTGACGGATCCAAGATGCGCACCGGCTTAGTTGCCGGCATCCTCCTCACCTCCCCCAAAGGCGACAAGCTCAGATACATGTTGCAAATCCATTTCGCCGCCTCCAAAAACGTAGCCGAGTATGAGGCGCTCATACATGGGCTCCGGCTGGCCAAAGAACTCGGCATCCGCTGGATCCTGTGCTATGGCGACTCGGACTTGGTGATCGGCAATCATCTGGCGATTGGGACACCAAGGACACAAACCTGCCAAGCTACCGCTTCCTCGTTCAGCAACTCAGTGGATACTTTGAAGGGTGCGAGTTCCTCCACATACCACGAGCCGACAACGAGCAAGCAGATGCCCTGGCACGAATAGGCTCCACCCGGTAAGCTATACCAACCGACGTCTCCCTCCAACACCTCCTCAAGCCGTCTCCAGAATCAGACTCCATCTTCGTGCCGCCTGACCCTGATGCAGTCGGATCCGACTTGGGGAACCTAGCAGGCGGCTCGGGGACTGCTGTAGTCGCACCCGGCTCGGGGACTTCAGAACCCGGCCCAGGGACTGCAATAGTCGGCCCGGGGACTACGACGACACAGCAGGCGGTGGCCGACTCCAACTTTTCACCATCCAACCCACCCGCCCTGGTCGCAGTAGCCGTGTTGGCAATAGAAGAAGTCGCAGCTCCATCATGGGCCCAACCCATCCTCAACTTTTTGGTAAACAGAGAGCTGTCGGCTGACGAGATATCAGCAAGACAAGTTCAACGCCAAGCCGGAGTATACACAATAGTGAATAGAGAACTCGTTAGGCGTAGTGTCACTGGAGTCTTCCAGCGCTGCATCGAGCCAGAAAAGGGCATTGCAATCCTCAAGGGCATCCACCAAGGCGAGTGCGGCCACCACGCGGCCTCAAGATCACTCGTCACCAAAGCTTTGTGCCATGGGTTCTTCTGGCCGACTGCTTTGGAAGACGCCAAAGAATTAGTCAAACATTGCAAAGGGTGCCAAGTTTTCAGCTCCAAGAAACACCTGCCGGCTTCCGCACTCAAGACCATCCCCCTCACCTGGCCTTTTGCCGTATGGGGGCTGGATATGGTGGGCCCATTCAAGATGGCACGCGGTGGCATGACACACCTACTTGTTGCCGTAGACAAGTTCACCAAGTGGATTGAAGCAAAGCCAATCAAAAAGTTGAATGGGCCGACTGCCGTGACATTCATCGCAGACATCACCACCCAGTATGGCATACCACACAACATCATCACCGACAATGGCAAGAATTTTGCCAAAGGAGCATTGGCACGTTTCTACGCGACACAGGGCATCCGACTGGACTTAGCGTCTGTTGCCCATCCGCAGTCAAACGGCCAAGTCGAGCGAGCAAATGGCCTCATCCTGTCCGGCATCAAGCCCCGACTGGTCGAGCCATTGGAGCGCTCGGCCGGCTGCTGGCTCGAGGAGCTGCCGGTTGTCTTCTGGAGCTTGCGTACCACCCCGAACAAGTCAACCGGCTTCACTCCTTTCTTACTTGTATAGGGTGCCGAGGATGTCATCCCAACCGACATCGAGTTCGACTCACCTTGGGTCACCATTTACACGGAAGCGGAGGCCAAGGAAGCGCAAGAAGACAGCGTTGACCTGCTGCAAGAGGCCGGCTGTTAGCATTCAGCCGGTCCGCCATCGACCAACAGGGTTTACGCCGTTACCACAACCGGAAGGTCAAGCAAAGATCCTTCCAAGAGGGCGATCTTGTGCTCCGGTTGATCCAGCGAACAACTGGCCAGCACAAGCTCTCGGCCCCTTGGGAAGGCCCATTCGTCATCAGCAAGGCCTTGGGCAACAGCTCCTACTACCTGATCGACGCACAAAAGCCCAAGGCATTCAAGAGAGATGATTCCAGCAAGGAGTCGGAACAACCATGGAACGCCAATCTCCTCCGAAGATTCACAGTTAAAATGCAGTATGTACCATGCTACCTTTTGTATTAAGTACAAGACATTGGGCCCCCGAGGAGCACTCGGGGACTACCCTCTTTTATCTATATGATGAGTATCATACCTATGAATGTGCCACTACATTTGTTCTTCTGTCTAGCACTGGGTTCGACCAGTTGGCCCGGGGACTTGCTGCCTTGAATTATGATAAGTACCACCTGCAGTCAGACAAGTAGTGCGCTGGCACCTAAGCCCTCTCGTGCCAAAAGTCACAGCTCGCAGAATCGACTGTTCGACTGGCAAGAGTTAAAGGCAGGAAAAGATGCCCACACGAAAAATGGCTAAGGACCAATGGGCTTACATAACACAAGCCGGCTCCCCACCCTTCCAACCGACTGTTAAGAAGCCAGCTGGCCGTCTTCCCACTCACCTTGCTACAATCTAAGAAAACTAAAGTACTTGCCCTCCCACACGGCCAAGTACTTTCCCATCCACAACCAAGGGAGGGCGGCAAAGGAAACAACCGAAAAAGATGAAAAGCAAGCACATTCGGAAGTCAAAAACACATGCAAGATTATATTTACACAAAAGGCCTTTGAAGGGCCGGCATTCAACTTAGTCTAAATACACCCCCAGTGGGTGTAAAAGCGCGAATTTAACAAATATTGTTCAAAGACTAACAGACAGGAAGACAAAGATAAACATGGCGGCTCAGGCCAAGGGCGCAATGGGCGAGTTAGGCAGGTTTGTGGAGACGGCGGTGCTGGCTGGAGGAGTGGCCAGCTGGCGAGTCTCGGCTTGATCATCACCAGTGGCAGGCGGCGTGTTCACGCGTGCCTTGTTGCTGGAGGCACGGTCAAGCTGAGGCTGGTCGGCTGCTCCACCATCCGGTGCGGCGTATTCACCGTCCTCTTCCTCCTTCTCTTCACCCTCGTCACTGGAGTCGATCTCCTCCGTCGAGTCTTCACCATCCGCCGGGTTCAGCCTAAACCACTCCTCCGGCAGAGCAACATCGTCATCGTTCAGCTCAGGGATGAAGGCGCTGGAGTCGGTGTACTCGGCGATCGCCGAAGTGCGTTGGATGATAACCGGCTGCACCGCCTCCAGCTCCTCATTGGCCTCCTGCCGAAACGTGGCCAGCTGGGTCAAGTCCAGCCCGGGATACCACACTCGGACAAACTCAAGTGCCCGCCTAGCACCTACCCGGGCTGCAGAGGCCTTCCAAGCCTCGAAGCGTCCAACCGCCACCTCCAGCCAGTCGGCAATCCGACTGGGGGTGCGGGGAATCACTTCGCCAGGCCAGAGGGCGGACAGCACCTGGGCCCCAACGCGCTGAAGACGGCGAAGCATGCGGTGAGCCGGCTGGAGATGGGCCTGGATGGCCAAGAGCTGTTCCTCAAGCGTCCGGTGAGCGTCCGGTGCAATCTCAGCACCGGCCTACCTCTGCACGTTGCGGTGGGCCTTGATGATTTGGCTGGCGGCAACAGAGTAGCCGGGGAAGTACTCTGCACGAAGAAGAAAAGAAAAAACACAAGGTTAGAAGTTGGACCAAGCAACATGCGGTAAACAAAGGGACAAAGAGGAAGAAGGCTTACCGTCAACCATGTCTTCAATATTGCCGTAGCCATCATTCAGCGCCTGCCTTGACTCGGCCCAGTTCGCCGCCTCGGTCTCATACTCGGCTTGGAGGGCGGCCTCGCTGTCCTTCACCGCCTTTAGGGCCGCCTTGTTGCTCTCCTCCTGGTCGGCCAGTTTCTTGGCCAGGCGGTCGCGCTCCTGAGCCACGATGCTGCACTCGGCCTCCTTGACGAGCAGGGTGGTCTGGGCCTCACCCAGTTGCTGTCGCAGGTCGGCATTGGCCTCTGCAGAGACGGCAAAGAAGAGTCAACAGTAAGAAAGAAGTCGTCAGAAAAGATCCGGCCCGACTGCTCAGCAGTCAGCCCGAATCTCGGGGACTACATCGAGTGGGTGCGCTGACACGCCTCCACAAGAGATAGAAGATAGAGCACTTACTCTGGCTCTCGGACAAATTGGCGGTCTTCTGAGTCAGCTCCCGGGCATGGGAGCTGAAGGCGGCCGCACGGAGGTTATGATAGTCCTGCGAAAGGGACAGACAAACAAATAAAAACAAGTTAGCACCCGAGTTTACTAAGAAGTTCCAAGCCACCTGCTCAGCAGCCGACTCAGAACTCGGGGACTACACCCAGTGGGTGCGCTGACGCACCCCCACGGAAGAATTCTAAAGCAAGAAGCAAAAAGCGAGAAGCGAGAAGCTTACCCGGATGGCCGACCGCGTCGCCAAGAACTCTTGGTTGTAGTTCTTCAAGGCGATGGCCTGAGACTGAAGCCGGGTCCAGACGTCTTGCGCCACCGCGTACAGCACGGCCGTCCCGCCACCCGGCATCCACCCCGGCGAGCTAACGCTCGTTGTCTCCATCTCCTGGGCCGACGAGCTTGAGTCCGCGGCCTTCTACGGGTTCGGCGCCGAGGTCGCCTTCCCTGCGCGCTGGCATGCCAGAGATCGGATCACGAGGTCCGCCCTGGCAGCCGGCTCGCCTCCAGCCGGCGGCACAGGCGGCGCGCTGGGTTGGCCGCCTTGGTCCGCTGCAGTCGGCACTGGCGGGGGCGACTCCTTCTCCGGGGCGACGACGTCACCCTCCTCCCTCTCCATCACCGGCTGGTCGCTGCCGGCTCCCTCTAGCGGTACCACCAGGATCTCACGCGCCACGAAGCGGAGGGGATGACGAGCTACGGAGGCTGGTTGCGCAAGGCTTCCTCCGCCTGCGCCGCGGCTACGACATCCGCCTGGGTCTTGTACGCCGCGTCGGCCTGCGCCCTTGTCGTCTCCTCTGCCGCCTCCTGCGTTGCCTTGGCGGCAGCCGCCTTTTCCTGCTCCGCCTCCCACTCCTCACACGCCTCCTGCGCGTTCCGCTCCGTTGCTGCCTGAAGTTTGGCGCGAGGGTCCACGCGGTGGGCGCTGGTGGAGCCTCCCGCCGCTCCAACCACGGAGGCGGTGACAGACCGCTCAATAGAAATCGGAGCCCTGTTCCCAAACAAGACAAAGAAAAATCAGAAGAACATCGGCAAGAAGGAAGAATAGAATACATGAGGGAGTCGGCACTTATGCAGAAACCATCTGCGGCTCCTTCACCACCTTGCGGAGGCGGGTGGCCTTCGCGGCCGCTTCGTCCCGCTTGGTCGCCGCAACCGAGCCCTTGGGCTTCTTTAGCCGGCTGCCGAACAGGATCGGCGTGGCCCGGCGCTTCTGCTTGCCGCCTCGGGTAGCCGGCGTGGCAGACAAGCTCGCGCCCTTCTGGTCAGACACCGGCTGGTAGCATGGAGCGACTTCTCCCTCGTCGTCGTCTGGCCAGTCCTCAAGACCAGCTCCGAGCCCTGAGCCGCCTGCCTTGCCGCCTCCTCCCACGGCGTCATCGTCCAAGGCGGCCGCCCCCAAGTCAGGGTCGTCCACATCGTTCTCTGCCCAGTCGGGGAGAAATTGACGCTCTGGCCCCACGGCGCCAGCTGCCAGCTGGAGGAGGGGACTCTGTTCCACGAGCCGATTGGTCAAGTCGGCCAGACAGAGCTCGGTAACAGAAGAAAGAAGAAGGAAAGAAAACTTACTATAGGCGGGGATCGACGTGCGAATACGGATCCTTGCTGAACCGCCACTCCTCCGGGAGCTTACAGTTCGCAAGGTAGTTCACCATGTGAGCTACCTCTGCGTGAGGCATTTCCTTGGTGCACAGCCGGCTTGGGTCAAGGTGCCCGCTCATCTGACAGATCATGTGAGGGCGGCCCTGGAGCGGGAGCACCCGGCGCACCACGAAGGCGGTCAGCAGGTCGGGCCCGGTCAGGCCCTCCAACTTGATCAACACCCGGAGCCGCGCGATGGCGTCGGCTCCAGAAGGCGACATCGTCCTGGCCCGATACGACCAGTTAGGCCACTTCCCAGCCAGCGGGCCGGCTACGTAAGCTGGCAGATTGACCCAGTCGCCCTCCGGGAAGATGCTCTTCACGTAGAAGTATGACTACTGCCACATCTTCACCGACTGGATCAGCGTGATGGGAGGAAATGGGTTTTCGGCCGCCGACCTCCGCACCGAAGGCGTCGCACTGAGCCGGCACGCTATTAACGACGGTTCCGAGCTTGGAGTAGAAGAACTCCCCCCAAAGCTCGATGGTGGGGAGGATGCCGAGGAAGCCTTTGCACAGAGTGACGAAGGCAGACAGCAGCACCATCATGTTTGTGGTGAGGTGGTGCGGCTGGAGGTTGTAGAACTCGAGGAAGGCCCAGAAGAAGCCGCTCGCCGGCAGGCCAAGGCCATCTAGGCAGTGCGAGCGGAAGATGACCCGCTCGCCCTCCTCCGGCGCCGGCGAGATCTCCCGCTCCGGCGCGAGGCGGACCCTCACGTAGTCCTTGTCGGGCAACTACCGCGTCTTGCAGAGGAAATCAATGTGATCTTCATGGACGTTGGAGCCGTCCCAGGCTCCGCCGCGCGCCATGAAGGCGAGAGGCCAACAGAGAAAGCGCGGCGACGGCGAGAGCGCGACCCCGCAGCAGCGAAGCTGCGGCGTAGCAAGATGGCCGGTGGAGCGGCGCGGCGGTGAACAGCAGTGGCGACAGAGAGGAAGAAGAAGAAGAGAATGGCGGAGTGGGGGCGAGCGCGTGTGCGTCTGCCGCTCCCCCTCCTCCCCCTATTTATAGCCTCAATGCGACGAAGCCGAGGGGGCAAGACGTGGGGGACGTGGGACTAACTGCGCCCACTCCCCCACGACCCGCGATTATTGCACCTTAACGACGTGCGGAAACTGCCGCTGGAATGCCAACCGCCCGCCTCGGCCGTAGAGGATCCACGTGTGGGCCGAGGCATGGTAGTGGCGGGCCCCACCCTGCAGCGATGTCCCGTCGCGCGCGTGGGCTCATAGGCTGGTCCAGCCGAAGGGTGCCACGTGCCGCGCAGAAGGCGGGGGGGGGGGGCGGCCCGTCGCCCGGCGCGCGTGCCAGCTGGTTCTCGCCTTCAGACTCCAAAATCTTTCAAGACGGCGCGACTGATCGAGGCCGGCTCCTAGCTATCGGCTCTTCAAGATAGGAAGCTGCTCAGGCTTCTCGTCCCCCTCTCAACCGCGAAGCCCGACCAGCTTCGGGGACTACTGTCGGAGTTAATGACCACGGGTAGCCTAACCGGCTCCCCCTAGTTCTAAAAAATATCGGACCGACTAAGCCCTCAAACATCCAAGACGCAGGGCCGCCTTCTCGTGGCCGGCTGTCCCACCGGCCGGCTGCTGGAAGGCGGCAAGGCTCTAAGAGCTCTCTCAAAGAGGGCCGACTTCTAGGAGCTGGCCACCAGAGGACTGACTCCTAGTAGGCGACCTGGCTCACACCCTCAAAGTTCGCACCCACATAACAGCGATAAGACGAGGCGTGGCTACAGTGAATCCTGCCACCCCCGAATCCCGGAGCAAGCGTGGCCACAGTGCGCCGTATGGGAAGGCCACTCCCTATCCGGCACGACACTGTTTCCATATTGACCATGACATCATCCATGACAGGCTGTCAGTACGGCCAGCAGGCGGCGGGCCCCTCCTGCCAGAGAGATACCAGAAGGCGGTCAAGCTTGGCCAGTCGGCCTGAGGGGAGGCCGGCTCCCAGCAGTCGGCCTGCCCCACCCTGGAAGTTTGTGCGCCATTAAGCAGATAAGATGGGGTAAGGCTATAGTGAATGCTCACCAGGCGGCAGCATTGTAGCCATGCTTACCCCGACAAAGCCATCGTCACCAAGAGCAAGGCTACAGTAACCAGTAGCCGAAAAGACCCCCAGGCGATGGGCCCAGCCCGTCGGCCAAGAGGCCGGCAGCCGACGGGAACCACCAGTCGGCGGGCCCCAGCTGCCGGCGGAGAAGCCGGCGACTACAAACACTGATGGCCTGGACCCACATCCAGTCGGATTACCATTGTACCCCTGGGGGTAGGCCTATATAAACCCCCCAGGGCACCCATGTAAAGGGTTGATCTCTTAGAGGTTTAGACACCACATAGAGAGAAGAGGAGAGCTAGCCTTGCCCTTCTTCTTCCTCTAGCTAAACAGCTCAAGGAGTCTCTTGTAGCTACTAGTTTTGATCTAGTGATCATGTGGAGACCCCGCAGAGCAGGACTAGGGGTGTTATCTCCTAGGAGAGCCTCGAACCTGGGTAAGATTCGCCGGCGTGCATGCACTACAAAAAAATACACTTCCGTGATGATATCTGTTTGTCACAGTAGGTCGCGTTTTTTGTCATGCATGTACATCCATGAAGATTTTATGACAGAATCAAGATAGTCATACCTATGCTGTCGTAGAAGTGTTCCATGACATTACCAAAATTATCATCATAGAAGTGTCCACTTCCATGACGATAAATCGCGTGTCACAGAAGTGCTTTCGTCAAGGGTGACCGACACGTGGCATCCACCATAACGGAACACCGTTAAGCTATCGGGTCGGGTTTTGGATCCGATAACCCGTTAACAGCCCTGACCAATGGGAAATTTCCACATGTAAAATTCTTATTGGCCGGATGAAACACATGTCAGCTCGTCAGTGGGTCAGATAGGCGCCTATGATATGTCGACACGTGCCACGGCCCACCACTGGCCCATTTAGCTTACAAAGGCGGCCCGTTTGACTTGGTCAAAAGTTAACGGGCTGGCCCATGAAAAGCCTGTTAACGGTCTCTTCGCAAATAGCCCATTTTATGGCCCGTTAACTTACGGCCCGTTAGGCCCTAAAGGAAATTGGCCCAACAACGTCATGTGGGCCATCGAATATAACACCAGCCCATTTCACTTTCGGCCCATGTATGGCCCACGACATCTTTCGGCCCATACGAGGCCTTCGTATCTTTCGGCCCTTTACAGGCCCACGGTGACTCTAGCCCATAATGAACAGTAATGTTAACGGCCCGTGATTTACATGGGCCGTTTCCAGCCCGTGTTAGCTTTCGGCCTATTGACGGTCCATAAGTTCTTGGGCTCCTTTTTGGCCCTCGATTACTTCCGGCCCGTTACTGGCCTGTTCCCCTAATGGGCCAAATTTGGCCCATGGCAAGAGTCGGCCTGGCATGTTCCCCTAATGTGCCAAATTCGGCCCATGGCAAGAGTCGGCCCATTACTGGCATGTTACCATAATGGGCCAAATTCGACCCATGGCAAGAGTCGGCCCGTTTCTGGCCTGTTAACCCGTTGCGCCGTTTCCAGCCGTCCTATATTCTGGCCCATTAACGACCCATTATGCCTGTGACAGAATTAAGCCTTTGCAGTCCTACGGCCTGTTAACGGCCCGTTACCATGCTGGGCCGATACCAATTACGCCCGATTACGGCCCATGTAGACCCATTTATTCGACGGCTTGAGGCCCACTGATTACAGGCCCATTTATCGACGGCCCGAGGCCCACCGATTACAGGCCCATTTATCGACGGCCCGTAGGAGACCAATGGATCCTACGGCCCGTATATGGCCCATGGTAGTTGCAGCCACTAGCAAACCAGGGAAAAAGAAGACTAGGAAATAAATAAGGCCAAAACTAATGATAGGCTATTAAGGCGATTGCACAGATTACATCCACTCGACATCAAAGATCGCCACCAGTGCAAATATAGGGAACACCCTACACTATATAAAAATGGCTTGTTGTTTCTTCAGCCGATGGCTGCATGTTAAGAATAAATTTTGTATCGCACCAAAACAAATTACAACTATATAACAAAAGGAAGGTTGGCATAAAACTTAACAGTCTAGCAGATAAATGCACCACCAGAAGTTCAGAAGCTCAGTTCATTTGACCTGACTGTTACGTTTTCATGTTGTATTGTTTGATGGAGCACCATAACCCTCGCCTTCATTTCCCCTAGGCTCCTAAACAACATAGCAAATGTCTGATAGTCTGGTTTCAAAACCATGCATATCTTGACGACATTGAGCAATGTTTCTCCTTGTTTCACAAAGGGCCTCTGTTAGGGAATGGACTTGTGTCTGGAGCACAGATACAACATTGCTTTGAGCTTGCATATCTTGATCATGAGGCAGTTTGGATGATATTGCCTTAACAACCAACCCAGTATTACGCAGGAACGTGCTTTTGGCACTGTTAGTGGACAGGTACTGACCCATTGTAGCAAGAGCTGACATTGCGGTTATAGTTGCCTCGCCGCCTTCAGAAGGTGGCGGTTCCACCATTTTTTCCATAGCTCGCTGAAAAGTTGAGGTTTTACATTAGTAGTACCAAAACAGAAGATATTAAGGAGGTAGCAAAACCAAACAAAATAGCTTTGGTCTATATACAGAACTTATTATGGTGAACCCATGTAAAATATTAGTTGTATTTTATTGCAAAGTAGATAATAAAACCAGGTTCCAAACATATGACCATGTACCATCGCTAATGTATTGTCTATTTCTTCACATTGTATTGAGGGCTAAGGATAAAGAGACGAAGTTTATAATACGGTAAGCATAGTATGACATCATTCATATCACAAAACAACTGACAACAGAAAAATAGGCAATTGTAATGTTGTGTGGGCAAGTCCAGCACGGAACTAGATTACGGGTCAAGATCAAAGGAACATCACTCCTCTCTTTTGAAACTTGTAAGGTGCAATGATACGCTAGACAATTGTGTATAAAATTGAAAAGAGTAATAGACATTGGTTGCAAACCATGCAGTTTAAGGCACAAGTCAGAGTAAGTAGTAGTTAAAAGGCATGAGGATTAAGGACTTACAACTGTGGCTTTGACTGGTATAGTCATGCCCTTCTTCTTGCTAGTGTGACAGTCGTTGAAGATTTCCACAACATTTGGTTCAGGTACTTTTTGGTCCTTGCGGTCTTTCCTCTGCATTTCGAACAAGTCAATATAGATCTGATAATATGGTACAGCGAAAAGAGTGAAACATCAGCTAATTACAAGAGCCTCGCGGTGTGCAATATAGCTACGAGATCCTGTCGTTTGTTGGAATTTCACTTTCGTACGGTTGGCCTTGTTCTTTGAACAGTTCACCTACAAGAAGATAGATTTGTGTGGCACATGCATAAATAGGACTTCAACATGTGATCTGATCACATATATATAATGTACCTGATACTTCGGATCAGACCAGTGTTTAACAAGGCCCCTCCAGTCTTCATCCGATATATTTTCCACTGGAGATGTTTGGGAAAGTTCACTGTTAACCTTGCCTTCAAAGTGAGTTTTCCTCAAGTTATACCGATACTGTCGCAGAGCAGACTTGAAAACATGGGTGCAAGCTTGTATGGTTGCATCATCTTGGCTATCCAACTTGAACCTCATCTGTTGAAAATTATGGGAGTCTCATTATCAGCAACCTAGAAAGTATGGGACAGAGCAAGACGATATTACTAGTTTCCATACATAACCATACTTACAGATAAATGGTCGAGGAAGGTGTTGAACTGGGTTTCGTCTTTGTCATTCCTGTACTGAATCCATGTTGGGAGGATACGTACATGACACCTAACGGCAACCGCTACCTCTGATACTAACTTGGCTTACTCTGTAGCATCACGTGGCCTTTTTAAACCTGCCTCAAAACGGATCTCCATTCTTCCTCCTCTAGATTTAGTTAACCTATCGAGCATTATCCCTGATGTTTGTTTCCTCTTGCGCCTAGGTGCTAGTCCAACAACGAACATAGGAAGTGTTAGTGTACATCAAACTGTGAGACTACATATAAAGAAGCATGCAACTGTAACTTGACTCCAGCAACTACCTTCTTGCTGTTGAAGCTCACAAGGTTCATCTGATATTGCCAACTCGTCTTCTGTCAAGAGTGCTTGGGAAGTAGTGTCACGTGGCAAGGGAGCTTGGGAATGTGCTGCTAGCTCAGTTGACGCACGAGTAAGTTGTGCAGCTGGTAGTACTGTGGTAGGTGTTGCAAGAACTAGGGCTATCTCTGCTTGTTTGGTGGCAGCTATTTGTTTCTGTTTGGCTTTTTTTGCAGCTCGTGTAGCATGGGATGCCGTGTTTGTAGAATTTTCCGCTGGACTTTGACCTTATATTGCACCATCAGTACCAGCAGAATCTGCAGGATTCATCCGCTTCTCATTCCCTACCATTCTGTGTTTCTTCCTCTTTCTCTATGCCATGTTAAGTCAAGCCGACAAGAAAAACGAATAACGGTTTAGTTCTTCAGGACAAATTGATGCGTGATGCAAACGAACTGAACTTTGATGTTAGACAACCACATGATAGGAGGATGTAATATGTAGAAAAAACAGGATGGAAGAGATAACCAGAACTATGATGTCTAAACTAAGAAGAAGACATTTCACCAAATTATAAGCAATGTAATGGAAGGTAGACACCATATGAAAGATGCTACAAATATCGCTCTGCCAAGTTAACAGTGTCTCATCATAAATGGTGTTTTAAACAAATGTGAAGCAGTACAAAGAAATAAATCATATGCAAGATGCAAACAACATCACACTACCATGTTAGAGGTCTCTCGTCATTAGTGCCATGCATATTCACAACATTGCATATTCACAGCTTATGATGTGTAAACTAAGGAGAAGCATTTCAACAAATTAGAAGCAATGAAGTAACATCCAATGAAAGATCAACGAATACATCTACCAAGTTAAACTGTCTGTCATAAGTGCCATTTCAACAATTAGATAGTACAATCTAAAATATAATGTGAATGTTTCGGTGTAACAAAAGGGGGTAACTTTTTGTACCATAACTTCAGGGTAGTACTCGAGCCACGGACACCAACGCACTGCGCAAGGCGAGGGGAGGTGAAGCAAGGTAAGGCTAAGCTCGAAGAGCGAACGACGCCTAGACGAAGACACAAAAGCAAAGGGAGAAGGCTCCCGGCAGATCCTAGCCGGGGGCGGTTTTAGCAAACCCAGCAAGATCCTTGCCGTGGCAGCTCGCCCCACACCTACAGAGCGAATCACCCTTGAGTCCACTGCCCCCATGGGGCAAGGATTCGGGAGACATCCCCGTGGTGGCATGCAGATCTTTGTGAAGACATTCAAGATCAGATACACACTATAGAAGATGACGACCCTTGGCGGGATCCCAGCCAAGGAGGACCACAAGGCCCCCGGCAAGAGCCTTGCCGAGGATGATAGCAGGCGCCACGGCAAGACCCTTGCCGGGGCCCCGGCAAGACCCTTGCGGGGGCTACGGTGAGGCCCTTGCCAAGGACATCCGTAGGGCCACCATCAAGCCCACGCCAATCCAAACCTCCACCACCGTTCGCACGCAGCTGCCGACCCAACCAATTGGGCAGGCACCTCCATGGCAACCAGCGGATCTTCGTGGAGACCCACCGATGCACCACCTCAGCTGCCTGCCTGCCTACATGGCACCATGGGCACCGCTGGCCAGGGCGCGTGTCGACACGAAAGGGAGCAGCGACGGACGAGACTAGGCTCTCCCCCGTCCCCGATAAAGCAAGGACACCTAAGCAAGACACATTAAATGCGCCTTGTCATGTAATGTGAGGGATAAAATCGTATCACTGTACCCTTTCCACCTCATATGTGCCACTGTGGCAACCCCTTTCCCTATAAAAGGAGGCCCAAGGCGACCAGGAGGAGGATTCGGCTTTTTGGAGCTCCTCACGCCCCATTGCTAGCCCAAGAACACAGAAAAACAAACCACCAAAGCAGGAGTAAGGTTTTACGCATCCTCGCGGCCCGAACCTGGATAAAGAACCCGTGTGCTATCTGTTTGATCCGCCCTTCTCACGACCCCGTGCCCCGCAACCATAGTAGGGATTCTTGTGATTCCATAGGTGTCGTCCTCGCACCGACAGATGTAACCTATATCACACTCCGAAGTCAAACATGTCTTATGATAAGTGATTGTTGCAGGTTACACAACAGTAGTAATTTGATGTAAGAACATGGTGTGATAGACAGATATTGTATGTTCTAGAAACAGGAACACGTGTCTTATTCAAGTATAATGTGTAAAGTAAGCATATGGAATTCAACAAGCAATACAAGCTAGACATCACACATAACATGCAACCACATATAACAGTGCCAAGTTAGAGGGAGCACCAGTGATGCTGCACTAGGGGAGACATGCTCATCATAAACACAACTTTGTTGAGTGTCTATGCATGTGTTGTCTTGGAAATCATCTTGGGGTGTGGAGGAGTAGAAACTGTAGAGGCCCTCCGTTCGGAAGGAGCACCTTTATCCGCTGCCTTGCTAACTTCCTTCCGCTTTATTGATTTTGAATTGTCAAGTAAAACCGACAAGAAAAAGCAATAAAATTCTCTCTTCAGAACTCATTCATGCATGATACTGACAATCACTACTTTGATGTAAGGCAAACACATGATACCAGGATGGAATATGTACGAAAAACAGGACGGCATGGCATGTTCACAACTGTTTGTGTAAACTAAGCAGAAATCATTCCAGCAAATAAGAAGCAATGCAAGCTAGACACCACATGAAAGATGCAACCAATATGACTCTGCCAAGTTAAAAGCGTCCATCCTAAATGGAATTTCAACAAATTAGAAGCAGCGCATGCTATAAATCATATGAAAGATGCAACTAATATCGCACTGCATATACTAAAGGTGTCTCGTCATAGTGATTGATGTGGCATACAAAAAAACAATAGTTTTATGTAAGGACATGCGTAATAGACAGATGTACTATGTACTAAATACAGGAAGGCATGTCACATTAACAGGTATAATGTACTATAAGCTAAGCAGACTAGCACATGCAGTTTAACCAGATTGGAAGAATTACAGTCTAGACACCATATGCAACATGCAACCACATATCATGCCGCCAAGTTAGAGCAAGCACCTGCGATGCTAGTGTAGGGGAAATGTTGTAATCAACTACAGAGCTACGTTCACTATCTTCATCTAGCATTTCTGTTTCTTGAGAATCATGTCGGGAGGCTGACGTTGCATTCTTTAAATGAGGAGTAGTCCCCTTGCCTGCCTGCCTCGTCATAAGTGATTTATGAGGGATACACAAGAACATTAGTTTGATGTAAGAACATGGTTAATACACAAATGTACTAGTATGTACCAAAAACAGAAAGCCATGTCATATTCAAAGGTATAATGTGTAAGCTAAGTAGATACAATTTAACAAAATTGGAAGCAATACAAGCTAGACATCTAGCTGGAGTGGTGAACATGATCATCTAGGACCTGAGAGCCTGGTGGGAGGCGGGCTGCTTCGCCACCATCGCGGCTTTTTAGTTGGCTTCCAAGTGATGCATGTCTTTGTTGGGCTTGTCATTGGCTCGGCCAGTGCCCTGACTAGCTATTTGTCTTCTGGTGCTCACGGGATGGTGGTTCATGTAAAAAATATCTTTCCTTATCTTAATAAAGACCGACTTCAGCCTTTCGAATGCAAGCTAGACACCATATGGAACATGCAACCACATATGACACCGCGAAGTTAAAGCAAGCACCTGGGATGGTGGTTCATTGCGAGCAAGGTCATCAACTCCAGAGCTACGTTTACCATCTCCATCTGCTGACACTTCACCCTTTATAGCGCTGTAATGTGCCGTGCCTAGCCATGTAGAAAGCTGGCACAACTTGTCTCTTTTCTTTTTTGCTTCTCTCGAGGCAGACTCTGAAATACCCTTGCATAAAAACACAATAATGAGAGTATGGGTGAAGTGTGTGCAGAACTAGTGCACTGTAAAAGTAGCAGATAGCAGGTGGCTGAAAAATAAATGACAGGAGACATATGATAGCTCTAGAACATTGCATGGCAACAAAATTAGATTCTACTCCGTATGATTTTGTAATATATGAGCACAGGAAATGCAGGTACTCCTCCAGCACACCACCACATGTGGTCATATCTAAGATAATAGTCGACTGCAAATAAATAGGTCAGTCGATTTTTTTAATGAACCGTCCGATCTATAAGGAACGGGCAGATGGCCTTCGTCTACCTCCCGCCAGTAACTGTTGACGATCTTTCTCAAACCGCCAGCGACCACCGGCCCAGACCCCTGCCTCCACCGCCCCGCCCTCCCATTGACCTCACACCACCGCCGTGCTTGGCAGCGCCCCCAGGCCATCTCTTTAATCCTGGCCGACCTCCAGATCGGGCGCCAGTAGCTCTAGGCCGCACACGCCCCAAAGATAAACACCAAGGCGCTGCTTCCCCGGTGTAATAGTCGTACTAGCGCCTGTTATGCGGGGGAATGCTTCCGTTAATTGGGAATCCACTGGCCAGAAATTGATTTTCAGGGGGCAATGGACCTCTAGCTAAGGTGAAATAGTATATGAGAAACCTTGTGCATCACGAGTTACTAGGAACATCTAGTATCAACAAGAAGCGGTCAACTAGTGTCTTCTGTGGGTTGAATACCGTGCAAGCAGAGACGTAAGATTTGCACGAATAAGGGAAGAGGAGTACCTTCTTCGGTTGCCGGTGGGGTCACCTCCACATGTCGTGCCGATCTTCTTCTTTTTACCGGGGAAACCGATGTTCTGGAGGGTGCAGGCTTGGACGAACCCATGGCCAAATTGTTGACTGTGTTGCTATGGCTGTATGTCGACGGAGGGGAAGCAGATCTGAGGCGGTGAAGGACGGCATAGCAGGAACAGCTCCGGTGCGGTGGAGGGTGGCGAAGTTGGAGCGACAGCGGTGAGGCACAGGACAGCATGGTTGAACTGGCTCGGGTACGGACGGCTCGGCCTCGGCTTCAACTACTAGCCGTGGAGGGCGTTGCGGTTGAGGTTGCGGTGGACGACGATGTCGGGGTATCGACTCCGGCGTGATGGAGGAGGGCGGCGGTTGATGGGTTGGATGGGGTGGCGGACGAAGGACGTCGGGGTTTCGCGGCTAGTGGAGAGGTAGTTTTGGCGCCCATGGAGTATGAATGGGGAATCGGACGGGTGGGGGGGAACCATGTTTCGGTCTGGGACGCGCTTGTTTTTTGGCTTTTTTGAACACAAGATGGGACGCGCTTGTTTGAAATTTGGGGAAAGTACAAACTTTGCCCCCCTCTTAAATTTCGGACCTACTGCGGGTCGGGGGTAGGATGGTAATCCCAGGTGTCACAAATAGTGGGCGGGGGCGATTTCGGCCGCGCGCATGTGTGCTTAGGCCGCCATTGTGTATGAATGTTTTTCGGAGGCGGTTGCGTGGCGTCTAGATGAAGCTACAAACCTACCCCGGTTTAGACCTTTGGACGTCGGGTCGGTAGGTTTCACGGGTCGGAGTTATTAGAAAAGTAATTTCCTTGTACTACCAAACATTGGTCTCACGCGGTTTCGGGCGAGTAGAGGCTCTTTTGGCGCTTCGTTCGAAATTTTGAAACACAAGCATTCACGTTTAGAGTACTCTTGAACTATGAGGATTGACCTAAACAGACAACGTTATATTTGACCTTGTATGTTTGAAAACCTCATTAAATTATCCGCTTCTTTTTGAAATTTTGACACTTGAAAATCCTATAACTACGATTATTTTGGAATGGAGGAGCTAAATTTGAATCTATTTTGTACACGACTACATATGCTATTATGTACAAAATCAGAGCAAAGATTGGTGCCCCCATAATTTAGGTATGGTTTACAAATGCCATGATATCAAATTCAAATAATTGAATGGACTTCATGTTGAATTCGATTTTTTTAAACCACCTTAAGTTGAATTCAAATGTATGCTAGTTCATAGGTAGCTATTTATAATGTCCATTGTGTAACTTTCGTATGTATAATGTGCTTTACACACACAACATGAACTATACTCACGTTTATATTCGATTGCTAAAGCGATGCATTGTCTGGAGTTCAAAATACTAACTATGTGGATCAATTGTGTCGAATAATAACATAGACATGCTCAAATTCGATAGAATCTAGATGTCTGATGGATCAATGACCGCTCCTTACGCGAATTGCAAATATCATGATCCCATCCTAATATTTGGATACAATTTATATCTTTAATCAATGTGTAGAGCAGTCTTTTACGTGTAGTTTCACTCTCCATCGGTGGTCTCTCACACATGCTCACACACTCTCTCCCGAGGTGTCTTTCTCGCACACATGCTCTAGATATAACCCTCCCTCCCTCTCGTAACCATTTACAACTGTTTTCACTAACCTTTATCACAAGCACTCTTCCTCTCGCAAACATACACACGCACAATCCTTATCGACCCTTTCTATATACATGGACCTGCCTACGTGTCTCATGTACGCACATTATCTTTACGCCTGTCTCTCACGCATTGTCTCACACCTCTCTTCCTAATCGACGAGTATGATTCTAGCAGAGCATTCTGTAGGATGCCCCTTAAAGTTAGGTTGGATGAATAGTAATATCAGAGATAAAGGGGTTACCTTAGTCCGAGAACCTAGGGTTACAAATCCTAGTCGGCTTTGTCAGTGGACATAGAGTCCTTCACAATTCTGCTATATTTGTCTTGCACGACTAGTCATCCATGGGTCTTCCTAAATGTGTCATGGGCCGGCCAATGTGGCGCAGGACGGAACCGAACGAAGGGCCTCACCTCGACCCACCGGACCTCACGCGGTGACACACCCTCTGCCCCCATGTCTCATTATCTTCTCACACCCACACATACCAACACAAACACCACACACACAGAAAATTTCTCCTGGTGCCTCTATTCCCTCCCCCCTTGCATATACACACTCAAGGGAATGGAATCTCTTGTCGTGACGTCATATTCGTCTCTCTCTCTAGACCACTCTCATTTCTCGTGCTATCTCTCCACGCCCCCCCCCGTCGGCCCTCTATCCATGTCTCTCTCGAATACGTAATACACACACATACCTCTCTAGGCCCCGCCAAATGCATCAACTACACATTCACACATGTTACATCACGTACCCCATTGATCTAAAAAGCCCTCTCTTCACGTTTATTTCGCATACAACATTCCTTTTGAATAAAGTGTGGCCAAAAAATTATTTTAGAGTTTCTACATATATACAACATTACAAAGTTATATGGAGGAGTACGAACGCTAATTTGCATTGCATGGTGCCCACAATGATATTTATTCCGCACTGTGAATTTGTATATTTTTATACTATATACAAAGTTAGTCATAATAAAGAGAAACGAAGAGCATCTCTCTCTCCATCGCATACCCCCCCCTGTACGCCCTTTCACGTATGCACACAAAACTATCTCCAGGTCCTCTAAAAGTAAGCCCCAGAAAATTCACGCATGTTTCATCTTTCTCTCGCGATATATGCAATGACGATCATTGTATTTGAAGCGAAAGCACCATACATACATTGGACTTCATAATCCACTCATTACGGTCACCGTTTATGTTTAGTGGTTATTATACAGTCACAGGCTCACCGTACAACTCTGTATTTGCTCATGACATGACTAGTTGACCAGTTAAACGCTCCACGTGGCACCTCTAGTGTTGCATCACATTATCTCACTACCATCGTGCCCACCTGTCGACTTGTATCTACTCTACATCTACACTCTTATAAAATACATAAAATACACTCTTATAAAAAATAGAGTTGGTGATGATGGTGTGCCTGCCATCCTGCAATATAGGCCGTCCGATTTATATCTGACGGATAGGAAAGAAACTATGGCAATTTTGCAAAAAGGTACCCACACACCTCTCCACATTTGCAAATAAGGCCTTCCCTCGTTCATCCTTTTCTCTCACAAGATAAACAAGTCATACAAATGCATCTTGATGTTACGTGCAACGCACGGGCATCTTGCTAGTAAGAATGAAAACAAACGACAAAAAATATTTTGACGGTGGTTCGAAGTCATGACCGCGGGCACAGCGGACAAGGTGGCCTTGTATTGGTATGCTGAGCCGTCTGTTTTAACACACAGGAGCTGGTGTGGTGATTATACACACACGCACGCATGCACACAACTGCATCCACGCAACACTCACACAAACACATGCACCCACGCACGCACGCAACACTCACACGTACACACGCAGCCACGCACGCACGCACACTCACACGCACACACGCACGCATGCATGCACACACCAGTACACCACACGACCAACACACACTCTCACGCTCAAGTGCTCAACCTACACGTGCATGCGCACACATCAGGCCCTGACAGACACATACACAACCAGGTGATTCCCGCGCACGGGTTGGAGCCTTGTCGCGCCTGCGTAAATTTGTGTTTATCTGACCTTTTCCCTATGCGAACTGACAGGTGGGACCCACAAGGAACGTGGTCAATTTAACTAGTCAACATGGCGCCACGCAGACTATTTGGCCGGTCAACAGAGTGCAATCCGATGCTGAACTGTGAGCAAGTGACCGGATAATCACCGCAAAATGTATATAGTGACCGTAATCAGCTTATTCTGAAGTTCGGTGACCGTATTACGCTTTTCTCTCTGTAGGCCCTCCAAAACTACATCTCTACACGTTCTCGCATGTTACATCTAACAACTATGCAATACAGCACTACTACTACACTCTAACACAATAAATCATATGTGTTTTTAGTTTTACTAGATATCATATTGTTACTTATAATTATTCAGTTTGCATACATTAAAATTGCCTTTGAAATGTATGGCCAGTATCATCTACCGCGCGGGAAAAATCCCGCCCTTTCCTGTTTAATCGGGTTTGTATCGATGGATCGTGCGAAACAGCAAAACTATAGTACTATACAGTACAAGTGACAGTTCACTGGGCCGTCGTGTCGTCTACTCCTCCGTCGTAAGAGTGGAGCGCTCGCTTTCATAAATCTTCTAGTCCCTTTCGCCGACATGTGGGACATCAAGCTACCGGGTCCACGTGCCATACCAGAATACAGTGCAAAGCAGCCGGGGTGAAGCACCCCAGTCATGGCGCCGGCGTAGTAATGAGCAATGAGGCGTCAAATCACAAAGTTGCACCTTTCCCGCAGTTAAGTTGGAGGACGAAGTAATAATGCTAAAAAAGAAGTTGGAGGGACGAAGCAACCATCATTTCACTCGTTGCTGAATCCGCTTCTCCCTCATCTTCTTCAACTTAACCACGTGTTGCTTCTGCCGTTGTTCTGCCTCATGTGGGACACGGATCGGCTTGGTAAAGCACTGACACGTGGGACCGCATGTTAGCAAACCACCATGACAACGTCCTCCGAAAATAAGAAACCTCCCCTGCCATACACGCAGCAAAATCACCTCCTTTTTACTAATCTTGATTCTATAATTTTTTAGATCAATATAATTGAGATTTGTATAGATAGCACACAGGAGCAAAACCAAGTGGTATGGTTAAGGGCATCCACAATGTGTAGCCAAATGTGAAAATAGCTTTTGGCATCGTGGGAACCATTGTGGACGGTGTTGCCAAAGCCAAAAAAATGGAACCAAAGCTCCCTCATTGATTGATTGAAGGAATAGAAAAATGCAATGTCTCTCCTATTTCTCCCATGCTTGGATGCATGTAGTACAGTATAGAGCACATAGTCTACTCCCCTGTCCCTTCTAGCACAAACCAAAAAGCAGTGAGGCGTCAAATCACAAAGCATGGACGAAGCAACCATCATTTCACTCTTCGCTGACTCCGCTTCTCCATCGTCTTCTTCGAGAAACCATCTCACCGCACTAGTACTCCTAGTAGTAGTACTACTAAAGGACTTCCTGGATGCAAATAAGGCGGTTGTCTCGGCTTGCAGGCGGCACTTGCGAACGACTTACCGTGGTCTCCCTCAATGGTGTTCTCCGTCGAACGCACTTCGCCAAACCATAAAAAAAATATCGTCGACGTCACCGCAAGGGGGAAGGAAGTCAAATATAGTTACTACCTCCATTTTTTTGTACACAAGGCCAGTATATCAAAATTACAATTTGCCAAGGGCCACTAACACTAATCGAGGCAAAATTGATGGGGTTAGCAAGCAAGGACATTAATATCCCTTGCATGCATGTGGAAGTGAGAAGGTTGGTTTGCATGGCGCTGCATTAATCAAGCGATGAGGAGTGAGATGGTTAGCTCTTTGGTCTTTCGAGAAAAAATACGCATTAATTGACACGTGAAACGAGGATTTGTATCAATTAAATCCCGCGAAGGAAAACCCCGCCTTTCTTTTTTAACACTAGTACTCCTAGTATGTACGTACTTATACTGTTTGGGTCTAGGCCTTGCATTGCCAAACTTCGCCACACATTTTTGCCAAGCTTGCCTAAAGTTTTCAAAATGAGAAGGAGGTACACTTGCGCACGGCTGTCGCGGTCGCACCGCACCCTCACACGGTCGCTCCTGCACGCCGCGGTCGCACCGCACCCTCACACTGTCGCTCCTGCACGCCGCAAACCCAACCAAGGGAACGCACCCTCACTGACACGTGCTGTCGCATATGAACAAACCAAACTCAGCCATCCTATCGCTGACACATAATTTTTGTTCATAGAGTATGTTTATCCAACCGCATGTTGGGGAATATCCGTACGACCCGTGCGGTGGTCTGTTGGGGAAGAAGAAGAGGTGAGGAAGAAGGAAAGAAGGGTTAGGAGACGTAGGATATTCATCCAACCGCCTGAAATGGTAGAATGACCCAAGTCAGGCGACTTGCATAACAAATATAGTATGTTTTTACACAGCAAAAGATCCATAAAAACAACAACATAAAGAAGAACTATCACTGCTCGCGGAAAGAGACGTCCTCGTCGTCTTTGGCTGCCGGCACGAACCAGCCGTCGCTGCCGACGTGTGTCTCCGCACCGTGGTTTTCCTCGGCCTCCAGCTACTCGTTCAAGCGGAGCGTGCGGGCGCTCTGCACGGACGAGAGCACAGCCCGGTTCAACTCGAGGACGTCCGGATCCGCCTGCAGGAGGGCCTCGATGGCAGCGGCATCCGCGCGCTCCGTGTCGAGTCGAGCCTCCGCCGCCCGGTTCAAGTCCAGGACTTCTGGTTCCGCCTGCAGGAGGGCGTCGATGAGAGCAGCATCCACGCGCTCTGCATCGAGTCGAGCCTCTGCAGCCTGGTTCAAGTCCAGGACGTCCGGTTCTGCCTGCAAGAGGGCCTCGATGGCAGCAGCATCCGCACTCTCCGCCTCAAGTTGAGACTCCGCCGCCCGGTTCACATCCATGACATCCGGTTCCGCCTGCACGAGAGCCTCGATGGCAGCGGCATGCACGCGCTCCGCGTCGAGTTGAGCCTCTGCCTCCCGGTCCTCCTTTAGTATCGCCATGTTGAACCGCTGGTCCGCCTGCACCATGGGGGACTCGGATGCCGGCATGAAGTCGACGTCCATCGTCTCATACCCATCGGGGGCCTTCTGCGTCGCGACCTCCGCAGTGAACATTAGATCGGCTTCCTCCTCCTCGTAGCTTGGCTCCAGAGAACTCGGGGATTGGCCCGCCGCAAAGCGAGCTTGGGAACTGAGGTCTGTGGCGCCGACGGCCACCGCGATTTCTGTGCGACGCTCCGGCGTCAGCATCTTGTAGTAAGTGATCTTGCGGCGCACCATGGCTTTCCGGCGAACTAGGGGACGCTTGATGCGGGCTAGGGGATCGAAAGGTGGGGGAATGGGCTAAAGATTTGGTGTGGTTTTAGGGTAGTGGCTGGCATAGGCCGAGCAGTGAAGGTTCTAATGTGAATAGTGGTTCCGGTGACGACCGGTCAATCGGTTTTTACTGTACATCGCTCTTGTCGCGTTCGCGTTACAGCCCGGCACGCTGGACCCTCCACGTCGCTCACCGAATGGAACGCGCTTCGTCTTGCGTTTTCGCTCGCTTGTGGGACCGCAGTTGAGAGCAAACTGACGTCCCTCCCCCTCCCTCGCCCGCGTCATTTATTATACCACCACTTCCTCCATTTTATGCGGAGTAAATAAAAACAGAGGGAGTATACTATGGATGAGGATCCCCTAACGTGGCCGAACCCATTGAGTAACTGACGTGCGGGGCCTAGCAAGCATGGGGTTCGCCAGTAAGTGACCGAAAGGGAGGGTAATGTAGGGATACCTACGTCAGAGGATCCACTTCCACTATACTACTTTGACCAAATGTTAGAGTAATAATATATGACATGCAACTTACACAAATGTTAGAGTAATAATATATGACATGCAACTTACACAAAGCATACAGGGTCTAATGCGTTTTTCGAGGCTAACTTTGACCAAATGTTAGAGTAATAATATATGACATGCAACTTACACAAAGCGGTCAATTTCGTATGTGAAAGGAGTTTCCAATGACATAATTTTCACATTATACATATCATGTACTATTAATCTTGTTGATAGTCAAATTGGAAACCATCTTGAGTACAAATCTAGGAGTACGTACGAATCTAACAATATTGATTGGGCGTTGTTGAATGTTGATACCTTTTTGATCATAGTAGAGATACTTTGACTACACATAAAACTTATATGTAAACTAGAAAGGATAGGAGGGAGTATATTGTACGTTCAAAAACGAAACGAACATTGAGTACCCTTTATATATGATTTGCGGATGCTATGATCACCGGTTCAATATTTTAAATCCGCCTTAGGTATCACGTGCCCCCACTCGTTCCCTCTCGATTTCATCTCGGGGTCCGGAGATCTATTGAAAGAGGACTAGGGTGGGTACATGCGAATGATACTCGGCGGAATGTTCAAATGAGGCATGCGGGAGGATGGACTCAACTAGAGGGCGACATGATTGGCGGAGAAGAGGGTTGGAGAGGAATGAGAAATAAGCAAACGCCACATGATTACACTTGAATGGCTCAAATAAACAATAAGTTGTCTCGCTTGGCCTACATAGTGAAAGGCCTAATGCGCAACGCGGAGCACTGACGCTCAAATATGGCCGGGAAAACAGAGAAACCGACATGTGGGTCACACCCGTCGGGACGATGTAGCGCAGACTAGTCCAATGGAGGAGCTGGCCCACGACCTCCTTGCCACCGACAACCGTTCATGTGGGTCGTTGGGGCCAACAACGGGGCGCAGCTCAGCACCGCCCTCTGGACACGGCGACCGCGGTGAGCGATCACGCTCATATCGTCGATAGACACGGATCGGTTTCAGTGTGCCGAGGGTGGCGTTTGTGCTGTGGCAACGACCAACGGTATGTTTGGTTTGTGCCAAGGTTGCCCATCAAAGCATTGGGTAGCCAAAATTTTGGTTGAGGTATTGTTTGCCCATGATTGGCCGACATTGGCAAGAAAATGAACTAGAGTTGGCTAGAGTTCATTGGCATGCCAAAGAGAGTTGGCTAGAGTTCATTGGCATGCCAAAAAAATGGCAACCATCCAAACAAAGACCAATCTTTGGGTCATGACCAAAATTTTGGTAAGGTGCACTTTGGCCACAATCCAAACACACCCCAACACCCGGCTCGTCAAGGATGCACAGGGCGCCGCGACGCGTCCGCGGAGTGGTGTAGCGCGGCCAACTACATCCTCTGGACCTGAGACCATGCCGGGTCGTCTTGCTTTTTAATAACATGCGGGGATCGCATTTGAGCAAAGGGCATCTCCAACGTTGCCACGACCGCAGCTGACTACCCTGGCACACCAAAGCCCTTGTCCCTCACGCTGTCGCGCGGTGTGTTCCCAGCCGGCGCCAGCTACCCGCATTCATGTCGTTTGTTCGTATGTCGTCATTAAGAGGCTCGATGCCCGAGTAACCAACTCCGGCGACTTAATGACCACCCGGACGCTTGGCCTCATCGGAATGCGCTACTTAAAGCGGCAACGCCCAGCTAACCTCCACACCATAGCGCATCATCCTCCTACCTGGCACCACATCCGCCATGACCGCAAGTGCGAACGCTCTGCAGGAGAGCTTGTCTTCGAGGATGAAGCTCAAGGTCGCCGCCCTCGCTCAAGTCGCCTCTCGCGATGCAATAGCGGCGTAGCCGGACACGGACGCGACCGCACAAGCGGTGGCCACGCTGGCGGCCGACGACAGGAGCACCGTCAGCCACGCGTCCTACTTGCCGCCGTCCAACGTCCGGCACCGCCGAGGTCGGGGACTCCTCCGAGGATGAGTAGGGCATGGGAGGCGGCAGGGCATGGTGTGCCAACTGGCCGGTCTGTATCCCGTGTTCTACTCTTCCTTGCCGGAGACCGCACCTTCACTTCACGGGTCTTGAACCCCGCCCCCGTACATAGAGACTACAGATGGAGGACGTCGGTCGCTGCCATAGAATAGGTTTAGGGTCGGGTTTCTTTTATTTTTCTGTCCTATAAAAGTTCGAAATGTAATGAAAATCTGCCGTGTTTGTATTAATCTCGGCCGGTGTATATGAACTTTCACAATAATATACATATTGTAGGAGTACTAGCAAGATGCCCGTGCATTGCATGGAAGATCAAGATCTTGTGGGAGAAAAGGATGAACGAGGGAAAGCCTTATCTGCAAATGTGGAGAGGAGTGCAGGTAAATTGTCATAGTTTCCTTCCTATCCATTAGATATAGATCGGACGGCCTATATTGCAGGATGACAGGCACACCATCATCACCAACTCTGCTTTTTATTGAACCGAGACAAATCTAAAACACCCAACTAAGCCAACCTCCCAGCATATCGCGCGGGAAAAGACCCGGCCGCGCCGTTTTAGTCGGGATTACCGGATTACTAGTAGTAGTATCGATGGATCGTGCGAAGCAACAATATTTTTTTGAGGGGGCGAAGCACTTAGTTTAAAAGGAAAAAAGGCGGTACACTCACAGCACTCCTGTCGCGGTCGCATTGCACCCCACACACGTTCGGTCCTGCACACGGCTCACGCAAACGGAACGTGCTTCGGCTTGCCTCTTCACTGACACGTGGGACTACACATGGAGAAACCGACCATGCGCCAAATTCCCCCCGCCCACCGCGCAAAAATCCTCATCCCCCCCCGCCACACACAAAAATTCCCCCCAAATCCGATTCAACCGCCCTTCGGCCAAATATTCCCCAAACCCCCCTCCCCCATCCCCCCTCCACTCCATTCGCTCCGCCAAAGCCGCCCTCCCCACCACGCCGATACGTCGGCGCCGCGGTTCGTCGAGGGGACCCACGGCGATCCTCTTGCTCCCACGGTACGCTCTTGTAGACTGCTGTGCTCTAGCCGCGCCGCCACCTCTGGCTACATTCTTGTAGAGGCGCATGGCAGTCAGCGCCACCACCGCTGGCGACGTTCATGTGGAGACGCACGGCAGTCAGCTTCTCCCACGGTATGCGCATTCTAGACTGAGGCCTCGTTCATGTAGCGTTGAATGTTAGCTGATAGACATTGTTAATCTCACTGTTTGCCGAAGTAGTTTACTGTCAATATGCTCTGCTTAAGAAGCTTCCTTGCCCTGCTCTGCACTCAATATGCTTAGCTGAGATGGCATGCCAAGGCAATTAGTTGCTAAAATATCCTGCCTATATTTATTGTGACATAGATTGCCATGGTCTAGTAGCCAATCTGTTAGGTGAAATAGCTCTACACCGTTTTATACTCGATCTTTGTTGCTGCGATGGCCTTCGATAGTTTGATGGCTGTGTGCTCGGCCTCATTGACTGCTGAAACAGCCTGCCATAATTTAGCACTCAAATCTGTTTGATGAATTAGCTTTACATATATTTTGTTACTTAGATCTGCTCGTCCAAATATCTTGCCATAGCTTTAGCCATCAACCTAGGTATTTTTTTTCTGGACTTCATAAAAAAGCATATATGTTTTTCCTATAATATCTAGTAGAAGAACTAATTTGTATGTCTAACAGATGGGCAGGACTTGGATAACTTCTTTTCGAAGATTCTCCGCTGCATATGTCGAGGGGGTTGAAAACTTCATGAACTTTATCAAAGCTAAGTATGGTGGTCTGAAATCAGATGTGCTCTGCCCGTGTAGCAGTTGTATGAATTCAGTTACAAGACCCCAGTCAACTGTGCAAAATCATCTACACTTGCATGGGATGTCGGTCACATATACTAGGTGGGTTCATCATGGTGAAGCTGTGAACGTCAATGTTATTGACTACATGGAAGCAGCAGATCACCATCTTGATCTACCTGATGCTCAGGTGGAAGAGGAGGAGGAGGTGGTGGTGGCGGAGCCAGTGAGTTTGACCAACATTGAAACAATGCTACGAAATGCTCGTGCATTCCGTGAACTTTCACCTACAGAAGAAAAATGGTGGGCCCGCATGTTGGAACGATGCAACATTGATGTCACCCCAGGAAATAAGCTGTCAGTATTCTCAGATATGGTCACCTTTCTTCAGGTGAAGACATCTGAGCGGATGACCAACAAACCATTTGATGCGATGTTGGCTGCTTTCCGCAAATCTTTCCCAGATGTGTTTGAGCTGCCACACACCTACAGTAAAATGAAGAATTTCCTTCGTGCAGTTGGAATTGGATATGATATGATCCATGTTTGTAGGAATAATTGTGTTTTGTTCCGGAAGGATTATGCCAACTTAAGTGAATGCCCAAAATGCAAATCATCAAGATGGAAAGATGGCGATGCTGTGAAGAGGAGTCCTCATAATGTTCTGAGACATTTTCCAATTACACCAAAATTGCAGAGGTTGTTTCATGATGCTAAAACAAGAGAGGATGTACTGTGGCATTCTAGGAACCAGGAGTACTGTCAGGACCCCGACTCGATGTCACATCGATCTAGCCGGTAACACCTCATATCACTTTGCGGCCTCACGCACGGTATCCCCACGGGTGTCGCCTTACCTTTGCCCGGGACCGTTTGCGTATTTTGGCTCACGTATATGATAGTGTCGCTAGCATCCATATGATAAAGAGCCCGGGCTGACATGACTAGTCGTAAACCCAAAGTGGCACAGACTTACAGGGACAGGCATCCATGACCCAGCTTCGAACGTGTCGGTCATCAGCAAGTGGGTCCGGGCTGTAGCACTGGGCTAGCAGGACTCCGGTAAACCGGGCTGTAGCGGGCTAACAGGACTCCGGTACTCAAAGCGTGACATTTCCCCGAAGGGACAGACACAGGAACGAAGAAGGACACATGCCGGCCAGCCTAAGTGTTCCAGAGCAGTAGCAAGCTACCATGGCTCAGCGGTAACACTAGGAGACATTTCCCGGTAAGAGAGGCTACTAAAGATAAACAACTAGATAGTCAGATCCCACACATACCAAGCATTTCAATCATACACACAATATGCTCGATATGTGCAAATACAACGAAGCATCACAACATGACTCTACGACACAAGTACTTTATTTAAGGCTCAGGGAGCCATACATAACATACACAAAGGTACGGGTCTCACGACCCAACATACAAGTCATACAGTCATACAAACCAGCAGCGGAAGTAACTTGTCTGAGTACAGACAACTAGTAAAATAAAAGAGGCTTGGAAAGCCTAGCTATACTACATGGTCCTTCACAAGCTCAGGGTCACCACCTGGGTCTTTAGCCTACTCGTTGATGTCAACGTCTACATAGAACCCATCAGAAGGGGTTGCAGCGTCTTCTGTAAAAATGTAGATTATAGCAACATGAGTACAAAGGTACTCAGCAAGACTTACATCAGATCCTACATACATGCATATTATCAAGAAGGGTTGGTGGAGTTATTGCAGCAAGCCAGCTTTGACTCTTGGCTAGACTATCCTACGATACTCCAACTTGAAATGGTTTTGCGCACACGAGTCCACTACTCACCACTTCAATACACTACCGAGGATCCACCTCCGTCTTCCTACGGAAGAGCCATCCTCGGCACTCACACTTATCTTGAGGCTTTTAGTAGTTTCCATTTACTTGTCTATGAACTGTATAGGCAACCAAGTAGTCCTTTACCGCGGACGCGGCTATTCGAATAGATCATGTTAACCCTGCAGGGGTGTACTTCTTCATACATGTTTCCACCACTTAGCGTCTGCACACGACATGTGCTCGGCAGACTTCAAGCGAAAGCCGACGTGGGTGTAGACCACGACCTACCTAAACACTTAAGCCTCTAGTCCAGGTTTATCGCCTATTCAGGTTCCATCCGCAGGGAGTCCGGCCGAGGTTTCCCATACGGCCCCGAACGATGTGAACAGGGTTCCCGAGATACCTAACGGGTATTCGGTACACCCGGCCACGTACCTACCGCATCACAGCCCACCCCTACGGTCAGCGCTGTCCACGGCCTCCAGTAGGCTACAAACACCAGAAACTACTTGCAACTCCTGGACAGAGAGCTAGGGTGAATAAGAAGTCGAGCGGGGTCATATTTCAGGGCCCAATGCATGGTAGTAGCTGTATCTTAAATCACACATACAGATCTCAGTGCTTAAGGTCGGCTTCAATGAAACAACCCACCATGTACTCCTACATGGCCTCTCATCGATACCTTTACCAAATCGTGTTCACCACACCACTCTCATTACCGACATAATCATTTCACTCTAGCCCATCACCCAGATGAACCAGACCTGACACAACTCTAAGCATAGCAGGCATAGCAAGGTAGGAACAACACATACATATGGCTCAATCAACTCCTACACATGCTAGTGGGTTTCATCTAGTTACTGTGGCAATGACAGGTCATGCAGAGGAAATGGGTTCAACTACCGTAGCACACAGCAGTTTGAAACGCGTTGTCTTAATGCAGTAAAAGAGAGCAGGAGCGAGAACATGGGATTGTATCGATATGATCAAATGGTTGGTTGCTTGCCTGATGGTTCGATGCACGGATACGGTTCTTCGTTAGGGTAATCACGGTACTCCTCGGAGGCAGAACCTGTCGCAAAGGACACCGATACACAACATCACCAAACAATGTGCAACAATATGATGCATGCATGAAACATGGCAATATGAGTGTGTTGGGCTAATGCAACTAAAACCAGAAGGGTTTGAACAAATTTGAATCAAAGATTCAAATTTCAAACTCAAACATGGCCTTTTAAAGTGCTTTTCCTTGTTCTGCTTAAAACATCAATTTAACTTGTTTGATCATGCATGAAAATAGTACAGATGGATAGATTGGATTTTTCTGATCATTTTTCATATATAATTTGTCCAATTTGGAGTTACAGAATAAAAGTTATGAATTTTTGAAGTTTAAATAATATTCTGGAATTTCCTGATTTAATTTAAATCCAGAAATATAATTATTGCGCCAGCATGACGTCAGCAGACGTCAGGGTCAACTGCGGCTGTCTGGGGTCAAACCTGACGTGTGGGGGCCACACGTCAGTGACAGGGGGGTTTAACAGGATTAAATTAATCCTAATTAGGGATTAGTGGCGCTGGGGCCCACTGTCAGTGTCAGGGGGGGTTGACTAACAGTAGTTAGCACTAACTGACCACCTGGCCGACGGGGCCCACGCGTCAGTGACCCTGGGGGGGTCAAACCCCAGGTCAGACAAGTCAAACCCGCCGGCGGTTAGTCGCCGGCGAGGTCCGCGGCGTACAGGGGCCTCGGGTTTCCTCTGTGGTGCTCCAAACGGCGTGCGGCTAGGTGCGTTGGATAGCTAGCTCGATGGCGCGTCGGAAGGTGGCCGTGGCTAGGCCTGGGGTGGCCGGAGTCGACGGCGGCGAGCTCGGCTGCGGCCGCCGGGGTTCGGTCGTGCGTGGAAACGGGGTTGGAGCTCGAAGGCGAGCTAAGCGAGGCGCTAGGGATGCTCTACGGGGCCTTACGAACTTGTTGGACTCGCCGGGGTGACCAAATGGTCACCGGAGCTGCGTCGACGGCGAGCTCGGCGACGGTGGAGGTTCGGCCGTGGTGGGAACGAGGTTACGGCGCGGGAACGAGGGGAAAAAGAGGGGGAAACGGTGGCGGAGCTCACCGCGGTTGCAGTGGGCGTCGAAGCGGGCTCGGGGACGCGCTGGAGACGGCGAATCGACGGCGATGATCTCCGGTGGCCGAGGAGGGAACGGCGACGTAGGCGGCGATGCAGGGCTTCCGGAGACCCATGGAGCGGTGGGGAGGAAGAGGGGGTCGAGGCGGAGCTCCTGAGCTAGTCGGGAGCGAGGGGTGGCCGGTGACGGCTGCTATGGCGAACGGCGGCGACGGTGGTGTTCGGCCGTGAGAGAGAGAGAGGAGCAGCACGGGAGAGAGGGGGGGATAAGGCCAGGGGATCGGGGCGGCACCGAGAAGAAGCGTCGCGGCGTCGCGCTGGCGGGGGAGGCAGGCAGACGAGCTGGTGGCGTGGCGCTCCGGCCGTGCGCGGCGCGCCGGCCACACGCCTGGCCGACTGGCGCCAGGAGGACGACGGCGGTGGTGGGCTGGGCTGGCTTGCTGGGCCGGCCAGCTGGCTGGGCCGCACAGGGAGGAGCCCAGGTAAGCTCCTCCTGTTATTTATTTTTCTGTTTTCTAATTTCTGACATTTGTTTTGATTTAAATAATATTAAATCATTTATTTAACTTATGCCAATTTTTGCAGGAGCTAGATATATTATTCCAGAGCTCCTTATAATTGGCATAATATTTGGACATATATTAATATATATAATTAATATATTTCCAATGCAAATATTTATGCATTAATTCCAAATGCCCAAAATAAATACCTATGAGCTCTTAAAAATATTGGTTTGATTTTTATCTCTGTCCAATATTTTCAGAGAGCAACATGAGCATTTTCTTGGACCCTTTTGGAGAAATTTTTATTTGGGTCATTTTCAAAATGATTCTGAGGGTTTCACAGATCCCCATTTCAAGTTTCTGATGAAAGAGTAAACATGATGCAACACTCTAATGCATGACTAGCTAGGGTGTGACAACTCACCCCCACTCAAAAGAATCTCGTCCCGAGATTTGGGTTCCTCCGGGAAGAAGGCGGGATACTCAAGTCGAAGACGATCCTCCCTTTCCCAGGTTGCTTCATCCTCAGAATGGTGCGACCATTGAACTTTGAGAAACTTGATATTATGACGTCGGGTGGTACGTTCGGCCTGATCGAGGATACGAATGGGGTACTCTCGATATGTAAGATTATCTTGGAGATCAAGCGTTTCGTGGTCCACTTCACGGATAGGATCCGAGAAGCAACGCCTGAGTTGAGAAACGTGGAAGACATCGTGGACTCTGGAGAGGTGCGGAGGTAGTTCCAACTGGTAGGCAACTTCTCCTCGTTTGGCGAGAATGCGAAAAGGTCCAATGTAACGAGGAGCCAATTTGCCTTTGATACCGAAACGATGGGTTCCCTTCAGAGGGGTGACCCGAAGATAAGCCTTCTCGTCAACCTCGAAAGTCATAGCCTTATGTTTTCGGTCATATTGACTCTTTTGACGAGATTGGGCTGTTTTCAACTTTTCACGAACGATACGAACTTGTTCTTCTGCTTCCTGAATCATATCCGGGCCAAAGAATTGTCTTTCCCCGGTCTCTGACCAGTTAAGGGGTGTTCGACACCGTCGTCCATAGAGAACTTCAAAAGGGGCTTTACCCAAGCTAGATTGATAGCTGTTGTTGTAAGCGAATTCGGCAAATGGAAGGCACTTCTCCCAGTCCATTCCGAATGAGATAACAGAGGCTCGAAGCATGTCTTCTAGAATCTGGTTGACGCGTTCCACTTGACCACTCGACTGAGGGTGGAAAGCGGTGCTAAAGGAGAGACGGGTTCCCATAGCATTTTGGAAACTTTCCCAAAATCGAGAGGTGAAAAGACTTCCTCGATCCGAGTTAATTTCCAAAGGAACACCATGGAGGGACACTATTCGGGAGATGTATAAGTCTGCCAGCTGACTAGCGGTTATACTCTCACGAACAGGTAAGAAATGGGCTACTTTGGAAAGACGATCGACAACGACGAAGATAGCATTATTCCCTCTCTTGGTCCTGGGAAAACCGGTAATGAAATCCATACCAATTTTATCCCATTTCCATTCAGGAATAGCTAAGGGTTGAAGGGTGCCAGCAGGCCGTTGATGCTCTGCTTTTACACGACGACAGACGTCGCAATTAGCAATATACTGAGCAATTTCTCTCTTCATCCTAGTCCACCAGAACCTCTGGCGTAGGTCCTGATACATCTTAGTACTACCGGGATGAATAGTGAGAGGAGATTCATGAGCCTCCTTAAGGATCAACTGCCGTAGATGCTGGTTCTTGGGAACCACTAGACGGTTCTCAAAGTACACAACACCATGATCATTTGTGGAGAAACAACTAGCACCTCCGCTAGCAATGTTCTCTTTGATTTTAGATATTCCCTTATCTCGCTTTTGGGCAGCGATGATTTGATCCGTAAGAGTAGGTTTTGCTACCAAGGTGGAAAGAAAACCTTGAGGTACAATGTGAAGGTTAAGCTTCCGAAATTCCTCATGGAGAAGCGGTTGACTTTGTTGTAACATCAGGTTGTTACAATAAGATTTACGACTTAGCGCATCAGCCATGACGTTGGCTTTCCCTGGGGTGTAGGTTATTCCTAAGTCGAAGTCTGTGATCAATTCAACCCAACGTCTTTGCCTGAGATTCAAATCCGGTTGGGTGAAGATGTACTTCAGACTTTGGTGATCAGTGAATATTTCGCAACGATTACCGAGGAGGTAATGTCGCCAGGTCTTAAGTGCATAGACTACGGCTGCAAGCTCTAGATCATGAGTAGGATAATTCTCCTCATGTGGGTGCAATTGCCGTGAAGCGTAGGCAATTACGTGTCGATCTTGCATAAGAATGCAACCTAGTCCTTGTCGCGAGGCGTCGCAGTAGATAACAAAGTCCTTGGAGAAGTCTGGCGGTACCAGTACGGGAGCAGAGGTCAGGCGTCTTTTCAGTTCCTGAAAGCTGTGCTCACATTGTGGAGTCCATTCGAACTTCTTATCTTTCTTGAGGAGTTCGGTTAGAGGTTTAGCAACTTTGGAGAAGTTCTCGACAAAGCGACGACAATAGCTCGCTAAGCCCAGAAAACTCCGAACTTGCTTGACCGATTCGGGTGGAGTCCAATTAAGGACGGCTTGAACTCGCTCAGGGTTAACAGCAATACCTTTACCAGATATTACATGACCCAGATAGGTCACTTCTGGCAACCAGAATTCACATTTAGAAAATTTGGCATAAAGGCGATGCTCTCGAAGTTTCTTCAACACTAGCCTTAGATGTTCGGCATGTTCTTCCTCGTTCTTGGAGTAGATGAGTATATCATCGAGGTAAACCACGACGAATTTATCCAAATACTCCATGAAGATTGAGTTCATTAACCGAGAAAAGGTGGCTGGAGCGTTGGTTAAACCGAAGGACATGACGGTGTACTCGTATTGGCCATAACGAGTAACAAAGGCCGTTTTAGGAATGTCCCCGTTTCTGATTTTGATTTGATGGTAGCCCAACCTCAAATCCATCTTGGAGAAGACTGAGGATCCAGCGAGCTGATCATACAGGTCGTTGATCCTGGGAAGTGGATATTTGTTCTTGATTGTGACCAAATTGACAGGTCGGTAATCTACAACCATCCGGTCCGTACCATCCTTCTTCTTGACGAATAGGACGGGGCAAGCCCACGGAGATGAACTAGGTCGGATGAAACCCTTTTTCAAGGACTCATCGAGTTGTTTCTTAAGCTCGGCTAGTTCTAGGGGTGCCATCTTATAAGGTCTTCTAGCAATCGGAACGGTTCCTGGAATGAGGTCTATTACGAACTCAACATCCCTGTCAGGTGGAACACCTGGCAATTCCTCTGGGAAGACATCCGGGAAGTCACGGACTACCGGAACGTCCTCAAGGTCTGGCAAAGGGCTGGCGTTAAGAGAATATAATTGTCGCTTGGCTATTCGGGTCAAGACATTGACTATCTTCCCCGAAGGATGGGTGAGTTGAACAGTCCTAGAGAAGCAATCAATTTTGGCATGATGAGCTGACATCCAGTCCATACCCAAAATGATATTAATATCTGAAGATTTAAGGGCTATCAAAGACGCGAGGAAAACAAGTCTGTCGACTTGGATTTCATTTCCATGGCTTACTCTAGAAGTTTGCCATTGGATCCCGGAGTTTGAATTACCATAGAGGTTGGCATATCACCGAATGCGACGTTATGCAACGAGCATAGTTTTCAGATATAAAAGAATGAGAGGCTCCTGTATCGAAAAGAACAGATGCCGGGTGGCAATTAACAAGAAGCGTACCGAGAACGACGTTGGGATCCTCTTGAGCTTCTTCGGCAGAGATACAGTTGACATGACCACGTGAAGCGGTGGCCGGCTTGGCGTGGAATACTTTTCCTGTCGGCTTGCCACGGCCAACAGCTTTAGCAGACTGGTTGGGGTTGGTCTGGGGACACTCACGCATATAGTGACCAGATTCCCCACACTTGAAACAAGTCACGGAACTGGTACGTGGAGGAGCATTGTTGGTTGGACCCCCATAGGGCTTGGCCGGTGCAGACTGTTGAACGGGGCGAGGCGCCTGGAAGGATGGCCTCGGTGTGAACCTGGGTGGCAGGGCGGTGTTGGGTACCCACACGCGGCGCTTCTGAGGACCAGCACCGGATGAGGAACCCATGTCACGGCCATGCTTGCGTGTTGCGTCATAGTCAGTCTGACCAGTTTCAGCACTGATGGCTTTGTTGACAAGTTTCTGAAAAGATGTGCACTCATGCAGACGGAGGTCGCGGCGAAGCTCAGGACTAAGGCCCTTACGGAACCTTGCTTGCTTCTTGGCGTCAGTAGAAACTTCCTCAGTTGCATATCGTGCGAGATTACCAAACTCCCTGCTGTAAACATCCACAGAAAGTCGGCCTTGGGTGAAACTGCAAAATTCTTCACGTTTACGGTCCATGAGACCCTCCGGAATGTGATGTTCACGGAAAGCCTCGCTGAATTCAGCCCAAGTAGTGACATGGCCCGCTGGGCGCATAGCTCCATAATTCTCCCACCATAGACTGGCGGGGCCTTCAAGATGATATGCAGCAAAGGTGACCTTGTCAGCCTCCGCTACCAGCGCGGAACGCAGTTTGTGAGAGATACTGCGAAGCCAGTCATCAGCGTCGAGAGGCTCGACGGAGTGGTGGAATGTGGGTGGATGCAATTTGATAAAATCACTGAGTGACACCACGTTAGCCCTCTGATGGTGTGCTGTATTCTGTTCAATACGCTCCAACAAACGGTTGGTCTCCCGCTTGTTTCTCTCAGCTTCCATCATAACCTCGGCTAGTGAAGGAGGATGAGGCAGATTTTCATTCCTGCTTCACTGCCTTCGGCCTGCTCTTGAGAAGCAGGGTTAGCGCGCGTGTTGACCATCCTAGGTAAACAAGACAATGATTTAGTCAGAATGATAAAATTCCGACATAGGATACAGAATGTAAGGAATAACTCGAAATGCAAGATGATCATCCGTATGACATGGTAAAAACAGAAACTGCTTCTTTATTCCATCGTCATACACACCATACAGGGTTTAGTACAAGACCAAACAAAGTACTATTACGGTGAAAAAGGATTACATCTCATCGGAGGCATCCCAAGCTCCTATACATTATTTTTCTACACCTCCGGAAAGAGTACAAACTAGGTCATATCCCACGAGTCACGCAGGACGATAGACGACACAGCTAGTGCGAACTAGTGATACAACCACTAACTCAGACCGATCCGTAGTAGTCCTCGTAGAAGTCACCTCCATAGCCTGGAAGCTCAACATGATCATCCGGAAACAGACGATCTCGCGGAGCTTGTGGACCATAGGGGCTAGGATGAGGTCTTGGACCAACAGACGGTGGCCTGCGGGGACCGCGAGGTGGGGTGATGCCTCCTACATCACGCCAAACCATCACGTCTGGCAGAGCAGATCTCACAGGATAGAGATCGCGCATATCTGAATATCCAGCTTGCACCGCCGGTGCGAACCGAGTCAAAGTGGCCCAGTGGTCAGCACGGGTATTGAAGAGCTCTAACCTCAAGGCCCGATTTTCATGGTCCTTATCCTCGAGCATCTCAGCAGTGGTGCGAGTCCGTGAATCCTCCTGAGTGGGGTCAGCATAGATAGCCTGGAGATACCCTTGTGCTCCCGGAAGTGATCCTGGCATATACCGGAAATCAGAGTCCCGAAATAGACCAGATCTGACTCGCATAATGTTCATCATAGAGTAGGCGGCGTCCTGCACAGCCATCTCAATAGTAACCCCGAGTCCATAGGAGCAGTGAAGAGGCTCGGTGGATCCAGGATAAGATGGAAATATCCTGACAGTGCAGAGATACTGGCTTTGATTAAAGTCTCGGAATTGCTCTTCGACCGTGTACTCGGGATACCAGCGGTATCCAGCCTCAGTCATTACCCTGACCAACTTGGCAGTATGGCCGGGTACATCTAGGCATCGAGTCAGGCGAACCACTTGATTGAGGTCGCGAGTGGCCATCTGAAAGCACAATCATAATGCAAAGGCATTAGAATTTCTAGCAAAATTTCGGCAGCATAACAGCTGTAAATGCTCAAGAAGGATTTTGAGACATTTGACAAAGGATTTCGTACACACTCAACATCATCATATCAAAGTTCTGAATCCATTCTAACAACACAATGTGGTAGTAGAACTGAACTAGGCTTGTATCCATCAAACTTATAAGGTACTACTGATTAGTAACACGTGATCCTGATAGAGAGAACAGATTCTAATTCCTTAACCCCCGGTGGAAGAATGGACTGACTCAGATCAGAATGTCATAAGATAAGGAGTAAAAAGAGCCTTACGTTCCAACCCACAAACAATTCCCCTACATATAACTAAAGAATTTCTAGACTCAACATCGACCAGTTTGGCTTGGAGAACCTACAGGCAGTCCGGCTCTGATGCCAACGCTGTCAGGACCCCGACTCGATGTCACATCGATCTAGCCGGTAACACCTCATATCACTTTGCGGCCTCACGCACGGTATCCCCACGGGTGTCGCCTTACCTTAGCCCGGGACCGTTTGCGCCTTTTGGCTCACGTATATGATAGTGTCGCTAGCATCCATATGATAAAGAGCCCGGGCTGACACGACTAGTCGTAAACCCAAAGTGGCACAGACTTACAGGGACAGGCATCCATGACCCAGCTTCGAACGTGTCGGTCATCAGCAAGTGGGTCCGGGCTGTAGCACTGGGCTAGCAGGACTCCGGTAAACCGGGCTGTAGCGGGCTAACAGGACTCCGGTACTCAAAGCGTGACATTTCCCCGAAGGGACAGACACAGGAACGAAGAAGGACACATGCCGGCCAGCCTAAGTGTTCCAGAGCAGTAGCAAGCTACCATGGCTCAGCGGTAACACTAGGAGACATTTCCCGGTAAGAGAGGCTACTAAAGATAAACAACTAGATAGTCAGATCCCACACATACCAAGCATTTCAATCATACACACAATATGCTCGATATGTGCAAATACAACGAAGCATCACAACATGACTCTACGACACAAGTACTTTATTTAAGGCTCAGGGAGCCATACATAACATACACAAAGGTACGGGTCTCACGACCCAACATACAAGTCATACAGTCATACCAACCAGCAGCGGAAGTAACTTGTCTGAGTACAGACAACTAGTAAAATAAAAGAGGCTTGGAAAGCCTAGTTATACTACAAGGTCCTTCACAAGCTCAGGGTCACCACCTGGGTCTTTAGCCTACTCGTTGATGTCAACGTCTACATAGAACCCATCAGAAGGGGTTGCAGCGTCTTCTGTAAAAAATGTAGATTATAGCAACATGAGTACAAAGGTACTCAGCAAGACTTACATTAGATCCTACATACATGCTTAGTATCAAGAAGGGTTGGTGGAGTTATTGCAGCAAGCCAGCTTTGACTCTTGGCTAGGCTATCCTACGATACTCCAACTTGAAATGGTTTTGCGCACACGAGTCCACTACTCTCCACTTCAATACACTACCGAGGATCCACCTCCGTCTTCCTACGGAAGAGCCATCCTCGGCACTCACACTTATCTTGAGGCTTTTAACAGTTTCCATTTACTTGTCTATGAACTGTATAGGCAACCAAGTAGTCCTTTACCGCGGACGCGGCTATTCGAATAGATTACGATAACCCTGCAGGGGTGTACTTCTTCATACATGTTTCCACCACTTAGCGTCTGCACACGACATGTGCTCGGCAGACTTCAAGCGAAAGCTGACGTGGGTGTAGACCACGACCTACCTAAACACTTAAGCCTCTAGTCCAGGTTTATCGCCTATTCAGGTTCCATCCGCAGGGAGTCTTCAATGAAACAACCCACCATGTACTCCTACATGGCCTCTCATCGATACCTTTACCAAATCGTGTTCACCACACCACTCTCATTTCCGACATAATCATTTCACTCTAGCCATCACCCAGATGAACCAGACCTGACACAACTCTAAGCATAGCAGGCATAGCAAGGTAGGAACAACACATACATATGGCTCAATCAACTCCTACACATGCTAGTGGGTTTCATCTAGTTACTGTGGCAATGACAGGTCATGCAGAGGAAATGGGTTCAACTACCGTAGCACACAGCAGTTTGAAACGCGTTGTCTTAATGCAGTAAAAGAGAGCAGGAGCGAGAACATGGGATTGTATCGATATGATCAAATGGTTGGTTGCTTGCCTGATGGTTCGATGCACTGATACGGTTCTTCGTTAGGGTAATCACGGTACTCCTCGGAGGCAGAACCTGCCGCAAGAACATCGATACACAAACATCACCAAACAATGTGCAACAATATGATGCATGCATGAAACATGGCAATATGAGTGTGTTGGGCTAATGCAACTAAAACCAGAAGGGTTTGAACAAATTTGAATCAAAGATTCAAATTTCAAACTCAAACACGGCCTTTTAAAGTGCTTTTCCTTGTTCTGCTTAAAACATCAATTTAACTTGTTTGATCATGCATGAAAATAGTACAGATGGATAGATTGGATTTTTCTGATCATTTTTCATATATAATTTGTCCAATTTGGAGTTACAGAATAAAAGTTATGAATTTTTGAAGTTTAAATAATATTCTGGAATTTCCTGATTTAATTTAAATCCAGAAATATAATTATTGCGCCAGCATGACGTCAGCATGACGTCAGTGGTCAACTGCGGCTGTCTGGGGTCAAACCTGACGTGTGGGGGCCACACATCAGTGACAGGGGGGTTTAACAGGATTAAATTAATCCTAATTAGGGATTAGTGGCGCTGGGGCCCACTGTCAGTGTCAGGGGGGGTTGACTAACAGTAATTAGCACTAACTGACCACCTGGCCGACAGGGCCCACGTGTCAGTGACCCTGGGGGGGTCAAACCCCAGGTCGGACAAGTCAAACCCGCCGGCGGTTAGTCGCCGGCGAGGTCCGCGGCGTACAGGGGCCTCGGGTTTCCTCTGTGGTGCTCCAAACGGCGTGCGGCTAGGTGCGTTGGATAGCTAGCTCGATGGCGCGTCGGACGGTGGCCGTGGCTGGGCCTGGGGTGGTCGGAGTCGACGGCGGCGAGCTCGGCTGCGGCCGCCGGAGTTCGGTCGTGCGCGGAAACGGGGTTGGAGCTCGAAGGCGAGCTAAGCGAGGCGCTAGGGATGCTCTACGGGGCCTTACGAACTTGTTGGACTCGCCGGGGTGACCAAATGGTCACCGGAGCTGCGTCGACGGCGAGCTCGGCGACGGCGGAGGTTCGGCCGTGGTGGGAACGAGGTTACGGCGCGGGAACGAGGGGAAAAAGAGGGGGAAACGATGGCGGAGCTCACCGCGGTTGCAGTGGGCGTCGAAGCGGGCTCGGGGACGCGCTGGAGACGGCGAATCGACGGCGATGATCTCCGGTGGCCGAGGAGGGGAACGGCGACGTAGGCGGCGATGCAGGGCTTCCGGAGACCCGTGGAGCGGTGGGGAGGAAGAGGGGGTCGAGGCGGAGCTCCTGAGCTAGTCGGGGGAGCGAGGGGTGGCCGGTGACGGCTGCTATGGCGAACGGCGGCGACGGTGGTGTTCGGCCGTGAGAGAGAGAGGGAGCAGCACGGGAGAGGGGGGGGATAAGGCCAGGGGATCGGGGCGGCACCGAGAAGAAGCGTCGCGGCGTCGCGCTGGCGAGGGAGGCAGGCAGACGAGCTGGTGGCGTGGTGCTCCGGCCGTGCGCGCGCGCCGGCCACCCGCCTGGCCGACTGGCGCCAGGAGGACGACGGCGGTGGTGGGCTGGGCTGGCTTGCTGGGCCGGCCAGCTGGCTGGGCCGCACAGGGAGGAGCCCAGGTAAGCTTCTCCCTTTTTAATTATTTCTGTTTTCTAATTTCTGACATTTGTTTTGATTTAAATAAAATATTAAATCATTTATATATCTTATGCCAATTTTTGCAGGAGCTAGATATATTATTCCAGAGCTCCTTTATAATTGGCATAATATTTGGACATATATTAATATATATAATTAATATATTTCCAATGCAAATATTTATGCATTAATTCCAAATGCCCAAAATAAATACCTATGAGCTCTTAAAAATATTGATTTGATTTTTATCTCTGTCCAATATTTTCAGAGAGCAACATGAGCATTTTCTTGGACCCTTTTGGAGAAATTTTCATTTGGGTCATTTTCAAAATGATTCTGCGGCATAATCTTGATGTGATGCACATCGAGAAAAATATATGTGACAGCATTATCGGCACACTTCTTAACATTGAAGGCAAGACGAAAGATACCTTAAAATCTAGGATTGATTTGACACACCTGGGTATCAGAAAGGATTTGCAGGTGCAAGATGAAGGTAAACCACGGGATATGGCACCAGCTGTGTACGTCTTGGACAAGCTAAAAAGAAAGAATTTTGCGAGGTCCTGTCACATGTGAGATTCCCACATGGATTTGCTTCCAACCCTGAAAGGAAAGTCAGTGCAGATGGAAACAAGGTACAAGGGTTGAAAACTCATGACTGCCACGTCCTACTTCAAAGGGTTTTACCTGTTATCCTTAGAGGATTGGGCCACCCTGACTTATACAGAGCAGTTGCAGAGTTGGGACAATTCTTCAGGGAACTCTGCAGTAGAAATATCAGGATAGATGCTTTGGAGCGTCTTAGAGACAAGATACGAACTATCCTATGCGACCTTGAGAAGATATATCCTCCAGCCTTCTTTGATGTGATGGTGCATTTGGCTATTCATCTACCTGATGAGGAACTACTTAGAGGTCCAGTACAGTATGGCTGGATGTACCCTATTGAAAGGCGACTAGGCACTTTCAAGGGATGTGTTAGGAACAGAGCTAGACCCGAGGGTTCCATTGCAGAAGCCTACATTGCTACAGAAGCATTGACATTCTGCTCAAAATACATTGAAACAACTGATCAGCTTAGCAAAGAGGTGGGTGAAGACAATCCCGGGCTCAATGTTTTCGATTATTCTGTCCGAGTTACAGGGAAGAGTCGACAAGAGGACAAACCTAAAGATTTGGAAAAAATGGTTTGGTATGTGTTGAATAACTGTCCTGAGATACTACCTTATATCAAGTAAGTGCGGTACTGCAGCTTATACATCGTAATCTACTAAACTTGCAGCACATTCTTATATATTTAGATGTTTGACGCGATCACTATGTTTTGCAGCATCTACAAAGAGGAGTTACTACCACGAAATCCAAGAAACATTGACAAACTGGTTATGGCAGGATTTGCGAAATGGTTCAAGAACCATGTAATCTTTTGACGTGCACTGTCAGTTTTTAATATATTGAGTATATAAGATGATCAGCTTGTCTATTTTCTAACCATAGGTTAAGAAGATGCAGGAGGATGGGCAGGCAGTTGATGATGCCCTTTACTCACTAGCAATGGGTCCTGATACTCGGGTAAGACATTATGAATCTTGCGTTGTTGGAGATGTGCGCTACAACACCCTTTCACGAGACGAAGGCAGGAAGACATAAAACAGTGCCATCATGAGCACGGATACGTATGACAAAGAGACAACTGAAATGTATGCTAATGTAACAGACATTGTTCAGTTGCAGTATATCTCCAGTTTCGAGGACCATCGGTGTGTGGTTCTGTTGTGTTGTCGTTGGTATAACCTGTTTTCCAAGATCGCAAAACCCAGAGCTGATGATTATTTCAAATCCATCAATGTCAAGGCGGCGTACCAGACCAACGAGCCTTTTATTTTGGCAAATCAAGCAACACATATATTTTTCTCGGAAGACACATTTGCACATAGCGATGACTGGAGAGTATTGCAAAGGTTTGAGCAGAGGAATTCATTTAATGAAGTTGCACAACAAGATGATGCTTACACTGCTCCTGATGTACAAGATAACACAGATGTTCCTAATATCTTTGAGAACCATCACGTCAATGACGCCCGCGAAAAGACTGCATGTCGTGTTGTGGACATACAAGAGTTGATCAATAAGAAGCCAACGTTCGACGACGTTGAGGACGAAGAAGAAGATGACACTGTGGGGAATTACGATTTAGACTGATACACATGGCGAAGATGTTGGCGCTGCTGCTGCGGATGATGATTACATTGCTTTTGTCGTATTTGCCTGTCAGAAGACATTTTTTATCTACTATGTGAAATTGTGTTTGCTATGACAACTGAAACCTGATGAACATGTTGTTTAGTATTTTGCTGTGAGAACATCACTTGTTATGTATGCTGATTTGTGTTTGGTGCTTGTATGACAACTAAAACATGATGACATTATTGTTTAGTTGTACTCATATTTGGCTGTGAAACTTGAATTTGATGACATAGTTTGTTGTTGGACTGCAATTTGCTCGACGTCTTCGAATGAGAACAAAGCTGACCCGATAGGGCCTCTGCTATTTATTTATTTATATGAGCAAAAGGGGATACCCCCTGATTTCCGTTAATAGAAATCATTAGATGTTCACAACACTACGCCCAGCCTGCTACACAGGTTTCATTCATTACTAGTTTCAGCAAAGTGCTCATGTCGTAGCCACTGAATACATCACGAGTGCTACATACACTTCAAATAAAGAGACAATCATCCTACAGAGCACATCGATTTTTCCCATTATCTTCACAAGCTCTTTCATCTCCTCATTGTTGTCAAGGCCGCTCAGCAGTTGTTGCTTGGCCATGATCAGAGGAACAACATCTTTAACCTTCTACTCTGCATCTTCCTCTTCTGCCGTTCCTTCAGTTACTTGTCCAACACCCCAACCTGCTGGTATTGGGATTCCTCGGCTAACCAAATAATCAGTGTAGTTGCATTCCCCCACATCAGCAACTTCCCAGAAATACAAATCACACGAATCTTCCCTTTTATGCATGAACCAAATTGGAAGATCATCAACCAAACTATTAAAAAAATCAGCAACTGAAAGCAGCAGAACAACACTTAAACATATTATTACCCCATGATTCGGGCATTTGTAGAAGACTCGGCCAGGGTTGCGGATTGTGGTTGAGACGCGACGGATGACTCTGCATGATTTGCAGCAGTGGCACCACACCAACGGCAGTGGGTTGCGATGAGCAATCGGCTACGGTGCGCGTGCCGGCGAGGGTGTGATGAGACCCACAGGCGATGGTACGGGTGGCGACTTGGCGCATATCTGGTTGTTGTCTGCTGAAGAGCAGGTGGACGAGCAGCCAACGGACATGGTTGCTGCGGCCAGAGCTTCTGATGCTAGGCAGAGTAAGTAGAGAAGAGGAGAAGCGAATGTTGGATATGTCAGTTTCATTACTTGCAGAGTAGCATATCACCATATATAGTCATAGTCTAGGTTTGGATTCGAACCAGCTACAGGAGCACGTCTTTCTTTTTTCTAAAACTCGGCAACGTCTCTTTACTGGTACACTAGCTTGTTCTGTATGCCTTCCCAAGTCTTTGATTTTCTTTCCCTTTTTGCGAGGAAGGAAGGAGGACAAAATTGAGAGTTCCTCGGACTCGAACCCAAGACCTCTCGGTTGAAAACCAAGGGTGCTAGTCACTTATGTGGCGAACGTTCCCTGTGAGGAGGACGGCAGACGAACGCATTTTCCTCGCATTTTTCTTCTTATATATATAAAAGTATGCTACTTGGTGTCCGCTTAGTCAAAAAACGATTGTGCCAAACCTTGACCGTTGGATTGACATTCAATGTTTGTCGCGTTTCTTCAGTCTCTTCTTCCTCGAGCCACCAAAGCCAAACCAGCGCCGGCAGGACCGCCTGCTCCCGCCTCCCACGATTGGTTGTGATCTTCCCCGGCTCCTGTTCGTTCCCGTCTGAGGCCTCTGTCGGTGTCAAAACCGGTGGATCTTGGGTAGGGGGTCCCGATCTGTGTGTCAAGGCTGATGGTAACAAGAAGTAAGGGACACAGGTGTTTACCCAGGTTCGGGCCCTCTCGATGGAGGTAAAACCCTACTTCCTGCTTGATTAATATTGATGATATGGGTAGTACAAGTGTAGATCTACCACGATATCGTAGAGGCTAAACCCTAGGAGCTAGCCTATGATGGTATGAACATAATTGTGATCAGCCTTCTAAGGACCAACCTCTCCGGTTTATATAGACACCAGAGAGGACTAGGGTTTACATGGAGTCGGTTACAAGGAAGGAAATATAATATCCGGATCGCCAAGCTTACCTTCCACGCCAAGGAAAGTCCCATCCGGATACGGGCCGAAGTCTTGAGTCTTGTATCTTCACGCTTCAATAGTCTGGATGTTGTACATAGTCCGGCTGTCCGGATACCCCCTAATCTAGGACTCCCTCAGTAGCCCCTGAACCAGGCTTCAATGACGATGAGTCCGACGCTCAGTATTGTCTTCGGCATTGCAAGGCGGATTCCTCCTCTGAATACTCCAAAGTACCTGTTACAACGAATAGTGTCCGGTCTCCAATCGATGTTGTGCTCCTCGGCTTCAGCACCTTAATAATGATTGAGGGAGTCCTGGACTAGGGGGTGTCCGGATAGCTGAACTATCATCATCGGCCGGACTCCAAGACTATGAAGATACAAGATTGAAGACTTCGTCCCGTGTCCGGATGGGACTTTCCTTGGCGTGGAAGGCAAGCTTGGCGATACGGATATGTAGATCTCCTACCATTGTAACCGACTCTGTGTAACCCTAGCCCTCTCCGGTGTCTATATAAACCGGATGGCTTTAGTCCGTAGGACGAACAACAATCATACCATAGGCTAGCTTCTAGGGTTTAGCCTCCTTGATCTCGTGGTAGATCTACTCTTGTAACACACATCATCAATATTAATCAAGCAGTACGTAGGGTTTTACCTCCATCAAGAGGGCCCGAACCTGGGTAAAACATCGTGTCCCTTGTCTCCTGTTACCATCCGCCTAGACGCACAGTTCGGGACCCCCTACCCGAGATCCGCCGGTTTTGACACCGACATTGGTGCTTTCATTGAGAGTTCCTCTGTGCCATCGCAATCAGGAAGGATGCCTTTTCCCGTCTTTAAAGACGGCGCCGTCGTCAAGGGAGCTTTGGCTGCCGGCCAAACTATCCGGCTAGGTGGTTTTCTTATGACCGCCTGTTCGGCCACCGCTCCGATGATGACCTCTCAGGTCATCAAAAGCAATCTTCACGTCAGCTCGGAATTCGCCGAGCAGCTAGATCCGATTGAGCTCTCCTCCGTAAACGAGCTCTTGGATCGCATCGCCGCCCTAGGAGTCGCTACAGACTACGATCAGATTGGTCTTAAAACTGATCTGAGAGAAATTAACTCTCCCCAGGCTACCCCCCACGTTGTTGTGGTAGAGGAACAATGCGGCGACTCTTCTTCTATGTTAAAAACCAGCTATGTCCGGATTCCCGATCCCTCCATGCCGGATTCCTGCGGAGGGACGGACGTCAATCAAATACTAAACCTAAAGTCAGGCATCGGACCAGATTCTTTGGAAAGCATCCAACAAACCAAGTTTCCAAATCCGGAAACTTCTTGGCCTTTGAGCCTCAGATCGGGCGGTTTCCGAACTTAATTCCACCCGCCCACCCAAACATAAGCGATCTATCTCAAATACGGCAAGAGCCCGATGAAACAGTACATCATTACTGGGCCAGATTCCTCCTGGTTATGAACAGGATAAAGGACTGTCGTGAAGAAAGCGCGATTTCAATTTTTCGCAACAATTGCACGGACAAGGGAATCATAAATGCCATAAGTCATCGCGAAGTTACACGCTTCGCCGACCTAGCGACGATTGTACAAAAATACCGTGCGATGGAGAGCGCCTGGAAAACTGAAACCAGGTTTTGGGACAATCCGGCCCTGAATACAACCCCAATCCGAAATAAAAGGGTGCGTCATACTCAAGCACCTGGACTAAAAAACAAAAAGCAAAAACCCCCTAAAGGGCACGGAACCGTACTGGAAGGATGGCTCAACGGACCCTGCAAAATCCACAGTACGGAGGGCGCCACTCCGACACATAGCCTTGGAGCATGTTGGATACTACAGCAGGTGGCCAAAAGTGGCGAAGGCTTTCTAGCCCCGGACAACCAGCCCAACAGTACCAGTACGGTATTAACAGTCTTCGAGACTTTTGCATCAAACAACATGCGGAAGCGAACAATCCGCAGCCACGCCGAAGTCTACCAAGTAGCAACAACGAATCCATGGAGCGACACAACTATCACCTTCAATGCCAGCGATGAACCTAAATTCCGAACAGCTCGAGCACCAGCCGCATTGGTCCTCAGTCCGATAGTGGACGGCTTTCGTCTTACCAAGGTACTCATGGATGGCGGCAGCGGATTAAACCTCATCTATGAGGAAACTCTTCAAAAAATGGAAATTGACTGGAGCCGCATTGAGCGAAGCAGCACAACCTTCAGGGGAATAATCCCTAGTCGAGAAGTACGCTGCACAGGAAAAATCGCACTAGACGTAGTGTTCGGCTCGCCAGACAACTACAGGTCCGAAGAGGTCATGTTCCAAGTGGCCCCATTCGGCAGCGGATATCACGCCTTGTTAGGGCGAGAGGCATTCACAATCTTCCAAGCTATACCCCATTACGGGTACATGAAGCTCAAAATGCTCGGGCCCAATGGAATAATCACTCTCGTCAGTGATCCAGATACAGCACTCCGCGCTGAAAATAAGACAGCCGCACTGGCCCTAGAGGCATTATCCGAAGCCCTAGCGGCAGAGGGACTCACTGCGCTGCGCTCCACGGTGGATAGGGACGATGTGATACTCGATAAGAGGTCTAAGTCCACCTCTTTTAAACCAGCAGACGAAATAGTCAAATTTCAGGTCCATCCAATGGACCCCACAAAGACGTCTTCCATTGGGGCACAATTAAATCCTGATGTAGAAGCCGCACTACGAGACTTCCTTCGGGAAAATTGGGACATTTTCGCCTGGCACCCTTCAGACATGCCAGGAATCCCATGCAGGCTGGCAGAGCACAGCCTAAATATCCTAAAAGGATTCAAGCCAGTCGAACAGGCCCTTCGGCGATTTTCCAAACCCAAAAGACAGGCAATGGGAGAGGAGCTAGCCAAACTCTTAGAAGCCGGATTCATCAAAGATATAAAGCATCCGGACTGGCTAGCCAACCTGGTAATGGTACCAAAAAAGGACAAATCCTGGCGCCTTTGTGTCGATTTCAAAGACCTTAACAAGGCCTGTCCAAAGGACCCTTTCCCTCTCCCTCTCCCTCGCATCGATGCTACCGCAAGGCACGATTCATTGTGCTTCCTCGACGCATACTCCAGATACCATCAAATCAAGATGGCAGAAAAAGACCAGGCCGCAACGGCATTTATTATTCCATACAGACCATTCTGCTTCAACACAATGCCCTTCGGACTCAAAAACGCCGGTGCAACATATCAGCGCATGATTCAGACATGTCTGGTCACCCAGATAGGCAAAACAGTAGAGGCATACGTAGACGATGTGGTCGTCAAGACCAAACACGTCGAAACTCTAGTAGACGACTTGAGGGTGACATTCGACAACCTCCGAGCATATGACATTAAGCTCAACCCAGAAAAGTGTGTTTTCGGCGTACCAGCCGGAAAGCTCTTGGGCTTCATTGTATCCGGTAGAGGAATTGAAGCAAACCCAGCCAAGATCCGAGCTCTGTCACAATTGGATATCCCAAAAGACCTCAAGCAAATACAAAAACTAACTGGATGCGTGGCGGCTCTAAGCCGCTTCATCTCCCGTTTGGGAGAAAAGGCACTGCCCCTCTATCGCCTCCTTCGGCGCACCGAACATTTCGAATGGACGGATGCTGCCACGGCCGGACTCGAAGAAATAAAGGCCGTATTGGCAACAAATCCGGTCCTGGCCGCGCCCAACCTGGGCGAACCGATGTTGTTATATATCGCAGCAACACATCAAGTTGTCAGCGCGGTACTCGTTGTCGAACGAGAAACAGAAGGGCACAAATTCCCTCTTCAAAAACCAGTGTACTACGTATCCACTGTCTTAACTCCATTCAAGTCCCGGTACCCACACTATCAAAAGATAGCGTACGCGGTGTTCATGGCATCCCGGAAGCTGCGACACTACTTTCAAGAGTGTTCCATAACGGTGGCCTCCGAAGTACCTCTCAACGACATTATAAACAATCGCGATGCGATGGGCAGGATTGCAAAATGGGCCATTGAGCTCTTACCATTTGATATAACCTACAAACCACGGCAAGCTATCAAGTCACAAGTTCTGGCTGACTTCATCGCCGAATGGACCGAAGCCGAACTCCCTAAAGAGTACGGCGCATACTCCAATTGGATCATGCATTTCGACGGCTCCAAAATGTTGGCTGGCTTGGGGGCTGGCATCGTCTTGACGTCCCCAACCGGAGACACAGTCCAATATGTGCTTCAAATAATGTACACGGACTCCAACAATGCTGCCGAATACGAGGCCCTTCTACATGGCCTCCGGATGGCAATCTCCATGGGTATTCAACGCCTAGAGGTGCGCGGGGATTCAAACCTCGCAATATCCCAAGTAAATGGAGACTTTGACGCCAAGGATCCGAAAATGGCAGCCTACCGTAACGCTGTCCTAAAAATGTCAGCCCGGTTCGAAAGACTCGAATTCCACCATGTATCCCGGGATAATAACCAGGCAGCAGACGTGTTGGCACGCATCGGCGCAAAATGCGACGCCGTCCCTCCAAACATCTTCCTGGAGCGGCTCTTTAAGCCATCCGTATTATGGGAAGAGGAGTACGGAAATAACAATCCGAAACCAACTGCATCACCTAACGTAGAACATTCTGACACAATCGGTGGCTCAGCCAATGAAATAACAGATTCAGCCCACGAAATATTGGCAGTAATTGCCCCGTGGACGGAACCATTCCTAGCTTACTTAATCAGGCAGGAACTTCCCGAAGACCAAAATGAGGCCCGCTGCATAGTTCGGCGATCTAAAGCCTACAAGGTCCATGAGGGAGAACTTTATAAGAAAAGCACAACCAGAGTCCTTCAAAGGTGTATCTCCAAAGAGGAAGGGCGAAATCTCCTGGCTGAAATTCACGCCGGACTCGGTGGGCTCCACGCTGCCGCCCGGGCCCTTGTAGGCAAGGCCTTCCGTACAGGATTTTATTGGCCGACCGCCCGGGCAGATGCTCAGGACTTAGTCCAACGATGCGTCGGTTGCCAGCTCTTTGCTAATCAGAGCCACATGCCACCCACCGCCCTCAAAACTATACCCATTACTTGGCCGTTTGCGGCCTGGGGGCTTGACATGGTCGGACCCCTTAAAGGGGGAACCCACAAGCACAAATACTTATTGGTCATGGTGGACAAATTCACCAAATGGATAGAGGCCAAGCCGGTTAAAACGGCAGAATCCGGACCTGTGATAGACTTCATATCCGGGGTAGTACACCGTTTTGCCGTCCCCCACAGCATCATCACTGATAATGGCACGAATTTCACGGCCGACGAGGTTAAACTCTGGTGCAAAAACATGGGCATTAAGCTCGACTACGCTTCAGTCTACGACCCTCAAACTAATGGTCAAGTGGAACGAGCAAATGATCTAATCATGAGCGGCATTAAACCCAGATTAGTGCGGTCCCTCACGGAATCTAACACGCACTGGGTAGAGGAGCTCGACTCTGTACTCTGGGGGCTACGGACCACGCCAAACCGCACAACCGGATTCACACCATTCTTTATGGTATACGGCGCCGAGGCAGTTTTTGCCTGCGATATAATTCATGACTCACATCGCGTGCGCATGTACGAGGAAAGAGAAGCCGAGTTGGATCGGCAGGACAGTTTGGATGCTTTAGAGGAGGAGCGTGACGTGGCAAAATCCCGTTCCGCATTCTATCAACAGCAGGCTCGAAGATATCAAAGCAGAGAAGTACGGGCCAAAACTTACAATATTGGCGAGCTAGTTCTACGCCTGCCGGACAAGAAAAAGGACAAACTTAAGCACAAATGGGAAGGTCCCTTCATCATCGACCAGGTCCTTACCGGCGGTGCATACCGTCTACGCAACGCATCTGACAACCGACTCGAGCCAAACCCATGGAACGCAGCCCGTCTCCGAAGATTTTACGCCTAGCGCCGGACTCAGGGTTCGTCTCCTTCCTCCGTCCACCTTTCATGTTTTTCGCTGTCTTTGTTTTCCCTCCTTTGTCCTCCCTCTTTCAGTACAAACCTCTTGAGGGCTAATCTGCGCTTTGTTCGCACTCACTCGATGTGCTACTCGCACTCGTTATACCTGGGGGCTTCTTTAACAGAAGCTTATTTATATGGGCTTCATGCCCACCACATGTGTCACACTTCCGCATGTACCTTTTGATCACCATTATATGCATCAATATGACTTAAGTTTTGGCCAAGCCGGGTTGCCTGGCTCCTGTGCTTACCCCTACGTTCTCGATTGTTTGGCTAGGAGGTAAAGGGAGCACCTCTGCGATTGTTACTACCGGGTCAGCCGGATGTGTACCTCAGACTGGGTGAAGCTGAAGGCTAGCGTTCTTAAGGGAATATTCGGTCGGTGACCTGAAAGATGATTTATTACTTACTTATTTATCTGCCCCCAGATGCTTTTTCTGCTATTTTCACAGTCCGGACATGCACTTTAGGGCATGCCTCCCAGGGAAAGGAACCCTTAACGGAACTATTCTCCCTGGAAGATGTTTCTTACTAACCATGTAATATAATATAGCTAGTTGGGCACTTGTCTGATAAAGCAATTATGACCCCTACGCCTTGTCTCCATGCATGCCCCGGTTCTTTTATAACCGTCAGGGTATTCGGACACACTCCAGACTGTTGGGTCCCGAGGTTGAAGCGAAAAGGTCCGCAAAGGCAAACGATCTACAATCCGGCTAGAAGGCATTTTACATGTCATTTTAAAATTACATCGTCAAACAGACTGATTGTACTCCTCTTCAATCCCATCTAACAGGCTGTCTAATTTACAGTCCTGTTGGGAATATTTCGCGGCCAACTCTACTTGGCCGTACATCAAGCTCATAGGGATCTCCTTCCCATCGGGCCCCGCAGGTCCGACCTCGGCCATGTGGTTTGGGTCAGCCTTTGGGTACCGCGTCTTCACCATGGCCCAGGCCTCCTTGGCGCCTTGACGGCAGGCCGACATCTTCCACAGACGAAGACGTCACCGTACTCCCTGAAGCTTCTCAGCAAGCCCTCCAAGGCCCTCAGGAAGGGAGACGGAAGGCCATAAGGCCTGAATGACGCCACTCATCGCCTGCCGAACACGTTCGTGCAGTTGCAGCAGCTCGGGAAGAGGGTCTCCCATGGAACTAGGCATCTCCTCCGCCGGACGACCCGTGAGCACACCTACAGACACATTTCTGTCAATCGACTTCCTCGCCGAACTCTTCTTTTCAAAAGAGTTTGCTCAAGCACTTACTATAAATGCCGCGACGAAGCCGCCGATTCTCCTTTATGGAGTTAGACAGCTGGACCCGAACATCTTTTAGTTCTTCGCCCAGCTGGGTGTTGGCATCTTGGAGTTTGTTCCTCTCCTGCTGCACCCTCATAAGCACCCTCTCGCCGGCTTTCAACTGGTGCAACAGCTGTTGCTTGTCCGGATCTAGTCCGGCACCCTCTGCAATATTATTGTCAGACTATACACACACACTGCACTTCATAAACTACTTATTTTTTCAAAATATGAATTACCAGATGGGGTCTCCGTGGCTCCCCGGGCAGCGGCTAGTGCGGCCTCAAGTTGGTCCTTGCATTCTTGAAGCTCCTGAGACAGGTGGGTATTCTTCTCAGTAAGATCCTGCATAACAAATGATCCTTAAATCAGTTAGTTTAACTATTTTAAGTCTCGGGGGCTACTGGCATATATAACTATTAAAATTCCTTACCCGTATGTCCTTTACATACTGCTCCGTGGCTCTGGTTAAACCATCTTGAGCAGCACGGAGGTGCGCGTCTCCCGCATTAAAGGCATTTGACGCCTCAAGGGAGAAACACGCGTCACGAAGAACTGTCCGACGGCGCCTGTGATTCATGCCGCTCTCCACCTCAGACCTGGTGGCGGACAACCTGTCGGCATCCTCCGTTGGAGGAGCGTCCGGCTCGGGCCTTGCGCTCGCCTCCCCCTCCGAACCAGGCGTTGGAGCCTGGCTGGCGGAGGCTTGGTGGGCACCCTCTCCGGACTCAGTCCGGCGAGCGCTCTTTCTCCTTGAAGAATCATGAGCATTAATATGCCTCCCAGGAGTCTTTCCCTTAAAAGACAATGGTGCACCATACCTTTGTGGCGACGTTTCGATTCACGCCGCACTCCTCTTCCACCTGCTAGGCCGCACTGACCTCGCTTGATCAGTCGCCGCAGGCTCGGCTTCTCGCTGTAAAGGCACCTCCTGCCAAGAATCATTGGTACATGGTGGTCAGGAATAAGCATTAAAAAAGTAACGGTGTCAGGACTTCGGTCGTACTCACCTGGGAAGCCGGACATAAACCGGGGTAGTCAGTGTAATGGCGACTAGAGCATTGTCTATGCTGAGCTGGTGGAACACCCCGTCAATCAAATCCACCTTAATGTCCGGATCCTCTTCGGAGGCCGGATCAAGGGATCTTCCCGGATCCTCGGGTTGTGGAGTTGGGCTTTTTATGCCCTCCACATCCCGGCGCAGTTCCTGCGTCAAAATCATAAGGTAAGACACTTATCTTTGAAAGCGCGGATCAGATATATAAACGTCCGCTTACCCAGCTTCGAGGTTATTCATGGAGAATCCATTCAATGGACTCGTGCGGAGAAAGTCCTCCTCCTTCCCCTTGTACAAGCCGGACAGGATCTTCACCAGATCGGCGGCCGATCCCGGTCCCATGCGGCCATGACGGGTGGCGTCATTCTCCCCGTTAAAATCCCACATGGGGTGGCCCCTATATTGGAGCGGTTGCACCCCTCGCATAATGCATGTGGCCATGACTCCGATCATGGTTAATCCGAAATGGGCTAGTAGCCGTATCCGGCCCATTAGATAGTGGACGCTCCTATCATCTTCCCGTTGAGGGCTCCGCGGGCGCCAACTCAGGCGTTTCTTCAGAGGAGCGTTGCTAAACTCCGGGAGGCCGATCCGAACTGGATCCGGCAGCGGGGCGTCTTCCATATAGAACCACTCCGAAGGCTAGTCTTCGGACGCCTTCTTCGGGGTTCCGGATAGATATCCGGTCCCGGCGATGCGCCATATTTCGGCTCCGCCCACTTGATATATCGATCCCTCGTAAGAACAGGGTACGAGGCAAAACAGCCTCTTCCACAGCGCAAAATGGGGCTCGATGCCCAAGAACAGCTTGCAAAGAGCTACAAAGCCCGCGATGTGCAAAATGGAGGCACGCGTGAGGTGGTGAAGTTGGAGTCCATAGAACTCCAGGAGCCCCCGGAGAAACGGACGTATAGGAAATCCGAGTCCCCTTATTAAGTAGGGGATGAGGCAAACCCGCTCTCCTATGGAGTGATTGGGGACGCTCCCCGCCTGCTTCCCACCTGAGGGAGTCCTGGATTAGGGGGTGTCCGGATAGCCGGACTACCATCATCAGCCGAACTATCATCGGTCGGACTATCATCATCGATCGGACTCCAAGACTATGAAGATACAAGATTGAAGACTTCGTCCCGTGTCCGGATGGGACTTTCCTTGGCGTGGAAGGCAAGCTTGGCGATACGGATATGTAGATCTCCTACCATTGTAACCGACTCTATGTAACCCTAGCCCTCTCCGGTGTCTATATAAACCGGATGGCTCTAGTCCGTAGGACAACAACAACAACCATTACAATCATACCATAGGCTAGCTTCTAGGGTTTAGCCTCCTTGATCTCGTGGTAGATCCACTCTTGTAAACATCCACAATATCAATATCAATCAAGCAGGACGTAGGGTTTTACCTCCATCAAGAGGGCCCGAACCTGGGTAAAACATCGTGTCCCTTGTCTCCTATTACCATCCGCCTAGACGCACAGTTCGGGACCCCCTACCCGAGATCCGCCAGTTTTGACACCGACATTGGTGCTTTCATTGAGAGTTCCTCTGTGTCGTCACCGATAGGCTTGATGGCCTCTTCAATCGACAACGACGCAGTCCTGGGTGAGACTTTTCTCCCCGGACAGATCTTCGTATTCGGCGGCTTCGCACTGCGGGCCAACTCACTTGGCCATCTGGAGCAGATCAAAAGCTACGCCCCTGGCCGTCAGGTCAGGTTTGGAAGCCTAAACTTCACGGCCGATATCCGCAGGGACTTGATCTCCGATGGATCTGAGCCACAGCCGAGCGTGCCGTGCTGTCATGATGGGCACGACCTAACTCTGCCGCCGGACAGCACCTTGGAGGCCGCACAGGAATCCGCTCCGACCCATAGTCCGGAGCCGATCGCTCAGATCAAGGACGGATGGCTGGACACCGCCTCGGGAGCTGCAACTTCTACGGCGATGGAGCCGAACACTTACCTTGTCCCGCATAAAGCTCATGACTCCGAGGTGCCGGACTCTCTGCCGGACTCTGAACCTCCTGCGCCCCTGCCAGTCGAATCCGATTGGGTGCCGATCATGGAATTCACCGCTGCAGACACCTTTCAGCACTCACCCTTCGGCGATATCTTAAATTCGCTGAAGTATCTCTCACTATCCGGAGAGCCCTGGCCGAACTACGGCCAGGATGGTCGGGACGCGGACAATGAAGAAATTCAGAGCCCACCCACCACCCACTTCGTAGCCACCGTCGACGATGTAACCGACGTGCTAAACTACGACTCGAAAGACATCAACGGTATGGACGACGATGCCGGAGACAATCAAGAACCAGTGCCTATAGGGCACTGGAAGGCCACCTCGTCACATGACATACAAATGGTGGACACCCCAAAGGGAAGCGATAACGAGGAACAACAGGACGCGGCAGAGGATAATCCCGCCGATAAACAACCAAAACGGCGACGTAGACGCCGCCCTAAGTCCCGCGTCGATCAAAGCAGCATTCCTAACGACCCAACGATAGAGCAGGGCAAACCAGCGAACGACGAACAGGACGAGCCGGATAATCAACCCCTTCATGGAGCAATCAACAGTCCGGACACAACACCGGAGCATAAGAACCTACACAAAAGACTCGTCGCCATTGCAAGAAGTTTGAAGAAGGATAAATGGAAGCTCAAAACAGCGGAAGACATACTCAGAATGAAGTGGAGCAAAGTACTCAAGACCGCAGACAAATATGGCAATGGCCATCAAACAAAGAGCTACCCGAAGCGCAAGTTGCTGCCAGAATTTGACAAGGAAGCCATAGAGCCCTCACAGTCAAAAAATAAAGAGGCCGCCTGGCCGGATAGACGGCCAGATGACAGGCCAAAAGCGACAAGCGGCGCCGCACACAAGCCGACTTATGATCCTGGGAAAACAGACGGCCCAACTAGGTCCATCTACGGGCCAAAAAAGAAGGCCCCAGAAAGTAACACAACACGACAAGTGTTCGAAGACAGCGGCACACCCAAATACAGGGGCGCCGCACACCCGCTATGTTTTACCGATGAGGTGCTGGATCATGAATTCCCAGCAGGGTTCAAACCCATAAACATAGAGGCATACGACGGCACAACAGACCCCGGAGTCTGGATAGAAGATTACATACTACACATACACATGGCTAGAGGAGATGATCTCCACGCCATAAAATACCTACCCCTCAAGCTCAAAGGGCCAGCTCGGCATTGGCTCAAAAGCCTCCCAAAAAACACTGTTGGAAGTTGGGAAGAGCTTGAGGACGCGTTTAGAGCAAATTTTCAAGGGACTTATGTCCGCCCTCCGGATGCAGACGATCTGAGTCATATAACCCAACAGCCTGGAGAGTCAGCGCGCAAATTCTGGAACAGGTTCCTTACCAAAAAGAACCAAATAGTCAAGCATCACTGGGACGGGAAGCTTTCGTCCGCTTCAATGCAATACCACATTACGCGTCTCTTACGCTTAAAATGCCCGGTCCACGTGGCATCATTTCATTAAAAGGTCGCCTGAGACCCCGGACACGGCTGAACGAGTCCGGAATAAATAAGCTAGGGGCTACCTAGCCACACACCCCTTCACAAGGGTTTGTACATACAAGCCATAATGAGCTAGCATAGGCTCAGCTTTATTAATCTATATCTCAATTTTTTATGCACTTTCTCGCACGGTTTCTTTTCAAACTAAGTTCCTCTCTTTTTACAGATGAACAGCGTGCACACCCATCCAGGATACGGCACAACAGAGACACAGGCGCAGACGTGCAGTAGGGACCCGTTGCAAGGACTCTTTTCAGACTAAGACCCTACGTAAACCTTTCTTACTGTCTCTTGTTGCTATAATCCCCTGGTTTCTCATTATAACCAGAGTGGAGACTGGCGTTTTGGCATCGTCCGCGCCAGAAGAACTTGCCCGTACCTGGACACAAGGGGCTTAGGGCATTGTTTTGCCCGCTATTGTAAAGACCGAACACCTTCGGGAGTGTTCGGCGTCTCGAGTTAGGCCTTATATGCATCAGCTCCGAATCATGTCTTTGGTCAAATGTTGGGTTTGCCCGGCTCCGGTGTTTTGCTGCCTTACGTTCCGTATCATCGGCTAACGCGGCACCAGGAGAACTACTGTGATTGTGCCCCAGTTCGGCTGGGCGAGCACCTTAGTAGAGAAAGCCGAAAACTGACTGTCATGATGCAGCGAGAGACTGGTCAACCACTCGATCGACCATGGGAATGTTTAGAATTCCTCCACTTTGACGAAGGGCCGTTTCTCGGTCAGGCACATACGCGCCCCAAATTCGGAGAGCGCGATGCCCCCAGGGGCTATGTCGTAGCCCCACCCTCGAACTCCATGGCTAAGTAAAGTGATAAAGCATTATAGTCCGGTTGCCTCGTTTGCTACGCTACCACCTCCTTTACAGGACCAAGACGTCGGATTAAGTGTGAAAACGTGCTATTTTTTGCGAACACCCCCGCACCTTGTGCGTGGGGGCTGAAGCCGACGACTGCCATCTTTCAGGTTATACACACGTATACATGAATGGCCGCATAGGAGATATTCTATTACTTGAACGCACAAGTATAAAAGGCGCTTACATCATAAATATTGTTTTACATCATAAAAACTTTCATTCGAACGTAACATTTTTTGAGCACTGCGACTCTATTACACGAGCACCACGCAGCACTTCACCAAAATAGTGCTCGCCGGGTAACCGGTTATCGTCCGAACCCGGGGTCGCAACAGCGATGGCATCCATCTCTGTCCAATGTGTCTTCACACGGGCGAGTGCCATCCGCGCACCTCTATGCAGGCCGACCGCTTCATTGCCTTCATATGCGGCACCGCCCCAAGAAATTGCTGCAATAAGCCAAAGTAACTCTTCGGCTTGGGCCTATCCGGCCAGACATGGGTCACTATATCCGTCATAGCAAGCCCGGACAACCTATTTAGCTCAGCCCACTCGGCCAAACGGTCGGTCAGCGGAAGTGGACACTCCGGACTATGGAATTGAGACTAAAACAGCTCTTCCGTCTTGTGATCCTTCTGGCTTCGAAAATGCACAACGGCATCCGCCGCACTCGCTGCTAAGTCCATATAAGGGTCCTCTGGACCCCACAGTTGGCCCAGCTGAGCATACTTTGGATCCGTAAACCTTCGGCGCAGCAGAAAAGGCTTGCCAGCTACAATATCTTCGGCCTGGCGCAGCTCTTCCTTTATAGCCCGCATTGCAGAGCGGGCATCCTTGGCTTCGGCGGTGGCCTTCCGCAGGTCTTCTTGCCCCGCTAGGCGCTCCTTCCCAAGAGCCTCATTGCGGTCGGTAGCATCCTTTAACTTCACGGCCATTTCGGCCATCTCTTCCCTGCTCCGGCAGTGTGCGACCCTTTCGGCCGCTAACTCCTCGGCCGCCCTCGAGGCCGCCGCATTACTCCTTCTCGCCTGCTCCTTGGCTTGAGCAAGTTCGGTCCGAAGGCTCTCCACAGCAGCGGCACTATCTGCATTTCACACACATGTTGTAAGGAGCTGGCTTCGGCTCCCTTACCAAGTGACCGCATTAGAAACACTTACCTTGCGACTCATCAAGTCGCCTGTTGACCAGCGTGATGTCCGCATCCGCAATAGCGAGTTGCCGCTTTAGTTTAGCAACTACATCAGTCCGGCTGGCCCCCAGACGACCCGCCACCTGCATCGGCACGGCGGAAATTTAAACCTGCGATTTTGATCCTCGGCACGCTGTCGATTTCGACAACCTACCGAGTCTCAGGGGCTACTATCTATACAGGGCACATTCTATATGCAAAACTGTTAAAAGGTGTGTCATTTTTACGTACCTCAAATCCCGCTAGCAAACTCCTGACGGCATTATGCAACCCGCCTTCGGCGGACGAAATCCTTTCAATCACCATGCTCATCAATGCGTGGTGATCTTCTGAGATAGACGCCTTCTCAAGCAGATCCTTCAGCCGTACACCAGTTGGCGCCGAACTATCCGGCTTTGCCAAACCCGGGGGCTCCCTCCGTGACGACACTTCAGGCTCGTCCGCCCTATCCGATGGTGCCCCGGACGGAGACGTCTCGCTCTCCATCATCTTCGGACGAAGGTCCCCCGAAGACAAGCTCATTTGCGAAGGACGGAGATCCGAACTACAAGGTAAAAACTTTAGTTATCCTCAGAAGCACAAATAGGGATGCCCCTTATTATAAAACTCCTTTCTTTCTACTTACGGCTCGTTGGAGGGCTGATTCTTTAAGGGAGATTGTGCGGCCGGGGACTCCCCGGACGCAGGGCCCTCTGGCGAAGATTTCTTCCCCCGTTTAGGGGCTTTTGCCCCCAGGTCCTCGGAGGCAATCCTCTTCTCCCCTTGGAGGGAGGGATTCTCGATCCCCCCTCTTTCAAGAGCCTCCTTAGGTGAGGCAGTAGCTTTCCTGCTTTCCCCTTCGCCTTCCTCTGGAGGCGCAACCTCAAGCATCCGGACCAGCACAGAATCCGGCACGGTCTTGGGGAGGGGAGCCGGACACGATATCAATTTTTCTTCCGCTATCCACTCCTGTGTAGAAGGAAGTTGGTCATAAGGCAAATCATCGAAAGGCAAACAAACGGTATGTCTGGACTTGGAACTACTTACTTGAGTATCCGGGGGATTGCAGCTTAGGCCAGCATCCTCGGTCAATTCCGGACGCGCCTCTTGCGATCCGAAGAATAATTTGTACATCTCTAGGGGTGTCATGCCCATGAAGTGTTGAAGAATCTGTGGGCCCTCCGGATTGAACTCCCACAGCCGGAGAGGGCGGCGTTTGCAGGGCGGAAGACGCCTAATCAGCATAACCTGCATTACCACCACCATATCAACCTCCCTCGTTTGGAGATCTCGAATCCGGCCCTGCAGTAGGGGCACGTCCTTTGACGGCCCCCAGTTGAGCCCTTGGTTGACCCACGACATCAACCGTCGTGGAGGTCCCGGGCGGAATAAGGGCGGCGGCTTTTGTCTGCGGCCCCTCGGAACGGTAATATAGAACCACTCTTGCTGCCACGGGCCTAGCTCCTCTTGGAAGGAGCCAGCGGGCCACGGGGCATCGGCCCTCCTACTTATGGCCGCCCCGCCGCACTCCGCTTGACGCCCCCCGATCATCTTCGGTGCCACATTGAAGGTCTTCAGCCACAGGCCGAAGTGAGGGGTGACACGGAGGAAGGCTTCGCAGACGACAATAAATGCAGAAATATGGAGGATGGACTCCGGAGCCAAATCGTGGAATTCCAACCCATAGTAAAACATGAGCCCTCTCACAAAAGGATCCATCGGGAAGCCTAAACCCCGACGGAGGTGGGATACAAAAACGACATACTCGCCGGGCTCGGGGGTGGGGATGGTCTGCCCTTCGGCAGGCAACCTGTGCGAAATCTCATAAGCCAGGTACTTGGCCTCCCGCAGCTTTAGCACGTCCTCCTCCGTGACGGAGGAGGGCATCCACCGGCCCTGGAGGTCAGAACCGGACATCGTTGAAGGTCCGAAGCGCTCGAATCTAGAGCTCTAGGTGCTGGAACTTGGAGCGGGGAGAGGATTCGATGGAGGATTGAAGAAAAGAAACGAGCCTTGGTCCCGTTATAAAGAGGGAGAATACCAAGAGCCGTCTCTATGACCGTTTGGGACTCGCCTTCGATAGAGGGGGCGGGGCGACGGGCGCGGTTGGGTTACCCACGTCCGTATTAATGAGAATCCCGGATTAAGGGGGAACACGATCTCTGCTTCGACAAGACGTGCCAAGGAAACCGCTTCGCTAAATGCATTGAGGTGGTAGAGTAAAAAACGATTCAAGTAATGGCTTGGTAGTGGCATGACGTCATGCGGCAAAAAACGTCAGCAGATTGAACTTGTGTATATATTATTCTCTCTACGGTGGAATGTGGAATTTATTTTGCAGAGCCGGACACTATCCTGGTGTTCACAATCTTCTATCATTCGGAGGAGGAACCCGCCTTGCAATGCCAAGCAATATACGCGCAGGACTTATCGTCGTTGAAGCCTGGTTCAGGGGCTACCGAGGGAGTCCTAGATTAGGGGGTGTCCGGATAGCCGGACTACCATCATCAGCCGAACTATCATCGGCCGGACTATCATCATCGACCGGACTCCAAGACTATGAAGATACAAGATTGAAGACTTCGTCCCGTGTCCGGATGGGACTTTCCTTGGCGTGGAAGGCAAGCTTGGCGATACGGATATGTAGATCTCCTACCATTGTAACCGACTCTATGTAACCCTAGCCCTCTCCGGTGTCTATATAAACCGGATGGCTCTAGTCCGTAGGACAACAACAACAACCATTACAATCATACCATAGGCTAGCTTCTAGGGTTTAGCCTCCTTGATCTTGTGGTAGATCCACTCTTGTAAACATCCACAATATCAATATCAATCAAGCAGGACGTAGGGTTTTACCTCCATCAAGAGGGCCCGAACCTGGGTAAAACATCGTGTCCCTTGTCTCTTGTTACCATCCGCCTAGACGCACAGTTTGGGACCCCCTACCCGAGATCCGCCGGTTTTGACACCGACACCACCCTTGTAGGTGGCCAGTCCAGCTCGAACTGGAACCATAAAGGCCGGGGGAAGGTATCCCTCTGCTTGGGGCATCACTAACTCGCTATGCGGGACTGAGCATCTCCTCCAATCTCCTGGCTGAGGACTGGGAGCGCGAGAAGAGGAGCCGCGTCGACTGTCCATGTTGGAATGGATTTTTTGTCAGATGCGCCTCGATGAGTACTTGCGGAAGGAGGATGGTGTGATTTGGATCTGGATCCTCGCCTCTCTTATAGGCAGCTTATTCTCGCAGCTAGGGGGAAAACATAAGAATACCCTGGCTTTTCGCATTCGTACGACACGTGGAAGAAGGCCATTATTGGACGTAGAAGCCAAGGAGTGCAGCATTTATGAAGCAACCGGACACTATCCGGCAAACACATGGAGCGTGAAGAAGAACCCGCCTTGCAAACACCGAAGACCACATACGCGCCGGACTCGTCGTCATTGAAGCCTGGTTCGGGGGCTACTGAGGGAGTCCTGGACTAGGGGGTGTCCGGATAGCCGAACTATCATCATCGGCCGGACTCCAAGACTATGAAGATACAAGATTGAAAACTTCGTCCCGTGTCCGGATGGGACTTTCCTTGCCGTGGAAGGCAAGCTTGGCGATACGGATATGTAGATCTCCTACCATTGTAACCGACTCTGTGTAACCCTAGCCCTCTCCGGTGTCTATATAAACCGGATGGCTTTAGTCCGTAGGATGAACAACAATCACACCATAGGCTAGATTCTAGGGTTTAGCCTCCTTGATCTCGTGGTAGATCTACTCTTGTAACACACATCATCAATATTAATCAAGCAGGACGTAGGGTTTTACCTCCATCAAGAGGGCTCGAACCTGGGTAAAACATCATGTCCCTTGTCTCCTGTTACCATCCGCCTAGACGCACAGTTCGGGACCCCCTACCCGAGATCCGCCGGTTTTGACACCGACAATGACCATCCGCACGTGTCGAGCGAATGCGAGGAGTCGAGGTATTTTTGCATTTGCCACCCTCGATCCTCCGAGCCAACCATATATTTGAAGGGACAGGGGTTCTCAGATCCAAACCTCACTCTCCCCCCTTGAGCTTTCATCCTAGAGCGCTTCACGAAAAGCCATTCCAGCATGGCCGGCCGTCGCAACTCTTCTGCCTGCCCTACTCGCTCTAAGTCGGGGGATTGGGGAGAGTGCTCAGTTCCCCACAGCCGTTTGGTAAAGTTACAAACTCAAGGGTTTCTTCCACCGGCATTCATGGTCTCCGTCCGAGCTGTAATAGCTACTTACGACGGAGGGGAACAAGCGGATGGATTTCCTAACCCATCTCCAGAGGAACGAATATGCCTCATCTCGCATCTGCTGAGGGGCATCGGGTTCCCTATCCACCCGTTTCTCCGTGGGCTCCTGGAGTTCTATGGCCTCCAGCTACACCATCTTACCCCAGCCTCCATTCTGCACATAGCGGGGTATGTCACCCTTTGCGAGCTATTTTTAGGCTACGAACCACACTTCGGATTGTGGAGGAAGCTGTTCTGCCTTGTCCCCCGCGCCCAGGGAGAGTCCTTGTATCAAGTGGGCGGGGCCGAAGTATGTCGCATTGCCGAGACCAGATACCTGTCCGGTACTCCTAAGAATGCACCAGAAAACTGGCCTTCAGAGTGGTTCTATATAAATGACATTCCCCTTCCGGATCCAGTCCGGAGGGGTCTCCCCAAGTTCAGCAACGCCCCATCGAAAGCACGCCTAAGCTGGCGTCCCCGGGGCCCTCAAGAAGAGGACACAAGGGAGATATTCCTCCTGATGAACAGGATAACACTGTTGGCCAAGTCCATACTGACGATTGTTGAGGTCATGGCAATATGCATAAAGTGAGGAGTGCAGCCGCTCCAATATCGAGGGAAGCCCATGTGGCATTTCAACGGGAAAGACGACGCCACCCGCTGCAGTCGCAAGGGTCCGGACTCCGCTGCCGCTTTGGCAAGGATACTGTCCGATTTGTACAAAGGGGAAGAAGAGGAATTCCTTCGCATAAAAACGCGGGACGGATTCTCCATGCACAACCCCCCATCATGGGTAAGTTGCTATTCTTCTCCCAGCTGCACTTACTCCAACATTCTCCTGCTAAGATTACTTGCATCAATGCTTCTGAGCAGGAACTGAGGAGGGTCGTAGAAGGAATCTTCAGCCCCTCCCCGCAACCAGAGGACCCTGGAAGGGCCCTAGATCCGGGACTCAAAGTAGATCCAGATATTACTATGGAGTTTGTCAACGGAGTATTTTATCAGGCGAACTGGGACGGCGCCCTAGTGGCCATTACGGCCGACTCCCCTGGACTGCTTCCCACGTCGCGTGTAAGCTGAGCTAAAAAAACTATCCTCCGAAGAGGACTTTCCCCAGGTATTGTAATTTACCTTTGAGGCATCGCTCTATTTGCAGAAACGACGGCCAGAACGAGGGGCCGAGCCCCTAGGGACTCGTCAACCACGGGCGTCCGGATCAGGCAGGCTCAAGAGGAAGGCGGTGAGGGCCGACACACTGTTGCAGAGGTAAAGTCATAGCCCGTCCTGCTGTCATAGAACTCGAAACCTGACAGCGCCCTTTGTGTCTGGTAGGAAGAGGAATAACCGGGCTATATCCGGAAACCCCACCAACCATGCCTCCACCAGCCGGGTTCCAGAACCGGCTTCGGGGGCGGAGGCGGACACAGGGCCAGCGCCGCATAGCTCCCCGACGGAGGATGCGGATGTGTGTTCGGCCACGAACTCCGAAGTGGAGAGCGCCATGAACCACCGGCGCCGGAGAGCCGTGCTCCGGCACAACATCTTTTCCGAAGAGGCTTTTAATGCCTTCAATTCGGCGGACGCATATGTCCGAGCCACTCAAGGCGGGCTTGCCCAAGCGACAAGCCAGTATACCAAAGACATACGGGTAAGAGATTTTGATAAGTATGCCTAGCAGTAGCCCCTGAGACTTAAAATAGTTGGGTCAACTGTTTGAAGGATCCATATATCCGCAGGTCCTTGTGGACAAGAATGAACAATTGGCGCGGGAGCTGGAGGCCTGCAAGGCCCAATTATCTAATGTGGTAGCCAAGTTAGAGGGATCCCAAAAGGCCCCTGCCGGTAATGTTTGTTTCCATTATACACAAATGTGCGAGTTAGTAGATGGCCGGTGCAGTTAGTCTAACAATAAGTTCTGTAGACAATCCTGGAGTGAATCTGGATGGCGTAGTGGGTGACGACTCACATCTCCAACGGCAACTAAAGGCCGGCGAGCGCATCCTTACGCAGGTGACACAAGAGAAGAACAAGCTTCATGATGCCAATATTCGTCTAGACGTGGAATTAAAGGACATCCGCGCACAACTGGCGGACTCCGTGAAGGAGAACAAAAAACTTCGTCGCGGCATTTATGGTAAGAGTGGCAAGCGAACTGTTTGATAGTTCCGCGAGGAAGTTCATTAAAAAGATTTTTTCTTGCAGGAATGTTAACGGGTCACCTCGAAGAGGAGATGCCCTCATCTGTAGGTGATTTTCTCCAAGAACTATCGCAGATGCACGAGCGTGCCCGGCAGGTGATGCACGGCATTGCTCAGGCCTTGTGGCCATCAAGCCTACTGACGAATGGCATGGGAGAGCTTGAGGACCTGCTCCAAGGAGCCCGGCGGCGCTTTCGTCTGTTGAAGAAATCAGCCTGCCGGCAAGGAGCAAGAGAAGCCTGGGCGATGGTGAAGACGCGCTACACCAAGCTGGACCCTAACCATATGGCCGAAGTGGGACCGGCGGGGCCCGAGAAGTTCCCGTGAGCTTGGTGTATGACCAGGTAGCATTAGCCGCTAAGTATTCTCAGCAGGATTGTAGGTTAGATAACATGTTAGATGGTATAGAGGAGGAATATAGTCATTCTCAGTGACTGTGTAAATTGATTGGCATAAGTAGCCTCTAGCCGGATTGAAATCATTTGTCATGGCGGACCTTTTCGCTTCAGCCCTCGGACCCTATAGTCCGGGGTGTGTCTGAATACCCGCTCGGTTATGCGAAAACCGGGGCATGCTTGGAGACCAGGCGTAGGGGTCATAGGTGCTTGAACAGACAAGTACCCAACTAGTTATGTTATATTGCATGTATAGCAAGAAACATCTTCTAGGGAGAATAGTTCCGTTAGGGGTTCCTTTCCCTAGGTATCCATGTGTCGATGCACATGTCCGGACTACGCGCGATGGCGCAGGATACAAAGCTTTTAGGGTTCTTTGTTGTAACCAACGAATACATCCTTTGTTCACCGATCGAATATTCTCTTAAGGAAACTAGCTTTCGGCTTCACCCAGTCTGAGGTACACATCCGGCTCAACCGGCAGTAACAATCGCAGAGGTGCTCCCCTTATGCCCTAGCCGAATTAACGGGAACGTAGGGCATAAACACAAGAGCTAGGCAACCCAGCTTGGCCACATCTGAAGTCATATCGATGCATATAATGGTGAAGAAAAGGCACATATGGAGAAAGAACGCATATGTGATGGGCAAAAAGCCATTAAAGTAATTATATCTAGCTTCCGAACAGGAAGCCCCCAGATAGAGCTTGCACACATGGTACGGCCGGGATAATCCAGGAATCCGCATTGTATTAAATACTTTGTGTGAATGGAAAGAGGGTCGAGAAAGGAGAGAAACAGTGGTGGAGCATAATTAAAAAAAGGAGGGGTGAGGAGACGAACACTGCGTTCGGCGTTAGGCGTAGAATCTACGGAGTCTAGCCGCGTTCCATGGGTTCAGCTCCAGTCTGTTGTCAGATGCATTACGTAGGCGGTACGCTCCTCCGGTGAGAACTTTGTCGATGACGAAGGGACCTTCCCATCTGGGTTTGAGTTTGTCCTTCTTCTTCTCCGGTAGGCGTAGAACGAGCTCGCCAATATTGTAAGTTTTGGCCCGCACCTCTCTGCTTTGATATCACCGAGCCTGCTGCTGATAGAATGCGGAATGGGCTTTTGCGACATCGCGCTCCTCCTCCAGGGCGTCCAAATTATCCTGCCGATCTAACCCGGCTTCCTTCTCTTCGTACATGCGTACGCATGGCGAATCATGTATTATGTCGCAGGGTAGTACTGCTTCCGCACCATATACCATAAAAATGGTGTGTATTCGGTGGTTCGATTCGGTGTGGTCCGGAGCCCCCAGAGTATGGAGTCGAGCTCCTCTACCCAGTGCGTATCCGATTCTGTTAAAGATCGCACTAATCTGGGTTTTATGTTGCTCATGATAAGACCATTTGCCCGTTCGACCTGGCCGTTTGTTTGCGGGTGGTAGACGAAAGCGTAGTCGAGCTTAATGCCCATTTTGCTGCACCATGCTATTACTTCATCGGCTGTGAAATTTGAGCCATTATTGGTGGTGATGCTATGGGGGACACCGTACCGGTGTACAACCCCGGATATGAAGTCTATTACTGGTCCGGATTCGGCCGTTTTAACTGGTTTGGCTTTGATCCATTTGGTGAATTTGTCCACCATGACCAACAGATATTTTTTCTTATGGCTTCCCCCTTTAAGGGGTCTGACCATATCTAGCCCCCAGACCGTGAAGGGCCAAGTTATGGGGATTTTTTGGAGAGTGGTAGGGGCATATGACTCTGATTAGCGAAGAGCTGGCAGCCGATGCAATGTTGGACAAGGTCCTGTGCATCTGCTCGGGCCGTCGGCCAATAGAAGCATGTACGGAAGGCTTTGCTGACTAGAGCTCGAGCTGCGGCGTGGTGTCCGCCCAATCCGGCATGTATTTCACCCAGGAGTTGCCGCCCTTCCTCTTCGAAGATGCACCTTTGGAGCACTCCGGTCGCGCTTTTCTTGTAGAGTTCCCCTTCGTGGACCTTGTAAGCTTTAGAATGCCGGACTATGCAGTGTGCTTCATTTTGGTCTTCGGGGAGCTCCTGCCTATTTAGGTAGGCCAAGAACGGCTCGGTCCATGGGGCGATTACGGCCATTATTTCGTGGGCCGAAGGTGTTATTTCGGTGGCAGAGCCTCCGATTGGGTCGGATGGTTCGGGATCTGTGGGTGTATTCGGATCCGTGCTGGTATTGCCGGATGTTGGGGAACGTAGTAATTTCAAAAAATTTCCTACGTACACGCAAGATCATGGTGATGGCATAGCAACGAGAGGAGAGAGTGTTGTCCACGTACCCTCGTAGACCGTAAGCGGAAGCGTTAGCACAACGCGGTTGATGTAGTCGTACGTCTTCACGATCCGACCGATCCAAGCACCGAACGTACGGCACCTCCGAGTTCAGCACACGTTCAGCTCGATGACGATCCCTGGACTCCGATCCAGCAAAGTGTCGGGGATGAGTTTCGTCAGCATGATGGCGTGGTGACGATGATGATGCTCTACCGGCGCAGGGCTTCGCCTAAACTCCGCGACGATATGACCGAGGTGGAATATGGAGGAGGGGGGCACCGCACACGGCTAAGGAACGATCCGTAGATCAACTTCTGTGTCTATGGGGTGCCCCCCGCCCCTGTATATAAAGGAGCCAGGGGGAGGAGGCGGCCAGCCAAGGAGGGCGTGCCAAGGGGGGAGTCCTACTCCCACCGGGAGTAGGACTCCCTTCTTTCCTAGTTGGAATAGGAGAAGGGGGGAAATAGGAGGAAGAGGGGAAGGAAAGGGGGGCGCTGCCCCCCTTCCCTTGTCCTATTTGGACTAGGAAGGGGAGGGGCGCGCGGCCCCCTCCTGCCTCCTTCCCTCTTCTCCCTCGAGGCCCATGTAGGCCCAATAACCCCCCGGGGGGTTCCGGTAACCTCCCGGTACTCCGGTAAAATGCCGATTTCACCCGAAACGATTCCGATGTCCAAATATAGGCTTCCAATATATCGATATTTATGTCTCGACCATTTCGAGACTCCTCATTATGTCCGTGATCACATCCAGGACTCCGAACAAACTTCGGTACATCAAAACTTATAAACTCATAATAAAACTGTCATCGTAACGTTAAGCGTGCGGACCCTACGGGTTCGAGAACTATGTAGACATGACCTAGAACTATTCTCGGTCAATAACCAATAGCGGAACCTGGATGCCCATATTGGTTCCTACATATTCTACGAAGATCTTTATCGGTCAAACCGCATAACAACATACGTTGTTCCCTTTGTCATCGGTATGTTACTTGCCCGAGATTTGATCGTCGGTATCCAATACCTAGTTCAATCTCATTACCGGCAAGTCTCTTTACTCGTTCCATAATGCATCATCCCATAACCAACTCATTTGTTCACATTGCTTGCAAGGCTTATAATGATGTGCATTACCGAGAGGGCCCAGAGATACCTCTCCGACAATCGGAGTGACAAAACCTAATCTCGAAATACGCCAACTCAACATGTACCTTCGGAGACACCTGTAGTACTCCTTTATAATCACCCAGTTACGTTGTGACGTTTGGTAGTACCCAAAGTGTTCCTCCGGTAAATGGGAGTTGCATAATTCTCATAGTTACAGGAACATGTATAAGTCATGAAGAAAGCAATAGCAATATACTAAATGATCAATTGCTAGGCTAACGGAATGGGTCATGTCAATCACATCATTCTCCTAATGATGTGATCCCATTAATCAAATGACAACACATGTCTATGGTTAGGAAACACAACCATCTTTGATTAATGAGCTAGTCAAGTAGAGGCATACTAGTGACTATATGTTTGTCTATGTATTCACACATGTATCATGTTTCCGGCTAATACAATTCTAGCATGAATAATAAACATTTATCATGATATGAGGAAATAAATAATAACTTTATTATTGCCTCTAGGGCATATTTCCTTCAGTCTCCCACTTGCACTAGAGTCAATAATCTAGATTACATAGTAATGATTCTAACACCCATGGAGTCTTGGTGCTGATCATGTTTTGCTCGTGAGAGTGGCTTAGTCAACGGGTCTGCAACATTCAGATCCGTATGTATCTTGCAAATCTCTATGTCTCCCACTTGGACTTGGTCCCGAATGGAATTGAAGCGTCTCTTGATGTGCTTGGTCCTCTTGTGAAATCTGGATTCCTTTGCCAAGGCAATTGCACCAGTATTGTCACAGAAGATTTTCATTGGTCCCGATGCACTAGGTATGACACCTAGATTGGAAATGAACTCCTTCATCCAGACTCCTTCATTTGCTGCTTCCGAAGCAGCTATGTACTCCGCTTCACATGTAGATCCCGCCACGACGCTTTGTTTAGAACTGCACCAACTTACAGCTCCACCGTTTAATAAAAACACGTATCCGGTTTGCGATTTAGAATCATCCGGATCAGTGTCAAAGCTTGCATCGACGTAACCATTTACGACTAGCTCTTTGTCACCTCCATATACGAGAAACGTATCCTTAGTCCTTTTCAGGTATTTCAGGATGTTCTTGACCGCTGTCCAGTGATCCACTCCTGGATTACTTTGGTACCTTCCTGCCAAGCTTATTGCTAAGCATACGTCAGGTCTGGTACACATCATTGCATACATGATAGAGCCTATGGCTGAAGCATAGGGAACATCTTTCATTTTCTCTCTATCTTCTGCCGTGGTCGGGCATTTAGTTTGACTCAACTTCATACCTTGTAGTACGGGCAAGAACCCTTTCTTTGCCTGATCCATTTTGAACTTTTTCAAAATTTTATCAAGGTATGTGCTTTGTGAAAGTCCTATTAAACGTCTTGATCTATCTCTATAGATCTTGATGCCCAATATGTAAGCAGCTTCACCGAGGTCTTTCATTGAAAAACTATTATTCAAGTATCCCTTTATGCTATCCAGAAATTTTATATCATTTCCAATTAATAATATGTCATCTACATATAATATCAGAAATGCTACAGAGCTCCCACTCACTTTCTTGTAAATACAGGCTTCTCCAAAAGTCTGTATAAAACCATATGCTTTGATCACACTATCAAAGCATTTATTCCAACTCCGAGATGCTTGCACCAGTCCATAAATGGAACGCTGGAGCTTGCACACTTTGTTAGCACCTTTTGGATCAACAAAACCTTTTGGCTGCATCATATACAACTCTTCTTCCAGAAATCCATTCAAGAATGCAGTTTTGACATCCATTTGCCAAATTTCATAATCATGAAATGCAGCAATAGCTAACATGATTCAGACAGACTTAAGCATCGCTACGGGTGAGAAAGTCTCATCGTAGTCAACTCCTTGAACTTGTCGAAAACCTTTCGCAACAAGTCGAGCTTTATAGACAGTTATATTACCATCAGCGTCAGTCTTCTTCTTAAAGATCCATTTATTCTCAATTGCTTGCCGATCATCGGGCAAGTCAACCAAAGTCCATACTTTGTTTTCATACATGGATCCCATCTCAGATTTCATGGCCTCTAGCCATTTTGCGGAATCTGGGCTCATCATCGCTTCCTCATAGTTCATAGGTTCATCATGGTCAAGCAACATGACTTCCGGAATTGGATTACCGTACCACTCTGGTGCGGATCTTACTCTGGTAGACCTACGAGGTTCAGTAGAAACTTGATCTGAAGTTTCATGATCAATATCATTAGCTTCCTCACTAATTGGTGTAGTTGTCACAGGAACTGGTTCTTGTGATGAACTACTTTCCACTAAGGGAGTAGATACAGTTATCTCATCAAGTTCTACTTTCCTCCCACTCAGTTCTTTCGAGAGAAACTCCTTCTCTAGAAAGGATCCGATTTTAGCAACGAAAATCTTGCCCTCAAATCTGTGATAGAAGGTATACCCAATAGTCTCTTTTGGGTATCCTATGAAGACACATTTCTCCGATTTGGGTTCGAGCTTATCTGGTTGAAGTTTCTCCACATAAGCATCGCAGCCCCAAACTTTAAGAAACAACAACTTTGGTTTCTTGCCAAACCACAGTTCATAAGGCGTTGTCTCAACGGATTTTGATGGTGCCCTATTTAACGTGAATGCGGCCGTCTCTAAAGCATAACCCCAAAACGATAGCGGTAAATAGTAAGAGACATCATAGATCGCACCATATCTAGTAAAGTACGATTACGACGTTCGGACACACCATTTCATTGTGGTGTTCCGGGTGGCGTGAGTTGCGAAACTATTCCGCATTGTTTCAAGTGTAGACCAAACTCCTAACTCAAATATTCTCCTCCACGATCAGATCATAGAAATTTTATTTTCTTGTTACGATGATTTTCCACTTCACTATGAAATTCTTTGAAATTTTCAAATGTTTCAGACTTGTGTTTCATCAAGTAGATATACCCATACCTGCTCAAATCATCTGTGAAGGTGAGAAAATAACGATACCCGCCGCGAGCCTCAACATTCATTGGACCACAAACATCAGTATGTATGATTTCCAACAAATCAGTTGCTCGCTCCATAGTTCCGGAGAACAGCGTTTTAGTCATCTTGCCCATGAGGCACGGTTCGCAAGTACCAAGTGATTCATAATCAAGTGATTCCAAAAGCCCATCAGTATTGAGTTTCTTCATGCGCTTTACACCGATATGACCTAAACGGCAGTGCCACAAATAAGTTGCACTATCGTTATCAACTCTGCATCTTTTGGTTTCAACACTATGAATATGTGTATCACTACTATCGAGATTCAATAAAAATAGACCACTTTTCAAGGGTGCATGACCATAAAAGATATTACCCATATAAATAGAACAACCATTATTCTCTAATTTAAATGAATAACCGTCTCGCATCAAACAAGATCCAGATACAATGTTCATGCTCAACGCTGGCACCAAATAACAATTATTTAGGTCTAAAACTAATCACGATGGTAGATGTAGAGGTAGCGTGCCGACCGTGATCACATCGACTTTGGAACCAATTCCCATGCGCATTGTCACCTCGTCCTTAGCCAATCTTCGCTTAATCCGTAGTCCCTGTTTCGAGTTGCAAATATTAGCAACAGAACCAGTATCAAATACCCAGGTGCTACTGCGAGCATTAGTAAGGTACACATCAATAACATGTATATCACATATACCTTTGTTCACTTTGCCATCCTTCTTATCCGCCAAATACTTGGGGCAGTTCCGCTTCCAGTGTCCAGTCTGCTTGCAGTAGAAGCACTCAGTTTCAGGCTTAGGTCCAGACTTGGGTTTCTTCTCTTGAGCAGCAACTTGCTTGTTGTTCTTTTTAAAGTTCCCCTTCTTCTTCCCTTTGCCCTTTTTCTTGAAACTGGTGGTCTTGTTAACCATCAACACTTGATGCTCCTTCTTGATTTCTACCTCCGCGGCTTTTAGCATCGCGAAGAGCTCGGGAATAGTCTTGTTCATCCCTTGCATATTATAGTTCATCACGAAGCTCTTGTAGCTTGGTGGCAGTGATTGAAGAATTCTGTCAATGACACTATCATCAGGAAGATTAACTCCCAGTTGAATCAAGTGATTATTATACCCAGACATTTTGAGTATATGTTCACTGACAGAACTATTCTCCTCCATCTTGCAGCTATAGAACTTATTGGAGACTTCATATCTCTCAATCCGTGCATTTGCTTGAAATATTAACTTCAACTCTTGGAACATCTCATATGCTCCATGACGCTCAAAACGTCGTTGAAGACCCGATTCTAAGCCGTAAAGCATGGCACACTGAACTATCGAGTAGTCATCAGCTTTGCTCTGCCAGACGTTCTTAACGTCGTCAGTTGCATCAGCAGCGGGTCTGGCACCTAGCGGTGCTTCCAGGTCGTAACTTTTCTGTGCAGCAATGAGGATAATCCTCAGGTTACGGACCCAGTCCGTGTAATTGCTACCATCATCTTTCAACTTTGCTTTCTCAAGGAACGCATTAAAATTCAACGGAACAACAGCACGAGCCATCTATCTACAAACAAACATAGACAAGCAAAATACTATCAGGTACTAAGTTCATGATAAATTTAAGTTCAATTAATCATATTACTTAAGAACTCCCACTTAGACAGACATCTCTCTAGTTATCTAAGTGATCACGTGATCCAAATCAACTAAACCATGTCCGATCATCATGTGAGATGGAGTAGTTTCAATGGTGAACATCACTATGTTGATCATATCTACTATATGATTCACGTTCGACCTTTCGGTCTCTGTGTTCCGAGGCCATATCTGTATATGCTAGGCTCGTCAAGTATGACCTGAATATTCCGCGTGTGCAACTGTTTTGCACCCGTTGTATTTGAACGTAGAGCCTATCACACCCGATCATCACGTGGTGTCTCAGCACGAAGAACTTTCGCAACGGTGCATACTCAGGGAGAACACTTCTTGATTATTAGTGAGAGATCATCTTAAAATGCTACCGTCAATCAAAGCAAGATAAGATGCATAAAGGATAAACATCATATGCAATCAATATAAGTGATATGATATGGCCATCATCATCTTGTGCTTGTGATATCCATCTTCGAAGCACCGTCGTGATCACCATCGTCACCGGCGCGACACCTTGATCTCCATCGTAGCATCATTGTCGTTACGCCATCTATTGCTTCTACGACTATCGCTACTGCTTAGAGATAAAGTAAAGCAATTACAGGGCGTTTGCATTTCATACAATAAAGCGACAACCATATGGCTCCTGCCAGTTGCCGATAACTTCGGTTACAAAACATGATCATCTCATACAATAAAATATAGCATCACGTCTTGACCATATCACATCACAACATGCCCTGGAAAAACAAGTTAGACGTCCTCTACTTTGTTGTTGCAAATTTTACATGGCTGCTACGGGCTTTAGCAAGAACCGTTCTTACCTACGCATAAAAACCACAACGATAGTTCGTCAAGTTGGTGCTGTTTTAACCTTCGCAAGGACCGGGCGTAGCCACGCTCGATTCAGCTAAAGTGAGAGAGACAGACACCCGCCAGCCACCTTTAAGCACGAGTGCTCGTAACGGTGCAACCAGTCTCGCGTAAGCGTACGCGTAATGTCGGTCTGGGCCGCTTCATCTCACAATACCGCCGAACCAAAGTATGACATGCTGGTAAGCAGTATGACTTGTATCACCCACAACTCACTTGTGTTCTACTCGTGCATATAACATCAACGCATAAAACCTAGGCTCGGATGCAACTGTTGGGGAATGTAGTAATTTCAAAAAAATTCCTACGTACATGCAAGATCATGGTGATGGCATAGCAACGAGAGGGGAGAGTGTTGTCCACGTACCCTCGTAGACCGTAAGCGGAAGCGTTAGCACAACACGGTTGATGTAGTCGTACGTCTTCATGATCCGACCGATCCAAGCACCGAACGTATGGCACCTCCGAGTTCAGCACACGTTCAGCTCGATGACGATCCCCGGACTCCGATCCAGCAAAGTGTCGGGGATGAGTTCCGTCAGCACGACGGCGTGGTGACGATGATGATGCTCTACCGGCGCAGGGCTTCGCCTAAACTCCGTGACGATATGACCGAGGTGGAATATGGTGGAGGGGGGCACCGCACACGGCTAAGGAACGATCCATAGATCAACTTCTGTGTCTATGGGGTGCCCCCCGCCCTCGTATATAAAGGAGCCAGGGGGAGGAGGCGGCCGGCCAAGGAGGGCGCACCAAGGGGGGAGTCCTACTCCCACCGGGATCTTTGATTAACACAACCATCTTTGATTAATGAGCTAGTCAAGTAGAGGCATACTAGTGACTATATGTTTGTCTATGTATTCACACATGTATCATGTTTCCGGTTAATACAATTCTAGCATGAATAATAAACATTTATCTGTTGGGGAACGTTGCAGAAAACAAAAAATTTCCTACTCGTTTCACCAAGATCATCTAGGAGTTCATCTAGCAACGAGTGATTAGATGCATCTACATACCTTTGTAGATCGCGCACGGAAGCGTTCAAAAGAACGGTGATGATGTAGTCGTACTCGACGTGATCCAAATCACCGATGACCAGCGCCGAACGGACGGCACCTCCGCGTTCAACACACGTACGGGACGGGAGACGTCTCCTCCTTCTTGATCCAGCAAGGGGGAAGGAGAGGTTGATGAAGATCCAGCAGCACGATGGCGTGGTGGTGGATGCAGGGCGTCACAGCAGCAGGGCTTCGCCGAGACTACAAGGGAGAGACGTAACGGGGGGAGATGGAGGCGCCAGGGGCTGGTGTGAAATCCCTCCTCTCCCCCCCCCCCACTATATATAGGGGTGCCAGGGGGGCGCCGGCCCTAGTAGATGAGATCTACTAGGGGGGGCGGCGGCCAAGGGGAGGTTTCCCTCCCCCCCAAGGCACCTAAGGGTGCCTTCCACCACTAGGACTCCTCCTTGGTGGAAACCCTAGGCGCATGGGCCTATAGGGGCTGGTGCCCTCGGCCCATCTAGGCCAAGGCGCAACCCCTACAGCCCATGTGGCCCCCCGGGACAGGTGGCCCCACCCGGTGGACCCCCGGGACCCTTCCGGTGGTCCCGGTACAATACCGATAACCCCGAAACTTGTCCCGATGCCCGAAATAGCACTTCCTATATATAATTCTTTACCTCCGGACCATTCCGGAACTCCTGTGACGTCCGGGATCTCATCCGGGACTCCGAACAACATTCGGGTTTCTGCATATACATATCTTCATAACTCTAGCGTCACCGAACCTTAAGTGTGTAGACCCTACGGGTTCGGGAGACAAGCAGACATGACCGAGACGACTCTCCGGTCAATAACCAACAGCGGGATCTGGATACCCATGTTGGCTCCCACATGCTCCACGATGATCTCATCGGATGAACCACGATGTCGAGGATTCAATCAATCCCGTACGCTATTCCCTTTGTCTATCGATATGTTACTTGCCCGAGATTCGATCGTCGGTATCCCAATACCTCGTTCAATCTCGTTACCGGCAAGTCACTTTACTCGTACCGTAATGCATGATCCCGTGACCAGACACTTGGTCACTCTGAGCTCATTATGATGATGCATTACCGAGTGGGCCCAGTGATACCTCTCCGTCATACGGAGTGACAAATCCCAGTCTTGATCCATGTCACCCAACAGACACTTTCGGAGATACCCGTAGTCTACCTTTATAGTCACCCAGTTACGTTGTGACGTTTGGCATACCCAAAGCACTCCTACGGTATTCGGGAGTTACACGATCTCATGGTCTAAGGAAAAGATACTTGACATTGGAAAACTCTAGCAAACGAACTATACGATCTTGTGCTATGTTTAGGATTGGGTCTTGTCCATCACATCATTCTCCCAATGATGTGATCTCGTTATCAATGACATCCAGTGTCCATAGTCAGGAAACCATGACTATCTGTTGATCAACGAGCTAGTCAACTAGAGGCTCACTAGGGACATGTTGGTGTCTGTTATTCACACATGTATTACGATTTTCGGATAACACAATTATAGCATGAATAAAGACAATTATCATGAACAAGGAAATATAATAATAATGCTTTTATTATTGCCTCTAGGGCATATTTCCAACAGTCTCCCACTTGCACTAGAGTCAATAATCTAGTTAAATTGTGATGAATCGAACACCCATGGAATTCTGGTGTTGATCATGTTTTGCTCTAGGGAGAGGTTTAGTTAACGGATCTGCTATATTCAGGTCTGTATGTACTTTACAAATCTCTATGTCTCCATCTTGAACATTTTCACGAATGGAGTTGAAGCGACGCTTGATGTGCCTTGTCTTCTTGTGAAACCTGGGCTCCTTGGCAAGTGCAATAGCTCCAGTGTTGTCACAGAAGAGCTTGATCGGCCCGACGCATTGGGTATGACTCCTAGGTCGGTGATGAACTCCTTCACCCATATTGCTTCATGTGCTGCCTCCGAGGCTGCCATGTACTCCGCTTGACATGTAGATCCCGCCACGACGCTTTGCTTGCAACTGCACCAGCTTACTGCCCCACCATTCAAAATATACACGTATCCGGTTTGTGACTTAGAGTCATCCAGATCTGTGTCGAAGCTAGCGTCGACGTAACCCTTTACGACGAGCTCTTCGTCACCTCCATAAACGAGAAACATTTCCTTAGTCCTTTTCAGGTACTTCAGGATATTCTTGACCGCTGTCCAGTGTTCCTTGCCGGGATTACTTTGCTACCTTCCTACCAAACTGACGGCAAGGTTAACATCAGGTCTGGTACACAGCATGGCATACATAATAGAACCTATGGCTGAGGCATAGGGGATGACGCTCATCTCTTCTATATCTTCTGCCGTGGTCAGACATTGAGCTGAGCTCAATTTCATACCTTGTAACACAGGCAAGGACCCCTTCTTGGATTGATCCATATTGAACTTCTTCAATATCTTATCAAGGTATGTGCTTTGTGAAAGACCTATGAGGCGTCTCGATCTATCTCTATAGATTTTGATGCCTAATATATAAGCAGCTTCTCCAAGGTCCTTCATTGAAAAACTTTTATTCAAGTAGGCCTTGATGCTGTCCAAGAGTTCTATATCATTTCCCATCAAAAGTATGTCATCTACATATAATATGAGAAATGCTACAAAGCTCCCACTCACTTTCTTGTAAACGCAGGCTTCTCCATAAGTCTGTGTAAACCCAAACGCTTTGATCATCTCATCAAAGCGAATGTTCCAACTCCGAGATGCTTGCACCAGCCCATAAATCGAGCGGTGGAGCTTGCACACTTTGTCAGCATTCTTAGGATCGACAAAACCTTCCGGCTGCATCATATACAATTCTTCCTTAAGGAAACCATTAAGGAATGCCGTTTTGACGTCCATTTGCCATATTTCGTAATCATAGAATGCGGCAATTGCTAACATGATTCGGACGGACTTCAGCTTCGCTACCGGTGAGAAAGTCTCATCGTAGTCAACCCCTTGAACTTGTCGATAACCCTTAGCGACAAGCCGAGCTTTATAGATGGTCACATTACCATCCGCGTCTGTCTTCCTCTTAAAGATCCATTTATTTTCTATGGCTCGCCGCTCAACGGGCAAGTCAGTCAAAGTCCATACTTTGTTTTCATACATGGATCCTATCTCGGATTTCATGGCTTCTAGCCATTTGTCGGAATCCGGGCCCGCCATCGCTTCTTCATAGTTCGAAGGTTCACCGTTGTCTAACAGCATGATTTCCAAGACAGGGTTGCCGTACCACTCTGGTGCGGAACGTGTCCTTGTGGACCTTCGAATTTCAGTAGGGGCTTGATCAGAAGTATCTTGATCATTGTCATTAACTTCCTCTCTAGTCGGTGCAGGCACCTCAGGAACATTTTCTTGAGTTGCGCCATTTTCCGGTTCAAGAGGTAATACTTCATCAAGCTCTACTTTCCTCCCACTTACTTCTTTCGAGAGAAACTCTTTCTCCAGAAAGGACCCATTCTTGGCAACAAAGATCTTGCCTTCGGATCTGAGGTAGAAGGTGTACCCAATAGTTTCTTTTGGGTATCCTATGAAGACGCATTTTTCCGACTTGGGTTCGAGCTTTTCAGGTTGAAGTTTCTTGACATAAGCATCGCATCCACAAACTTTTAGAAACGACAGCTTAGGTTTCTTCCCAAACCATAATTCATACGGTGTCGTCTCAACGGATTTTGACGGAGCCCTATTTAAAGTGAATGCGGCAGTCTCTAAAGCATAGCCCCAAAAGGATAGCGGTAAATCGGTAAGAGACATCATAGATCGCACCATATCTAATAGAGTGCGATTACGACGTTCGGACACACCATTACGCTGAGGTGTTCCAGGCGGCGTGAGTTGTGAAACTATTCCACATTTTCTTAAGTGTGTGCCAAACTCGTGACTCAAGTATTCTCCTCCATGATCTGATCGTAGAAACTTGATTTTCCTGTCACGTTGATTTTCAACCTCACTCTGAAATTCCTTAAACTTTTCAAAGGTTTCAGACTTGTGTTTCATTAAGTAGATATACCCATACCTACTTAAATCATCAGTGAGGGTGAGAACATAACGATAGCCACCGCGAGCCTCAACACTCATTGGACCGCACACATCAGTATGTATGATTTCCAATAAGTCGGTTGCTCGCTCCATTGTTCCTGAGAACGGAGTCTTGGTCATTTTACCCATAAGGCATGGTTCGCATGTGTCAAATGATTCATAATCAATAGACTCTAAAAGTCCATCAGCATGGAGCTTCTTCATGCGTTTGACACCTATGTGACCAAGGCGGCAGTGCCACAGGTATGTGGGACTATCATTATCAACCTTACTTCTTTTGGTACTCACATTATGAACATGTGTAGCATCACGTTCGAGATTCATAAAGAATAAACCATTCACCATAGGAGCATGACCATAAAACATATCTCTCATAAAAATGGAACAACCATTATTCTCAGATTTAAAAGAGTAGCCATCTCGAATTAAATGAGATCCCGATACAATGTTCATGCTCAAAGCTGGCACTAAATAACAATTATTAAGGTTTAAAACTAATCCCGAAGGGAGATGCAGAGGTAGCGTGCCGACGGCGACCACATTGACCTTGGAACCATTCCCGACGCGCAGCATCACCTCGTCCTTTGCCAGTTTCCGCTTATTCCGCAGCCCCTGCTTTGAGTTACAAATGTGAGCAACTGCACCGGTATCAAATACCCAGGAGCTACTACGGGCACTAGTAAGGTACACATCAATTACATGTATATCACATATACCTTTTGTTTTGCCGGCCTTCTTATCCGCTAAGTACTTAGGGCAGTTCCGCTTCCAGTGACCGCTTCCCTTGCAATAAAAGCACTCAGTCTCGGGCTTGGGTCCATTCTTTGGCTTCTTCCCGGCAGCTTGCTTGCCGGGCGCGGCAACCTCCTTGCCGTCCTTCTTGAAGTTCTTTTTACCCTTGCCTTTCTTGAACTTAGTGGTTTTATTGACCATCAACACTTGATGTTCCTTCCTGACTTCTACCTCTGCTGATTTCAGCATAGCAAATACTTCAGGAATGGTCTTTTCCATCCCCTGCATATTGAAGTTCATCACAAAGCTCTTGTAGCTTGGTGGAAGCGACTAGAGGATTCTATCAATGACCGCATCATCCGGGAGATTAACTCCCAGCTGAGTCAAGCGGTTATGCAACCCAGACATAGTGAGTATGTGCTCACTGACAGAACTGTTTTCCTCCATCTTACAGCTGAAGAATTTGTCGGAGACTTCATATCTCTCGACCCCGGCATGAGCTTGGAAAACCATTTTCAGCTCTTCGAACATCTCATATGCTCCATGTCTCTCAAAACACTTTTGGAGCCCCGGCTCTAGGCTGTAAAGCATGCCACACTGAACGAGGGAGTAGTCATCGGAACGTGCCTGCCAAGCGTTCATAACATCTTGTTCTGCAGGGAGAATGGGTGCGTCACCAAGCGGTGCTTGTAGGACATAATCTTTCTTGGCAGCTATGAGGATGATCCTCAGGTTCCGGACCCAGTCCGTATAGTTGCTGCCATCGTCTTTCAGCTTGGTTTTCTCTAGGAACGCGTTGAAGTTGAGGACTACGTTGGCCATTTAATCTACAAGACATATTGTAAAATATTTAGACTAAGTTCATGATAATTAAGTTCAACTAATCAAATTATTAATGAACTCCCACTTAGATTAGACATCCCTCCAGTCATCTAAGTATTACATGATCCGAGTTTAACTAGACCGTGTCCGATCATCACGTGAGACAGACTAGTCAACGTCGGTGAACATCTTCATGTTGATCGTATCTTCTATACGACTCATGCTCGACCTTTCGGTCTTCTGTGTTCCGAGGCCATGTCTGTACATGCTAGGCTCGTCAAGTTAACCTAAGTGTTTGCATGTGTAAATCTGTCTTACACCCGTTGTATGTGAACGTCTGAATAAAACACCCGATCATCACGTGGTGTTTTGAAACAGCGAACTGTCGCAACGGTGCACAGTTAGGGGGAACACTTCTTGAATTTATTGTGAGGGATCATCTTATTTACTACCGTCGTTCTAAGTAAACAAGATGCAAAAACATGATAAACATCACATGCAATCAAATAATAAACGTGACATGATATGGCCAATATCACATAGCTCCTTTGATCTCCATCTTGGGGCTCCATGATCATCTTGTCACCGGCTTGACACCATGATCTCCATCATCATGATCTCCATCATCGTGTCTCCATGAAGTTGCTCGCCAACTATTACTTCTACTACTATGGCTAACGCGTTTAGCAATAAAGTAAAGTAATTTACATGGCGTTTCTCGATGACACGCAGGTCATAAAAAGAATAAAGACAACTCCTATGGCTCCTGCCGGTTGTCATACTCATCGACATGCAAGTCGTGAATCCTATTACAATAGCATGAACATCTCATACATCACATATAGATCATTCATCATTCATCACAACTTTGGCCATATCATATCACAAACCACTTGCTGCAAAAACAAGTTAGACGTCCTCTAATTGTTGTTGCAAGTTTTACGTGGCTAAATTAGGGTTCTAGCAAGAACGTTTTCTTACCTACGTTAAAGCCACAACGTGATTTGTCAACTTCTATTTACCCTTCATAAGGACCCTGTTCATCGATTCCGCTCCAACTAAAGTGGGAGAGACAGACACCCGCCAGCCACCTTATGCAACTAGTGCATGTTAGTCGGTGGAACCGGTCTCACGTAAGCGTACGTGTAAGGTTGGTCCGGACCGCTTCATCCCACAATACTGCTGAAGCAAGAAAGGACTAGTAACGGCAAGAAAGTTGACAAATCTACGCCCACAACAAATTGTGTTCTACTCGCGCAAGAAGAACTACGCATAGACCTAGCTCATGATGCCACTGTTGGGGAACGTTGCAGAAAACAAAAAATTTCCTACTCGTTTCACCAAGATCATCTAGGAGTTCATCTAGCAACGAGTGATTAGATGCATCTACATACCTTTGTAGATCGCGCACGGAAGCGTTCAAAAGAACGGTGATGATGTAGTCGTACTCGACGTGATCCAAATCACCGATGACCAGCGCCGAACGGACGGCACCTCCGCGTTCAACACACGTACGGGACGGGAGACGTCTCCTCCTTCTTGATCCAGCAAGGGGGAAGGAGAGGTTGATGAAGATCCAGCAGCACGACGGCGTGGTGGTGGATGTAGGGCGTCACAGCAGCAGGGCTTCGCCGAGACTACGAGGGAGAGACGTAACGGGGGGAGATGGAGGCGCCAGGGGCTGGTGTGTGAAATCCCTCCTCCCCCCCCCACTATATATAGGGGTGCCAAGGGGGGCGCCGGCCCTAGTGGATGAGATCTACTAGGGGGGGCGGCGGCCAAGGGGAGGTTTCCCTCCCCCCCAAGGCACCTAGGGGTGCCTTCCACCACTAGGACTCCTCCCTGGTGGAAACCCTAGGCGCATGGGCCTATAGGGGCTGGTGCCCTTGGCCCATCTAGGCCAAGGCGCAACCCCTACAGCCCATGTGGCCCCCCGGGACAGGTGGCCCCACCCGGTGGACCCCCGGGACCCTTCCGGTGGTCCCGGTACAATACCGATAACCCCGAAACTTGTCTCGATGCCCGAAATAGCACTTCCTATATATAATTCTTTACCTCCGGACCATTCCGGAACTCCTCGTGACGTCCAGGATCTCATCCGGGACTCCGAACAACATTCGGGTTTCTGCATATACATATCTTCATAACCCTAGCGTCACCGAACCTTAAGTGTGTAGACCCTACGGGTTCGGGAGACAAGCAGACATGACCGAGACGACTCTCCGGTCAATAACCAACAGCGGGATCTGGATACCCATGTTGGCTCCCACATGCTCCACGATGATCTCATCGGATGAACCACGATGTCGAGGATTCAATCAATCCCGTACGCTATTCCCTTTGTCTATCGATATGTTACTTGCCCGAGATTCGATCGTCGGTATCCCAATACCTTGTTCAATCTCGTTACCGGCAAGTCACTTTACTCGTACCGTAATGCATGATCCCGTGACCAGACACTTGGTCACTCTGAGCTCATTATGATGATGCATTACCGAGTGGGCCCAGTGATACCTCTCCGTCATACGGAGTGACAAATCCCAGTCTTGATCCATGTCACCCAACAGACACTTTCGGAGATACCCGTAGTCTACCTTTATAGTCACCCAGTTACGTTGTGACGTTTGGCATACCCAAAGCACTCCTACGGTATTCGGGAGTTACACGATCTCATGGTCTAAGGAAAAGATACTTGACATTGGAAAACTCTAGCAAACGAACTATACGATCTTGTGCTATGTTTAGGATTGGGTCTTGTCCATCACATCATTCTCCCAATGATGTGATCTCGTTATCAATGACATCCAGTGTCCATAGTCAGGAAACCATGACTATCTGTTGATCAACGAGCTAGTCAACTAGAGGCTCACTAGGGACATGTTGGTGTCTGTTATTCACACATGTATTACGATTTTCGGATAACACAATTATAGCATGAATAAAGACAATTATCATGAACAAGGAAATATAATAATAATGCTTTTATTATTGCCTCTAGGGCATATTTCCAACATTATCATGATATGAGGAAATAAATAATAACTTTATTATTGCCTCTAGGGCATATTTCCTTCACCGGACTCCTTTTCCCATGCTACAGATGGCTTGAACAGCCTTTCCAGGAATATATTAGGTGGGACAGGGTTGCGTTTGGTGCCGATGCGGGAAAGGACATCCGCCGCTTGATTGTTTTCCCGAGCCACATGGTGGGATTCGAGCCCCTCGAACCGAGCTAACATTTTGAGGACGGCATTACGATAGGCCGCCATTTTTGGATCCTTGGCATCAAAGTCTCCGTTTATTTTTGATATTGCGAGGTTCGAATCCCCGCGCACTTCCAGGCGTTGGATGCCAATAGAGACTGCCATTCGAAGACCATGTAATAGGGCCTCATATTCGGCCGCATTGTTGGAGTCTGTGTATAATATTTGTAGGACATACTAGACCGTGTCCCCGGTGGGAGACGTCAGGACTACCCCTGCTCCTAGTCCGGCCAGCATTTTGGAGCCGTCAAAGTGCATGATCCAGTTGGAGTACGCGTCGTACTCTTTAGGGAGTTCGGCTTCTGTCCATTCGGCGACAAAGTCAGCTAATACTTGCGACTTAATGGCTCGCTGTGGTTTGTATGTTATGTCGAACGGCAGGAGCTCGATAGCCCATTTAGCAATCCGGCCCGTAGCATCGCGGTTATTAATTATGTCGTTGAGTGGTACTTCGGAGGCAACGGTAATAGAACACTCTTGAAAGTAGTGGCTTAGCTTCCGAGATGCCATAAAGACTGGGTATGCTATTTTTTTTATAGTGCGGGTATCGGGATTTACATGGGGTGAGGACCGTTGATACGTAGTAAACCGGCTTTTGAAGCGGGAATTTTGTATCCGTCCGCCTCTCATTCGACGACGAGCACTGCGCTTACCACTTGAGGTGTTGCTGCTATGTATAGGAGCATAGGTTCGCCGATGTTTGGCGCTTTTAGGACCGGATTACTGACCAATAAGGTCTTTATCTCATCGAGTCGGCCGCGGCTGCATCCATCCATACAAAGTGTTCGGTGCGCCGAAGGAGGCGGTAAAGAGGCAACACCTTTTCTCCTAGCCTGGATATAAAGCGGCTCAAAGCGGCCACGCATCCCGCTAGCTTCTGGATGTGCTTGAGGTCTGTTGGTATGGCCAACTGCGACAGGGCTCGGATTTTTGCTGGATTCGCTTCTATTCCTCTGTTGGAAACAATGAAGCCCAGGAGCTTCCCCGAAGGGACACCAAAAACACATTTTTCCGGATTCAACTTGATGTCGTATGTCCAGGGGTTATCGAATGTGAGCCTCAAGTCGTCTATTAGGGTTTCGACGTGTCTGGTTTTTATGACAACGTCGTCCACATATGCTTCCACTGTTTTGCCGATTTGTTTCTCCAGGCATGTTTGGATCATGCGTTGATAGGTTGTGCCGGCATTTTTGAGCCCGAAGGGCATAGTGTTGAAGCAAAAAGGGCCATATGGCGTTATAAAAGCTGTTGCAGCTTGGTCAGACTCTGCCATCTTTATTTGATGGTATCCAGAGTATGCGTCGAGAAAACACAGCTAGTCGTGTCCAGCTGTGGCATCGATGATTTGATCGATGCGAGGGAGGGGAAAGGGATCCTTGGGGCAAGCCTTGTTGAGGTCTTTGAAGTCGACGCATAGGCGCCAGGATTTGTCCTTTTTTGGCACCATTACCAAATTCGCCAGCCAATCCGGATGTTTAATATCTCTGATGAATCCGGCCTCAAGTAGCTTGGCTAGCTCTTCCCCCATGGCCTGCCGTTTGGGTTCTGAAAACCGCCTTAGGGTCTGTTTGACCGGTTTGTATCCCTTTAGTATGTTTAGGCTGTGTTCGGCCAGCCGGCGTGGGATGCCTGGCATGTCCGAAGGGTGCCAGGCAAAAATGTCCCAATTCTCGCGTAAGAAATCTCGCAGTGCGGCGTCCATCACGGGGCTCAATTGTGTTCCGATGGATGCTGTCTTCGTGGGATCCGTTGGGTGGACCTGGAATTTGGCTATCTCGTCTGCAAGTTTAAATGAGGTGGACTTGGGTCGTTTGTCGAGTATCACGTCGTCCCTGTCCACGGTGGCCCGTGGTGTTGTTAACTCTTCGGCTGCCAGGGCTTCGGATAGTTCTTCCAGGGCTAGTGCTGCGGTTTTGTTTTCGGTGCGGAGTGCGACGTCCGGATCACTGGCTAGAGTGATGATTCCGTTGGGCCCGGGCATTTTAAGCTTCATGTACCCGTAATGGGGTACAGCTTGAAAGCTTGTAAATGCGTCCCGCCCTAGAATGGCGTGGTATCCGCTGCTGAAAGGAGCCACTTGGAATGTGATTTCTTCGGACCTATAATTCTCCGGAGTGCCGAATACCACATCGAGTGTGATTTTTCCCGCGCACCGCGCTTCCTGAGTAGGGATGATTCCCCTAAAGGTGGTGCCGCTTTGCTCAATGCGGCCTTTATCAATCTCCATTTTGTTGAGTGTTTCTTCATAGATCAAGTTTAACCCGCTTCCGCCGTCCATGAGTACTTTGGTTAGCCGGAAGCCATCCACGATTGGGCTAAGGACCAGAGCGGCCGGTGCCCGAACAGTCTGGAATCGAGGTTCATCACTGGCATTGAAAGTTATAGCCGTGTCGTTCCAGGGGTTCATCTTTGCCACATGGCAAATTTCCGTAGAGCTTCGGTGAGCCCGCTTGCGCCTGTTGTTCGAGGCGAAAGTCTCGAAGACTGTTAGTACCGTATTGTGTCTGCGGGCAGGATATTGTTCCGCTTCATGGCTCGCGAGAAGATCCTCGCCACTTTTTGCCACCTGCCGGAGTATCCAACATGCCCTAAGGCTATGAGTTGGCGTTGTATCCGGCGTACTGTGGAGCTTACATAGCCCGTCGAGCCATTCTTCCAATACGGATTCCCGCCCTGGGGTGGGCTTCAGTTTCTTGGGGATTGGATTGGACGTCTTACGAGAGTTCGTCCGTTTGGTTCGGACAAAGGTCTTAGTGAGAGTGGTACTATCCCAAAATTTTGTTTGGGGTCTTCCAAGCGCTCTCCATTGCACAGTACTTACGTACTATGGTTGCCAAGTCCGCGAGACGTATTACCTCGCGGCGGCTTATAGCATTGAGGAGCCCTTCATCTGTGCAGTTTTTGCAAAAGAGTGAGACCATGTTCTCCTCGCGGCAGTCCTTAACCTTGTTGAGTGCAAGGAGGAATCTGGCCCAGTAATGATGTACCGTCTCCTGGGGCTCTTGCCTGATGCGGGAGAGACAGTTTAAGTCCAAATAAGTGTTGTTAGCAGAATCCGGATTTTGATCTGATCTAACGCCCAGGGGCGCGGCCGGTTCCGAGCCCAACAGCTCGGAATCCGGGATGATACCCGATTCCTTCGGCCTGATGCCCGATCCTAAGTCCGGGACCTGGGGCAGGTTGTCCTCTGAGCAGATTTTCGGCTCAAGGAGTTCGGCGACCCGAACATAATTCGTCCTTAAAGCTGGGGGACGATCCGCGCGTGGTTCTTCCACGATCGCTACCTCATGGGTGGCTGGCGGGGATCTGATGTCCCTTCGGTCGGGTCTAAGCCCAATCCGGTCGTAGTTCGTAGCGACTCACAGAGCGGCGATGCGGTCCCAGAGTTCATTAAATGAGGAGAGCTCCATTGGATCCATCTGTTCGGCAAGTTCCGAACTGATCCAAAGGTTATGATTGATGAGCCGAGAGGCCGTTGTCGGCTCTGTTGCCGACGGGGCGGCCATGATAAAGCCGCCGAGCCGGAGCGTCTGGCCTACAGCCAGAGCTCCCTCTGAAGTAATGTCATCCTTGAAGACGAGTCGAGCCATCAAGCCTTACGGTGACGTCACAGAGGACCTCTCAATGAAAGCACCAATGTCGGTGTCAAAACCGGCGGATCTCGGGTAGGGGGTCCCGACCTGTGCGTCAAGGCTGATGGTAACAAGAAGTAAGGGACACAGGTGTTTACCCAGGTTTGGGCCCTCTTGATGGAGGTAAAACCCTACTTCCTGCTTGATTAATATTGATGATATGGGTAGTACAAGAGTAGATCTACCACAAGATCGTAGAGGCTAAACCCTAGGAGCTAGCCTATGATGGTATGAACGTAATTGTGATCGGCCTTCTAAGGACCAACCTCTCCGGTTTATATAGACACTGGAGAGGACTAGGGTTTACATGGAGTCGGTTAAAAGGAAGGAAATATAATATCCGGATCGCCAAGCTTGCCTTCCACGCCAAGGAAAGTCCCATCCAGACACGGGCCAAAGTCTTGAGTCTTGTATCTTCACGCTTCAATAGTCCGGACGTTGTACACAGTCCGGCTGTCCGGATACCCCCTAATCCAGGACTCCCTCAGCCTCACCATCGTCCTCCGCCTTGATTCGCTCACCGCGACGCCGCCCTCCGGTGTTGTCAACATGGTCAACAACCGAGAGGAATAAGGAGATGACTGTACATGGTGAGGATGACAGTAGGGACCCAGCAGCGCGCGCAGTAATTTTGTTTTTTCGGGACGGAGAAGGGTATCAACTGGGTTGTGCGGGACCCGTGGCCCATCTAGCCCAGGCTTTTATTTCATATGTTTAGCACATGACCAGCCCAGTTTGTTTTTTTCCTTTCTGAAAAATGGCTAGCCAGCTATTTTTTGTTTTGCAGAATAACCAACATAGGCCTACTTGCTTTTCTACGCCCTGTTGGGTTGGAAATCTTTCAAGACGAGGAGGGATGCATTTTTCCTGGAAAATGGGCTATAAGTAATAAGAAATGGGTTATAAGTAATAAGAAATGGGCTATAAGTAATAATAAATGGGTTGTAAAATGAAAAAAATACAGCAAACAGGCAATTAGTTCCAAAATACTGTTTTCTTTCAGATTTTGATATTTTAAATTTCATTGTTTTTGTGCGGGTAAAATTTCATTAAATTTAAATTAAGGTATATTTAGATTTAAAATTAATTTGAATCTGGCTAGAAATTTCGGGTTGTATGCTGTTTGGCACAGATTTGGAGGCTGACTTGTGGGCCTACTAGGTTAACGTGTACTTTGGCTTTGTCAACTTAGTCCACAAACGATTCTAGCAGCAGTGACCATTGGATGTTAATCCAATGGCCGTGTTGCTTCTTCTATATCTGATCTTCTTGCTCCAGCCGCCCAAACCAGCTCCGGTGGGACTGCCTGCTCCCGCCTCCCGTGGCCGGCTGTGCTGCCGCACAGGCCGCATCGCCCCACCCTACTTCATTGCGGGCCAGGCCATTCCTCTACTCACCCACACCTCCTGTTATTTTCCGGCGACGGTAGCCGGACCAGTAAACCCTCGTACTCCCCACCGCATGGGCAACCATTGTCGAGTCTTCCCCGGCTCCGTGTCGTTCCCTTCCTAGGACTGGCCGTCGTCCACCGCCATGGTGCTCTCGGTGCGGCCTGGTCAACGTGGTTAACGAACGACATCCATCGGTCGTGGACTGTACGCGCAAAATAATGATTCCTCCACCTGACAGCTGGGACCCACCGGAAGGGCCTCTGTATTTCGTGAAAAAAACGTTCCCTCCGCCGACATGTCGGACCCACCAGATATATCTTCGCACGCAAGGAAGTGCCTCCTTATTACGCACAAAAAAATGAATACCCCCCTGCTAGCTGGGACCCACCCTAGTGGGAGGATGACTTGTGGGCCAACTAAGTTGACGGGGCGGAGGGCTTTGTCAACTTAGTCAATATGAACAATTCTAGCTCCAGTGACCATACGATGTCCATCCAACTGTCGTAGTGCTTCTTCAACCTCTGGTCTTCTTGCTCCATCCGCCCAAAGCAGCGCCGGTTGTGCCGCATGCTCCTGCCTCCCGTGGCTGGCTGTGCTGCCGCGGAGGCCTCACCGCCCCCTACTATTCCCACCGCTGGCCAGGCCCTGCGGCGACGGCAGCCTCACACTGCAGCCGAACCAGTGAAACCTCGTACTCCTCTCCGCGCAGGCTTCCACTGCCGCGTCTTTCCCAGCTCCGCGTCGTCCCCTTCCTAGGCCTCGCCGTCGTCCACCGTCGTGGTGCTCTCGGCGCGGTCTGGTCAACGTGGTCAAGGAACGACTTCCATCGGACGTGGACTGTACGTGGAGAGGCTGACAGCTGGGTCCACGTGTAACGACCCGAACTTGATAAGATTCGATGTCTCTGTGCTTACTGTGCTAGTCCCTGGATCGACTCGCTAGCATACACAGTACATATGAATATCAAATAACAAGTGCATCATTTACTATAACGTATGATCCAGAATTTATAAAGTATTACAAACTGAATAGCACATGGCTCACCTATTCAATAATAACAGCGGAAATGTAGCATAATAGATGATGAGTCCCGTCAATGCCCACTGGCGAAAATGCTGAGTGAAGACTCGCGACCCTACTGTATCTCACTGATCATCTGAAAATGCTGCAACATGATAAGTTGCAGCCACAAAGGGTCAATACATTGAATGTATTGGCAAATCACACAATATGATATAGCAAACCTACATCCACAAAGCAATGTATGACACACAAGTTAGTTTGGAGAAGAATGTCTTCACCTACCTCCACTAACTGAATTACAATCGCCTCTAATTTTAATCGCCCAAGATAACCCAAAGATTCTAAGTAAGCATGACAAGACTTCAGAAGTATCTCAAGTGCGCTCTGTCGGTGACGCATTCTCTAGGAACCATAGAGTGCTCTGCCAAGGACGCATTCACCTGATTTAAGTTCCGAAAACTATACCACGCCTCAAGTGCGCTCTGTCAATGGCGCATTCTCTAGGGACAATAGAGCGCTCTGCCAGTGACGCATTCACCTGGTTGATAATCCCGAGCCTACGGCTATAACACTCACCACTTCCACGGATCACTCGACACATGCCCACGTCTAACATAGCAAGTTGATCACACCAACACATAATACAATCAATAACAAAACATGACAACATGCACATATCAGGCCAATCATATATCATAGCATAAAACCACACACGCATAGCAGAATATAGGATGAGCAAAATCAAAAGTGCAAACTTGCCTTGAACAGTGCTGAAGTACTCTAACGCTCAATTCCGATCCGCTTCACACTCCGGACAATCTATACGATTAACGAATGCACCGATAAATAAACCGTACTCACATAAAAATCACAATAAAGCCAAGAGCAAAGAATTCAAATATAACCTAAATAACTGAACATAAAATTAGGTAAATATTATCTACATGCTAGTAGGATCATAATGCAAAAATAATCAACTAATTTGGATCTATGGTTTGAAAGATATGGCCTGCGAAAGATTGAATTCAAATTTGAGCAAATTCAAATTTAAACAGTTCAAAAATGTGAAGTTTTGGTTCTATGGTATTCTCCTGGTCTCTATGAGTACACAGGAAAAAGAATATCTGAATTTAGAGTTACGGATCTCAAGATAAACCTAAATGAAAATTTGATATGGAATCTGCAAAGCAAAAATATGCCAGGATAGCGTTCCGGGAAGAACTGCCGCGGCTGCTGTGGTGTTGCCACGTGGCACTACGTGAGTGGCCAGATGGTGTTTGCTGCTAGGCTTAAACGACAGTCCGCTGCTATTTAGTGCATACTGCTTCAAAAAAAACCAGAACATGATCTAATCTGGGCTGTCCATCTTAGATCAGACGGACGGGGATGGCTCACCGGAAAACAGAGGGCTGTGTGGTCGCCGGAGTTGGAGAAGAAAGGCGCGGGCGGCTCGGTGGAGACGACGGCGGCGGCTACAAGCAAACTCCGGCGACGGCGGTCCGACCAGAGGAAGAGGCGCACAACGGCAGGGAGATTGGAGGCATCCGGGGCGACGGGGGTGGCCTCTGCTGACTGCGGTTCTCCAACAATGGCTCGGCGGCGTCGGAGAACTCCGGCGGAACTCAGACCTCGTCGTACAAGTCCTCCGAGCAAAGAAACAACTTAGGCTGGCGAGGAACATCAGTAAAGACGAATCTACATCGAGGATGGGGATCGTAACCTCCTGGTGGCGACGGAACACACCGGCGATGAAGCTCCTGGACTGGAACTCCGGCGAGATCGGGGTGACGCCCTAGGGCACGGGAGAGAGGGATTTTGCCAAAAATCGGCAGAGAAGAACCTGTAGAATGTTCATAGAGTGGATACCGTGGCCTAGGGGCAAATACTTGGCCGAACCGGAGAGGATTTGGATCGGCAGAAAGAACTCGTGAATGAACAGGAGTTCGTCCTGAGGAAAGAGACGACCTGGCGGGGTCCAGTGTCAGCGGGACTTGGGTGTGGAGAAGAAGAAAAAAACAAAAGGGAAAAGGGTCGTGGCCTGCGGTGCTGCTGCTGGGCTGGCCTGCTAGCTGCTCGGCTGCATGGCGCGCGAGGGCGAAGGGATAGCTGGGCCGCTGGTCGCGCACAGTGCTGGGCTGCCGCCCAGTAAACAATAAAAACTGTCTAAAATATTTATACCGCACAACAAATAAATATGTCTAAAATACAAAATACCTAATGCATTCCAAAATTAATACAAACACACAGTAAAAAATTATTACCACTATATAAAACAGCTAACGTTTTTACAACACAAATTAAATTTGGGAAAAATATTTTATGCAACAAAAGCGCATAAAGAGCAATATATAACAATTATAAAATAAATTTGAGTTTCTATAAAGACAAAATAATTTAGGTAGACACCAGAATATATTCTTAGTGTTTTCCAAATATAATTAATATGGGAGAAGTCATATAATCTCCACTCCAATTATATTGCCTTGAGTTGGAAAACACTTTGAATATTCAGAAAATTTCAATAAGCATAGAAATCACGATGGCAAAAACAATGACCTATTAACATTCCAAATCTAAAAATTTGGGATGTTACAAATCTACCACCCTTAAAATGAATCTCGTCCTCGAGATTCAAAGAGGCTAGAAAAAAAGGTTTGGTTTGGGATTCTCCTTGAATTTCCATCGATCATTCGAGAGAGTGGGGTGCTACACCCTTAGAATTAGAGTCACCGGGTCTTCGAGAATCCTACTCCTTCGATAATATCATTCATGTGTATGCACTACACTCCTTTGAGATCTTGAATTCCATGTCAAAAGAGTGGTCTTCCATTACCTTCACGGTTGACAGGTCTTGCACCAAAACTAAAGAAAAATCAATACCCTCATGGTGGTCATCAAGAATGGTTCCTGCATAAAAAGAGTCTTGATTTATTCTCACCATACAACCTACTACAAGGGATCAAATATCTTACCATTCTAAGGTTCAGGCTTGACAACGTCGTCACTCTACTATAGGTAAGTCACTCTAGATTTACCATTCCATATAGCAAGAGCGAATAATAAGAGTAAGCCGGCATGGTGATCAATCCATTCCGCACCCAAATCATTACCTTGTATATGGTTTAGAAAATATCGCATTCTAGCACTCGGGCATCCTCACAAGCATTGCAAAAAATTCTCTTATTCACGGACTGGGTTCGGATAATTCCATTGGTTCTGCATGCCAAACAAAACATCTATCATTCTTGACAACTCTCAGGTTTGCGCCAACTACTATAAAACATCTACTAATGAACTATAGCTTCCTCTAGGGTTCTTCCTTCAGCAAGATTGTGCTTTCTTCTTGTCGGATCATGGTGCATGTGGTTAAACTTGAACTCGTCACTGGGTCGCAGCAGAGATTAGGATATACATAGAATAATGATCTAAGGGGAAAACACTACCCATATGCTTATGCTAGCAACTAAAACTCCAACAACAACAAAAGCAAACACTAAATTCACATAAGTCACCCAAACTACCCTAAATTAATCACATCAAAAGAGCACATGTGATCAATCAAAGCACCCAATTGAATAATACAAACAATCCATAAAATATGATAACACGGAAAGCAATGACCAACCAAACATATGACATATCGCACAACACAAGCAAAACCTACAGGTAAGGTCATATCCACAAGAGATATGATCTCATCATACTACCGCAAATCGTTTATTGAACACAACTTAGGAATGGTGGTCTGCCAACTAAACTCCTTAAATAACACTAATATAATTCCAGGGGTCATCTATATTTGAAAAGTAAAGATATGAGTACAAGAGTATGAACTAACAAGTAGACAACAGGTTGTAAAGTAAGTTTTTCACTCTTATGGCTTTTCTAATCCATTTTCTAGGGTCACGACCTACAGTCAACACACTGCTCTAATACCATCTGTAACGACCCGAACCTGATAAGATGCGATGTCTCTGTGCTCACTGTGCTAGTCCCTGAATCAACTCGCTAGCATACACAATACATATGAATATCAAATAACAAGTGCATCATTTACTATAACGTATGAGCCAGAATTTATAGAGTATTACAAACTGAATAGCACATGGCTCACCTATTCAATAATAACAGCGGAAATGTAGCATAATAGATGATGAGTCCCGTCAATGCCCACTGGCGAAAATGCTGAGTGAAGACTCGCGACCCTACTGTATCTCACTGATCATCTGAAAATCCTGCAACATGATAAGTTGCAGCCACAAAGGGTCAATACATTGAATGTATTGGCAAATCACACAATATGATATAGCAAACCTACATCCACAAAGCAATGTATGACACACAAGTTAGTTTGGAGAAGAATGTCTTCACCTACCTCCACTAACTGAATTACAATCGCCTCTAATTTTAATCGCCCAAGATAACCCAAAGATTCTAAGTAAGCATGACAAGAACTTCAGAAGTATCTCAAGTGCGCTCTGTCGGTGACGCATTCTCTAGGAACCATAGAGTGCTCTGCCAGGGACGCATTCACCCGATTTAAGTTCCGAAAACTATACCACGCCTCAAGTGCGCTCTGTCAATGGCGCATTCTCTAGGGACAATAGAGCGCTCTGCCAGTGACGCATTCACCTGGTTGATAATCCCGAGCCTACGGCTATAACACTCACCACTTCCACGGATCACTCGACACATGCCCATGTCTAACATAGCAAGTTGATCACACCAACACATAATACAATCAATACCAAAACATGACAACATGCACATATCATGCCAATCATATATCATAACATAAAACCACACACGCATAGAAGAATATATGATGAGCAAAATCAAAAGTGCAAACTTGCCTTGAACAGTGCTGAAGTACTCTAACGCTCAATTCTGACCCGCTTCACACTCCGGACAATCTATACGATTAACGAATGCACCGATAAATAAACCGTACTCACATAAAAATCACAATAAAGCCAAGAGCAAAGAATTCAAATATAACCTAAATAACTGAACATAAAATTAGGTAAATATTATCTACATGCTAGTACGATCACAATGCAAAAATAATAAACTAATTTGGATCTATGGTTTGAAAGATATGGCCCGCGGAAGATTGAATTCAAATTTGAGCAAATTCAAATTTAAACAGTTCAAAAATGTGAAGTTTTGGTTCTATGGTATTCTCCTGGTCTCTACGAGTACACAGGAAAAAGAATATCTGAATTTGGAGTTACGGATCTCAAGATAAACCTAAATGAAAATTTGATATGGAATCTGCAAAGCAAAAATATGCCAGGATAGCGTTCCGGGAAGAACTGCCGCGGCTGCTGTGGTGTTGCCACGTGGCACTACGTGAGGGGCCAGATGGTGTTTGCCGCTAGGCTTAAACGACAGTCGGCCGCTATTTAGTGCATACTGCTTCGAAAAAAAACCAGAACATGTTCTAATCTGGGATGTCCATCTTAGATCAGACGGACGGGGATGGCTCACCGGAAAACAGAGGGCTGTGTGGTCGCCGGAGTTGGAGAAGAAAGGCGCGGGCGGCTCGGTGGAGACGACGGCGGCGGCTACGAGCAAACTCCGGCGACGGCGGTCCGACCAGAGGAAGAGACGCACAACGGCAGGGAGATTGGAGGCATCCGGGGCGACGGGGGTGGCCTCTGCTGGCTGCGGTTCTCCAACAATGGCGCGGCGGCGTCGGAGAACTCCGGCGGAACTCGGACCTCGTCCTACAAGTCCTCCGAGCAAAGAAACAACTTAGGCTGGCGAGGAACATCAGTAAAGAGGAATCTACATCGAGGATGGGGATCGTAACCTCCTGGTGGCGACGGAACACACCGGCGATGAAGCTCCTCGACTGGAACTCCGGCGAGATCGGGGTGACGCCCTAGGGCACGGGAGAGAGGGATTTTGCCAAAAATCGGCAGAGAAGAACCTGTAGAATGCTCATAGAGTGGATACCGTGGCCTGGGGGCAAATACTTGGCCGAACCGGAGAGGATTTGGATCGGCAGAAAGAACTCGTGAACGAACAGGAGTTCGTCCTGAGGAAAGAGACGACCGGGCGGGGTCCAGTGTCAGCGGGACTTGGGTGTGGAGAAGAAGAAAAAAAACAAAAGGGAAAAGGGTCGTGGCCTGCGGTGCTGCTGCTGGACTGGCCTGCTAGCTGCTTGGCTGCATGGCGCGCGCGGGCGAAGGGATAGCTGGGCCGCTGGTCGCGCACAGTGCTGGGCTGCCGCCCAGTAAACAATAAAAACTCTCTAAAATATTTATACCGCACAACAAATAAATATGTCTAAAATACAAAATACCTAATGCATTCCAAAATTAATACAAACACACAGTAAAACATTATTACCACTATATAAAACAGCTAACGTTTTTACAACACAAATTAAATTTTGGAAAAATATTTTATGCAACAAAAGCGCATAAAGAGCAATATAATAACAATTATAAAATAAATTTGAGTTTCTATAAAGACAAAATAATTTAGGTAGACACCAGAATATATTCTTAGTTTTTTCCAAATATAATTAATAGGGGAGAAGTCATATTATCTCCACTCCAACTATATTACCTTGAGTTGGAAAACACTTTGAATATTCAGAAAATTTCAGTAAGCATAGAAATCACGATGGCAAAAACAATGACCTATTAACATTCCAAATCTAAAAATTTGGGATGTTACATCACGGTCGCAGTAAGGAAGTGCCTCCTTTTTACGCGGAAAATAATGATTCCCCCGCCTGATAGCTGGGACGCACCGGACGGGCCACTGTATTTCGCGGAAAAACGTTTCCCCTGACTGCTGGGACCCACGAGCTTCATCTTCGCATGCAAGGAAGTGCGTCTGGGCAAAAAAAAAAACGATTCGCCCCCCTCACTGCTGGGACTCACCAGCTACACCTTCGCACGCAAGGAAGTGCGTCCGGGTAAAAAAAAGATTCGCCCCCCTGACTGCTGGGACCCACCAGCTACATCTTCGCACGCAAGGAAGTGCCTGACAGTCGGGACCCACCTGGTTGAAGCGTACGTAGCGTTGTCATCCTGGTCGCGAACGTGTATGTATATACTGGTCAATGTAGAGGCGCACACGTGTCGTAGTAGAGGCGCGCACGTGTCGTAGTAGAGGCGCGCACGTAGCATGTATACGTACGTACAGCAGCCAGGGTGCAAGAAAGAAAATACGGCCACGTATGTGTACATACGGGTGGAGTCTCGAACGCCTACTCGTGCATACGTACATGTCTGGGTCAGAACGAAGAAACAACGTCATCGTCGTGTTCATGGGGAGCCAACCGGCTGGGTCGGAACGGAATGCGTGCTCGTGTTCATCGGGAAGGCTTGGAAGGAACATGCGATGGAAACGAGGCCTGGCATACCGCACAACAGAGGAAATGACCTTGTGTTCGACCGGCCACGTTCGAAACGGGATCCTGTTCATCGGGAGGGGTCTGGCGTACCGCAAAACGGAGGAAACAGACCTCCTACGGTCGAAACGGGGGTCCTGTTGATCGGGAGGGGTGTGGTGTACCCCAAAACAGATGAAACGGACCTCCTACGGTCAAAACGGGGGTCCTGTTGATCGGGAGGGGTGTGGCGTACCGCAAAACGGAAGAAACGGACTTGTGTTGGAGCGCTACGGTCGAAACGGGGGTCCTTTTCATCGGGAGGGGTGTGGCGTACCACAAAACGGGACTCCACGGGATACTGTTCATCTCCACCATCGACCTCCTCCAGCCTCCATGGGCTACCGTCGACCTCCTCTAGCCTCCACGGGCTCCTGTTCATCCAGCCTCCACCGCACGCTATTCCACCGGCTACTATTCAACCACCCCTCCACGAGCACCCCTCACCGTCTACTGTTCATCCAGCCCTCCACACTACGGGGTCCTGTTCAACCACCCCTCCATGGGCACCCCTCCACCGTCTACTGTTCATCCAACCCCCCACACCACGGGGTCCTGTTCATCCAAAGGCAACACCATCGCTCACTGTTCATCCACCCCCCGCAACGCTCACTGTTCATCCAATCGATCGGCTTCAGTTAGCAGGAGTAGCGAAGGAATTGCTCGATCGGGTTCAGTTAACAGCCATCGATCGATTGCTCGGGTTCAGTAACGCGTACCCTGCAGTGCAATCGCTCAGGTTCAGTTAGAGCCCAACGCCTCGCTCGGGTTCAATTAGAGCCAACGCCTCGCACATGTACGAGAGAAACGCGCATCGCTCGGCCCCCGACCTCCCACCGTAACCGGCAACTCCCTAAAATTTTCCTCCCCCTCGCTTCTACCACGGTTTTTTTCGTCATGGATGGCCCAAAGAATGTCATGCAACTGCGGCTCCGGCCCGCCCAGGACAAAAAGACCATTTTCTGTCATGATTTTTTGTCATAGAAGTAGGATCCCACCACATCTATGATGATACCGGGTTTTGTCACAATTATCGTCATAGAAGTGTCATATGTATGACAGAAAAAAAATTTCGTTTGGCCGAAAATGTCACGGATGTGTCTTTTTTTTGTAGTGATGTCTTCGCCTTATCCCGTTTCCAGGCACCGGCGATGTCTTACTGGCTCCCACAATGATAAGCCACCCGTTGGCATATGTCGCACCTATCACCCGACAAAGGGCATGTAACACTTTCCAAGAAATAAAAATAAATTGCCAATTGAATCTATTATGAGAGCTACTTACGGATTGCTTACCAAAGATGACAATACCTAGATCTATGTTTTATGCCTAGCTAGGGGCGTTAAATAATAGCGCTTGTTGGGAGGCAACCCAATTTTATTTTTGTTCTTTGCTTTTTGTTCCTGTTTAGATTTGAATAATTCATCTAGCCTATTGTTAGATGTGGTTTTGTGTTTTAATTAGTGTTTGTGCCAAGTAAGACCTTTGGGATGGCTTACGGTGATAGTTGTTTTGATCTTACTGAAAAGCAGAAGCTTTTGCACCCAGGAAAATAGTTTTCATAATTCACAGAAGCATGATTTTGATCTGATTCGTCTTGCACAAGATTGGTACACAAATTTCCCAGGTTTTCCTATTTTTTCAGAACTTTTGGAGTTACAGAAGTATTCTAGAGTTCCAGGTTGCTACAGACAGTTCTGTTTTTGACAGATTCTATTTTCTATGTGTTGTTTGCTTATTTGATGAATCTGTGGATAGTATCGGGGGGTATGAACCATGGAAAAGTTGGAATACATTAGATATTCCACCAATATAAATAAATAATGAGTTCACAACCGTACCAAAAGTGTTGATTTATTTTCTTATACTAATGGAGCTTATGAGACCTTCTGTTGAGTTTTGTGTTGTGAAGTTTTCAAGTTTTGGGTAAGGATTTGATGGACTATGGAATAAGGAGTGGTAAGAGCTTAAGGTTAGGGATTCCCAAGGCACCCCAAGGTAATATTCAAGGACAACCAAGAGCCTAAGCTTGGGGATGCCCCAGAAGGCATCCCCTCTTTCGTCTTCGTCCATCGGTAACTTTACTTGAGGCTATATTTTTATTCACCACATGATATGTGTTTTGCTTGGAGCGTCTTGTATGATTTGAGTCTTTGCCTTTTAGTTTGCCACAATGATCCTTGCTGTACACACATTTTGAGAGGGACACGCATGAATCATGATTTATTAGAATACTCTATGTGCTTCAGTTATATCTTTTGAGCTCGGCAATTTTGCTCTAGTGCTTCTCTTATATCTTTTTAGAGCACGGCAGTGGCTTTATTTTATAGAAAATGTTGAACTCTCATGGTTCACTTATATTATTTTGAGAGTCTTTTTAAACAACATGGTAATTTTCCTTGGTTATAAATTTAGTCCTAATATGATAGGCATCAAAGAGGGATATAATAAAAACTTTCATATAAAATGCATTGAATACTATGAGAAGTTTGATTCCTTCTGATTGTTTTGAGATATAAAGATGGTGATATTAGAGTCATGCTAGTAAGTAATTGTGGATTGTAGAAATACTTGTGTTGAAGTTTGTGATTCCCGTAACATGCACGTATGGTGAACCGTTATGTCATGAAGTCGGAGCATGATTTATTTATTGATTGTCTTCCTTATGAGTGGCGGTCAGGGAAGAGCGATGGTATTTTCCTACCAATCTATCGCCCTAGGATCATGCGTGTAGTACTTCATTTCAATAACTAATAGATTTTTGCAATAAGTATGTGAGTTTTTTATGACTAATGTTGAGTCCATGGATTATACGCACTCTCACCCTTTCACCATTGCTAGCCTCTCTAGTACCGCACAACTTTCGCTGGTACCATACAACCACCATATACCTTCCTCAAAACAGCCACCATACCTATCTATTATGATATTTCCATAGCCATTCTGAGATATATTGCCATGCAACTTTGCACCGTTCCGTTTATTATGACATGCTTCATCATTGTCATATTGCTTTGCATGATCATGTAGTTGACATCGTATTTGTGGCAAAGCCACCATTCATAATTCTTTCATACATGTCACTCTTGATTCATTGCATATCCTGGTACACCGCCGGAGGCATTCATATACAGTCATATTTTGTTCTAAGTATCAAGTTATAATTCTTGAGTTGTAAGTGAAAAAAAGTGTGATCATCTTCATTATTAGAGAATTGTCCAATGTGAGGAAAGGATGATGGAGACTATGATTCCCCCACAAGTCGGGATGAGACTCCGGACGAAAAATAAAAGAAAGAAAAAAGAGGCCAAAAAAATGAGAGAAGGCCCAATAAAAAATGAGAGAAAAGAGAGAAGGGGCAATGTTACTATCATTTTACCACACTTGTGCTTCAAAGTAGCACCATGATCTTCATGATAGAGAGTCTCCTATGTTGTCACTTTCATATACTAGTGGGAATTTTTCATTATAGAACATGGCTTGTATACTCCAATGGTGGGCTTCCTCAAATTGCCCTAGGTCTTCATGAGCAAGCGAGTTAGATGCACACCCACTTAGTTTCTTTTTGAGCTTTCATAAACTTATAGCTCTAGTGCATCTATTGCATGGCAATCCCTACTCACTCACATTGATATCTATTGATGTGCATCTCCATAGCTAGTTGATACGCCTAGTTGATGTGAGACCATCTCCTTCCTTTTGTCTTATCCACAACCACCATATTCTATTCCACCTATAGTGCTATGTCCATGGCTCACGCTCATGTATTGCGTGAAAGTTGAAATTTTTTGAGAACATCAAAAGTATGAAACAATTGCTTGGCTTGTTGCTACCTCTTGAGCTTGCGTTGGTTTTTTCCTTGAAGAGGAAAGGGTGATGCAGCAAAGTAGAGTAAGTATTTCCCTCAGTTCGAGAACCAAGGTATCAATCCAGTAGGAGACAATGCACAAGTCACCGAATACCTGCACAAACAATCAACAACTTGCACCCAACGTGACAAAGGGGTTGTCAATCCCTTCACGGTTATTTGCAAAAGTGAGATCTGAGATAGATAAACAGTAAAGTAAAATATTTTTGGTATTTTTGGTTTATAGATCGGAAAGTAAAATATTGCAAAATAGTAGATCAGAAACTAGTATGATGTAAAAGAGAACTTACATGATGGAAAAGAGATCCGGGGGGCATAGGTTTCACTAGTGGCTTCTCTCACGATAGCAAATATTATGGTGGGTGAACAAATTACTGCCGAGCAATTGATAGAAGAGCACAAAGTTATGACGATATCTAAGGCAATGATCATGAACATAGGCATCACGTCCGTGTCAAGTAGACCAAAATGATTCTGCATCTGCTACTATTACTCCACACATCGACCACTATCCAGCATGCATCTAGAGTATTCAGTTCATAAAGAACGGAGTAACGCATTAAGTAAGATGACATGATGTAGAGGAATTAACTCAAGCAATATGATGAAAACCCCATCATTTTATCCTTGATGGCAACAATACAATACGTGCCTTGCTACCCCTACTGTCACTGGGAAAGGACACCGCAAGATTGAACCCAAAGCTAAGCACTTCTCCCATTGCAAGAAAAACCAATCTAGTAGGCCAAACTAAACCGATAATTCAAAGAGACTTGCAAAGATATCAAATCATGCGTATAAGAATTCAGAGAAAAACCAAAGAATATTCATAGATAATATGATCATAAATCCATAATTCATCAGATCTCGGCAAATACACCGCAAAAGAATATTACATCGAATAGATCTCCAAGAACATCGACGAGAACATGGTATTGAGAATCAAAGAGAGAGAATAAGCCATCTAGCTACTAGCTATGCACCCGTAGGTCTGTGGTAAACTACTCACGCTTCATTGGAGAGGTGATGGTGTTGATGTAGAAGCCCTCCGTGATCGAATCCCCCTCCGGCAGGACGCCGGAAAAGGTCCCTAGATGGGATCTCATGGGTACAGAAGGTTGCAGTAGTGGAAAAGTGGTTTCGTGGCTCCCCTGGATGTTTTCATGGTATAAGAGTATATATAGGTGAAGGAACTAGGCCAGGAGACCCACGAGGTGCCCACGAGGTAGGGGGCGTGCCCTACCCCCCTGGGTACACCCTCTACCCTCATGGCTGCCTCGTTGTGCCTACGACTTCATCTCCAAGTATCCTGGTTTGCTTCTGGTCCAAGAAAAATCATCGCGAAAGTTTCATTCCGTTTGGACTCCGTTTGGTATTCCTTTTCTGCGAAACTCTAAAACAGGCAAAAAAACAAAAACTGGCACTGCGCTCTAGGTTAATAGGTTAGTCCCAAAAATAATATAAAATAGCATATTAATGCCTATTAGACATCCAAAACAGATAATATAATAGCATGGAACAATCAATAATTATAGATACGTTGGAGACGTATCAAGCATCTCCAAGCTTAATTCCTGCTCGTCCTCGAGTAGGTAAATAGTATGCTACCTAACATATTTATCCATGTAATTCTCTTTATTGTGGCATGAATGTTCAGAACCGAAACATTCAAAACAAAATTTTAATATTGACATAAAAACAATAATACTTCAAGCATACTAACAAAGCAATTATGTCTTCTCAAAATAACATGGCCGAAGAAACCTTATCTCTACAAAATCATATAGTCTAGCTATGCTCCATCTTTGTCACATAAAATATTCAAATCATGCACAACCCCGGTTTCAGCCAAGCAATTGTTTCATACTTTAGTATTCTCAAACTTTTTCAACTTTCATGCAATACATGAGCGTGAGCCATGGACATAGCATTATAGGTGGAATAGAATGGTGGCTGTAGAGAAGACAAAGAGAGGAAGATAGTCTCACATCAACTAGGCGTATCAACGGGCTATGGAGATGCTCATCAATAGATATTAATGTCAGTGAGTAGGGATTGCCATGCAACGGATGCACTAGAGCTATAAGTGTATGAAAGCTCAAAAAAAGAAACTAAGTGTGTGTGCATCAACCTTGCTTGCTCATGAAGACCTAGGGCATTTGAGGAAGCCCATCGTTAGAATATACAAGCCAAGTTCTATAATTAAAAATTCCCACTAGTATATGAAAGTGACAAAATAGGAGACTCTCTATCATGAAGATCATGGTGCTACTTTGAAGCACAAGTGTGGAAAAAGGATAGTAACATTGCTCCTTCTCTCTTTTTCTCTCATTTTTTTATTTTTTATTTTTTATTTGGTCCTTCTCCCTTTTTTTATATGGCCTCTTTTTTTATTTCCTCACATGGGACAATGCTCTAATAATGATGATCATCACATTTCTATTTGCTTACAACTCGAAAAATTACAACTCAATGCTTAGAACAAAATATGACCCTATGTGAATGCCTCCAGTGGTGTACCGGGATGTGCAATAAATCAAGAGTGACATGTATGAAAGAATTCTGAAAGGTGGCTTTGCCACAAATATGATGTGAACTACATGATCATGCAAAGCAATATGACAATGATGAAGCGTGTCATAATAAACGGAACGGTGGAAAGTTGCATGGCAATATATCTCGGAATGGCTATGGAAGTGCAATAATAGGTAGGTATGCTGGCTGTTTTGAGGAAGTTATATGGTGGGTGTATGCTACCGACAAAAGTTGCGCGACACAAAATAGGCTAGCAATGATGGAAGGGTGAGAGTGCATATAATCCATGGACTCAACATTAGTCATAAAGAAGTCACATACTTATTGGAAAAATCTATAAGTCATCAAAACCAAGCACTACGCGCATGCTCCTAGGGGAAGGGTTGGTAGGAGTTAACCATCGCGCGATCCCGACCTCCACACAAAGGATGACAATCAAAGAGATACTCATGCTCCAAATTTGTTACACAACGATTCACCATACGTGCATGCTATGGGACTCACGAACCTCAACACAAGTATTTCTCAAATTCACAATTACTCCACTAGCATGACTCTAATAGCACCATCTTCATATCTCAAAACAATCATAAAGAATCAAACTTCTCATAGTATCCAATGCACTTTTTATGAAAGTTTTTATTATATCCCCCTTGGATGCCCATCATATAGGACTAATTTTATAACCAAAGCAAATTACCATGTTGTTCTAAAAGACTCTCAAAATAATATAATTGAAGCATGAGAGTTCATTAATTTCTATAAAATAAAGCCACCGCTGTGCTCTTAAAAAGGTATAAGTGAAGTACTAGAGCAATCTTGCCTAGCTCAAAAGATATAAGTGAAGCACATAGAGTATTCTAATAAATCACGATTCATGCGTGTCTCTCCCAAAAGGTGTGTACAACAAGGATGATTGTGGTCAACTAAAAAACAAAGACTCGGATCATACAAGACGCTGCAAGAAAAACACATATCATGTGGTGAATGAAAATATAGCCTCAAGTAAAGTTACCGATAGACGAAGACGAAAGAGGGGATGCCTTCCGGGGCATCCCCAAGCTTAGGCTTTTGGTTGTCCTTGAATATTACCTTGGGGTGCCTTGGGCATCCCCAAGCTTAGGCTCTTTCCACGTTTTATTCCATAGTCCATCAAATCCTTACCCAAAACTTGAAAACTTCACAACACAAAACGCAACAGAAAATCTCATGAGCTCCGTTAGTATAAGAAAATAAATTACCACTTTAAGGTACTCTTGCAAACTCATTCTCTATTTACATTGGTGTAATATATACTGTATTCCAACTTTTCCATGGTTCATACTGAGGGAGTTCTGGACTAGGGGGTGTCCGGATAGCCGAACTATCATCATCGGCCGGACTCCAAGACTATGAAGATACAAGATTGAAGACTTCGTCCCGTGTCCGGATGGGACTTTCCTTGGCGTGGAAGGCAAGCTTGGCGATACGGATATGTAGATCTCCTACCTTTGTAACCGACTTTGTGTAACCCTAGCCCTCTCCGGTGTCTATATAAACCGGATGGCTGTAGTCCATAGGATGAACAACAATCATACCATAGGCTAGCTTCTAGGGTTTAGCCTCCTTGATCTCGTGGTAGATCCACTCTTGTAACACACATCATCAATATTAATCAAGCAGGACGTAGGGTTTTACCTCCATCAAGAGGGCCCGAAAACATCATGTCCCTCGTCTCCTGTTACCATCCGCCTAGACGCACAGTTCGGGACCCCTTACCCGAGATCCGCCGGTTTTGACACCGACATTGGTGCTTTCATTGAGAGTTCCTCTGTGCCATCACCATCAGGAAGGATGCCTTTTCCCGTCTTTAAAGACGGCTCCGTCGTCAAGGGAGCTTTGGCCGCCGGCCAGACTATCCGGCTAGGCGGTTTTCTCATGACCGCCTGTTCGGCCACCGCCCCGACAATGACCTCTCAAGTCATTAAAAGCGATCTTCACGCCAGCTCGGAATTCGCCGAGCAGCTAGATCCGATTGAGCTCTCCTCCATAAACGAGCTCTTGGATCGCATCGCCGCCCTAGGAGTCGCTATCGACTACGATCAGATTGGGCTTAAAACCAATCCGAGAGAAATTAACTCTCCCCAGGTTACCCACCACGTTGTCGTGGTAGAGGAACAATGCGGCGACTCTTCTTCTATGTTAAAATCCAACTATGTCCGGATTCTGGATCCCCCCATGCCGGATTCCCGCGAAGGGACGGACGCTAATCAAATACTGAACCTAAAGTCAAGCATCGGACCAGATTTGTTGGAAAACGCTCAGCAAACCAAGCTTCCGAATCCGAAAGCTTCTTGGCCTTTGAGCCTCAGATCGGGCGGGGTTCCGAACTTAATTCCACCCGCCCACCCAAACATAAGCGATCTATCTCAAATACGGCAAGAGCCCGATGAAACAGTATATAATTACTAGGCCAGATTCCTCCTGGTTATGAACAGGGTAAAGGACTGTCGTGAAGAAAGCGCGATCTCAATCTTCTGCAACAATTGCACGGACAAGGGAATCATAAACGCCATCAGTCGTCGCGAAGTTTCACGCTTCGCCGACCTAGCGACCATTTACAAAAATACTGCACAATGGAGAGTGCCTGGAAAACCGAAACTAGGTTTTGGGACAATCCGGCCCTGAATACAAACCCAGTCCAAAATAAAAGGGTGCTTCATACTCAAGCACCTGGGTTAAAAACCAAAAAGCAAAAACCCCCTAAGGGGTACGGAACCGTACTGGAGGGATGGCTCAACGGACCCTGCAAAATCCGCAGTACAGAGGGCGCCACTCCAACACATAGCCTTCGAGCGTGTTGGATACTACGGCAGGTGGCCAAAAATGGCCTAGGCTTTTTAGCCCCGGGCAACCAACCCAGCAGTACTAGTACGGTATTAACAATCTTCGAGACTTTCGCATCAAATACCATGCGGAAACGAACAATCCGCAGCCTCGCCGAAGTCTACCAAGTAGCAACAACAAATCCATGGAGCGACACGGCTATCACCTTCAACGCCAGCGACGAACCTAAATTCTGAACAGCTAGAGCACCAGCCGCATTGGTCCTCAGTCTGATAGTGGACGGTTTCCGTCTTACTAAGGTACTCATGGATGGCGGCAGCGGATTAAACCTCATCTATGAGGAAACCCTTCAAAAAATGGAAATTGACTGGAGCCGCATTGAGCGAAGCAGCACAACCTTCAAAGGGATAATCCCTAGTCGAGAAGTACGCTGCACAGGAAAAATCACACTATATGTAGTGTTCGGCTCACCGGACAATTACAGGTCCGAGGAGGTCACGTTCCAAGTGGCCCCATTCGGCAGCAGATATCACGCTTTGTTAGGGCGAGAGGCATTCACAATCTTCCAAGCTATACCCCACTACAGGTACATGAAGCTCAAAATACCCGGACCCAATGGGATAATCACTCTCGCCAGTGATCCAGATACAGCACTCCACGCTGAAAATAAGACAGCCGCACTGGCCCTAGAGGCATTGTCCGAAGCCCTAGCGGCAGAGGAACTAACTACGCTGCGCTCCATGGTGGATAGGGACGATGTGATACTCGATAAGAGGTCCAAGTCCACCTCTTTTAAACTAGCAGACGAAATAGTCAAATTTCAGGTCCATCCAATGGACCCCACAAAGACGGCCTCCATTGGGGCACAATTAAGTCCTGATGTCGAAGCCGCACTACGAGAATTCCTTCGGGAAAATTGGGACATTTTTGCCTGGAACCCTTCAGACATGCCAGGAATCTCACGCAGGCTGGCAGAGCACAGCCTAAATATCCTAAAAGGATTCAAGCCAGTCAAACAAGCTCTTCGGTGATTTTCTGAACCCAAAAGACAGGCAATGGGAGAGGAGCTAGCCAAACTCTTAGAAGCCGGATTCATCAGAGATGTAAAACATCCGGACTGGCTAACCAATCTAGTAATGGTACCAAAAAAGGACAAATCATGGCGCCTCTGCGTCGATTTTAAAGACCTTAACAAGGCCTGTCCAAAGGATCCTTTCCCCCTCCCTCGCATCGACCAAATCATCGATGCTACCGCAGGGCACGATTCATTGTGCTTCCTCGATGCATACTCCGGATACCATCAAATCAAGATGGCAGAAAAAGACCAGGCCGCAACAGCATTCATTACTCCATATGGGCCATTCTGCTTCAACACAATACCCTTCGGACTCAAAAACGCCGGCGCAACATATCAGCGCATGATTCAAACATGTCTGGCTACCCAGATAGGCAAAACAGTAAAGGCATACGTAGATGATGTGGTCGTCAAGACCAAACACGTCGAAACTCTAATAGAAGACTTGAGGGTGACATTCGATAACCTCCAAGCATATGACATTAAGCTCAATCCGGAAAAATGCGTCTTCGAGTGTACCAGCCGGAAAGCTCTTGGGCTTCATCGTATCCGGTAGAGGAATTGAAGCAAACCCGGCCAAAATCCGAGCTCTGTCACAATTGGATATTCCAAAAGACCTCAAGCAGATACAAAAACTAACTGGATGCGTAGCGGCCTTAAGTCGCTTCATCTCCCGTTTGGGAGAAAAGGCTTTGCCCCTCTACCGCCTCCTCTGGAGCACCGAAGATTTCGAATGGACGGATGCTGCCACAGCCGGACTCGAAGAAATAAAGGCCATACTGGCAACAAATCCGGTCCTGGCCGCGCCCAACCTGGGCGAACCTATGTTATTATATATCGCAGCAACACATCAAGTTGTCAGCGCGGTACTTGTCGTTGAACGAGAAACAGAAGGGCACAAATTCCCTCTTCAAAAACCAGTGTACTACGTATCCACTGTTCTAACTCCATGCAAATCCCGGTACCCACATTATCAAAAGATAGCGTATTTGGTGTTCATGGCATCCCGGAAGCTGCGACACTACTTTCAAGAGTGTTCTATAACAGTGGCCTCCGAAGTACCTCTCAACGATATTACAAACAATCACGACGCAACGGGCAGGATTGCAAAATGGGCTATCGAGCTCTTACCATTTGACATAACCTACAAACCACGGCGAGCTATAAAGTCGCAGGTTTTGGCTGACTTCGTCGCCGAATGGACCAAAGCCGAACTCCCTAAAGAGTATGGCTCGTACTCCAACTGGATCATGCATTTCGACGGATCCAAAATGTTGGCTGGCTTGGGGGCTGGCGTCGTCCTGACATCCCCAACTGGAGACACAATCCAATACGTACTTCAAATAATGTACATGGACTCCAACAACGCAGCCGAATACGAGGCCCTTCTACATGGCCTCCGGATGGCAATCTCCATGGGCATTCAACGCCTAGAGGTGCGCGGGGATTCAAACCTCGCAATATCCCAAGTAAATGGAGACTTTGACGCCAAAGATCCAAAAATGGCAGCTTACCGCAACACCGTCCTAAAAATGTCAGCTCGGTTCGAAGGACTCGAATTCCACCATATAGCCCGGGATAATAACCAGGCAGCAGACGTGTTAGCACGCATCGGCGCGAAAAGAGATGCCGTCCCTCCAAACATCTTCCTGGAACGGCTCTTTAAGCCATCCGTATTATGGGAAGAGGAGTCCGGAAATAACAATCCGGAGCCAGCTGCATCACCTAACTCAGACCATTCTGACACAATCGGCGGCTCAGCTAATGAAATAACACCTTCAGCTCACGAAATAATGGCAGTAATTGCCCCGTGGACAGAACCATTCCTAGCCTACTTAATTCGGCAGGAACTTCTCGAAGACCAAAATGAGGCCCCCTACATAGTTCGGCGATCTAAAGCCTACAAGGTCCATGAGGGAGAACTTTATAAGAAAAGCACAACCGGAGTCCTTCAAAGGTGTATCTCCGAAGAGGAAGAGCGAAATCTCCTGGCTGAAATTCACGCCGGACTCGGCGGGCACCACGCTGCAGCCCGGGCCCTTGTAGGCAAGGCCTTCCGTACAGGATTTTATTGGCCGACAGCCCGGGCAGATGCTCAGGACTTAGTCCAACGATGCGTCAGTTGCCAGCTCTTTGCTAATCAGAGCCACATGCCACCCACCGCCCTCAAAACTATACCCATTACCTGGCCGTTCGCGGTCTAGGGGCTTGACATGGTTGGACCCCTTAAAGGGGGAACCCACAAGCACAAATACTTATTGGTCATGGTGGACAAATTCACCAAATGGATTGAGGCCAAGCCGGTTAAAACGGCAGAATCTGGACCGGTGATAGACTTTATATCCGGGGTAGTACACCGTTTTGGCGTCCCCCACAGCATCATCACTGATAACAGCACGAACTTCACGGCCGATGAGGTTAAACTCTAGTGCAAAAACATGGGCATCAAGCTCGATTACGCTTCAGTCTATCACCCCCAAACTAACGGTCAAGTCGAGCGGGCAAATGGTCTAATCATGAGCGGCATCAAACCCAGACTAGTGCGGCCCCTCAAGGAATCTAACACGCACTGGGTAGAGGAGGTCGACTCCGTACTCTGGGGGCTGCGGACCACGCCAAACCGAACTACTGGATTCACACCATTTTTCATGGTATACGGCGCAGAGGCAGTTCTGCCCTGCGATATAATTCATGACTCACCTCGTGTGTGCATGTACGAAGAAAGAGAAGCCGAGTTGGATCGGCAGGACAATTTGGACACCTTAGAGGAGGAGCGGGACGTGGCAAAGGCTCGTTCCGCATTTTATCAGCAGCAGGCTCGAAGATATCAAAGCAGAGAAGTACGGGCCAAAACTTACAATGTTGGCGAACTCGTTCTACGCCTGCCGGACAAGAAAAAGGACAAACTTAAGCCCAAGTGGGAAGGTCCCTTCATCATCGACCAAGTCCTGACCGGCGGAGCATACCGTCTACGTAACGCATCTGACAACCGACTCGAGCCGAACCCATGGAACGCAGCCCGTCTCCGAAGATTCTACGCCTAACGCCGGACTCAGAGTTTGTCTCACTCCCCCGTCCACCTTTTTATATTTTTTACTGTCTCTTGTCCCCCTCCTTCTTCCCACCTTTTTTTCCAATACCTTTGATAGGTTGATTTGCGCTTTGTTCGCACACACTTGATGTGCTCCTAGCACTCATTATACCTGGGGGCTTCTTTAATAGAAGCTTATTCATATGGGCTTCACTCCCAATACATGTGTCATACTTCCGCATGTACCTTTTATTCACCATTGTATGCATCGATATGACTTAAGTTTTGGCCAAGCTGGGTTGCCTGGCTCCTGTGCTTACCCCTACATTCCCGATTGTTCGACTAGGAGGTAAAGGGAGCACCTCTGCGATTGCTACTGCCGGGTCAGCCGGATGTGTACCTCAGACTGGGTGAAGCCGAAAGCTAGCATTCTTAAGAGAATATTCGGTCGGTTACTTGAAAGATGATTTATTACTTACTTATTTATCTGCCCCCAGATGCTTTTTCTGCTATTTTCGCAGTCCGGCATTGCACTTTAGGGCATGCCTCCCAGGGAAAGGAACCCTTAACGGAACTATTCTCCCTGGAAGATGTTTCTTACTAACCATGTAATATAACATAGCTAGTTGGGCACTTGTCTGATAAAGCAATTATGACCCCGACGCCTTGTCTCCATGCATGCCCCGGTTCTTTTATAACCGTAAGGGTATTCGGACACACTCCGGACTATTGGGTCCCGAGGTTGAAGCGAAATGGCCCGCAAAGACAAACGATCTACAATCCGGCTAGAAGGCATTTTACATGTCATTTCAAATTACATCATCAAACCGACTGATTGTACTCCTCCTCAATCCCATCTAACAGGCTGTCTAATTTACAGTCCTGTTGGGAATATTTTGCGGCCAGTTCTACTTGGCCGTATATCAAGCTCACAGGGATCTCCTTCCCATCAGGCCCCGCAGGTCCGACCTCGGCCATGTGGTTTGGGTCAGCCCTCAGGTAACGCATCTTCACCATGGCCCAGGCCTCCCTGGCGCCCTGACGGCAGGCCGATATCTTCCACAAACGGAGGCGTCGCCGTGCTCCCTGAAGCTTCTCAGCAAGCTCACCAAGGCCCTCGGGTAGGGAGACGGATGGCCATAAAGCCTGAACGACGCCACTCATCGCATGCCGAACACGTTCAAGCAATTGCACCAGCTCGGAAAGTTGGTCACCTGTTGACCCAGGCATTTCCTCCGTAGGGCGACCTGTGGGCACACCTAAAGACATATTTCTGTCAATCGACTTCCTCGCCGAATTCTTCTTTTCAAAGGAATTTGCTCAAGCACTTACTATAAATGCCGCGACGAAGCCGCTGATTCTCCTTCACGGAGCCAGACAGCTGGGCCCGAACACCTTTCAGCTCTTCTCCTAGCTGGGTGTGGGCATCTTGGAGCTTGTTTCTCTCCTGCTGCACCTTCATAAGCACCCTCTCACCGGCCTTTAGCTGATGCAGTAGTTGTTGCTTGTCCGGATCTAGTCCGGCGCCCTCTGCAATATTATTGTCAGATTCACGCCGCACTTTGTTAATTAATTATCTTTTCAAAGTACGTCTTACCAGCGGGGGTCTCTGTGGCTCCCCCTGTGGCGGCCAGTGCGGCCTCAAGTTGGGCCTTGCACTCTTGGAGCTCCTGGGACAGATGGGTATTCTTCTCCGTAAGATCCTGCATGATAATTAATCCTTAAATCAGTTATTTTAACTATTTTAAGTCTCGGGGGCTACTGGCATATATAACTATTAAAATTACTTACCCGTATGTCTTTCACATACTGCTCCGTGGCTCTGGTTAACCCATCTTGAGCGGCACGGAGGTGCGCGTTTCCCGCATCAAAGGCATTTAATGCCTCCGGGGAGAAACACGCGTCACGAAGAACTGTCCGGCGACGCCTGTGATTCATGGCGCTCTCCACCTCAGACTGGGTGGCGGACAGCCTGTCGGCATCCTCCGTCGGAGGAGCGTCCGGCTCATGCCTTGTATTCACCTCCCCTCCCGGACCATGTGTTGGAGCATGGCTGGCGGAGGCTTGATTGGCAACCTCTCCGGACACTGTCCGGCGAGCGCTCTTTCTAGAAAAGTTATGAGCATTAATATACCTCCTGGGGATCCTTCCCTTAAAAATAGCGGTGCTTCGTACCGTTGCAGCGACGTTTCGGTTCGCGTCGCACTCCTCTTCCGCCTGCTGGGCCGGACTGACCCTTGTTGGTCGGCCGCCGCGGGTTTGGCTTCCCGCCTTAAAGGCACCTCCTGCGATGCACCATCAGTATGGGATGGTCAGAATTGAGCGCGGATCAAATGATGGTGTCAAGACCTCGGTCGTAGTCACCTGGGAGGCCGGAAACAAACCGGGGTAGTCAGCCGTAATGGCGACTAGGGCATTGTCCATGCTAAGTTGGTGGAACACCCCGTCAATCAGCTCCACCTTTATGTCCGGATCCTCTTTGGAGGTTGGATCAAGGGATCGTTCCGGATCCTCGGGCTGTGGAGTTAGGCTTCGTATGCCCTCCACGTCCCGGCGCAGCTCCTGCGTCGAAATCACAGAGTAAGATACTTGACTTTGAAAGTATGGATCGGGTAGATGAACATCCGCTTACCCAGCTCCGAGGGTTATTCATAGAGAATCCATTCAACGGATTCGTGTGGAGGAAGTCCTCCTCCTCTCCCTTGTACAAGCCGGACAGGATCTTTGCCAGATCGGCTGCCGAGCCTGGCCCTTTGCGGCCATGACGGGTGGCGTCATCTCCCCCGTTGAAATCCCACATAGGGTGGCCCCTATATTGGAGTGGCTGCACCCCTCGCATAATGCACGTGGCCATGACTCCAATCATGGTCAATCCAGAGTGGGCCAGTAACCTAATCCGGCCCATCAGATAATGGACGCTCCTATCATCTTCCCGTTGAGGGCTCCGCGGGCGCCAACTCAGGCGTTTCTTCAAGGGAGCATTGCTGAACTCCGGGAGGCCGATCCGAACTGGATCCGGCAGAGGGGCGTCCTCCATGTAGAACCATTCCAAAGGCCAGTCTTCGGACGCCTTCTTCGGGGTGCCGGATAGATATCCGGTCCCGGCGATGCGCCATATTTCGGCTCCACCCACTTGATATATCGACCCCTCATGAGAACGGGGTACGAGGCAAAACAATCTCTTCCATAGCGCAAAATGGGGCTCGATGCCCAAGAATAGCTCGCAAAGAGCTACCAAGCCCGCGATGTGCAAAATGGAGGCGGGCGTGAGGTGGTGAAGCTGGAGTCCGTAGAACTCTAGGAGCCCCCAAAGAAACGGATGTATGGGAAATCCGAGTCCCCTTATTAGATAGGGGACAAAGCATACCCGCTCCCCTTTGGAAGGGTTGGGGACGCTCTCCGCCTGCTTTCCACCCTTGTAGGTGGCTAGTCCGGCTCAAACCGGAACCATGAAAGCTGGGGGAAGATATCCCTCGGTTTGGAGCGCCACTAGCTCGCTATGTGGAATTGAGCATCTCCCCCAATCTCCTGGCTTAGGGCTGGGAGCGCGAGAGGAGGAGCCGCGTCGACTATCCATGATGGAATGGATTTTTGTCAGAGGCGCTTCGATGAGAACTTGCGGATGGAGGATGGTGTGAGCTGGATCTAGATCCTTGCCTCTCTTATAGGCGGCTCGTTCGCACGGCTAGGGGGTAAAATGTAAAAATACCCTAGCCTTTCACATTCGTACGACACGTGGAAGAAGGCCATTATTGGGCGTAGAAGCCAAGGAGCGCAACATTTATAAGGAAGCTGGACACTATTCGACGGGAACATGAAGTTTGAGGGAGAACCCGCCTTGCAACGCCGAAGAAAATATATGCGCCGGACTCGTCGTCGCTGAAGCCCGGTTCGGGGGCTACTGAGGGAGTTCCGGACTAGGGGGTGTTCGGATAGCCGAACTATCATCATCGGCCGTACTCCAAGACTATGAAGATACAAGATTGAAGACTTTGTCCCGTGTCCGGATGGGACTTTCCTTGGCGTGGAAGGCAAGCTTGGCGATACGGATATGTAGATCTCCTACCTTTGTAACCGACTTTGTGTAACCCTAGCCCTCTCCGGTGTTTATATAAACCGGATGGCTGTAGTCCATAGGACGAACAACAATCATACCATAGGCTAGCTTCTAGGGTTTAGCCTCCTTGATCTCGTGGTAGATCCACTCTTGTAACACACATCATCAATATTAATCAAGCAGGACGTAGGGTTTTACCTCCATCAAGAGGGCCCGAACCTGGGTAAAACATCGTGTCCCTTGTCTCCTGTTACCATCCGCCTAGACGCACAGTTCGGGACCCCCTACCCGAGATCCGCCGGTTTTGACACTGACACATACCCCCCGATACTACCCATAGATTCATCACAATAAGCCAACAACACGCGAAAACAGAATCTGTCAAAAACAGAACAGTCTGTAGTAATCTGTAACTCTCGAATACTTATGTAACTCCAAAAATCCAGCACAATTAGGAAAACCTGAGAAGTTTGTGTACCAATCCAGAACAACAAGAATCAGATCAAAAGCAAGTTTCTGTGAATTATCAAAACTAATTTACTGTGCGCAAAAGTTTCTGATTTTCAGCAGGATCAACATGTTGGGGAACGTAGTAATTTCAAAAAAAACCTACGCACACGCAAGATCATGGTGATGCATAGCAACGAGAGGTGAGAGTGTGTCCACGTATCCTCGTAGACTGAAAGCGGAAGTGAGGGAGTCCTGGATTAGGGGGTGTCCGGATAGCCGAACTATCACCATTGGCCGGACTCCTAGACTATGAAGATACAAGATTGAAGACTTCGTCCCGTGTCCGGATGGGACTTTCCTTGGCGTGGAAGACAAGCTTGGAGATACGGATATGTAGATCTCCTACCATTGTAACCGACTCTGTGTAACCCTAACCCTCTCCAGTGTCTATATAAACCGAAGAGTTTTAGTCCGTAGGACGAACAACAATCATACCATAGACTAGCTTCTAGGGTTTAGCCTCTCTGATCTCGTGGTAGATCTACTCTTGTACTACCCATATCATCTATATTAATCAAGCAGGAGTAGGGTTTTACCTCCATCGAGAGGGCCCGAACCTGGGTAAAAACATCGCATCCCTTGTCTCCTGTTACCATCCGCCTAGACGCACAGTTCGGGACCCCCTACCCGAGATCCGCCGGTTTTGACACCGACATTGGTGCTTTCATTGAGAGTTCCTCTGTGTCATCACCTTTAGGCCCGATGGCTCCTTCGATCATCAACAACAACGTGGTCCAGGGCAAGACTTTTCTCCCCGGACAGATCTTCGTATTCGGCGGCTTTGCACTGCGGGCCAATTCACTCGGCCATCTGGAGCAGTCGAAAGCTACGCCCCTGGCCATCAGGTCAGGTTTGGGAGTTTGAACTACACGACTAACATCCGTGGAGACTTGATCTTCGACGGATTCGAGCCACAGCCAAGCGCGCCGCACTTTCTCGATGGGTATGATCTAGCTCTGCCCCTGAACAGTGTCCTGGAGGTCGCACCAGCGTCCGCCCTGACCCTTAGCTCCGAGCCGACTTCGCCGATCGAGGACGAGTGGCTGGACACCGCCTCGGGGGCTACGATCTCTACGGCGATGGAGCCGAACACCATCCCTGTCCTTTGCAAAGCCCGTGACTCCGAGGTGCCGGACTCCTCTCCGGACTCCGAACCTCCCGCGCCTCTGCCAATCAAATCCGATCGGGCGCCGGTTATGGAGTTCACTGCCGCGAACATCTTTCAGCACTCGCCCTTTGGCGACATCCTGAATTTACTAAAGTCTCTCTCTTCATCAGGAGAGCCCTGGCCGGACTATGGTCAAGAAGGTTGGGATGCGGACGACGAAGAAATTCAACGCCCACCCACCACCCACTTCATAGCCACTGTCGAAAGTTTAAACGATGTGCTTAACTTTGATTTCGAAGACATCGACGGTATGGACGACGATGTAGGAGATAACCACGAACCAGCACCTACAGGGTACTGGACAGCCACCCCATCTCACGATGTATACATGGTGGATACACCTAAAGGAGGTGACAACGAGGAACAACGGGACGCTACGAAGGATAAATCCCTCGAAAAGCAATCAAGACGGCGACGAAAGCGCCACACAAAGTCCCGCCTCGACAAAGACGGCGGCCATACAGACCCAGCCATAGAGCAGGTCGAATTGGTGGTCGATGAACACGCCATTGAACAATCGTTCGAACAGGACAACTTGGATAAACAACCCGTCCCCGGCAAGGATAACAGTCCGGACGATCTCACACCGGACAAGTTGTTGGAGCAGAAGAACCTCCACAAAAGGCTCGTCGCCACTGAGCATAGCCTGAAAAAGCAGAAGCGGAAGCTCAAAACAGCGGAAGATGCACTCAGAATCAGATGGAGCAAAGTACTCAACACCGCAGACAAATACGGCGACAGTCGCCAAACAAAAAGCTACCCTAAGCGCAAACTACTACCCGAATTCGATGAGGAGGCCCTAGAGCCCCCGCAATCAAAGAACAAAGAGGCCGCCCGGTCGGATGGACGACCACATGGAAAGCATAGAGCGGCAAGCGGCGCCGCACACAAACCGGCACACGATCCGCATAAGGATTCACATCAAAAGGATGGCCCAGTTCGGTCCATCTACGGGCCAAGAAAGCAAGCTCTGCAAAGCAATGCAACATGCCAAATATCCGGACATCACGGCACACCCAAATATAGGGGAGCCGCACACCCCCTATGTTTCACCGATGAGGTGCTGGATCATGAATTCCCAGCGGGATTTAAACCCGTAAACATAGAGGCATACGACGGAACAACAGACCCAGGAGTCTGGATAGAGGATTACATCCTCCACATACACATGGCTAGAGGAGATGATCTCCATGCCATAAAATACTTACCCCTCAAGCTCAAAGGGCCAGCACGGCACTGGCTTAAAAGCCTCCCTGAAAATACCATTGGAAGTTGGGAAGAGCTCGAGGATGCTTTTCGGGCAAATTTTCAAGGGACTTATGTCCGCCCTCCGGATGCAGACGATTCAAGTCACATAACTCAACAACCCGGAGAGTCAGCCCGCAAATTCTGGAACAGGTTCCTCACCAAAAAGAACCAAATAGTTGACTGTCCGGACGCCGAAGCCTTAGCAGCTTTCAAACACAACGTCCGAGACGAATGGCTCGCCAGGCACCTTGGCCAGGAAAAGCCAAGAACAATGGCCGCACTAACAAGCCTCATGACCCGCTTTTGCGCGGGAGAGGATAGTTGGCTGGCAAGATGTAGTACTAGCGACCCAAGTACATCCGAAGTCAGAGATGGAAACGGGAAACCACGACGCAGCAAGGACCAGCGCCGGACAAGGGGAAACAGTCCGAAGAGCACGACAGTCAACGCCGGATTCAAAAGCTCTCGGCAGAATCATAAAAAACTGCCCCTCAAGGATAACAGCCATGAGCTATCCAACTTAAACAAAATCTTGGGCAAAATATGCCAAATCCACAGTACCCCCGGGAAGCCTGCAAACCATACCCACAGAGATTATTGGGTCTTCAAGTAGTCCGGCAAACTCAATGCCGAACACAAGGGGCTTGACACACCAAGCGAAGATGAAGACGAACCCCACAAGCAGAGCACCGGAAAACAAAAGAATTTCCCACAAGAAGTCAAAACAGTAAACTCACTTCAAGTGACAAAAGGGAAAATCAGAACGATGCCCATAGAAATACGCGCCGCATGGCCTATCCCGGCGGAGTCCCGACATTGGTTGTCAGAACCAATCACCTTTGATCATCAGGATTACTCCGGACATATCCGGAACGCGGGATGGACTGCCCTGATATTAGATCCTATAATCGACGGACTCCAATTCATAGAAGTCCTAATGGACGGCGGTAATGACCTAAACCTGCTATATTAGGACACAATCCACAAAATGGGGATAGACCCAACCAAAATTCGCCACAACAACACCTCCTTCATGGGGGTAATGCCAGGCCTATATGCCCATTGCACGGGCTCCTTACCGTTAGAAGTTGTGTTCGGCTCATCTGACAACTTCCGCCATGAAAAGTTAACCTTCCATATCGCCCCATTCAAAAGTAATTATCAAGCACTATTGGGACGTGAAGCTTTCACCCGCTTTAACGCAATACCGCACTATGCATCTCTTACACTTAAAATGCCCGGTCCACGCGGCATCATCTCATTAAAGGGAAATATCAAGTGTTACTCGAGCGCGGAAGAATGTGAGACTGCTTGGACAGTCACACACTAATCCGGCTCCACTAAACCAAGCACCCGAACAGGTCATTCGGACCCCGGACACGGCTAGACGAGTCCGGCGTAAACATGTGAAGACCTACTAGCTGCACACCCCCGTACAAGGGGCTGCATGCATGTACAACAAGAGACAATAAAGCTCAATTTTATTCGCTTTTAGAATCATACTCTTTTTATTTAATATAAAGTACATTTTTCGCACGATCTTTCTTCAACTAAGTTCTTCTCCTTTATAGATGAACACCGTGCTACACCCGTCCAGGATATGGCACAATGGAGACACAGGCGCAGACGTGCAGTAGGGACCCATTGCAAGGATTCTTTTCAGATTAAGACCCTGCGTAAACCTTTTTTACTGTCTCTTGTTGATACACATCCCCCGGTTTCTTGCTATAACAGAGGAGGAAGCTGGCGTTTTGGCATCGGCCGCGTCAGAATTTTTTGCTCGTACCTGGACACCAGGGGCTTAGGGCATTGTTCTCCCAGTTTTCATAAAGACCGAATACCTTAGGGAGTGTTCGGCGTCTCGAGTTAGGCCTTATATGCATCAGCTCCAAATCATGTCTTTGGTCAAATGTTGGGTTTCCCCGGCTCCTGTGTTTTGCTGCCTTACGTTCCGTTCTATCGGCGAAAGCGGCACCAGGAGAACTACTGCGATTGTGCCCCGGTTCGGCCAGGCGAGCACCTCAGTAGAGAAAGCCGAAAACTGACTGTCATGATATAGTGTGAGACTGGTCAACCACTCGATGACCCACCGGAATGTTTAGAATTCCTCTGCATTAACGAAGGACCGTTTCCCGGTCAGGCACATACGCGCCCCGAATTCGGGAGAGCGCGGTGCCCCTAGGGGCTATATAGTAGCCCCACCATCGAACTCCTATGGCTAAGTGAAAGTGATAAAGCATTATAGTCCGGTTGCCTAGTTTGCTACACTATCACCTCCTTTACAGGACCAAGACATTGGATTAAGTGTGAAAATGCGCCTTTTGCAAACACCCACGCACTATGTGCGTGGGGGCTGAAGCCAATGACTGCCATCTTTCAGGTTATATACACATATACATTAACGGCCGCACAGGAGGTACTTTAATACTTGAACGCACAAGTATAAAAAGCCCTTATATTATATTGAAACATTATTTCACAAATCATACATGTCATTTGAACATAATACCCTTCGAGCACTGCGTTTCTATTAAACAAGCGCCCTGCAGGACTTCCTCAAAATAGTGCTCGGCAGGTACTCGGCTTTTGTCCGAGTCCTGGGATGCAACGTTGGTGGCCTTCATCTCTGCACAGTATGTCTTGACACGGGCGAGAGCCATCCGCGCACCCTCTATGCATGCTGACCGCTTCATTGCACTAATATGCGGCACCGCACCAAGGGACTGCTGCACCAAGCCAAAATAACTCTTCGGCTCGGGCCTCTTCGGCCACAAATGAGTCACGACAGACTTCATGGCAAGTCCAGACAACCTATTCAGCTCAGCCCATTCAGCCAAACGATCGGTCAATGGAAGCGGACGCTCTGGACTATGGAATTGCGACCAAAAAAGCTCTTCCATTCCGTGATCCTTTTGGCCTCGGAAGTGTTCGGCCGCGTCCGCGGCACTCGCCGCCAAATCCAGATAAGCATCCTCCGCACCCCACATCTGACCCAACTGAGCATACTTGGGATCCATGAATTTTCTTCACAGCAGAAAAGGCTTTCCAGCCGCAATATCTTCAGCCTGACGTAGCTCCTCTTTCATAGCTCTCATTGCAGAGCGAGCATCCTTGGCCTCAGCAGCGGCCTTTTTCAGGTCCTCTTGTTCCGCTCGACTTTCTTTTTCAAGAAGCTCGCAACGGTCGGTCGCATTCTTCAACTTTACGGCCATCTCGACCATTTCTTTCTTGCTTCGGCAATGAGCAGCCTGTTCGGCTTTCAGCTCTTCGGACGCTTTTGAGGCAGCCGCATCACTTTTTCGGGCTTGCTCCTTGGCTAGGGCGAGTTCCGCCCGAAGGTTCTCCACGACAGCGGCACCATCTGCGTCAAGCATACAAGTTGTAAGGCACATACATTAAGCTACCTTACTGGGTGTCCGCAGAGAAGCAACATACCTTGTGACTCGTCAAGCCGCTTATTGACAAGCGCGATGTCAGAATCCGCCATGTCAAGCTGCCGCTTTAGTTCGGCAAATTCATCAGTCCGGCTTGCCACCAGACGCTTTGCCACCTACATAGGAAGAGCGCATATTATACCTGGGATTATGATCCTTGGCGCGCTGTCATTTTTGACAACGCACCGAGTCTCAAGGGCTACTATCTATACAGGGCGCATTCTATATGCCAAACTGTCAGAAGGTACATCATTTGCGTACCTCGAAACCCGTCAGTAAACTTATGACGGCTTCATGCAATCCGCTTTCAGCGGATGAAATCCTTTCAATCACCATACCCATTAGTGCACGGTGATCTTCCGAGATAGATGCTCGCCCGAGCATATCTTTCAGCTCCTCCGACAGGACACCAGTCAGTGCTGGACTCGTCCGAGGGCCTTTTTCGAAGGCCGGACGCGGAGGGCTTCGAGGGGACATACGACTGCCTTCGAGCGCCGCCGGATCCGGAGAAACCCTCCGTGACGACACCTCAGGGTCACTCACCTCGCATGACGGTACTGCAGGCGGAGGCGTTTCACTCTCCATCATCTCCGAATCAAGATCCCCTGAAGACGAGCTCTGCTGAGAAGGGCTGAGGTCCGAACTACAAAGAAAAAAATTTCAGTTATCTTCAGGAATAGAACAGGGATGCCTCTCATTTTAAGAAGACGCCCCCCTTTACTTACGGCTCGCTGGAGGGCTGATCTCCTTGGGGAAATAGTGCGGCCGGGGCAACCCCCGGCGCAGGACCCTCTGGCGAGGATTTCTTCCCCCGCTTCGAGGCCTTGGTCTCCGGACCTTCAGAAGCGGTCCTCTTCTCCCCTTGGAGGGAGGGATTCTCAGTCCCTTCCTTCTTGATAAACTCCTTCGCGGAGACGGTAGCTCCCTTGTTCCCCCCTTCGCCTTCTTCAAAAGGCGCAACCTCTAGCATCCTGGGTAACACAGGATCTGGCGTGGTCTTAGGGAGGGGGGCCGGACACCAAATCAGTTTTGCTTTCGCTATCCACTCCTGTTCAAAGGACAACTCTTTTAAGGGCAAGTTTATTATAGATACATAGATAGCATGTCCGGGTACAAGACTACTTACTTGAATATCCGGGCGATTGCAGCTTAGACCTGCGTCCTCGGTCAATTCCGGACACATTGCTCGTGATCCGAAGAACAGTTGGTACATCTCCACGGGCGTTACACCCATAAAATGTTGGAGAGCTCATGGTCCCTCCGGATTGAACTCCCACAGGCATAGGGGGCGGCGTTTGCAGGGCAGGGTGCGACGAATCAGCATGACCTGCGCTACTATGACCAGATTGATCTCCCTCTCTAGGAGGTCTCGGATACGGCCCTGTAACAAAGGCACGTCCTTGGACGGCCCCCAGTCGAGCCCTTTGTTGACCCATGACGCCAGCCGCGGTGGAGGACCCGAGCGAAAGGCAGGTGATGCCACCCATTTGGTGCCCCTGGGAGCGGTGATATAAAACCACTCTTGTTGCCATAATCTGAGCTCCTCTTGAAAAGAGCCCTCGGGCCATGGAGCGTCAACATTCTTGCTTATAACAGCCCCTCCGCACTCTGCCTGCTGCCCCCTGATAATCTTCGGTTCCACTTTGAAGGTTTTGAGCCACAACCCGAAGTGAGGGGTAATGCGGAGGAAGGCTTCACATACGACAATAAACGATGAGATGTGGAGGATGGACTCCAGATCCAAGTCATGAAATTCCAGCCCATAATAAAACATGAGCCCCCTCATGAAGGGGTCCATCGGGAAGCTTAACCCCCAAAGGAAGTGAGGCAGGAACACCATGCTCTCACCAGGCTTGGGAGTGGGAATAACCTGCCCTTGGGCAGGCAGCCTGTGCGAAATTTTGCTGGTTAGATACCGGGCGTCTCTCAGCTTTAGCACATCTTCTTCCGTGATGGAGGAAGGCATCCACCAGCCTTGCAGGTCGGAGCCGGACATCCTTGGAGGTCCGAAGCGCCTGAATCTAGAGCTTTGGGTATTGGAACTCGAGGCGAGGGGAGGATTCGATTGAGATTGAAAGAAAGGAGCGGGCCTTGGTCTCGTTATAAAGAGGTTGAATACCAAGAGCCCTCCCCGTGACCATTCGGGACCTGCCTTCGATAGAGGAGGCGCGCCAACGGGCACGACTGGGTTACCCACGCCCGTATTAATGAGAATCCCGGAATAAGGGGACACGATCTCTGCTTTGACAAGACGTGCCAAGGAAACTGCCTCGCTAAATGCGCTGAGGTGGGACAGTAAAAACGATTCCAATAAAGGTTCGGCCGTGGTGTGACGTCGCGCCACAGAATACGTCAGCAGATTGAATTTGTGTAAAGTTTATTCTCTCTACGGTGGTATGTGGAACTTATTTTGCAGAGCCGGACACTATCCTTGTGTTCAAAATCTTCTATGAAATATTCAGAGGAGGAACCCGCCTTGCAATGCCGAAGACAATATGCGCGCCGGACTCGTCGTCATTGAAGCCTGGTTCAGGGGCTACTGAGGGAGTCCTGGATTAGGGGGTGTCCGGATAGCCGAACTATCACCATTGGCCGACTCCTAGACTATGAACATACAAGATTGAAGACTTCGTCCCGTGTCCGGATGGGACTTTCCTTGGCGTGGAAGACAAGCTTGGCGATACGGACATGTAGATCTCCTACCATTGTAACCGACTCTGTGTAACCCTAACCCTCTCCGGTGTCTATATAAACCAAAGGGTTTTAGTCCGTAGGACGAACAACAATCATACCATAGGCTAGCTTCTATGGTTTAGCCTCTCTGATCTCGTGGTAGATCTACTCTTGTACTACCCATATCATCAATATTAATCAAGCAGGAGTAGGGTTTTACCTCCATCGAGAGGGCCCGAACCTGGGTAAAAACATCGTGTCCCTTGTCTCCTGTTACCATCCGCCTAGATGCACAGTTCGGGACTCCCTACCCGAGATCCATCGGTTTTGACACCGACAGGAAGCGTTAGCACAACGCGGTTGATGTAGTCGTACGTCTTCACGGCCCGACAGATCAAGCACCGAAACTACGTCACCTCCAAGTTATTGCACACGTTCAGCTCGATGACGTCCCCCGTACTCTGATCTAGCAGAGTGTCGAGGGAAAGTTCCGTCAGCACGACGGCGTGGTGATGATGATGATGTTCTACCGTCGCAAGGCTTCGCCTAAGCACCGCTACGATATTATCGAGGAGGACTATGGTGGAGGGGGGCACCACACACGGCTAAGAGATCAATGATCAATTGTTGTGTCTATGGGGTGCCCCCCTCCCCCGTATATAAAGAAGTGGAGGAGGGGGCCGGCCAAGGGGGGTGGCGCGCCCTGGGGGGAGTCCAACTCCCACCGGGAGTAGGACTCCCCCCTTTCCTATTAGGAGAGGGAGAGGGAAGGAAGAGGAAGGAGGGAGGAAGGAAAGGGGGGCCGGCCCCCCTCCCAATTCAGATTGGGCTTGGGGGGCGCGCCCCCTCCCTTGCTCCTTTCCCCTCCTTTCCACTAAGGCCCAATAAGGCCCATATACCTCTCGGGGGGTTCCGATAACCTCCCGGAGCTCCGGTATTGTCCCAATCTCACCCGGAACCTTTCCGTTGTCCAAATATAGTCGTCCAATATATCGATCTTCATGTCTCGACCATTTCGAGACTCCTCGTCATGTCTGTGATCACATCCGGGACTCTGAACAACCTTTGGTACATCAAAAAACATAAACTCATAATATAACTGTCATCTTACTTTAAGCGTGCGGACCCTACGAGTTCGAGAACAATGTAGACATGACCGAGACACATCTCCGATCAATAACCAATAGCGGAACCTCGATGCTCATATTGGTTCCTACATATTCTACGAAGATCTTTATCGGTCATTGTTCCCTTTGTCATCGGTATGTTACTTGCCCGAGATTCGATCGTCGGTATCTCAATACCTAGTTCAATCTCGTTACTGGCAAGTCTCTTTACTCGTTACGTAATGCATCATCTCGTAACTAACTCATTAGCTACATTGCTTGCAAGGCTTATAGTGATGTGCATTACCAAGAGGGCCCAGAGATACCTCTCCGACAATCGGAATGACAAATCCTAATCTCGAAATACATCAACTCAAAAAGTACCTTCGGAGGCACTTGTAGAGCACCTTTATAATCACCCAGTTACGTTGTGATGTTTGGTAGCACACAAAGTGTTCCTCCGGTAAGCGGAAGTTACATAATCTCATAGTCATAGGAACATGTATAAGTCATGAAGAAAGCAATAGCAACATACTAAACGATCAAGTGCTAAGCTAACGGAATGGGTCAAGTCAATCACATCATTCTCCTAATGATGTGATCCCGTTAATCAAATGACAACTCATGTGTATGGTTAGGAAACTTAACCATCTTTGATTTACGAGCTAGTCAAGTAGAGGCATAGTAGTGACACTATGTTTGTCTATGTATTCACACATGTATTATGTTTCCGGGTAATACAATTCTAGCATGAATAATAAACATTTATCATGATATGAGGAAATAAATAATAACTTTATTATTGCCTCTAGGGCATATTTCCTGCAGTCTCCCACTTGCACTAGAGTCAATAATCTAGATTACACAATAATGATTCTAACACCCATGGAGACTTGGTGTTGATCATGTTTTGCTCGTGGAAGAGGCTTAGTTAACGGGTCTGCAACATTTAGATCCGAATGTATCTTGCAAATCTCTATGTCTCCCACCTGGACTTGGTCCCGGATGGAATTGAAGCATCTCTTGATGTGCTTGGTTCTCTTGTGAAATCTGGATTCCTTTGCCAAGGCAATTGCACCGGTATTGTCACAAAAGATTTTCATTGGACCCGATGCACTAGGTACGACACCTAGATCGGATATGAACTCCTTCATCTAGACTCCTTCATTTGCTGCTTCCGAAGCAACTATGTACTCCGCTTCACATGTAGACCCCGCTATGACGCTTTGTTTAGAATTGCACCAACTGACGGCTCCACCATTCAAAATAAACACGTATCCGGTTTGCGATTTAGAATCATCCCGATCAGTGTCAAAGCTTGCATCGACGTAACCATTTACGACTAGCTCTTTGTCACCTCCATAAATAAGAAACATATCCTCAGTCCTTTTCAGGTATTTTAGGATGTTCTTGACCGCTATCCAGTGATCCACTCCTGGATTACTTTGGTACCTCCCTGCTAAACTAATAGCAGGGCACACATCAGGTCTGGTACACAGCATTACATACATGATAGGGCCTATGGCTGAAGCATAGGGAACTTCTTCCATTTTCTCTCTATCTTCTGCAGTGGTCGGGCATTGAGTCTGACTCAATTTCACACCTTGTATTACAGGCAAGAACCCTTTCTTTGCTTGATCCATTTTGAACTTTTTCAAAACTTTATCAAGGTATGTACTTTGTGAAAGTCCAATTAAGCGTCTTGATCTATCTCTATAGATCTTGATGCCTAATATGTAAGCCGCTTCACTGAGGTCTTTCATTGAAAAACTTTTATTCAAGTATCCTTTTATGCTATCCAGAAATTCTATATCATTTCCAATCAATAATATGTCGTCCACATATAATGTTTGAAATGCTACAGAGCTCCCACTCACTTTCTTGTAAATACATGCTTCTCCAAAAGTCTGTATAAAACCATATGCTTTGATCACACTATCAAAGCGTTTATTCCAACTCCGAGAGGCTTGCACCAGTCCATAAATGGATAACTGGAGCTTGCACCCTTTGTTAGCATCCTTTGGATTGACAAAACCTTCTAGTTGCATCATATACAACTCTTCTTCCAGAAATCCATTCAGGAATGCAGTTTTGACATCCATTTGCCAAATTTCATAATCACAAAATGCGGCAATTGCTAACATGATTCGGACAGACTTAAGCATTGCTACGGGTGAGAAAGTCTCATTGTAGTCAACCCCTTGAACTTGTCGAAAACCTTTCGCAACAAGTCGAGCTTTGTAGAGAGTAACATTACCATCAGTGTCAGTCTTCTTCTTGAAGATCCATTTATTCTCGATGGCTTACCGATCATCGGGCAAGTCAACCAAAGTCCACACTTTGTTCTCATACATGGATCCCATCTCAGATTTCAAGGCTTCAAACCATTTTGCAGAATTTGGGCTCATCATCGCTTCCTCATAGTTTGTAGGTTGTCCATGGTCAAGTAAGATAACCTCCAAAATAGGATTACCGTACCACTCTGGTGCGGATCTTACTCTGGTTGACCTACGAGGTTTTGTAGTAACTTGATCTGAAGTTTCATGATCATCATCATTAGCTTCTTCACTTATTGGTGTAGTCGTCACAGGAATCGGTTTCTGTGATGAACTATTTTCCAATAAAGCAGCAGGTACAGTTACCTCATCAAGTTCTACTTTCCTCCCACTCATTCTTTCGAGAGGAACTCCTTCTCTAGAAAGGATCCATTCTTGGCAACAAATGTCTTGCCTTCGGATCTGTGATATAAGGTGTACCCAACAATTTCCTTTGGGTATCCTATGAAGACACATTTCTCTTATTTGGGTTCAAGCTTATCAGGTTGAAGCTTTTTCAGATAAGCATCGCAGCCCCAAACTTTAAGAAACGACAACTTTGGTTTCTTGCCAAACCACAGTTCATAAGGCGTCGTCTCAACGGATTTTGATGGTGCCCTATTTAATGTGAATGCGCCCGTCTCTAAAGCATAACCCCAAAACAATAGCGGTAAATCAGTAAGAGACATCATAGATCCACCATATCTAGTAAAGTACAATTACGACGTTCGGACACACCATTACGCTATGGTGTTCCGAGTGGCGTGAGTTGTGAAACTATTCCGCATTGCTTCAAATGTAAACCAAACTCATAACTCAAATATTGTCCCCCACGCTCAGATCGTAGAAACTTTATTTTCTTGTTACGATGATTTTCAACTTCACTCTGAAATTCTTTGAACTTTTCAAATGTTTCAGACTTATGTTTCATTAAGTAGATATACCAATATCTGCTCAAATCATCTATGACGGTGAGAAAATAACGATATCCGCCGCGAGCCTCAACATTCATTGGACCACATACATCAGTATGTATGATTTCCAACAAATCAGTTGCTTGCTCCATAGTTCCGGAGAATGGCATTTTAGTCATCTTGCCCATGAGGCATGGTTCGCAAGTACCAAGTGATTCATAATCAAGTGATTCCAAAAGTCCATCCGTATGGAGTTTCTTCATGCGCTTTACACCAATATGACCTAAATGGCAGTGCCACAAATAAGTTGCACTATCATTATCAACTCTGCATCTTTTGGCTTCAACATTATGAATATGTGTATTACTACTATCGAGATTCATCAAAAATAGACCATTCTTTAAGGGTGCATGACCATAAAAGATATTACTCATATAAATAGAACAACCATTATTCTCATATTTAAATGAATAACCGTCTCGCATCAAACAAGATCCAGATATAATGTTCATGCTCAACGCTGGCAGCAAATAACAATTATTTAGGTCTAAAACTAATCCCGAAGGTAGATGTAGAGGTAGCGTGCTGACGGTGATCACATCGACTTTGGAACCATTTCCCACGTGCATTATCACCTCGTCCTTAGCCAGTGTCCGCTTAATCCGTAGTCCCTGTTTCGAGTTGCAAATATTAGCAACAGAACCAGTATCAAATACCCAGGTGCTACTGCAAGCTCTGGTAAGGTACACATCAATAACATGTATATCACATATACCTTTGTTCACCTTGCCATCCTTCTTATCCACCAAATACTTGGGGTAGTTCCGCTTCCACTGACCAGTCTGCTTGCAGTAGAAGCACTCAGTCTCAGGCTTAGGTGCAGACTTGGGTTTCTTCTCTTGAGCAGCAACTTGTTTGCTGTTCTTCTTGAAGTTCCCCTTCTTTTTCCCTTTGCCCTTCTTCTTGAAACTGGTGGTCTTATTGACCATCAACACTTGATGCTCCTTCTTGATTTCTACCTCCGCAGCCTTTAGCATTGCGAAGAGCTCGGGAATTGTCTTTTCCACCCCTTGCATATTATAGTTCATCACGAAGCTCTTGTAGCTTGGTGGCAGTAATTGAAGAATTCTGTTAATGACGCTATCATCCGGAAGATTAACTCCCAGTTGAATCAAGTGATTGTTATACCCAGACATTCTGAGTATATGCTCACTGACAGAACTATTCTCCTCCATCTTGCAGCTATAGAACTTATTGGAGACTTCATATCTCTCAATCCAGGCATTTGCTTGAAATATTAACTTCAATTCCTGGAACATCTCATATGCTCCATGATGTTCAAAACGTCGTTGAAGTCCCGGTTCAAAGCCGTAAAGCATGGCACACTGAACTATCGAGTAGTCATTAGGTTTGCTCTGGCAGACGTTCACAACATCTGGTGTTGCTCCTGCAGTAGATTTGGCACCCAGCGGTGCTTCCAGGACGTAATTCTTGTGTGCAGCAATGAGGATAATCCTCAAGTTATGGACCCAGTCCGTGTAATTGCTACCATCATCTTTCAACTTTGCTTTCTCAAGGAATGCATTAAAATTCAACGAAACAACAGCACGGGCCATCTATCTACAACAAACATAGACAAGCAAAATACTATCAGGTACTAAGTTCATGATAAATTTAAGTTCAATTAATCATATTACTTAAGAACTCCCACTTAGATTGATATCCCTCTAATCATCTAAGTGATCACATGATCCAAATCAACTAAACCATAACCGATCATCACGTGAAATGGAGTAGTTTTCAATGGTGAACATCACTACGTTGATGATATCTACTATATGATTCACGCTCGACCTTTCGGTCTCAGTGTTCCGAGGCCATATCCACATATGCTAGGCTCATCAAGTTTAACCTGAGTATTCTGCGTGTGCAAAATTGGCTTGCACCCGTTGTAGATGGACGTAGAGCTTATCACACCCGATCATCACGTGGTGTCTGGGCACGACGAACTTTGGCAATGGTGCATACTCAGGGAGAACACTTTTTATCTTGAAATTTAGTGAGATATCATCTTAAAATGCTACCGTCAATCAAACCAAGATAAGATGCATAAAAGATAAACGTCACATGCAATCAATATAAGTGATATGATATGGCCATCATCATCTTGTGCTTGTGATCTCCATCTCCAAAGAACCGTCATGATCACCATCGTTACTAGCGCGACACCTTGATCTCCATCGTAGCATCGTTGTTGTCTCGCCAACTATTGCTTCTACGACTATCGCTACCGCTTAGTGATAAAGTAAAGCAATTACAGGGCGATTGCATTGCATACAATAAAGTGACAACCATATGGCTCCTGCCAGTTGCCGATAACTCGGTTACAAAACATGATCATCTCATACAATAAAATATAGCATCACGTCTTGACCATATCACATCACAACATGCCCTGCAAAAACAAGTTAGACGTCCTCTACTTTGTTGTTGCAAGTTTTACGTGGCTGCTACGAGCTGAGCAAGAACCGTTCTTACCTACGCATCAAAACCACAACGATAGTTCGTCAAGTTAGTGTTGTTTTAACCTTCTCAAGGACCGGTCGTAGCCACACTCGGTTCAACTAAAGTTGGAGAAACTGACACCCGCCAGCCACTTGTGTGCAAAGCACGTCGGTAGAACTAGTCTCGCGTAAGCGTACGCGTAATGTCGGTCCGGGCCGCTTCACCCAAAAATACCGATGAACCAAAGTATGACATGCTGGTAAGCAGTATGACTTGTATCGCCCACAACTCACTTGTGTTCTACTCATGCATATAACATCAATGCATAAAACCTAGGCTCGGATGCCACTGTTGGGGAACGTAGTAATTTCAAAGAAATTCCTACGCACACGCAAGATCATGGTGATGCATAGCAACGAGAGGGGAGAGTGTGTCCACGTACCCTCGTAGACCGAAAGCCGAAGCGTTAGCACAACGCGGTTGATGTAGTCGTACATCTTCACGACCCGACCGATCAAGCACCGAAACTACGGCACCTCCGAGTTCTTGCCCTCTTCAGCTCGATGACGTCCCCCGTACTCCAATCCAGCATAGTGTCGAGGGAGAGTTACGTCAGCACGATGGAGTGGTGACGATGATGATGTTCTACCGTCGCAGGGCTTCACCTAAGCACCGCTACGATATTATCGAGGAGGACTATGGTGGAGGGGGGCACCGCACACGGCTAAGAGATCAATGATCAATTGCTGTGTCTATGGGGTGCCCCCCTCCCCCGTATATAAAGGAGTGGAGGAGGGGGCCGGCCAAGGGGGGTGGCGCGCCCTAGGGGGGGAGTCCAACTCCCACCGGGAGTAGGACTCCCCCCTTTCCTATTAGGAGAGGGAGAGGGAAGGAAGAGGAAGGACGGAGGAAGGAAAGGGGGGCCCCTCCCAATTCGGATTGGGCTTGGGGGGCCGCCCCCTCCCTTGCTCCTTTCCCCTCCTTTCCACCAAGGCCCAATAAGGCCCATATACCTCCCGGGGGGTTCCGATAACCTCCCGGAGCTCCGGTATTGTCCCAATCTCACCCGGAACCTTTCCGATGTCCAAATATAGTCGTCCAATATATCGATCTTCATGTCTCGACCATTTTGAGACTCCTCGTCATGTCCGTGATCACATCCAGGACTCCGAACAACCTTCGGTACGTCAAAACACATAAACTCATAATATAACTATCATCTTACTTTAAGCATGTGGACCCTACGGGTTCGAGAACAATGTAGACATGACCGAGACACATCTGCGGTCCATAACCAATAATGGAACCTGGATGCTCATATTGGTTCCTACATATTCTACGAAGATCTTTATCGGTCAAACCGCATAACAACATACGTTGTTCCCTTTGTCATCGGTATGTTACTTGCCCGAGATTCGATCGTCGGTATCTCAATACCTAGTTCAATCTCATTACCGGCAAGTCTCTTTACTCGTTACGTAATGCATCATCTCGTAACTAACTCATTAGCTACATTGTTTGCAAGGCCTATAGTGATGTGCATTACCGAGAGGGCCCAGAGATACCTCTGTGACAATCGGAGTGACAAATCCTAATCTCGAAATACGTCAACTCAACAAGTACCTTCGGAGACACCTGTAGAGCACATTTATAATCACCCAGTTACGTTGTGACATTTGGTAGCACACAAAGTGTTCCTCCGGTAAGCGGGAGTTAGATAATCTCATAGTCATAGGAACATGTATAAGTCATGAAGAAAGCAATAGCAACATACTAAACGATCAAGTGCTAAGCTAACGGAATGGGTCAAGTCAATCACATCATTCTCCTAATGATGTGATCCCGTTAATCAAATGACAACTCATGTCTATGGTTAGGAAACTTAACCATCTTTGATTTACGAGCTAGTCAAGTAGAGGCATAGTAGTCACACTATGTTTGTCTATGTATTCACACATGTATTATGTTTCCGGGTAATACAATTCTAGCATGAATAATAAACATTTATCATGATATGAGGAAATAAATAATAACTTTATTATTGCCTCTAGGGCATATTTCCTTCACAACACAACTATCACCATAAGCTATCGTAAAGGTTTAACTTGGCACAAAGAATAACTAAAACATAAAACCACATCTAACCAGAGGCTAGATGAATTATTTATTACTAAACAGTAACAATAAGCAAAGAACAAAAATAAAATTGGGTTGCCTCCCAACAAGCTCTATTGTTTAACGCCCTTAGCTAGGCATAAAAACACGAATAGATCTAGGTATTGCCATCTTTGGTATGCAATTCTTCAATTGAACACGTATAATCCTTCGGAGACTCTTTGGTTTTATAAGTGATCGAAATCCTAGGCAAGAAATCGAGAAATTCATTCATGGCAAAAGGTTCTTTAATAATATCAAAAAGGTTGGGGTGAACACTTATTGATTTGAGATCTTCATTATCTTTCAACAAGATTCACCCATATTCTTAGGAACATAAATAAACTTGGCAACCTTAGTAGGAGGAAGGTTTTGAGTAGTTTTAACGGAGAAAAAGGAGGACCCCAAGTTGGTAATAATAACTTCAAGTTTACCAATTCTAGTAGAATCTTGGTCTATCTTTTCAGTAACTATGGGTTCCTTTTCTCTGAGATTCTTTAAAGTAACTCCTACTTTGGATCCATATTGAGAAATCTGATTATGAATCTTTTTATCCAAATTTTCAATCAATTCTACAGTAGCAATTTTATTTTCAATAATACCAAGCCTTTGCATACATGTTCCAAGGTTAAAATAGTTCCGTTGATCAAAAGAGGTGGGGGGCCTAGGAAATCTATCATGAAATTGTAAGAATCAGAAGTATGACTCCCCAAGAAATTTCCCCCGGTTATTGTATCTAGAACATACCTATTCCTAGGAGTAACACCCACATAAAAATTGTGAAGAAGGACGGTAGTTGATTGCTTTCGAGTAGATCTATTTTGAGCATTGCAAATTCTATACCAAGAATCTTTTAGATTTTCTCCCTCCCTTGTTTAAAGTTGAGGACCTCATTATCGGGAGTGTTAACAATGATGGGAGGACTAGCCATGAGGGCAAATCAAGCGGTCTAACACAGGGGCACACAAGAAGCAACCGAAAAAGACGAACGGAACAGGGGCAAAGAAAAGGCAAAGGTTTTCGAAAATCGTTTCACAAGTGGGGGAGAGGAAAATGAGAGGCGAATGGCGAATAATGTAATGCAAGAGATAAGAGTTTATGATGGGTACTTGGTATGGCTTAACTTGATGTAGATCTCCTCGGCAATGGCGCTAGAAATCCTTCCTGCTACCTCTCGAGCTTGCGTTGGTTTTTTCCTTGAAGAGGAAAGGGTGATGCAGCAAAGTAGAGTAAGTATTTCCCTCAGTTTGAGAACCAAGGTATCAATCCAGTAGGAGAAAACGCACAAGTCACTGAATACCTGCACAGACAATCAACAACTTGCATCCAACGCGCCAAAGGGGTTGTCAATCCCTTCACAGTTATTTGCAAAAGTGAGATCTGATAGAGATAGATAAACGGTAAAGTAAACATTTTTGGTTTATAGATCGAAAAGTAAAAGATTCAAAATAGTAGATCAGAAACTAGTATGATGTAAAAGAGAACTTATATGATGGAAAAGAGACCTGAGGGCCATAGGTTTCACTAGTGGCTTCTCTCATGATATCAAATATTATGGTGGGTGAACAAATTACTACCGAGCAATTGATAGAGGAGCGCAAAGTTATGACGATATCTAAGGCAATGATCATGAACACATGCATCACGTCCGTGTCAAGTCGACCAAAATGATTCTGCATCTACTACTATTACTCCACACATCGACCGCTATCCAGCATGCATCAAGAGTATTAAATTCATAAAGAACGGAGTAACACATTAAGTAAGATGACATGATGTAGAGGAATTAACTCAAGCATTATGATGAAAACCCCATCTTTTTATCCTTGATGGCAACAATACAATATGTGCCTTGCTGCCCCTATTGTCACTGGGAAAGGACACCGCAAGATTGAACCCAAGGCTAAGCACTTCTCCCATTGCAAGAAAAACTAATCTAGTAGGGCAAACTAAACCGATAATTCGAAGAGACTTGCAAAGATATCAAATCATGCATATAAGAATTCAGAGAAGAACCAAATAATATTCATAGATAATCTGATCATAAATCCACAATTCATCGGATCTCGGCAAACACACCGCAAAAGAATATTACATCAAATAGATATCCAAGAACATCGAGGACAACATGGTATTGAGAATCAGAGAGAGAGAAGAAGTCATCAAGCTACTAGTTATGGACCCATAGGTCTGTGGTAAACCACTCAGGCTTCATCGGAGAGGTAATGGTGTTGATGTAGAAGCCCTCCGTGATCGAATCCCCCTCCGGCAGGACACCAGAAAAGGTCCCTAGATGGGATCTCACAGGTACAGAAGGTTGCAGTGGTGGAAAAGTGGTTTCGTGGCTCCCCTGGATGTTTTCAGGGTATAAGAGTATACATAGGCGAAGGAACTAGGTCAGGAGACCCACGAGGGGCCCACGAGGTAGGGGGCGCAACCTACCCCCCTGGGCATGGCCTCCACCCTCGTGTCCGCCTTGTTGCATCTCCAACTTCATCTCCAAGTCTCCTGGTTAGCTTCTGGTCCAAGAAAGATCATCGTGAAAGTTTCATTCCATTTGGACTCCGTTTGGTAATCCTTTTCCGCAAAACTGTACAACATGCAAAAAACAGAAACAGACACTGGCTCTAGGTTAATAGATTAGTCCCAAAAATATTATAAAATAGCATATAAATGTCTGTTAAACATCCAAAAATGGTAATATAATAGCATGTAACAATCAAAAATTATAGATACGTTGGAGACGTATCAAGGATCCCCAAGCTTAATTCCTGCTCGTCCTCGAGTAGGTAAATGATATAAACAAAAAATTTGATGTGGAATTCTACCTAACATATTTGTCCATGTAATTCACTTTATTGTGGCATGAATGTTCAGATTCGAAAGAATCAAAACAAAAGTTTAATATTGACATGAAAACAATAATACTTCAAGCATACTAACAAGGCAATTATGTCTTCTGAAAATAACATGGCCAAAGAAAGCTTATCCCTACAAAATCATATAGTCTAGCTATGCTCCATCTTCGTCACACAAAATATTCAAATCATGCACAACCCCGGTTTCAGCCAAGCAATTGTTTCATACTTTAGTATTCTCAAACTTTTTTGTAGCGACCAGGCCTCAAACAGTCCGATCTCTGTGCTTTAGTGTCATCCCTGGATCAGTAATGCTGACACGCACAGTACTTGAAGGATTTATAACAGAGTAGCAATCACACACTTATTACATTGAATGTCTCAAAAGAGAACTTATTACAATAAATATGGCTTAAGGCTATCTAATAACGATAACAACGGAAGGCTTGAAAGATAAGTGAGTCCATCAACTCCAACAGCATCACTGAGTATAGAACCACGACCTAAGGCACCTTACTCGTCATCTGAAAAGTCTTCAACATGAACATTGCAGCCCGAAAACGGGTTAGCACATGGAATATGCTGGCAATGTAACACATAGAGAGTAATGAACAGAAATATGCTATACTACATGCATATATGGCTAGTGGAAAAACTCTACGGGTACAGTTTTTGCATAAAGCCAATTTTTCCCTACTGCAAAGGAATAAATTTTATTTAACTATCACGGTGGTTGTTAAACATTGAGAAGATAGACATCCTCTCAATCCCAATTAAGCAACATCATTAAAAACCAACAATATTAATTAAAGTAACATGATGAGATTCACATGATAATCCAAGTACTAGATACTCAAAACGTCCATAACCGGGGACACGGCTAACCATGATTAGCTTATACACTCTACAGAGGTTTGCGCACTTTTCACCACAAGACTCGATCTCCTCCATTGAATTTCTCGCACTACATGGTGTTTGAGAAACGGATGACTGAGACATAGTCTTTCAGAAGCGCTAGCACCTTACAATCGGGTAGACAGTTACACCTACTTTCCCCTACATCTGCTAGTCTAACACTGTAAGAGTTCGCACGACTTAATCCACTATGCTAGAGCCCATAGTAGCTTGTGGCTGCACACGGAAGTTTCTAGCATGAATACTCTCATGATCCCTTTGAGCCTGGGTGGCGGTCCATTAAGAAAAACAGGCAATCGCTGGAATACCCAGGTGCCTCAATCCACCCAGATGCGTGATTATGTTGCCACCTTAAATAAACCATTAAATAACAATCTCACATCTGTCATGGATACACTCACCCAATCCACGTCTACTAGCATAGCATGGCATAATAAGCAAACGTAGAGTAACTCCCAAGGGTTTGATAATAAAACAGGTAATAGATACTACCTCATCTACTTCCCAAAACCCACATATTAATCAGATCCTAATCATGCAATTGTTTGAGGATTGATCTAATGCAATAAAACTGGGTAGTAAAGAGGTATGATCAAAGTGTTACTTGCCTTGCTGATGATCCGTGAAACCTAGAGATTCGAAGTAGCAAGCGGCGCACTCCGGGTACTCTATCGCAAACAAACAAGCATACAATAAGTACTCATCTAATGCACAGGTAAAACTCAAATAAGAGAACTAACCAGAAAGTTCAACTTAAGAACTCCGGTTTGCAAAAAGAATCAAATCAAACGAAGCAACAAAAGTCAAACGGCGAAAGAAACAAGCTTCGTTTACTAATATGGACCTAAGTCAAATTTTACAGAAGCAAAAACTTGTTTGAGTTTGTTAAACGGAAAGAGGGTTTCGAGACGAAACTCTAGGCGCTTGAATCGCCTGATTTCGATAAACGAGCGAAAAGATATACTAGAACAAAAATCGGATCAGAAATCGTGATCAGAAATAACCGCGGAAAATCCGAGAAAAAGAAAAACTAACGAACAGATTAACAAACGAACGTTCGTTAACTGAGACTAAACAGTGAACGCGTCCGTTATAACGAACAAATGGACGAACGCTCACTAAATAAATAAACCAAAAAAAACCGATCTATTAAAAAAATGAAACTAGGGTTTTTCTAAAAAAACGGATCGGTTTCTTTAGAAAAACCGGGCAGTTACCTCGGCTCAGGCTCCGGCGATGCTCCAGCGGGGTCCGGCGGGGCTGCGGGACGGCGTGGGGTGCGGGGCGGCGGCGGTAGGCGGCGGCGGCAGCGACTGGCGGTGGCGGCGGCGGCGGCTCCCTGGCGGTGGCGGCGCTAGGCGGCGGGGCGGCGGCTGCGGTGGCGGTGGCTGTGGCTTGGGGCTCCAGGGGGGGCCGACTTGGTATTTAAAGGGGGGGTGCGGTGGCTTGGGGAAGGGGGCAAGGCGGCGACGGGGAGGAGTCCGGCTCGGACTCCGTGTCCGGGTCGGCGGTGGCAGCGGGGCGGCTCCGCACGGGAGACGGTGGCGGCGGGAGGCGGGCCGGCCTGGCTCGGCTGGGCTTCGGCCCAGTCGGGCGCATGCGTGTTTTTTTTTAAAACAATTCCGTCGAAAGCAAGAAAAATCCTAGAAAAATAAATAAAAATCTAAAAATGCCAAAACAAATTTTCACCGTCTAAATAAAATATTTAGAACGAGATGAACATTTTCTTGGCCCTAAAATGCAGTTTTGAAAAACGTGCATTTTTTCCTAAATTCAAATAAAATAGCAAAACTCCAAAATAAACCTTATTTGATTTTTTTATTAAATCCTCAATATTTCTTTATTTTGGGAAAGTCATTTTATCCCCTCTCTCATATTTTTATAATTGAAATAATTGAAGATAAAATAAATAAAACCAAATGATCCTATTATCAAAATTTGAGAGAACTCAAATTAACGAAATCCCCAACTCTCTCCGAGGGTCCTTGAGTTGCGTAGAATTTCTAGGATCAAACCAAAAGCAAGATAAAATATGATATGCATTGATGATCTAGTGTATAACATTCCAAATTGAAAATTTGGGATGTTACAAACCTACCCCCCTTAAGATGAATCTCGCCCTCGAGATTCGGGTTGGCTAGAAAATAGGTGAGGGTGGTCCTTCAGCAGATCTTCCTCTCGCTCCCAGGTGGCTTCATCCTTGGTGTGGTGGCTCCACTGAACTTTGCAAAATTTGATAACCTTGCTACGGGTGACTCGGCTGGCATACTCGATAATCTTGACTGGTTTCTCCTCATAGGTCAAATCACTATCCAACTGAATCGCTTCCAGCGGCATTGTATCTCTCAGCGGTATATCAGCCATCTGTGCGTGGCACTTCTTCAACTGGGAAACGTGGAACACATCATGAACTCCTGACAATCCTTTGGGCAACTCCAACTTGTAGGCAACTTCTCCCATACGCTCCAAAACTTTGTATGGTCCCACAAAATGTGGCGCTAACTTTCCCTTAACTCCAAAGCGCTTAACTCCCCGAAGTGGAGATTACACGAAGATAAACTCTGTCTCCGACTTCGTAAACTGTCTCCTTGCGTTTAGAATCTGTGTAGCTCTTCTGCCTAGACTGGGCTACTTTGAGCCTATCGCGAATCAACTTCACCTTCTATTCAGACTGCTTAATCAAATCCGGTCCAAACAACTAGCGGTCTCCAACTTCATCCCACGACAATGGGATCCTGTACCTCCTTCCGTACAAGGCTTCGAAAGGGGCCATCTTCAAACTGGATTGATAACTGTTGTTGTAAGAGAACTCTGCATATGGCAAATTGTCGTCCCAACTAGATCCATAATCTAGTGCACAAGCTCTCAGCATATCCTCAATATTTCTTTATTTTGGGAAAGTCATTTTATTCCCTCTCTCATATTTTTATAATTGAAATAATTGAAGATAAAATAAATAAAACCAAATGATCCTATTATCAAAATTTTAGAGAACTCAAATTAACAAAAAACCCAACTCTCTCCGAGGGTCCTTGAGTTGCGTAGAATTTCTAGGATCAAACCAAAAGCAAGATAAAATATGATATGCATTGATGATCTAGTGTATAACATTCCAAATTGAAAATTTGGGATGTTACATTTTTCAACTTTCACGCAATACATGAGCGTGAGTCATGGACACAACACTATAGGTGGAATAGAATGGTGGTTGTGAAGAAGAAGAAAAGAGGGAGATAGTCTCACATCAACTAGGCGTATCAACGGGATATGGAGATGCCCATCAATAGATATTAATGTGAGTGAGTAGGGATTGCCATGCAACGGATGCACTAGAGCTATAAGTGTATGAAAGCTCAAAAAAAGAAACTAAGTGGGGTGAACATCCAACTTGCTTGCTCATGAAGACAAGGGCATTTGAGGAATCCCATCGTTAGAATATACGAGCCAAGTTTTATAATGAAAAATTCCCACTAGTATATGAAAGTGACAAAATAAGAGAGTCACTATCATGAAAATCATGGTGCTACTTTGAAGCACAAGTGTGGAAAAAGGATAGTAACATTGTGAAGGAAATATGCCCTAGAGGCAATAATAGAGTTGCTATTTATATTTCCTTATATCATGATCAATGTTTATTATTCATGCTAGAATTGTATTAACCGGAAACTTAGTACATGTGTGAATACATAGACAAAACTTAGTGTCTCTAGTATGCCTCTACTTGAGTAGCTTGTTAATCAAAGATGGTTATGTTTCCTAACCATAGACATGTGTTGTCATCTGATGAACGGGATCCCATCATTGGGAAAGTGATGTGATGGACAAGACCCATCCGTTAGGTTAGCATTATGATCATTACAGTTTCATTCCTACTCCTTTCTTCATGACTTATACATGTTCCTCAGACTATGAAATTATGCAACTCCCGAATACCGGAGGAACATCTTGTGTGCTATCAAACATCACAACATAATTGGGTGATTATAAAGATGCTCTATAGGTGTCTCCGAAGGTGTTTGTTGGGTTGGCATAGATCGAGAATAGGATTTGTCACTCCGTGTATCCAAGAGGTATCTCTGGGCTCTCTCGGTAATGCTCATCACTACAAGCCTTGCAAGCAATGTGAGTAATGAGTTAGTTGCGGGATGAAGCATTACGGAACGAGTAAAGATACTTGCCAGTAAAGAGATTGAACTAGGTATGATGATACCGACGATCGAATCTCGGGCAATTAACATACCGATGACAAAGGATCAACGTATGTTGTTATGTGGTTTGACCGATAAAGATCTTCGTAGAATATGTAGGAGCCAATATGAGCATTCAGGTTCCGCTATTGGTTATTGATCAGAGATGTGTCTCGGTCATGTCTACATAGTTCTCGAACCCATAGGGTCCGCATGCTTAATGTTTGATGACGATTTGTAACATGAGTTATGTGTTTTTGATGACCGAAGTTTGTTCGGAGTCCCAGATGAGATCACGAAGGTGACGAGGAATCACAAAATAGTCGAGACATAATGATTGATATATTGGATGGCTATGTTCGGACACCAGAAATGTTTCAGATAGGTTCGGACATTTTTCGGGGAACTGAGGGGTTACCAGAACCCCCGGGGAAGTTATGGGCCTAGATGGGCCATAAGGGAGTAGGAGAGGTAAGGCCACAAGGTGGCGCGTGCCCCTCCCAATGACAGTCCGAATTGGACTAGGGAGAGGGGGCGCGGCACTCTCTTTCCTTTCCCTCTCCCTCTTCTTCCCTCCTTCCCCCTCTTGGACTAGGAAAAGTGGGGGGCGGAGGCGAATCCTACTAGGTTTGGAGTCCTAGTAGGACTCACCCCTTGGCGTGCCTCCCCCTTGGCCGGCCTCCTCCTCCTCCCTCCTTTATATACGTGGGCAGGGGGCACCCCAAAGCACAAAAGTTGTTCTTCTAGCCGTGTGCGGTGCCCCCTCCACAGTTTAACACCCCAGTCATATCGTCGTAGTGCTTAGGCAAACCCATGCGCCGGTAACATCATCAACACCGTCGCCATGCCGTCGTGCTGACGGAACTCTCCCTCGTCCTCAATTGGATCAATAGCTCGAGGGACGTCATCGTGCTGAACGTGTGCTGAACATGGAGGTGCCGTACATTCGGTACTTGGATCGGTTGGATCGTGAAGACGTTCGACTACATCAACCGTGTTAATAAACGCTTCCGCTTTCGATCTATGAGGGTACGTGGATACACTCTCCTGTCTCATTACTATGCATCTCCTAGATAGATCTTGCATGATCGTAGGATTTTTTTTGAATTCCTACGTTCCCCAACAGTGGTATCAGAGCCAGGTCTACGCGTAGATGTTTTATGCACGAATAGAACACAAAGAGTTGTGGGCTTCATATTGCTTACAACCAACGTCTTATTTTGATTCGGCGGTATTGTGGATGAAGTGGCCCGGACCGACATTACATGACCGCATTCATGAGACTGGTTCTGCTGACGTGCTTTTGCACATAGGTGGCTGGCAGGTGTCTGTTTCTCCAACTTTAGTTGAATCAAGTTTGACTACGGTCGGTCCTTGTTGAAGGTTAAAACAACACACTTGACAAAAAATCGTTGTGGTTTTGATGCATAGGTAAGAACGGTTCTTGCTAGAAGCCCGTAGCAGCCACGTAAAACTTGCAACAACAAAGTAGAGGACGTCTAACTTGTTTTTGCAGGGTTGTTCTGATGTGATATGGTCAAGACATGATGTGATATAAATTTTTGTATGAGATGATCATATTTTGTAACAGAGTTATCGGCAACTGGCAGGAGCCATATGGTTGTCGCTTTATTGTAGGAAATGCAATTGCCATGTAATTGATTTACTTTATCACTAAGCGGTAGCGATAGTCGTAGTACCAATAGTTGGCGAGACAACAACGATGCTACGATGGGGATCAAGGTGTCAAGTTGGTGACGATGGAGATCATGACGATGCTTTGGTGATGGAGATCATGAGTACAAGATGATGCTGGCCATATCATGTCACATATTTTGATTGCATGTGATGTTTATCTTTTATGCATCTTATTTTGCTTAGTACGGCAGTAGCATTATAAGATGATCCCTTACTAAATTTCAAGGTATAAGTGTTCTCCCTGAGTAGGCACCGCTGCTACAGTTCATCGTGCCGAGACACCACTTGATGATCGGGTGTGATAAGCCCTACGTTCACATACCATGGGTGTAAGCCAGTTTTGCACATGCAGAATACTCGGGTTAAACTTGACGAGCCTAGCATATGCAGATATGGCCTCGGAACACTAAGACCAAAAGGTTGAACGTGAATCATATAGTAGATATGATCAACATAGTGATGTTCACCATTGAAAACTAATCCATCTCACTTGATGATCGTACATGGTTTAGTTGATTTGGATCACGTGATCATTTAGATGACTAGAGGGATGTCTATCTAACTGGGAGTTCTTAAGTAATATGACTAATTGAACTTTAATTTATCATGAACTTAGTCCTGATAGTTTTTGCATGTCTATGTTGTTCTAGATCAATGGCCCGTGCTACCATTCCCTTGAATTTTAATGCGTTCCTAAAGAAAGCTAAGTTGAGATATGATGGTAGCAATTACACGGACTGGGTCCGTAACTTGAGGATTATCCTCATTGATGCACAGAAGAATTACGTCCTGGAAGCACCGCTAGGTGTACCACCTGCGCCAGCAACTACAAACATTGTGAATGCCTGGCAGACGTGTGTTGATGACTACTCGATAGTTCAGTGTGCCATTATTTACGGCTTAGAATCGAGACTTGAAAGACATTTTGAACATCATGGAGCATATGAGATGTTCCAAGAGTTGAAGTTAATATTTCAAGAAAATGCCTGAGTTGAGAGATATGAAGTCTCCAACAAGTTCTATAGCTGCAAAATGGAGGAGAATAGTTCTGTCAGTGAACACATACTCAGAATGTCTGGGTACCATAATCACTTGACTTAGCTGGGAGTTAATCTTCCTGATGATAGTGTCATTGACAGAGTTCTTCAATCACTGCCACCAAGCTATAAAGGCTTCGTGATGAACTATAATTTGCAAGGGATGACGAAAATGATTCCCGAGCTCTTCGCAATGCTAAAGGCTGTGGAGGTAGAAATCAAGAAGAAGCATCAAGTGTTGATGGTACCCAAGACCACTAGTTTCAAGAAAAAGCGCAAAGGAAAGAAGGGGAACTTCAAGAAGAACGGCAAGCATGTTGCTGCTCAAGGGAAGAAACCCAATTCTGGACCTAAGCCTGAAACTGAGTGCTTCTACAACAAAGGGACTGGTCATTGGAAGCGGAACTGCACCAAGTATTTGGCGGATAAGAAGGATGGCAAAGTGAAAGGTATATTTGATATATATGTTATTGATGTGTACCTTACTAATGCTCGTAGTAGCGCCTGAGTATTTGATACTAGTTTTGTTGCTCATATTTACAACCCGAAACAGGGGCTATGGATTAAACGAAGATTAGTTAAGGACAAGGTGACGATGCGCGTCGGAAATGGTTCCAAGGTCGATGTGATCGCCGTCGGCATGCTACCTCTATATCTACCTTCGGGATTAGTTTTAGACCTGAATAATTGTTATTTGGTGCCAGCGTTCAGCATGAACATTATATCTGGATCTTGTTTGATGCGAGGCGATTATTCATTTAAATCAGAGAATAATGGTTGTTCTATTTATATGAGTAATATCTTCTATGGTCATGCACTCTTGTTGAGTGGTCTATTTTTGTTGAATCTCGATCGTGGAGATACACATGTTCATAATATTGAAGCCAAAAGATGCAAAGTTGATAACGATAGTGTAACTTATTTGTAGCACTGCCGTTTAGATCATATCAGTGTAAAGCGCATGATGAAACTCCATGTTGATGGACTTGTGGAATCACTTGATTATGAATCACTTGGTGCTTGCGAACCGTGCCTCATGGGCAAGATGACTAAAACTCCGTTCTTTGGAACAATGGAACAAGCTACTAACTTATTGGAAATATTACATATTGATGTATGCGGTCCAATGAGTGTTGAGGATCATGGCGGATATTGTTATTTTCTTACCTTCACAGATGATTTGAGCAGATGGGTATATCTACTTAATGAAGCATAAGTCTGAAACATTTGAAAAGTTCAAAGAATTTCAGAGTGAAGTGGAAAATCATTGTAACAAGAAAATAAAGTTTCTATGATCTGATCTTGGAGGCGAATATTTGACTTACGAGTTTGGCCTTCATTTGAAACAATGTGGCATAGTTTTGCAACTCATGCCACCTAGAACACCACAGCGTAATGGTGTGCCTGAATGTCGTAACCGTATTTTGTTGGATATGGTGCGATCTATGATGTCTCTTACTGATTCACCGCTATTGTTTTGGGGTTATGCTTTAGAGATGACTGCATTCACTTTAAATAGGGCACCATCAAAATCCATTGAGACGACGCCTTATGAACTGTGGTTTGGCAAGAAACCAAAGTTGTCATTTCTTAAAGTTTGGAGCTGCGATGCTTATGTGAAAAATCTTCAACCTGATAAGCTCGAATCCAAATCGGAGAAGTGCGTCTTCATAGGATACCCAAAGGAAACTGTTGGGTACACCTTCTATCACAGATACGAAGGCAAGATATTCATTGCTAAGAATGGATCCTTTCTAGAGAAGGAGTTTCTCTCGAAAGAAGTGAGTGGGAGGAAAGTAGAACTTGATGATGTAATTGTACCTTCTCCCGAATTGGAAAGTAGTACATCATAGAAATCAGTTCCAGTGATTCCTACACCAATTAGCGAGGAAGCTAATGATGATGATCATGAAACTTCAGATCAAGTTACTACCGAACCTCGTAGGTCTTCCAGAGTATGGTCTGCACCAGAGTGGTATGGTAATCCTATTCTGGATGTCATGTTACTAGACCATGATGAACCTACGAACTATGAGGAAGCGATGATGAGCCCAGATTCCGCGAAATGGCTTGAGGCCATGAAATCTAAGATGGGATCCATGTATGAGAACAAAGTGTGGACTTTGGTGGATTTGCCCGATGATCGGCAAGCCATAGAAAATAAATGGATCTTCAAGAAGAAGACTGACGCTAACGGTAATGTTACTGTCTACAAAGCTCGACTTGTTGGAAAAGGTTTTCGACAAGTTCAAGGAGTTGACTATGATGAGACTTTCTCACCCGTAGCGATGCTTAAGCCTGTCCGAATCATGTTAGCCATTGCCGCATTCTATGATTATGAAATTTCGCAGACGGATGTCAAAACTGCATTCCTGAATGGATTTCTGGAAGAAGAGTTGTATATGATGCAACCAGAAGGTTTTGTCGACACAAAGGGTGCCAACAAAGTGTGCAAGCTCCAGCGATCCATTTATGGGGTGGTGCAAGCCTCTCGGAGTTGGAATAAACGCTTTGAAAGTGTGATCAAAGCATATGGTTTTATACAGACTTTTGGAGAAGCGTGTATTTACAAGAAAGTGAGTGGGAGCTCTATAGCATTTCTAATATTATATGTAGATGACATATTGTTGCAGACCCGTTGACTAAGCCTCTTCCATGAGCAAAACATGATCAACACCAAGACTCCATGGGTGTTAGAATCATTATTGTGTAATCTAGATTATTGAATCTAGTGCAAGTGGGAGACTGAAGGAAATATGCCCTAGAGGCAATAATAAAGTTGTTATTTATATTTCCTTATATCATGATAAATGTTTATTATTCATGCTAGAACTGTATTAACCGGAAACTTAGTACATGTGCGAATACATAGACAAAACGTAGTGTCCCTAATATGCCTCTACTTGACTAGCTCGTTAATCAAATATGGTTATGTTTCCTAACCATATACATGCGTTGTCATTTGATGAACGGGATCACATCATTGGGAGAATGATGTAATGGACAAGACCCATCCGTTAGCTTAGCGTTATGATCATTAAAGTTTCATTGCTACTGCTTTCTTCATGACTTATACATGTTCCTTAGACTATGAGATTATGCAACTCCCAAATACAGGAGGAACACCTTGTGTGCTATCAAACGTCACAACGTAAATGGGTGATTATAAAGATGCTCTACAGGTGTCTCCGAAGGTGTTTGTTAGGTTGGCATAGATCGAGAATAGGATTTGTCACTCCGCGTATCAGAGAGGTATCTGTGGGCCCTCTCGGTAATGCTCATTACTATAAGACTTGCAAGCAATGTGACTAATGAGTTAGTTGTGGCATGAATCATTACGGAACGAGTAAAGAGACTTGTAGGTAATGAGATTGAACTAGGTATGATGATACCGACGATCGAATCTCGGGCAAGTAACATACCGATGACGAAGGGAACAACGTATGTTGTTATGCGGTTTGACCGATAAAGATCTTCTAGAATATGTAGGAGCCAATATGAGAATCCAGGTTCCGCTATTGGTTATTGATCGGAGATGTGTCTCGGTCATGTCTACATAGTTCTCGAACCCGTAGGGACTGCACGCTTAACGTTCGATGACGTTTGTATTATGAGTTACGTGTTTTTGATGACCGAAGTTTGTTTAGAGTCCCGGATGAGATCACAGACGTGACGAGGAGTCTCGAAATGGCCAAGACATAAAGATTGATATATTGGATGGCTATGTTCGGATAGCGGAAAGGTTTCGGATAGGTTCGGACATTTTTCGGGGAACCGAGGGGTTACCGGAACCACCCGGGGAAGTTATGGGCCTAGATGGGCCATAAGGGAGTAGGAGAGGGAAGGCCACAAGGTGGTGCGCGCCCCTCCCCATGATAGTCCGAATTGGACTAGGGAGAGGGGACGCGGCCCCCTCTTTCCTTCCCCTCTCCCTCTCCTTCCCTTCTTCCCCCTCTTGGACTAGGAAAAGTGGGGGGGGGGGGGGGAAATCCTACTAGCTTTGGAGTCCTAGTAGGATTCCCCCCCTTGGCGCGCCTCCCCCTTGGCCGGCCTCCTCCTCATCCCTCCTTTATATACGTGGGCAGGGGGGCACCCCAAAGCACAACAGTTGTTCTCCTAGCCGTGTGCGGTGCCCCCTCCACAGTTTAACACCTCGGTCATATCGTCGTAGTGCTTAGGCGAAGCCCTGCACCGGTAACATCATCAACACCGTCGCCACACCGTTGTGCTGACAGAAATCTCCCTCGTCCTCAACTGGATCGAGAGCTCAAGGGACGTCATCATGCTGAACGTGTGCTGAACATGGAGGTGCCGTACATTCGGTACTTGGATCGGTTGGATCGTGAAGACGTTCGACTACATCAACCACATTACTAAACTCTTCCGCTTTCGGTCTACGAGGGTACATGGACACACTCTCCCGTCTCATTATACATCTCCTAGATAGATCTTGCGTGATCGTAGGAAATTTTTTAATTACTACGTTCCCCAACACATTGCCCCTTCTCTTTTTCTCTCATTTTTTTATTTTTTTTATTTGGGCCTTCTTCCTTTTTTATGTGGCCTCTTTTTTTTATTTCCTCACATGGGACAATGCTCTAATAATGATGATCATCACACTTCTATTTACTTACAACTCGAAAAATTACAACTCAATGCTTAGAACAAAATATGACTCTATGTGAATGCCTCTGACGGTGTACCGGGATGTGCAATGAATCAAGAGTGACATGTATGAAAGAATTATGAAAGGTGGCTTTGCCACAAATAAGATGTCAACTACATGATCATGCAAAGCAATATGACAATGATGAAGCGTGTCATAATAAACGGAATGGTGGAAAGTTGCATGGCAATATATCTCGGAATGGCTATGGAAATGCCATAATAGGTAGGTGTGGTGACTATTTTGAGGAAGGTATATGGTGGGTGTATGGTACCAGCAAAAGTGCGCGGCACAAGAGAGGCTAACAGTGATGGAAGGGTGAGAGTGTGTATAATCCATGGACTCAACATTAGTCATGAAGAACTCACATACTTATTGCAAAAATCTATAAGTCATCAAAACCAAGCACTACGCGCATGCTCCTAGGGGAAGGGTTGGTTGGAGTTAACCATCGCGCGATCCCTATTACCACACAAAGGATGACCATCAACGAGATACTTCATGCTCCAAATTTGTTAAACAACGGTTCCCCATACGTGCATGCTACGGGACTCACAAACCTCAACACAAGTATTTTTTCAATTCACAATCAATCCAATAGCATGACTCTAATAACACCATCTTCATATCTCAAAACAATCATAAAGAATCAAACTTCTCATAGTATCGAATGCACTTTTTATGAAAGTTTTTATTATATCCCCCTTGGATGCCCATCATATTAGGACTAATTTTATAACCAAAGCAAATTACCATGTTGTTCTAAAAGAATCTCAAAATAATATAAGTGAAGCATGAGAGTTTATTAATTTCTATAAAATAAAGCCACCGCCGTGCTCTTAAAACTGTATAAGTGAAGTACTAGAGCAATCTTGCCTAGCTCAAAAGATATAAGTGAAGCACATAGAGTATTCTAATAAATCACGATTCATGCGTGTCTCTCCCAAAAGGTGTGTACAACAAGGATGATTGTGGTAAACTAAAAAACAAAGAGTCAAATCATACAAGACTCTCCAAGCAAAACACATATCATGTTGGTGAATAAAAATATAGCCTCAAGTAAAGTTACCGATAGACGTAGACGAAAGAGGGGATGCCTTCCGGAGCATCCCCAAGCTTAGGATTTTAGTTGTCCTTTAATATTACCTTGGGGTGACTTGGGCATCCCCAAGCTTAGGCTCTTGCCACTCCTTATTCCATAGTCCATCAAATCCTTACCCAAAGCTTGAAAACTTCACAACACAAAACTCAACATAAAATCTCATGAGCTCCGTTAGTATAAGAAAATAAATTACCACTTTAAGGTACTGTTGCAAACTCATTCTTTATTTATATTGGTGTAATATCTAATATATTACAACTTTTCCATGGTTCATACCCCCTGATACTATCCATAGATTCATCAAAATAAGCAAACAACACGCGAAAAACAGAATCTGTCGAAAACAGAACAGTCTGTAGTAATCTGTAACTCCCGCATACTTATGTAACTCCAAAACTCCAGAACAATTAGTAAAACCTGAAAAATTTATGTACCAATCTAGAGCAAAAAGAATTAGATCAAAATCACGTTTCTGTGAATTACTAAAACTAATTTACTGGGCACAAAAGTTTCTGATTTTCAGCAGGATCAACACAACTATCACCGTAAGCTATCCTAAAGGTTTAACTTGGCACAAACACTAATTAAAACATAAAACCACATCTAACCAGAGGCTAGATGAATTATTTATTACTAAACAGGAACAAAAAGCAAAGAACAAAAATAAAATTGGGTTGCCTCCCAACAAGCGCTATTATTTAACGCCCTTAGCTAGGCATAAAACTACGAATAGATCTAGGTATTGCCATCTTTCGTTTGAAATTCTTCAATTGAACACGTATAATCCTTAGGAGACTCTTTGGTTTTATCAATTTTCAAACTCCTAGGCAAGAAATCGAGAAATTCATTCGTGGCAAAAGGTTCCTTAATAATATCAAAAAGGTTGGGGTAAACACTTATTGATTTGAGATCTTCATTATCTTTTCCAGAAGATTCACCCTTATTCTTAGGAACGTAAATAAACTTGGCAACCTTAGTAGGAGGAAGGTTTTGAGTAGTTTTAACGGAGAAAAAGGTGGACCCCAAGTTTGTAATAATATCTTCAAGTTTACCAATTCTAGTAGAATCTTGGTCTATCTTTTCATTAACTATGGGTTCCTTTTCTCTAAGATACTTTAAAGTAACTCCTACTTTGGATCCATATTGAGAAATCTGATTATGAATCTTTTTATCCAAATTTTCAATCAATTCTATAGTAGCAATGTTATTTTCAATAATATCAAGCCTTTGCATCACATGTTCCAAGGTTAAAATAGTTCCATTGATCAAAAGAGGTGGGGTCCTAGCAAATCTATCATGACACTGTAAGAACCAGAAGTATGACTGCCCAAGAAATTTCCCCCGGTTATTGTATCTAGAACATACCTATTCCAAGGAGTAACACCCACATAAAAATTGCGAAGAAGAATGGAAGTTGATTGCTTTCGAGTAGATCTATTTTGAGCATTGCAAATTCTATACCAAGCATATTTTAGATTTTCTCCCTCCCTTTGTTTAAAGTTGAGGACCTCATTATCGGGAGTGTTAACAATGATGGGAGGACTAGCCATGAGAGCAAATCAAGCGGTCTAACACACGAGCACACAAGAAGCAACCGAAAAAGACGAATGGAAGAGGGTTGAAGAAAAGGCAAAGGTTTTCGATAACCATTTTAGAAGTGGGGGAGAGGAAAACGAGAGGCGAATGGCGAATAATGTAATGCAAGAGAGAAGAGTTTATGATGGGTACTTGGTATGGCTTGACTTGACATAGATCTCCCCGGCAACGGTGCCAGAATTTCTTCCTGCTATCTCTTGAGCTTGCATTGGTTTTTCCCTTGAAGAGGAAAGGATGATGCAGCAAAGTAGAGTAAGTATTTCCCTCAGTTTGAGAACCAAGGTATCAATCCAGTAGGAGACAATGCACAAGTCACCGAATGCCTGCACAAACAATCAACAACTTGCACCCAACGCGACAAAGGGGTCTTTAGTCCCTTCACTGTTATTTGCAAAAGTGAGATATGATAGAGATAGATAAACGGTAAACTAAATATTTTTGGTATTTTTGGTTTATAGATCGGAAAGTAAAAGATTGCAAAATAGTTGATCGGAAACTAGTATGATGTAAAAGAGAACTTATATGATGGAAAAGAGACCCGCGGGCCATAGGTTTCACTAGTGGCTTCTCTCACGATAGCAAATATTATGGTGGGTGCACAAATTACTGCCAAGCAATTGATAGAAGAGCGCAAAGTTATGACGATGTCTAAGGCAATGATCATGAACATAGGCATCACGTCCGTGTCAAGTAGACCGAAACGATTCTGCATCTACTACTATTACTCCACACATCGACCGCTATCCAGCATGTATCTAGAGTATTAAGTTCATAAAGAACGGAGTAACGCATTAAGTAAGATGACATGATGTAGAGGAATTAACTCAAGCATTATGATGAAAACCCCATCTTTTTATCCTCGATGGCAACAATACAATACGTGCCTTGCTACCCCTACTGCCACTGGGAAAGGACACCGCAAGATTGAACCTCCCATTGCAAGAAAAACCAATCTAGTAGGCCAAACAAAACCGATAATTCGAAGAGACTTGCAAAGATATCAAATCATGCATATAAGAATTCAGAGAAGAACCAAGTAATATTCATAGATAATTTGATCATAAATCCACAATTCGTTGGATATCGGCAAACACACCGCAAAAGAATATTACATCGAATAGATCTCCAAGAAGATTGAGGAGAACATGGTATTGAGAATGAAAGAGAGAGAAGAAGTCATCTAGCTACTAGCTATGGACCCGTAGGTCTGTGGTAAACTACTCACGCTTCATCAGAGAGGTAATGGTGTTGATGTAGAAGCCCTCCGTGATCGAATCCCCCTCCGGCACAACGCCGGAAAAGGTCCCTAGATGGGATCTCACTGGTATAGAAGGTTGCGGCGGTGGAAAAGTGGCTTCGTGGCTCCCCTGGATGTTTTCAGGGTATAAGAGTATATATACGTGAAGGAACTAGGTTAGGAGACCCACGAGGGGACCACGAGGTAGGGGGCACGCCCTACCCCCTGGGCACGCCCTCCACCCTCGTGGCCGCCTTGTTGCGTCTCGAGCTTCATCTCCAAGTCTCTTGGTTTTCTTCTGGTCCAAGAAAGATCATCGTGAAAGTTTCATTCCGTTTGGACTCCGTTTGGTATTCCTTTTCTGTGAAACTCTAAAACAGGAAAAAAAACAAAAACTGGCACCGGGCTCTAGGTTAATAGGTTAGTCCCAAAAATAATATAAAATAGCATATAAATGCCTATTAAGCATCCAAAATAGATAATATAATAGCATGGAACAATCAATAATTATAGATACGTTGGAGACGTATCACTTGTCATCGAGGTTGTGCATGATTTGAATATTTTGTGTGATGAAGATGGGGCATAGCCAGACTATATGATTTTGTGGGATAAGCTTTCTTTGGCAATGTTATTTTGAGAAGACATAATTGCCTTGTTAGTATGCTTGAAGTATTACTGTGTTTATGTCAATATTAAACTTTTGTTTTGAATCTTATGGATCTAAACATTCATGCCACAATACAGAAAATTACATGGATAAATATATTAGGTAGAATTCCACATCAAAAATTCTGTTTTTATCTTTTACCTACTCGAGAACGAGCAGGAATTAAGCTTAGGGATGCTTGATACGTCTCCAACTTATCTATTATTTTTGATTGTTCCATGCTATTATATTATATGTTTTGGATGTTTTATATGCATTAATATGCTATTTTATATTATTTTTGGGACTAACCTATTAACCTAGAGCCCAATGCTAGTTTCTGTTTTTCCTTGTTTTTGAGCTTCGCATAGAAGGAATACCGAACGGAGTCCAAACGGAATAAAACCTTCGCGATGATTTTTCTTGGACCAGAAGACACCCATGAGACTTGGAGATCAAGTCGGAAGAGCCACGAGGGGGCCACATGGGTGGAGGGAGCGCCAAGGGGCGTAGGGCGCGCCCCCTGCCTTGTGGGCCCCTGTGACTCCCCTAACCTAATTATTTCGCCTATATATTCACATATGTTCCCAAACCACCAAAAGCATCCACGAAAACACTTTTCCACCGCTGCAACCTTCTCTACCCGTGAGATCCCATCTAGGGGCCTTTTTCGGCATCCTGCCAGAGGGGTATTCGATCACGGGGGCTTCTACATCAACTCTATTTCCCTTCCAATGAAGCGTGAGTAGTTTTCATCAAACCTACAGGTCCATAGCTAGTAGCTAGATGGCTTCTTCTCTCTCTTTGATTCTCAATACCATGTTATCCTCGATGTTCTTGGAGATCTATCTGATGTAATATTCTTTTGCGGTGTGTTTGTCGAGATCCGATGAATTGTGGATTTATGATCAGCTTATCTATTAATATTATTTGAATCTTCTCTGAATTCTTATATGCATGATTTTATATCTTTGTAATTCTCTTCGAACTATCAGTTTGGTTTGGCCAACTAGATTGGTTTTTCTTGTAATGCGAGAAGTGCTTAGCTTTGGGTTCAATCTTGCGGTGTCCTTTCCTAGTGACAGTAGGGGCAACAAGGCATGTATTGTATTGTTGCCATCGAAGATAAAAAGATGGGGTTTTCGTCATATTGCTTGAGTTAATTCCTCTACATCATGTCATCTTACTTGATGCTTTACTCTGTTCTTCATGAACTTAAGACTCTAGATGCAGGCAGGAGTCGGTCGATGTGTGGAGTAACAGTAGTAGATGCAGAATCGTTTCGGTCTACTTGACACAGACATGATGCATATATTTCATAATCATTGCCTTAGATATCATCATAACTTTGCGCTTTTATATCAATTCCTCGACAGTAATGTGTTCACCCACCATATTATTTGCTATATTTAGAGAAGCCTCTAGTGAAACCTATGGCCCCCGGGTCAAGTTTCCATCATATAAGTTTCCGATCTACTATTTTGCAATCTTTTACTTTGAGATCTATAAACCAAAAATACGCAAAATATTTACTTTACCTTTTGTTTAGATTCATCTATCTCTATCTGATCTCACTTTTGCAAGTGACTGTGAAGGGATTGACAACCCCTTTATCGCATTGGGTGCAAGTTGTTTGATTGTTTGTGCAGGTATTAGGTGATTTGTGCGTTGTCTCCTACTGGATTGATACTTTGGTTCTCTAACTGAGGGAAATACTTATCTCTACTTTGCTGCATCACCCTTTCCTCTTCAAGGGAAAAACCAACGCAAGCTCAAGAAGTAGCATCGGACTCCTTCATCTTTATTTGGTGACATCCGGAGTATGTGTCGAGAAAGCATAGTGAGTCGTGTCCGGCAGTGGCATCGATGATCTGATCTATGTGAGGTAGGGGAAGGGGTCCTTGGGGCAGGCCTTATTTAGGTCCTTCAAGTCAACGCAGAGCCGCCAGGACTTGTCCTTCTTGGGTACCATGACCAGATTTGCTAGCCACTCCGCATGCTTAATTTTACGGATGAATCCGGTCTCCAATAGCTTTGCCAATTCTTCACCCATAGCCTGTTGTTTGGATTCAGAGAATCGACGTAGTGTCTGTTTGACTGGCTTGAAGCCCTTTATGATGTTCAAGTTGTGCTCTGCTAGCCTCCGTGGGATGCCTGGCATATCCGAAGGGTGCCAGGCAAATATGTTCCAGTTTTCATGTAAAAACGCGTGCAACACTTCATCAACTGCGAGGTCCATTTGTGCTCCCAAGGAAGCCTTTTTATTCGGGTTTGTCGGGTGTACTTGGAACTTTACTATCTTGTAAGCTGGTTTAAATAACGTGGATTTTGGCCTTTTACTGAGGACCACATTGTCCCTGTAGACTGTTGATACGTCTCCGGCGTATCTATACTTTTTATTGTTTCATGCCAATGTTATACAACTTTCACATACTTTTGGCAACTTTTTATATGATTTATTGGACTAATCTATTGACCAGTGCCCAGTGCCAGTTCCTGTTTTTTGCATTTTTTGTATCGCAGAAAATCCATATCAAACAAAGTCAAAACGCGATAAAAATCTACAGAGAATTATTATGGAATTTATGTGATTTTTGGGAGGTGGAATCAACGCAAACGGAGGCCCACAATGAGCACAACCCACCGGGGAGCGCCTGGGGGCCCAGGCGAACCCTGGTGTATCGTGCCCTCCTCGAACGTCGGTTGGAGCCCTTCTTCTAGCACAAGAAATATAATTTATGGAAAAAATCATGTAGAAATTTCAGCGCCATCAGAGTTACGGATCTCTGGGAATTTAAGAAACCGTGAAGGGCCAGATATGGGGAGCGCGAAATAGAAGAGAAAGGAGAGGGAGATCCAATCTCGGAGGGGCTCCTGCCCCTCCGCCGCCATGGACTAGAGGGGAAACCCTCCTCCCATCTAGGGGGGAGCTCAAGGAAGAAGAAGAATGGGGGCTCTCTCCCTCTCTCTCCCGGTAGCGCCGGAGTGCCGCCAGGGCAAGGATCATGAAGGCGATCTACATCAACAATCTTGCTACCGTCAACACCAACTTTCTTCCCCTCTATGGAGCAGTGTAACACCCCTTCTCCCAGCTATAATCTCTACATAAACATGGTGCTCAACTCCATATATTATTTCCCAATTATCTATGGTTATCCTACGATGTTTGAGTAGATCCGCTTTGTCCTATGGGTTAATCATGATCTTGGTTGGTATGATTGTGTATTTTATTTATGGTGTTGTCATACGCTGCCCTCCGTCTCGCGAAAACGTGAGGGGCCCCCGTTGTAGGGTATTTCAATATGTTCATGGTTTGCTTATTGTCAGTGTTGCGGGGGATGACAACAGCCTAAACGCGGATAAGTGGGTCATGGCGTATGGGAGTAAAGAGGACTTGATACTTAATGCTATGGTTGGGTTTCATGACCTTAATGATCTTTAATAGTTGCGGATGCTTGCTAGAGTGCCAATCATAAGTGCATATGATCCAAGTAGAGAAAGTATGTTAGCTCATGCCTCTCCCTCATATAAAGTTACAAGAATGATTACCGGTACTTGTTATCGATTGCCTAGGGACAAATGACTTTCTTGTTGACAAAAGCTATCCACTTTTACTACCTTGCATTTTATTCATAGTTTTATTCTTGCAATGAATTCATAGTTTTATCCTTGCAAAATAGTTTCATACTTGTGTTAGGTAAAGCAAACGTCAAGTGTGCGTAGAGTTGTATCGGTGGTCGATAGAACTTGAGGGAATATTTGTTCTGCCTTTAGCTCCTCGTTGGGTTCGACACTCTCATTTATCGAAGAAGGCTACAAACGATCCCCTATACTTGTGGGTTATCAAGACCCATTTCTGGCGCCGTTGCCGGGGAGCAATAGCGTGGGGTGAATATTCTCGTGTGTGCTTGTTTGCTTTATCACTAAGTATTTTTTATTTTCAGTTCCAAGTTGTTCTCTATCTATGGATATGGAACACGAAACACCAAAAAAAATAGTTGTACTTGCTACTCATGGAGATGGGGAACCTCCTAAAACCCTCATTGATCATTATGTGAAATATATTATGCACTACTTTGATAATCCCGAGAAAACCCCATTCACATGTATAATGGGAGTAACGTTGGATCAACGTGAATACTTTAGGGATTATCGCTTGACACAAAAAGGGAAACTATTATGGGATCAAATTCATATGTTGCATTGGTATGCTCGGGAGCTGTGCTTGAGGTATGATTATACTTGTTGCTATAGGATGAACGCTCCACATCTTCCCTTTTCATGTGAAATAAATGATAATGAAACCTTGGCTTCTTATGCTAATGGTATATATGATTACTATGATGTGGAACAAATAGAAGAATTCGTTGCTTTTAAGGGTGCTTATGAAATTGAATCTTTGTTTTTAAAGTATGAAGCTTTTGATGATGATGTTTATAGACCTTAAAAATTTTCCATCCTCAAATATTGCTATGATAACTATAAATACAATTCCGGTATTGATGCGTTTATTGAGAAAGTCTCCGCTGTCCAAGAAGAGACTAATATTTTACAAGTCTATGGAAGAAGGAATTGATGAAACTGTGAGCTCATTGGATGAAAAAGGTGATGAGGAGATCGAAGAACAAAAGGAGGAAGAGCGGATTGATCACCCACGCCCACCTTCTAATGAGAATAAGTCTTCAACTCATACATTGTTTAATATCCCTTCGTTCTTACCGAACGATGAATGCTATGGTAATTGCTATGATCACATTGATTCGTATGAATCCTTTTTGATGATGCTTGCTATGCTTGTGGCCAAGATGCCAATATGAATTATGCTATTGGAGATGAACTTGCTATAGTTCCTTATGTTAAACATGGAATTGTTGCTATTGCACACACACATGATAGTCCTATTATCTTTTTGAATTCTCCAAACTACACTATATCGGAGAAGTTTGTTCTTATTAAGGATTATATTGATTGGTTGCCTTTTATCGTTGCACATGATGATTTTGATGAATATAATATGCATGTGCTTGCTGCTCGTACTTGCAATTACTATGAGAGAGGAACTACATCTCCACCTCTCTATGTTTCCAACATGATAAAATTGCAAGAAACTACTTATGCTATGTATTGGCCTTTACTTGATGTTCATGAATTGTTCTTGTATGACATGCCGATGCATAAGAAGAGAGTTAGACTTCGTCATTGCATGATATATGTTGCTTTGTGCTCACTACTAAATGCCAAATCATTGCTAATTAAAATTGGCTTTGATATACCTTGGGATCCGGGTGGATTCATTACTTGAGCACTTTATGCCTAGCTTAATGGATTTAAAGAAAGCGCTGCCAGGGAGACAACCCGGAAGTTTTAGAGAGTCATTTATTTCTGTTGAGTGATTTTATAATGTTTAAAAGCAAAAAAATATAAAGGGGAACTTAAAACTTCACAAAAATAAAAGTGAAAATGAGATAGACGAGCACCGTGGAAGCGGGAGCATGCCTTGAACTTTGTTCATGCCCATGGAAACTTTGTGAATCTTGAATTGCAGAAACTTTTCAACAAAAATAATTATCCCCTTGTACAATTCCACTGTATTATAAAAATAATGTGCCAAGATTTGCCTTTAGGATGAGTAGATTCCTTGTTGGTATGTGCAGTGCAAAACAGAAACTTTGGCGATAGCGCGCGATTTTACATTTTTACTAGAACAACGAAAGGTTCTGAAACTTTTTGCACAATATTGATATACAAATTTTTATTTTTTCATATTTTTTTCAAAATGTTTGGAGTAACATAAGTATGGTGAATGTTCAGATTACTATAGACTGTCCTGTTTAAGACAGATTCTGTTTTTGATGCATTGTTTTGCTTGTTTTGATGAAACTATCTATTCTATCGGTGGTATAAGCCATGGAAAATTATATTACAATAGTTACAATGCAAAATCAAAATATTGCAATAGTACTTAGAGTAGTTATTTGCTTTATTATACTAGCGGATCTTACCGAGCTTTCTGTTGAGTTTTGCGTGGATGAAGAGATCAAAGATCGAGGAGGTCTCGATATGAGGAGAAGGAGGAGAGGCAAGAGATCAAGCTTGAGGATGCCCAAGGCACCCCAAGTAAATATTCAAGGAGACTCAGCGTCTAAGCTTGGGGATGCCCCGGAAGGCATCCCATCATTCTTCAACAAGTATCGGTATATTTTCGTGTTCGTTTCGTTCATGTGATATGTGCAAATCTTGGAGCGTCTTTTGCATTTAGTTTTCACTTTTATTTTATGCATCATGTGGTATGAGATAGTCCATGGTTGATTTATAGGATGCTCATTGCACTTCACTTGTATCTTTTGAGTATGGCTTTATAGAATGCTTCATGTGCTTCACTTATATCATTTGAAGTTTGGATTGTCTGTTTCTCTTCACATAGAAAACCAATGTTCGTAGAATGCTCTTTTGGTTCACTTGTATTTGTTAGATCATGATCTTTTGTAGAAAGAATTAAACTCTCATGCTTCACTTATATCCATTTAGAGAGCCAACAGGAATTGGTCGTTTGCATGGTTAGTCATAAAATCCTACATAAAACTTATGGATCACTGAATATGATATGTTTGATTCCTTGCAATAGTTTTGCAATATAGAGATGATAATATGTGGGAGTTACTAGTAAACGGTTGTGGTTAGTAAGAATATTGGTGTTAAGGTTTGTGATTCTCGAAGCATGCACGTATAGTCTCTTGTTATGCTATGAAAGTTGGAGCATGATTTATTATTGATTGTCTTCCTTCTGAGTGGCGGTCGGGGACGAGCGATGGTCTTTTCCTACCAATCTATCCCCCTAGAGGTATGCGTAGTAGTACTTTGCTTTGAAGGCTAATAAACTTTTGCAATAAGTATATGAGTTCTTTATGACTAATGTGAGTCCATGGATTATACGCACTCTTACCTTTCCACAATTTTCTAGCCTCTACGGTACCGTGCATTGCCCTTTCTTACCTCGAGAGTCGGTGCAAACTGCGCAGGTGCATCCAAACCCCGTGATATGATGCGCTCTATCACACATAAGCCTTATTATATTTTCCTCAAAACAACCACCATACCTACCTATTATGGCTTTTCCATGGCCATTTCGAGATATATTGCCACATGGATTCCACCGCTTCCATTTGATGACTTGAGCATTCATTGTCATATTGCTTTGCATGCTCATATAGCTGACATAGTAGTTGTGGCTGAGCCACCATTGAAAGTGCAACTATCCCTGGGTGGGTTTGGTAATGATTAACAACATATAGCTCATTGAACTAATGCCATTACAAGATAAATATTTCAGGAAAGTTTGATGATTCGCATGGCATGGATAAGGAATGTGGACCCCTCAAAATGCGAAGGACAAAAGATTGGCTCCAGCTTCAAAGTCCAAGACTCTACATTTTCTATTTCAGTGATCCAAGATCACATTGAGTCTATAGGAAAGCCAATACTATTAAAAGGGGATGAGGTGTTGCTTAATGGCTTGCTTGCTCAAAATGCTTAATGATATGCTCCAAAAGCCCTCAACCACTTTCTCATATCCACATATGTCCCAAACCAAAATTCAAACTCAGCCCCACCGATTTGATCCATTTGGTGCCACCGAGTTCATTTGACATAGCCACTGCTAGAAACCCTAGTCTTTTCGGTCTCACCGATAGGGATCTCGGTCTCACCGAGATGGGGTTCCAAACTCTCTGTTTCCCTTCGTAACGTTTTAGTCTAACCGAGATGAGCGATCAGTCCCATCGAGTCTGCAATGCAAACTCTCTGTTTCCTTTTCGTAACGCCTCGGTCCCACCAAGATGAGGGAATCAGTCCCACCGAGTTTGCCTAACCAACTCTCTGTTAGCTTTTTACCAAAGTTGGTCCAACCGAGTTTGAGTAATTGGTCCAACCGAGATTACGTTATGCCCTAACCCTAATGATATTGGTCCCACCGAGATGACATGTCGGTCCCACTGAAATTGCCTAACGGTCACATATGTACTAAATCGGTCCGACCGAGTTTTCTAATTCGGTCTCACCGAGTTTGGTATATTGTGTGTAACGGTTAGATTTTGTGTGGAGGCTATATATACCCCTCCACCCTCTCCTCATTCGTGAGGGAAGCCATCAGATCATGCCTACACTTCCATTACCCATTTTCTGAGAGAGAGCCACCTACTCACGTGTTGAGACCAAGACATTCCAATCCAATCATATGAATCTTGATCTCTAGCCTTCCCCAAGTTGCTTTCCACTCAAATCATCTTTTCCACCAAATCCAATCCTATGAGAGTGAGTTGAGTGTTGGGGAGACTATCATGTGAAGCACAAGAGCAAGGAGTTCATCATCAACACACCATCTATTACCTTTTGGAGAGTGGTGTCTCCTAGATTGGTTAGGTGTCACTTGGGAGCCTCCAACAAGATTGTGGAGTGAACCAAGGAGTTTGTAAGGGCAAGGAGATCGCCTACTTCGTGAAGATCTACCCTAGTGAGGCAAGTACTTCGTGGGCGATGGCCATGGTGGGATAGACAAGGTTGCTTCTTCATGGACCCTTCATGGGTGGAGCCCTCTGTGGACTCGCACAGCCGTTACCCTTCGTGGGTTGAAGTCTCCATCAACGTGGATGTATGATAGCACCACCTATCGGAACCACGACAAAAACATCCGTGTCTCCTATTACATTTGCACTCTCCAAACCCTTCCCTTTACATTCTTGCAAGTTGCATGCTTTACTTTCCGCTGCTCATATACTCTTTGCATGCTTGCTTGAATAGTGTTAAGATTGCTTGACTTTTGCTAAGTTGTTAAAATCTGCCAAGAACTAAAATTGGGTAAAGGTTAAGTTCTTATTTGGTCAAGTAGTCTAATCACCCCCCCCCTCTAGACATACTTTCGATCCTACAATTGGTATTAGAGATTTGGTCTCCATTTCCCTTGATTTCCATAGCTTTTGGTGATCATAGCCTTGGTTTCACAACCTAGGAGAGTATGGCGTCTAGCAAGGTAAATTACCACCATAGAGGTCCTTACTTTGATGGTACTAATTTTGCTAGTTGGAAGCATAAGATGAAAATGCATATTCTTGGACATAACCCGACGTTTGGGCTATCGTGTGTATTAGCTTGCAAGGTGAATTCTTTGATGGGAGAGAACCGAACCGTGAAGCTACCGCGGAAGAGTTGAAGATGTTGCAATACAATGCTCAAGCTTGTGATATCCTCTTCAATGGATTGTGCCCCGAAGAATTCAACAAAATCAGCCGCCTTGAGAATGCAAAGGAAATTTGGGATACTTTGATTGACATGCACGAAGGTACCGACTCGGTCAAGGAATCCAAATTGGATGTGCTTCAAAGTCAACTTGACAAGTTCAAAATGAAGGATGGTGAAGGTGTCGCTGAAATGTACTCTAGGCTTGCTCTCATCACAAATGAGATGGCCGGCTTAGGAAGTGAAGAGATGGCCGATAGATTATAAAGAAGATCCTAAGAGCCTTGGATGGAAAATATGATACCGTGTGCACATTGATCCAAATGATGCCCAATTACAAAGATCTCAAGCCAACGGAAGTCATTGGAAGAATTGTTGCTCATGATATGCCGCTCAAGGATAAAGAAGAGCTTCACAACAAGTCAAGTGGTGCTTACAAAGCCTCATGTGATGCTCCTACATCATCAAGTGAGAAACAAACCTTCAATGAAGAGTTGAGCCTAATGGTGAAGAACTTCAACAAGTTCTACAAGAGTAGAAGCAAGGAAAGAAGTTCCAAGTCAAGGTCATACAATGACAAAAGATCTTCGAGTCGTGAACGTAATGCTACAATTGTGGAAGACCCAGACACTACTCCAATGAGTGTACGGCTCCCTACAAAAGGAGAGAAGATTCACCTAAAAGAAGAAGTAGAAGAGAAGAATCACCACCAAGAGAGAGAAGGAGTAGAGATGATCGTTATGAACGAAGACCTTCCCGGAGAAGAAAGGATTCAGAAAGGAAGGACAAATCATCAAATGGCTACACAAAACAAAGACATCAAGCTCACGTTGGTGAATGGGTATCCGGCTCCGACTCCGACTATCACTCCGAAAGAAGTTATCACTCCGACTCTGAATATACTCAAGATGAAGGTGTTGCTGGTCTATCACTTGTGTCAACCAACTCCTATGACATATTTGACACACCAAATGAAGGAATTGGAAGATGCTTCATGGCTAAAGGCCCAAAGGTATCACACCCCGAGCATGTTGATTTCAATAGTGATGAAGATGATTTGTTAGGTGATGATGATTTACTTGTTGACAACTCTAGTGATGAATACTATGATGAAACGTCAATTAATCATGCTAATCAAGATAAATGAATGACAATGATAAGGAGAAGATTGATCGTCTAACTAAAGAACTAAACACTCTTAAGTTAGCTCATGAAACTACCTTGGAAGATCATCGAGAACTTTTAAAGACTCATGAGAAGTTATGCTTTGAAAAGCTCAACCTTGAGCAAGAGCATGAGTTTTTAAAGGCAATCAATGATGATCCTCACAGGAAAAGTTCTTCTTACATTGCCAAGCGTTTACTCTTGTCTACTTACATGCCGCAAGTTAAATCTAGCAACAAAAGTAAGAAAGATTCTTCTTCTAGTAGTAACAATAATCATGCTAAATCCAATGTTGTTGCTTCTAGTAGTTCTCTTGATTCCACTAATGATTCTCTTAGCCAAGTTACACTTGAGCAAGAAAATAGCTTATTGAAAGGAATTATAGAGAAAGTTGTTTACAAGAGCCTTGCCGGAAGTAAGCGATTTGAGGAAATTGTACGCAAGCAAGGAAGGCACCGGAAGAATCAAGGTGTTGGTTTTGAACAAAAGTTCAATGCCAATGGAGTTGAGTGGGAAGAAGATCGATACCCCAAGACGAAGTTTGCCTCAATAAGAGAAGTATGATCCTACTTCTTTCCAAGGGACACAAGCTCAAGATGATATTCCACCACAAGACCACAAGAAAAAAGGCAAGGATAAGCTTCAAGAGGAGATTGATGCATTTGAAGAAGCTCCCAAGGCCTTGGTCAAGTGGGTTACCAAGACTACATCAAGTTCTACTTCATCTAGTACGACTACAACCCCAAGGATTCCCATCAAGATGATGTGGATACCGAAGAAGAAGAACTAGAGAGTTCTTGAGGGTGACTCCGCCAACACACTTTACTCATATTATTTTGGCGAGGACAAGTGCAAACAACTTCCACATCTTGCACTAGTTCAAGGAGTCACAAACCCTCTTGTTGGTAAGACAGGGGACAAGGTAACCTAATGCTTTCATGGTCATCATCTTGTGTGTGCATCACTCTATGTCTATGGATATCCTTGTTTGTTCCTTGTGGGACTAACCCGTGTAGGTATTGAAAGTGCAACTCACTCCAATGGATTGCTATGAATGATCTACATCAACATTGAGCATTCACATCTTCTAACACCTACATGAAGTCATCATCGACAAAACCCAAGGTTAGTTCATCCCTCTTAGGGGGGATATCACATCTAGGGGGAGCTTTACTCTAAGACTTGAGCTAAAGCAACTCTAATGGTGTGAATGCAACAATGCTTTATGTAAAAGTGGTAACCCCACTTATGCTTAAACGATGAGTATGACCTATGATCAAATGTTATCATTTGACTCCTAAGTCAATATAATCATATATAGATGATCTAGTCATCACAAATTGCTTGATAGATGCTAGAGTGTTTGTGCATGCTTTGCCACATATTTCATTTGCCATTTTATTGTGTGAGCATGTTGGTTGCATATTTTACTCATTCGAGGACATCCACTTGTTGTTTTGATTGTTTGGCTCTTTCTTTTTGGCCAAGTGGATGGACAAGAATGCCTAAGAACCTTCTCTAGCTATCTATGCTTTTCTCGTCTCAAACTCTATTCATGCTACATCACAAAGTTTGATCAAGTCAGATTTGAACCACTCTGTGTGAGGAGCACTTGGAGTCCCCGATTTGTCATAGACTTAAACTTCCAAAACCTCTTTGTGCATTTCGGTCTGACCGAGTCATCCATTTCGGTCAAACGAGTTCACTAAGTTGATCTAGGTTTTCATCTTGGTGCAACCGATTTGAACACTTCGGTCACACCAAGTTGCAGCAACCGCTTGCAATTCTGCAATCTCGGTGTCACCGAGTTGTTCCACTCGGCCACACCGACAGGGTCGGGATATATATACCCACATGTGAGATTTTGGATATTTCTTCAAAACCCCTCAGTCCGCGTGTGTCCTACTCTGCCTCCTCGGGTCTCCGGATCGCCTCCTTGCCGCCAGCGACCTCCCGTCGCTGGTTTCTGCCGCCGTCAACGGAATCTGCTCCGTTGTTGCCGCCATAGAGAACAGCCGCCAAACTAGGGTATGTGTTCGACCCCTTGTGCTCTCTATTTACCTCCGATTCTAAGCACGAGGACAATGCCATGATTCTTGCCATGAATGAAATCAATGTATCCCGAGAAAAATTCCTTAGGCTTAGTTTGATTCAAAAATTTTAGGGTTAGCTCTCCGCAGAACTCATCTCAGACCGACTGAATCATAGAAATTGGTCTCACCGATTTGGCTTAGGCCATTGCACATGCACTTCTCGGTCTGATCGAAATTTGCAAATCGATGTGACCGAGTTCAATTCTCTGTGAAACCCTAGCAATCTCGATGCCACCGAACTGTGACTCGGTCTGACCGAGTTCACTAGTTTAGGTTCCAAATGTTGCTTCGGTATCACCGAGTTTATCAATTCGGTAGCTCCGAGATCATTTCAGTAGAGAACTAAAACTAAGTTTTTGACTCATTTGTTTTGCAAAATCTCTGCACTTTGTGATGCTCATCTACTCTACCTCATCTATATCTATTCACAGGGTTTGCTGTCAGTTTGCCTGCCAAGATGTCTGACCAAAGTGATAGCCAGAATAAGTCTGAAGAGCAAGTGCAAATGAGTGAGGGCACTAGTACCTCAAGCAGCTATGATGAGGGCAGCAGGAGCACACCGAGTAACTTGCCCAAGGCAGCCACTAGAGCAAGGAAGAAGAGAACCTCAGACTCTAAGGATGAGGATTATGTTGCAGTTGAGGATGAGGCCACCTCAAAGAAGAAAGTGATGAAGAAGGAGTATGGCACTGCTGCTTCAACAAAGCCTGGTATGAACAGGAAAGCATGAACAAGGAAAGTGCCAACATCCAAACCAAGAAAAGTTGCAACAGGACAAACCATGAAATTCACACTAGAATATGATGATGGTGAAGCAGTTGGTGATGGCAAGAAGAAGAAGAGGGCAAGAACCACAACTGCAAAAGTTCTTGGAAAGTCCACTATAGTGAGAGATTCTGAAGAGGAAGAGGGAGAGGATGTTGCACCAGCACCCAAATCCCAAAAGCTTATGGGAGATGTAATCAAGTCAGGGTATGCTCCTAAGCCCAGATCTACTCCCAAAGCTGCTGCTCAAACCACCAAGTCTGCACCCAAGAGAAGCGCCAGAAACATCCCAGCTGAAGAGAAGAACAAGGACCAGTGCCTGAAGTTGAAGAAGAAGATGTTGAAGCCCAAGTGCTGAAAGCTCAAACAAAAGATCCCAGACCACAATGACACTCATCTAGTGGTAGAGGACATGAGCATCAGGAAGGATGCAGATTTGAGACTTTGGAGGAAGAGTGATCCTTATGTTGTGAGAAGAAAAATTGCAACCATGAGGATAAAATTGAGTTCATTTGCAGAACAGGTTTTACTGGGGATCTTATGTTTCAAAACATGTTTTCTTTATCCATTTAGTTCACTTGCAGAACATCCTCCAAAAGTTGGATCCTCACAAACATCTATGGTCCTTGCAACCATGAGGATAAAATTGAGTTCATTGACTAGTTTGGTAATATTCAAATGCCTAATGATGTGGATTGGATTATCATGGGAGATTTTAACTTTATTAGAACACCTGAAGACAGAAACAGACCTGGAGGGGATGTTAATGAAATGCTTATGTTTAATGAGGCTATAAGTGAAATTGGTTTGATTGAACTTCCTCTAAAAGGCAGGCAGTTTAGCTGGAGTAACATGCAAGATAACCCCCTATTGGAAAAGTTAGACTGGTTTTTCACCTTTGCTGCCTGGATGACCAGCTATCCAGATACTTTGGCTCTTCCTATGGCTAAACCAATTTCTGATCACCTACCTTGCATGATTAAAATTGGCACAAATATCCCAACAAAGTGTTCATATTTGAAAACTATTGGCTTAAACATAGCTCTTTCAAAATATTCCAGTGGGTCATGCAGATTGTGCAAAGAAGATCAATGCTAAAATCAAGAATGTCAGAAGAGCACTTAAGTTGTGGGCTAAAACTCTAGCTTCTCATAAAAAGCTAATTGCTAATCTAAATGAATGTATCTTTCTTTGGGATATGATTGAGGAGTATAGGGATCTTTCAGTGTTTGAGAATAATTGCAGGACAATGCTCAAGGAATTTTTATTAACTGTGCTAAATGATCAGAAGATCTACTGGAAACAGAGAGGTAAAATCAAAGGAATTAAATTTGGAGATGAGAATACAAAATTCTTCCACCCTAAAGCCTCTATTAATCACATGCACAATATGATTGCTATGCTGTTGAATAAGGACCAACTGGAAGTAACAGATCATGATGGAAAGGCTGCAATACTATGGGGGGCTTTTAAAGAAAGATTGGGACAATCTAATGGTCATTCCATGCACTTTGACCTATATGGTCTCTATGAAAACATAGTGGACCCCCAAATCTTCCTTGATTTGGAAAAACCTTTTTCCCTGGAAGAAGTTGAAGAAGTGGTTAAAAGTTTGCCTGCAGATAAATCACCAGGGCCAGATGGATTCAATAATTAGTTTATCAAAAGTTGTTGGGATATTATTAAAACTGATGTCTTTGAGCTTATACTGGCATTCCATGCTGGGAATGTAAATCTTGAAAGCATCGACTCCTCTTTCATAACTTTAGTGCCAAAAAAAGAGGTGCCTCTTTCCCCAAATGACTTCAGGCCTATTTCCTTGCTGAATGGAGTACTCAAGATAATTACAAAATTGCTGGCTAATAGATTACAAAGAGTTATTCTACAAATGGTGCAAATTAATCAGTATGGCTTCCTCAAAGATAGAGTGATCCAAGATTGCCTAGGATGGGCATATGAATACATACATTAGTGTCATAAGTCTAAGGAGGAAACCTTAGTTATTAAATTTGATTTTGAGAAGGCTTTTGATCAATTGAGCATGCTGCTATCATTGATATTTTTAGAGCTAAAGGTTTTGGAGAGAAATGGATTTCCTGGATGGAAGCTCTGTTCACAACTGCATTTATTATTGAATGGTGTGCCTGGGAAAAGAATTTACATCAAAAGAGGAGTAAGACAAGGGGATCCTTATTCTCCTTTAATTTTTGTGCTGGCTGCTGACCTGTTGCAATCCATTCTTAACAAAGCAATGAGATTACACCTGATCACTGCTCCACTCCAAGTCAACTCTTGCCCACACTTCCCAATTGTGCAATATGCAGATGACATGCTGATGATTATGCAACCTGATTCTAGATAGTTGTTCTGTTTAAAGGCTCTTCTGAATACTTTTGCTACAGCAACAGGGCTCAAAGTGAATTATGGGAAGTCCATCATGGTTCCTTTGAATATTGCTGAAGACAGGGTTGAGATTTTTACAAACACCTTGCAGTGTGCTAGAGGTCAATTTCCCTTTACTTACCTTGGTCTGCCCTTGGGAGTATACAAACCAACTGTTGAGCAATGCCTCCCCCTAGTTAACAGGATTGCAAAAAGACTGGCAGGTATCTCTATCTTCATGAAAAAACCTGGTAAATTACTTTTGGTCAAGTCAGTGATGACATCATTATCAGTTTTCTTCATGTGCTGTCTGGACATTCCCATTACAATAAAAAATAGATCATCAAATATTTGAGGCACTGTCTTTGGAGAGGCCCTGATATGGAGGACAAAAGACCTGCTTTAGTTGCATGGCACACAGTATGTAGACCCAAAGACCAGGGGGATTAGGAGTTTTGGATATCTTCACACACAACAAAAATTTGCTCATGAAAAACCTTCACAAATTCTTCAACGGGCATGATATACCTTGGGTCAACCTAATTTGGGAGACATACTATAGTGATGGCAAATTACCAGGGGACAACATGATTGGATCATTCTGGTGGAAATCCAACCTAGCTCTCATTGATCAGTACAAAGCTATTGCTAGATGTAATGTGGGAGATGGTGTCTCTGCATTCTTTTGGGAAGATCTATGGAACCAAGCAATACTGAAACACCAATTCCCACACCTATTCTCTTTTGTCAGAAACCCTCATTTGAATATCCAACAAGTGTTGCAGACTGAATACCTACAGGATCTATTCTTTCTCCTCTTAACAACTGAGGCATATGAGGAATTCTTACAAATGGAGGATATTTGTATTTCCATGAGACAATCAGATTATTTGGACACACTGGACACATGGAGTTACATTTGGGGGAATGAACACTATTCATCTATCAAAGCATATAAAGTCTTGATTGGACATAAGCAAACCCCTCCACATTTCAATTGGATCTGGCAGAGTTGCTGTCAGCCTAAGCATAAAGTTTTCTTTTGGCAACTTCTACATGATCGAGTCAACACAAGGAATTTGCTTAGAAGGAAATTTTTTGTGTTGGAAGCTTATAACTGTGTTGTTGGAGGTTGTCAGCAAGAAGAAACACTGCATCACCTATTCTGGGGTTGTCCATTTGCTCAACAATGCTGGGATTACATATGTCCAACAAGAACCCCAAACTTGTCTGTACTGGAAGCATTCCAAGATCTTAAAGACAAGCTAAGGTTTCCATTTTACATGGAGATCATCATACTTGGAGCATGGGCCATTTGGATAACTAGAAATAATAAGATTTTTGAAAACATTGCTCCTTCATTTCAAGGCTTGAAGTTCATTTTTCTGGAGGAACTAAAACTTCTAAAGTTTAGAATGAGGAAAAAGCATGAGAGGCAATTTTCTGTTTGGCTTGAAGGCATTCTGTAATCTTCTTTGTTTTTAGGCTAGTAGGTTTTTTCTTTTCTTTTTTCTTGTTTCAGTAGGTTTAGTTCTTTTTTCTGTTTTAGGGCTTATCTCAAGCCCCTCAAGACTACTTGCTACTTTGTTCTTTAATTTATTAAAATTGCAGTGGGGTCTTACCCTACTGTTTATAGTCAAAAAAAAGAAAAAATGCAGTGGATTATAGGTTCCACACCAGAGAACATCAAGGCTTCTATGAGACCATTCTGCTTGACAAGAAGCCAATTGTTTGTGACATGAGATGGGTTGACTGGACATACATCAGAGAGAATGAAGATCACTTCCCAGGTGTATATGACAGCTTCAAGGCTTGTGGAGTTGAAAAGTTTGTTGGACAGAAGCTCACCAAATGGAATGATGATCTGATCATGCAATTCTACTCCACTGCTCATTTCTATCCAGATGGAAGGATAGTATGGATGTCTGAAGGTACAAGGTACCAATCAACTGTTGATGAATGGGCCAAGTTGATCAATGCTCCAGAAGATCATGAGGATGATTTGGATGTGTATGCCAAGAAGAGGAAAGACCACAACTCCATGGCAAGTATGTACAAGGAAATTCCTGATGAAGCCCTGGAAACTCATAAGTTGGGCTATGTGAAGTATCTGTTGTCTGGTCTGCCTACTATCAACACCATCTTGAGGCATACTCTATTGCCCAAGTCTGGAGATCACAGGATGATAAGAGGACATTCAATCAACTTGTTGCACATCTTTGATGTCCCTCAAAAATTCAAGGTCATGAGTCTGATTGTAGAGACAATCAAAAGGACAGCTGCTGATCAGAAAAGGTCTTGTGGGTATTCTCCACAAATTCAGGTGCTCGTCAACTCAAAGATGGGCACAGGCACTTACTTGTTGGACAAGGAGCACTTACCTCTCAAGCCAGATTTTGAAGACAACACAGTTGTGATGGATGAGGATGACCCTTCATCAGTGCATGCACATGAGAAGAGAGCAAGGGCAAGGGTAGAGAAAGCTGCAAAGATGCCAAGTGCTGAAGAGGCATCTCAAGTGTTTTTAAAGAGCAAACAAGATCAACTTGGATTTCTGATCCAATCTACCTTGAGGATTGAGAAGGGCTTGGCCACCCTGACTCAGAATCGGGAAAGTTTGGAGAGAATCATTGAACAAAAGTTCTATGATCTTGATCTAAAAGTCACTGAGATACAGACAGTAGTTGACCAGCTCTAGGAGGAAGCAGAGGACAAGAAAGGCAAGGTAACTACAGAAGCTTTTCAGTATGTGCCAAGAGGTCAGAGGTCAGCTGCAGTGCCAGTTCCAGATACTCGAGCTACTACATCAGCACTAGCAGCTACAGCTTCAGTGCCACCTCCAGCAGCCACTTCACCAGCTCCAGCTACATTGACAGAAGCCTTCGTCCTTGGATTCATCACTACCCCACCTCACGGAGACCAAGTGTGAGAGACGCATAGCACTATGCATATTTGAACTTTTTGGTAACATGTTGCCAAATGGGGAGAAATATGTATAGATCATAGCCTTCGAGAGAGAGTGTTGCTTTTTGTCTCTCTTGCACTTTATTTGGTTGAACTTTATCGTGTGTTTGCTTGTTACTTATGTGAGATACTTGGATGATCATGTGTTTGATCATATGCTACTTCAATGTGTGCTTGAATGACTATCTCTTATATCCATATATGATCATTCACGTTGCTTGGTGATGAGTGCATGCTTTTAATTGATATCATTTTGAGCGCTCCACCAAGATGTATGTGACATGGAAGAGTAACCCATGATACTAATAGATTGTGCATTTGCATTCAAAATGAAATATTAAATAATGCACAAATTTAGGGGGAGCTCTTCCTTATCACATACTTCTCAAAGCGACGATGTATTTCAATATTTTTATCATTTGTCGAAGCTTTGGTCTATATGTTGTCATCAATTACCAAAAAGGGGGAGATTGAAAGTGCAACTATCCCTGGGTGGTTTTGGTAATGATTAACAACATATAGCTCATTGAACTAATGCTATTTCAAGATGAATATTTCAGGAAAGTTCAATGATTGGCATGGCATGGATTAGGATTGTGGACCCCTCAAAATGCTAAGGACAAAGTATTGTCTCAAGCTCTAAAGCTCAAGACTCTACAGTTTACTTTTAGTGATCCAAGATCACATTGAGTCTATAGGAAAAGCCAATACTATTAAAAGGGGATGAGGTGTTGCTTAATGGCTTGCTTGCTCAAAATGCTTAGTGATATGCTCCAAAAACCCTCAACCACTTTCTCATATCCACATATGTCCCAAACCAAAAGTCAAACTCGGCCCCAGCGATTTGATCTATCCGGCGCCACCGAGTTCGTTTGACATAGCCACTGCCAGCAACCCTTGTCACTTCGTTCTCACCGATAGGGATCTCGGTCTCACCGAGATGGGATTGTAAACTCGTTGTTTCCTTTCGTAACGTTTCAGTCTAACTGAGATGAGAAATCGGTGCCACCAAGTTTGCAATGCAAACTCCATGTTTCCCTTTCGTAATGTTTCGGTCCCACCGAGATGAGCGAATCGGTCCCACCGAGTTTGCCCGACCAACTCTCTGGTTAGCTTATTACCAAAGTTGGTCCCACCGAGTTTGTGTAATCGGTCTCACCGAGATTACGTTATGCCCTAACCCTAACAAAATCGGTTCCACCGAGTTGACGTGTCGATCCCACCGAAATGCCTAACGGTCACATTATGAACTAAATTGGTCCGACCGAGTTTTCTGATTCGGTCCAACCGAGTTTGGTAATTTGCGTGTAATGGTTAGATTTTGTGTGGAGGCTATATATACCCCTCCACCCTCTCCTCATTCATGAGGGAAGCCATCAGAACATGCCTACACTTCCAGTATTCATTTTCTGAGAGAGAACCACCTACTCATGTGTTGAGGCCAAGATATTCCAATCCAACCATATGAATCTTATCTCTAGCCTTCCCCAAGCTGCTTTCCACTCAAATCATCTTTCCACCAAATCCAAGCCTATGAGAGAGAGTTGACTGTTGAGAGACTATCATTTGAAGCACAAGAGCAAGGAGTTCATCATCAACACGCCATCTATTACCTTTTGGAGAGTGGTGTCTCCTAGATTGGTTAGGTGTCACTTGGGAGCCTCCGTCAAGATTGTGGAGTTGAACCAAGGAGTTTGTACGGGCAAGGAGATCGCCTACTTCGTGAAGATCTACCCTAGTGAGGCAAGTCCTTCGTGGGCGATGGCCATGGTGGGATAGACAAGATTGCTTCTTCGTGGACCCTTCGTGGGTGGAGCCCTCCGTGGACTCGCGCAGCCGTTACCCTTCATGGGTTGAAGTCTCCATCAACGTGGATGTACGATAGCACCACCTATGGGAACCACGCCAAAAATCTCCGTGTCAACATTGCGTTTGCTCCTTCCAAACTCCTCCCCTTTACCTTCATATGCAATCATTTACATTCCGCTGCTATACTCTTAGAATTGCATGTGTAGGTTGATTGCTTGACTTGTGCTAAGTTGCTAAAATCTGCCAAGAAATAAATTGGGGAAAGGCTAGATTTTAGTTGGTCAAGTAGTCTAATCCCCCCCCCCCTCTAGATATACTTTTGATCCTACAGTGGACTTTGGTGGACTTGCCCGATGATCATCAAGCCATAGAAAATAAATGGATCTTCAAGAAGAAGAGTGACGCACACGGTAATGTTACTGTCTACAAAGCTTGACTTGTTGCAAAGGGTTTTCGACAAGTTCAAGGAGTTGACTACAATGAGACTTTCTCACCCGTAGCGATGCTTAAGTCTCTCCGAATCATGTTAGCGATTGCCGCATTTTATGATTATGAAATTTGGCAGATGGATGTCAAAACTGCATTCCTGAATGGATTTCTGGAAGAAGAGTTGTATATGATGCAACCAGAAGGTTTTGTCGATCCAAAGGGTGCTAACAAAGTGTGCAAGCTCCAGCGATCCATTTATGGAGTGGTGCAAGCCTCTCGGAGTTGGAATAAATGATTTGATAGTGTGATCAAAGCATATGGTTTTATACAGACTTTTGGAGAAGCCTGTATTTATAAGAAAGTGAGTGGGATCTCTGTAGCATTTCTAATATTATATGTAGATGACATATTGTTGATTGGAAATGATATAGAATTTCTGGATAGCATAAATGGATACATGAATAAGAGTTTTTCTATGAAAGACCTCGAAGAAGTTGCTTACATATTGGGCATCAAGATTTATAGAGATAGATCAAGATGCTTAATTGGACTTTCACAAAGCACATACCTTGATAAAGTTTTGAAGAAGTTCAAAATGGACCAGTCAAAGAAAGGGTTCTTGCATGTGTTACAAGGTGTGAAGTTGAGTCAAACTCAATGCCCGACCACTGCAGAAGATAGAGAGAAAATGAAAATCATTCCCTATGCTTCAGCCATAGATTCTATCATGTATGCAATGTTGTGTACCAGACCTGATGTGTGCCTTGCTATAAGCATAGCAAGGAGGTATCAAAGTAATCCCGGAGTGGAGCACTGGACATCGGTCAAGAACATCTTGAAATACTTGAAAAGGACTAAGGATATGTTTCTTGTTTATGGAGGTGAAAAAGAGCTCGTCGTAAACGGTTACGTCGATGCAAGCTTTGACACTGATCCGGATGACTCTAAGTCGCAAACCGGATACGTATTTTTATTGAATGGAGGAGCTGTCAGTTGGTGCAGTTCCAAGCAGAGCATCGTGGCAGGATCTACGTGTGAAGCGGAGTACATTGCTGCTTCGGAAGCACCAAATGAAGGAGTTTGGATGAAGGAGTTCATATCCGATCTAGGTGGCATACCTAGTGCATTGGGTCCAATGAAAATCTATTGTGACAATACTGGTGCAATTGCCTTGGCAAAGGAATCCAGAATTCACAAGAGAACCAAGCACATCAATAGACGCTTCAATTCCATCTGTTATCAAGTGTCGGAAGGGGACATAAAGATTTGCAAGATACATACGGATCTGAATGTTGCAGACCCGTTGACTAAGCCTCTTCCACGAGCAAAACATGATCAGCACCAAAGCTCCATGGGTCTTAGAATCATTACTATGTAATCTATATTATTGACTCTAGTGCAAGTGGGAGACTGAAGGAAATATGTCCTAGAGGCAATAATAAGGTTATTATTTATTTCCTTATTTCATGATAAATGTTTATTATTCATGCTAGAATTGTATCAACCGGAAACTTAGTACATGTGTGAATACATAGACAAAATATATTGTCCATAGTATGCCTCTACTAGACTAGCTCATTAATAAAAGATGGCTAAGTTTCCTAACCATAGACATGTGTTGTCATTTGATGAACGAGATCACATCATTAGGAGAATGATGTCATGGACATGACCCATCCGTTAGCTTAGCATTATGATCATTACAGTTTCATTGCTACTGCTTTCTTCATGACTTATACATGTTCCTCAGACTACGAGATTATGCAACTCCCGAATACCGGAGGAACACTTTGTGTGCTACCAAACATCACAACGTAAATGGGTGATTACAAAGGTGCTCTACAGGTGTCACTGAAGGTGTTTGTTGGGTTGGCATAGATCGAGATTAGGATTTGTCACTCCCTGTTTCAGAGAGGTATCTCTGGGCCCTCTCGGTAATACTCATCACTATAAGCCTTGCAAGCATTGTGACTAATGCGTTAGTTGCGGGATGAAGTATTACGGAATGAGTAAAAGAGACTTGCCGGTAACGAGATTGAACTAGGTATGATGATACCGACGGTCGAATCTCGGGCAAGTAACATACCGATGACAAAAGGAACGACGTATGTTGTTATGCGGTTTGACCGATAAAGTTCTTCATAGAACATGTAGGAAACAAAATGAGCATCCAGGTTCTGCTATTGGTTATTGAGAGGAGATGCGGTCATGTCTACATAGTTCTCGAACACGTAGGGTCCCCACGCTTTACGTTCAATGACGATATGTATTATGAGTTATGTGTTTTTGATGACCGAAGTTTGTTCGGAGTCCCAGATGAGATCACGGACGTGACGAGGAGTCTCGAAATGGTCAAGACATAAAGATTGATATATTGGACGACTATATTCGTACACCGGAAGTGTTCCGGAGAAGTTTCGGATAAAACCAGAGTGTCGGAGGGTTACTGGAACCCCCCGGGGGAATTAATGAGCCACCATGGGCCTTAGTGGAGAGAGAGGAGGGAGGCCAGGGCAGCCCCCCCTTGGAGTCCGAATAGGACAAGGGAAGGGGGGCGGCGCCCCCCCTTTCCTACTCCCTCTCCCTCTCCTTCCTTCCCCCTCTCTCCCTCTTGGTGGAATCCTACTAGGAGTGGTAGTCCTAGTAGGACTCCCCTTGTTGGGGCGCGCCTAGGAGGGCCGGCCGGCCTCCCCTTGCTCCTTTATATATGGGGGCAGGGGGCACCCTAGAACACACAAGTTTCTCTCCCAACCGTGTGCGGTGCCCCCCTCCAGAGTTACACACCTCGATCATACCATCATAGTGCTTAGGCAAAGCCATGCGTCGGTAACATCATCATCACCGTCGCCATGCCATCGTACTGACAGAACTCACCCTCGTCCTCATTTGGATCAAGAGAACGAGGGACGTCATCGAGCTGAACGTGTGCTGAACGCGGAGTGCCGTGCATTTGGTACTTGATCGGTTGGATCGCGAAGAACTTCGACTACATCAACTTCGTTATTGAAACGCTTCCGCTTTCCGTCTACAAGGGTATGTGGACACACTCTCCCCTTTCGTTGCTATGCATCACCTAGATAGATCTTGCGTGATCGTAGGAATTTTTTTGAAATTACCGCGTTCCCCAACAATTTTTCTTTTTGGCGGGCTCGTGCTCGGGCGATCCTCTTGCATATGCTCGCTTTGCTTGGGCTTTCCTGGGCTGCCGGGCAGGGACTGACTCCTTGCGCATTTGTTGTAACCTCCAGGCGCTTTCCATGGTGCAATATTTGCGTACCATGTCTGATAATTCGGCGAAGTTTTGCACGCGGTGGCGGGCGAGGGCATTTAAGATCCCTGCGTCCCGGCAGTTGAACCGAAAGGCTTCACTTATTTCTTCGTCCCGACAGTCCATTATCTTGTTTTTTAACCAAGAGAAATCTGGCCCAGTAATGATGGACCATTTCTTCGGGCTGCTGCTTGACGTACATCAGGTCCCATACGTCTGGTCTTCCCGCATCCGAACAATATTCGGCGTGGGAGGTGGGTGGGAGTTTTTTTGGCAATCCCGTCTTCTGTGAGTCTTGGTCGTCGGCAACGATGAGCTGTGCCTGGGCTATGTCCGGATCTAATAGCGCAGTGTTTGGACGTACGCATGTACGTGGTCGGGCCGACTCAAGGTCAGATCATGTATCATAGGCTGAGTCCGAACTCTTATCTTGTCGGGTGTCCGTCTCCGGGCTAGAGACCCGGGTGTATACTGTCATGAGCTTCGGAGATCGTGATCCCTCCGTCCTTTCTTCAATGGTAGCGACGAGGTGAGTGATGGGAGGGATGTGGATCTCCCTGTTGTCAGGTTTAAGCCCGATCTGGTTGTAGGCCGTAGGCCTACTGACGGAGATTCCCATAGCTCGGAATCGATCCAACAGGTTGTTTACTGAAGAGGTCCCCGTCGCGGCCATGCCTCCTAGATGTTTGGTCGGATGTTCTTCAGATACTTTGATGGCTTTAAGGCCAGACTCCGGATTGCGTCGGCTCCCTTTACATCCACCGAATCCGAGGTCAAGGCGTCGGGCTCAGCGGGTTCTTCGGAAGTGGGGCTTCGTCGGGGCCGGCGCCGGACTCCAAGTTCCGATGGCCGGCTTCGTGATCGGCGGTGAGGTTTTCAACCGGGTTCAAACGACCGGTGAGGTCGACGCGAAAAGTGATGCTGCCGAACGTAAAGATCTGGCCGGGGACGAAGATGTCCCTGGCACTAGCGGGGTTTCCAACGAATAGTTGGGCCATCGATCCTTTGGCGATCGGCAGCGGAACTCTCAATGAAAGCACCAATTTTGGTGTCAAAACCGGCGGATCTCGGGTAGGGGGTCCCGAGCTGTGGATCTAGGATCAATGGGGAACAAGGGACGATGAACACGGTATTTACCCAGGTTCGGGCCCTCTCGAAGAGGTAAAGCCCTACGTCCTGCTTGAGTGTATTTGATGTGTATGGTATGGTTATAGAGTGGATTTACCACGAGATCAGGCCAGCTAAACCCTAGGTTGATGGGGTGATGGATGTTGCTCTGGCCCTAAAGATTAAAACCCCTTGATTTATATAGACACCAATAGGGTTAGGGTTACATGCGATCGGTTATAATGGAGGAAAGATCACGCTAACCCTTGACTTAGAGGGCAACCATGACTCCGAAGATCTCCTGTCCGGCTAAGGATCCACACTCCAACTTGGCCCCATGGTGGCCCATCAGTTCGGCCCATACGCAAATGGGCCGGCGGCCCGAGGACCCCTTAATCCAGGACTCCTGAGTCGTACTCTCGAAAAAAAGGTGAAATTTGCTCTCATTTGCTCAACAATTGGGAGGTATATCTACTAATATGATGTTTATCAAACAAGATATCAGTTGGGCTTACATAGTTACATTTGCTGATTTTCGTAACAGTTTTAGCTGGCATCCGATGATGACATTGTCAAGTGCCGATTTACACATGTTGGAAAGACTTACTCTCTGTTGGCATTTGGCACCGAACGGTTTCACCACCTTTCCGTTTGTGCGTAATTAGATGGCTGGAGAAAACGAGTTACTCCACGCATAAAAAAATGTGGTGGAATGCGCTGTATACTCACAATTAATGGACATGCTTATTCAAACCAAGGCATTCAGTGTCATCTTTGACGATTATAGAACGATAAGTCGCGTAAGGTGTTCTCCACTGGGTAGACTGGGCCTTGCCAATCCTCATGTGGTTGGTTGTTAGATGAAAGGAGCCTGTAAATCTTTGTATGTCTAGCATTTTTGAGATTTTACTGTGCTCTCTATACACGCCCAGTTTCTTCTTAACACAATATGTAAGACAATAGGCTTTGGGGGGAACCAGCACAACTCTTTAGGGGTGGCCTATCACATATATATATAATGAGGTGGTATACAACGTTACAATATACACATGTAAATACAGTCTAACACCCTCCCTCAATCTTAGCCACTTTCTAATGAATCTAGAAGGGTAAGATTGCGCCTGCAAGTCTCAAACTATGGCAAAGGCAATGGCTTGGTGAAGATGTCGGCAAGTTGATCCTTGGAAGAAATAAACTTGATCTGTAGTTGCTTTTGAGAGACACGTTCACGCACAAAGTGATAGTCAACTTCAATGTGTTTCGTTCGAGCATGGAATACCGGATTTGCAGAAAGGTATGTAGCACCGATGTTATCACACCAAAGAACAGGAGGCTGTGATTGGGGTATACTTAACTCCTGAAGCAAGGACTGTACCCAGATAATCTCTGATGTGGCATTGGCCACAGCCTTATACTCAGCCTCAGTACTGCTACGCGAGACAGTAGCCTATTTCCGAGCACTCCAGGCAATCAGGTTAGAGCCAAAGAAGACAGCATAACCCCCCGTGGATCGCCTGTCATCCGGATTGCCAGCCCAGTCTGCATCAGAATATGCTGAAAGACAACCAGAGTCAGACGGCCGAATATGCAAACCATGAGCCACCGTGAAACGAATATAGCGCAAAATCCGCTTAACAGCAGACCAATGAGTGTCACGGGGTGACTGCAGATACTGGTAGACTCGGTTAACAGCATAGGAAATGTCTGGTCGCGTGATCGTCAAGTACTGGAGCCCACCAACAATACTCCGGTACTCGGTCGCATCAGAAGAAGAAAGAAGCACACCATCAACAGCATTGAGCTTATCAGTGGTAGACATGGGTGTAGTCGTCGGTTTGCACTTAAGCATCCCAGCTCGCTGCAACAAATCTCGAGAGTACTTCTTCTGCGTCATAACAAGGCCAGCAGCACGAGAAGTAACCTCCACACCAAGAAAGTAATGAAGCTTCCCAAGGTCCTTGACCGCAAAATCAGCACAAAGTGAGCGAACAAGCGCAGTAGCAGCCGACTGAGAGGAGCTGACCAAAATGATATCATCTACATAGAGGAGTCAGCAATTGATGATGCAAAACCATGAGCACGAAGAGCCATTGCAAGACGAGCATGCCAAGCACGAGGAGCCTGCTTCAGACCATAAATTGCCTTGGACAGACGACAGAGATGATCAGGGCGATCCGGATCAGAGAAACCCGGAGGCTGGCGCATGTAAACCTCCTCCGCCAAGACACCATGAAGAAAAGCATTTTGAACATCAAGCTGACGAAGAAACCAACCTCGAGTAACAGCCAGAGAGAGAAGAAGTCTGATGGTAGTAGGCTTGACCACTGGACTGAAGGTGTCTTCATAGTCAAGTCCAAAACGCTGTCGAAAACCACGAGCAACCAGACGAGCCTTATAGCGCTCAATGGACCCATCAGAATGCCTCTTCACTTTGAAAACCCATTTGGAATCAATGACATTTACCCGTGATTGTGGAGGAACAAGAGTCCATGTCTGATTGCGAAGAAGCGCTTGATACTCCTGCTCCATGGCCTCTCTCCAATGAGGAATGCGCATAGCAGCTTGATACATGCGTGGCTCAGAGGATGGATCTGCGAGAGCAGCAGACATGCACGCCGCTAACCAAGCAACTGTGCCATCGTGACGTTGCTTAGGCTGAAAAATGCCACTCCGACTGCGCGTATGTGGACGTAGAGCAGCAGCAGGAGCCGGCGGAGGCGAAGGTGACGGAGACGTGACGGTCACCGGAGATGCAGGAATCACCTCAGGCGAGCTCGGGACAGACGACTCCGGGCTGCATGGCGAAGACTGGCCCGACGACAGGGGCTCAGAGGCCATGGGCGAACCGAGGGTGGGCGAGGCCAGCTCCGGTGACACCGGCCCAGACGGCCTTGGCGAGGCGAGAGCAGGCGAGGCCGGCCCTGATGAGAAGGGCCCAGACACCCTGGGCGAGGCAGGGGCGGGCGAGGCCAGGCCTGGTGATGACTGCCCCGACGCCCTGGGCGAGACGGGGACCGAGGAGGCCGGCCCAGTCGGCGGGGTTGCAGGGCGCGGCGATGGCGAAGGCAGCCCAGAAGCCAGAGGCGACCGGGCCAGGACGTCGATCGGTCGTGCATGAGCACGGAAACCGAGGCCATGCAGGGGCGCCATGTGCTCCTCATGCACAACAGAAGGTGCCGAGGATGAAGGCGATGGCGACGAAGAGGAAGATGGCGCTTCCAGAATCTCCAAACGAGCCCCACGACCAGTGCCTGCACCATGGTTAGGCAACAATAGAGGAGAATATGCAACATCATCAAATTGGTCAGAAGCAACAGAGGATGAATGCATAACAGGTGGCTCGGTAGTGGACATAGGGAGTTTGGCAAAGGGAAAAACATGCTCATCAAACACAACATCCCGAGAGATGTAGACACGATTAGTGGGAACATGAAGACATTTGTATCCTTTATGAAGAGAGCTATAACCAAGAAAAACACATTTCTTGGAACGAAACTCGAGCTTACGCTTGTTATATGGACGGAGATGGGGCCAGCAAGCACACCCAAACACCTTGAGAAAGGTGTAGTACGGTTGTTCATTAAGGAGAACTTCAATGGGAGTCTTCATATTCAAAACACGAGTGGGAGTACGATTGATGAGAAAACATGCAGTGGTGAAAGCATCACTCCAAAAACGAAACGGAACAGATGCATGGGCCAAAAGAGTCAGACCAGCTTCAACAATGTGACGATGATTACGTTCTACTGAACCATTCTGCTGATGTGTATGTGGACATGCTAAACGGTGAGTGATCCCAAGCGACTGAAAGAAGGAGTTGAGGTTGCGATACTCGCCACCCCAGTCCGACTGAACATGAACAATTTTGTGCTTGAGAAGGCGTTCAACATGTTTTTGAAACTGAACAAAAATGTCAAACACATCAGATTTACGTTTGATAAGATAAAGCCAGGTAAAGCGGCTGTAAGCATCAACAAAACTGATATAATAATTATGACCACTAACAGAAGTCTGAGCAGGACCCCATACATCTGAAAACACAAGTTCTAAAGGATGTTTCACCTCACGACTGGACTCCGAAAAAGGAAGTTGATGACTCTTCCCCTGCTGACAAGCATCACACACTACTACATCTTTATTACTAGACACACTAGGAAGCTCACGACGACGCAAAACATGCCGGACAATAGGTGTGGCCGGGTGACCAAGACGAGCATGCCACTGTGACGGAGATACCCGAACTCCACTGAAGACGCGAGCGACGCCAGGATGCTCCAGACGATAGAGACCTTGGCAGAGCCGCCCACTAAGAAGAATGTCCCTCGTGCCCCGATCCTTAATAAAAAGATCAAAATGATGAAATTCACAAAGCACATTGTTATCACGAGTGAGTTTAGGAACTGAAAGAAGATTACGTGTCACAGATGGAACTCGAAGAACATTGCGAAGTTGAAGACTCCTATTGGCATGTCTAGTGAGAAGTGATGCTTGACCAATATGAGAGATGTGCATACCTGCTCCATTGGCGGTGTGGATCTTGTCGGAGCCATGGTAGGGTTCACGAGTGTGAAGCTTCCCCATCTCACTGGTCAGGTGCTCTGTCGCCCCAGAGTCCATGTACCAGTGGGGATCAATGGAGTAGGACTGAGTGTGTCCCTGTGGCTTCTGCGGCGGCGGACGATCAGCCATGGCGACCTGACGAGCAAAGTTGCGTGTATCCTTCCCGTCATTGCCAAGACTAAGAAAACCCCGCTGGAAGCGCTTGTGACACTTCGAGGCCCAGTGCCCATCGCGACCACAAAGTTGGCACACACGTGGACCGCCAGCCCCTGGTAGCGTCGCAGTAGGAGGAGGGGCCGAGGCGGGTGGTGGTGACTGCCCCGAAGGAGCCCTGGATGAAGCAGAGGAGCGACCACCCTTGGTGGCGGCGTTTGCCGAGAGGGCGCCGTTGCCCCTGGATCGGCGCGTCTCGACTCGTTGCTCAGTAAGCAGGAGGCGTGAAAAGACCTCGTGTGCTGGCATGGGCGTGGAGTTGCCCCTCTCATTGATGATCTCGACTAGGGCGTCATACTCCTCATCAAGACCATTGACAATAAACGAGTTGAACTCGGAGTCGGTGAGGGGCTGTCCAATGGAGGCCAGCGTGTCGGCGAGACTCTTGACTTTGTTGTAGAACTCAGTGGCGGTGGAGTCAAGCTTCTGACACTCCCCAAGTTGGCGACGGAGCCCAGATACACGAGCCTGCGACTGTGCCGCAAACGAGCGCTCAAGAATAGTCCATGCCTCGTGGGACGTCTTGGCGAAGACAACAAGCCCAGCAACGGCCGGAGAGAGCGACCCCTGAATGGAGGAGAGGTTCGCCTGATCCTGCCCTGTCCAGACACGGTGAGCCGGATTATAGACCGGACCATGCACGCTGTCAACCAGCGCAAGAGGGCAAGGGAGAGAGCCGTCGACATAGCCAAGCAGGTAGTGACTCCCAAGAAGCGGAAGAACCTGCGCGCGCCAGAAGATGTAATTGTCCGACAACAACTTGATGGTGATGAGATGGCCGAAGTGAAACGGCGGCGGCGGCTGCGATCCCATCGAGGAGACTGGCTGAGGTGAGAACACCGTGGAGACAGTCGGAGGGGCAGCCGGCGCGGTGACAGAGGGCGCGATGGCCGCGGTTGACGCCGCGAAGCCTGCCAGCGCGACGTCCTCCGCCACCAGCGGCGCAGTGGCCGAGGGCGCGACAGCCGCGGTTGACGGGGCGGCGGTGGTGTGGGCCACAAGCGCCTGCCCGGGCGAAGTAGCAGCCGGCGGGAGCGCGAAGAGGGAGCCGACGCTCCGTGTCCCGATCGGCGCCTGAAGGGAGGCGGCATCCAGTGGCCTCGAGAGAAGTGCCGCGAGGGAGGCCGGCAGAAAACCGGTGGCGGTGGAGCCGGACGCAGCGGCGAACGTCATAGCAGTCGGGCGACGGCAGCGGCGGGCGCAGCGGCGGCGGCGGCGGTGGCGGCGGCGGCGGCGGCGGTTTAGGGTTTTTAGGCGGAAGCGGACGTAACCTAGCGTGATACCATGTAAGACAATAGGCTTTGGGGGGAACCAGCACAACCCTCTAGGGGTGGCCTATCACATATATATATAATGAGGTGGTATACAACGTTACAATATACACATGTAAATACAGTCTAACACAATACAATCACAAATGCCCACATACATGTAATATTATAAATTTTCGAGAGAAAAAGTTCCGTAAATATACAGAATATATACACTATCTAACATCTACAAAATTCTAAATCAAATTTTCTTGCAGGGTAAAAGGACCCTATTATTTCAAACCAAAACTTGATGTGCTGTTCGAAAAAAAAAGAGACAAAGTTATATTGAGCCAAATCTAATACACACACTTACATACAGACTTCGATGCATTTCAAATCCATATACGTCTTCTTCGTTGCTCCGTACAGGTTCCAAGTGGATCTCACAACAACAAAAGCTCAAACATCACAAAAGAATGCTAGTATGACTGAGGATTGGTTAGTATCATATTCAATCTTTTCTACAACACGCACAGCACCAGAGATATGTATGTAGTATCATATTCATATCCTGAAGCTGGCTACCTAGCGGAGTTCTAACTTAATCAGTGATAGTGACGCGCTGTCTCCTTGTATTCCCATTTTTGATTTCGACCGGAACCTCTTGCTGCTGCTGCTGCTGCTGTGACGACCGCCGGCGACCAGCTGCGGCGACGCTCTCGTCACCTGCTCCCGCATTCCGCCCGCCGAACAGCCCGTCTATCATGGTGATCACGTCCCCCGGCGTCAGTCTGGCCACAGCGCCCTGCCGCCGGTAGAAGAGCCTGTACATGGGCACCACGGCCTCCTTGGCCGCCGCTCTCAGCGCCTCCCCCATCTCGTCGTCTGCCGCCACCCACTTCTCTTGCATCGCCACCATCTGCACCACCGCCTCCTCCACCGCGCCGCCGCGAAGCACCTTGCTCCCCCACGCCGCGCGCACGTACACGTCAACGTACCCGCGCGCCTTGGCCATCTGCGCCTCCGCCCACTCCTCCCCGAGGATCCGCTCCAGCTTCGTGCCGCCGCCCACCTTCTTGGCCACGTAGTGCGTGTTGTTCGCCAGGAACAAGTAGCTCAGCGCCGGTTCCCGGTAGCTCCCGGCCTTCGCGTCCAGCTTCCGTAGCAGCACATGCACGAGCCAACCGATGGGGTTCGACCACACGCTCAACGCCGGCGAGGAAGACGACGACGACGAGAGATCCGACGACGAGCCCATGCTGCCAGAGGCGAGGGATGACGTGTCCGTGAACTGGTCTGCTCCTACTCCGACTCCTTGTTGGTAGAAGTATATGTGAGCCAGCGCGTTCTCGTAGTCGGCGAGGAAGCTGAGGTAGTTCATGACGTAGCGGGTGAGCGGGTGCACTGCGCCGCCGGGCACCGTGCCCTTGGACGGCTCTTTCTCGATGGCTGCCTCGAAGCTGGCCACCATGCTCCGGACCGCCTCGCTGACCTTGGTCGTCACGAGGGTGGCGGCGCGGGAAGTGACCTCCGACTTTTCCCCGAACGCGGAGACGATGGCCGGGAGTATGGTTTCGGTGAGCGCGTCGTGGACGTCGAGCACGCGGAACAGCCGCTCCGGCGCGCGCCGTGCCCGCCCGACGGCAGCCTCGGCGACCGCTAGGATGTTGGTGGCGTGATCGTCCGCGATGGCTCCGAACACCGCGTCGCCGACGCCCTCGTTGTCGCCGATGAAGACGCGGTCGCAGAGCTCCCGCTCGGCGGAGAAGACGGACGTGAAGGCGACGCGCGCGCCGGCGAGCCAGGACTGTATCTTGGCGTCGACCTGCTCCCAGGAGAGCTTATGGACCTGCGCGTGCTGCGGGGACAGCGAGAAGCCGTGCAGGCGCTGCAGGTTGGCGGTGACCGCCGCGCGACGGCGCGCCTTGAAGATGGACACGCACTCCTTGCCGTACCCGGCGGCCATCATGGCCTCCGCGACCACGCGAAGGTGAGCGCAGGTGTCCATCAGGCTTTGGTCATCGTCTTGCTCGTGGTCATCATCAACCTCACCATCATCATCATCTTGGCGGAAGCGGAGGACGGCGGGGAGGGAGGTGAGGAGTAGCTGGAGCTCGCGCTGGAGCCTCCGCATGGCCGTGTCGAGAAGCTCCTGCGCGTGGATGAGGCCATGGCCCCCGGCGTGGAGGGCGTCGGCGGTGGTGGCGACTCCCGAGGCGTAGAAGAGCATGGCGCGGTGGAGGTCCTTGGCGGCGCGCAGGAAGGCGTCGACCTCGTCCGGGGTGGAGTCGAGGAAGAGCGAGCTGCCGAAGGAGTCCTCGTCCGGGTGCCACTTGTCGAGCAGGATGGCGGCGGCCGCCACCGTGTCGTCGACGACGGTGGCCGGGAGCGTGCGACGAGGGGCCAGGGGGCTCCGGCCGCCGGCGCGCGTCATCGTTGGTTGCAGCGGACAACCGACGCTCGATGGGCGGGCTATGCGTGTGGGAGAGAAAGAGACCGTACGTTGCTTAGCGGCAGAGGTAGCTAGCTGAGCGGTGCCTTGGTTTGCAAGGAGGAGGCGAGGCGGAGTTTGTTATTAAGAGGATAGGATGGCCGGCAGGGGGTACTTATAGACGGACGGACGACTCGGCATTCCTCCATCGGAAATGTCGGTCAAACGTGACACCTCGGCGGCCCGCGTGCGTCAGCCTGCCTCACGAGGATGGGCACAGGCGCGTTGCGGCCGTGCATTCGAATAGAGTATGGCACGCGGGGAAACAGCGTGATGAAATAGTAGTGTACTACTCCGATTTGGACTATTAGCTAATTTGGAGTTAATGATGTGGAGATTGGACTGCGGCGTAAGCTGGTCTCTCCACCCAAATACTCCTACGAGGGCCAGGTAGTACGCTTTTGTTGCCGGCGCTACACGGCATTTACAAGAGAGCAACGCGTAAATTGATCGCATCGCACAGCCTCCTCGAAGCTGCTTCCAACCTTCCAAGGCCTAAATACAACCCACGCCCTCAATACAAGAGACAAATTTACCTTGCACCTCAGCCTTGCGTTTTGTCTCCATGCCTGTCATAAAATTACTTAGTTTATGTACTGTACGGAGACGTTTGGCCTCTTGCCTTCTGTACCTTGCTGGAGTATAATGTCCAGGCTTCTTCTATAGTTTAAGTTTTTTGGATGAATTGATGCGTGCAGTTCTACACTGTCAAGTAAATGGTGATTCTTTTTAAGAAAAACAAAGAAGAAAAAGAGATCAACGGTTACTTTGGTACCCAAACATGAGATGTCAGTAAGGGCATCTCTAAAGCGAACACGTAAACTTTCCGCAACAGTTAGGACCGAACTGTTCGCACAACGAAAGCTGGTAATTTGTCTCGGTCCGTGGAGCAGTCCAGACGTGGTTTCTCCCGTAAATCGCAGACAAAAGTGAAGAAGGTTTGCTGGAGTCCGGACCGCTCCCAATCGCGCTTCTGGCCGCCCTGGCCCACCAAAAAAAACTGCACCCCTCTCCCCCGCGCGCTCCTGCCCGGCGCCAGCTGTCCACATTCATGCCACTGTAGAGCGCGCCGCTCCGCATTGAAGACGGCTCAGGACGGACGCGACTTCTCACTGCCTCCGTCATTGAAGCAGCGCGCCGGCCGAGGGCGCCGCCCGCTGCACGCCCAGCTGAACACGCCTCCTCGGCGCATTCATACGCTCCCATTAACCCTGCGTGGAAACGCAGAAACCTACTTCGGCCATACGTCCGTTCATGAGCGGGCCAACATTAAACGCAACGCCGGGCAAGCTTCTTCCGTCCGCCCTTTATTTAAACGATGGCAGGCGCCGGGCAAGAAGCACACCCCTCCACCGCTCCCCCCATCTCCTTCTTCACCATTTTCTTCACCATTTCGATGGCATTCGACGGACAAGAAGGGCAGTTCTCCGGCATAAAAGCGGCATGGTGGCCCGCCGAGCCTGGTTGATACAAGCGAGGCCGCTCCAAGCCAGCTCACGGGGGAGTGGCGAGTTGCTCCAGGCCGACACGGAGGGGAGGACGGCGGCATGGGCATGCACGACGCCGCGTCGTACCACCCCTCCAGTGCCTACGACCGTGCCATCACTGTCGACGCGCGCGTAGTCGCGCCATGCAGACAGTGAAAGAAGGTGGACGCATGGAGGAGATCGACAAGTCGATGGCCAGCGCATACGCGTCCACTTCCGCTGGCAACTTCGGGGGAAAGTAGAACACGGGAGGCCGCCATTGCTTGGGTCCTAGGAAGGACACCCCCGGCGCGTCGCCGGCTTGCACAGCCGATGATGTGTGCGGTTTCTTCTTTATCTTAGACCACCCTGGCCTGGACGTCCACGGAAGCACCCTTCCCCTCCTGCTGAAGCACCCTCTTCGCCACACTCTGATGAACGTGTTAGAATATATATAACCGTATTGTTTTGTATGGTTATACGGTTGTATATGTGTAGTCCTTGTATAGGTGTCCGTATATTGTACGATACGAACTCTGCCTTGTAACCTATATATATATATATATATATATATATATATATATATATATATATATATATATATATATATATATATATATATCAATACAAGGCACCACAACGTGTGGTTTCCCTAATCTTACATGGTATAGAGCCTAAAAACCTAACCCTAGCCTGTGCCGCCCTCCTCCTCCTTCCGCTGCCGCCGAAACCACCACCTCTCTCGCCGCCGCGCCCACACCGCCGCCTCCATGTCGCAACCCAACGCCGACGCGACGAACCAGGCGCTGGCCGCCGCCAAGGAGCGCCAGGATGCCGAGGCCACCGAAGCCGCCAAGGCAAAGCTGCCTCTCGCGACCGCCGCCGATGGATCCGGGACGAGCGCGAGGTCTTTCTCCTTGACCTCGCTGCACGCCCAAGCCGTCGGTCTCCACTCCATCAAAGGCCACGTTCCCGTCGAGCTCGCGCTTGACACCGGCGTTCACCGGCAGTGGCGCACCTTCTTTCGCATCACTTGTCGCAAGTACGCCCTCCTGGATCACCTCGACTTCGATGCTCCCGATGCGCCGAACCCGGAGTGGTCTCTCCTCGACGCCACCGTCGTCTCCTGGCTCTATGGGTCTGTCTCGCTCAGTATCCTCGATGTCGTCATGACGCCTGGCGACGATCCCCTCGCCGTCGATCTCTGGAACAACAACAACGGTCTCTTCAACGACCACAAGATCAATCGCCAACTCCACCTTACGGCCGAGCTCGGCGATGTCAAGATGGGAGAGATGAGTATGGCCGACTATCTCCAGAAGGTCAAATCCCTCTCCGACGGGCTTGCGGATCTTGGCGCCCCCGTTGACGATGCCGAGATGGTGGTCCACTGCCTCAACGGCCTCTCCGAGCAATACGAGTCCGCCGCCGATCTCATCTCCCTCATGCCCGGGATGACCTTTGCGCAGTGCCGCTCGTTGCTTGCGCTCCAAGACATGAAGCGCAAAAACCGCCGCGCCCGCAACTCAGACACGACCCTCTTCACCAACACTGGCAACCCTGGCAACACCGGCAACCCTGGCAAGGCTCCTGGAAAAGGAAAGAAGAAGAAGAAGGCCGCCGCTGGAGTCACCAAGGAGACCCCGGCGCCCGCGACCCCGCAGCCTGCCACTCCTTCCTGGCCCTCACCGCAACATCCCTGGAACGGCGCCATCCAGATGTGGCCCTATGGCCAAGGGGGCTGCTCGATCGCGCGCCGCCCGGCTATGGCGCTGCTCCCGGCTACGCGCCCCGGCACACCCCGTCACCGCATGCGTTCTACACCCAGAACCCGTACGGCGTTGCTCCCTACGGCTACGGCTACGCCCCTGGACAGCTCTCCTACGGCCTCCCCGGCACTGCTCCAGCATCACCGGTCTCATCTTCGGCTTCATGGGACTAGGGCGCGCTCATGCATCAGTTCCAAACCATGGGGCTGCAAGCACCCTCCAGGGAGTGGGTGATGGACACCGGCGCCTCCTCCCACTCTGCGTCCGATCCCGGTATGCTCACCTCTGTGTCCCCCCCTCCTCTTCTCGTCGTGCTGTCGTTGTCGGTAACGGTTCCACTCTTCCAATCACCGGTACCGGGCATGCATGTCTTCCTATTTCTACTACCTCTCACCCTCTTTACCTTCGTAATGTCTGAGTAGTTCCTAACATAGTTAAAAATCTTTTGTCTGTTCGTTAGTTCACCATTGATAATCGTGTATCCGTCGAATTTGACCCTCTTGGTTTTTCTGTGAAGGATCTTCTATCCAGGACCGAGATTCTCAGATGCAATAGCTTCGGAGCTCTCTACTCCATCCGCCCTTCCTCTACCAGCCAGCCACACGCCTTCCTCGTCGTCGATGCAGCACTCTGGCACCGTCGGCTTGGGCATCCTGGGCGGCCCGTCATGGAGTCATTAGCTCGTTCTTCGGTTATTCCTAGGGAAAAGAATAAAAGTAGATTGTGTCATGCTTGTCAGTTAGGTCGTCATGTTCGTCTTCCTTTTTCTTCCACCAATCGTGTAACCACTACTCCGTTTCAAATAATTCACTGTTATTTGTGGACCTCTCCTGTTGAGAGTATTTCTGGCTTCAAGTATTATCTCATCTGTCTCGATGATTTTACTCAGTATGCATGGGTGTACCCTCTACGGGCTAAGTCCGAAGCTTTCTCGCACTTGTCGTCCCTTCATGCTTTAGCGCTCACCCAGTTTAGTGCACGCTTGCAGGCTATTCAGTGTGATAATGGTCGTGAGTTCGATAATTCACTCCTCCATTCCTTTGCCCAGCACCATGGAATTGCACTCCGCTTTTCATGTCCATACACTTCACAACAGAATGGTAAAGCCGAACGCATTATTCGTACTCTTAATGACATTACTCGTACACTACTTATCCAAGCCAGTATGCCACCTCGTTTCTGGGTTGAAGCTCTTCACACCGTCGTTATGTTGCATAATCGGCTGCCTTCAAAGGCAATCTCGGATCGTATTCCCTTTCGTGCCTTACTTGGCGTAGATCCTGCATATGCTGGTCTTAGGTTTTTCGGATGTCTATGTTACCCCAACACCACAGCCGTCGCTCCGCACAAACTTGTGCCTCGCTCCGTGCCATGCGTGTTTCTAGGGTACCCATCACGGCATCATGGCTATCGTTGCCTTGATCGTTCCACCCAAAAGATCATCATCTCTCGTCATGTAGTGTTCGATGAGTCAACCTTTCCATTCGCCTCCCCTCCATCTTCGTCAACTCCTACTCCTTCCCTGCACACCTATGATTTTTTGCAGGGTGCTGAGCAACCGGTTTTGTTGATGCCATTCATCGTGCCAGGCACGGTGACCTCGGACGCGACTCCACCGTCGCCGCCACGGTCACCGTCGCCGCCGCCACGGTCCCCTCCACGGTCGCCGCCACCGACTTCGCCTCGGTCGCCGCCACCGACCTCGCCCCGGTCGCCTAGGGCCCGGGCTACTGCCGAACGCCCTGCTGGGAGCTCTGAGGGCGACCCTGCTGGGAGTGCTTCTCCCCCTACAGCCGCTTCACCTCCGGCAACGCCGTCGCCAGCTCCTATTGCGGTGGATCCACCCCGGACCCGCTGGCCACGGGCCCCTCCACCGCCACCATCTCACGCCATGGCAACTCGTGCTAAACGGGGCATTGTGCAGCTGAAAAAGATATTTTATCTTCATGTTGAGGGTTTATCTACCATACTGAAGACTTATCATGGTGCTCTCAAGGATCCAAATTGGCATTCCGCCATGGTTGAGGAGTATGGCGCTCTTCTCTCCAACAACACTTGGGACCTCATCGATCCCCCTCGCAATGCTAACATTGTTACCGGTAAGTGGATCTACCGTCACAAGATGAAGTCTGATGGTTCTTTGGATCGCTACAAGGCTCGTTGGGTGCTTCATGGATTTACACAGCGCGAAGGTATCGATTTCGATGAAACTTTCAGCCCGGTCGTCAAGCCAGCTACTATTCGAACGGTGCTCTCTCTAGTGACTGGTCCATCCATCAGCTTGATGTCAAGAATGCTTTCCTCAATGGCACTCTCAGCGAGACTGTTTATGCTCGTCAGCCTTCTGGGTTCACTGATCCTCGTTTCCCTGATAAGGTTTGTCGTCTCAACAAATCACTCTATGGTTTGAAACAGGCGCCTCGTGCATGGTTTCAGCGCTTTGCTTCGTTCATTGAATCGGTTGGTTTCATTGGCTCCAAGTCTGACAGCTCGTTGTTCGTTTATCGACGTGGTGCTGACATGGCCTATCTCCTGCTCTATGTGGATGACATTATCCTGACTGCATCGTCCTCGACATTGTTGCACAGTTTGATTGCCTCTCTTCGTACCGAATTCAGTATGACGGATATGGGTGATCTTCATTATTTTCTGGGCATCTCCGTCACACGCAGCAAGGACAGTCTGTTCCTCTCACAGGAGAAGTATGCATTGGATCTTCTTGATCGAGCTGGCATGTTGCAGTGCAAACCCATCTCTACTCCCGTTGATACTACCTCCAAACTTTCAGCCAAGTCCAGTGATCCAGTTGCAGATCCCACCGAGTATCGTAGTATTGCAGGTGGTCTTCGGTACCTCACGTTCACTCGGCCGGACATCTCTTATGCAGTGCAGCAGATTTGTCTTCATATGCATGATCCTCGGGCTAATCATTTGCTACTTGTGAAGCGTGTGCTTCGCTATATCCGCGGCACCACCGACCATGGCCTCACTTTGTTTCGACGTAGCTCCAGCAAATTGCTGGCCTATTCTGACGCTGATTGGGCAGGTTGCCCTGACACTTGTCGGTCTACCTCAGGTTATTGTGTTTTCCTTGGCACTAATCTGGTGTCGTGGTCTGCTAAGCGGCAGCACACGGTCTCTCGCTCCAGCGCCGAGGCCGAATACAGGGCAGTTGCAAATGTCGTGGCTGAAACATGTTGGTTACGGCAGCTTCTTCAGGAGCTTCATCGACCGGTGACTGGTGCCACTGTGGTGTTCTGTGACAATGTGAGCTCTGTTTACATGACACAGAATCCCGTTCATCATCAGCGCACCAAGCATGTGGAGATCGATTTACACTTTGTGCGCGACCGTGTCACCACAGGCGAGGTCCGGGTTCTTCACGTTCCGAGTTCTTCTCAATTTGCGGACATCTTCACCAAAGGATTGCCATCTCTTCTCTTTTTGGATTTTCGGGACAGTCTTAACATTCATCGACGTCCGTTTACGACTGAGGGAGGGTGTTAGAATATATATAACCGTATTGTTTTGTATAGTTATACGGTTGTATATGTGTAGTCCTTGTATAGGTGTCCGTAAATTGTACGATACGAACTCTGCCTTGTAACCTATATATATAGATCAATACAAGGCACCACAACGTGTGGTTTCCCTAATCTTACAGAACGGCACAACCAGACATAGGGAAGATACGAGGGAAGAATATGCCTTCGAGACTCCCGGCAGTCCGATGACCGTACGTGCATATAGTTTTAACTTTTTAGTTAAAATATTTCCAAAATGTAACCGTTTGTGTCCGTTTTGTATGAAATCCGTCATATTTGTATGAAATCCGGTCGAGTTTGCATAAAATTCGGTTGTGTTTGCATGAATTTCATCCGATTGATTTGAGTTGATGTGAAAATGTATGCGGCTGGCGTTGAATGACTACCTCGCGAATCCATGTCCGCGGACTGGTCCCCTGTATGCGGACGGATATTGGAGATGCCCTTGATGACTTATGTATGTCGACACGAAGAGAAGAGGCACGTCTTGCCTGCGAGCCATTAATGCTTGACACTGGGTGTGGGTGCCCTTAAGGGGTTCACACGTCTTAGGATCTAGTGTTGACCAACTCATCCATATTTTGTTTAGTCAGAATATTGTTCAAACTTAAATCTTCAAAAATGATGACGCATGTATTTTTAATGGAGTGGGTAATCGTTTTATGAAGGGTGTACAGCAGAACTCGAGTTCGCTACGTGGCAATCAACCATTGCACTTGAACTCAGACTTCATGGAATTATGTTTCACTAAAATTAACAAATTCAGCAAAAGAAAATGCTTTGGTAAATTAAGTTGCAGGAGAGTTTCTTATGTCTAAGTGAGATGTCTTACCATTGAAATTTGTGCAAAGGTGACGGAAATCATCATCGGATAAAATGGCTAGCACCATCCACATATATAGAAGAATATAAAGTCGACTTAGAGTGTAAAACAAACCCAAAAAATATACTCCATTAGCTCAAGTGAAACACGCCTCAATACTAGAAAGGTGTGTCATCTAGAAATACGACTACGAAAGGTCAGTCTGGGTCTAGCAGCCCGCATGACAACGACTATTTTTGTTGTCCAGATCAGCATTCTTCCAAATATTTTAAAGTTTAAGTTTTCTACATATATCTCGTCTTTACTCGGCTTATACGACACATTTTTTATGGTGTTTGCCCCCCTTACAGATTATCGTTTGGTAACTATCAACTCACTCCCCCTCCCACCCCACCTATCAATATAAATATGTTCCAACCAACATTGACATTTCAAATATACAGAGGCTTTGTACGAGCTGCAAGGCGGCCAATGCCCCCTTTTTCTGAGCACAAGCATGAATTATTCGTGCACCTCCTTCGAGTACCAACATTCCATCAAAACCTAAGTTAAGATCCACGAATGGCTTAGTCTAGCCACACACCCGCACTCGAAGTGGAGCAGTAACACTTTGATCAAACAATTTTGGATTGCCGTAGCCTCCGTTCTAACGACCATAGAAAGTTTTCACCTCGTCGATCATGCTAATTTCATGAGAAACCTCGAACATATAGAACGGCAAGGTCTTTCACAATGTCTCCACTGCTCCACATGTCTACCAACTCAAATTTGGCTCGTGTGCTCATGTATTTTTGGAATAATAGAGTACATACAACACTTAAGATTGCATTAACACCCCCCCCCCCCCCCCTAAGGGTGTCGAATTAGGATTTGTGTCTTATTCGTTGAGTTCTAGCATTTCTTACTCTTGCCATAGAGGAGAGTAGACAAGACTTTTCATACGCGTAATGAGCACCCCCACTTTATTTATCAAGTACTGCATCTTTATATCTGTAATTTAGATTGCACATCTCAAATATGTCATTGTTCTTCGGTAGCATGCAGGGGATGATATTCATGAATAGGTTGACTGTGTTTCCAACACTGTCAGTAACCATATCAGATTTGTCTTAGCGATTTCAAAAATGCGCCATCGAGTGTATGGTGTATTCGTTTCGTCAAAGTCTCCTCCAACAAAATCGATACTATCTCATCGAAGGATCAAGACACACCCTCGTACATATCAATTATGCTAAACTTTGCTTTGTTGATGGATGAGATCTTTTTCTAGATAAAAGGCCGAGGTCCGACTTTATAAATAAAGCCACCAAGCAGAGTTAGAACAGACCCATGAGACCAGCACGAGAACAGGCAAAGTATCAACCGAGATAGAACGAGAGAATAGTCTAAGTACATGGCTCCCAGGCCAGTACACGGCACGCAGGCCGGAGATAGAACTAAGACGAGAGCCGACCACTAGCGACTAAGTGCCTGCTTGAACTGGGGAGATGGAGATAGCAGAGTTGCGGATCTTGGCCAACATGGCATCGAAGATGTCCCTGTCTTCCTCCTTAGTCAATGATCTCCACTGCTGCAGGAATATACAAGTTTTAAATAAGCAATCAGCCGGTTTAGCAGGGAAAATATGTTCGATGGTAAATTTATTCCTTGTCGTCCAAAGGGACCAACACATGGCTGCGAAGCCCACCCAAAACAGTCTTCTCTGGGCCCCAACCAAAGAATTAACTAGGACGCGCAGGTCAGAGAAGGAGGTCGGAGCCCAAGAAACATGCAACCAGGATCTAATACAACACCAAAACAGATTAGCCAACACACAGTTGAAAAAGACATGTGACGTGTCTTCTCTCATACCACATAAAGCACACCTATCAGACCCCGGACCATTACGCTTTCGAATTTGATCACCCGTCGGCAGCCGTCCACGAGAGGCTTGCCAGAGGAAAACCTTAACCTTAGGAGGGATACGAGCCCTCCAGATCCAATTGAATTTGGAGGTGGTGGATCCAGCGATAAGATTACGATAGAGGGATTTCACCGAGAAACGAGCAGAGGAGGAGTGGGGCCAAACAACCGTGTCTTCCTCCTCCGAGAGCGAAGGGAAGAAAGCAACAAGACGCTGCCAGTCTTCCAACTCTGCGGGAGAGAGGGAGCGACGCAAACGTAGGTCCCAATTATTCGACGCGAGCTCAGGGATTGAGATTGAGGTGATGGATGAGATCTTTGCCTTCAAATTTTTTTGAAGCATACCTTGATCGATCCTTGGTACACTTTAGAATGAGAGCTACCGTCTCACTGCAAGTGGATTCAAGGATGATTGGCTCGGTTGTATATCTTTCTCTTGCTTAAATAATTGATGAGAGTGGTTTCATTCTTTTAATGAAACTAGATGATACACGGCGTGTTGTTGGAGGAATTGGTTGTAATTTATCTCAACGAGAGTTGGTTATATAAAACATGACTATTTGAAATAATATATGAGAAGTTAAGCAAAAAAGGCATATAGTTTATTGTATAGTTCTAAATTAAAAATAAAATATAAGTAGTCCTTTCTCATGAATGGTTGAATTCTTACCGAAGGTAACCTTATTAAAAGGAATTGGCATGGAAGTATGCAATGTGTGTTCTGTCATCATGACAAAACAATAAAACACTTGTTTTTCCAATGCAAATTGGCTCGTTCTCTATGGTCATTCATCCAAGTAGTTTCTGGCTTGTATTCTCTACGCAGTGTTCCTAATATATTTGGCAACTGGTTATATAGGATTGATTACACGTTTTGAATTTCTAAGGGTGGGAGCACTTGCCATTACCTGGTCACTTTGACTAAGTAGAAATGATAAAAAATCGATAAAAGTACTTCTTTTATGCAGATTATCAACATATGTACCAGTATGCTCCCTTTATAGTCGTATCTACAACAGAAAGAGAATCGAGACCTCGTTACGGAGGTGTGTACACGTTTAGAGGCCAAGGCGAGGGATAATCTTTCCCGACATGGATGGCATAATGATCTTCGAATTGGCCCTCCTACATCTTAGGTCTTATACAATCTTCACATGATTACTTGATTTTCTATTTTTTTGAAACGTGGACTTGGTTATGACTGTGTGCATCTCAGTTATGCAAAGGTCGGGCATAATGCTTAAACCTTTTAAGTAATAAAGCGCCCTTTATCAAGACTAGCAAAAGAGCCCGTGCATTGCAACTGGAGAGAAAACATAACACACACTTTTAACTCAACAACCATCACTCAAGACCACAATAGGTCCATCTTCCTTATTTTTGCGAGGCATCATATTTGTGTTGCCGCTTATCCTCCTTCTCACCCTCGTCGGCGATGGCCTCAGTGTTCACACAAAACAACAAAAAACGTGTGTTGAATATGGTTAATCCTAAGGCGTCTCTCTCTCCCTCTCTCCTCCCTCTCCCTCTCTCCCCCCTCTCTCTCTCTCTCTCGCTCGCTCGCTTTCTCTCACTCTCGCGATGAGAAATCTGTTGTTTTCCCTTGCGATATTTTTCAGAGGTATGCACGTGTAGTTATCGATGTTTTCTTTTCCGTATATGGATATAGTGGAGTGTTTATTTGCAATCCGGATTGCCGCCCGTATGAAAAACGGATCTTGCGCTATAAATTATAAGTTTGCTTCCATAAAAATATTTTAAAAATATTTAACAGGTAAATTTAACATCATATTTAGATTCCACACATTTTTCTAATAAAATTTCATATATAATATGTTAAAATCGAAGTTACGGTTTAAAAGATACAGATAATTTAGAAAATCATTTGGTTTGACTCAAATATATTCCAAAATAATATTTAAAGATACTTAAAAGGTAAAAATAATCTCATATTTATATTCTACATATTTTTCTAATCAAATTTTATATATAACATGTTCAAATCGGAGTTACGGTTTAAAAGATATGGATGATTTTAAAAAGCATTTGTTTGACTTAAATATGATCCGCAGATGAATTGCCTAAAACATCAAGGGGGGTCAAAAAATGTAAAATAACGGTTTGGGTGTGACTTAAATCCGGACGGCGGGTTGATTTCAAGAAAAGACAGGGACTTTTGTGTAAAATACGAAAATAATGATTCGTTTTAACTTAAAACAAGACTGCTGGTTGAATTCTCTGAAATAGAGGGACTTTTCTGGAAAATGGCATGACGGACGAAAGAAACCCAATTTGCTTTATTATTAGGTAAAGATAGCAAAAGAGCCCGTGCGTTGTAACGGGAGAAAAAACATAACACACACTCTTAACCCAACAACCATCACTCAATAGGTCCATCTCCTTTATATTTGCGAGGCATCATATTTGTGTTGCCGCTTATCCTCCTTCTCACCCTCGCTGGCGATGGCCTCGGTGTTCACACAAAACAACAAAAACCGTGTTTGAATATGGTTAATCCTAAGGAGTCTCTCTCTCCCTCTCTCCTCCCTCCCTCTCTCTCTCTCTCTCTCTCTCTCTCTCTCTCTCTCTCTCTCTCTTTCTCTCATTCTCGCGATGAAAAATCTGTTGTTTTCCCCTGCGACATTTTTCAGAGGTATGCATGTGTAGTTATTGATGTTTTCTTTTGCCTATATGATTATAGTGGGGTGTTTATTTGCAATCCGGATCGCCGCCGGTACGAAAGAAAAACGGATCTTGCGCTAGAAATTATAAGTTTGCTTTCAAAACCATTTAAAAAATATTTAACAGGTAAAATTAACATCATATTTAGATTCCACACATTTTTCTAATAAAATTGCATATATAATATGTTAAAATCGAAATTACGGTTTAAAAGATACGGATAATTTAGAAAATCATTTATTTGATTTACATATATTCCAAAATAATATTAAAAATATTTAATAGGTAAAAATAATCTCATATTCATATTTTACATATTTTTCTAATCAAATTTCATATATAACATGTTCAAATTGAAGTTACGGTTTAAAAGATATGGATGATTTGAAAAAGTATTTGTTTGACTTAAATATGATCCGCGGATGAATTACCTAAAACGTCAGGGGGGTTTCGAAAAACGATTCGGGTGTGACTTAAATCCGGACGGCGAGTTGATTTCAAGAAAATACAGAGACTTTTGTGTAAAATACGAAAAAAAAACGATTTGTTTTGACTTAAAACAGGACTGCGGGTTGAATTTTCTAAAATAGAGGGACTTTTCTGAAAAATGCCATGATAGACGAAAGAAACCCAATTTGCTTTATTATTAGGTAAAGATTGTGGGGTGGGCTTTTACCCACGTATGGTCCCATGTTGAGACGGCATATTTTTGTACGCGGAGAGAAAAACGTGCCTCGTTTGAAAAGGAAAACGCAAACAAAATTCTTTGTTTCAAGTGAAATCGATCGAGACGTCACTGCTTTATAATTAAGCAAGGCAGGACATTGTTACTTGACTGCCACGGCCTGCGTACACCACCTTCACCAACGAATGATAAGGGTTGAACATCAGATGGTTACACAACGAGGGATTTCCATTTGAAGAGATCAAGGCAGCACAGGCGACTTCCGTGCCATGACGACAGTGAACCAGAAATCGTGGACAGGAGAAGTATGAACCCTAGGCGATTAAGAATAATAGAGGAGGAATCGGATGGTGCTGGAGTACGTACACGCATCTAGATCCTGACGACGCGCCGGCTGGATGGCGTATGGGAATTGCAGTCCAGTATTTTGCGACAATTCGTTATAAGACGTTGGGTTTTGTTCCTTGTGCGAGCAGGCTACAAGCTTTAATTTTTTGTTCTGCGAGGAATCTTCTAGCACTGCCGGTAGGTTGTTTGATATGGTCAAGCGCGAGGAAAAGGCTAACCATTTCCGGTGCAACCGACGCCATCCAACCGAATGGCCTCCTTACTTAATTACTTACTTCCTCCGAAAATTCTTGTCATCAAAATAAATAAAAGGAGAATGTTCTCCTTTTATTTATTTTGATGACAAGTATTTTTGGACGGATGGAGTAGGAGTATAGATCGTTTTCTTAATTCCATCCTTGGAATTATTTATTAGCGATCGAGTATACGTACTTGCTAGTATCATCACTTGACTGTTGATTTTCCTTGTAGTTTGGCGTCAGATATCTGAGTTTGTCGATATACTACTAATCACTGGACCTCCCATCAGACTATTTGACATGTCTACTGAACTTTCCATCAGATCATTTGATTGACATGCGTGCTGAACTTCCCATCACATTATTTGACATGATCAAGCAAGGAAGTTAATGGCCAGTTGAAATGCTCGTGCCACATCTTACTAGTAGTAGCTAGTCTGTCGACTATCGATGCATCGTTTACTTGGTGTAGGCGCGTTGACATTGACTAGTTCTCCTGACTTGCTCGATCCAACTTGCTCCTGGTCCGGCCGGTTTTTGCGATTGATACCCTTGACTCGCCATGTTCGAACCGAGTTCTGACCGTGGGAACATGAAGTTGCACGTCATATCACAACTCCGAATAAACGGGATCCACACACATGCACACGAGCAGCAAAGGTTGGCCAGTCTCCCCCCTCCTGCCGCCTCCCCATCACTAGTCAACATGTGAACAACGAATGGACAAGAGCAAAGGAGGGACACTCAGATAGCATCCCTCCTTGTCCTTTGCCTCCTTTTTTGCATGCGTCATGCATGCTCTACTAGTATCACACCCAATTTACCCAAATGATGCTGGGAGTTTCATATGAAAAGACATAATCAATATAGAAGTAAACTGATTTAGAAAAAGAAGCTCATGTCTCAATCACTTCAATTTTCGGTGTCTCTATTATATCTTTTTTCTTTTCTCTCGAATAAGCACAAGTGTACGTGTCATCTATTAAAGAAGGAACGGGGGAAAGAATCCTACTGCAGTTTTACAAAGTATGGCTACACGAGACTCACACCTATCTCCACCCGCTACGCTAAGTGACTACTCGCCTTGCGTCTGCCCTAGTGCTACCGCTAGATCCCTATGGAGGGCATCCTCGCCTCTCAGTAGCCCCGCTTCTTTCCATAGTACACATTCGCTGGCTATCTTGTGCGGCACGTCTCGCGGACAAGGTGTCTTGTCATCGAACATGACCCCATTTCGGTGCTTCCACAGCTCCCACATGACCAACAAGCAGGTAGCGCGCACCGTCTTCGCTCGTCGTCTCGGTAGGCGGTCTAGACCACTTCGTGTACACCATTCCATTAGTGATTCCTCCATGCGCGGCTCGGCATGCCCCATACCTAACGCAGGCAAGATCTTAGCCCAAACCTCTCGCGCAAGGATGCAATGTAGGAGCAGATGGTCGATCGACTCTTCGTGTTGATCGCAGAGTGGGCATGCTGCCTGGTGTGGCAAGCCTCTCCTGGCTAACCGGTTTGAGGTCCAACACCTGTTTCTGGTGGCCAGCCACGAGAAAAATCTACACCTTAGCGGTGCCTTGGAGTCCCAGGTGAAGGCGGCCATGGGAGAGACCTCAAGTCCCCAAAACTTCGCCTGGTATGCCGAACTGGCCGAGAATTGCCCCTCCTTGCTCCAGGCCTAGATGGTGGTGTCGCAGTCATGCTCTTGAAGCCGAGTGGCCGTCACCATTGGCCACAGAGCCATAAATTGCTCAAAGGTAGCCTGGTCTATGGACGACCCAAGATCACGCACCCATCCAGCCGAGGTCACGGCCTCATGGACCATTCTGGACTTCCTTGCGCATGCAGAAACACACTCGTACAAGCGCGATGCGAGTTCTTGGACTCGAGATCCTTGTAGCCAGCGATCTTCCCAGAATAGAGTGCTCTTACCATCTCCAAGCTCTACTCAAGCGGCCACCTGGAAAAGTAGTTTTGATTCTTTGGGTACATGGATGTTGAACTCTGTCCAAGGCCTGGAGCTGTCCATTTTCTTGTGCCATATCCACTTCGTCTGCAGTGCCACATTCATCCATCGCATGTCCAGGACACCTAAGCCGCAGCCCACTGTGGTCGGCACACGACGTCCCATGCAACAACACACGCGCCTCCTCCTGTCTCCGCCTTGCCGCTCCAAAGGAAACTGCAGCATATTTTGGTCATGGTTGTGAGTGTTTTTGGCGGAAGGCTCAATGCCAACATCGAGTGAATTGGGATCGCCGTGAGAACAGATTGGATGAGCAGGAGCCGGCTGCTCGGCGGTAGGGTTGCCGCCTTCTAGTGCAGCAGGTGGCCGGCTAGTTGCTCCACGAGTCCACGGAATTGGATCGCCATCAGTTTCCTGATAGAAAGGGGAAGCCCCAGGTACTTGCATGTGAATTCGGCAATTGAGCATCCAAGTATATCGCGCACGAGCTGCATTTCCTCTTGGGCGCGTCGGATGGGAAGGGTGGCAGCCTTGGTGAGGTTTACGTGCAGCCCGGATGCATGTCCAAACAGGCCAAGGAGCGACGAGCATGTAGAGATCTCCTGTGGTCTTGGTTTGAGAAAGATCATTACATCGTCCGCAAACATGGAGACCCTTTGCTTGAGGCCAGAGCATGCGAGGGGGGCAAGTAAGCCAGCATCCATTGCTCTCTTGAACAACCAGTGGAGAGGTTCCATGCATAAGATGAATAACATAGGAGAGATCAGCCCCCATTCCCGCAGCCCACGACAGTTGAACATGACCTCGCCCGGCGTCCTATTGACCATGACCCTGGTGGAAGAAGTTGAGAGCAGCCCGCATATCCAGGTAATCCATCTCTGCCCCAAGCCCATCTGGCACAGCACCTCAAGTAGGAACAACCATTGAATGGAGTCAAAGGCCTTGGAGATGTCAAGTTTCACCATGACCGCGGGATCTTGCAGTGCGTGTAACCGACGGGCCGTGCACCACACAAGCATGAAGTTGTCGTGTAAGGATCTCCCAGCGACGAAAGCACTCTGGTGGTTTCCCACAAGGTACGACAACTCCCTTGCCGGTCTTGTCTCCAATGCCTTGTCAAAGATCTTGAGTGCTCCGTGTACTAGATTCACCGGCCTAAAGTCTGCAAGCTCAACCGCTCCTGCCTTCTTTGGTAAGAGGACGACAATGGCCTTATTGATTGCCGGTAGGCCGCGCATGTCACCTCTGAAGAATTAATCCATGGCGCTCATTAGGCCGTCCTTGATGATGTTCCAGCATGAGGCATAGAAGCGTCCCGTGAACCCATCCGGTCCCGGGGCCTTGTCCATTGGCATACTCTTGACTATTTGCTCGAGCTCCTCCACCGTGAATGGAGCCTCGAGATGCGACAGATTCCACGAAAGCAGGTCCAGAGTGTCAAGTTGAAGCATGTGCTCACGCTCGGGGGCGACTCCGAGAAAACATGTATAGAAATCATCCACCTCTGCCGCAATCTCCTCTTGATTCGTGAGTGCTCGTCCATTGTGTTGTAGTGAGAGGATCGCATTCTTGCGCTGTCGATGGCAGACTTAACGATGAAAATATGTCGTGTTAGCATCGCCTTCCTGAGGTGGAGCATCCTCAATCGCTGCTGCGCGATCGTCCTCTGAAGGGACACCAATCCTAGCAGTTTTCGTTTGAGTATCTTGCGTAGCGCGTGCTCATCCAGGGAGAGCTCTCTAGAGTCCATGGCCTCATCCAACCTTGCAATCACTTCCAGCGCAATTAAGTTTTGCAGCTTGACATTGCCAATCCAATGGTCGCTCCACCTTTGGAGTGCTTTTGCCGTGGCGCGCAACTTGTTGTCTAGGGTCAGGAATGCACTGTTGTGCAAGGGGACCGAATGCCATGCTTCCGCGACCGTATCTTGGAACCCATTGACTGAAGGAAATATGCCATAGAGGCAATAATAAAGTTGTTATTTTTATTTCCTTATATCATGATAAATGTTTATTATTCATGCTAGAATTTTATTAACTGGAAACTTAGTACATGTGTGAATACATAGACAAATACATAGTGTCCCTAGTATGCCTCTACTTGACTAGCTCGTTAATCAAAGATGGTTACGTTTCCTAACCATAGACATGTGTTGTCATTTGATGAATGGCATCACATCATTAGGAGAATAATGTGATGGACAATACCCATTCGTTAGCTTAGTATTATGATCATTACAATTTTATTGCTACTACTTTCTTCATGACTTATACATGTTCCTCTAACTATGAGATTATGCAACTCCCGAATACCAGAGGAACACCTTGTGTGCTATCAAACGTCACAACATAACTGGGTGATTATAAAGATGCTCTACAGGTGTCTCCGAAGGTGTTTGTTGAGTTGGCATAGATCAAGATTAGGATTTGCACTCCGTGTATCGGAGAGGTATCTCTGGGCCCTCTCGGTAATGCTCATCACTATAAGCCTTGAAAGCAATGTGACTAATGAGTTAGTTGCAGGACGAAGCATTACGGAACGAGTAAAGAGACTTCCCGGTAACGAGATTGAAGTATGTATGATGATACTGACAATCGAATCTCGGGCTAGTAACATACCGACGACAAAGGGAACAACGTATGTTGTTGTGCGGTTTGACCGATAAAAATGTTCGTAGAATATGTAGGATCCAATATGAGCATCCAGGTTCCGCTATTGGTTATTGATCGGAGATGTGTCTCGATCATGTCTACATAGTTCTCGGACCCGTAGGGTCCGCATGCTTAACGTTCGATGACGATTTATATTAAGTGTTTTTTTATGAACAAAGTTTGTTTGGAGTCCCGGATGAGATCACGGACATGACGAGGAGTCTCAAAATGGTGGAGACATAAAGATTGATATATTGGACGAAGGTATCACTACTAGGGAAAAGCCTATACACAGAATCTTAGCAGCAAGGCGGCTCAAAAAGCAGCGCTGCTGCTAATTAGTACTAGCGCGTGTGCGGGAAACTCACTGCTGATAAGTTTTTAGCAGTAGCGCGCTCTGTGTAAACCGCGCTACTACAAATATTAACCGGCGGTGTTCACCTAACTCCATTTAGCAGTAGCACCGTGGCCCGAACCGCGCTACTACTACGAATGTAGTAGTAGCGCGCTTTTACTGAGATCGCTGCTGCTACATTTCAAATTGGCACACTTTTTTGTCACTGTTAGCAGTAGTGCCGTGGCCCAAAGCGCGCTGCTGCTAATTCCTTATCAGTAGCGTGTTTCTGCTCCCGCGCTATTGCTAACCCGCACCAACCCACCACCTTTCCCCACCCGTGCCTCCCCTCCCCCTCCTCTCTTCCCTTCCCCCTACCTCCCCCACATGCTCCCACTCTCACTCTTCTTCTTCCTCAATACTTCTCCCCCATTACTCTTTCTCTTCTATCCACCTTTCTCTCTCTTCATTACTCCTACCTAACTACACCACCTCCATTAATGCATCTCCTTTCTCTTTTTCCTTTCCCCTCCACTAGTTGAAGTTGTCTCCTCCCAAATTAGGTAGCTAGGTAGATGTAGGATTTAGTTAAGTGACCTATTTGCCCCCTAACTAGATCTATCTTTGTCAAGAAGAGCTTTGTGCACTTTTGATCTCCCTACAACATCATCTCCACTGTGTGCTCGATCTCGATCGAGATAGAGGTGATGAAAATTTCATGCTTTTGCAAAATGGAAATATGTTTATGTGTGTGTGATATGTTTGTGGAAATTGTGTGTGTGGCATGCCAAATTGTGCTTTTGAGTTGCCTATGTTTTGCCGAAATGTTGATTTATTTCCGTTTAGGCGAATTCCGGGCAAACTCTAGATCCATATATGTCCTATTTTTAGGGAAGGTCATGCCAAATTTTTGTATGATTTTGATGCATGCATGCATTTTTATAATCAATTTGTTTATTATTACCGTGCAGAGTTGACGATGGTCAGTGGAACGATGGTGGACAGGTGGTTGTGGTCGGCGGTGCAGGACATGAAAGAAAATAACCGGACAAAGGTTTTATGTCCGTGTCGAAAATGCAAAGGAATAGTTTGGCTCGACCCCCATGACGATGGTCGTGTCGAAGCGCACCTGCTCATGACTGGTTTCATGGATGGCTATACTCGATGGATAATTGAAGATGAGGATGACGATGTTGAGGATGCCGACGGGGCAGGCAATGATGACACGGGGCAAGACGAAGAGATGATCGATAGTGGCGGCGGGGAAGAGGCCGGACATGGCGGCGGAGAAGGGGCCGGACATGGCGGAGGAGAAGGGGCGGACATGGCGGCGGAGAGAACGACATGGACTCCACAAAGCAGAGTTCATCGGTACTAAGTTCAATCGTGCGGGACCCTCATGTTCAAGCATTGCTTCACAAGGAGACGAGTACTGAGAGAGCTGCTTCTAGAGAGGAGGCTAAGCTGGAGCAACTGGTGGTAGACTCGAACACTCCATTGTATAATGGTTGCAATCCTGAGGTGACCCGCTTGAGTTTCACGCTCCAACTCCTGAAGACGAAGGCTAAAAACAAATGGACCGACACTAGCCTCGATGAGCATCTCAAGTACCTAAAGGATGTTCTTCCCGCGGGTAATCTATGTCCTACTAGTGTTGATGAGGCCAAGAAGATCGTGTGCCCTCTTGATCTGCCACACGTTAGATACCATGCATGCATCAACGATTGCATAATTTATCGGAAGGAGCACGCGGAAAAAACAAGCTGTCCGGTGTGCAATGCTTCTCGATACAAGAAGGCGGGAAGAAATGTCCCCAGAAAGTTGTATGGTACTTACCGATCACTCCCCGTCTCCAGAGGTATTTTGTAGATCCCAAGGAAGCAAAGCTAATGCACTGGCACGCGGAGAGGAAGAAGCCCGACGATGGAGATGATCCGAAGCTGAGACACGTGAAGGATGGAAACCAGTGGAGAGCGTTGGACAGCTTCTATCAGTATTTTGAATGTAATGCAAGGAACGTCGTGCTCGACGCATGTACCGATGGCATGAATCCGTTTGGCAACCAGAACACCAACCATAGCACATGGCCCGTGTTTGTATGGATGTACAACCTCCCCCCTGGTTGTGCATGAAATTGAAGTACATTCACATGAGCATGCTTATTCAAGGGCCGAAACAACCAGGAAATAATATTAATTTGTATCTGGGGCTACTTCAAGAGGAGTTAGACACGTTATGGAAAACACCGGCCAAGACATGGGACGCCAGCAAAGGTGAGTATTTCAACATGAGAGCCGCGCTGATCACGACAGTGCATGACTATCTCGGTTACGGATATGTGGCAGGCCAGGTGTGCCATGGATATTGCGGATGCACGCGGTGCATGGATGATACGACGTCTCAGCAGCTAACGTCAAGGAAAGATGGCGGGTCTGGGAAAATCGTGTACATGGGGCATCGAAGATGGCTTGAACAGGACGACCCGTGGAGAAACCGTGGAGATCTATTCAATGGTCACGCTGAGCATCGAGGACCTCCACGTAAGCGGAGCGGTGCCGAAATCGATGAGCTGTTGAAAAACTGGAAGGAGTGCCCCACGCCGGGAAAGACGATGAGAAAGGCGCCGGAGCCGCTGCTGAAGGTATGGAAGACGAGGTCTGTGTTCTGGGACTTGGAGTACTGGCACAAACTCGATACACCTCATTGCCTTGATCAAATGCATATCTGTAAGAATGTCCTTGAGAGCTTGTTCGCAACACTGATGAACATGCCGGATAAGACCAAGGATGGGCCGAAGGCAAGAAAAGACTTGCAAGATTTGAAAATCAAGGAAGATCTACACATGCCGCCCCGTAAAATGTCAGATGAGACAGAGACGGAGACAGAGGCACGGGAGAAGAAGGGCAAGAAAATAAAGAAAGATGATTATTGCCCCCCTTCTTGCTTCACCTTAAGTCAGGCTGAGATCAATGCCTTCTTTAAGTGCCTTACCAGAGTCAAAGTTAGTTCCGGTTACTGTGGTAAGATAAGAAGATATCTAGACATGGACAAGAAAAGGTTCAGCGGGATGAAGTCTCATGACTGTCCTGTGATGATGACGCAGATACTACCTGTTGCCCTTAGAGGGATAATGGACAAGCACGTCCGTGACACGCTTATTGGTCTCTGCAACTTTTTCGACGTCATCTCTCAAAAGTCAATCAGTGTGAAGCAGCTCCAAAGGCTACAGGAAGAGATCGTTGTGATACTGAATGAGCTTGAGATGTACTTCCCGCCCGCGTTCTTTGACGTGATGGTGCATCTGTGTGTCCATATTGTGGATGACATAATAGACCTGGGGCCGTCATTCCTGCACAACATGATGCCGTTTGAGAGGATGAATGGGATCATCAAAGGATTCGTTCGTAACATGTCCCATCCGGATGGAAGCATCGTCCAGGGCTATTTGGCACAAGAGTGCATCTCTTTCTGTGAGAATTTTCTATATGGCGCAGACCAGCCGCCTGGTGTTAGTGTTGGTTTGCCCGTTAACAAGCACGATGGGAGGCTTGAAGGAGATGGTCACTGCAACGGTCGCAGGGAACTGCACGTGGCATACTCAGATCGATGCAGCGACTTTGACAGAGCAAACTTGGTAGTACTACAACACCTAGACGAGGTAGATCCTTTCGTGGCACTACACAAAGAAATTATCGTAAAAAATTATCGTGACCGGGGGTTATGCAGGACGAACGCCGAAGTTACTAGAGAGCACAACTCCACTTTCCTTCATTGGTTCAAAGAGCATATTATTGCTAATCCTTCGGAGGAGGGCTCTAAGGACGGATTGCTCATATACGCCTTAGCACATGGCCCCTCGCCCAACCTCGTAACCTATCAGGCATATGATATCAACGGATACACATTCTACACGGAGGCCAAAGATATGGACAGTGATGATCATAACTCAAGGGTGACGATGGAATGCATGACCGGCAGTGACAATGGTGCAACTGAACGATTTTATGGAAGGGTCGAGGAGATCTGGGAGCTTGACTACTCTGAACTGCACAACACGACGATGTTCCGTGTCAGATGGGCTAAGAATGTCGAAAGAGAAAGCCGGATTTTCACTACCATGACTATACCCGACGCCAAGAGCGCTACCGTGAACGCTATCGCAAAAAACGAGCCATGGGTACACACTAAGCACGTGACACAATGCTTCTTCATAACTGACCCGCGCAATCCCAGCCGTGTTGTCCTGAGGAGAGGCAAAAGGAACATCATTGGAATGGATGGAGTCGCCAACGAGGAAGACTATGATCAGTACGGCAACCAAATGAGGGAAGATGACGATGATGATGAAGTATACGTCAAAAGAAGAATCAATACTACATTACCTAAGAAAAATCGTACTCCATGGAAAAGGCAAAGTCACAATGAGGGGCTCAATTATTCTTCGACGAACAAGAAGGGAAAGAAGCTGACTCAAAAACGAAAACGTCAGCACTGAGGAAACTTATGTTATCGGTCAAATGATGTAATATATATATATATATATATATATATATATATATATATATATATATATATATATATATTCCTATTTTGTATACACACTTAGCCATTATTATGCATGGGTCCAATGATGTGTAATATATATGTTCCTATTTTGCATACATATTTAACCGTCAAATGATGCAATATATATCGCCCTCCCTTCGTTCACTGCCCTCGGGAAATAAAAGTGGGATAAAATAAAGGAAAAGAAAAAGGAAAACCGGCAGTAGCGAAGGTAGTAGCAACGCGTTTTGCCTAAACCGCTACAGATACTGAAGTTAGTAGAAGCGAATTTCGTATAAAGCGCTACAGCTACTGAAGGTAGTAGCAACGCGTTTTGTCCAAATGCGCTACCGCTACGTCCACTTAACCCAAAATTCTCACCGCCCTGCTTCATCCCGCCTTTCCCCCCCAAATCCCCACTCTCCCCCGTCGCACCGCCGCGCCCGACCCAGCCCCGACGCTCGCCCCCGACTCCGGCGCCGGCGCTAGTCCCCGACCCCGGCGCTCGCCCCCGACCCCGACCCCGGCGCTCGCCCCCGACCCAGCCCTCGCCCCCGAGCCCGGCACCGGCGCTCGTCCCCGACCCCGGCGCGCTCGCCCCCGACCCGTCGGCCCTCGTCTCCCTCCTCTCCCCTCCCGACCATCGTCGGGCCTGCCTCCTCACCCCTGCACCCTCTGTAAACCCCCCTCTCTCTCTGCTAGGGTTCTTCGGTTAATTTACTTAGGTTTTAGTTAGGGAAGTATGTTAATTAGGTTATCTATTTAGTTATGAATTTAGCTAGGTTTCAAAATTTGGACTGGACATGTGATATGTGCAAATTTGAACTGGACATGTGATATGTGCATATGTCATGTTTTGGACATGTCATGTTTGGAAAATGATCTGAGTGGCCTATGTTACGCCGGAATGTTGATTCATTTCTGTTCCGGTGAATTTCAGGCGCTCGATATGTCCATTTTTTAGCAAAGGTCATGCCGAAATTTCCCGTGAATAAAGGCATGATTTTGTGCTACATAGTTGGCATATCGAGTGCTGGCACATAGATTTCTTTTTATGTTATTTCTCATTTATTCATACTTTTAGAAATAAATGAGGACACTTAATCATAGGAAACATGTCGAACAATGAAGAAACTGGGCCTTCTGACCAAGATGTAGACGAGATGGATTATGAGGGTGAACAAGAGTACCTCGACTATTTGACTGCTAAGCAAGGTTTGCAGGTCGGCCTCGATGATGGTACTGACGCCGACATCGACACCGACAGCGCCGTCACCGATGGCGGCACCGAGACCAGTGGGGAAGGTACCGGCAGGGAAGGTACCGGCAGGGAAGGTATTGGCCCCGATGCCGCTACCAAAAAGAGGAAGCATAAGAAGCAGAGGATACGAAAACCTAACAAACTAGGGATTGGACGACTTGTGATCACAAAGATGGCACCTGGCAAGTTTGAGCCGTTAGAGCCGGAAGAACCTCGCAAGTGCTATGGGAACCAAGTAGGATGCATCCTACGGGAATGCGCGAGCATCAACGACGATGACTTAAGGAGTAAAGAACATTTGACGCAGTTGCTCCTAACGAAGTTGCACAAGAGATTCAAGTTCCCCGACCGGGATGATAACATAGAACAACCGTGGGATGATCCGAAGATGAAAAAGATTAACAATCACGCCATGGGCATGTTCAACAATGATTTGTCCTCCTGGAAAGGGAGGGTGAAACGAGCTATTGAGGCTGATGAACCCCTGTCCAAGATTCTGGAGGAAAATCCGACACTTACGGAAGAGGAGTTCGAAAAGTTCAAGGACACTTGCGCTACCGAGGCAGCCAAGGCTAAGGCTGCGAAATTCAAGAGCCTTCAGCAAAGGAACACGGGGAAGCATCACCTCGGAAGCCGTGGCTACCTCGGTAAAAGGCCCATATGGGATAAGGAGGACACGGAACGTGAAGCCGCGGGTCTCCCAGACCCCTTCGCGAAGTTCACCAACCCCTTGGAGCATGACTTCATCAGGGCCCGCTACAAGTGGGACAAGGAGAAAAAGGTTTTTTACACGGACAAGATCACGAGGAAATTGATTAGACTACTTGAGAAGCAACACCAGCTTGCAGCCGAAAGCCCTACTTCTCTGATGAGGCCCAAGTGGGACACCCCTCTCAATCGGGTCTTGAACGAACTTAAGGGACTCCCTTTGGATCAGCGGCTGCAATATGGTCGTGTGCACAGCACTGGAGACGGCGCCACATGGAAGGTGTTTTACAACGAGGGCCCGGAGGCCAAGAAGCTGAAAAAGAAGTTTAGTCAGGCGGACATCGATGCGAGGTGAAGCTTGCGGTCGAGAAAAAAGCAGCTGAGGACGCGAAAAAAGCAACCGAGGACAAATATCAGTTGCTACAGCAGGCAGTCAATGCAGCTGTAACTGCCTGCAAAAATGATTTCGCTACTAACTTGGTTCCAGTTATCATCAACTGGGCGAAGGAAAATCCATACAAGACGGTACATGATTTCCCAATGCCCAATTTCATCGGGAGCAGCTCCATGAACAACAACACCATCGCACCATCACTTGCTCACGCAACCGGGCCTCCTCTCGCAGCCGCTCCCGCTCATAGCAGCCCGTCCTCAGTCTCAGGCGCGCTAGGTGGGCCTTCGTCTTTGGATGAGCTCGACGCCGTCACGGTAATTACATGTCGCACCAACATATATATAATATTCCATTTTTGTTGCCTTTCGGTTGTTTTACGCCACAGACATATGTGTTTGCAGGCAAAAGAAACCCCGTGCACCATACTCTACTTGATCAAAGGCCAGAAGGTGGATGTGGGAAAGGGGATGATAATGGACCCCTCTCAACGCACGTTCCACAACCAGCCGATCCCCGCTGGGCACTTCAGGGTTAGCTTCACCAGTGTGAAATCGGGGCACGAGGATTTGCCTCCTCCAGTACAGCATGTGGGAGCGGATGACGAGACCCCGCCGCGGATTGGAAGCTGCAAGAATTGGGTGCTGCTATGGCCGAAGAATCTTATTCGTCTGGAGCCGGCCGAGAGCACACCAATAACTACCACACATCAACAAGCATGTGCGAAGACCACCACCCGCCTATGCAATTACCAGCTCCTGTAGTGCCGGGTGAGAGCGGCGGACAACATGATGAAGGGGGTGCAATAGTACTGGCCGATGTAATTTCTCCTGTAGAATAGAGAATGGATGATGAGACGGAGGTCGACCCTATGGATTACCTCAATACAAACGCGTATGAATGTGACATAGATATGATGAGTCAACCATATGACGAATCAGGCTATCATCTTGCTAATGAGGATATGGATGATATGCCCGGGCAGGGTCGTACCATGGATTGCAAAAAGTCTCTCTTCATGAAATCCTCACAGGACACGCCTGAAGATGCCGCCTCAACACAGGCTCAACTAGCCGGGCGCGAGGGTCGTATAGTACTTAGCCCGGGAACACTGGGGCAGGGGTTAAGGAAGGGTCTGGAAGGTGTGCCCAAGAAAAAGGAGAGGAAGAGATCGGGGAAGGTAACTGCCTCCAAACAAGCCAGAGCACATAGCAGCCAGACAATGCATTCTGAAGAGCGTGTACCCGTGAAAAGTGCGGTCATGTTCCATCTCACGGGCGAGCCGATGCTACCGCCGAAACCGCTAGAGGCACTATCAGGGTGTTGGGGAAACTGATCCACGAACACCTATGGGGCCGGCGGACCGGTCCCCTTTCGGTTCGGCGGGGGGCGGAGGTCGCACGAAGAGCGGATCGAGGCGAAGCACACGAGCAGTTTACCCAGCTTCGGAGCTCTCCGGAGAGATAATACTCATACTGCTGCTTGTCTGATTGCATTCTGTTCTTGCTCGAGAGAGCTAAGTGTTTTTCTGGCTTCCGAATGAGCCGAACCCCCTCTACGTTGCGCATGGGCCTCCTTTTATATGCTCAAGGGGTCACCGACAGGTGGCAACGCAGAGAAGGGTAAAAGTGGAAAAAGGGTTGCGGTCGGTACAACCACTTGCATAGTGCATCCTACCTAACTCTGACGGCAGGGGACAAAGGCATTAAATGCCCATCTGCGTCGCCCAAACAGTGCAAAAAGGGACCGTCAGGGGTGCCACCGCTCGCCATGATGGCAGTCTTGTCAGCTTCGCATGCCACCGCGCACCGCTGGCTGCACAGCTTCTCGCCACGCGCGCCTGGAAAGGCTCCCAGAGCGACACGTTGGTGGATGTGCTGGAGCGTGGGTACAGAGTGGCAGCCTGCCGCGACAAGCGCCTTGCCGCGGCCGTTGTCTTGTTGGGTCCGGAAGCTTGTCGCTCACCGGTCCTTGCCGGGACGCGCGGCGCGTCGCGGCAAGTTCCTTGAAACGCCTTGGTTGGCCTTCCCGGCAAGCTCCTCTTGCTGGGGCCTTGTCTCCTGAGCTTAAATACTTTGTTCTTGAATGGCTCCAAAGGAACCAGGGAGGATCTTGGCGGTCGCCCGGCAAGCCTTGCCGTGGGGTGCTGCAACTGCCCGTGCACAAGTTCGGGATACTAGAGTACCCCTATTCTAGTACACCGACAGAAGCCCCGGGCCTGGGCCACACACGGTGCCGAGCACTGTTGGGCCAGGCCCAAAATAGGGCACGGGCACACGCGGCCTGGGGTTACGCCGAATCTTGCTCCGTATCCACCGCGCCCTCCCCGAACGGCACGCGTTGAATGCGGCGTCGTGGGAGAGATCGTGGGTGGTTTCTTTATTCGGAAGGGCAAAACGTCCGCCCCCTCCCTCTTTATAAGAAGGGGAAACAGGGGCAGTTCGCCCACTTTGCAGGTTGCTACTCCATTCTCAAAAATCTCCGCCGCTCCCCTCCTTCTTCTCAAAGCCGAAAGAGAGCAGCGCTCCGCCCCCCATTGCCACCAGCATCACCAACACCGCCGATCTCCCCCACCACCTTCGCCATGGCTCCAAAAGCCGACAAGGGGAAGGGCATGAAGTCGGCCGAGGCGCAGCGGCTCGCAGCGCTGCGGAAGGAGCGGGCCCTCTTCTCCCCTCAGCTCGGTGCAAAGGAGCTGAGGGAGTACTACTACCTCTTCTGGTCGACGGAGACGCGAGCGCATCCGCGCACGAGGGTACTCCCGGCCACCGCTTCGAGACTGGCTCCGAACGGGTATCCCTTTTTCGCGCTGTTCTTCTACTGCGGGCTCTGCCCGCCTTTCTCTGAATTCTTTTGCGACATCATGAACACCTACGGGTTCCGCCTCCTTGACTTCACCCCCAACGCCGTCCTGACCATGGCAGTTTTCGCACATCTGTGCGAAAACTTTGTCGGAGTCCACCCAAACGTAGCCCTTTTCTGCCACTTCTTCATGCCTCGGGTTGAGAGAGGAGAGCCTCTTGCCGGCGGGATCGCTTGGATCTCGAGAGTCGGCAAGAAGGAAGCATATCTAGAGGGTGAGCTCCGCAGCAAGTGGGAGGAGTGGAGAGCAGAGTGGTGCTGGATCATCGAGGAGAACCCACAGCCATTCACTGCCTTGCGCCAAGCCTCAATAGTACGCGGCAACGATTGGAGCAACGTGGCCCCGGAAGACGACAGGCTGAAGATCGCCATCACTCGGATCCTTCGCCTCAGGCTTGCCGGGCTCACCGTAGGCGCTGTCGACGCAGATTTTCTTCGCCGCCGCATCGCCCCCCTGCAGGAGAGGGGGAGACCCGCCTGGGAGTTCAAGAACTCGGCGGATATCATGAGGCTGCACCCGGGCCTCAACTTCAACTTCACCATCCTGGAGCTGGATGCGATGCTCCTGGAGCTGTTCAAACGCGATCCTCAGCATCCATTCACATTGCCGAGGACTGTTGTTCCATTGTGCAACAATTCTTCGCTCGACCGGATCCGCACAATGATGCCGTTGTGCGATTCGCATGGAATCGCCCCAACTTGGCAAGAACCCGCGGATGACATCATGCGGGCGTTCTTCGACGACTTGGTAGAGGTGCCGGTCCGCGCTGATGAACAGAAGAGCCTCACCCGCGACACCACTGATGATGAGATGCAGCGCATCGCCACCAGGCTGGAAGAGGTGGCGGCAGCAGTTGCCGCGGGCGAGTTCGGGTTCACCATGGAGGAGGCAGAGGCGGCAGAGGCGGCAAGCCTTGCCGAGCGCGAGGAGTTTGCCGGCGAGGAAGATCTTGCCAGCCCTGAAACTAAGCCGAGCGAGCCCGGCGAGGAAGAGCCCAAACCTTCAGACAGCTTGCCGCAGGCGGAGCCCCCGGCCCCGCCAAGAAGGCGTCTCCGCAAGGCCGCGGACGTAGCGGGGCGGCAGACGGGTCAACAGCCGCCGAGCCGCGCGACACGCTCTACCGCGGCAAGCACCGTTGTCGCGGGAGCGCCTCACGCCGCCACGGTAACTGGAGCGGGGTCTTCCCGGTCCACCGCTGCTGCTCCTGCCAAGCGGGCAAGGGAACCTACTCCTCCGCCTCACCGCACCGGAGGGGAGCCGGACTTTGATCTCTCCGCGCTCAGCTCCGACGATGAAGAAGAAGAGTAAGATTCTTTGGTGTTCTTGTAGTTCTTCAATCTTGTTGCTTTTGTCTTGTATCTGACTTGCTTCGATCTGAATCCATTCCTTTTTAGGACGCTGGCCCAGAGAGCGGCGAAGAGAGCCAAAGCCCCGGTGATTGTCATCGAAGATGATCCCACCGTGTCAGTAGGGGGTGTGTCTGAGACCACCTTGACGGACCCGGCAACTACTCCCCAAAGCAGCCCCCAGCGCAGCCCCCAGCATGAGTTTATAGTTTACTTCCTGCCGTTAGGCGCGCATGGGTGCTCTTTTCTCTACTGATATCTTGTCTGTTGGATTTGTGTAGGAGCAGAACAGCCTCATTAGGAATGCCCGGAAGCTGCTCCCGAAGTGCCATCTGCTTCGACTACGCCGCCAAGGGAGGAGTCCCCGGCAAGGGAGCGCTCTCCGGCAAGGGAGAACTCTCCAGCAAGGGGCAGTTCTCCGGCAAGGGACATCGCCAGTGATCCTCCGGTGGTTGAGACCACGACTGTAGATCCAAGCACATGTAACCCTTTTTGCCTGAAAAACTCCCCTTGGGTTCTTCTTCTTCTGATTTTCTTCTTGAACATTTACTTGACCTTTCTCCCCTCTTCGGTCGTCAGATCCACCCGCCACGGAGCCGATGGAGACAGAGGCCGCCGGCGAGGAGGACGCGTGCGGCAACAATGACGACGCCGCCGCCACCGAAGAAGAGGCCGGTGCTGATGATCCCGCCGGCGAAGAGGCCGCCAAGGCTGCCGCCATAGAAGCGGGCGAGGGATCCGGGATCACACTGACGGCCCCGAGGCTGCAGGAGCGCCAGGCGCTGCGCCGACCACCGATCCCTCCGCCGACGCTGCAGCGCCAGGCTCCGAAGAGCCCCAGCCCGGCGCCTACTTGAAGGCAGGCGACGGTATCTTCATCAAGCTCCCCTGGGCGTCAAGCTCCAGGGCGCCGGTCGAGGGAGAAATCCTGGACGGAGGGGTGCTCGCCTCTGCTGGGCTGACGGTGGTCGACACGCCAAGCAACAGCAGTGACGAGCCTGAGGAGGAGCGGCTGCTGCGGAAGCTGACGTCGCTTTACCGCGCCCGCCAAGCCAAACTGGCGTCCCGAGAGGCGCTTGTCGCGAAGGCAGGGGTGGATATTGAGAAGCGCGCAGAGGAGCTCCGGGGTCTCAGGCAGGAGGCTCTCCGGTCCCTGGCGGAGGAGCGGGAGCAACTTCTCGAAGAGCGGAAAGCCTTCCTCCTCGAGAAGGCTGAAGCTGAAGAGAAGCAACGGCTTGTCGCTGAAAATTTATTTGCGCAAGAAGGAGAGTTGGCTCAGCGCAAGGTGAACCTTGACAGCCACGAGGAGGAACTTGCCGCGCGGGACCAAGCAATTGGCGGGGCTGTCAAGGAAGCGAGGGATGCTGCCGAAGCTGCCGAGGCCGCCAAGAAGGAGCTGGAGACGAAGGTAGCGCAGGTGGAGGCTGATCTCAGGGCGAGTGGCGAGGAGCTTGCCGCTCTCAAGCGTGAGCGCGAGAAGGATGCTGCCGCTCATGGTGAACTGTAGGGCCTTCTCGCAGAGAGGAGCAAGGAGCTCAGCGCCGCCAAGGACTCCAACGCGGACCTCGAGTTGAAGCTGGCCACTTTGACTCAGACGCTGGACGGCGCCAGGGAGCGGGAGGTGGCCTTGTCGGAGAAGATCAAGGCCGACGAGGCGCTGCTGGCGAATGCTGCTGCCGCCCACGACGCCTTCAGGGAGACTGTGGAGCACTGGACTGAGGGTCTGGTGAATATTGCCGCCGCCATCGATGGGGAGCTGGCGCAGCTGGGGTGGAGGAGCTCGGGTACTCCTCCGATGAGCACCTCCAACCCAGCGCCAAGCTCAGCCTGTTCTTCAAGGGCGTGGCGACGGCCCTCCAGCGACTCCGAGAGAAGATCCCAAAGCAGTTGGCCGACGAGTCGCACAGGATCTGCGCGGGGGTTCTTCAGAAGGTGCTGGTGAAGGTGGCCTTCCGCAATCCAGGCCTCAACCTCACCAACGTCCTCAAATCCTTGCCGCCGGATGCTGATCTGGATGCGCTCAAGGCCCTTGTCGCACCCATTGTGGACAAGGTGAGCGAGATTAAGAGGGTTGAGGGTGATCGCGTAGATTAGGCCGCCCGTTTTCTTTTTCTCTTTGTCGTTGCTGGTTATGTCACGAGAACAATCTATTAGAGCCGCGACAAGCTATCTTGTAATATAACTCTTTTTTGGGTAGAGATTTGCTGTGTTATTTCCTTTACTTGCTCCCTTCCTTTGTATGTTTTTACCCTATGCTTTTAGGGAACTTGACGGCGCAGGCACCTTTGCCGTGAGCGCTGAGTGCGGGACATCAGCAGCCTGCTGGCGGTGCCGCTTCCGACAAGAAACCTTGTCGCAACTAGTCGCAGCTCACTTAAGTTGTTGAGCGGACTCGAAACAAAGTAAGGGCGCAACTAGCTACGAGTTGGTTCCTCCGCGCACAGGTTTTCCATACAAAGCACGGCCGTTCAAGGAAGATAACTTTAAAATTTAAAAACTGATTGCTCAAACTTTGGCAACTTAGCTTTTCTGTCGTTTGCTTTCCGGTAAGGCGAAAACTTGCTTGAACGACGCCTGATCCACACCATTATCTTCTCCTCCCCCCCCGGGAAACTTGTGGGCGAGGGAACCTTCCTTTCCTTTTTGAGAAAAGAAAGAAGAGAAAATAAAGGCATGGAGCCTTATAGCTCGTTATTGCTTACCGGGGGTAGGTGCTGCACAAAGTGTCAGATAACGCATGCAAATATAAAGTAAAAAGCATGAAATTGACAAGATGTGCGGAGCACATGAGCTTTACTTATGCACGGGATCTGCGCCCGGCTTTGTACAAAGGATTACATGCAACATCGGCAAGACTTGTACAAAAGGTGGTTGCCGGAACGGGTTCCGGCAACCGCGCCCTACGGGTAAAACTTACGAAGATGCTCAATGTTCCAGGAGTTGCTCACCGGTACGCCATCTTCGGTCTCAAGGCGGACAGCGCCAGGCCTAGTGACTCGTTTCACCCGATAAGGGCCTTCCCACTTCGGCGTCAACTTGTTGGAATTCTTGGCGGACTGAACACGCCGAAGAACAAGGTCGCCTTCCTCGAAGCTTCTGGCTTTAACTTTGCGGCTATGGTAGCGGTGTAAAGCTTGCTGGTATCGAGCAGCTCGTACAGCAGCCTGAAGACGATCCTCCTCAAGGAGCAGTGCGTCATCTTGTCGCAGCTGCTCTTGCTCAAGCTCATCAAAAGCGAGCACTCGAGGCGACCCGTATACGAGTTCCGCGGGGAGAACTGCCTCTGCTCCATAGACTAGAGCGAAAGGTGTCTGGCCAGTGGCTCGATTTGGAGTCGTCCTGATCGACCAAAGAACCTCCGGCAGCTCCTCAATCCAGTTCTTTCCGCACTTGTGCAGCCTGTCGAAAGTTCTGGTCTTGAGCCCGCGCAGCACTTCAGCATTTGCCCTCTCCGCTTGACCGTTGCTTCTCGGATGAGCAACAGAAGCGAAGCAGACCTTGGCGCCAAGATCTTGGACATACTGCATGAAGGTGCGGCTCGTAAATTGCGTACTGTTGTCGGTGATGATCCTGTTAGGGATCCCGAAACGGCAAACAATCGACCTGAAGAACTTGACTGCTGACTGTGCTGTCACCTTCCTCACTGGTTCCACTTCTGGCCACTTTGTGAACTTGTCGATTGCAACGTACAAGTACTCAAAGCCCCCGACAGCTCGGGGGAAGGGACCGAGGATATCGAGCCCCCAGACCGAAAATGGCCAGGATAAAGGGATCGTCTGGAGAGCTTGAGCTCGCTGGTGTATCTGCTTGGAATGGAACTGGCATGCTTCACACTTGGTTACTTGTGCAGTTGCATCCTGGAGGGCTGTCGGCCAAAAGAAACCTTGCCGGAATGCTTTGCCGGCAAGTGCTCTTGCGCCAATGTGGTGACCACATATGCCTCCATGTATCTCTGCCAACAGCTTTTGTCCTTCTTCCCGGTGAATACACTTCAATTTCACACCGTTGAGTCTTCTTCTGTACAGTTTGTCATCGACAAACTGGTACATACTTGACTGCCGGGTTACTCTTTCCTCTTCTTCTTGTTCTTCGGGAAGTTCTCCTGTCTGAAGGAAATGGAGAATTTGCTGTGCCCATGCTGGAGCTTGCGGCTCGACAACAAGGACTAAAGGCACATCTGCTGCTGCGGGAGCATCCGCTTCTACGGCGAGAACCTGTGGCTCTGCCGGAGCTTGATGTTCCCCGGCAAGCTTGCCTGAGCAAAACTTGTCGGGAGCGTTTGCTTCAACGGAACAAGCCCTAAGGCTTGCCGGAGCAGACTTCTCCTCAGCATCCTTGGTGTTGATCTTGGGGACCTTCTTGGCGGCGGCTTCAGGGAGCTCTGCCGGAAAGTAGTCACTAGAAATCAACTTCCTCTTCTTGCTCTGTCCAGTCGATGGTGTTACAGACGGTTGAGTCAGCTTGAGCACAAAGATCCCTGGTTCCATAGGCAACTTTAGTGCGGCGCACTTCGACAGGCCATCAGCTATGTCATTCTGAGCTCTTGGAACATGTTCCATCTGCAGGCCGTCAAAGTGCTCTTCTAGCTTTCTCACCTCATCAACATATGCTTCCATCAACGGACTCTGATAATTCTTGTTCACTTGGCGGACGACAAGCTGTGAGTCACCCCTGACAATGAGTTTCTTGATCCCAAGGTCTGCTGCGATCCTGAGACCGGCAAGCAATCCTTCATACTCTGCAGTATTGTTCGTTGCTTGCTCCTTGGGAAAGTGCATCTGGACTACGTACTTGAGGTGCTCTCCGGTGGGTGCAACAAGTAGCACGCCCGCACTGGTGCCTTGCAGCGAGAAGGCACCATCAAAGTACATCAGCCACTCTTTGCTTGCCTCCTTGATGGGGATGCTCGTTTCTGGAATTTCTTCATCTGGTGTTGGCGTCCACTCTGCTATGAACTCTGCCAATGCTCTGCTTTGGATAGTTGAAGTGCTCTCAAACTTGAGGCCAAAGCTTGACAGTTCTAGTTCCCACTCGACAATCCTGCCTGTTGCTTCTGGATTTTGCAGTATCCTCTTCAACGGAAAGCGAGTGACAACTGTGATCTCATGTGCTTGGAAGTAATGGCGTAGCTTTCTCGAGGCCATGAGGAGGCCGAAAAGCAATTTCTGCACACCAGAGTACCTTGACCTAGCCCCCTGTAGAAGGGAACTGACAAAGTAAACTGGGCACTGCACCATTCTCTTCTGCATCTTCTCATGCTCCTGCGCAGATCCATCCTTGTCAGGACCAGAGCTTGCCGGTGAAGTCTCCTGCTTGTCGCTGGATGTGTCTGCCGTGGTTGCTGGCTCATCATCCGCCTCTCTCTCTGCTACTAACACAGCACTAACCACTTGATTGGTTGCCGCTATATACAGTAGCAACTTCTCTTGTGGTTTAGGTGCGACAAGTGTTGGAGTGGAGGACAGGTACCTCTTCAAGTCCTGCAGCGCAGCCTCCGCCTCCGGAGTCCATTTCATTGGACCCACCTTTTTCAAAATTTTGAAAAATGGCAGGGCGCGCTCAGCAGACCTAGAGATAAACCTACTGAGAGCAGCTACGCAACTGGCAAGCCTTCGTACATCCTTGACGCGCTTTGGTGCTTCAATCTGCTCAATGGCCTTGATCTTGTCGGGATTGGCTTCAATTCCCCGCTGAGACACGAAGAACCCGAGAAGCTTGCCGGAAGGGACTCCAAACACACACTTCTCGGGGTTAAGCTTGAGGTTGATCCTACGCAGATTTGCAAAGGTTTCGTCTAAATCTTGAATCAGAGTTGCCTTGTCCTTGCTCTTGACCACTATGTCATCCATGTAGGCTTCCATATTTCTGTGCATTTGTGGCTCAAAAGCGTCATGAACTACCCTTGCAAATGTTGAACCAGCATTCTTTAAACCGAAGGGCATCCGTACGAAACAGTATGTGCCACATGGGGTGATGAATGCGGTCTTCTCCTCATCCTCTTCTGCCATGAAGATCTGATGGTATCCTGAGTGTGCATCAAGAAATGAAAGCAAGTCACATCCGGCCGTGGAGGTAACAATCTGGTCGATGCGCGGCAAGGGAAATGGGTCTTTGGGGCAAGCTTTATTAACATCAGTAAAGTCAATACAAAGCCTCCATTTCCCGTTTGCCTTGCGCACGACTACAGGATTGGCCAACCACGTAGGATGGAGCACTCCTCTGACAAGGCCTGCTGCTTCCAATTTCTTGATCTCCTCTGCAATGAATTCTTGGTGCTCCACTGCCTGTTTCCTGACTTTCTGCTTGACGGGCCGCGCATGAGGACAGACGGCAAGATGGTGCTCAATTACTTTCCTGGGAACACTGGGGATGTCAGATGGTTGCCATGCAAACACGTCGACGTTCGCCCACAGGAAAGCAACGAGCGCGCTTTCCTATTTAGGGTCGAGAGTGGCACTGATGGTGAAGGTACCACCAGTGTCGTCCTCCTTGGTGGACACCTTCTTGGTCTCTGGTGGAGCTGCCATTGTCTTCTTACACTTGCCGGTGGAGCTCGATGGGGCGTCCTCGACGGTAGCGCAACACTCCGAAGAGGTGCGCTTGCCGGAGTGGGCATCAGAGCTCTTGCCGGACTTGGTCTTCTTCTTCCCCCCGGGAGCTTCAGCGGCAAGTGAGTTGCGATCTGTTGCGGCTGCTGCTTCTCGGTAGATCTTGTCGGCGCAGATAAGAGCATCCTTCTTGTTGCCAGGGACAGAGATGACACTTATCGGGCCTGGCATCTTCAGTACGTTGTATGCATAGTGAGAGGCTGCCATGAACTTGGCCAGTGCTGGACGACCAAGTATCCCATTGTAAGGCAATGGAAAGTCAGCAACGTCAAAAGTGACCCTCTCAGTCCTGAAGTTCAACTCGCTGCCAAATGTTACCGGTAACGTGATCTTTCCCTTCGGCTTGCTCCTTCCCGGATTGATTCCTTGAAATGTGCCGGTTTCTTCGAGCTCGCTATCAGGGATCTGGAGTTTCTGGAGCACCGCGGAGGAGATCAGGTTCAAGCCGGCCCCGCCGTCAACTAGCATCTTAGTGACCTTGAGGTTGCGGATAGTTGGTGAAACCAACATTGGCAAGCACCCGACCGCAGTTATGCAATCAGGGTGGTCCTCAATATCAAAGATGATAGGCGTGCTGGACCATTTCAGAGGCTTGCATGACTCGACGGGTGGTTCTGCCGCATTGACTTCCCGCACCCACTGCTTGAGCTGGCGGTGTGAAGTATGCAGAGAAGCACCACCGTCAACGCACATGACCTCTGTGGCTTTCTGGAACTCCTGCTCATCGGTCTCATCTTCATCCATATCTTCATCGTCATTGTCATCTTCATCCTTGTCGCGGCCGCGGGGAGGCCTGTCTCCTTGCCGCTGCTTGGCCTTGCCGCGGCGTCCTCCTCGGCCGGGACGTTTCTTGCCAGCTCCTCCAGCACCTTCCTGGGCTTTCTCCTTGTCGCGCCGCTTGTATTCAGCCTTTTGCTGCTCAACAAGCTGCTCGACCTTCTTGCAGCTCTGGAGATCATGGCCCTTGGTGCGGTGGATCTTGCAGTATTGCTTGTTGGTGCTGTCCTGCTTGTCGGCGACCGCCACAGCTGCGGCAAGCTCCTTGCCGGAGCTACCAGCTTCGACTTTCTTGCCGGACTGCTCAACAACTAGCACATCTTTGCCTTTCTTCTTCCTGTTGTTCCGCCGCCGGTTCTTCCTTGCCGGGGCAGTCTCCTCACTATCAGATCCTCCTGCTTCTGTGTTCTCTCCGGGGAGTTTCCTCCCTTCCTCAGCACATGCACACCTTTCGGCCAGGGCATATAGCTCACTGACGTCTCTGATCTTGCACATCACCATCTCCTCCCGCATCCTGCGGTTTCGCACGTTCTGATGGAACGCGCTGATCACCGCGGCAGGGTGGACATCTGGGATATTGTGCTGTACGCGGCTGAATCTTTGAATGTACTTGCGTAGGGGCTCTCCTTCCTTCTGGGCGAGCAGATGAAGGTCGCTCTCTTGGCCATGGGGCTTGTGGCCGCCTGTAAAGGCGCCGACAAACTGATGGCACAGATCAGCCCAGGAGGATATGGAGTTGTCCGGCAAGTGCATGAGCCAGGATCTGACATTGGGCTTGAGCACCAGCGGGAAGTAGTTGGCAAGGATCTTGTCGTCCCGTCCTTCGGCAGCATGCACCGCGATGGTGTAGATGCTGAGGAACTCCGACGGATGCGTCTTGCCGTCGTACTTCTCTGGTACATCTGGCTTGAAATTCTTCGTGCTGGGCCACTGGACTTGCCGCAGCTCACAAGTGAACGCAGGGCAACCTACCGCGTATGGCAAGTCGCCTGGTTCCCCTGGCGCATGCATGTCAACAGAGGGCCCAGCGCGCTTGTCGGATTGACGTCGCGCTTCTCTTTGGCGCTCGATGCGAGTACGAGTGTCTTCTTGCTATTGTTCGTGAAGAACTTGGCGCTGATCGCGACGAGCTCATGGATCTGACAATGCGGTGGAGTCGCTGTCGAGGTGGATCCGACGAGTCGGCGATCTTGGCCTTCGGGGTGGAGAGTGCATGGTGGTTGCAGCCCCACCGGTTTCGTCGTCACCAACTCGTGCCTGGCAGTCCTGCCGCGGCCGCGATGCACTTGGCTGCCGCGGAGTGTCGCCGTTGGCAAAGCCAATGAGACTCTGAATGGTGGCCCTCCATTGGTCGATCTTGTCTTCCGCTGGAGGGTAATCCAGGAGCAGTTGAGCTCGCGCCAAGGCTTCTGCTGGAGTGCTGGGCGGCAGTGGCGAACGGTGCGAGGAGCGGGATATGCTCGGACTTCTAACTATGTTAGACGGAGCAGCATCCCGTCCAGGCGACCGTGTCTCGCTTGTGCCAGCACGTTGGCGTGCATGCTGGTCTGGAGCACCCCGAGATCCACCAGCTCGATCTTGTCCCAACGAACGTATGGTACTGCGAATACCATGACGCTGTCGGTCCTGCGCCTCCTGAGATGGGCGCGGTACATGTACGGACGCCGAGGTCTGTGCAGCCTTGTCCTTGGACCTGGCAGCATCATGAGCTCCCTCGTCGATGTCCGTTCTTCCGCCGGCGTCCTCCCCACCACCTGTTTGCTCCAGTGGTGGTGGAAGTGACGTGGACGGAGCAGCTACCGCCGAAGTCTTCTTCTTGGGTGGCATGTCGATGAAGAAAATGAAGATCTAGCTCGTGTGAACGCCGGATCAGGTTCACACAATCTCGACGCCCCCTACCTGGCGCGCCAAAGATGTCGGGGAAACTGATCCACGAACACCTATGGGGCCGACGGACTGGGCCCCTTTCGGTTCGGCGGGGGGCAGAGGTCGCACGAAGAGCGGATCGAGGCGAAGCACACGAGCAGTTTACCCAGCTTCGGAGCTCTCCGAAGAGATAATACTCCTACTGCTGCTTGTCTGATTGCATTCTGTTCTTGCTCAAGAGAGCTAAGTGTTTTTCTGGCTTCCGAATGAGCCGAACCCCCTCTACGTTGCGCATGGGCCTCCTTTTATATGCTCAAGGGGTCACCGACAGGTGGCAACGCAGAGAAGGGTAAAAGTGGAAAAAGGGTTGCGGTCGGTACAACCACTTGCACAGTGCATCCTACCTAACCCTGACGACAGGGGACAAAGGCATTAAATGCCCGTCTGCGTCGCCCAAACAGTGCAAAAAGGGACCGTCAGGGGCGCCACCGCTCGCCATGATGGCAGTCTTGTCAGCTTCTGGAGCGTGGGTATAGAGTGGCAGCCTGCCGCGGCAAGCGCCTTGCCGCGGCCGTTGTCTTGTCGGGTCCGGAAGCTTGTCGCTCACCGGTCCTTGCCGGGACGCGCGGCGCGTCGCGGCAAGTTCCTTGAAACGCCTTGGTTGGCCTTCCCGGCAAGCTCCTCTTGCCAGGGCCTTGTCTCCTGAGCTTAAATACTTTGTTCTTGAATGGCTCCAAAGGAACCATGGAGGATCTTGGCGGTCGCCCGACAAGCCTTGCCGCAGGGTGCTGCAACTGCCCGTGCACAAGTTCGGGATACTAGAGTACCCCTATTCTAGACACCGACACAGGGGATCTCAGGAGACTGCACGACCATGTGCTGTCGACTGAGAAAAGCCTACTAGCCTCAAAGGATCCAGGATATCCGACATACGCGGCTCGTGTGCCTGAGGGGAAGTGCTACATTGACACACGGCATGCGGAGGTGTTCTTCCTGCAGTTTGACCATATCTTTGAGATGTTTCTAACAAGGCGGCTTGATTTTACTATCGTCCGCCTTTTTGCGCTACATATGAGCTCCGTCATGAAGAGTGAAGAAGTCTCACAAATCTGTGTGGCGGATCCGTACTACATGCACGAGTCTTTCTTGAGTCTCGGCGACTTTGAGCGTGAAACTGCTAGGGAGTACCTCCAAAACTTCATGGTACAGAATAAGGACCGGGAAATTGTCCTCGTGCCTTATCATCCAAAGTAAGTCAGTTCTGGACAACCCTTTCGTACATTTCAATCATTCCTTCTCTCTCATATGGGGAATAATTTGAGGTGTCTTTTCCCCGCAGCAACGGGCGCGCTGTCCTTATCGTTCTTTACCCGCAAGTCTCCCACGCCGTGTATTTTGACCCTTCCAGAGACTACGAGAAAAAAAGACTACACCCACATAATGAATATTCTAGATGATGCTCTCCAAGGCTTCAGCTTTAGAGGTGGCCACGTGCAGATCAAGAAATAAAGGAACAAGAAGATGGGTTTCGCGCATAAAAACTAACTTCTCCTGCATCCATGTCCCAAAACCAAGCAAGAAGGATGGATTCTACATCGTCCATCTCATGATTCAGTTCAACACGGATCACCAAAAGCTTCGCATTAACAGTAGAAATGATGATCGTATCCACAAGTGGCTAGAATCTCATGGAGAAGCGGATTATAAACTTAGAGATGACTTCTTTCACATCCAAAGCGACATTGCGACGATCATCATGAAAGAAGTCGTCGATGAGAAGGGGATGTTCCACCACGGCCCTATATCGCGAGCTGACATCCGAACTCGCATAGGCATGCAACGTCTAGACCTCACACCGTTCAAGAAGCTAGGGTTCGTCCTTGATGATATGGAAGGATGGAACTTCTAGTGATTTATGATGCCGATGATGATGATATGTGTAGGTTGAACTTGTATACTTTTTGTAGTGATGAAACTTTGTGATGTCCACGGTCCCTGCCGAACTTGTGTAACGCTACTTTGTTAGTTTGCGTACGATGACCTGCGTACCTCTAGTAATTAATTTGCGTACTGTATGTTGCATCTAGTTGCTAACCCTTTCTTTTTCGGTGTTGCTCTAGTATATTTTGTTGCATATATATGATTGTACATCCTCTTCATGACCATGCATCTCTAACAGGTACCTAGTTTCTTGATGGCGAGATGGAATTGCTATGTCGTGTACAGAGGGAAGGTTCGGGGGTGTACAACGAGTGGCATGAGTGTCAGGCGCAAGTGAATGGGTTCACGGGCGCCAGCCATAAAGGCTTCAAAAGCAGACAAGAAGGAGAAGCTAGTTACTTGAGGTTCACGCTAGCGCGAGAGAGGACTCGTAACCGCCACCTCATGTACTGCATAGTTTCGCTCTCACTCATAGTGATAGCACTTCTTGCGTATACCTTTGTTTAGATGGATGACGTTGTTGTAGTTGCAAGTATTCGAGACTTGCATGTATCGCTATTTTCAAGATGATGATAAGATATCATTTTGTGTTGGATGATGATTATGATGAGACTATTTGTATGTACATGCTATGATTACATTTGTGGTCTCGCAGGCATTTGTATGTGTATCATGATGACATTTCTATGTGCTAAAGATTCTTCTATAAAGCATGTTCAAATACAAAACAAATATGCCAAAAAAAACAAAAAAACCTACTTAAATTAGCAGTAGCGAATGTATAAAAGTTAGCAGCAGCGCCACGATAGCAGTAGCGCGTCAAGGTAAAGCGCGCTAGAGCTACTAGCAGTAGCGAGCTTCCGCTAATAGCGCTGCTGCTACACTTGTGTAGCAGTAGCGCCGGTGAGCACGCGCTACTGCTATCTGTTAGCTGTAGCGCCTTATTAGTAGCGCCTATCCCCGCGCTACTGATACATCTAAAACCCGCGCTACTGCTAGCCTTTTCCCTAGTAGTGTATTCGGACACCAGAATAGTTTTGGGACGTATCGGATAAGTTTCGGAATACCATGAGGTTACCGGAACCCCCCGGGGGACTAATGCGCCTTCATGGGCCTTAGTGGAAGAGAGGAGGCGGCGGCTAGGTGGAGGCACACGCCCCTCCCCCCCGAGCCCAAACCTAATTGGACTAGGGGTGGGGGGCGCGGCCCCCCTTTCCTTCTTCTCCTCCACATCTTTCCCCTTCTTCCCTTCTTGGAATAGGAAAGGGAGACCAACTAGGATTGGGAATCCTAGTTGGACTCCCCCTTGGCGCGCCCCCTCTAGGCCGTCGACCTCCCCCCTCCTCCTTTATATACGTAGGTAGGGGGCACCCCAAAGGCACATCAATTGTTCTTTGCCGTGTGCGGTGCCCCCTCCACAGTTTACCACCTCGGTCATAGCGTCGTAGTGCTTAGGCGAATCCCTGTGCGGATCACATCATGAACACCGTCGCCACACCGTCGTGCTGACGAAACTCTCCCTCGACCCTCTACTGGATCAAGAGTTCGAGGGACGTCATCGAGCTGAATGTGTGCTGAACACGAAGGTGTCGTGCGTCCGGTACTTGGATCGGTTGGATCATGAAGATGTTCGACTACATCAACCGCGTTAACTAACGCTTCCGCTTTTGGTCTACGAGGGTACGTGGACACACTCTCCCCTCTCATTGCTATGCATCTCCTAGATAGATCTTGTGTGATCATAGAATTTTTTTTGAAATTGCATGCTACGTTCCCCAATAGTGGCATCAGAGCCAGGTCTATGCGTAGATGATTTGCACGAGTAGAATACAAAGAGTTGTGGGCGATAATAGTCATACTGCTTACCACCAACGTCTTACTTTGATTTGGCGTTATTGTTGGATGAAGCGGTGCGGACCGACATTACATGACCGCGTTCATGAGACTGGTTTAGTTGTGGTTTTGGTAAGCTCTATGTTCACATACAATGGGTGCAAGCCAGTTTTGCACATGCAGAATACTCGGGTTAATCTTGATGAGCCTAGCATATGCAGATATGGCGTCGGAACACTGAGATCGAAAGGTCGAACGTGAATCATATAGTAGATATGATCAAGATAGTGATGTTCACGATTGAAAACTACTCCATCTCACGTGATCATCGGACATGGTTTAGTTGATTTGGATCACGTGATCATTTAGATGACCAGAGGGATGTCTATCTAAGTGGGAGTTCTTAAGTAATATGATTAATTGAACTTTAATTTATCATAACTTAGTCCTGATAGTTTTTGCATGTCTATGTTGTTCTAGATCAATGGCCAGTGCTACCATTCCCTTGAATTTTAATGCATTCCTAGAGAAAGCTAAGTTGAAAGATGATGGTAGCAATTACACGGTCTGGGTCCGTAACTTGAGGATTATCCTCATTATTGCACAGAAGAATTACGTCCTAGAAGCACCGCTAGGTGCAAGGCCTGCTACAGGAGCAACTGTGGACGTTATGAACGTCTGGCAGAGCAAAGCTGATGACTACTCGATAGTTCCGTGTGCCATGCTTTACGACTTAGAATCGGGACTTCAAAGACGTTTTGAACGTCATGGAGCATATGAGATGTTCCAAGAGTTGAAGTTAATATTTCAAGCAAATGCCCGAGTTGGGAGATATGAACTCTCCAACAAGTTCTATAGCTGCAAAATGGAGGAGAATAATTCTGTCAGTGAACACATGCTCAGAATGTATGGGTACCATAACCACTTGACTCAGCTAGGAGTTAATCTTCCTGATGATAGTGTCATTGACAGAGTTCTTCAATCACTGCCACCAAGCTATAAAGGCTTCGTGATGAACTATAATATGCAAGGCATGACGAAAAAGATTCCCAAGCTCTTCGCAATGCTATAGGCTATGAAGGTAGAAATCAAGAAGGAGCATCAAGTGCTGATGGTTAACAAGACCACCAGTTTCAATAAAAAGGGCAAAAGGAAGAAGGGGAACTTCAAGAAGAATAGCAAGCAAGTTGCTACTCCCGGGAGAAACCCAAGTCATGACCTAAGCCTGAAACTGAGTGCTTCTACTGCAAAGGGACTGGTCACTGGAAGCGAAACTGCCCCAAGTATTTGGCGGATAAGAAGGATGGCAAAGTGAAAGGTATATTTGATATACATGTTATTGATGTGTACCTTACTAATGCTCGTAGTAGCGCCTGGGTATTTGATACTGGTTCTATTGCTCATATTTGCAACTCGAAACAGGGGCTACGGATTAAACAAAGATTGCCTAAGGACGAGGTGACGATGCGCGTCGGAAATGGTTCCAAGGTCGATATGATCGCCATCAGCATGCTACCTCTACATCTACATTCGGGATTAGTTTTAGACCTGAATAATTGTTATTTGGTGCCAGCATTGAGCATGAACATTATGTCTGGATCTTGCTTGATGCGAGACGGTTGTTCATTTAAATCAGAGATAGTTGTTCTACTTATATGAGTAATATCTTTTATGTTTATGAACCCTTGTTGAGTGGTCTATTTTTGTTGAATCTCGATCGTGATGATACACGTGTTCATAATATTGAAGCTAACAGATGCAAAGTTGATAATGATAGTGCAACTTATTTGTGGCATGTCGTTTAGGTCATATTGGTGTAAAGCGCATGAAGAAACTACATGTTGATGGGCTTTTGGAATCACTTGATTATGAATCACTTGGTGCTTGCGAACCATGCCTCATGGGCAAGATGACTAAAACTCTGTTCTCCCGAACAATGGAACGAGCTACTAATTTATTGGAAATAATACATACCGATATATGCGGTCCAATGAGTCTTGAGGCTCATGGAGGGTATCATTATTTTCTAACCTTCACAGATGATTTGAGTAGATATGGGTATATCTACTTAATGAAACATAAGTCTGAAACATTTGAAAAGTTCAAAGAATGTCAGAGTGAAGTGGAAAATCATCGTAACAAGAAAATAAAGTTTCTACGATCTGATCATGGAGGCAAATATTTGAGCTACGAGTTTGGTCTTCATTTGAAACAATGTGGAATAGTTTCGCAACTCACGCCACCTGGAAAACCACAGCGTAATGGTGTGTCTGAATGTCGTAACCCTACTTTATTGGATATGGTGCAATCTATGTTGTCTCTTACTGATTTACTGCAATTGTTCTAGGTTATGCTTTAGAGGCGGCTGCATTCACGTTAAATAGGGCACCATCAAAATCCGTTGAGATGACACCATACGAACTATGGTTTGGCAAGAAACCCAAGCTGTCGTTTCTTAAAGTTTGGGGTTGCGAGGCTTATGTGAAAAAGCTTCAACCTGATAAGCTCGAACCCAAATCGTAGAAGTGCATCTCAATAGGATACCCTAAGGAAACTATTGGGTACACCTTCTATCACAGATCCGGAGGCAAGATATTCGTTGCTAAGAATGGATCCTTTCTGGAGAAGGAGTTTCTCTCGAAAGAAGTGAGTGGGAGGAAAGTAGAACTTGATGAGGTAATTGTACCTTCTCCCAAATTGGAAAGTAGTTTATCACAGAAATCAGTTCCAGTGATTCCTACACTAATTAGTGAGGAAGCTAATGATGATGATCATGAAACTTCAGATCAAGTTACTACCGAACCTCATAGGTCAACCAGAGTACGGTCCGCACCAGAGTCGTATGGTAATCCTATTCTAGAAGTCATGTTACTAAACCGTGATGAACCTACGAACTATGAGGAAGCGATGATGAGCCCAGATTCCGTGAAATGGCTTGAGGCCATGAAATCTGAGATGGGATCCATGTATGAGAACAAAGTGTGGACTTTGGTGGACTTGCCCGATGATCGGCATGAAGGAAATATGCCCTAGAGGCAATAGTAAAGTTATTATTTATTTCCTTATTTCATGATAAATGTTTATTATTCATGCTAGAATTGTATTAACCGGAAACTTAGTACATGTGTGAATACATAGACAAAACAAAGTGTCCCTAGTAAGCCTGTACTTGACTAGCTTGTTAATCAAAGATGGTTATGTTTCCTAACCATAGACATCTGTTGTCATCTGATGAACGAGATCACATCATTAGGAGAATGATGTGATGGACATGACCCATCCATTAGCTTAACATTATGATCGTTACAGTTTCATTGCTACTACTTTCTTCGTGACTTATACATGTTCCTCACACTATGAGATTATGCAAATCCCGAATACCGGAGGAACACTTTGTGTGCTACCAAACGTCACAACATAAATGGGTGATTATAAAGGTGCTCTACAGGTGTCTCCGAAGGTGTCTATTGGGTTGGCATAGATCGAGATTAGGATTTGTCACTCCGTGTTTCAGAGAGGTATCTCTGGGCCCTCTCGGTAATGCTCATCACTATAAGCCTTGCAAGCAATGTGACTAATGAATTAGTTGCGAGGTGTAGCATAACGGAATGAGTAAAGAGACTTTCCGGTAACGAGATTGAACTAGGTATGATGATACCGACAATCGAATCTCAGGCAAGTAACATATCGATGACAAAGGGAACAACGTATGTTGTTATGCGTTTTGACCGATAAAGATCTTCGTAGAATATGTAGGATCCAATATGAGCATCCAGGTTCCGCTATTGGTTATTGACCGGAGATGTGTCTCGGTCATGTCTACATAGTTCTCGAACCTGTAGGTTCCACACACTTAACATTGACGATATGTATTATGAGTTATGTGTTTTTGATGACCGAAGTTTGTTCAGAGTCCCAGATGAGATCACGGACATGACGATGAGTCTCAAAATGGTTGAGACGTAAAGTTGATATATTGGACCATATTATTCGAACACCAAAAGTGTTCCGGGAAGTTTCGGGTAAAATCGGACTGCCGGAGGGGTTACCGAAACCCCCCCGGGGAACTAATGGGCCACCATGGGCCTTAGTGGAGAGAGTGGAGGGGAGCCAGGGCAGGCCCCCCCGTTGGAGTCTGAATAGGACAAGGGAAGGGGGGCGGTGCCCCCATTTCCTACTCCCTCTCGCTCTCCTTCCTTCCACCTCTCTTCCTTGAAGTGGAATCCTACTAGGACTAGAAAGTCCTAGTAGGACTCCTCCTCTTGGGGCACGCCCGTAGGGGCCAGCCGACCTCCCCCTTGCTCCTTTATAAACGGGGGCAGGGGGTACCCAAGGAGATACAAGTTTCTCTTGACCGTGTGCGGTGCCCCCCCCCACAGTTACACACCTCGATCATATCATCGTAGTGCTTAGGCGAAGCCCTGCGCCGGTAACATCATCATCACCGTCGCCATGCCGTCGTGCTCATGGAACACACCCTCATCCTCAACTAGATCAAGAGCACGAGGGACGTTATCGAGGTGAACGTGTGCTGAACGCGGTGGTGTCGTACGTTTGGTACTTGATCGGTTGGATCACGAAGAAGTTTGACTACATCAACCGTGTTATTGAAACGCTTCCGCTTTCGGTCTACGAGGGTACATCGACACACTCTCCCCTCTCGTTTCTATGCATCACCTAGATAGATCTTGCGTGATCATAGGATTTTTTTTGAATTTACCGCGTTCCCCAACACGGTAAGCCATAGAAAATAAATGGATCTTCAAGAAGAAGACTGACGCTAACAGTAATGTTACTGTCTACAAAGCTCGACTTGTTGCAAAAGGTTTTTGACAAGTTCAAGGAGTTGAGTACGATGAGACCTTCTCACCGGTAGTTATGCTTAAGTCTGTCCGAATCATGTTAGCAATTACCGCATTTTATGATTATGAAATTTGGCAAATGGATGTCAAAACTGCATTCCTTAATGGATTTCTTAAAGAAGAGTTGTATACGATTCAACCAGAAGGTTTTGTCAATCCAAAAGGTGCTAATAAAGTGTGCAAGCTCCAACGATCCATTTATGGACTTGTGCAAGCCTCTCGGAGTTGGAATATACGCTTTTATAATGTGATCAAAGAATATGGTTTTATACAGACTTTTGGAGAAGCCTGTATTTACAAGAAAGTGAGTGGGAGCTTTGTAGCATTTCTAATATTATATGTGGATGATACATTGTTGATTGGAAATAGTACAGAATTTCTGGATAGCATAAAAGGATACTTGGATAAGAAATTTTCAATAAAAGACCTCGGTGAAGCTGCTTACATATTGGGCATCAAGATCTATAGAGATAGATCAAGACGCTTAATTGGACTTTCACAAAGTACATACCTTGATAAAGTTTTGAAGAAGTTCAAAATGGATCAGTCAAAAAAGGGTTCTTGCTTGTGTTACAAGTTGTGAAGTTGACTCAGACTCAATGCCCGAGCACTACAGAAGATAGAGAGAAAATGAAAGTCATTCCCTATGCTTCATCCATAGGTTCTATCATGTATGCAATGCTGTGTACCAGACCTGATGTGTGCCTTGCTATAAGTATAGCAGGGAGGTACCAAAGTAATCCAGGAGTGGATCACCGGTCAAGAACATCCTGAAATACCTGAAAAGGACTAAGGATATGTTTCTCGTTTGTGGAGGTGACAAATAGCTTGTCGTAAATGGTTACATCGATGCAAGCTTTGACGCTGATCCGGATGACTCTAATCACAAACTGGATACGTATTTAAATTGAATAGTTGAGCTGTCAGTTGGTGCAGTTCCGAGCAGAGCGTCGTGGCGGGATCTACGTGTGAAGCGGAGTACACAGCTACTTCAGAAGCAGCAAATGAAGGAGTCTGGATGAAGGAGTTCATATCCGATCTAGGTGTAATACCTAGTGTATCGGGTCCAATGAAAATCTTTTGTGACAATACCGGTGCAACTGCCATGGCAAAGGAATCCAGATTTCACAAGAGAACCAAACACATCAAGAGACACTTCAATTCCATCCGCCATCAAGTCACGGAGGGAGACATAGAGATTTGCAAAACACATATGGATCTGAATGTTGCAGACCCGTTGACTAAGCCTCTTCCACGAGCAAAACATGATCAGCACCAAGACTCCATGGGTGTTAGAATCATTACTTTGTAATCTAGATTATTGACTCTAGTGCAAGTGGGAGACTGAAGGAAGTATGCCCTAGAGGCACTAATAAAGTCGTTATTTATATTTCCTTATATCATGATAAATGTTTATTATTCATTCTAGAATTGTATTAACCGGAAACTTAGTACATGTGTGAATACATAGACAAATACATAGTGTCCCTAGTATGCCTCTACTTGACTAGCTCGTTAATCAAAGATGGTTATGTTTCCTAACCATATACATGTGTTGTCATTTGATGAACGGGATCACATTATTAGGAGAATGACGTGATGGACAATACCCATCCGTTAGCTTAGCATTATGATCGTTACAGTTTTATTGCTACTACTTTCTTCATGACTTATACATGTTCCTCTGACTATGAGATTATGCAACTCCGGACTATCGGAGGAACACCTTATGTGATATCAAACATCACAACATAACTGGGTGATTATAAAGATGCTCTACAGGTGTCTCCGTAGGTGTTTGTTGAGTTGGCATAGATCAAGATTAGGATTTGTCACTCCGTGTATCGGAGAGGTATCTCTGGGCCCTCTCGGTAGTGCTCATCACTATAAGCCTTGAAAGCAATGTGACTAATGAGTTACTTACGGGACGAAGCATTACGGAACAAGTAAAGAGACTTACCGGTAACGATATTGAACTAGGTATGATGATACCGACGATCGAATCTCGGGCAAGTAACATACCGATGACAAAGGGAACAACGTATGTTTTAATGCGGTTTGACCGATAAAGATCTTCGTAGAATATGTAGGATCCAATATGAGCATCCAGGTTCCGCTATTGGTTCTTGATCGGAGATGTGTCTCGATCATGTGTACATAGTTCTCGAACCCGTAGGGTCCGCACGCTTAACGTTCAATGATGATTTGTATTAAGAGTTATGTGTTTTTAATGACCAAAGTTTGTTCGGAATCCCGGATGAGATCACAGACATGACGAGGAGTCTCGAAATGGTGGAGACATAATGATTTATATATTGGACGAAGGTATTCGGGCACCAAAATAGTTTCGGGACGTATCGGATAAGTTTCGGAGTACCGGGAGGTTACCGGAACCCCCCGGGGGACTAATGGGCCTTCATGGGCCTTAGTGGAAGAGAGGAGGCAGTGGCCAGGTGGAGGCGTGCACCCCCAAGCCCAAACCGAATTGGACTAGGGGTGGGGGCACGGCCCCCCTTTCCTTCTTCTCCTCCACCTCTTTCCCCTTCTCCCCTTCTTGGAATAGGAAAGGGAGACCAACTAGGATTGGGAGTCCTAGTTGGACTCCTCCTTGGCGCGCCCCCTCTAGGCCACCGGCCTCCTCCCCCTCCTCCTTTATATACGTAGGTAGGGGCACCCCAGAGGCACATCAATTGTTATTTGCCGTGTGCGGTGCCACCCGCCACAGTTTACCACCTCGGTCATAGCGTCGTAGTGCTTAGGCGAAGCCCTACATGGATCACATCATCAACACCATCGCCATGCTATTATGCTGACGAAACTCTCCCTCGACCCTCTATTGGATCAAGAGTTCGAGGGACGTCATCGAGCTGAACGTGTGCTGATCATGGAGGTGTCGTACGTTCGGTACTTGGATCAGTTGGATCGTGAAGACGTTCGACTACATCAACCACGTTAACTAACGCTTCCGCTTTCGGTCTACGAGGGTACGTGGACACACTCTCCCCTCTCATTGCTATGCATCTCCTAGATAGATCTTGCGTGATCGTAGGAATTTTTTGAAATTGCATGCTACGTTCCCCAACATCGGCCTTAGGCCAAAATGCACGAAGGGAAAGCGCTTACCCATCATGATGTCCGCATTGAGGTCCTGCAGGAGTGGGTAGTGATCCGAAACTGCTGACCCCAAGGCGGTGAGGAGGCATGTCGGGTGGAGGTCTTCCCAGCAAGTAGAGGCAAAGATGTGGTCAATCTTCTCTAAGGTCGGCCTCAGCCTTTCGATGGACCACATGTATTTTATCCCGTTTAGGTATAGCTCCCGAAGCTCCATCCTATTTATCTTGGAACGGAATTGAGCCATCATTTGATGGCTGACTTCATTGTTGTTCTTATCTTCCGGATTAACCAGGAGATTAAAGTCTCCCACCACTAGCCAGGGTCCCGCGTGTAGTTCGCGGATGTCAACCAACTCCTGTAAGAGTTCTATCTTATCCTCATTGCCCTGGGCCCCATAGACCCCGGTCAACCACCATTGGCCTCCACTCACCAACCTAACCAGCGCAGTGAGCGTGTTCATAGTGCAGTGCGGGTTTGAGGCCGATGCCATTGTGGCATCCCATGCAATTAGGTTCCCACAACTGGAGGTATTCAAAGTTCATGAATCTATTACCCACGCAACGCCTTACAAGTTCAGGTGATATAACTTGGAGCTTCGTCTCTTGGAAACATAGACTGCCGGGTTCGCATTCACCACTGCTTGATATATGGCACTCCGCCTCGCCGAGGAATTGAGCCCCCCTAACGTTCCATACGAGTATTTTCGAGGGTTGTGTAGCCATGGGGAAATCCCACCATCGGCCAGGTCCGGCAACTAGAGCCCGGCTATCCCTCTACCGCCTCCTCCCGCACCGGTAGGATGGACGCATTCCAGCCGAACAACACCAGGATCGCCGCAATTTGGTCACGAGTCAACGACGTTTTGAACAGCTTGCCGTACATGAGCAGATCCTTGTCCGTGATTTCTTCGCACTCGTTGGCTAGGCAAAGCCGCCAGATTAGCACTCGCTACTGTTCGGAAGCAGCCGAGCCCGCGCCCACGCCTCTCGCAAGGCGTACACTCCTCCTTGGGTTGGCCGCTAGGGATATCTTCTTCCTTGGCCTCCTGTTGGGCGGCACACGGTCCGGTGGGCGAGCGAGTAGCGGTGAAAGCACACGTCCGATGGGCGAGCGAGTAGCGGTGAAAGCCCACGGTGCACGTCCGCGTAGAAGCTGGATGCATGCGTGCCTGGCGGCATGATCTGCTCTGGAGTAGGAGCCAACGTATGGGTGGGGTCCGCGGCCACCAGGGGCGACAATGGGGTGGTGATTGTGGCTCCAGCAGCAAGCTCCAGGGCGCAGGTATGGTGCTCAGCGTCACACGATAAGCTAACCAGGCACATAGTCTCATCATGCATGCATGTATTTGGCCCCACCAGTCCCTGAGAACCATGCGACGAGCATGGGCCAGGTGACCTGTCACAATCCAACAATGATCCATAAGTAGAGAAGCTCTAGAAGCTGACGGACTCGTCATCCATCCATTGGTTCTCCGGGTGCAGCAATGTGGGGTCTGCCCCTGTCCTTATCGACTCCCAGATAGGAAGCTGCCATGAGCCAATCAGAACGGAGGCAGGGGATAGTTTGTCGTCCCTGCTATCTTGCCATGGGGGGCGTGAGTACCTGACCAACGGGTGGGTCTGCCTGATGCGTGCCTTCTGGTTGGTGGAGCGAGGGAAACCCCATGGTCCTGCATCAGATCCCCCATAAGGCAACGCCCAGTCGCCAGTCTGGATGCAGAAGACGATGTCGCTTGGGTGGCGGCACTTTCCACGTGGTGGCCAGGAAGAGGGCCGCGGGCCTTATCCGTGACGGCAGTGACGGAAATATGCCCTAAAGGCAATAATAAAGTTGTTATTTTATATTTCCTTAATCATGATTTTATTATTCATGCTAGAATTGTATTAACCGAAAACTTGATACATGTGTGAATACATAGACAAAACACCGTGTCCCTAGTATGCCTCTACTAGACTAGCTCGTTGATCAAAGATGGTTAAGTTTCCTAGCCATGGGCATGTGTTGTCATTTGATGAACAGGATCACATCATTAGTGGAATGATGTGATGGACAAGACCCATCCGTTAGCTTAGCATAATGATCGTTCAGTTTTATTGCTGCAACTTTCTTCATGTCATATATATATTCCTCCGACTATGAAATTATGCAACTCCCGGACACCATAGGAATGCCTTGCGTGCTATCAAACGTCACAATGTAACTGGATGATTGTAAAGATGCTCTACAGGTATCTCCGAAGGTGTTTGTTGAGTTGGCATAGATCGAGATTAGGATTTGTCACTCCGAGTATTGGAGAGGTATCTCTGGGCCCTCTAGGTAACACATATCATATGAAGCCTTGCAAGCAATGTGACTAATGAGTTAGTTATGGATGATGCACTATGGAACAAGTAAAGAGACTTGCCGGTAACGAGATTGAACTAGTTATGAAGATACCGACGATCGAATCTCGGGCAAGTAACATACCGATAGATAAAGATCTTCGTAGAATATGTAGGAACCAATATGAGCATCCAGGTTCCGCTATTGGTTATTTACTGGAGAGGTGTCTCGGTCATGTCTACATAGTTCTCGAACCCGTAGGGTCCGCATGATTAACGTTCGATGACAATATGTATTATATGAGTTATGTGTTTTGGTAACCTAAGGTTGTTCGGAGTCCCTTATGAGATCACGGACATGACGAGGACTCTCGAAATGGTAGAGAGGTAAATATTGATATATTCTAAGGTTACATTCGGACACCAAAATGGTTTCGAAAAGATTAGGGTATTTTTTGGAGTACCGGGAGGTTACCGGAACACCCCCCCGGGAATTGTTGGGACTACATGGGCCATAGGTGAGAGGGGAGTCATACCACAAGGGGTGGCCGCACCCCCCTCACATGGGGAGTCTGAATTGGACTAGGGAAGGGGGCGCGCCCCCCTTTCCTTATCCTCTTCCCTCTCCCTTCCCCTTTTCCCCCTCCGTAAGAAGGAAAAGAGGGGGGGGGCGAATCCTACTAGGAGTGGAGTCCTAGTAGGACTCCCCCTCCTTGGCACGCCCCTTGTGGCCGGCCTCCTCCCCTCCTCCTTTATATACGGTGGCGGGGGGCACCCCAAATCACATCAATTGCTAGCCGTGTGCGGTGCCCCTCTCCATTGTTTACTTCTCCGGTCATATTGTCGTAGTGCTTAGGCGAAGCCCTACGCAGATCACTTCACCAACACCATCATCATGTCATCGTGATGACGGAACTCATCGACTGCTTTGAGCCTCTACTGGATCAAGAGTTCGAGGTACGTCATCGAGTTGAACGTGTGCACAACTCGGAGGTGCCATACATTTGGCACTTGGTCGGTTGATTCGAGAAGACATTCCACTACATCAACCGCATTAAGTTAATGCTTCCGCTTTCGGTCTATGAGGGTACGTGGACACACTCTCTCCCTCGCGTTGCTATGCATCTCCTAGATAGAACTTGCGTGAGCGTAGGAATTTTTTTGAAATTGCATTCTACGTTTCCCAACAGCGGCATCCGAGCAAGGTCTATGCATAGATGATATGCACGAGTAGAACACAAAGAGTTGTGGGCGGTGATCGTCATACTGCTTACCACCAATGTCTTATTTTGATTCTGCGGTATTGTTGGATGAAGCAGCCCGGACCAACTTTACATGACCATGTTCATGAGATTGGTTCCACCGACAGACATGCAACTATTTTTGCATAAAGGTGGTTGGCGGGTGTCTATTTCTCCAACTTTAGTTGAATCGACTTTGTCTACGGCCGGTCCTTGTGAAGGTTAAAACAGAAAACTTGATAAATCACCATTGTGGTTTTTGTGCCGTAGATATGTACGGTTCATGCTAGCAGCCCGTAGCAGCCACATAAGACTTGCAACAAACAAAGTAGAGGACGTCTAACTTGTTTTTGCAGGGCATGTTGTGATGTGATATGGCCAAGGTATGATGTGATATAAAGATTGTTGTATGAGATGATCATGTTTTGTAAAAGTTATCGGCAACTGGCAGGAGCTGTCGGTGTCAAAACCGGCAGATCTCGGGTAGGGGGGCCAAGCTATATGTCTGAGGATCGGTGGTAACTATGATCAAAAGGACATAGTGTTTACCCATGTTCGGACCCTCTTAATGGAGGTAAAACCCTACTCCTGCTTGCTTATATTCGAGGGGTATAGGGGTTACAAGAGCTGATATACCACGAGATCGTATTGGCTAACCCTAGTTTGGCTAGCTTAGTAATGTTCTGATCTTGCCTTCGATCTAACCCTCCAGTTTATATAGACACCGGAGGGGCTTAGGGTTGTACAAAGTCGGTTTAACAGGAAGGAAATAACATATCCAGACACCTAAACTATCCATCCATGTATACGGGAGTCCCTACCGGACACGAGAAGTGGTCTTCTGCCTTGTGTCTTAATAGTCCATCAGTCCAGCCCATATCCAACAGACCGGACGCCCGAGGCCCCTTAGTCCAGGACTCCCTCAGTAGCCCCTAAACCAGTCTTCGATGACGACGTGTTCGGCATGCAGATTGTCTTCGGCACGGCAAGGCGGGTTCCTTGAATAATACACATCAGCTTTCCTCCGTAAGAGAATTGTATCCGGCTTTGCATAGTTAACACAACCCTTAGCCGCGAAGGCAGGATATATAAAAAATAAGAATAGTGTCTTTTACTGACAACTTTTTTCAGCGAAGTGTCACACTTGACCCTTTGATGTTTTGAACCGTTTTCACACCCCGCGTTCCGTGTTTCGAGGCCAAGCCCCATTGGCCCGTCTTGTCGAAATAGAGATTGTCCCCACTTAATACGGGATTGCTCATCAATAGAATTTGGGTAATCCAACCATTTATGATGCACGCTTTCATTGGGAATAGGTGAGCTTCAAGGCGCAAGTGGGGGGACGGTTGGCATTTTTACCGCCTATAAGAGGGCAATAGATTTCTCATTTCTTCCACACGCCTTCCAATCCCCCAAGCTCTTAGAGCCCGAAAAGTTTCTGTCTTTCTCACCACCACCACCGCCTCCTCCGACCATGGCCGAATCTGGTTCCAAAGGCAAGTGGGAGGCCTCCTCCATCACGGAGAAGGATATGAAGATCTCCAGAGTGTGGGATACCTCGTCGCCACCATCACGCATAGGCTACCATCCAAGGGTCAGATCATTCCCACTCCGGAGCCCGGCGTAAGGGTCGTCTTCCTTCCCTATTTCCTTAGAGGGTTAGGTTTTCCACTCCACCCATTCGTCCGTGGCCTTATGTTCTATTAGAAGCTAGATTTTCATGAGCTAGCCCCGAACTCTTTCCTCCACATCTCGGCGTTCATCGTCGTGTGTGAGGCTCTTCTCCGCATCCACCCACACTTCAGCTTGTGGCTAAAGGTCTTCAATGTGAATCCGTAGGTGGTGGACGGGCAACACGCAGACTGCGGTGAAGCTATGATTAGCAAGTTGCCCAACGCCACGTGGCCAAAGGGGGCCTTCGTGGAGTCCGCAAGATCTGGCAACAAGAGTGGTTTTATATCACTGAGCCACACCGCACTAAGTGGGCGGCGATCCTGAAATTCAGATCCGTACCCCCCACGAGGCTCATCTCTTGGACCATGAAGGGCTATGACTGGGGGTCTCAGACGGAGGTGCAGATGCTGCAATTGTGTATCACCAATGTGCTGAGAAAAAACGCTGGTCTAACCAACATAGTGCAAATTATGCTCTTCCGTCGCATCCTCCCCTGCTAGCGCTGGACTTCCCCCGTGTGGGAGCTCAATTCGGAAGAGCCGCGAACGCTATAGCATTTCCTCGGTACAACACATGAGGGAATGTGGAAGCTTCTCTTCAAGGCGCAGAAGAGCTGGCCCATGGAGACTGAAGACGTCGGCCTCAACGCCAAGAATCCGACCACTTCGGTAAGTGTTTAATTTTCCGAAGATATACCAAGTTTATGTATTCGATCAATACAAAACTCGTTAGCCCGCCTTTTTGCAGGGCTGGACCAAAGAAGTCGGAGCGGATTAAGAGTCCGGCTCCGTTGCCCGAAGACCCAGTCACTCGTCAGCTGGAGGATATGCTGGTCCCGTCGCCCTATCAAGCGCCGGAGAAGAAGATAAAGAAGAAGGGAAGGGGACCCAAGGACGGGCCCCGCCGCAAAGGTCCTTCGGACGCAGTGTCCGGAGAGACCGAGGCCGTCTCCTCTCACGAGGAAGATGAGGACGAAGAGGAGAAGGAGGAGGAAGTGGAGAGCGTCTCCCCACTCCAGACGAGGAGGGGGAAGAGGACAGCCTCCGAGAACCTGGAGGGAGCGACGCCGAAGAAGGGGAGGGTAGTCCTCTCGGATAGTTCGGACTCAAAGTCCGAACACAGCCCGAAGAGGATGCAAAGGGAGAATCCCCTGGCCGAAATGTAAGTATCGAAAACTCACTTGTTCAGTTATCGCTTAATCTGCCTCTATTATATAAATCAAATATTTTCTTTGCTTTTCAGCCCTGCATGCGAGATCCTGTTTCCCTCCTCTTCAGAGGGGAACTCTCTAGCACCTGAAGGGGTGGAGAGTGACGTACCATCGCATTCCTTCTCCCCCCTGCCATGGAGGACACCGGGGTGTCATCTCAAAGGGCATCTCCTGGCCGAGGAGGGGCGGATGAGGCCGTCCAGAAGGCACCCGAGGATAACACCTCAGACATTGTAGAGCGGGGCACGGCGACCCCCATGACCACCGAGGGTGGGGGGCCTCAATAGTTCGGGCCCTTGCCGAACACTGTCCCGGACCACTACAGCTTCGGGTTCGGACCAACACCCCCCTTCGACAGAGGCGAGAGGAGCAGCAACTCCATTGGCGGCCTCTATCAATCCGGAGGCCACTGACACTCCGCAGGAAGCATTGCAACGTGCGTCCATTGTGGAGGAATATGGGTGCGGTTATGGAAAAGGTTCGGTCCATGAAGAGCGGATTGACCAAAGCTTTCAACAGCCTACTAACGGGCTTGAGGTATGCGATGCAATACTCTTTACAAGTTTTTTTGGTATATATATATAAGGCTGAACCTGTGTATATACAGTAGCCCCTGAGACTCTGTCCGGATAAGAATAATCTGGATAGAGGATCAAAATCAAATTGATAATGTATCATACTATGTTATTGGACAGGCTTCTATGTTGGCGGCCACTGCCCAGGCCGCAGAGGTTGCCGAGCTCAATCAGAAGCTTTGGCCATCCGATGAGGAACTCGACCGCATCAACAAGAGGTTTAACGAAACCCAAGGTATGCGGCACTATGACATACCCGAAAGTGATATCTATATTAATCTTTTATACTGACTAAAATGTTATAAATATACTCCGAGTTGGTGCAGCCGAGGTCAAGTCCCTCAAGAGCGCCCTCGCCCAAGCCAAGAAAGAGGCGGAGGTGAGCAAGGCGGCCGCTGACAAAGCAGCCAAGGAATTAGAGGTGGAGCAAACCACCCGCCGAAGACATGAGGCGCGGGTGGGGGAGGTCGAACAGGAGCTCAAGGACGCCATCGCCAAGTGCGAGTCCTTGGAGCAGAAGAGTTCGAAACAAGCCTTCGAGCTCACCAAAGCGCTGGAAATCACGAAAGAAGCCCAGGTTGAAGACCAGGGCACTCGCTAGGAGATCTGAGAGGCAAGGCAGATAGCGGCTGGTAAGGCTTTTGTCATGCAGAGTAAATTTACAAGAGATATATTTTGCTGACCTGGGTTTGGAGTTCTCCAGGCGCATTTGCGGATCTGCCGAGGAGCATTGCTACGCCACTGAATTCTTCCGCACCGAAAAGGGGAGCTCCACGGAGAAGCTATTCTGGTCGCAATACCTTGCGCCAGAGTATTTGGCGCCCCTCATCGATTAGCTGAAGCAGCTGACGGAGCTGCATAGGGTGGCCGGACTAGCCATGAAGGACGTAATAGTCTGTCTTCGGCCAGCTGATCCCATACCCAGTAGCTACTTTGGACTTGTGAAGCGGTTGGTCGAGGCTTGTCCTCGGGTTGCCGTCATCAAGCGGTCGGCCTGCATATAAGGTGCCCGGATGGCCTTCGCCCGAGTCAAGGTACAATGAGTGAAGATGAAGGCCACCAAGATTGCCACCGCGAGGCCGCCTGAAGGCAAGGATCACCGACGGCCAGAGAAGTACTTCAACGAGGTCCTCAAGGGAGCCCGCATTGTAGAGGACCAGTGCTCAAAGGACATCATATTTGATTAGTTGAGTCCGGTTTGTAAGAGTCATGTAATGAACTTATGGTGTAAAATATTTATGCTTATGCTCTATGTTAGTTTATCCTCTTGTTTGGCCGTTTTAATTTATAAGTCTAAAATTTTACTAGTCGTCGGCTTCTGCCCCACGTAAATATTGTAGGGGTGTTCGAGAATGCATGACCGCACTTTATCCAACATCTTGGTACGATGTAGGAGGCGTCTTGCGATGTGAGCTAGGCAATCTGACTATGTGGCTTTAGTACTTTCACTTAGCCATAAGAGTCAATTGGTGGCGCTAAGTACTAGCCCCTTGTTGCGTGAACGACAATCCGGAGTGCGGCGCCTTTGCAATGCGATTAGTCGAAGCCCAGCTCCTCATATAACACAACATAAATTGCGAATGATTTGTAGTATAACACTAAGCCACCAGATCGCTGACCCGCTCTCGCCTATTATGATAGTCAGTTTTCGGCTTTCACTACTGAGGTACTTAACCGGACAAACTAGAAATACAATCGCAGTAGTTCTCCTTTTACTACCTTAGCTGAACTTGCGGAACGTAAGGTGGCAAACACAAGAGCTGGGCAACCCAACTATAGACCAAAGACATGATTCGGAGCCGATGCATATAATGCAATATCCGGGACGCCGAAGGATTCCCTATAGGTGTTCGGACTTAAGAGTTTGCGGGGCCAAATACAACCCCTGGTATGAAGGCCGTGCCAAACCACGTATGCGAGTCGAACATAAGAGGGGACACAGATGACAAGATAATGCAAGAACCCAACAAAAAAGGTGATGATCATCCACTTCCTTTATATACTTATGAATACATCGAGGCATGTTTCGACAAACAATGCCATTTAATATTGAGGTCATGTTACATGCCCAAAGAGAAAAAAAGTTTTACATAAGGGAAAGTCTAACCCAGGGCCTAAAAATAATAGTTCAAAAAAACTCCAGTGATGCCCTGTCACACGTCTGCGCCATTTCTCCTTAGTAATAAGTCCTTTGATAGGAGTATATGATGGTTGGAACATGCTAGCCTTAAAAGGATCTCCTGAAACAACCATATAGCAAGTAGGGATCTTGATGAACATGTAGTGAAAAAAGGTATATGCAGTCCAGATGGGGTCAAGTCATACTATGGACTATTTCCGCAGTGTGCCTCCGGCGCTGCCCAAGGGTATTTTTAGTGCATAGTTATGTACGCGCGGTACGTAAGCCATAACCTGATGGGGCGATCGGCGGAGGCCGAATTGCTAATCAAGGTCTGGATCCGTTGATTATCGCAATTATGTGCGGACCGAACTCATTTAGATACATCATTGGCTTTATTGGCTGATGAACTATTCGGCTTTATAAGGCCTCCATACACCTCGGCTGCGAGGGACGCGGTGTGCTCTTTAGTACGGAGGGAGCGCTCCATATTTCCATTGGCTGTAATAACGCCATGAGGTCCAGGCATCTTAAGCTTCAAGTAAGCGTAATGCGGGACTGCATTAAAGCGGGTGAAAGCAGTTCGTCCGAGCAGTGCGTGATAGCCACTGAGAAAAGGGACGATGTCGAAGATTAACTCTTCGCCATGGAAGTTGTCTAGGGAGCCGAATACTACCTCCAGTGTCAATGAGCCCGTGCAACGGGCCTCCACGCCCGGTATCACACCTTTAAAGGTAGTGTTACCAGGCTTGATTCTGGATGGGTCAGTGCCCATCTTGCGGACAGTGTCTTGATTGACCAAGTTGAGACTGCTGCCCCTGTCCATAAGGAATATAGAGAGATGGTATCCGTCAATAATTGGATCGAGTACCAGGGCGGCCGAACCCCCGTGACGGATACTGGTTGGGTGATCCCTGTGATCAAAAGTGATCGGACAGGATGACCATGGGTTAAATTTGGGGGCGACATGCTCTATAGCGTAGACGTCCCTTAGTGCGCGCTTGCGCTCCCTTTTGGGGATGTGAGTGACGTAGATCATGTTCACTGTTTTCACCTCGGGGGGAAACTGCTTCTGACCCCCGATGTTCGGCTGATGGGGCTCATCATCATCTTCACTTGGAGGTCCCTTTCCCTTGTGTTCGGTATTTATCTTACTAGCCTGTTTGAAAACCCAACAATTCCTGTTGGTGTGGTTAGCAGGCTTATCAGGTGTGCCACGAATCTGGCAGGGCCTCTCAAGGATTTTATCCAAGCTGGATGGACCGTCCCTATTGCCTTTGAAAAGTTTCTTTCACTGACTTGATTTAGAGCCACTGAATCCGACATTGACTGACGCATCGTCTGCGGCATCGTTGTTGTTCCAACATTTATTTTTATTGCGGCGAGGTTTACCATTGCCATCCCTGGCCTCAGAAGTGCCGGGGTCACCCGAGCTGTTGCTTCTACGAGACAACCAGCTATCCTCACCCGCACAGAAGCGGGTCATTAGTGCAGTTAAGGCTGCCATGGTCTTCGTCTTTTCCTGCCCGAGGTGTCGGGCGAACCATTCGTCTCGGACAGTGTGTTTCAAGGCCGCTAAGGCTTCGGCGTCTAGACAGTCCACAATATGGTTCTTTTTAGTTAGGAACTGATTCCAAAGCTTGCGAGCCGATTAGCCTGGTTGCTGGATTATGTGACTCAAGTCTTCAACATCCGATGGGCGGACATAAGTGCCATGAAAGTTGGCCTGAAAAGCATCTTCCAAATCTTCCTAGGTTCCAACAGAGTTTTCTGGGAGGCTGTCCAGCCAGTGCCATGCTGGTCCTTTCAGCTTTAGAGGAAGATATTTGATGGCACGGAGGTCATATCCACGAGCCATGTGGATGTGGCGAAGAAAATCTTCAATCCAGACGGCTGGATCCGTCGTTCCATCATACTGTTCGACATTTACGGGTTTAAACCCTTCTAGAAATTGGTTTTGCATTACCTCATCGGTGAAGCATAAAGGGTGTGCGGCCCCTCTACATCATGCAATATCGCGGCGGAGGTCGGCTGACATCTGAGTTCGGTTCTGATCCCGAGTATAGTAATGGTCGTCATGCCGGGCTTCATAGCCGTTGTCTCGCACCGGGGCACGGCCTCTTGATACGTAGATTGATCTAGTCTGGTCAGGTTTATTGGCTAGGTCACGTTGCAAGTCATATGTGTATCCCGCGGCTGCTGTCTCTCTGCCTCTTTGGCGAGGGGGTGCAGGTTGGTGTTCGGCTTGATATGCCGCTTTATATCATCCACGTGGTGGTCGGTCTGGTTGATCTGCCTGATTGTATTTTGACGGTATTGGCTCAAGGGCTTTGTTGTCAAATTGCGGCAGCAGCTTGCGCTTAGGGTAACTTTTGACAGGTCGCTCATGGCCGTATTCCTCAGCGGCCAGGACCTTAGTCCACCTTTCATTGAGCGTATCTTGTTCAGTTATGAGCTGCTGCTGTTTCTTATTCAGGCTCCGCACTGTGGCGATGAGCTGTCGCTTGAAGCGTTCTTGTTTGAGGGGTTCCTCTGGGACGATAAAATCTTCGTCCCCGAGGCTAACTTCCTCTTCAGATTCTGGCATATAGTTGTCGTCTTTCAAATCTTCGTGATCAGCGTGTTCGGGGCTATACTGACCCTCTTCCCTTTCATCCTGTTCAGAAGTGGGCTCGACGGGGTATTCAGGATCTTTGGCATCATATGAAGTCTCATTGTCTCTGGTGCTAGTATTACTATCCTTCGCCCGACGCGATCATGAGCGGCGCCACTAACATTAGCGCTTTGGTGGTTTATCGACGGATTTGTCCTCATCGGGGCTTGGATCACCTTCATCATCCTTTTTATTAGGAGTGTCCACCATGTACACATCGTAGGTTGAAGTGGCCGTCCAACGCCCTATGATGGGTGGGACTTGGCTCGGTTTGGCGTCTGCATCATCGTCCATACCGTTGATGTCTTCGGACGCGTAGTCCAGCATGTCGGTTAAATCCTCGATAGTGGCTATTAACTGGTTGGTGGGTGGGTCATAAAATTCCCCACTCTCAGCCCCCAACCCGAGTTGGGTGCAGTTTGGAGGCAAAGCCCCCGTGATGGCGAGAGACCGCATTAACCCCAATGCTTCATCTAGGAGCGAAAGTTGGACCGGAAACTGTGGGTCTGCCGGGCTGAGTTCGGCATGGGACACCTGATCGGACCCAATGAGCGCAGACCTCGACAATTCAGAGTGGTTGTCCAAAGGCAAGTCCAAGATTGCATTTGGGTCTTCGATCGGGAGCTCCATGAGGGGAAGGAGTCCGACGGGGCTTACGCTCCCGTCTTCGGACGATGCGACCGGCTCCAGATCTAAGGTCGGGGTAGGTATGAGTGTTGACCCCTAAACGGGATCTAGCAGGGGATCCGAAGAGCCTTCTTAACGGGGGCACAAAGCAGCAGTCGAGGCCACGAACCCCTCGAAGATTAGATCTCCTCGGATGTCAGTGACGTATTTCAGGTTTCCAAATCTGATCTGGTGGCTGAGGGCGTAACAATCGACCTGCTCAAAGCGGCCGATCGGGTTGGCATGAAGCACGAAGCCATCGAACACAAAGACATGTCTGGGGAGAAAGGTTTCCCTGGACGCAACATTACTGTTGATGAAGAGGCGAGCCATCAATCCTTCTGTCGACGATACAATGGAGCTCTCAATGAAAGCACCAATGTCGGTGTCAAATCCGGCAGATCTCGGGTAGGAGGGGCCAAGTTATATGTCTGAGGATCGGTGTTAACTATGATCAAAAGGACACATTGTTTACCTAGGTTCAGGCCCTCTTAATGGAGGTAAAACCCTACTCCTACTTGATTATATTCGAGGGGTATTGTCGGAGTAATGGGCCACGGGTAGGCTCACCGAGTCCCTGGATTTATCAAGACTTTGGGCCAGCTCTGCCTAGCTGGAACCCAAGCTGAAGCTCCGCCCTCTGGGGCCGGCTGGCTCAGCGGACGGCTGCCAGAGGGCGGCCGACCCAAGACTACATCACTCCAGGTAGCCGGCTCCAGGCGGCCGCCCTCCAGAGAGGGCAGCAACGGGCAGGCGGCCACCTCACGACTATAGTGTGCCGAGCCCCCATTGAAGGTACAAGCCAAAGCATGGCTACAGTGAAGCACGTCACCTCCAATACTCGAGACGGGCGTGGCTACAGTGCTCTGTACAGACGGAGATCTCCGCACGATGGAGCACTGTGCCGTATCAACCTTGACGTCGCTTCGGGCAGGCGGAACCCTGTTCCCCACGACGGCCTGTTGGTACGGCCCACCGGAGGCGGGCCCTATTGGGCAGTGACCCCAAGGAAGACGGAGGAAGCTCGACCAGACGGATTCAAGAGGGGCCGGCCTCTAGCAGGCGGCCATCCCTGGTCCCGAGGCAAGCACACCATTAAACTGATAAGACCAGGTGTGGCTACAATGGCCTCCCGCCAGGCGGCGGGACTGTAGCCACGCTAAGATGACCAAGCCCCCGTCACCAACGACACGGCTATAGTAAGCAGCCACCAACCAGTCGGCGGGACTCACCAGGCGGCGGGCCCCAATGGTCGACAGAGAAGCCGGAGGCTGGAGACACTGACAGCCGGGCCCCGCAGCCGGCCAGATTACCATTGTATCCCTGGGGGGTAGGCCTATATAAACCCCCCAGGTCACCCATGCAAACGGTTCCCACTCCATTAGAACTAGCCACCCCCTAGAGTAGGAAGAGAGCTAGCCTTGCCTCCTTCTGCCTCTAGCACACAACTCAAGGAGCACCATTGTATCACTTGTGCCTTAGTGATCATGCGTAGACCCCGCAGAGCAGGACTAGGGGTGTTATCTCCTAGGAGAGCCCCAAACCTGGGTAAAGTACGCCGGCGTTCGTGTCTATGCCTTATCCCGCTTCCAGGCACCGGCGACGTTCTACTCGCCCCCACCATGATAAGCCATCCATTGGCATATCACGCACCCAACCCCCGACATTTGGCGCCCACCATGGGGCGAGGTGCACCGTCTCCTGGAGATCTGCTCTGGACGGGAACCCTGTTCCTTCCTGGCGAGCGAAGCCAGCCCAGCACGCCCCACGATGTCAGCCTTAACGCGCTGCATGGTGCGGAGATCACGTGCACGGCGAGCTGCCTCGCTGACCTCGTCGGCGAGATCGACCTCTCCGACAAGCCGGCCTCCGACGCGGACACTAGCTGCCCTGAGAGCCGCCTCGTCAACCTCCTCGACTAGCTCCATGTCACCAGCGAGCCTGCTGTGGACCTGGAGTCCGTCGGCTCGACCGATCCGTTGATCGTCGACTCCGACACGGCGTCGCTCAATGTGTTCCCCACCAACGCGGTGGTCTACGATGAGCCGCCTCCTCGCGAGCACAGTGGCGGGAGCACCGTCATGGAGGTACTCGTCATCAACAACGAGGAGCTCTCGGACGGGCGTGCTCAAGATCCCCTCGACGCCACTCTGCGCGACCTCATGACGCCCATTCCCGAGGGCGCGGACGCTGAGGCGCTGGAGGCACGCCGTCTCCAGCTTATCAAGAGTGTTGGCCGCCTCGCCAGCATGCGCCGGCTTTCGGATGCTTACCGGCGCGAGATGGACCGGGCCGTAGGCGGCACGCCGGCTCCTGGGGGGCCTAGCCGCCTCGGCACAGTTCAGCAGTGTGGCGCGACCATCCCAGCATGTTCGGGGCAGAGCGCCCCATCTACGCCACGCCTGCGGAGAACATCCGGGCTGCCCAGGCGGTAACGGATGAGTTGGACAAATACGGCAGTGACGAGCGCCACCACATGACGGAGCGAGTCCAGCAACTCCTAGACGCGGCTGCCGCGCATCACGAGGTCGCTTGCCGCGCTGAAGTCCCAGCTTGACGAAACAACGAGCCGCCCCCATGCCGAGATCATGGGGCAACTTCCCGGATGCCGACTGGTGGTGCCTGCGGAGGAAAGGGCAACGAGCCGGCTGCCAGCCGCAGTCGGACGCGCCTCTCCATCGGGCGGGATGAGGACAGCCACCCTCGTGCAGTAGAGCGGCGAGGTTACCCGCCGCCTCCCCCGCCTCGTGGAGCGAGGTACCCCACTCCACCTCCGGTCACGCATCTGACACTCGGCGACCGCCTTGTGAGAGGGAGTCAGAGAGAATGATGCTCGCCATCGGATCGATCGCCTCAACCGATCCCTGGCACTTGAAGAAGAAGATGCGTTCGGCCCGCCCTGTTTCGGCCCTCGAATCCAAGATGAGCCCTTCCCCAAGGGGTTCACCCTGCTGCGCGACACGCCCAAGTACACCGGCTCCGTGAAGCCGGAGGACTGGCTGGTCGACTACTCCACAGCCGTCAGTATAGCAAACGGCAACAAGCGCATTGCCGTGAAATACGTCTCGCTCATGCTTCAAGGCACTGCCCGGACGTGGCTCAACAGCCTGAAGCCCCGCAGCATCAACAACTGGGTTGATTTCACTGAGGTCTTCATCTGCAACTTCACCAGCACGTACAAGTGGGCTCCCAAGCCCGAACAGCTCTCTTGTGCGTCCAAGGGCCCATGAAGTCAACTCGCGACTACCTCATGCGCTGGACCGAGCTACGCAATTCCTGCGAAGGTGTGCACGAGGTACAGGCGATCGAGTACTTCACTACCGGGTGCGGAGAGGGCACCCTCCTCAAGCACCGACTCCTCTACGACGAGCCCGAGATCCTCGATGAGCTGCTGGTCATCGCCGACAAGCACGCCATGGCTGACTCCTCCATGAAGGCGGAAATCCTGGTTGATGCGTCCGGCAAGGTGGCACCTTAGGCCCCTCGGACTCCGGCTGGTGACACCAGTCGGCGACAGCAACCAGGTGATAACAAGCGGAAGGCCACCCAACCGGCTTCCACCAGCCGGCAGGTGGCAACGGTCGAGGATCAGCAGCCAGAAGGGCAGCCGGCCCCCAAGCGGCAGAAGGGCGGCAAGTCCAATTGGTTGCCTGCCTACTCTTACGAGCAAACCTTGGATGCACCCTGCAAGTTCCATAGTGGCATGAAGCCCTCCAACCACACCACTTGGAAGTGTCACTGGCTCACCAGAATTGCCAAGGGAGATCGACTCCTGCCTCCTCCGTCTGCCGGACCGCCGCCTCCTCAGCCCCAGCAGCCGGCGGCCCAACCAGTCGGCGCCATATGAGACGAGTACCCGGAGGAACACGGAGCCTATGTTGTGTTCACCAGCGTGGCCGATGACAGATGCAGCAGACGGTAGCAACAACAACAAGAAGTGCAAGCAGTGGCCACCAACACTCCAGAGTTCATGCATTGGTTCGAGAAGCCTATCAGTTGGAGCAGGGCCGACCACCCGGAAGTGATGCCTTCCCCTGGTTCATATGCCCTAGTCCTAGAAGCAACCCTTGCAACGGAGAGGCGAGCAACCCGTTTCTCCAGAGTCTTGATAGATGGCGGCAGCAGCATCAATATCCTGTATCGAGACACAATGTAGAAGTTGGGAATCAAGTAGAAACAGCTCGTCCCCAGTCGGACTGTATTCCATGGCATAGTCCCTCGCCTTTCCTGCTCACCAATCGGCAAGACCGAGATTGATGTCCTCTTTGAAGACAAGAATCACTTCTGTCGAGAGCCAATTTGGTTTGAAGTGGTGGACCTTGAGAGCCCCTACCATGCACTGCTAGGCCGGCCTGCTCTGGCCAAGTTCATGGCAGTCCCCCACTACGCCTACCTCAAGATGAAGATGCCGAGTACCAAGGGAATCCTGACAGTAGTCGGAGACTACAAGAAGTCGATTGCTTGCGCCGCAGATAGCAGCCGGCTGGCCGAGTCCCTTGTGATTGCAGCCGAGAAGCGACTCCTTGACCGGGTGGTGGCGTTGGCAAGCAAGAAGCCGGAAATGTCACCCACCCCCAGGAGTCGGAGGTTGAGGGCTCGTTCAAACCGGCCAAGGAAACAAAGAAAATACCATTGGACCCGAAGCACCCGGAGAGGCACGCTGTCGTAGGCACAGGCCTTGACATCAAATAGGAAAGCGAGCTCGTCGATTTCCTCCATGAGAATCGGGACATCTTTGCGTGGTCTCCCAAAGACATGCCAGGAGTTCCGACGGATTTCGCCGAGCACAAGCTACATGTCCGACCTGACGTCAAGCCGGTCAGGCAACCCTTGCACCGCCTATCAAAAGAGAAGAGAAGAGTTGTCGGAGAAGAGATAGCCCGGCTTCTAGCAGCCGGATTCATCATGGAAGTATTCTTTCCAGAGTGGCTGGCCAACCCAGTCCTAGTGTTGACAAAGAACAAGCAGTGGCGCATGTGCATTGACTACACCAGCCTCAACAAAGCCTGCCCCAAAGATCCCTTTGCTCTGCCAAGGATTGATCAAGTGATAGACTCCACAGCCGGATGCGAGCTGTTGAGTTTCTTGGATGCATACTCCGGGTATCACCAGATAAAGCTGAACCCGGCCGACAGGCTGAAGACCGCCTTCATCATGCCGTTTGGAGCCTTCTGCTACCTGACCATGACGTTCGGCTTGAGAAACACCGGCGCCGCGTTTTAGCGTTGCATGCAGAAGTGCCTCCTCAAGCAACTCGGCAGAAATGCCCATGTATATGTGGATGATGTGGTGGTGAAGATGGAGAAGCGTGGCACGCTGCTAGAGGACCTCAAGGAGACCTTTGAGAACCTGCGCCGATTCCAGATCAAGCTCAACCCGGAGAAATGTGTCTTTGGAGTGCCAGCCGGCCAGCTTCTCGGTTTCCTGGTCTCAGAGCGCGGCATAGAGTGCAATCCCGTGAAGATCAAGGCAATTGAGATGATGAAAGTGCCTACCCGACTGCTGGACGAGCAGAAATTCACCGGCTGCCTAGCATCAGTCAGCCGTTTCATCAGTCGGTTGGGAGAGAAGGCTCTTCCCCTGTACCAACTCATGAAGAAGACCACTTTTTTCGAGTGGAACGACAAGGCGGACGAGGCATTTCTCCAACTCAAGAAGATGTTGGCAACCCCGCCTATCCTGGCGGCTCCAACTGAGAAGGAGCCCATGCTCCTCTACATTGCAGCCACCAGTCGGGTTGTCAGCATAGTCATGGTAGTAGAGCGCAAGGAGAAGGACAAAGCATTGCCGGTCCAGAGACCGGTGTATTACTTGAGCGAAGTATTGTCCGCCTCCAAGCAAAACTACCCCCATTAGCAGAAGATGTGTTACAGCGTGCATTTTGCCGCCAAGAAGCTGAAGCCTTATTTTCAAGAGCACCCAATAACCATCGTCTGCACAGCCCCGCTTGCTGAGATCATTGGAAGCCGGGATGCTTTTGGCCGAGTGGCCAAGTGGGCTATTGATCTGGCCCCTTATACCATCTACTACCAGCCTCGCACCGCCATCAAATCACAAGTGTTGGCCGACTTCCTCGTCGATTGGGCCGAGACCCAATATTTGCCGCCTGCACCAGACTCCACTCATTGGCGGATGCATTTTGATGGTTCAAAAATGCGGACTGGTTTGGGAGCCGGCGTCGTCCTCACCTCTCCCAAGGGCGACAAGCTCAAGTACATGTTGCAAGTCCACTTCGCTGCCTCCAACAACATAGCAGAATACGAGACACTCATACACGGGCTCTGACTTGCCAAGGAACTCGGCATTTGCCGGATCCTGTGTTATGGTGACTCTGACTTGGTGGTCCAGCAGTCTTCAGGCGACTAGGATGCCAAGGATGCAAACATGGCAAGCTACCGCTTCCTCGTACAACAACTCAGCGGATACTTCGACGGGTGCGAGTTCCTTCACGTGCCAAGAAATGATAACGAGCAAGCAGATGCCTTGGCACGAATTGGCTCCACCCGACAAGTAATACCAGCCGGCGTCGCCCTACGCCGCCTTCTGAAGCCGTCTGTCAAGCTGTCTCCTGATTCAGACTCCATCTTTGTGCCGCCCCCCTCCCTCGAAGCAGTCGGATCCGACTTGACGATCCCAGAGGCCGGCACGGGGATCTCGACAGGCGGCCCGGGGACTGCTACAGCCGCGCCCGGCCCGGGGACTTCGGCAGTCGGCCCAGGGACTTCAGCAGTCGGCCCGGGGACTTCTTCAGCACAGCAGGCGGAAGTAGCTGCCAACCCGCCGCCTCCCGGCCCAACCGCCCTCATACAGGTTGTAGTAGTCTCAGTAGAAGAAATCGCGGTGCCCTCATGGGCTCAGCCAATCCTCAAGTTCTTGGTGAATAAAGAGCTGCCAACTGATGAAATCTCAGCCGGACAAGTGCAGAGGTGAGCTGCAGCTTACACCATAGTCAACAGAGAGCTGGTGCGACGAAGCGTCACAGGGGTTTATCAGCGTTGCGTAGAGTCGGACCAAGGCCAAGCAATACTCAGGGACATCCACCAGGGCGAGTGTGGCCACCACGCGGCTTCAAGATCACTCGTGGCCAAGGCTTTCCGCCACGGGTTCTTCTGGCCGACTGCCCTGGAAGAGGCCAAAGAACTAGTCCAGAAGTGTCAAGGGTGTCAGAGGTTCCGCTCCAAGCCACACCTACCAGCTTCTGCACTCAAGACCATTCCCATAGCCTGGCCCTTTGCTGTTTGGGGTCTGGATATGGTAGGACCATTCAAGATGGCCCACGGTGGCATGACTCACTTGCTTGTTGCTGTGGATAAGTTCACCAAGTGGATAGAGGCAAAACCAATCAAGAAGCTGAATGGACCGACTGCCGTGACCTTCATCACCCACATCACCACGCGATACGGCATCCCACATAGCATCATCACCGAGAACGGCACCAACTTCACCAAAGGAGCCTTGGCTTGTTTCTGTGCAACACAGGGCATCCGTCTGGACCTAGCGTCCATTTCCCACCCACAGTCAAATGGCCAAGTGGAGCGTGCAAACGGCCTCATTTTGTCCGGCCTCAAGCCCCGACTGGTCGAGCCTCTGGAGCATTCGGCCGGCTACTGGCTCGACGAGCTGCCGACCGTCCTCTGGAGCCTGCGCACGTCTCCGAACAAGTCAACGGGCTTCACGCCCTTCTTCCTCGTCTACGGTGCCGAAGCCATCATCCCGACAGATATTGAGTTCGACTCCCCAAGAGTCACCATGTACACCGAGGCGGATGCCAAGAAGGCGCGAGAAGACGGCGTCGACTTGCTGGAGGAAGGTCGGCTGTTGGCACTCAGCCGGTCGGCCATCTACCAGCAGAGTCTGCGCCGATACTACAACTGCAAGGTGAAGCCAAGATCCTTCCTGGAGGGAGACCTTGTTCTCCGGCTGATCCAGCGAACAGCCGGATAGCACAAGCTCTCGGCACCTTGGGAAGGCCCTTTCATCATTAGTAAGGTGTTGGGCAACGATGCCTACTATCTGATCGATGCCCAGAAGCCCAGAGCGCGCAAGAGGGATGATTCAGGCAAAGAGACGGAGAGGCCATGGAACACAAACCTCCTCCGAAGGTTTTACAGTTGAAAGCAGTATGTATCACGCTACCTTTTGTACTATGTATAAAGAATCCGGGTCCCCCGAGAAGAGCTCGGGGACTGCCCTCTTTTGTCTATATGATAAGTGTCATGCCTATGAGAATGTATAGTCTATTTTTTCTGCCTAGCACCGGGTTCGACCAGTCGGCCTGGAGCCTCGCCGCCTTCTACAATATGCCGCCTCCTACAGCCGGACAAGTAGTGTGCCGGCACCAAAAACTTCCTTTGTCAGAAGCCACAGCTCACAGTGTGACTGTATGGCAGGCAAAGGTTGCAAAGCAGTGCCCCACACGAAAGAATGACTAAGGGAAAAAACGCATATAGTAGAGGGCGGCATCGCACCTAGCCGTCTGGCTGCTTGGCAGCCAGACGGCCGGCCTCCACTTTTACTACCAAAAACTCCGAATGGCTAAGTCCTAGCCCCCCTCACAAATGGCTAGAGTGCTCAAATCATCCACGGTCCGCAGAGCGGCCGCCCGGCTGGTGAGAGCATAGCCAAGTGTTGGCGGCAAAGGAAAAAACCAAGGAGGAAAAGGGAAAAAAGGCTAGAGGTCGGCAAAGCAAGCATAAGCAATGATAAATAATTACGTGGATAAGGCCTCTGGCCGGCATTCAAACAGAGTTTTGATATACACCCTGCGGGTGGAGTTGCGCGAATTTAATAAAATGTTCAGAGCAGCAAGCAGAAAGTAGATAAAACCCTAAGGAGCAGCAGAAGGCTCCGGCTGGGCGGTGCCGGTTGGCACAACAGAAGACTCCGGCTGGGCGGTGCCGGCTGGCACATCATAGGATCTGGCTGGACGGTGCCGGATGGTGTGGCCAAGGACTCTGGCTGGACGCTGGAGTCAGCTGCACCGCCTGGCGCGGCAGGCGGCTCCATCTGAACGGAGGAATCACCAGCAGCAGGCGGGGCATTGGAGTGCCAGAGGACGGAGTCGATGGCGTCCGTCGGAGGAACGGGCGGTGGGTCGGCCCCCACTTGGGCGCCCGGTAACAGGCGGCACCTCGGTGCGTGGCTCGTTGCTGGAGGCCCGGTCAAGCTGGGGCTGACCGTCCGCCCCGACCTCTGGCAGGTCGACGTCGCTCTCCTCATCTTCCTCCTCCTCCTCCTCTCCCTCCTTCCCGTCTTCCCCTTCATCGCTGGAGTTGATGACTTCAGCTGAATCTTCGCTGTCCTCCGGGTTTAACCCGAGCCACTCGTGCGGAGCTTCGCCACCTTGCTCGACCACCTCCGGGACAAAGACACTGGTGTCGGTGAAGTTGGCGATCGCCGCCGCCCTGTTGACGAGCTCAGCTTCCACCGCCGCCAGCTCCTCCTGCGCCTCCAGTCGGAATGTGGCCAACTAGGCTAGATCTAGCCCAGGGTACCATGCCTTGACAAATTCCAAGGCCCGGCGCGCCCGTGCCCGGGCTGCTGAGCCTTTCCAGGCTTCCAAGCGGCCGACCGCCACCTCCAGCTAGTCGGCAGTCCGACTTGGGGTGCGCAGAGCCGACAAGCCTAGCCAGAGGTTGGAGACCGCCTAGGCTCCGATGTGCTGGAGGCGGCGCAGCAAGCGGTGAGCAGGCCGAAGTCGGGCCTGAATGCTGAGGACCTGTTTGCCAAGAGTCCGGGGATCATCGGCAGCGATCTGCGCACCTCCTCCCTTCGGTCCTTGCGCTGGGCCTCGATCATTTGGATCGCGGCTACGGAATGGCCCGGGAAGAAGTCTGTCCAGGCGGAAGAAGAAAAAGGCCAAAGCTATAAGCAAAGGCTGACAGTTCAAAACAAGAAACCAAGAGAATAAGGCTTACCATCGACCAAGTCTTCGATGCTGCCGAAGCAGGCCGTCATCTGGGCCTCCTTGTCGGCCTAGGCAGAGCACTCAATCTCAAACTCGGCAAGGAGGCTGGTCTCCGTCGTCTCCGCCTTCAGCTGGGCCGCCTTGAGGGTTTCCGCTTGCTCGGCAAGTTGGGAGACCAGGCAGTCTCGCTCCTCCGCCAGCTTGCTGCACTCCGCCTCCTTGCCACGCAGGGCGGCGTTGGCTTTGCCCAGCTGCTACTGCAGGATGGCATTGGCCTCTGAAGAAAGAAAGAGAAGAAGAAGGCATCAGTCAAGCGGACAAGACAAAGGAAAGAAACAACCGAGCAGATTTGGCCTGACTGATCAGCAGTCGGCCCGAACCTTGGAGACTACAGCCCACGGGCGCGCCTTCGCGCCCTCGCGGAAAAGAAGTAGTTGACGAAGGAAAGAGACAACTGAGGAGATTCGGCCCGACTGCTCAGCAGTCGGCCCGAACCTCAGGGACTATAGCCCGCGGGTGCGCCAGCGCGGCCCCGCGAAGAAAGAAGATAGAAACTTACGCCAGCTCTCGGCCAGATGGGCCATCTGCGTCTCCAGCTCCCGAACCTTGGAGTTGTAGGCGGGCGCGCGAAGATTGTGATAGTCCCGCAAAAGAGACATCAGATAAAGTCAGCAGTCGACAGTCACAAGATAAAGTTCGACCCGCCTGCTCAGCAGCCGGCCCGAAACTTGGGGACTACACCCAGTGGGTGCGCTTGCGTGCCCCCACGAGAGAAGCGAGAGGATCATCCAAAGAAGAAACCCAAAGACAACTTACGCGGATGGCGGTGCGTGACTGCAAGTAGGCCTCGTTGCAGCGCTTGAGCGCCTCCGCCTCTGCCCGGAGCTTGGCCTGGACGTCAAGAGACGCTTGGTTCAGGGCGCCAGTCCCGCCCCCGTGGATCCAACCCACGGGCGCGGCGCTGGTCGCCTCGGTATCGGGGGCCAACGAGCTTGCGGCGCCGATTGCCTGTGGCCGCGGTGCTGAGGCCGCCTTCTCCAAACGGCGGCGCGTGGGGATACGGACCGTAGGAACCAGGTCCGTTACCATCGTGTTTTTGACCGGCGGCACCGGCGACGCAACCGGTTGCTCGTCCCGTGCCTCGCTGGCTGGCGGAGGCGGCGGCGGCGGCGGCGGCGGCACGAAGATGTCCGGCATGGCTACGTCGCCGCTCCCCTGCTCCCGGATCAGGTAGTCGCCATCGGCTCCTCCGGCCATCGCCTCGTATTCAGGCAGAGGCGGCGCGGTGTTCAGGGGCGCCACGAGCAGCGGCTCTTGGCGGTGTACGGCCTCCGCGAGCCGCTGCTTCTCCACGGCCTGGGCTTCTGCTTGCGCCAGCGCCCTCTCAGCAGACACGGCGGACAAGGCTGCCTGCTCCCTGGCCAGGCAGTCGGCCTCTTCCTCGTGCGCCTCCCGTGCATTCTGCTCTGTCGCCTCCCGGAGGTTGGCGGACGGGTTGATCCGCCGACTGGTCGAGGAGGTCGCTGCCGACCTGAGGACCGAGGCGGCGCTCGACTTCTCGAGGGATAGCGGGGCCCTGAAACAAGAAGACAAGTTGGAAGGCTCTCCCGCTGGACTAACGAGAAAACAAGGAGAGAGGGAAGGATACTTACGCCGACACCATAACAGGCACCTTTGGCTGCCTCTGATATTGGGCCACCTTGGCCGCGGCTTCTTTCCGCCTGGTCGTCGCGGCCGGGTTCTTGGGATTCTTCGGAGTGCTGCCGAACAGGGTCGTGCCCTATTTCTGCTTGCGCTTGCCGCCCTGGGCGGGCGGTCCAGAAGAGGGGCCAGCACCGGTGGTGGCGGAGCTCCGGGCAGGGCGCAGTTCGTCTTCGTCTTCGTCATCGTCAGGCCAGGCCCCCACGCCACCGCCTGCCTTGGAGCCGCCTGCTCCACCACCGCCGTCCACCCTGCTGTCGCCGCCTGTCGCGTCCTCCGTTAGGGCGGCTGCCCCCAAGTCGGGGTCGTCCAAGTCGCTCTCCGCCCTGTCTGGCTGGAGGTCATCACCCGGCCCCAGGAGGGCGACCGTGGCCTCGGACATATAAATCTGCAACCAAGAGGGGGCTGCGTCATGAAGAGAAACGAAGCTGAAGGAAACGGTTCAAAGAACAAAATGAAGAAACTTACAGCAGGAGGCGGGTTGTGGCGAGAGTATGGCTGCTTCCCGTACCGCCACTCCTTCTCCGACACTTTGAGGTCGGAGATCTCGTTCACCATCCGCGCGATTTCAGCAGGCGGCATCCCCTTCCTGCATAGCCGGCACAGATCGCGGTGTCCGCCCATCCGGAAGATCGGATGAGGGCGGCTCTGGAGCGGGAGGACCCAGCACTTGACGAAGGCGACGAGGAGGTCGGAGGCCACGAGGCCCTCCGACTCCTGGAGCACTCGGAGACGACCGATGGTAGCGGCCGCATCCGCCGACACCGGCTTCGGTTTGTACTTCCAGGTGGGCCGAGCCCCAGTGGGAGGGCCGGCCTCGTAGGCCGGCAGGTTGAGGAAGTCAGCAGCCAGGTCCACGTTCTCGACGTAGAAGTAGGACTGGTGCCACATCTTCACCGACTGCGCCAGCTTGATGACGGGGAAGGCGTTCCGCTTCGCCGGCCGGCGCACGGCGACGAAGCCCCCGCACTCGGCCGCCGTCTCCCTGGTGGAGGTGCCGAGCTTCCCAGTAAGAACGCTCCCCACAACTCGATTGTGGGGAGGATGCCGAGGTAGCCCCTCGCACGCCGTGACGAAGGCGGAGAGTAGAGTCACGGCGTTGGGCGTGAGGTGGTGAGGTTGAAGATGGTAGAAGTCAAGGAAGGAGCGGAAGAAACCGCTCACCGGAAGGCCGAAGCCGCGAAGGAAGTGCGAGCGGAAGATGACCCGCTCGCCTTCCTACGGCACCGGCGAGATCTCTGTCTCCGGTGGCACCCACACCTTGACAAAAGCCACGCTGGGCATCTGGCGCGTGTCGCGGAAGAAGGAAATGTGATCTTCGATCACGGTCGATCCGTCCCAGTCGCCCATGGCTTCCGGCTGGCGGCGTGGAGAGGAGAAATGCGTCGGCGGTGGGCAACGACGGCGGTGCTATGGCAGCAGCAGCGGCGGAGGATGAGCAAGAATAAGAAGAAGAGTGGGGAGGGGCGCGAGAGCTTTGCCGCACCTCTCCTCCCTCCCTACTTATAGCACCCAGGCTATGAAGCCGAGGGGGCGAGACGTGGGGTCGTGGGATTAACGGCGCCCACGTCCCCACGGCTCCCGTTTCCCGCGCGCATTTACCACGCCGTTAATAATCGTGGGGAATGGCAACCGTCTCTATCGGCACAGTGGATCCGCCCGGTTGCCGAGGCACGGTAGTGGCGGGCCCGGCCCAGTGTCATGTCCCGTCTAGAACGTGGGGTGGCAGGCTGACCAGGCTGACGTCCGGCGCGTGGCGCGTCCGTGGCGGCCGGCGGCCTGGGAAGCTTAGCAGGCACGCCACCTACCTCCCGCCTTGAAATTCAAAAACCAATCGTACAAGCTCCGCCTGGAAGAAGTCGGCCTCAGCACTCGGCTGGCCGCACGACGGACCGGCACCTTCCCGGAGCCCGGTGAGGGAGGAAGCCGCTGAGGCTTCGCAGCCTCTCGACCGTGGTGCCTCACCGGCTTCGGGGACTACTGTCGGAGTAATGGGCCACGGGTAGGCTCACCCAAGTCCCTGGATTTATCAAGACTTTGGGCCAGCTCCGCCTAGCTGGACCCCAAGCTGAAGCTCCGCCCTCTGGGGCCGGCTGGCTCAGCGGCCGGCTGCCAGAGGGCGGCCGACCCAAGACTACGGCGCTCCGGGTGGCCGGCTCCAGGCGGCCGCCCTCTAGAGAGGGCGGCAACGGGCAGGCGGCCACCTCAGGACTACGGCGCGCCGAGCCCTCATCGAAGGTACAAGTCAGAGCATGGCTACAGTGAAGCACGTCACCTCCAATACTCGAGACGGGTGTGGCTATAGTGCTCTGTACAGACGGAGATCTCCGCACGACGGAGCACTGTGCCATATCAACCCTGACGTCGCTCCGGGCAGGCGGAGCCCTGTTCCCCACGACGGCCTGTCGGTACGGCCCAGCGGAGGCGGGCCCTCTCGGGCAGTGACCCCAAGGAAGACGGAGGAAGCTCGACCAGACGGATTCAAGAGGGGCCGGCCTCCAGCAGGCGGCCGTCCCTGGTCCCGAGGCAAGCACACCATTAAACTGATAAGACCAGGTGTGGCTACAGTGGACTCCCGCCAGGCGGCGGGACTGTAGCCACGCTAAGATGACCAAGCCCCCGTCACCAACGACACGGCTATAGTAAGCAGCCACCAACTAGTCGGCGGGACCCAGCAGGCGGCGGGCCCCAATGGTCGGCGGAGAAGCCAGAGGCTGGAGACATTGACAGCCGGGCCGTGCAGCCGGCTAGATTACCATTGTACCCCTAGGGGGTAGGCCTATATAAACCCCCCAGTTCACTCATGCAAACGGTTCCCACTCCATTAGAACTAGCCACCCCCTAGAGCAGGAAGAGAGCTAGCCTTGCCTCCTTCTGCCTCTACCACATAGCTCAAGGAGCACCATTGTATCACTTGTGCCTTAGTGATCATGCGTAGACCCCGCAGAGCAGGACTAGGGGTGTTATCTCCTAGGAGAGTCCCGAACCTGGGTAAAGTACGCCGGCGTTCGTGTCTACGCCTTATCCCGCTTCCAGGCACCGGCGACGTTCTACTCGCCCTCACCATGATAAGCCATTCATTGGCATATGTCGCACCCAACCCCCGACAGGTATAGGGGTTACAAGAGTTGATCTACCACGAGATCATATTGGCTAACCCTATTTTGGCTAGCTTAGTAATGTTCTGATCTTGCCTTCGATCTAACCCTCCTGTTTATATAGACACCAGAGGGGCTTTGGGTTGTACAAAGTTGGTTTAACAGGAAGGAAATAACATATCTGGACGCCTAAACTTGACATCCACGTATACGGGAGTCCCTACCGGATACAAGAGGTGGTTTTCTGCCTTGTGTCTTGACAGCCCATCAGTCCGGCCCATATCTAATAGACCGGACGCCCAAGGACCCCTTAGTCCAGGACTCCCTCAGGAGCCATATGGTTGTCGCTTTATTGTATGAAATACAAGCGCAATGTAATTGCTTTACTTTATCACTAAGTGGTAGTGATGGTCGTAGAAGCAATGGTTGACGACATGACCATGATGCTATGATGGAGATCAAGGTGTCATGCCGGTGACGATGGATATCATGACGTTGCTTCGCTGATGGAGATCAAAAGCACAAGATTATGATGGCCATATCATGTCACATATTTTGATTGCATGTGATTTTTATCTTTTATGCATCTTATTTTGCTTAGTACAACGGTTGCATTATAAGATGATCCCTCACTAAAATTTCAAGGTATAAGTGCTCTCCCTGAGTATGCACCGTTGCGAAAGTTCTTCGTGCTAAGACACCACATGATGATCGGGTGTGATAGGCCCTACATTCTAATACAACGGGTGCAAGCCAGATTTGCACACACGGAATACTTGGGTTAAACTAGACGAGCCTAGCATATACAGATATGGCCTCGGAACACTGGAGACCGAAAGGTCGAACGTGAATCATATAGTAGATATGATCAACCTAGTGATGTTCACCATTGAAGACTACTCCATCTCACGTGATGATCGGACATGGTTTAGTTGATTTGGAATACGTATCATTTAGATGACTTGAGGGATGTCAATCTAAGTGGGAGTTCTTAAGTAATATGATTAATTGGACTTTAATTTATCATGAAATTAGTCCTGATAGTATTTGCAAATTATGTTGTAGATCAATAGCTCGTGTTGTAGCTCCCTTATGTTTTTGATATGTTCCTAGAGAAAACTAAGTTGAAAGATGATAGTATTGATGCGGACTAGGTCCGTGATCTGAGGATTATCCTCATTGCTGCACAAAAGAATTATGTCCTTGATGCACCGCTAGGTGATGTACCTATTGCAGGAGCAGATGTAGACGTTATGAACGTTTGGCAAGCTTGATATGATGACTACTTGATAGTTTAGTGCACCATGCTTTATAGCTCAGAACCTGGATTTCAAAAATGTTTTGAACGCCACGGAGCATATGAGATGTTCCAAGAGCTGAAATTGGTATTTCAGACTCATGCCCATGTCGAGGGTATGAGATCTCTGAGAAGTACTTCGCCTGAAAGATGGAGGAGAATACCTCAGCTAGTGAGCATGTGCTCAGAATGTTTGGGTACTACAATCGCTTGAATCAAGTGAGAGTTAATCTTCCAGATAAGATAGTGATTGACAGAGTTCTCTAGTCATCATCACCAAGTTACTGGAACTTCATGATGAACTATAATATGTAAGGGATGACAAAAGCGATTCCTGAGCTCTTCGTGATGCTGAAATCAACAAATGTAGAAATCAAGAAAAAGCATCAAGTGTTGATGATTAAACAAGACCACTAGTTTCAAGAAAGGGCAAAGGGAAAGAAAGTGAACTTCAAGAAGAATGGCAAGCAAGTTGTCACTCCCGTGAAGAAGCCCAAAGCTGGACCTAAGCCTGAAACTGAGTGATTCTACTGCAAAGGAAATGGTCACTGGAAGCAGAACAACCCCAAATATTTGGCAGATAAGAAGGATGGCAAAGTGAACAAAGGTATATTTGATATACATGTTATTGATATGTACCTTACTAGTGCTCATAGTAACCCCTGGGTATTTGATAGTTGTTCGGTTGCTAAGATTAGTAACTCGAAACAGGAGTTGTAGAATAAATAGAGACTAGTTGAGGATGATGTGACGATGTGTGTTGGAAGTGGTTCCAAGATTGATATGATCATCATCACACACTCCCTATACTTTCGGGATTAGTATTGAACCTAAATAAATGTTATTTGGTGTTTGCGTTGAGCATAAATATGATTAGATCATGTTTATTGCAAAATGGTTATTCATTTAAGACAGAGAATAATTGTTATTCTGTTTACATGAATAAAACCTTCTATGGTCATACACCCAATGTTAATGGTTTATTGAATCTCGATCGTAGTGATATGCATATTCATAATATTGATGCCAAAAGATGCAAAGTTGATAATGATAGTGCAACATACATGTGGCACTGTCGTTTAGGTCATATTGGTGTAAAGCGCATGAAGAAACTCCATGCAGATGGACTTTTGGAATCACTTGATTATGAATCATTTGATACTTGGGAACCGTGCCTCATGAGCAAGATGACTAAACCTCCGTTCTCCAGAACAATGGAATGAGCTAATGACTTATTGGAAATAATACATACCGATGTATGCGGTCCGATGAGTGTTGAAGCTCGTGGCGGGTATCGTTATTTTCTGACCTTCAGAGATGATTTGAGCAGATATGGGTATATCTACTTAATCAAACACAAGTCTGAAACATTTGAAAAGTTCAAGGAATTTCAGAGTGAAGTGGAGAATCATCATAACAAGAAAATAAAGTTTCTACGATCTAATCATGAAGGAGAATATTTGAGTTATGAGTTTGGACTTCATTTAAAACAATGTGGAATAGTTTCACAGCTCACGCCACCCGGAACACCACAGCGTGATGGTGTGTCCAAACACTGTAACCACACTTTATTAGATATGGTGCGATCTATGATGTCTCTTACCGATTTACCACTATCGTTTTGGGGTTAAACAGGGCACCATCAAAGTCCGTTGAGACGACACTGTATAAACTATGGTTTGGCAGCAAACCTAAGTTGTCGTTTCTTAAAGTTTGGGGATGCGGTGCTTATTTCAAAAGGCTTTAGCATGATAAGCTCGAACCCAAATCGGAGAAGTGTGTCTTCATAGGATACCCTATGGAGACAATTGGGTACACCTTCTACCACAAGTCCAAAGGCAAAATCTTTGTTGCTAAGAACGGAACCTTTCTAGAGAAGGAGTTTCTCTCGAAAGAAGTGAGTGGGAGGAAAGTAGAACTTGATGAGGTAATTGTACCTACTCTCAATTTGGAAAGTAGCTCATCCGAGAAATATGTTCCTGTGATGCCTACACCAATTAGAGAGGAAGCTAATGATAATGATCATGAAACTTCAGATCAAGTTGCTACAGAACCTCGTAGCTCAACCAGAGCATGATTCGCACCAGAGTGGTATGGTAACCCTGTTCTGGAAGTCATGTTACTTGACCATGACAAACCTACGAACTATGAAGAAGCTATGATGAGCCCAGATTTCGACAGATGGCTTGAGGCCATAAAATCTGAGATAGGATCCATGTATGAGAATAAAGTGTGGACTTCGGTGGACTTGCCCGATGATCGGCAAGCCATTGAGAATAAATGGATCTTTAAGAGGAAGACGGACGATGATGGTAGTGTTACTATCTACAAAGATCGACTAGTCGCAAAAAGCTTTTTGACAAGTTCAAGGTGTTGACTACGATGAGATTTTCTCAACCGTAGCGATGATTAAGTTCGTTCGAATCATGTTAGCAATTGCCATATTTTATGAAATCTGGCAAATGGATGTCAAAAATGCATTCGTTAAATGGATATCTCTAAGGAGAGTTGTATATGATGCAACTGGAAGGTTTTGTCGATCCTAAAAGGTGCTAACAAGGTGTGAATGCTCCAGCGATCCATCTATGGGCTGGTGCAAGCATCTCGGAGTTGGAATATACATATTGATGAGTTGATCAAAGCATATAGTTTTATACAAACTTGCGGTGAAGCCTGTATTTATAAGAAAGTGAGTGGGAGCAGTACAAGCTTTCTGATAAGTATATGTGAATGACATATTGTTGATGAAAGTGATGTATAATTTTCTGAAAAGCATTGTCGGTGTCAAAACCGGCGGATCTCGGGTAGGGGGTCCCGAACTATGCATCTAAGGCTAATGGTAACATGAGGCGGGGGACACAATGTTTACCCAGGTTCGGGCCCTCTCGATGGAGGTAATACCCTACTTCCTGCTTGATTGATCTTGATGATATGAGTATTACAAGAATTGATCTACCACGAGATCGTAGAGGCTAAACCCTAGAAGCTAGCCTATGATTATGATTGTTGTTGTCCTACGGACTAAACCCTCTGGTTTGTATAGACACCGGAGGGGGCTAGGGTTACAAAGAGTCAGTTACAGAGAAGGAGATCTACATATCCGAATTGCCAAGCTTGCCTTCCTCGCAAAGGAGAGTCCCATCCGGACACGGGATGAAGTCTTCAATCTTGTATCTTCATAGTCCAACAGTCTGGCCAAAATATATAACCCGGCTATCCGAGGACCCCTTAATCCCAGACTCCCTCATTAGCCCCTGAACCAGGCTTCAATGACGATGAGTCCGGCGCGCAGATTGTCTTCGGCATTGCAAGGCGGGTTCCTTCTCCAAATACTCCATAGAAGACTTTGAACACGAGAATCATCGTTTCCGGCTCTGCAAAACAAATTCCACACACCACCATAGAGAGCACAATATTCCAAAAATCTAATCTGCTGACAACTTTTCGTAGCGTGACATCACACCACGGCCCAGTCATTATTCGAACCGTTTTTCACAATCAGCCACTACACATGCTGCGAGGCGGTTTTATTGGCACGTCTTGTCAAAGCAGAGATCGTGTTCCCCTTATCACGGGATTCTCATCAATACAGGTGTGGGTAACCCAACCGCGCTTGTTTAATATGACTCCTCGATTTTAGGCACGTCCCAAACGGCCACGCGGGGGACGCTTGATATTCGTCCTCTTTATAAGGGGGCCAAGGCCTGTCCTTTCCTTCCGACGCTTGATCCTTCTCCTCCCACACCTCGAGTTCCAACACCCAAGGCTCAAGCTAAGCACTTCGGACCTTCAACCATGTACGGATCCAACCTTCAAGGCCGGTGGATGGCCTCCTCTGTCACAGAGGAGGACATCAAGAAGCTTAGGGAGGCTAGGTATCTCACCTCCAAGATCCCGCACAGGCTGCCTGCTCAAGGGCAGGTCATCCCCACTCTCGAACCCAACGAGAGTGTCATATTTATTTCCCACGGGTTTTAGTCTTGATCCCCTCGTGAGAGGGCTCATGTTCTATTACGGGCTAGATTTCCACGATCTAGCTCCGGTTTCCATCCTTCACATCTCGTCATTTATCGTCGTGTGTGAAGCCTTCCTCTGCATCACCCCCCACTTCGGCCTATGGCTCAAGACCTTCAATGTGAGGCCGAGGGTGATTGACGGGCGTCATGTGGAGTGCAGAGGTGCTATAATAAGCAAAGGCACCGACGCCCCATGGCCAAAGGGTTCCTTCACAAAAACTTCTAACTTATGGCAACGGGAGTGGTTTTACATCATAGCTCCCCGAGGCACAAAGCGGGCGGCCGCTCCAGCGTTCCGCTCGGGCCCTCCGCCGCAAGTGGCGTCATGGGTCAACAAGGGGCTGGACTGGGGGCCAATTAACGACGTGCTGACACTGCAAAGCTGCATCCGAGACCTCCTTAAGAAGGAGTCAGTCTTGTCAAGATAATGCAAGTAATGCTGGTTCGTCGGGTCCTGCCATGCCAACATCGACCTCTCCGTATGTGGGAGTTCTACCCGGAAGGACCACGAACCATTCAACAATTCTTCGGTGTGACTCTCAAGGAGATGTATGGTTCGTTCTTCGGATCACGAGTAAAGTGGCCGGACACCACCGAGGACGTGGGTCTCAACTGCAACCGTCCGGATACCCAAGTAAGTAATTCTGCTACCGAACACGCCATCCTTTATGTTTGTTATAACATCATTCTGAAAAATTGCTCTCTGCCAGGACTGGATAAGGAAGGAGGAGGGGATTAGGTGTTCGGCCTCCCTTCCCAAAGGCTCGCCGGATACTTTATTGATCAGGATGCTTGAGCGCGCACCGTATCAGGTGCCATCAGGAGAAGATGAGGGGAGGAATAGAGAATCCACCGGTGGGCCTCATACTTTACACATCCAAACCGGGGGAGTAAGTGCCTCCGCGAAGGAGGATAATCGGGGAGGTGAATCTAAAATCCCCTCTCCTCTCGGTAAGAAAAGGGCCGCCTCTGAAGACTTGGAAACGGAGGTTTCCAAATGAGGGAAGAAATCCTCGCCAGGGGGCCCTGCCCCAGAGGGCGTCCTTGCCACACAGCGCCCGCAAGGGAGCCGACCCTCAACCGAGCGGTAAGTGAAAAAAGGTACTTTGGTAAATATATCCTGTTTTGTCTTTGAGAATAATAACCCAGACATATTTGTTGCAGTCCGGCTCGTAGCCCTTCTCCACAAAGTTCGTCTTCAGGGGATCTTCTTCCAGAGATGATGGAGAGTGTCGTGGAATTAACACGTCAGATGTCCTCATGAAAGGACTTAGTCATAGAGCCATCGTGACAGGTTAGCTTGAAGGGGTTAAACCGGACAAGGGACACGGGAGTTTTATACTAGTTCGGCCCCTTCGATGAAGGTAAAAGCCTACGTCTAGTTGTGATGGGATTGATTGGGTTTCGATGACCAGGGAGCAAATACGCTTTGCCTGGGTCTCGAGTTGTTGTTTCTTGTCCCTGAACCGCCGCTTGGTCATCCCTTTATATACATAGGTTGACGCCCAGCCGGTCTACAGAGTCCCGAGGCCACTCATACAAGTGTTCGGCTCGGTCTCTCCTTTCCTAACAATACAAGTTACATAACCATGGCGGTTTAACACTATGGGCCCTAATCCGCCTTTGGACTCCGGGCCTCTAAGTTTCATTAGTAAAACGCCATCTTCAGATCACCGTGGGCTTCAATATAGTTGAGGGTGAACCGGGCCCTCCTGGCCGGTTTACGCTCAGTAATTATATCCCCAACATTAGGCCCCAGATTGATTTGAACCTGTTCATGTCAATCTTCAATACTTAAAGAAATTCTGTGAACATCTCCTTATATTCTTGTAAACCGCCATGATGTCTTCTCCTGTAAACTTTGTTAAACCGCCGTGACGTCATCCTCTGGACACAGCAATGGATCATCATGACATCATCTCTATATAAAAAGGTTAAAAAGATTCCCTTCATTAATGGTTTCCGAAGATCGAGGCGACAACCGCACCCACTTTTGCCTCTTCAGGCTATTCAATTCTCGCGCCTTCCACTTATCCATTTGCCTTATAAATAGGCTCAGGGGTCCTTTCTTTTTCCCCTTCCATGCCTCTTCTTCCTCCTCGCGACGCTCAAGCTCTGAAGCTCCGCCACCACCCTCAACCTTCGAGCACTGCATCGTCAAAGGCCGCTGCATCAACCTAATCGTACCAGAAACCTGCGACTCTTCTTCACTATCCCTGCACATCTGGTAAGTTTCCTCCTCTCAACCCTAGATCTGTATTTAGGGTTTCTGCATTCATCCGTGTTCATAAGTGTTCATCTCAGTTCTTCGTATTTGCTTCTGCCATAGTTTCTTTGATCTAACTGTAGCATAGATCTCGTGCGGTAGTTGCTCCGCATCCAGTTTTAGCACTAGTAGATCTTCCTTCTTTGTACAAAATCCTTAGTAGAACGCACGAACTTCTCTGTCCTGCTTAACGCCTTTATAGGTCGCAGAAATTTTTCTTACTGAAGCATGGTATATCCAAATTAATTTCATCATTGTGTGAAACCTGTTTCTGTCAACACTTAGTAGATTTTCATCTCTGGCTCCTCCACCTAAGGGCGGTTTAAACCTTTAGTAGTTGGTAATCCGCCATATATCATTAGCCCTCACTTAAACCGCCGTCTTGTCTTGAATAATAAACTCCGGTTTAACTCACTTATATGCCTTCATCAAATTCCCCGGTTTAGCACCGATTGGTACACACCAACCATCTATCGTAAACCGGCCTTCATTTTCCTTTTACAGTTTGTTTCCAAGATGACCAAGCAATTCGTCGCTTGCAACTTGGTTCTGTCCCAGATCACGGAAACACAAATCAATGGATATGTTGTAACGGGCGCTTTAGCTTCAAAAAATGTCCTTCACTGGCGAGTTCCTGGCCCTGAGTGCCCTCCTGAGCCTCAAGATGGAGAAGTTATTGTTTTTATGTAGCACCTAGACCAGGGCTTCAGCCCTCCTGGATCACAATTTTTTCGGGATGTCCTTGCTAGCTTTCAACTCCATCCACAAGATATTGGACCAAATTCCGTATCAAATATATGCAACTTTCAAGTATTTTGTGAAGTTTACCTTCAAGAAGAACCATCTATTGAGCTCTTCGGGGACTTTTTCCATCTAAACCGCCGAACTGAGTTTTTTGATGGTACTAACACGGAACTTGGTGGGGTATCAATCCAGAAGAGGAAGGAAGTTGATTTCCCTCATGTAAAACACCACAGTCATCCCAAAGACTGGAACCAAACTTGGTTTTATTGTCAAAACACTGCCCCTGCTGGAGAAAATCCCTTGCCGGGTTACCGCCCTCACCGGCTTAGCAACGGCCACCCGTTACCTCAACGATTAACTGCCAAAGAACGACAAACTTATGCACCTCAACTCGCCAAGCTCCGGGCTCTCTTAGCCAACGGTTTGACTGGTGTTGATCTCGTTCGCTGTTGGGTTAAATGGCATATCCTGCCCTTAAGTCGCCGCTCCGGATTAATGCATGAGTATACCGGCGATGCCAAGGACCCTCAACGGTTTAATGAAATAGAAATGACTGATGATGAAGTCACAGAATCTGTGAAGAAGATGCTAGACGAACCGATCGCTGCATGCAGCCAAACCGGGCTGGCCCCCTTTTACACCGCCAACAAACCGCCAGCGGTAAAGATTGTAACCTTGTGCTTTCTTGATCCGCCTCCATTTTAACATTGTTCTAATAAACCTTTGTTTAATTTTTACAGGCCAATAGCTCCTTTTGGAAAAGGAAGGCTTCAGATAAACCGGCAAGGGCTCCTCGTGCCAAGAGCAAAGTTATAAAGAGAGCAGCCAAGAAGAAGACCGGCGAAACTGCTGATCCGCCCGAAGATGTTGAAGATTCGGATCAAGAGGTAGAACTTGACTCCCTTGGCTCCCTTTTCATACATCTTATTAACAATGACTATTATCAGGATGATGCGGAGGTCAGCCGTGCGGACCATGTTGAGGTAATCTCTCTTTCCTCCGATTCAGATCTTGTGCCGGTTCAAAGATTTCGCCGTGCAGTTCGGAAAGTGAAATACTCTCACCCTCTTGCTTATTTAGATCCAAAAATTTCTTTGAAGACACAGCAACCTGAAGGGCGTCGCACAACCCGACACAGTGGCCAGCAAGTCACCTCTTCCGGTTTACCAGACACACCAACCCGGAAGCGTCGTCCGAAGGTTACTTGTTCTCCCAAAAAACTTTATCCTTTGAAGGGTTTCTTCCGATACCCACTCAATCCGTCTGATCCGAATTATCAGGTGTCTTCCAATTCTTCTGGCGGTTCATCAACCACTCAGCTGCCTCCCCTTAAAACCATCGCTGGGTAAGCGTACTGCTTTTCGGTTTGTTTCTTCATGCGTCGGTTTATCATACTAATCTTTATTTTGATGTTGTAGCGCCAAGGCCCGATTGAGCAAGAAAGCCAAGACTAGCGGTCCCACTGACGATGTTGAACCGGAGAAGACCCTAAAAAATCCTGGTGAAAATCCTGATATTGTCATGGATGACTCTGCCCCGCAAGCTACTGATGCTAATCCGCCGGAGGCTGACCTGGCTACACATGTTGATACATCAAGTCCACGTGCCACGCCTCCAAGTCCAGTTGCTGATCCGCTGAGTTCAGCTGCTAATTCGCCAAGCCCTGCTGCCAATCCGCCAAGCCCTGCTGCCAATCCGCCAAGCCCAGCCAAAGATAATGTCAATCCACCGAGCCCAGCCAAAGATGATGATGATGTTATTGTCACTGGCACTGCTTATACCGCCCCAGGCAATCCAGTTGCTTTATCGAAACATACTGCCAAGGACGAATTTGCTGCTATGGGCAAGGGGAAAGGGAAGACCGATTTGTCAAGCTATGTTAACCTTTCTGCTCAGGATCTTCATTCCGGATTCTTGAACCGGCTTTACACCAGCCGAGATTATGAGGCCGGTTTGGTGAATCTGATGAAGGAACGCTATGAGGTAATCTTCCAAACACCTTCATCTTTATTCTGTACATTCATTGTATTGTAGCCCCCAAGGGCCGGTTTATCTCTTGAAGATAAACCGGGACTTTAAAGATAAAGAACACTTTGACTTCGTAGCCCCCAAGGGCCGGTTTGTCTTGTGAAGACAAACCGGGACTTTTATATTCCATACTGTACTTTGTTGACTTTCCTTACTTGTGTATTTTCTTGATCAAACACACATTAGCCCCCAAGTGCCAAGATTAAAACTTGTATTGATCCTTGGGACTTCAAACAATCAGTAGTAAAGAAGCAATCCGCATTAGCCCCCAAGTGCCAAGTGTATAACTGGTTATATGCTTGGGACTTCTGATAAAATATTTACATGCTCCTCCTCTGACTATGGCAGGCTGATATAAATCGCCAAGGCTCTCAAATTGCTGATCTTCAAGAGAATATCAAGTCCCAACAAGCAGAGACTTCCAAGGCCAAGGATGAGCTTAAAACCGCTTTAGCAGCCATGGAACAACTTAAAGAAGGGTTCAAGACTGAGCGTGCCAACTGGGGGACTGAAAAGAATTCATTGCTGAAGCGAGCCGAAGACGCCGAATCGGCTCTTAAACTGGTGGCGGAAGAGCTAACTAGGTTGAAGCGCCAAGTGAATGCCATGACCTCTGTAATATTTGGTAAAGACTCTTGCCAAGATTTCTTGAATAACCATCTGTGAAATGTGCCGGTTTAACATCAAAATCTTAAACCGTTGTAGGTGGTCGCATTGCTCATCTGGGCTCTGACATGCGGATGAAGCTGAAGGCATCATATACTCTGATAGAGCAACAGTATACCGGTGCCCAATGGGTTATCTATGCAGCTTCATACAACAATCCGGCCCCAACATTTATCAAGGACACTCTAGCAAGGTTATCCATGACGCCGGCGCAGATAGAAGACATGAAGCGATCCGCTGCCAGGGCTGGCGCTTTGTTGGCACTTACCCGAGCCAAAGCATGGATAGCTGACCTGGATCCGGTGGATATTGTCAAGGGCTTTCCTATTGAACAAGAGAACGGGCCAGAGTTTGATAACGAAGCCCTCAAAGTGGTGACAAGGGAGATGCGTCCTCTATCAAGTCAATTGGCAGCAGAGGCTAATTTGACTGTTCATCGGTCCTTCTACGATGCCAACAACCAACGGATTAACACTGCTATGGAAGAAGTGCAAAATCTTATCCCGCCAATCTGTAAGCACACTTATGCCCCTGACATTGATCCGTCCCAACTTATAAGTGAAGAGGCTGTCTTTCAAGCTTCAACTCGGATTGACTGGACCACCATTGACCTCCAGCCACTGGATGGGGAGGAGGACGCTGAACCGACGCCAGATGATCCATCAACTTCACGTCAACATGTTGATGACTCTTGATCCGGCAATCTGGTTATTGTCACAGACTTTGTTTTGTAAAAACAATCATTACCCTGGGCCTCAAAGCGCCTTGTAATAGCTAGTTAAAATACTTCGCTCCGTGGCACTGATGCATAATGTTGTTGATCCGTCATGATATTTGCTGTGCTTGATTACACTTTGATAATTTTCATGCGATTCTGATATCTGCATAAAAAAAGATTGTCCTGGCGGCTGATCGCTGGACGGGTCATAATGCCCAAGATAAAGCCTGGCTAATAACCAAAGCGGAATACATATGAAATAACTCATACCTGTGATATGAAATCACTTAGTAAGGGTGAAAACCCAAATCTTGAGCTGTTATAACCCTTACCCTATAATGATGTTATGAATAATTCATGCCGGGTTACAATGAACACCAGATGATCAAACTGGCGACATATAGTCAAAGCCAGGCCGGGTTTTGTAAACACCGATTTGATAAGATGGTCTGACAACTTATAGTTGAAAGCCAAGCCGGGTTAACAAACACCGGGTTAATATGATGACTGAAAAACCACACCGGGTCAATGGACACTGGTTCAAGATAAATTCATCAAAAGGTGAAAACTTGGCAAAAAGCAAATAAGAAACCATGTAGTCAAGGCTTTTCAAGGGCTGCCAGGCCCAAATTCGAGGCTTTTCATGAGCTGCCAGGCCACTGAGTTAAACCATTTTGCAAAGCCTTTTAAGATGGGCCTCCAACTAACCAATCGTCGTTTTAACTTTGACAAGTTCAGGGTCTGTATAAGATTGACTTGTCAAACGTTCGGCGGGTCGTGCCAGGATTACCTGGATAGGAGTGGCTTACTTGATGAAGGCAGGTTAACCCGGGGTTTTAGGTGAATACACCGGGCTTCCAAGCCGTGGGTCGATACCCAATTACAAGGGTCCTTTCAAACTTTTTGTTGCTTTGCACAAAGAGCCCCCAAGTAACTTTATGAGCTGTGCTCAACGGGTGCCTATGTTTGAGCTGTGCATAACATCCAGACTCTCTTTGGCCCCTTGGGTGTGAAGCTCCCAAGCTGTTTTGTGGCATGATAGCCGGTTTAACAGGTAGTACTTCGCTTTGTCAGCTGAAGCCCCCATGTAAACAAAGAGATTTGAAGAGAAAACGGCAGAGGCCCTGCTTATAGAAAGGATGCCGGTTTATTATATTGATCATAATATATACATTGTTGAAATATGTACATAAGAAAAGCCTATGGCTCAAGTGTAGTAAGGCCGAAGGAGAGCTATGTTCCACGGCCGCCGGGTCTCCTCCTCAGAACTGCATGAGTCTTCTCGAACGTCAATGAGGTAGTATGATCCGTTGTGCAGATTTTTGCTGACCACAAAGGGTCCTTCCCAAGGTGGGGATAACTTGTGCATATCAGTCTGATCCTGGATGAGCCGGAGCACTAAGTCGCCTTCTTGAAAGGTTCGTGTCTTAACCCGACGGCTGTGATAACGCTGCAGGTCTTGTTGATAAACCGCCGATCGAGCCAAAGCCATGTCCCGTTTCTCATCTAACAGGTCCAGCGCCTCTTGGCGTGCTTGCTCATTATCCGCTTCAACATAATTGGCAACCCGGGGCGAATCATGACGAATATCACTTGGGAGGATGGCCTCAGCCCCGTAAACCATGAAGAAAGGTGTATAACCCGTAGATCGGTTTGGGGTGGTGTTTATACTCCATAACACAGATGGTAATTCTTCCACCAACAAACCGGCATCCGTTTCAAAGGAACCATGAGCCGGGCTTGATACCCTTCAGGATTTCTTGATTCGCCCTCTCAGCTTGACCATTGGATTGGGGATGAGCCACGGACGCTACATCAAGCCGGATGTGCTCTCGTTGACAAAACTCCTCCATCTCACCTTTAGAAAGGTTCGTGCCATTATCTGTAATGATGCTGTGTGGAAAACCAAAACGGAAAATGATCTTTTTGAGAAATTGAACCGCCATGGCCGCATCACGCTTGCTGACGGGCTCCGCTTCAACCCATTTAGTGAACTTGTCAATCGCCACCAACAGGTGGGTCTTCTTATCCTGGGAGAGCTTAAAAGGTCCCACCATATCAAGCCCCCAAGTGGCAAACGGCCAAGTGATAGGAGTCATCCGTACCTCCTGAGCCGGAACATGAGCTCGACATGAAAATTTCCGACAAGCGTCACACCGCTTTACCAGATCCTCCGCATCAGCATGAGCTGTCAACCAATAGAACCCATGACGAAAAGCTTTAGCCACCAGGGACTTTGAACCGGCATGGTGACCACAATCCCCTTCATGGATTTCAAGCAGAATCTCTTGTCCTTCTTCAGGAGAAATACAACGTTGGAATACGCCTGAAACACTGCAACAGTGTAACTCGCCATTGTGAATAACCATGGACTTGGACCGCCGGATTATCTGTCTGGCGAAGACCTCATCATCTGGTAACTCGCCCCGGTTCATATACGCCAAATATGGAACCGTCCAATCCGGAGTGGTATGTAAAGCGGCCACCAATTGGGCCTCTGGATCAGGAACAGCTAAATCCTCCTCTGTAGGCAACTTAACAGACGGGTTATGCAAGATATCTAAAAAGGTATTGGGTGGTACCGGTTTACGCTGAGATCCCAGCCGGCTTAAAGCATCTGCTGCTTCGTTTTTGCGCCGGTCAATGTGCTCAACCTGATAACCCTTAAAGTGACCTGCCACAATATCCACCTCGCGTCTATAAGCCGCCATGAGTGGATCCTTAGAATCCCAAGTACCAGAAACTTGCTGAGCCACCAGATCAGAATCTCCAAAACAGCGAACCCGGCTTAAGTTCATTTCCTTAGCCACACGGAGACCATGGAGTAAGGCCTCGTACTCAGCTGCATTGTTAGTACAAGGAAACATTAAGCGGAGAACATAACAAATTTTATCACCTCGAGGGGAAGTAAGAACAACTCCAGCCCCCGAGCCTTCCAATTGCCTGGATCCATCAAAGTGAATAGTCCAGTATGTATTATCCGGTTTGTCCTCTGGTGCCTGTAACTCGGTCCAATCATTGATGAAGTCAACAAGCGCCTGTGACTTGATTGATGTCCGAGGCATATACTTCAATCCGTGCGGGCCAAGCTCAATTGCCCACTTTGCAACCCGGCCAGTTGCCTCCCTGTTCTGAATTATATCGCCCAAAGGAGCTGAACTGACCACTGTAATGGGATGGCCTTGAAAGTATTGTTTGAGCTTCCGACTTGCCATAAAAACCCCATAAACCAGCTTCTGCCAATGCGGATACCGTTGCTTTGACTCGATAAGTACTTCGCTGATATAGTAAACCGGCCGTTGAACCGGATATTCCTTACCAGCCTCCTTGCGCTCCACCACAATTGCCACGCTGACAGCACGGGCATTAGCAGCCACGTACAATAACAAGGGCTCTTTGTCAACCGGAGCAGCAAGAACCAGCGGTTCAACCAACTGCCGCTTTAAGTCCTCAAATGCCGCATTAGCTGCGTCACTCCAGACGAAATCGTCTGTCTTTTTCAACATCTGATACAAAGGAATCGCCTTCTCTCCCAAACGGCTGATAAACCGGCTAAGGGCTGCAATTCGACCCGCCAGACGCTGAACATCATTGATACACTTCGGTTTAGCCAAAGATGTAATCGCTTTGATTTTTTCCGGATTAGCCTCAATGCCTCTGTTGGACACCAGAAAGCCTAAGAGCTTGCCTGCCGGAACACCAAAAACACACTTGTCCGGATTAAGCATCATTTTTGTAAACCCGAAGATTGTCAAACGTCTCCTTGAGGTCATCTATCAAGGTTTCCTTCTTCCTAGATTTCACCACAATGTCGTCCACATAGGCATGAACATTATGCCCAATCTGCGTGTGAAGAAAATTTTGCAAACAACGCTGATAAGTTGCCTGGGCACTTTTGAGCCCAAAGGGCATAGAAACATAGCAGAAGGCTCCAAAGGGAGTGATGAAGGTTGTCTTCTCCTGGTCCTTAACTGCCATTTTTAATCTGATGATAACCTGAATACGCATCCAAGAAACTCAGGCGCTCACAACCCGCCGTCGCATCAATAATCTGATCAATACGCGGGAGAGCAAAAGGATCTGCTGGACAAGCCTTGTTCAAATCTGTGTAGTCCACACACATACGCCAAGTGCCGTTTTTCTTAAGAACGAGCACCGGATTAGCCAACCACTCGGGGTGAAATACTTGGACGATAAATCCAGCAGCCAACAGCCGGGCTACCTCTTCACCAATGGCCTTGCGTCTTTCCTCGTTAAAGCGGCGAAGAAATTGCTTGACCGGTTTAAACTTGGGATCAATATTGAGAGTGTGCTCAGCGAGTTCCCTCAGTACACCTGGCATGTCAGAAGGCTTCCATGCAAAAATGTCCCGGTTCTCACGGATGAACTCGATGAGCGTGCTTTCCTATTTCGGATCCAGATTGGTGCTGATGCTAAACTGTTTGGATGAATCGCCAGGAACAAAGTCAACAAGTTTAGTCTCATCAGCCGGTTTGAACTTCAGGGTCGGGTCATGCTCAGTGGTGGGCTTCTTCAGAGGGGTCATGTCTGCCGGATCAACATTGTCTTTATAAAACTTCAGCTCCTCTGTAGCACAAACCGACTCAGCATAAGCCGCATCACCTTCCTCACAATCCAAAGCGATCTTTCGACTTCCATGTACTGTTATAGTCCCCTTATGACCCGGCATTTTGAGCTGTAAATAGATATAGCAGGGTCTCGCCATGAATTTTGCGTAAGCCGGCCGTCCAAACAGTGCGTGATACGGGCTCTGGATCTTCACCACTTCAAAGGTCAATTTTTCAGACCTGGAATCATGCTCATCTCCAAACACAACCTCCAAAGCGATCTTGCCAACAGGATATGCCGATTTACCTGGTACTACACCATGAAAAACAGTGTTGGACGGTTTAAGACTCTTGTCTGTCAACCCCATGCGACGAAAAGTCTCATAGTACAGGATGTTGATACTGCTCCCTCCATCCATCAGAACTTTGGTAAACTTGTAACCTCCCACCTGAGGTGCTACCACCAAAGCCAGATGACCCGGATTGTCAACCCGGGACGGATGATCCTCTCTGCTCCACACAATGGGCTGCTCGGACCACCGCAAATAACGTGGCACTGCCGGTTCAACAGCATTAACTGCCCTTTTGTGAAGCTTCTGATCGCGCTTGCACAGGCTAGTAGTGAACACATGATACTGCCCACCATTCAACTGCTTGGGGTGACTTTGATAACCTGACTGCTGCTGATTTCCTTGATTATTCTGTTGGCCATTACCACCTTGGTTATTCTGGTTGCCCTGATTATTCTGAAATCCAGAGTTTGAACCGCCGCCACCATGAAAACCTGGACCTGAACCGCCCGACGGACCCTGATCATACCGGAAGAGATCAGAATTTTTGAACTCCTTCATAATATAACAATCTTTCCAAAGATGTGTGGCAGGGGCCTCCTTGGTCCCATGCTTTGGGCAGGGCTGGTTTAACAAACGCTCCAGATTCATCCCTCCACCGCGCTGGGGCAGTTTAACTTTACGATGCTGCATATTGGTGTTAGCCACAAGATCTGAACTATTTGCCTTGCGCTTACCATTATTCCCATGGCCTCCTTGGTTGTGATGCTATCCCTTTGCACCGCCGTTCTTCTTTACCTTCTCCGGTTTCTCCCGATCAGAATCGGGATCCTTGGTATTATCAGAATCGACATATTTGACCAAGGCTGCCATAAGGGTTCCCATGTCATTGCAGTGGCGCTTGAGCCGTCCCAACTTCATCTTTAGTGACTTAAACTGGCAATTACGCTCCAGCATTATGATTGCTTGACCAGCATTAATCCGGTCTGACGAATGCAAAACTTCCGAAACCCGGCGCACCCAATTAGTTGTTGACTCGTTCTCCCCTTGAACATAGGCATCCAGATCCACAATGGACATAAGCTGTTTGCATGTGTATTTGAAATTGGCTATAAACCGGGCCTTCAACTGATCCCATGACTCGATGGAGTTGGCTGGTAGGTTTTTCAGCCAAGTATGGGCGGTCCCCTCCAACATCATCGTGAAATACTTTGCACAGGCCGCTTCATCCACATCCAGCATCTCCATCGCCATCTCATAACTCTCAACCCATGCCTCAGGTGGCTGATCGACGGTATAATTAGGCACTTTGCATGGACCCTTGAAATCCTTGGGCAGTCATACATTACGGAGAGCCGGAATGAGACACGGCACTCCCCAGGAACTGAAGGCAAGCCCGGTGCCTCGATCTACTGACGCTGCTGGTTGAACCAGGCCGGGTTGATAACGACCCGCATATTGTGCTGCCAAAGCGGCCTCCCTTCGTGCTCTGCCATTGTCCACCATGTCTTGAGCATTTACCTCACCGCGCGTCAGATTGGGTCCTTGAGGGACATTACGGCACCATGCACTGCTAGACACTTCCGGTTCATCCATGTGCCTGCTATAGCTTTTGCTCGGATGGGGGATTGAATGAATCCTATCTCGGCTATAGGAATAAGCCTGCTGCTGCACCATGGCGGTTTGAAGAAGATCCCTGGCCCACTGCGTCTCAATCGCCGGCAGTGAATTGCCCTCCATTGGAATGGCTGCCGGGCGAGATGCTGCGGCAATCATGTTATCCAAAGGGCTCGAGAAGTGACCCGGTGGTGTGGACACGTATTGCAGCGGGTTATCCGTTTGCCGAGGTGGTTCCGTCATCTGTGGTTGATTCGGCGCTGCCCTAGGCACGTCGGTCTGGTTTGCAACTGCCAGATTGCTCGGCCCAGCCCCCGGTGTATTAAAGAGATTCAATCCTTTGAAGACTGACTGCATACGCGATCGATACTTCCTTCTCATTATGTCATTTGATGCATTCTGATCCAACATGAGCCGGTAATTCTGCGCCTGTATTTGCTGTGACTGGGCATCCAAAGCGGCCCGTTCTTCAGCCATCCTAGCATCCTCAGTTGCCAGGTCCTCCTTAGCCTGCGTTATCTGGTCCTTCAGCTTCGCAATGTCTGCATTGTGCTGATCCTGCGTCTCCGGGGTAACTGCCGTGGTTAACAAGGTCGCCCAGGCATCCATCAAGCCGGAGAGGACTTGAGTCGGTCGGCGCGCCGGGGCCCCTGCCGCAGCCGCTGATCCGGTATTCATTGCCGCTGTAGATGAAGACTGCAAAGTGGGCTGTGTTCCGGCCATGTAAACAGCAACCCGACTTGGCGGTTCAAGGAGGTCCGGAATACTGTTGCCATCAGAATATCCTTCGAACACACCCTCATGAATTTGGTATAGGGACTCGGTTTCGCTAGTGGATGACTCGCTGTTGGAATAAACAGCCCTCTCGCCTTCAGACATTGGTTCAGATCCGATCCCATGGACACATCCTACGAACGCATGCTTCATGGCGGGCTTAACCCAGGCAGGACTCGCGTGCTGAGCCGTCTCGACAAGGTCGGTGCAGATGTCCGGCTCAGGACCCGGTTCGCCGATCTTGCTGATGAAGATATGAATTCCGCCAAAGGGGACCCAGTATCCATACTCGATTGAGTTGTCCTCGAGGCCCCATCCTTCGTCGTCAATGTAGAGCTTGCCGCGACGACTCTTGGTCATCCGGCCAACCACGTACCCCTTGAGTCCTTCAGAGCGGCCCTTCAAGAACTCGAAACCATCGTGCGAGGGCCCCATGGTGGGCGCCAACTATCATGGAATTAACATGTCAGATGTCCTCATGAAAGGACTTGGTCATAGAGCCATCGCAACAGGTTAGCTTGAAGGGGTTAAACCGGACAAGGGACACGGGAGTTTTATACTAGTCCGGCCCCTTCAATGAAGGTAAAAGCCTACGTCTAGTTGTGATGGGATTGATTGGGTTTCGATGACCAGGGAGCAAATACGCTTTGCCTGGGTCTCGAGTTGTTGTTTCTTGTCCCTGAACCGCCACCGGGTCGTCCCTTTATATACATAGGTTGATGCCCGACTGGTCTATAGAGTCCCGAGGCTGACTCATGCAAGTGTCCGGCTCGGTCTCTCCTTTCCTAACAATACAAGTTACATAACCATGGCGGTTTAACACTATGGGCCCTAATCCGCCTTTGGGCTCCGGGCTTCTAAGTTTCATTAGTAAAACACCATCTTCAGATCACCGTGGGATTCAATATAGTTGAGGGTGAACTGGGCCCTCCTGGCTGGTTTACGCTCAGTAATTATATCCCCAACAGGGAGCGAAACAACTCCTCCTGCCTCCCCGCCACATGGGGCGGACGACCCCGAGGTGTCGTCACGGAGGATTTCTCCTGATCTGCCAAGGCCAGAAGTTGACACTTCGGCTGCCCGAAGTCCGGAGTATGCGGCTCCCAAAGAGTGCAACAGAAAGAGTGCGGGCTTGTACGGCACTCGACCGGACACACTGATGGGTCTTCTGGAGAGAGCGGTTGTCTCAGAGACGCATCATACCTTAATGGGTATGGTGGTTGAGAGGATTTCATCCGCCAAAAGCGGCTTGAATGAAGCTTTTACGAGTCTACTGAGAGGCTTTGAGGTACGCAAAACATAATATATGTATTTTTGACGGTACCGTACATGCTAGGTGTGCTCTATATAGATAGTAGCCCCTGAGACTCTGGTTGCCATCCAGAGGTGTCAAACAGAGGATCATAATCCCAGTTAATAATCACGCTACTTTTATGTGCAGGCGGCTGAGGGTCCGGCGGCTGACCGGACTACTGATTTCGCTGAACTGAAGCGGCAGCTTGTCATGGCAGATGCCGACATCGCCCTTGTTAACAAGCGGCTTGACGAGGCCCAGGGTATGTATGTTCAACTTGTCAGCAAATGTTAAGAGGAGCATGGTGCTAATATCTATAATATGTTGTGACTGCAGATGGAGCTGCTGCCGTAGAGACCCTTCGGGCAGAGCTTGCTCGGGCCAAGGAACAAGCCTGAATAAGTGATGCGGCTGCCTTGAAGGCGGTCGAAGAGTTAAGAGCCGAACAGGCTGCTCATCGCCAGAGCGAAGAAAGGATAGCCAAGATGGCTGTTGAGCTGAAAGATGCCGCCGACCACTATGAGCTCCTTGAAAAGGATAGCCAGGCGAAAGCGACTGACCTAAAGAAGGCCCTAGAGGCGGCCAAGGAAACCCGCTCTGAAATGAGAGGGATAAGGGAGGAGCTTCGTGAAGCCGGAGATATCACGGCTGGGAGGCCCTATTTGTTTCGGATGAAATTCAGAGATCCGAAGTATGCCCCTCTGGATCAGTTGTGCAGTGCTGCAGATGCGTATGCGGACTTGGCAAAGAGTGCTGCTGATGCGACTGAGTTTTACAAAGATCTGAAAGACTATGAGATAGAAAGGTTGTTCTGGTCACAGTTCAGTGCCCCGACGCATCCACTGCCATTGAATGAGAGAATGGCCGCATGGGCCGAGCTCCATAGGTTGTTAGGGCTTGCTATGAGGTCTTCCGTGGATCATCTTTGGCCGAGGAGGCCAAGGCCGGACAATTATTTTTGTTTGGTGCAACAATTCCTTGGTGCTGTGTCGCATATCGACGCTGTGAAAAGGTCGGCATGCATGGAGGGTGCGCGGATGGCTCTTGCCCGTGTTAAGACATACTGGGCAGGGATGGAGGCCACCGCTATTGCAACCCGGGGTCCGGCAGGAGGCCAGGACCCGACCGAGCACTATTTTGAAGAAGTCCTAGAAGGTGCCCGTTTAATAGAGGCTCAGTGCTCGAAGAGTACCATGTTTGAGTAACATGTATCTGAATTGTAAAAAACAATGCTATTTTTATTATAGAGGCTGTATTTATACTTTCGCCTGAAAGTATTATAGTGCCTCCTGTGCGGCCGTTTATGTGTGTATGTATATACCCTGAAAGTTTGCAGTCGTCAGCATCAGCCCCCACGCATATAATGCGGGGGTGTTCGGAAAAGCGCATAATCACACTTGATCCAACGTCTTGGTCCATTAAGGAGGTGAAAGCGTGGCGAACCAGGCAATCGGACTATATAGCTTTAACACTTTCACTTAGCCATAGGAGTTTGACAGTGGGGCTACTATATAGCCCCTGGTACTTCCACGTTCATCCGAATGTGGTGCGCATAGATACATGACCTGGAAACCAGTCCTTCGTTAAAGCGGAGGAATCGCGAAGATTCCGCTGAGTCATCGAGTGGTTGACCAGTCTCGCACTATATCATGACAGTCAGTTTTCGGCTTTCTCTACTGAGGTGCTCACCCAGGTGAACTAGGACACAATCGCAGTAGTTCTCCCGGTGCCCCCTTAGCCGATAGAGCGGAAGTAAGGTAGCAAAACATGGGAGCCGGGCAAACCCAACATTTGACCAAAGACATGATTCGGAGCTGATGCATATAAGGCCAAACTTGCAACACCGAACAGTCCCTAAGGTATTCGGACTTTAAGACATATACTGGGCTGAGTAACGCCCTCGATAATGAGCCCTGTGTTTCTAGGTACATGCATTAGCCTGGCGTGACGAAGTGTCAAGAACGCCAGTATCCCTCACAGTTGTGTTAAGTGTCCGAAGGGTATGAAGCAACAAGAGGCATTAAAAAAGGTTTACGCAGGGTCTTAATCTAAACAGAAACCTTTGAGCGGGGCCCTACTGCACATCTACGCCTTTATCTCTGTTGTGCCGTATCCTGGAGGGGTGTAGCATGATGATCATCTGTAAAAAAGAAGGAAACACCCAGGTGAAAGACTTCATGTGAAGAGTTGGTTAATCTGAACGAACCATGAAAATATGTTATTGCATTAATAGGGTCGAGCCGAACTATGGGCTTCTTCTCTTTTTTTGCGAGCAGCCCCTAGCACCACTTATGGGGGTATATCTATCAACCCAATCTCAGGTTTAGCTGGGCTGTTACATCTGGTGGAGCGCCAGAATCGTCTAACCGTGTCTGTGGTCTTGACGACCGACTGTTTATTCTGGTTGGAGGGGCCTTTCAGTGTTCGGCTGCTAGAGCCGCCACATATTCTTCCGCACGTAAGGAACGCTCTATATTTCCGCTAACTGTGATGACGCCACGTGGACCGGGCATCTTAAGTTTAAGATAGGCATAGTGCGGTACTGCATTAAAACGAGCGAAGGTTGTTCTCCCGAGTAGTGCGTGATAGCCGCTTCGGAATGGAGCAATGTCGAAGATTAGTTCTTTGCTTCTGAAGTTGTCGGGAGAACCGAATACAACCTCTAGTACTAGAGAGCCCGTGCAGCGGGCCTTGACACCTGGTATCACTCCTTTAAAGGTAGTATTGCTTTGGCTGATTCTTGACGGGTCTATCCCCATTTTGCGGACAGTGTCCTAATATATCAGGTTAAGACTACTGCCGCCATCCATAAGGACTCGGTGAGATGGTATCCATCAATTATTGGGTCGAGCACCAAGGTAGCCGATCCTCCGTGTCGGATACTAGTCGGATGATCCCTGCAATCAAAAGTGATCGGGCAGGCCGACCAGGGATTGAATTTGGGGGAAACGGGCTCCACAGCGTATACATCTTGGAGTGCATGTTTGCGCCTTTTCTTTGGAATGTGAGTTGCGTAAATCATATTCACTGTTTTGACTTCTGGTGGGAATTTTTTCTGTCCCCCAGAGTTTTGCTGGCGAGGCTCATCCTCGTCTTCACTTGGCGTCTCCCTCCCCTTGTGTTCGGCATTTAGCTTGCCGGCCTGCTTGAAAACCCAGAACTCTTTGTGGGTGTGATTTGTAGGTTTTTCGGGGGTGCCTTGAACCTGACATAATTTGTCTAGAATCTTATATAGGCTGGACGGTCCAGCTCTGCTACCTTTAAATGGCTTCTTCCGTTGACCGGGTCAAGAGCCCCTGAATCCGGCATTGACCGTCGTGTTATCTGGGCTGTCTTCATTGTTTCGACGCTTGTTTTTATTGCATCACGGCTTCCCGTTGCCATCTCTGACTTCGGATGTGCCTGGGTCGCTGGTGCCGCTACGGGCTAGCCAACTATCCTCGCCCGCACAAAAGCAGGTCATGAGGCTTGTTAAGGCTGCCATTATCCTCGGCTTTTCTTGGCCGAGGTGTCTGGCAAGCCATTTGTCTCGGACACTGTGCTTGAAGGCCGCTAAGGCTTCGGCATCCGAGCAGTCGACGATTTGATTCTTCTTAGTAAGAAATTTGTTCCAAAGTTTTCGGGCTGACTCTCCGGGCTATTGAATTATGTGACTTAAGTCGTCTGCATCCGGAGGTCGGACATAGGTCCCTTGAAAATTGGCCCTAAAGGCATCCTCAAGTTCTTCCCAACTTCCAATTGAGTTTTCGGGGAGGCTTTTCAACCAGTGCCGAGCTGGTCCTTTCAACTTGAGGGGTAGGTATTTAATGGCGTGGAGATCGTCTCCGCGGGCCATGTGGATGTGAAGGATAAAGTCCTCAATCCAGACCCTAGGGTCTGTCGTTCCGTCGTATGCCTCTATATTCACGGGTTGAAATCCTTTCAGAAATTCATGGTCCAGTGATGACCCGCAAGTATACGGGATAGTTGTAGCTTATTTCGATAAGTAAGAGTGTCGAACCCAACGAGGAGCTAAAGGTAGAACAAATACTCTCTCAAGTCCTATCGGCCACTGATACGACTCTACGCATGCTTGACGTTCACTTTACCTAGAACAAGTATGAAACTAGAAGTACTTTGTAGGTGTTGTTGGATAGGTCTGCAAGATAATAAAGAACGCGTAAATAGAAAATAGGGGCTGTTTAGATAAAGATGCAATAAAGTAAATATAGCGGGTATGGAAAAGTGGTGGTAGGAGTTGTGGAATTGTCCCTAAGCAATTGACTATGTTACTAGACCGGTAATCACTATTGCAATTCTATTTGAGGGAGAGGCATAAGCTAACATACTTTCTCTACTTGGATCATATGCACTTATGATTGGAACTCTAGCAAGCATCCGCAACTACTAAAGATTCATTAAGGTAAAACCCAACCATAGCATTAGAGTATTAAGTCCCCTTTATCCCATACACAACAATCCCCTTACTCGGGTTTGTGTTTCAGTCACTCACGCAACCCACTATAAGCGAATCATGAACGCATTGCAACACCCTACAACGGGAATGCCTCACGCTTGCGCGACACGGAGGGCACAATAGGACAGCACCAATAATAAAACATGCAACTCAAACCAATCATAGCAATTCATCAATCACCGATAGGACAACAAAAATCTACTCAGACATCATAGGATGGCAACACATCATTGGAAAATAATATGTAGCATAAAGCACCATGTTCAAGTAGAAGGTACAGCGGGTTGCGGGAGAGTGGACCGCTAGATATAGAAGGGGGAAGGTGATGGAGATGTTAGTAAAGATGGTGGAGGTGTTGGTGAAGATTGCGGTGATGATGATGGCCCCCGGCGGCGTTCCGGCGCCACCGGAAGCAAGGGGGAGAGAGCCCCCCTTCTTCTTCTTCTTCCTTGACCTTCTCCCTAGATGGGAGAAGGGTTTCCCCACTGGTCCTTGGCTTCCATGGCGTGGGAGGGGCGAGAGCCCCTCCGAGATTGGATCTATCTCTCTGTTTTTGTGTTCTCAGATTCTGCCCCTTCACCGTTTCTTTTATATCCGGAGATCTGTAACTCCGATTGGGGTGAATATTTCACCCAGATCGTTTTCCAAAAATTAGCTTTCTTGCGGCCAAATAAGGGCATCAACCGCCTTACAGGTGGCCCACGAGATAGGGGGCGCGCCACCCTGGAGTGGTGGTGTGGGCCACTCTCGTGGCCACCTCGGGCACCGTTTCGTGTTGATTCTTCCTCCCAAAAATCACAAATATTCCAAAATAATTCTCCGTCCGTTTTTATACCGTTTGGACTCCGTTTGATATTGTGTTTCTGCGATACATAAAACATGCAACAAACAAGAACTGACACTGGGAACTGGATCAATATGTTAGTCCCAAAAAATAGTATAAAAAGTTGCCAAAAGTATATGAAAGTTGAATAATATTGGCATGGAACAATCAAAAATTATAGATACGACAGAGACGTATCGGCATCCCCAAGCTTAATTCCTACTCGTCCTCGAGTAGGTAAATGATAAAAAAAATTGATGTGGAATGCTACCTAGCATAATCTTGATCATGTGTCTAATCATGGTATGAATATTAAGACATGAGTGATTCAAAGCAATAGTCTATCATTTGACATAAAAACAATAATACTTCGAGCGTACCAATAAAGCAATCATGTATTTTCAAAACAACAAGGCCAAAGCAAGCTTATCCCTACAAAATCATATAGTTTGGCCATGCTTCATTTTCGTCACACAAAATGCTCCCATCATGCACAACCCCAATGACAAGCCGAGCAATTGGTTCATACTTTTTAATGCGCTTCAGCTTTTTCAACCCTCATGCAATACATGAGCGCAAGCCATGGATATAGCACTATGGGTGGAATAGAATATAATGATGGAGGTTATGTGGAGAAGACAAAAAAGGAGAAAGTCTCACATCGACGCAGCTAATCAACGGGCTATGGAGATGCCCATCAATTGATGTCAACATGAGGAGTAGGGATTGCCATGCAACGGATGCACTAGAGCTATAAATGAATGCTCAACAAAAGAAAATTAGTGGGTGTGCATCCAACTAGCTTGCTCACGAAGACCTAGGGCATTTGAGGAAGCCCATCATAGGAATATACAAGCCAAGTTCTATAATGAAAAATTCCCACTAGTATATGAAAATGACAACCTATGAGACTCACTATATGAAAAACATGGCGCTACTTTGAAGCACAAGATATGAGACTCACTACATGAAGAACATGGTGCTACTTTGAAGCATAAGTGTGGAAAAAGAGATAGTAACATTGCCCCTTTTAATTTTTTTTTTTATTTTTTTATTTTTCTTTTTTTCTTGTTATTTTTTTCTTTGGCCTTTTTTTCTTTTTGGCCTTTTTCTTTCTTTTTGGGGGCAATGCTCTAATAATGATGATCATCACACTTTTATTGATTACAGCATATGAATTACAACTTGAAACTAGAACAAGATATGACTCTATATGAATGCCTCTGGCGGTGTGCCGGGATGATGCAATGAATCAAGAGTGACATGTATGAAAAATTATGCATGGCGGCTTTGCCACAAATAGGATGTCAACTACATGATCATGCAATGGCAATATGACAAAAGTAATGTATGTCATGATGATGATGAACGGAATGGTGGAAAGTTGCATGGAAATATATCTCGGAATGGCTATGGAAATGCCATAATAGGTAGGTCTGGTAGCTGTTTTGAGGAAGATATAAGGAGGTTTATGTGTGATAGAGCGTATCATATCACGGGGTTTGGATGCACCGGCGAAGTTTGCACCAACTCTCAAGGTGAGAAAGGGCAATGCACGGTACCGAAGAGGCTAGCAATGATGGAAAGGTAAAAGTGCGTATAATCCATGGACTCACATTAGTAATAAAGAACTCATATACTTATTGCAAAAGTTTATTAACCCTCAAAGCAAAGTACTACTACGCATGCCCCTAGGGGGATAGATTGGTAGGAAAAGACCATCGCTCGTCCCCGACCGCCACTGATAAGGAAGACAATCAAAGAAACACCCCATGCTTCAAATTTGTCACACAACGGTTACCATACGTGCATGCTACGGGACTTGCAAACCTCAACACAAGTGTCTCTAGAATCCACAACCACCCACTAGCATGACTCTAATATCACCACCTTTATATCGCAAAACTATTGCAAGGAATCAAACATATCATATTCAGCGATCTACAAGTTTATGTAGGATTTTATGACTAACCATGTGAATGACCAATTCCTGTGATCTCTCTAAAAAGATATAAGTGAAGCAAGAGAATTTAATTCTTTCTACAATAGATATGCCCACGCTCTAACAAGTACAAGTGAAGCAAAAGAGCATTCTACAAATGGCGGTTTTCTATGTGAAGAGAAATAGGCAATCCAAACTTCAAATGATATAAGTGAAGCACATGAAGCATTCTATAAATTCATACTCAAAAGATATAAGTGAAGTGCAATGAGCATTCTATAAATCAACCAAGGACTCTCTCATACCATCATGGTGCATAAAAGAAAAAATGAAAACTAAATGCAAAAGACGCTCCAAGACTTGCACATAATGCATGAACGAAACGAATTCGAAAACATACCGATACTTGTTGAAGAAAGAGGGGATGCCTTCCGGGGCATCCCCAAGCTTAGATGCTTGAGTCTCCTTAAATATTTACTTGGGGTGTCTCGGGCATCCCCAAGCTTGAACTCTTGCCTCTCTTCCTTTTCCTCATATCGAGACATCCTCGATTAGACACTACATCCACACAAAACTTCAACAGAAAACTCGGTAAGATCCGTTAGTATAATAAAGCAAATCACCACTCTAAGTACTGTTGAAAACCAATTCATATTTGTTTTTGCATTGTGTCTACTGCAATATAGCTTTTCCATGGCTTAATCCACTAATATAAATTGATAGTTTCATCAAAACAAGCAAACTATGCATCAAAAACAGAATCTGTCAAAAACAGGACAGTCTGGAGCAATTTGAACATCCACCATACTTCTTGTACCCCAAAAATTCTACCCAAATTTGGAAAAATAAAAAAGTTGTATAGAAAGACAGTGCAAAAAGAATCAGAACTGTTTGACTTTCAAGTTAAAAATGTAAAATCGCTCACTACAGCCAAAGTTTTTGTCCTGCACCGTACAAACCAACAAGCATTGTAAACATCCTAAAGGAAAACCTTGGCACATTATTTTTATAATACAATGGAATTGTACAAGTGGATAATTATTTTTGATGAAAAGTTTCTGTAATCAAGATTCACAAAGTTTTCGTGAGCATGAACAAAGTTCAAGGCTAGCTCCCACTTCAACAATGCTTGTCTTTCACACTTTCACTTTCCTTTTTGAAAAGTTTTTAGGTTCCCCTATTTATTTTTATTTTGTTTTTAAACTATATAAAAGCACTCAACAGAAATAAATGACTCTCTAAAACTTCCGGGTTGTCTCCCTGGCAGCGCTTTCTTTAAAGCCATTAAGCTAGGCATATAGTGCTCAAGTAATGGATCCACCCAGATCCCAAGGTATATCAAAGCCAATTTTAATTAACAATGATTTGTAATTTAGTAGTGAGAACAAAGTAACATATATCATGCATCAACGAAGTCTAACTCTCTTCCTATTCATCGGCATGTCATAAAAGAACAATTCATGCACACCAAGTAAAGGCCAATGCATAGTATAAGCAGTTTCTTGCAATTCTATCGTGTTGGAAACATAGAGAGGTGGAGACATAGTTCCTCTCTCATAATAATTGCAAGTAGGAGCAGCAAGCACATGCATATTATATCTATCAAAATCATCAAGTGCAATGGTAAAAGGCAACCCATCAACACAATCCTTAATAAGCACAAACTTCTCCGATATAGTGTAGCCGGGAGAATTCAAAAAGATAATAGGACTATCATGCGTGGGTGCAATAGCAAAAACTTCATGTTTAACATAAGGAATTATAACAAGTTCATCTCCATAAGCATAATTCACATTGGCATCTTGGCCACAAGCATAGCAAGCATCATCAAAAAGGGATATTTCAAACAAATTCAAGGGATCATAGCCATCATCATAGCAATCATCCTTCGGTAAGCACGAAGGGGAATTAAACAATGTATGAGTTGAAGAGTTACTCTCATTAGAAGGTGGGCACGGGTGATCAATCCGCTCTTCCTCCTTTTGTTCTTCACTCTCCTCATCTTCTTTTTCATCCAATGAGCTCACAGTTTCATCAATTTCTTCTTCCATAGCTTCCTGCAAAATATTAGTCTCTTCTTGGACAGCGGAGAAGTTCTCAATATATGGTTTAACATAGGCATTAGAAGCATAATTATGATAACAATATTGAAATATGGCAAAATTTTCAGATTTGTAAAGAGTAGCATCATACTTTTCAATCAAAGAGGCAATCTCATAAGCACCTTTAAAAGCAACAAATTCTTCAATTTGTTGAACATCATAGTAATTGTAAACACCCTTAGCATACGAAGATACGATTCAATTATCACTAAACAAGCATTGATAGGGTAGGTGTTTCTTAGGGTCTTCAGAACAACAAGTAAACTCATATATTTCGCATAAATTCCAAGCATAGCATTGCAAATGTTGAATATGATCCCATAATAGTTTCCCTTTTTCAGATATACGGTGTCGCACAAAACAAGCATGCTCATCTAAAGATTTGCCCTCAACTAAACTAGTGGGGGTTTCAGCACGAGCACAAAGGGATCGAAGATGATCCAAGTAAAAAGCTTCAGGAGTGTGATAGATTTTGATTGGTTCTTCAACCATTGGTTCAGTAGGTACAACTAATTTTTTGGTATTTCGTGTTCCATATCCATAACTAAAGATAGAGAACAACTAAGAACATCAAATAAAAATTACTTAGTGATAAAGCAAACAAGCACACACACACGAGAATATTCACCCCACGCTATGACTCCCCGGCAACGGCGCCAGAAAAAGGTCTTGATGACCCGCAAGTATACGGGATAGTTGTAGCCTCTTTCGATAAGTAAGAGTGTCGAACCCAACGAGGAGCTAAAGGTAGAACATATACTCTCTCAAGTCCTATCGGCCACTAATACGACTCTACGCACGCTTGACTTTCACTTTACCTAGAACAAGTATGAAACTAGAAGTACTTTGTAGGTGTTGTTGGATAGGTTTGCAAGATAATAAAGAATGCATAAATAGAAAATAGGGGCTGTTTAGATAAAGATGCAATAAAGTAAATATAGCGAGTAGGGAAAAGTGGTGGTAGGATTTGTGGAATTGTCCCTAAGCAATTGACTATGTTACTAGACCGATAATCACTATTGCAATTCTATTTGAGGGATAGGCATAAGCTAACATACTTTCTATACTTGGATCATATACACTTATGATTGTAACTCTAGCAAGCATCCGCAACTACTAAAGATTCATTAAGGTAAAACCCAACCATAGAGTATCAAGTCCCCTTTATCCCATACGCAACAATCCCCTTACTCCGGTTTGTGTTTCAGTCACTCACACAACCCACTATAAGCGAATCATGAACACATTGCAACTCCCTACAGCGGGAATCCCTCACGCTTGCGCGACACGGAGGGCACAATAGGACAGCACCAATAATAAAACATGCAACTCAAACTAATCATAGCAATTCATCAATCACTGATAGGACAACAAAAATCTACTCAAACATCATAGGATGGCAACACATCATTGGAAAATAATATGTAGCATAAAGCACCATGTTCAAGTAGAGGGTACAGCGGGTTGCGGGAGAGTGGACCGCTGGATATAGAAGGGGGAAGGTGATGGAGATGTTGGTGAAGATGGCGGAGGTGTTGGTGAAGATCGCGGTGATGATGATGGCCCCCGGCGGCGTTCTGGCGCCACCGGAAGCAAGGGGGGGAGAGCCCCCCTTCTTCTTCTTCTTCCTTGACCTTCTCCGTAGATGGGAGAAGGGTTTCCCCTCTGGTCCTTGGCTCCCATGGCGTGGGAGGGGCGAGAGCCCATCCGAGATTGGATCTATCTCTCTGTTTTTGTGTTCTCAGATTCCGCCCCTTCACTGTTTCTTTTATATCCGGAGATCCGTAACTCCGATTGGGGTGAATCTTTCGCCCAGATCCTTTTCCAAAAATTTGCAGCCAAAGAAGGGCATCAACCTCCTTACGGGTGGCCCACAAGATAGGGGGGAGCCCCCCCTGGAGTGGTGGCGTGGGCCACTCTCATGGCCACCTCAGGCACCGTTTCACATTGATTCTTCCTCCCAAAAATCACAAATATTCCAAAATAATTCTCCGTCCGTTTTATCCCGTTTGGACTCTGTTTGATATTGGGTTTCTGCGAAACATAAAACATGCAACAAACATGAACTGGCATTGGGAACTGGATCAATATGTTAGTCCCAAAAAATGGTATAAAAAGTTGCCAAAAGTATATGAAAGTTGAATAATATTGGCATGGAACAATCAAAAATTATAGATACGACGGAGACGTATCATCCAGCACCCCGTCGGTGAAGTACAAGGGGTGTGCGGCACTGATACGTCTCCAACGTATCTATAATTTATGACGCATTCATGCTATTTTATTATCTGTTTTGAATGATTATGGGCTTTATTATACACTTTTATATTACTTTTGGGACTAACCTATTAACCGGAGGCCCAGCCCATATTGCTGTTTTATTGCCTGTTTCAGTATTTCGAGGAAAAGGAATATCAAACGGAGTCCAAACGGAATGAAACCTTCGGCGGCGTGATTTTTTTGGAAGAATATGATCCTGGAGACTTGGAGTTCACGTCAAAAGATCCTCGAGGAGGCCAGGAGATAGGGGGCGCCCCCCTACTGGGCGCGCCCCCCTTTCTCGTGGGCCCCTCGAGCACCCCCCGACCGACTTCTTTCGCTTATATAGTCCCACGTACCCTAAAAACATCCACAACGAAGATAGATCGGGAGTTCCGCGGCCGCAAGCCTCTGTAGCCACCAAAAACCTCTCGGGAGCCCGTTCCGGCACCCCGCCGGAGGGGGAACCCATCACCGGTGGCCATCTTCATCATCCCGACGTTCTCCATGACGAGGAGGCGGTAGTTCACCCTCGGGGCTGAGGGTATGTACGAATAGCTATGTGTTTGATCTCTCTTTCTCATGTTCTCTCTATGGCACGATCTTGATGTATCGCGAGCTTTGCTATTATAGTTGGATCTTATGATGTTTCTCCCCCTCTACTCTCTTGTGATGAATTGAGTTTCCCTCTTGAAGTTATCTTATCGGATCGAGTCTTTGGTTTGAGAACACTTGATGTAGTCTTGCCGTGTTTATCTATGGTGACAATGGTATATCACGTGCCACTTGATGTATGTTTTGGTGACCAACTTGCGGGTTCCGCCCATGAACCTATGCATAGGGGTTGGCACACGTTTTCTTGACTCTCAGGTAGAAACTTTGGGGCACTCTTTGAAGTACTTTGTGTTGGTTGGATGAATCTGAGATTGTGTGATGCATATCGTATAATCATGCCCACGGATACTTGAGGTGAGAATGGAGTATCTAGGTGACATTAGGGTTTTGGTTGATTTGTGTCTTAAGGTGTTATTCTAGTACGAACTCTTGAATAGATTGATTCGAAAGAATAACTTTGAGGTGGTTTCGTACCCTACCATAATCTCTTCGTTTGTTCTCCGCTATTAGTGTCTTTGGAGTGACTCTTTGTTGCATGTTGAGGGATTGTTATATGATCTATCTATGTTATTATTGTTGAGAGAACTTGCACTAGTGAAAGTATGAACCCTATGCCTTGTTTCCTACCATTGCAATACCGTTTACGCTCACTTCTATCATTAGTTACCTTGCTGTTTTTATTATTTCAGATTACAAAAACCTTTATCTACTATCCATATTGCACTTGTATCACCATCTCTTCGCCGAACTAGTGCACCTATACAATTTACCATTGTATTGGGTGTGTTGGGGACACAAGAGACTCTTTGTTATTTGGTTGCAGGGTTGTTTGAGAGAGACCATCTTCATCCTACGCCTCCCACGGGTTGATAAACCTTAGGTCATCCACTTGAGGGAAATTTGCTACTATCCTACAAACCTGTGCACTTGCAGGCCCAACAACGTCTACAAGAAGAAGGTTGTGTAGTAGACATCAGGAACCCATGTATTTGGACGTGTCGTGGCATGCTGTTGACGTTTGTTGTGTTCAGCGCTAATTCCTGGCTGGTATTCGATGAATGTGATCGTTTTGGTAGCTCTGATCCTGTGCCGAAGCACGCTTCCTAGGTCCATAGATGGACCTGGCCATACCGGATTTTTTGTCCACGAGCTCATGTAAATCGTGTGCTGAATTGTGTGCGACATCATTAGTCGTCCTGTCGCGGCCACAGGGTGGTCGGTCCGGCTGATCGGCCGTTTTCGGCTGAATGGGCTCTATGGCCTCGTCGTCGAATTCAGGCAGCAGCTTGCGCTTTGGATAGCTCTTTGTGTGGCGATCGCCACCGTATTTCTCTTAAGTGTCAAGCACATTGTTCCATCTACGGTTGAACGTGTCCTGCGCAACCTTAAGCCTTTGCTTCTGCTTCTTTAAGCTCCTCACGGTGGCAATAAGCCTTCTATGGAGGTTCTCTTGTTCCAAGTGTTTTTCTGGGATGATGACTGCATCATCGTCCGGACTATTCTCCTCTCCGGAGACAGGTTGATGAATTTTACCCTCAGGATCGGCGTCATCTGATGTCGGCTTCGGACTATGTTCACCGTCCCTTGGCTCATCCTGCTCCATTGCTGGGTCCATGGGGTCGTCGTTTCCTTTGGAGTCGACCGGGGTATTATTCTTTCTTGCGCTGTTGTCGCTGTTTTTACTGTGGCGCACTTTAGAGCAGGACCTACGGTGTCGCTTTGGTGGCTTATCGAGGGGATTATCCTTCATTGCATCATCGCCATCGCCTTCTTTTGGCGTGTCCACCATATATATCATATGATGAGGTGGCAGTCTAGCGCCCAGTGGGCGGTGGTTCCTGTTCTTCTCCTGCCTTGTCGTAAATACCATCGACGTCTTCGGAGTCGAAATCGAGCGTGTCGGTTAAGTCACTGAGAGTGGCTATGAAGTGGGTGGTGGGTGGGGAATGAATTTCTTCGTCGTACGCTTCCCACTCGACCCGGACATAGTTTGGCCAAGAGTCCCCTGACAGAGAGAGAGAGACTTTAATGAATTTAGCACGTCACCCAGGGGCGAGTGTTGAAAGATATCCGTGGAGGTGAATTCCATGATCGGTGCCAAATCAGATTTGATAGGCATGGATGTACGTGGTTCGGAGCCTGTAGCCGGAGACGAGTCCGAGGGTACGATGACACCGGTCTCATAGGAGATGGGGTCAGTGTTCGGCTCCAACGCTGATGAGTGTGCAGTCTACATGGTGGGGTCCATCCACCCGTCCTCGAATGGCGCGATCTATGCTGAATTGATTCCCGGGGCCGCCGTAGGCACGATCTCCCGAACAATATCCGATGGTAGATCTAAGTCATGCTCGTCGTGACCGTTCGGCGTGCCTGACATGGGCTCGAATCCGTCGAAGATCAAGTCCCCGCGGATGTTGGCAGTATAGTTCAAGCTTCCAAACCTGACCTGATGGCTAGGGGCGTAGTTATCGATCTGCTCCAGATGGCCAAGCGAGTTGGCCCGCAGTACGAAGCCGCCAAATATGAAGATCTGTTCGGGAGGAAAACCTTCCCCTGGACCGCGTCATTGAAGATGATTGAAGGAGCCATCAAGCCTTATCGCGACGGCACAGTGGAACTCTCAATGAAAGCACCAATGTCGGTGTCAAAACCGGCGGATCTCGAGTAGGGGGTCCCTAACTGTGCCTCTAAGTCTAATGGTAACAGGAGGCGGGGGACACAATGTTTACCCAGGTTCGGGCCCTCTCGATGGAGGTAAAACCCTACTTCCTGCTTGATTGATCTTGATGATATGAGTATTACAAGAGTTGATCTACCACGAGATCGTAGAGGCTAAACCCTAGAAGGTAGCCTATGATTGTGATTGTTGTTGTCCTACGGACTAAACCCTCCAGTTTATATAGACACCGGAGGGGGCTAGGGTTACACAGAGTAGGTTACAAAGAAGGAATGTACATATACGAATTGCCAAGCTTGCCTTCCACGCAAAGGAGAGTCCCATCCGGACACGGGATGAAGTCTTCAATCTTGTATCTTCACAGTCCAAAATACGACCAAAGTATATAATCCGGCTGTCCGAGGACCCCTTAATCCCGGATCCCTCAAGCATAAAGGAGAGTTTGAAAGGAGTTTTTCAAAGAAAGACCTCAGTGAAGCTGCTTACATATTGGGCATCAAGATCTATAGAGATAGATCAAGACGCTTGATAAGATTTTTCAATGAGTACATACCTTGGCGAGATTTTGAAAGAGTTTAAAATGGATCGGCCAAAGAAGGAGTTCTTGCCTGTATTGCAAGGTGTAAAGCTGAGTAAGACTAAAAACCCGACCACGGCAGAAGATAGAAAGAGAATGAAAGTCATTCCCTATGCCTCAGTTATAGGTTCTATAAAGTATGCCATGCTATGTACCAGACCAGTTGTGTGCCTTGCTATGAGTTTGGCAAGGAGGTACGATAGTGATCCAGGATTGGATCACTGGGTAGCAGCCAAAGTTATCCTTAGTTACCTAAGAGGATTAAGGAAGTATTTCTTGGTTATGGAGGTGATAAAGAGTTCATCGTAAAGAGTTAAGTCGATGCGAGCTTTACACCCATCCAGATGACTCCGAGTCTCAATCTGGATACATATTGAAAGTGGGAGCAATTAGCTAGAGTAGCTCCATGCAGAGCATTGTAGACATAGAAAATTTACAAACAACATACGGCTCTGAATGTGGCAGACCTGTTGACTAAACTTCTCTCACAAGCAAAACATGATCACACCTTAGTACTCTTTCGGTGTAAATAACATAGCGATGTGAACTAGATTATTGACTCTAGTAAACCATTTGGATGTTCATCACATGGCGAGGTGAACTATGGGCGTTAATCCCATACATATGTAACTATTGGTGTTAAATCACATGGCGATGTGAACTAGATTATTGACTCTAGTGCAAGTGGGAGTCTGAAGGAAATATGCCCTAGAGGCAAAAATAAAGTTGTTATTTTATATTTCATTATTCATGATAAATGTTTATTATTCATGCTAGAATTGTATTAACCAGAAACTTGATACATGTGTGAATACATAGACAAAACAATGTGTCCCTAGTATGCCTCTACTAGACTAGCTCGTTGATCAAATATGGCTAAGTTTCCTAGCCATGGACATGTGTTTTCATTTGATGAACGGGATCACATCATTAGTGGAATGATGTGATGGACAAGACCCATTCGTTAGCTTAGCATAATGATCGTTCAGTTTTATTGCTACTGCTTTCTTCATGTCATATATATATATATATATATATATATATATATATATATATATATATATATATATATATTCCTCCGACTATGAGATTATGCAACTCTCGGACATCGGAGGAATGCCTTTTGTGCTATCAAACGTCACAACATAACTGGGTGATTATAAATATGCCCTACAAGTATCTCCGAAAGTGTTTGTTGAGTTGGCATAGATTGAGATCAGGATTTGTCACTCCGAGTATCGGAGAGGTATCTCTGGGCCCTCTCGGTAATGGAGATCATATGAAGCCTTACAAGCAATGTGACTAATGAGTTAGTTACGGGATGATGCACTACAGAATGAGTAAAGAGACTTGCTAGTAATGGGATTGAAGTAGGTATGAAGATACCGACGATCGAATCTCGGGCAAGTAACATACCGATGATAAAGGGAATAACATATGTTAACACTGCAATTCGACCGATAAAGATCTTTGTCAGTGTCAAAACTGGCGGATCTCGGGTAGGGGGTCCCGAACTGTGCGTCTAGGCGGATGGTAACAGGAGACAAGGGACACGATGTTTTACCCAGGTTCGGGCCCTCTTGATGGAGGTAAAACCCTACGTCCTGCTCGATTGATATTGATATTGTGGATGTTTACAAGAGTGGATCTACCACGAGATCAAGGAGGCTAAACCCTAGAAGCTAGCCTATGGTATGATTGTAATGGTTGTTGTTGTGTCCTACGGACTAGAGCCATCCGGTTTATATAGACACCGGAGAGGGCTAGGGTTACATAGAGTCGGTTACAATGGTAGGAGATCTACGTATCCGTATCGCCAAGCTTGCCTTCCACGCCAAGGAAAGTCCCATCCGGACACGGGACGAAGTCTTCAATCTTGTATCTTCATAGTCTTGGAGTCCGGTCGATGATGATAGTCCGGCCGATGATAGTTCGGCTGATGATGGTAGTCCGGCTATCCGGACACCCCCTAATCCAGGACTCCCTCAGTAGCCCCTGAACCAGGCTTCAATGACGATAAGTCCGGCGCGTATATTGCTTGGCATTGCAAGGCGGGTTCCTCCTCCGAATGATAGAAGATTGTGAACACCAGGATAGTGTCCGGCTCTGCAAAATAAATTCCACATTCCACCGTAGAGAGAATAATATATACACAAGTTCAATCTGCTGACGTTTTTTGCGGCATGACGTCACGCCACTACCAAGCCATTACTTGAATCGTTTTTTACTCTACCACCTCAGCGCATTTAGCGAAGCGGTTTCCTTGGCACGTCTTGTCGAAGCAGAGATCGTGTTCCCCCTTAATCCGGGATTCTCATCAATACGGACGTGGGTAACCCAACCGCGCCATTGATGGTGACGCTTGGGGGATAAGCGAGTTTTACCAGGCCGGTGGGGGACGCGTAGACTTCGCCCGCCCATATAAGGGATAAGGATTCACCTTTTCACCTACGCCTTCTTCCTCCTTTGCTTATCCATCTCCGCGCACTCGAGCTCCAGCGCCCAAGCCCGCACATCTCGTCTCAACCTTCCCCAGTTATGTCCGGAGCGGGAGGCAAGTGGATGACCTCCTCCGTTACGGAGGAGCACATCGAAAGACTGCGCAGCGCCGGCTACCTGTCCGGCGACATCGCGCACCGGCTGCCCGACGAGGGGCAGCTCATCCCCACCCCCAGGCCCCATGAGAGGGTCGTTTTTCTTCCCCACTTCCTCCGCGGACTGGATTTCCACTTCACCCCTTTGTCCGGGGGCTCATGTTCTACTACGGCCTGGACTTCCATGATCTGGCGCCGAACTTCATCCTCAACATCTCGGCGTTTATCGTCGTGTGCGAGGCCTTCCTCTGCATCCAGCCCCACTTCGGCTTGTGGCTCAAGACCTTCAATGTCAAGCCGAAGGTAGTGAAGGGCACTCAAGCGGAGTGCGGAGGCGCCATGTTGGGCAAGATGCCCAATGTCCTTTGGTTCGAAGGGGCCTTCGTGGAATCCGTCAAGGGGTGGCAATCGGGGTGGTTCTATATCACCGAGCCGCGCGACCCTAAGTGGGCGGCGGCCCCCGAGTTCAGATCTGGTATCCCCACGCAGCTCACCTCCTGGAAAGAGAAGGGCTTGCTGTGGGGTAGTTCGGAGGAGCTGACGGGACTCCAAGCCTGTATCCAGAAGCTGGTGAAGAAGCTCAGGCTGGTTAACGTGGTCCAAGTCATGCTCGTCCGCCGGATTCTCCCATGCCAAGAGCGGGCATTCAATCTATGGGAGTTCAATCCGGAATAGCACCAGGCGCTGAGAGGGCTCTTCGACATGACGTACGAAGGTGCCTGGAGGGTGCTGTTTAAGGGCGCCGAAGCCCCCGCATCCTCGACTGAAGATCGCGGATTTCGCTCGCAGCGCCGAGCCGACGAGGTAAGTGATTCTACCCCTTTACGGGACTCTTGCTTTTCATAGTTTGATTCTGTGCGGGTTTTAATTTCCCCTTTTCATTTGACAGGACTGGATGAGGAAGGCGGAGTAGATTATCTGCCCGGCTCCCATGCCAGAAATCCCAGTAGATGCCCGTCTAGCGAGGCTGCTGGTTCCGGCACCACACGTGGTGCCGGAGAAGAAGGCCAAGAAGGAGGCCACAGGTGCTCGAAAGAGTTCCCGTCTTCAGCTGTCCGATGACTCTGGGGCGGACTCGTCCCCCAAAAATGAGGAGGAGAAAGAGGACTCTCTCCCAGAGGAGGGAGAGAGGAAGAGGAAGGCTTCCCCAATACGGAGGCCGAAGGGTCCAAGAGGGGAAGGACTATTCCCCCGGACAGCTCCGCCAACATCAATGTTGGCGAGGAAGAATGGCCTTCAAGGGTCAGGCCTCCGGCGAGATCGTAAGTATCCGGACTCCTGAATGATGTATAATTTCTTTTTCTGCGTCACATAGTGTCATTCTGATGCCGCATGCTGCCTGTAGTCCGGCCAATGATGATCTCCCCGCTTCATCGAGCGGGTCGTTGGCTCCGTCGGATGTAGACTCCATCCCGACCGCCTCCACCCCTCGCGACACCGAGGACGCCGAGGTGGGATCCCAAGAAGGGACCCATCAGGGGGAGGCTCCGGAGGCGCCACAAGGCGGCCTCCCGGACTTTGCGCCGGACTCCACATCAGAACCCGCAGTGGTTCCGGAGTCCGGCCGGCGGCCCCTTCGCACGAAGGGCAAGACCGTGACGCCGGCGGCTTCCGTCCAACCGGAGGCGCCGGACAATTTGTTGGAGGCGCTCCAGAGCGCTTCCATCGAGGAAGAACACCGCACTATTATGAGTGCGGTGATTCAGAAGGTACAGCTTGCCAAGAGCGGGCTGACCGAAGCCTGCAGTAGCCTTCTATCAGGCTTTGAGGTAAGAAGTTAAAAAATATGCAATGTAATACCGCATAGACAGTAGCCCCTGATGCTCGGTTCGGTGTTCGGAAAGAAAAGCCGGACTGAGGATCTGAAAAAAAAGAAGATATACGCAGGGTTGCTAAAAAATTATGTCAATATGGGTTGCAGGCTGCGCTGCTGACCTCTGCCGCACTGACTGCGGAGGTCGGTGCTTTGAAGCAGGAGCTCGAGCGGTCCGAGCAAGAGCTCGGCCGCGCCAAGAAGCAGCTCCAGGACAAAGAAGGTGAGTAACACCACTTTGAACTTGTACCTTACAGAAAAGGATTTAGGTTGCAACAAAAAATAACAAGGATAACATGGGTACTGCAGGGGCCACGAACGAGGTGGCGACCCTGAAGGAGGCCGTGTCCGCGGCCGAACGCAATGCGGCCGCGGAACGGGCAGAGCGAGAAAAGCAGGAGGCGCGGGTGGCGGTGGTTCGGCAAGAGCTCCAGGCTCTCATGGAAAAGCATGAGAGTTTGGAGCGTGACTCAAAGACTCGAGAGTCCGAGCTTGCCTCGGCTCTCGAAAGTGCCAAAACTGCCAAGGCCGATGCCCATAAGTCCCTTCAGGAGATTGAGTTGGTGAGGAAGATAGCGGCGGGTAAGGCATTTTTCATGCAAAGCAAGCATGTGAATGTAAATTACGTGTTACTTACCCGAATTCGGAGCTCTCCAGGGGCGTTTGCAGATCTGCCTCGCAGCGTGTCTGATGCCGCCGCATTCTACCGAGCCGAGGAGGGGAGCTCAACGGAGAAGGTCTTCTGGTCTCAGTATGCTGAGGCCGGCCATCCGGTGCCCCTAGCGACCAGCTGAAGCAGCTGGTCGAGCTCCACAAGGTGGCCGAGCAGGCCATGAAGGGCCTCATAGTCCGGCTGTGGCCTGGAGAGGCCATGCCTGGGAGCTACTTCGGCCTCGTGCGACGGTTGGTGGATGCGTGCCCCTGGGTGGAGGTTATCAAGCGCTCCGCCTGTATTGAAGGTGCTCGTCGGGCCCTTGCCCGCGCAAAGGTGCATTGGGGCAAGCTGGATGCGGAGAAGCTAATCACTGACGCGCCACCAGCGGGCAAGGAATATCGTACGCCCGAAATGTACTATAAGACTGTCCTGAAGGGTGCCCGCAAGATTGCGGATGAGTGCCCCAGGGATGTAATTATTGAGTAAATTCGCAATGTGTTATCCTGTGCGCTGAAAACTTTGTTCATATGCGCTAAGCAACGCTTGTTAATTTAAAATATTACCTTCTGTGCGGCCGTTTATTAAATCTGAGAGATGGCAAGTCGTCGGCTTCAGCCCCCATGCCACGAGTGCTGGGGTGTTCGGGATAAACTTGAGCACTCTTGTTCCCATTTTTGGGTCCATCTAGGGAGGCGCTCAACACAACGAACAAGGCAACCGGACTTATAGTGCTTGAACACTCTCACTTAGCCATAGAATTCTATAATTTTAAATTTCGGCGAAGCCCCTAGTATTCGGAAGACCGAATTAGGGGCGCTATCCACGCCTTCGTCGGACATTATCCGGAACTTCGCTCGAAGCGGCGTAGGTCTTTAAGGACCCGAAAGGACCTCTCGAACAGCGACCAGTCTCTCGCCTTATCATGACAGTCAGTTTTAGCTTTCTCCACTGAGGCGTTAACCCGGCTCAACCGGGGCGCAATCGCAGTGGTTCTCCCAGTGCTACCTTAGCCGATAGAACGGAACGTAAGGTGCCAAACATGGGAGCCGGGCAAACCCAACTATTGACCCAAGACATGATTCGGAGCCGATTCATATAATGCTATAAGTTCGGGGTGCCGCACTTGTGAAAGTGTTCGGACTTTATCACACCATAATGCGGGGAACATAAGCCCCTGGTGTATTTGGCCGTACCAAAATGTACGGATGCAACATGTCGTAAATGAACATATATATATATATAAGGTAATGCAATTATGGGCAAAAAGTGCTGCATTTTATTCGAGAAGATATGCTATGAGTGCGGAATGATACAAATAGTGCGGAAAGCAAGGGATTGGACGAATTAAAGGCGTCTCCCTCCAGGGGTAGGCCGCGGAATGGTGTATTTAACAAATTTAATGCTCGTAATGGAGACCACCTGAGTGTTCGTCGCAGCCTTTGTCCCTCCCTGGCTGTTGCATCATGAGTTCGGCAGGTTCGCCGCCGGACAGAGTTCTGTATAAAAAAGAGAGAAATAAAAGATAAAAAGAGCGACACACTTGGGAGCCCCTGGTGTGGTCGAACCGCACTCTGGGTCTGTTGTGGTTGTGCCTCTCCCCCTATGCCCATGGTATCTCCAGGGCGTAATTATGTACGCGGAGAGTTTGTCTTACAATTGTGCGAGGGCTGGGGTTGAGGCCGCATTGCTACGCGTGCTCGGAACGTGCCAGGTGGTCTTGGTTGATGTTGCTCCGGGCGCGTTTGGCCGTGTCCGGTCGTTTAACGGCCGGACTCGAAAATTGCCTTAAAAGGCTGCTCTGTACTTCTGCCGCGAGAGCCGCTGTATGTTCCTCCGTTCGGAGGGAGCGTTCCGTGTTTCCATTGACCGTGATGACTCCACGAGGGCCTGGCATCTTGAGCTTAAGGTATGCATAATGCGGCACCGCGTTGAATTTTGCGAACGCGGTTCGTCCGAGCAGAGCGTGATAGCCACTGCGGAATGGGACTATGTCGAAGATTAACTCCTCGCTTCGGAAATTATCTGGGGATCCGAAGACCACTTCCAGTGTAACTGAGCCTGTACAACTGGCCTCGACACCTGGTATGACGCCTTTGAAGGTTGTCTTTGTAGGTTTAATCCTTGAAGGGTCTATGCCCATCTTGCGCACTGTATCCTGATAAAGCAGGTTCAGGCTACTGCCGCCGTCCATCAGGACTCTCGTGAGGTGAAATCCATCGACGATTGGGTCTAAAACCAATGCGGCGAATCCGCCATGGCGGATACTGGTCGGATGGTCTCTTCGATCAAAAGTGATCGGGAAAGAGGACCATGGGTTGAATTTTGGGGCGACTGGCTCCATCGCGTATACGTCCCTTAGTGCACGCTTCCGCTCCCTCTTGGGAATATGCGTTGCGTATATCATGTTTACCGTCGAACTTGAGGGGGGAATCCCTTTTGTCCTCTGTTGTTCGGCGGCCGGGTCTCTTCCTCGTCATCGCTGTGTAGCCCCTTGTCATTGTTTTCGGCGATTAATTTGCCTGCCTGCTTGAATACCCAACAATCTCTGTTGGTGTGGTTAGCTGGCTTTTCGGGGGTTCCATGTATTTGACAGGAGCGGTCGAGTATTCGGTCCAAATTGGACGGGCCCGGAGTGGTTCTTTTGAATGGCTTCTTCCGTTGACCGGGCTTGGAGCCTCGGAATCCGGCGTTGACTGCCGTATCCTCATTGCTGTCGCCGTTAATGCGGCGTTTGTTTTTGTTTCGACGCAACCTGCCATTGCGGTCCTTGGTATCCGGACTGCCAGCGTTTTTGCTGAGGTTGTTGCTGCGAGCTAGCCAGCTATCCTCTCCCGCACAGAAGCGGGTCATGAGTGATGTGAGGGCTGCCATGGATTTCGGCTTCTCCTGTCCTAGGTGCCGGGCCAGCCACTCGTCGCGGATGTTATGTTTGAAGGCAGCGAGGGCCTCTGCATCCGGACAGTCGACGATTTGATTTTTCTTTGTTAAGAACCGTGTCCAGAATTGCCTGGCCGATTCGTCTGGCTGCTGGATTATGTGGCTTAGGTCATCTGCGTCCGGTGGTCGCACATACGTGCCCTGGAAGTTGTCGAGGAATGCGGCTTCCAGGTCTTCCCAGCATCCAATTGACTCTGCGGGCAGGCTGTTAAGCCAATGCCGAGCTGGTCCTTTAAGCTTGAGCGGGAGATATTTGATGGCGTGAAGATCGTCGCCGCGGGCCATATGTATATGGAGGAGATAATCCTCAATCCAAACCGCGGGGTCTGTTGTGCCATCGTAGGATTCGATATTAACGGGTTTAAACCCTTCAGGGATTTGATGATCCATTACTTCGTCAGTGAAGCATAGTGGGTGTGCGGCGCCTCTGTATTGAGCAATATCGCGACGTAGCTCGAGAGAGCGTTGTCTGCTGTGTTCGGCCCGGCCGGAGTAGTTGTATCCGGCGCGACGGTATTCGTCGTGGGTCTTGGGGCGCCCACGTGATCCATAGATAGATCTGGATTGTCTTGCCTTGTCCTCCAATATATCCCGCAAGTCCGGCGCGTTCCCCCGTGGCTTCATGCTTTTTGAGCGATGCCGGGGTACGGTTTTGGTGGAGGGCTTGCACGCCTCTCTGTCGCGGCCACGAGGTGGTCGGTCTGCCGTATTGTGCGCTGGTGATGCAGGTTTGTACGCTTCCTCCTCTAGTCGGGGGAGCAACTTGCGTTTTGGGTAACTTTTGGAGGGGCGTTCGAGTTCATACTCTTCGGCCGCGAGGACCTCGGTCCATCTGTCGGCCAGTAGGTCTTGATCAGCTTGAAGCTGTTGCTGCTTTTTCTTTAGGCTGTTTGCCGTGGCCATTAGCCTGCGTCTGAAACGCTCTTGTTCGACGGGATCCTCAGGCACGACGAATTCGTCGTCGTCGAGGCTTGCCTCGTCTCCGGAGGGAGGTAAGTAATTATCATCCTCGACCTCTTCGTCTGCCGCCCTCTCGTGAGGGCTTGCTTCTGCCTCCTCCTGCGCTGGATCGTGCTGGAGGGGGTTGTCTTCGGCACTTTCTGGGGTGTTATTATCTCCTGTGCCGGAATCTCCATTCTTGCTGTGGCGGGATTTAGAGCGGCGCCGCTGACGTCGGCGCTTGGGCTGTTTCTTTAAGGAATCGGCCTCCGTTGCTTCTTCGCCGTCCCCATCTTTTGGGGTGTCCACCATGTATATGTCGTATGACGAGGTGGTCTTCCAGTGTCCTGTAGGCACTGGTTCTTGATAGTCTCCGCATCGTCGTCCATACCGTCGATGTCTTCGGAGTCGTAGTCGAGTACGTCGGTTAGATCGTCGACGGTGGCTACGAAGTGGGTGGTGGGTGGGCTTTGAATTTCTTTGTCGTCCGCGTCCCAACCATCCTGGCCGTAGTTCGGCCAGGGCTCTCCGGATAGCGAGAGATGCTTCAGCGAATTTAAGATATCGCCGAAGGGTGAGTGCTGAAAGATGTCCGCAGCGGTGAATTCCATGATCGGCGCCCAATCGGATTCGACTGGAAGGGGCGTAGGAGGTTCGGAGTCCGGCAGAGAGTCCGGCACCTCGGAGTCATGAGCTTTATGCGGGAAAAGGTAAGTGTTTGGCTCCATCACCGTAGAAGTTGCAGCTCCCGAGGCGGTGTCCAGCCATCCATCCTCGATCTGAGCGATCGGCTCCGGACTATGGGTCGGAGCGGATTCGTGTGCGACCTCCAAGGTGCTGTCCGGCGGCAGAGTTAGGTCGTGCCCATCGTGACAGCGCGGCATGCTCGGCTGCGGCTCAGGTCCATCGAAGATCAAGTCCCTGCGGATATCGGCCGTGAAGTTTAGGCTTCCAAACCTGACCTGACGGCCAGGGGCGTAGCTTTCGATCTGCTCCAGATGGCCAAGTGAGTTGGCCCGCAGTGCGAAGCCGCCGAATACGAAGATCTGTCCGGGGAGAAAAGTCTCACCCAGGACTGCGTCGTTGTCGATTGAATAGGCCATCAAGCCTATCGGTGACGACACAGAGGAACTCTCAATGAAAGCACCAATGTCGGTGTCAAAACCGGCGGATCTAGGCGGATGGTAACAGGAGACAAGGGACACGATGTTTTACCCAGGTTCGGGCCCTCTTGATGGAGGTAAAACCCTACGTCCTGCTCGATTGATATTGATATTGTGGATGTTTACAAGAGTGGATCTACCACGAGATCAAGGAGGCTAAACCCTAGAAGCTAGCCTATGGTATGATTGTAATGGTTGTTGTTCTGTCCTACGGACTAGAGCCATCCGGTTTATATAGACACCGGAGAGGGCTAGGGTTACATAGAGTCGGTTACAATGGTAGGAGATCTACGTATCCGTATCGCCAAGCTTGCCTTCCATGCCAAGGAAAGTCCCATCCGGACACGGGACGAAGTCTTCAATCTTGTATCTTCATAGTCTTGGAGTCCGGTCGATGATGATAGTCCGGCCGATGACAGTTCGGCTGATGATGGTAGTCCGGCTATCCGGACACCCCCTAATCCAGGACTCCCTCAATCTTCATAGAATATGTAGGAACCAATATGAGCATACAGGTTCAGCTATTGGTTATTGACCGGAGAGGTGTCTCGGTCATGTCTACATAGTTCTCGAACCCGTAAGGTCCGCACGCTTAACGTTCGATGACGATATGTATTATATGAGTTATGTGTTTTGGTGACTGAAGGTTGTTTGGGGTCCCGGATGAGATCACGGACATGATGAGGAGTCTTGAAATGGTCGAGAGGTAAAGATTGATATATTGGAAGGTTACATTCGGACTCCGGAATGGTTTCAGAAAGATTTGGGTAATTTTTGGAGTACCGGGAGGTTACGGGAACCCCCCGGGGAATTGTTGGGCCTACATGGGCCATAGGAGAAGGGGAGGCAGCCCACAAGGGATGGCCGCGCCCCCTCACATGGGGAGTCCGAATTGGACTAGGGGAGGGGGGCGCCCCCTTTCCTTCTCCTCTTCCCTCTCCCTTCCCCTTTCCCCCCTCCGTAAGAAGAAAAAAAGGGGGGGATCCTACTAGGAGTGGAGTCCTAGTAGGACTCCCCCCTCCTTGGCCTGCCCCTTGTGGCCAGCCTCCTCCCATCCTCCTTCATATACGGGGCGGGTGCACCCCAAAGAACATCAATTGTTTAGCCGTGTGCGGTGCCCCCTCCACCGTTTACTCATCGGTCGTATTGTCATAGTGCTTAGGCGAAGCCCTACGCGGATCACTTCACCAACACTGTCATCACACCGTCTTGCTGATGGAACTCATCGAATCCATTGAGCCTCTACTGGACAAGTGTTCGAGGGACGTCTTCAAGCTGAACGTGTGCAAAACTCAGAGGTGTCGTACATTCGGCACTTGATCGGTTGATTCGAGAAATTGTTCCACTACATCAACAGGGTTAAGTTAACACTTCCCCTTTCGGTCTACGAGGGTACGTGGACACACTCTCCCCCTCTCGTTGCTATGCATCTCCTAGATAGATCTTGCGTGAGTGTAGGAATTTTTTTGAACTTGCATGCTACGTTTCCCAAGAGGCAGCACGGCTGTGCTCAGCCTACCAGGTTGACCGGCCAGCAGCAACCGTTTGAACGTTTATCTACCTTGCAGGAGGGTCCGATCCCGCCGACGAGCAGGTCGACAGAGGCGAGGGGTCGCCCCTTGGCCGGCCAGCCGGAGCACCCCGCCTACTGCGTGTTCTAGAGCGGCCACGGCGAGCGCCACGGTCGGGGGATCCTTCAAAGTCCCCATCCTATTGCGGCGGTGGCCCACCCCCAACCTAGGAGCAACCGACGGGGTGAGCTGGGTGATCTCGATAGGATACCAGAGCGCGTCGGGCAGGCCGTCCTCCTGGCGCACCGCCTGCCTGCCTAGTGCTTCCATCACCAGGATGCATCACGAGGGGATCCGTGCAGGGTCGTCAGTGTGCAACCAGACCCGGAACGGCGACATGTCGACCCTCCGTGTAGTGATGTCATCCACCTTGATGATGATACCAATGCCCTAGAGCAAGGATTCTGCCGTGCGTCATGTCCAAGCATTGGTGGGACACCTCGAAGCGCTAAAGGCACCAGGAATGGCATGGAGATGGCCGTGGCCTGAGCCTGATGCAGCCATGGGCGCAGCGAGTGCCTGGTCTAACCTGCCATGGCGTGTCCACCCGAGAGCAGCCTGTTATGCAAGTCGACGGCTTTGCACAGAACCAGGAAGTCCTCCGGGAAGAACGGTCGAATGGACATGTCCAAAGGCCCAATGTCGAACTCCGCGCGGATCGCCGCGGCTGCGGTCGCGAGGTCGACCGCCGACCGAGAGCCACAGATGGTCACCACCAGCGCCTTGGTCAGTTCCATCTCGATTGCACGGGTGTCCTGAGATGCCTCCAGGAAGCAGCAGTCCACAGGATCAGTGTTCGAAGCCTCCCAGGAGGCCGATGAGCGCGGCTCCACCAGGACGGAGAACTGGGGGGAGCCCAGAGCATGCACCAACCAGGCGGTGGCGGCGGGGGCGGCACCATGGTGGCAGGAAGGTGGGTGGCGCCAGCAGGCGACGGGCCCGGGGGCGGAGGCGGGAGCACCGTGCGGGAGGGAGCGGGGTCCGAGCGCCCCGCAAGCTACGGATCGACGGCAGGGGGGAGACCACGGCGGTGCGCAGCATGCATTGCCGCATAGACCAAGGGAAAGCGCAGGTAGCAGTCGGGGTGGCTGCGACACTGGAGAAGGACTACATGGCCGCGTGCACCCCCTCGAGGTGTGGTTCTCTCCACCGCATCGGACGCATCGGGTTGGGTTGCTGCATTCCGCCGAGATATGGCCTTCCCGCCCATAGTTGTAGTAGAAGCCGTAGAGCTCGGCAAGAAGCCCCGAGTCTGGCCGAGGCCTAGCTGCTGGAAGTGCGCACCAACATCTGGGCGGCTGGTGGCGCTTAGGTGGGGAGCGAGGCCGGGGCGCCCTGTTGCGGCGGCCCTGCTTGGTCTGCCAGGCCGCAGCCGTCGGCGTAGGAGCGCGGGAGGGGCCCGCTCCCGTGACGCCGCCCTGGACGATCAGGCCGAAGGGGGAGCTGACGATCGGTGGGACCACAAGGGAGCGGAGCCGCGGTGGAGGTGGAGGAACCGGTGAGGGCGCGTCCGACGAGAAGGAACCCGAGAGGGAGACCTGGGAGGCCATGCCCGCGGAGAGTGGACGCTGGCTCCGGAGCAGAGGGCGGTGGGGGGGGGGGGGGGGGGGGGGGGGGGGGGGGTGACCGCCGGTGCCAGGGTGGCCATCAGCGCAGCGCGCGAGCTTGGGGAGCGGGAAGCTGCTAGTCCAAGCTAGGATTCACCGCCCTACTTACTCGCTTGCCAATTTTGTTCTCTCTTAAAGTTCTCTGCTATATCTTGTATAAATTCTCTTTGCGGTGATATTTGTATAATTAAATAGGTGATAAAGAATAACTTATTTCACTTAACATGCAAACATGACACACAACAGACAACCATGTATGAAAAGAGGATCTTGTCAACATGCAACCATGAATGCAATTTTTTTTCAATTTATTATGCTACTTATATTAAATAAACATAAGTATACAATAATCTAATACAATAAATTTGCGTATTTTTTGTTTCGGTTCTCATATTATTAATCTAAATATTCATATTATATATACAACTCGACCCCTCATACTCTAATCTGAAAAAGACATAAGGTGTTCCGTCCTTTGGTGCACCTCTCATCCCTTTGCCCCTTATATAAAAAATATCCCTATATCCATGCAGCCCCCCCCCCCCCCCCATAATAACACCAACCCCCCAAAAAGAATGTTCGCACTAAGTATTTATTTTCTTTCACCCCTCACAAGCAAAACCAACTAGCAAACCCCGTAACCATAATAGTATCGGCCCATGTGTGACGATTTGGTTAGGGTTTTCGCGATCTCGTTGGTTTTTCACGTCGCCGCCGTCCTCATCAGTTGTATTCAACTCGTCCTGATGCCCATCCCCGTGGGTTCCCATTAAAAAGCTCACAGTCATAGTCATTTAGGTTTCTCTTCCCCCACGTACCACACCAAACAGCCTTCCGTGTGATCTAGGGCATACATTCGTACACCCCCAAACCATAGTTCTCGTTATCTCAGTTCTGCTCTTGCATAAGGTGGAGGATCTGATGAAGAGTTTGAGGTTGTCTGAGCTGGAGAGTAAGGAGAGGATGATTGTTGGACTTGAGTAAGGAAGAGGGGGGGGGGGGTAGATTCGCGGGCAATAAAAAACTCATGTACAACAAGAACGCGTGCGCGGAGGGGCCTAGCGAGTCTAGTGGGAAGGTTTTAGTGCCCGATCTGGAGACTTGCTGCAAGGATCTCTGTGAAAGTAAGGGGAGGCCGAAGTCGCGCTCAAGCGTCGACAACAGCTAGGTGCTCCCCATGCAATGCCATGAACACTCAGACGGTCATGAAAGCGAAGTAGTAAAATACACAAAGGGAACCACCACATAGAGAGGCAAGGCCAAAGCATACACTAACTCCTCTGATCTACGAAGGGAACATGCAAAGATTCCATTGGAGCAGGAAAAGGGCACGTAGCAAGTGAGTTAACAGATGGTTGTACATCTGTACGAGAAGGAAGAGGAAGAAGATGATCCTGGACATCGACAGCACACAAGTGCTCCCTTGTAAGGGCATAAGTGGTAAAATGATCAAGAAAGCAAATCCAAATGAATAGAAGGAACCAGGAGGCACAGAGGCAAGGCCAATAATGTACACTTCGTCTTTTCTTCTACGAAGGGAATGGGCAAAGAGCCCTCCGAAGCAATCAAAGGGTCGTAGGAGCAATCAAACTCATAGACGACTATGCATCCACATGAGCATGGGAGAGGCTGGAGACGTGCCCAAGGTAGGTTCTCGGTTGGTTGAAGTACATCACTGGAAGAACCATCAAGCAGAGTCACAACTCAAAAGTAGTGAATACCAAGAGCATTGCATCAAGGCTGACTAGAAAAGAAAGTAAACACAAAAGAAATAGAAAATATGTCGAGATATAAATAAATCAACAAAAGAGAGAAACAAAAATGGCAAAGAGAAGAAAACAAAAACTGCCTAAACATGAGTAACCTGCTTGTCCGAGCTCTCTGCCCACCAGGCTGCTCGATACTCCTGCCCGACGTTGTGTAAGTTACTCGGAGTCCGGGTAGGTTACCCGGATGCCCCCTTGCTCTTGACCTGTGTGTGCCACCTCATCTGCTAGAAAGATGACTGCCCAGACTTTCAACCACTAGCCTCTTCGATATAGTGACGTGACTATCGTGCAACCCAAAAAGAAGAAGATGAAACAAGCTCCCGACAGACGACGAACCGAGGAGCCTTCATTCAATGATGACAAGAACAACACAGTGTCCACCACAAGAAATGCCAACTAAACTTTAAAACAAATAACCTAACTAAATGAAGTGCATGAGGCTAAGAGGCGCGAGTACAAGAAAGGCAGGTCAAGTGAAAGTGCAACTAATCCCCAGGTGGTTTTGGTAATTTATAACAACATATAGCTCATTGAACTAATATTCATTCAAGTTAAATATTTCAGAAAGTTCAATGATTGGCATGGCATGGACTAGAGATGTGGACCCCTCAAAATGCTAAGGACAAACACTAGCAAAAGCTTAAGACTCTTCATCTCTATTTTAGTAATCCAAGATTGCATTGAGTCCATAGGAAAAGCCAATGCTATTAAAAGGGGATGAGGTGTTGCTTAATGGTCTACTTGCTCAAAATGCTTAGTGATATGCTCCAAAGCCCTCAACCACTTCCTCAATTACAAATATGTCCAAAACCTAAAGTCAAACTTGGCCCCACCGATTTGATCTATCCGGCGCCACCGAGTTCCTTTGACATAGACACTGCGAGAAACTCTAATCAATTTGGTCTTACCGATCGGGATCTCGGTCTCACCGAGATGGCAATGCAAACTCTCTGTTTCCCTTCATAATGTTTCGGTCTTACCGAAATGAGCGATCGGTCCCATTGAGTTTGCCTGACCAACTCACTGTTTTCTCATTGCAGAAATCGGTCTCACCGAGTTCATGCAATCGGTCACACCAAGATGAGGTTTTGCCCTAATCCTAGCACATCGGTCCCACCGAGTTGATCATGTCGGTCCCACCGAGATTCATAACGTTCACATTTTGAACTAAATCGGTCTCACTGAATTCACCTATTCGGTCTGACCGAGTTGGGTCAAATGTGTGTAGCGATTGGAGTGTGGAGGCTATAAATACCCCTCCATCCCTTCTCCATTTGTGAGAGAGCCATCAGAACGTGCCTACACTTCCACCACTCATTTTCTGAGAGAGAACCACCTACTCATGTGTTGAGACCAAGACATTCCAATCCAACCACAAAAAATCTTGATCTCTAGCCTTCCCCAAGTTGCTTTCCACTCAAATCATCTTTCCACCATAGCCAAATTTGTGAGATAGAGTTGAGTGTTGGGGAGACTATCATTTGAAGCACAAGAGCAAGGAGTTCGTCATCATCACACCATCTATTAACTTTTGGAGAGGGGTGTCTCCTAGATTGGTTACGTGTCACTTGGGAGCCTCCGACAAGATTGCGGAGTTGAACCAAGGAGTTTGTAAGGGCAAGGAGATCGCCTACATCGTGAAGATCTACCCAAGTGAGGCAAGTCCTTCGTGGACGATGGCCATGGTGGGATTGACAAGGTTGTTTCTTCGTGGACCCTTCGTGGATGGAGCCCTCTGTGGACTCATGCAACCGTTACCCTTCGTGGGTTGAAGTCTCCATCAATGTGGACGTACGATAGCACCACCTATTGGAACCACGCCAAAAATCTTCGTGTCTGCATTGCATTTGCCTTCTCCAAACCCTTCCCTTTACCTTCATATCCAATGTTTTACTTTCCGCTGCTACACTCTTAGAATTGCATGTGTAGGTTGATTGCTTGACTTGTGCTAAGTTGCTAAAAACTGCCAAGACTTAAAATTGGGAAAAGACTAGATTTTTATTTGATCAAGTAATCTAATCACCCCCCTCTAGACCTACTTTTGATCTTACAAGTGGTATCAGAGCTTTGGTCTCCATTTGCCTTGATTCACATAGCATCGGTGATCATAGCCTTGGTTTCACAACCTAAGAGAGTATGACGTCTAGCGAGGGCAACTACCACCGTAAGGTCCTTACTTTGATGGTACAAATTTTGCTAGTTGGAAGCATAAGATGAAAATGCCTATTCTTGGACATAGCCCCGCCGTTTGGGCTATTGTGTGTACTTGTTTGCAAGGTTAATTCTTCGAAGATGGAAGAGAACCGAATCGTGAAGCGACTGCGGAGGAATTGAAGATGTTACAATACAATGCTCAAGCTTGCGATATCCTCTTCAACGGATTGTGCCCTGAAGAATTCAACAAAATCAGCCGCCTTGAGAATGCAAAGGAAATTTGGATACTTTGGTTGATATGCACGAAGGTACCGAGTCTGTCAAGGAATCCAAATTGGATGTGCTTCAACGTCAACTTGACAAGTTCAAAATGAAGGATGGTGAAGGAGTCATTGAGATGTATTCAAGGCTTGCTCTCATCACAAATGAGATTGTCGACTTAGGAACTGAAGAGGTGACCGAGAGATTCATCAACAAGAAGATCCCAAGAGCCTTGGATGGAAAATATGATACTGTGTGCACCTTAATCCAAAAGATGCCCAATTACAAAGATCTCAAGCCAATGGAAGTCATTGGTAGAATTGTTGCTCATGAAATGTCACTTAAGGATAAGGAAGAGCTTCACAACAAGTCTAGTGGTGGTTACAAAGCTTCATGTGATGCCCCTACAACATCAAGTGAGAAACAAACTTTCAATGAAGAATTGAGCCTAATGGTGAAGAACTTCAACAAGTTCTACAAGAGTAGAAGCAAAGAGAGAAGTTCCAAGTCAAGGTCCTACAATGACAAAAGATCTTCTAGTCGTGACCGCAATTGCTACAATTGTGGAAGACCCATACACTACTCTAGTGAGTGCACGACTCCCTACATAAGAAGAGAAGACTCACCTAAAAGGAGAAGTAAAAGAGAGGAATCACCACCAAGAGAGAGAAGGAGTAGAGATTATCGTTATGAACGAAGACCCTCTCGCAGAAGCAGGGATTCGGAAAGGAAGGACAAGTCATGAAAGAGCTACACAAGGCGAAGACATCAAGCTCATATTAGTGAATGGTTTCCGGTTCTGACTCCGACAACTACTCCGAGAAGCTATCACTCCAACTCCGAATATACTCAAGATGAAGGTGTTGCCGGTCTTGCACTTGTGTCATCCAACTCCTGCAACATATTCGACTCACCAAATGAAGGGATTGTAAGATGCTTCATGGCTATAGGCCCCAAGGTATCACACCCCGAGTATCTTGATTTCAGTAGTGATGAGGATGATTTGCTAGGTGATGATGATTTACTTGCTGACAACTCTAGTGATGAAAACTATGATGAAATTGCTATTAATCATGCTAATCAAGATGAAACGAATGACAATGATAAGAAGGAGATTGAGCATCTAAGTAAAGAACTAAACACTCTTAAGTTAGCTCATGAAACTACCTTAGAGGATCATTGAGAACTTTTAAAGACTCATGAGAAGCTACACTTTGAAAAACTCAATTTAGAGCAAGAACATGGGTTCTTAAAAGCAATCAATGATGATCTTCGTAAGAAAAGTTCTTCTTACATTGCCAAGCATTTACTCTTGTCTACTTACATGCCACAAGTAAAATCAAGCAACAAGAGCAAGAAGGATTATTCTTCTAGCAGTAACAATAATCATGTGAAATCCAATATTGTTGCTTCTATTAGTTCTCTTGATTCCACTAATGATTCTCTTAGCAAAGTTACACTTGAGCAAGAAAATAGCTTATTGAAGGGGATTATAGAGAAAGGTGTTTACGAGAGCCTTGCCGGAAGTAAACAATTTTAGGAAATTGTACGTAAGCAAGGAAGGCACCGGAAGAATCAAGGTGTTGGTTTTGAACGTAAGTTCAATGCCAATGGAGTTGAGTGGGAAGAAGATCAATACCCCAAGACGAAGTTTGTTCCTCAACAAGAGAAGTATGATCCCATTTCTTTCAAGGGAACACAAGCTCAAGATGATCTTCCACCACAAGACCACAAGTTAAAAGGCAAGGACAAGCTTCAAGAAGAGATTGATTCATTTGAGGAAGCTCCAAAGGCCTTGGTCATGTGGGTTACCAAGACTACATCAAGTTCTACTTCATCAAGTACGACTACAATTCCAAGGATCCCCATCAAGTTGATGTGGGTCCCAAAGAAGAAGAACTAGAGGGTTCTTGAGGGTGACTCCACCAACATACTTCACTCATATTCATTTTGGCAAGGACAAGTGCAATCAACTTTCACATCTTGCACTAGTTCAAGGAGTCACAAACCCTCTTGTTGGAAAGACAAGGGACAAGGTAACCTAATGCTTCCACGGATAACATCATATGTGTATTTCACTCTATGTCTATGGATATCCGTGTATGTTCCTTGGGGGACTAACCCATGTAGGTATTGAAAGTGCAACTCACTCCAATGGATTGCTTCAAATGATTTACATCAACATTGATCATCTACATCTTCAACACCTACATGAAGTCATCATCGACAAAACCCAAGGTTAGTTCATCCCTCTTAGGGGGGATATCACATCTAGAGGGAGCTTTGCTCTAAGCATTGAGCTAAAGCAACTCTATTGGTGTAAACACAACAATGCTTTATGTAAAAGTGGTAACCCACTTGTGCTTAAACGATGAGTATGATCTATGATCAAATGTTCTCATTTGAATCCTAAGTCAACATACTCATATATAGATGACCTAGTCATCGTCAATTGCTTAATAGATGCTAGAGTGTGTGTGCATGTTTTGCCACATATTTCATTTGCTATCTTATTGCGTGAGCATGTTGATTGCATACTTTTTTTCATTCAAGGACATCCATTTGTTGCTTTGATTGTTTGGTCTTTATTTTTGCCAAATGGATGGACAAGAATGCCTAAGAACTCCCTCTAGCTATCTATGCTTTTCTTGTCTCAAACTCTATTCATGCTACATCACAAAGTTTGATCAAGTCAAATTCGGACCCTCCGAGTGAGGAGCCCTCAGAGCCACCGATCCTTCAAGGGCTTAAACTTCCAAAATCTCTTAATGGATTTTGGTCTGATAGATTCTTTCATTTCGGTCCCATCGAAATCATTGAGTTGATTTAGGTTTTCACCTCGGTGCAACCGATTAGAACAGTTCTGTCTCACCGAGTTGCAGTAACCGCTTGCGATTCTGCATCTTGATGTCACCGAGTCGTACCACTCAGTCATACCGGCAGTGAATGGGTATATATATATATATATATATATATATATATATATATATATATCGCGGGTTGACTTTTATAAATTCCTTCAAACTCTCAACCGCGCCTACCCAGCTATGCCGCCCCTCCTGGTCTCCGGATCGTCTCCATCGTCGCCAGCGCCCTCCTGCAGCTGGTCTTCGCCGCCTTCAACGGGAATCTCTACCACCATTGTCACCATAGCAAGATCATCACCAAGTTAGGGTACGGATGATGACCCACAAGTATAAGGGATCTACCATAGTCCTTTCGATAAGTAAGAGTGTCGAACCCAACGTGGAGCAGAAGGAAATGATAAGCGGTTTTCAGTAAGGTATTCTCTGCAAGTACTGAAATTATCAGTAACAAATAGTTTTGTGATAAGGTAATTCGTAACGGGTAACAAGTAACAATAGTAAACAAGTTGCAGCAAGATAGCCCAATCCTTTTTGTAGCAACAGACAAGCCTAGACAAACTCTTATATAAAGCAAAGCGCTCCCTGTTGGTGTCAAAACCGGCAGATCTCGGGTAGGGGTCCCGAACTATGCGTCTAAGGATCAAAGGTAATAGGAGGCAGGGGACGCGATGTTTACCTAGGTTCGGGCCCTTTTAATGGAGGTAATACCCTACTTCCTGCTTGATTGACTTTGATGAGTATAGGGGTTACAAGAGTTGATCTACCTTGAGATTGTAATGGCTAAACCCTAGATGTCTAGGATGTATGATTGTTCTGCCCCTACGGACTAAACCCTCTGGTTTATATAGACACTGAAGGGACCTAGGGTTGTACAGAGTCGGTTTATAGAGAAAGGAAGATGCAAAATCTGAACGCCAAGCTTGCCATCCATGCAAAGGAGAGTCCCATCCGGACTCGAGGGAGGGCCTTCTATCTTGTATCTTCGCGGCCCATCAGTCCGACCCATATCGCATAGGCCGGATGCCCGAGGACCCCCTAGTCCAGGACTCCCTCAGTAGCCCCTGAACCGGGCTTCAATGACGATGTATCCGGTGCGCAGATTGTCTTCGGCATTGCAAGGCGGGTCCCTTCACTGAATACTGCAAAGCAGTCTTCCGCACATAAGAGCTGTATCCGAACTTGCTTACAACCCTAAGCTATAAAAGCAACAATACTTAAAACAAAATAAGTCAGGTCCACGGGCAACCTTTTCGGCAAGACGTTATGTTTTGGCCTTGTTATTATTCTGAACCGTTTTACAGCCCCCGTTTCGTGTTTCAAGGCATGGCCATTGACACGTCTTGTCAAAGTAGAGATCGTGTCCCCTTATCATGGGATTCTCATCAATGCGGGTTTGGGTAATCCAACCATTTCGTTCGCACGTCTCCTTGGGAATAGGCGAGGTTTAAGGCTTATGAGGGGGCGCTTGATATTCACTGCCTCTATAAGAGGACAAAGACCCATCTGTTCACTTCACACCTTCTTCTTCCTCTGCCCTTCCGTACCCAAGCTCCAGTGCCCAAGTTCTAAGCTTTCCCTTCGCCCCAACTTCTCCAGCAATGGTTCCAGGGCAAGTGGATGGCCTCCTCCATAACGGAGAAGGACATCAAAGATCTACGCGAGGTGAGATACCTAATGGCGGAGATTAAACACAGGCTTCCAACCCCGAGGCAGGTCATCCCCACCTCGGAGCCCGGTGAGAGGGTGGTATTTATCCCCCACTTCCTCTAAGGACTTGGGTTCTCCCTCCATCCCTTCGTCTGAGGTCTCATGTTTTACTACAGGCTGGATTTCCATGATCTGGCCCCGAATTCCTTCCTCCACATCTCGGTGTTCATCATCGTGTGTGAGGCATTCCTCCACGTCCCCCACACTTCGGCTTGTGGCTCAAGGTTTTTAATTTGAATCCAAAGGTGGTCGAGGGCCAACACGGTGAGTGCGGCAACGCCATGGTGAGCAAGCTCAACCATGTTACCTGGCCCAAAGGGAGATTTGTGGATACTGTCAAGGTATGGCAGCAGGAGTGGCTTTACATCACCGAACCCCGCGGCACCAAGTGAGCCGCTGCTCTTACTTTCAAATTTGGACCTCCGCTGCGGCTCGCGTCCTGGACCAACAAGGGTCTAGACTAGGGATCACCTGACGAAGTATCGGCGCTGCAAAAGCGCATCAAGAGCATGATAGCAAAGGACATCACCCTTGCTGATATGATCCAGGTGATGCTTCTCCGCCGAGCTCTTCCCTGCCAACGACGGCCTCTGAAAATGTGGGAGTTTAATCCGGAAGGGCCACAGACCCTACTGCGGTTCTTCGGCACGACGCACAAAGGGATCTGGAAGCTGCTCTTCAAGAAGCAGAAGACGTGGCCAAGGAGGTCTAATGACACCGGCCTCGACTGCAACAATCCGGCATCCCCAGTAAGTATCATATTTCCGAACATTACTTAGCTCGTCAATCTTAGGGAGGGGTACTAAAAATTCCATCCTAAATAGGGCTGGATAAAGAAGGCAGAGCGGATTAAGTGTCCGACCCCTCTCCCCGAAAACCCAGCCAAGCCTTTGTTGATGAGGATGCTGGTCCCGGTGTCCTAACAGGCGCCGACGAAGAAGGACAAGAAGAAGAAGAGCAAGGAGGCCGAAGGTGGCCTCCATCACGAAGATACTACGGGCGCTATGTTCGGAGGAACCGAGGCTCCTTCCTCTCACGAGGGAGATGAAGACGAGGACGAGGAGGAGGAGGATGAAGAAGAGAACCCTCCTCTCAAAGGGAAAAAGATTGCAACCTCCGTAGATTCGGAGGAGGGGGCATCCAAGAGGGGAAAGATATCCCTCCCGGGTGATTCGGATTCGGGCACCGAAGCTGTCCCTAAGCACCGGCCTCGAGCCAAGCCCCTTGCCGAATCATAAGTATCTTAGGATGCCTTATGTACATCCAATCTTTTTATAAATTATAAGAATGGTATCAAATTTCGTGTTTCAGTCCGGCTCGTGACATCCCTCAAGAATCATCGTCATCAGGGGATCTTTCACCGAAGATGATGGAGAGCGAGATGCCTCCACAAGCTTCCCCGCCTCCTAGGGTGGACGACACCGAGGTGTCGTCCCAAAGGATCTCTCCGGGGTCCGGAGAAGTGCGGGAGGGGACCAAGACAGTGCCAGAGGATAACACCTTGGCTGCCGAGAACATGAGGGGCGTAACCCTCATGGAGACCGGTGACGGGGGGTCCTGGATCATCTGACCCCCGGCCGGATACTGTTCCAGAGACACAAGTGGTTCCGGAATCGAATCAGCAGCCCCCTCCGTGGGAGGGGGAGACGGCTATTCCAGTGGTGACCTCTACTAATACAGAGGCGCCGAACATGCTGATGGACACTCTGCAAAGTGCGTCCGTCTTGGAGGAGCACCGTACCTTGATGGATACGGTGGTTGAGAAGGTTCAGTCCGCTAAGAGCAGGCTGAATGAAGCCTTCACGAGCCTACTAACAGGCTTCACGGTATGTGATGTAATGTCCTTAGCCGCTTTCCATATGAAAAATCTGTCTGTATATAGATAGTAGCCCCTAAGACTCTGTTTGGCCCATGAAGGAGGGTGAACAGAGGATCTATAGATATCCACAGTAAATAACATACTTATCTTTTTGACAAAAAACAGGCTTCACTGTTAGTGGCGACCGCTCAGGCCGCCAAAGTTTCTGAACTGAAGCGGAAACTGCAGCTGATCGACAAGGACAATATCCGTATTAATAAGCGGCTCGACAAGGCGCAGGGTATGTTTCGAGTACTCCATATATAATTGAATTAGTTTGCAAATGCTAAGTTGAAGCTTACGGGCTGCTATATGCATAATTGTAGATGGCGCTGCTGAGGTCAAGACCCTCAGGAGTGACCTTGCGCATGCGAAGGAGTAGGCAAGGGTGAGCGATGCGGCCGTTGAGAAAACAGCTTCTGATTTGAAGGCCGAACAGGACACCCGGCGCCAGTTCGAGGAGCCGGTATCCAAAGTTGAGAAAGAGCTCAAGGACGCCACTCGCAAGTGCGAGCTCCTCGAGGAGGAGAATAAAGCTAAGGCGACCGAACTCGCGAAGGCCCTTCAGGAAGCCCAAGAGGCGAGGTCCGAATCTCGAGCGGCTCACGAGGTGATCCGACAGGCCGAACAGATAGCGGCTCGTAAGCCCTTTCTTTTACAGTCTAAGTTTGGCGATCAGATGTATGCCTTGCTTAATTGACTATGGAGTTCTCCAGACGCCTTTGCGGATCTTCCGAAGAGCGCCGCTGATGCTGCGCAATTCTATCGAGCCCAGGAGGGCATGCGATGGAGAAGTTGTTCTAGTCACAGTTCGTGATGCAGGAGTGCTCGGCGCTGCTGAACGACCAAATGGCGTAGTGGGTCGAGCTGCATAAGATGTCCGGAGTGGCCATGAAGGAGGTCATAGTCCGGCTGTGGCCAGCCGAACCCGTTTCGAGCAGCTATTTTGGCCTAGTGCAGTGAATCATCGATGTCATGCCCCAAATTGATGCAATCAAGTGGTCAATGTGCATAGAAGGTGCACAGATGGTCTTCGCCCGCGTCAAGATGCACTAGGCGAAGATGAATACCGCTATTATCGCTGTTGAGGGTCCTCCCGGAGGCAAGGACCACCATACGCCAGAGCACTATTCAGACGACGTCCTAGAGGGTGCTCGCTTGATAGAGGGTCAATGCTCAAAGGGCATTATATTCGAATGAATGTATCTGAATGACCTGGACATGTTTATTATATATATTAAGGCTTTGTGATATATTTGTGCCATTGTCTGAAAGTTCTTTCCACCTGTCCGGCCGTTTTTGTATTCTTGAGAGTTTGCCAATCATCGGCTTCGGCCCCCATGTTATACCTGGCCATACCTCGGGCCGGGCTGGGCTTTGGGTCGTGCCTAGCCAAGCCCGACACAAAAAACCTAGGCCTGGGCCTGGCCCGGCCCGGCCATCAGGCCTATTTTCTGGGCCCAAGCCTGGCCCAGACACATAAAAGCCCGTCGGGCTCCAGGCCGACCTGGCCTGACCTTTAGAAAAATGCAAAAATGACGGGCCCGGGCCTGGCCCGGCCCGGCCTTCAGGCTCAAGATCTAGGCCCGAGCCCGGCCCGGGGGCAGCGTCGGGCCAGGTCGGGCCGGCCGGGCCGAGCTTCCCATGGCCAGGTATACCCCACATAGATGCTACGGGGGTGTTCGGAATGGCACATGAGCACTCTTGTCCCAACGTCTTGGTCCGTAATGGAGGTGTCAGTGCGGCGAACGAGGCAATCAGACTATATGGCTTTACCGCTCTCACTTAGCCATAGGAGTTTGACGATGGGGCTATAAAATAGCCCCTCGTACGTATGCGGCTATCCGAATGCGGATGCGTTACGTACATGACCGGAAAAACAGTCCTTCGTTTAATACAAAAAATATCGTTAAAGATTTAGTAAGTCGTCGAGTGGTTGACCAGCTCTCGCCGCATCATGATAGTCAGTTTTCGGCTTTCTCTACTAAGGTGCTTGACCGAACGAACCAGAAACACAATCGCAGTAGTTCTCCCATTACTACCCTAGCCGAACAAACGGAATGTAAGGTAGCAAACACAGGAGTCGGGCAACCCAACTATTGGCCAAAGACATGATTCGGAGCCGATGCATATAATGCCAAATTTAGGACACCGAAATGTGCTACAAAGCTATTCGGGAGTTTGTTTGGCGACACATATGTGGCCGTATAGAGCCCCTGGCAATGGGTGTCAAGGTATGTGAGCGAGACAACTAGGGAGACGGAGTACAGTTTTGTGAATAAAGTTGATATCGAAAAATTGTCCTCACTAGGATCTGATTGATACGTCAAAACGTGATCTTACAAAGGGTACCATAAGCACCAAGGCCATTTTACATGCTGGCGGTCTAATAATAAGGAGAAAAGCTCAATACAGGTCCTTCGAATAAGGTTTGGTCTGAAGAGTCCTTTGGATATCTTGCCTCATGTCTGCGCCTCTTTCGCCTTGTAGAGAGGGGTTCCTTAAAAGAAATGGTCTTCGGTTATCCACACGAAACTGGGCTCGAAGAGAGTCCTTGTAAGTCTGTAGGATATATAGGTTCGAATGCACCTGTGGTAGGAGAGAAAAAGTAATCCAAGAAAGGTGGAAGGTCATACAGGGTTGAACCATACTATAGACCTGTCCGTATTGTGCCTCCATCGATGCCCAAAGTATTTTGAGTGCGTAATTATGCATGAGCGGTACGAATTCCACGGGTGTGTGCGGCGATCAACAGAGGCGAAACTTCTAGTCTAGCTTTGGAAGTACCGAGTCGTCAGCTTGCGGGACTGACCAGACTCTTTTAACAAAGTCCGGTGGCTTGATGGCCGATGAGGTGTGCGGCTTGAGGGGGCTGCTCTGTACGTCGGCTGCGAGAGCCGCAGTGTGCTCCTCCATACGTAGGGAGCGTTCTGTGTTTCCATTGACTGTTACGATGCTGCATGGACCGGGCATCTTGAGCTTTAAATAGGCATAGTGCGGGACCGTGTTGAATTGAGCGAAAGTGGTCCGCCTGAGTAGTGCATGATAGCCACTGCGGAAGGGGATGATATCGAAGATCAAGTCTTCGCTGCGGAAGTTGTTTGGCGAGCCGAAGATGACTTCCAATGTTATTGAGCCCGAGCAATGGGCCTCTACGCCAGGTATTACTCCTTTAAAGGTAGTTTTAGTGGGCTTGATTCGTGACGGATCAGTAACCATTTTGCGGAAAGTGTCCTGGTAAAGCAGGTTAAGACTACTGCCGCCGTCCATGAGGACTCACGTGAGGTGGAATCGTCAATGATTGGGTCAAGGACCAAAGCTGCTGATCCTCTATGACGGATACTGTTCGGGTGATCCTTTCGATCGAAGGTGATAGGACACGCCGACAATGGGTTGAATTTTGGGACGAGCGGCTCTACAGCATAGATGTCCCTTAATGCGTGCTTGCTCTCCTGCTTGGGGATGTGAGTGGCATAGATCATATTCACCATTTTGACCTCAGGGGGAAATTTGTTCTGCCCCCTGTGTTCGGTGGGCGAGGCTCTTCTTCATCGTCCTCGCTGGGCGGCCTTTTCCCTTGTGTTCGGCGTTGAGCTTGCCGGCCTATTTAAAGACCCAACAGTTTTTGTTGGTGTGATTGGCAGGTTTATTGGGGGTGCCATGAATATGGCAAGGTCGACCAAGTATTCTGTCCAAACTGGATGGACCATCTTTGCCTTCTTTGAATGGCTTCTTCCATTGACCGTATTTGGGGTCACTGAATCCGGCGTTGACCATCATGTCTTCATTATTGTTTCAATACTTGTGCTTGTTGTGTCATGGCTTGCCATTGTTGTCCTTGGTGCCTGGGTCGCTGGTACTATCGCTTCTATGAGCTAGCCAGCTATCTTCTCCCGTGCAAAAGCGGGTCATAAGTGCGGTGAGGGATGCCATGTACTTTGGCTTCTCTTGGCCAAGGTGTCGGGCGAGCCACTCATCTCGGACGCTGTGTTTGAAGGCCGCGAGGGCTTCGGCATCCGGACAATCCACAATCTGGTTCTTTTTTATTAAGAACCTAGTCCAGAGCTTCCGGGCTGATTCGCCGGGTTGCTGGATTATGTGACTAAGGTCATCTGCGTCTGGGGGCCGAACGTAGGTACCTTGGAAGTTGTCTTTGAAGGCGTCCTCGAAGGATTCCCAGCTACCAATAGAGTTTTCTGGGAGGCTGTTCAACCAGTGCCGTGCCGGTCCCTTAAGTTTTAGAGGGAGGTACTTGATGGCATGTAAGTCATCACCGTGAACCATGTGGATGTGGAGAACAAAATCTTCAATCCATACCACAGGATCTGTTGTGCCATCATATGATCCAGTGTTCACGGGTTTAAACCCTTCTCGGAACTGGTGCTCCATCACCTCATCGGTGAAGCATAGGGGGTGTGCAGCACCTATGTATCGGGAGACGTCACGATGTAGTTTGGATGAAGTACCTATGCGGTTTTCAGCCGGGTGAGGTTGTGCTTGTCGCGCCAGGCTTGATGGTCATCTTCTCGCGTTGGGGCACGCCCCCTTGATCCATAGATTGATCTGGTATGACCGGCTCTATTGTCTAGGTCCTGTCGCAGGTCATACGTGTATCCTGCAGCCGTTGTCTCTCTGCCTCTAGGGCGAGGTGGTGCGGTCTGGTATTCGGCTTGAGTTGCCGCTCTGTCCCAGCCATGAGGTGGTTGGTCAGTTCCGTCCGCAGCGTTACGCGTTGTCGGTATAGGTTCCAGGGCCTCATCATTGAATTGGGATAGTAGCCTGCGCTTTGGGTAACTCTTAGTAGGGCGCTCGAGGACGTATTCCTCGGCTGCCAGGACATTAGTCAATCTGTCATTGAGTAAATCCTGATCAGCTTGAAGTTGCTGCCACTTCTTTTTCAGGCTTCTTGCTGTGTCTATTAGCCGGCGCTTAAAGTGCTCTTGTTCGAGGGGTTCCTCTGGTACGATGAAGTCTTCGTCGCCAAGGCTCTCATCCTCTTCGCAGATTGGTAGGTAGTTACTATCCTCCGAGCCATCGTCCCCGACGGGATCATCGGGGTTACCTTGCCCATCTTCCCAATCATGATGTTCGGATGTTGGCTTGATAGGGGCTTCTTGGTCTTCGGCGTTCTCCAGAGTATTATTATCTCCGGTGCCAGTATTGCTGTCTTTTTCGCGACGCGATTTCGAGCGGCGTCGCTGACGTCGATGCTTTGGTGGTGCCTCAAGAGGCTTGTCCTCGATGGGACCATTCCCACCATCACTGTCATCCTCTTTGGGTGTGTCCACCATGTACACATCATATGTGGAAGTGGACGTCCAGCGTCCGGTGAACGATGGGTTCTGGCTTTGCTCCTCTTCGGCATCGTCGTCCATATCGTCGATGTCTTCGGAGGCGTAATCGAGCATGTCGGTCCAGTCTTCGATAGTGGCTATGAAGTGGGTGGTGGGTGGGACGTAAAATTCCCCGCTCTCAGACCCTGGTATGGGCTGGGCGTAGTTAAGCAGTGATTCTTCTATAATGGCAAGAAATCGCATTAAGTCCAGGGCTTCGCTTAAAAGCGAGGTTTGGACGGGGAAGCGAGAATTCGTGGAGTTGGGCGAGACAGAAGTTCCCTGGCCGAGCTCGCATAACACGAACTTCGAGAGTTCAAAGCTGGTGTTCGGGGGTGAGTCTGGCTTCATGTTGATGAACGGATCCTGGCGTGACTCCGGGCCTGCCAGTGAAATGATCCCCTCCGTCTCTCGAGTGTTAGGCTCTATGGCTGCGGAGGGTTCAGCAGGCTCTAAACTCCCGTCTTCGGACTCGGTGATGTGTTCCGGATCTAAGGCCAGCGCTGTGGTCGAGGCCGCGAACCCTTGGAAGATCAAGTCTCCTCGGATATCAGCAACATAGTTTAGGTTTCCAAAACTGATCTGATGACCAGGGCGTGGCTGTCGATCTGCTCCAGATGGCTGATCGAATTGGCACGCAGTGCGAAGCCGCCAAATACGAAGATTTAACCGGGGAGAAAAGTCTCCCTCAAGGCATCATTGTTGTGTATGATTGACGGATCCATCGAGCCTTCTAGCGACGACACGGTGGAACTCTCAATGAAAGCACCAATGTCGGTGTCAAAACCAGCAGATCTTGGGTAGGGGGTCCCGAACTGTGCGTCTAAGGATCGAAGGTAACATGAGGTAGGGGACATGATGTTTACCCAGGTTTGGGCCCTCGTAATGGAAGTAATACCCAACTTCCTGCTTGATTGACTTTGATGAGTATAGGGGTTACAAGAGTTGATCTACCTCGAGATCGTAATGGCTAAGCCCTAGATGTCTAGCATGTAATATTGTTCTGCCCCTATGTACTAAACCCTTCGGTTTATATAGACACCGGAGGGACCTTGTACATAGTCGGTTTACAGAGAAAGGAAGATGCAAAATCCGAACGCCAAGTTTGCCATCCACGCAAAGGAGAGTCCCATCAGGACACGAGGGAGGGCCTTATGTCTTGTATCTTAGCGGCCCATCAGTCCAGCCCATATCACATAGCCCGGACGCCTGAGGTCCCCCTAGTCCATGACTCCCTCACTCCCGAGGACACATGGGAATTTTTGTCAAGCTAGTTTTCATCATGCTCATATGATTCGCGTTCGTTACTTTCATAATTTGATATGTGGGTGGACTGGTGGTTGGGTACTGCCCTTCCTTGGACAAGCATCCCACTTATGATTAACCCCTCTTACAAGCATCTGCAACTACGAAAGAAGAATTAAGGTAAACCTAACCATAGCATGAAACATATGGATCCAAATCAGCCCCTTACGAAGCAATGCATAAACTAGGGTTTAAGCTTCTGTCACTCTAGCAACCCATCATCTACTTATTACTTCCAAATGCCTCCCCCTAGGCCCAAATCATGGTGAAGTGTCATGTAGTCGATGTTCACATAACACCACTAGAGGAGATACAACATACATCTCATCAAAATATCGAACGAATACCAAATTCACATGATTACTTATAACAAGACTTCTCCCATGTCCTCAGGAACAAACATAACTACTCACAAATCATATTCATGTTCATAATCAGAGGGGTATTAATATGCATTAAGGATCTGAACATATGATCTTCCACCGAATAAACCAACTAGCACCAAGTACAAGGAGTAATCAACACTACTAGCAACCCACGGGTACCAATATGAGGTATTGAGACAAAGATCGGATACAAGAGATGAACTAGGGTTTGAGAGGAGATGGTGCTGGTGAAGATGTTGATGGATATTGACCCCCTCTCGATCAGAGGATTGATGGTGATGATGATGGCAGTGATTTCCCCCTCCCGGAGGGATGTTTCCCCCGCAGAACAGCTCCACCGGAGCCCTAGATTGGTCCTGCCCAGGTTCTGCCTCGAGACGGCGGCGCTTCGTCCCGAAAACTTCCTTATGATTTTTTTCAGGGAAAAATACACCATATAGCAGAAGATGGACGTCGGGGGCCTGCCAGGTGGCCCACGAGGCAGGGGGCGCGCCCAGGGGTAGGGCGCGCCCTCCACCCTCGTGGCTGGTGGGTGCCCCCTCCAGTGCTTTCTTCACCGAATATTTTTAATATATTCCAAAACTGACTTTCATGGAGTTTCAGGACTTTTGGAGTTGTGCATAATAGGTCTCTAATATTTGCTCCTTTTCCAGCCCAGAATTCCAGCTGCTGGCATTCTCCCTCTTCGTGTAAATCTTATAAAATAAGAGAGAAAAGGCATAAGTATTGTGACATAGTATGTAATAACAGACCATAATGCAATAAATATTGATATAAAAGCATGATGCAAAATGGACATATCAACTCCCCCAAGCTTAGACCTCGCTTGTCCTCAAGCGAAAGCTGATATCGAAAAATATGTCCACATGTTTAGAGGTAGAGGTGTCGATAAAATAAAATACAGACATGAGGGCATCATGATCATTCTTAGAATAGCAACTTATATATTGTCATATGATTTCTTATGCTAAAGTAACAATCTATTCACAATGTAAAGTATGAATCAGAAACTTCATTGAAAACTAGCAAACTATAATCTCAGTCATTGAAGCAATTGCAATTTATCATAACATTGGCAAGAGTCAATATAAGAGCTTTTCAGCAAGTCCACATACTCAACTATCATTTAGTCTTTCACAATTGCTAACACTCACGTGATACTTATGGGTACAAAGTTTCAGTCGGACACAGAGAAAGATAGGGGCTTATAGTTTCGCCTCCCAACCTTTTACCTCAAGGGTAATGTCAACAATAATACTTTATGAAAACCTACATCCGAGTGGATATATGTATATCAGGATCTTTCCAACACATAGTGCTTGCCAAAGGATAAAGTGTAAAAAAGGAAAGGTGAAGATCACCATGACTCTTGTATGAAGGTAGAAGGTAAAAATAAAATATAGGCCCTTCGCAGAGGGAAGCAGAGGTTGTGATGCGCTTTTATGGTTGGAGTGCACCAAATCTTAATGCAAAAGAATGTCGCTTTATATTGCCACTTGTGATAGGGACCTTTATTATGCAGTCCGTCGCTTTTATTTCTTCCATATCACAAGCTTGTATAAAGCTTATTTTCTTCACACTAATAGATCATACATATTTAGAGAGAAATTTTTATTGCTTGCACCGATGACAACTTACTTGAAGGATCTTACTGAATCCATAGGTAGGTATGGTGGACTCTCATGGCAAAACTGGGTTTAGGGGTGTTTGGAAGCACAAATAGTATATCTACTTGGTGCAATGAATTTGGCTAGCATGACGGGGAAAGGAAAGCTCAACATGTTGGATGATCCATGACAATAGAACTTATTCGGATATAAGAAAACATAGCCCATTACGTCGTCTTCCTTGTCCAACGTCAACCTTTTAGCATGTCATATTTTAATGAGGGCTCACAATCATAAAAGATGTCCAGGATAGTATATTTATATATGAAAACCTCTCTTTCTTTATTATTTCCTACTAATTGCAACGATGACCAAAACTATGTTTGTCAACTCTCAACAACTTTTATTCATCATACTCTTTATATGTGAAGTCATTACTCTCCATAAGATCAATATGATCTTTTTATTGCCTTTTATTCTTTCTTTTATTCCCTCAAGATCATAGCAAGATAGCAAAGCCCTCAACTCAAAACTACTCTTTATTATATATAGCTCACGGACTTGATTACATAGATAGGGATTAAAACCAAACTCAAAGCTAGATCAAACTAAAACTTTATTCCACTAGATCAAGATATAACCAAAAGGATCGAACTAAGAAAAACGGTAAAGATAGAAGTGTGATGGTGATACGATACCGGGGCACCTCCCCCAAGCTTGGCAGTTGCCAAGGGGAGTGCTCATACCCATGTATTATGTCTCTTTCTTCGTAGGTGGTAATGATGGAGTTGTTGATGATGTAGTGTCGCACATCGAGCGTAGGAGATGCTCCAACTCATGGATAATGCCCTTGAGTGCGGTGGTATGCTCTTGCAACAAAATATTTTCACATGTGAGATACTTGTTTTGTATGTGAACTATTTCAATCATCTTGAAAGCTTCAATTTCAGTAGGGGTGAGATGATTGTAGTAAGGTTGAAGGACATCTTCTTCTGCTGCTGCCGGGACTTGATCTTCCGCGGCCTTCTTGATCTTGTCACCTTCATTGATTTCCCCGAGTTCTTCTCGCTTCATCTCTATCTTCATTAGCCAAGCATCATCACCCGTGTTGTTGGAGTAGGGGGACAACATGATGCCTGACCATGAAAAACTCTAGCATAAAAGCTCAAAACAAAAACAGAGGATTTCATCGTGGTACGGTGGTCAAAACCTTCAGGAGATTATATAATGAATTTTTACCGACCAAAAGAAATATCGTGTAAGAAAACGGAGTCCGGAGGGCACACAAGGTGACCACGAGGCAGGGGCGTGCCCAGGGGGATAGGGCATGCCCAGGGGGATAGGGCGCGCCCTCCACCCTCGTGGATGCCTCGTGTCTGTAAGTGCATCTAGTGCCACCCCCTAGTTGGTTTTGGAGTATTGGCGACAAACTTGGTTGAGGGACTAATGTGTTTGTGAGAATTGCAGGATAACACAGGTAGTAGTCCCATATTGATTCGGTTTACCTACCAGAGATGACCCCCAAAAATCTGTGAAGACATTGAAGACAATGGTGGTTTGTGAAGAAATTCACATTGAAGTCTATGGCATGAGAAGACATCGCATGAAGACTACGGAGTGCAAAGACATAGTTATTTCATAGTTTCCTTTTCCTCTTTGTTGAGTCATAGGAACCACCGTACTGTTAAGTTGGGTCCAAGTGAACAAAGTCAGAGTGACTGATGTGATGCTCAACCAAATCCTATGTCTTCGAGCGAAGACAATGAGAGCAAATCTTATCCAGAACTGGATGAGTCAGCTTTACTTGTAGCCCAAGTCAAGCTGTCGCGTGTGTTTAAAATCTGACCGTTGGACACGTGTCAGTTCATTAGTGACCCAAGGTCATTTTGGACAAATCAGGTCGGGTTGCCTCCTGGCTATAAATAGCCCACCCCCTACACCATAAATTGGTGGCTGCTCAGAGTTAGTGCACGGCTTTTGTTGTTTGAGAGCAACCCACCTCCGAAGCATTTGAGAGAGAAATCCTTGCAAGGACAAAGCCCAAAACACCCAGAGCCAAAGAGTGTTAGGCATCACTGAAGTCTTTCTGTCCGCGTGATCTGAAGACTTGTTACACTTGAGGACTGTGAATCCTCCAGCCGGTTAGGCGTCACGTTCTGAGCATCCAAGAGTCATTGTGGATTGCCGGTGAACAAAGTCTGTGATGGTTTGTATGTCTACCTTGAAGACTTACCAGAGTGATTGGGCAAGGACTAGGGTCCCTTAGCTCAAGGGGAATAAGGTGAAGACGCGGTCTTCTGAGTTGCATCTCAGCCTGTCTAACCAGACGTGCAGTTGTCACAGCAACTAGAACTGGTCCAACAAATCCTTGTCCTCTCCAAGCAACTGGTTCTATCCTTTACCTCTCTTTACTTACAGTTTTTCTTTGTGAAGTCATTGCCTCCCTGCATTATCTGCTTGTCTTCACTGTGTGAACACTGTTGCTGTTTGGCTTCATACTATCTTCCATCCTAATCCTTACTACCTAGCTGTTGATAGTCTTCTGCTTTCATTTCATTGCTTACTTGACTATGGCTTGCCTAGTGTAGTCTACCTTCCGCTGCATATCAATAGGTTCATTGATACTGTTTGTCTTCAAAGCCCCTGTATTTTGAAGACTTTCATAAAAATCGCCTATTCACCCCCCTTTAGTCGATAACTAGCACTTTCAATTGGTATCAGAGCAAGGTGCTCCCTTGTTCTGTGTGATTCAGTTTAACCACCTAGAGTTTTTGCTATGTCGACTGTAGGGATAATCAAAGTCTCCGCTGCATGCCATGTCTTCGATGGCACTGATTACCCCTACTGGAAGAAAAATATGCGTATGCATCTTGAAGCCATTGACGCGACCTCTGGTATGTCGTCAAGAACGGTGTTCCCAAGGTCGGTGAAGGTGTCGCTGATGCTAATGTCACGAGGTTCATTCAACTGGACTCGACTGCCAAGAACATCATCTGTGGTCATCTGACCAAAGGTCAGTATGGTCGTGTGAGTGCTCTGGAAACTGCGAAGCTAGTCTGGGACTGGCTCTCCAAGGTCAACGAAGGCGTCTCAACCCAGATAGATTCAAGGATTAGTGTTCTTTGCAATCTATTCAACTGCTTCAAGAGAAATGACAATGAGAATGTCTATCTCACATTTGATCGCCTCACTGATATCACAAATGAGCTTCATGCACTCGATGCCACTGAGATCACCAAGCACAAAATCGTCAAGACACTTTTGAGATCGCTTGACAGCTCATTCGACACCCTGGACCTGATGATTCAAGAATGCACTGACTTCAAGACTCTTGATCCGTCTAACATACTTGAGAGGCTCAACACACATGAGTTCCAGCTATCTGAGAAAAGAGATGTCTATGGTCCCAACTATGGCCAAACTCGTGCTTTGAAGGCAAAGGTTGTTTCCTCATCTGAAGAAGAATCTGACTGCAGTTCTAGGGATCCTGAAGACATCGGAAAGGAGCTTGCTATGCTTGTGAAGAAGTTCCAGAAGTTCACTAAGAAGAAAGACTTCAGAAAGTTTTCAAGATCTAGCTCTAGAAACGATGAAGCTTCCTCTCGTGATCACAAGAAGAGAACATGTCACAAGTGCAAGAAACCTGGTCACTACATCTCTGAGTGTCCACGGTGGGACAATGAGACCAAGTAGAAGAAGAAGAGCAAGGAATATGATTCTGATGACAAGAAGAAGAAGAAATCCTCAAAGTCTTCTTCCAAGTCTTCGTCGAAGTCTTCATCGCACAAGAAGAGCTCATCTAGCAAGGCTTGTGCGTTTGTTGGCAAGGAGATGGATTCAGAGGAGTCTGCATCTGAGGAAGCAGAGGTGGAGTATGAAGAGGAATCTGATTCCGGCGTGGCAAGCCTGGCTCTAGCTTCAGCGTATGTCGCCAAGTCCATCTTCAACACTGAAGACAATGACCTCGTCACCAACACTGATGCTAAGGATGAGGATGACTCTGCTCCCACCTACTTCTTCATGGCACGTGGTGCCAAGGTAAACTCACGCGATGCTTACTTTCAAACATCAACTGAAGATGACTCTGAATGTGAATCTAAACCTAGCTACAAAACACTTGCTAAAATTGCAACTGAACAACAGAATGCTATGGAACATATTCAAAAGTTGCTACACAAAAGCGATGACCTGTTGGATGCAGAAATGACCCGAACTCAGTCCTTCATTGAAGACATTAAAAATCTTCATGTTAAGTATGAGGAACTTGAAAGTCGTCATGAAACGCTCTCAACTACTCATGAAAAGCTCTCCTGCGATTATCTTCAAAGGAAGCAGGAGCTTGAGAACTTGAGATCGGCTCATGAAGATCTTCAAAAGGAGAACGAGTCACTTTGCGCTCAATAGATCAGTTCCGCTCAGGAAGGATTTGAACCACCATGCCTAAAATGTCTTGAGGCGTGATATTGCTGTCTCTATTGTTGAATGTTCTACTGCTGCTACTGTTGCAATATCTTCAACTACTGATGTGGTAACTAACCCCTCTGCTAAGGATACCACTACTATTGCTGATGAGAATGCTAGGTTGAAGACATTGCTTGAGACAGGAATGTACAAAAGTCTCAAAGGGCATCAGACACTATGTGATGTCCTCAAGAAACAGATTCTGAACCGAAACCCTAGGAAAGAGGGTGTTGGGTTCGAGAGGAAAATGAATGTTGATGGTTCTTACTGGAAGCCTGAGCAGTACCCCAAAACCACATGGGTTGCCGCAAAGGGACCTTTAGTGGATCCATCTACCTTATCTAGCTTCACTTGTGCTAACCCGATTATCATTGATGAATCCTTTGATGCAAACTATAAATTGTTTAAGAATCGGAATGGTGAAGTGTTTGCCAGGTATATCGGTACTAACTGCAGGAATGGACCACCTTTTAAGAAGATCTGGGTACCCAAGAGTTGTCTTGAGAATCTTCCCGTGAATGTCATCATGACACCACCTGAGAAGAAGACAAATCCCAGACCAAAGGCTTCATACAGACAGAGGACTCACCAGAGTCACCCTAACGCCAATGTTTTGCAGGGAAACCATACTCAGACTTATGAATATGAGCATGTTTCGTCAAACCGCTATGTTCATAAGACCAAGAACTTTTCTGCTTATTCTTATGAGTAGTATTCACCTCCTGCAAGGCTATTTGCTAGGGCTCCAAAGCTGCAGTTCTCATATGTTGCACTTAGACTCATTGCTTCTAAGACACCCCTGAAGATGTGGGTGGTTAAGAAAAATTAACTCTCTTTTGCAGGGAATGGTCTCCAGCAGGAAATAAAAGGCGTCTGATGCTTATGTTGGGGACATTAAACATCTTGTGGGACGCAAGATAAAATGTCCAAATGGTCTTACTATGTATTTCGTCCCAGGATTCCTTGACAATCATCCTATTTATCCTAACCAAGATCTGAACTTTCATAATCCGCTTGTTCATCAAATGTTTATGCTTCACAATACCCTTGGTGAAGCCTATCCCCCAAACTGTACTATAGGGTATGACACCAAAGGCTTCAGAATGGATTATGGATAGTGGATGCACTAACAGCATGACTGGTGACCGAAGTCTTCTGATGGATTCAACTCTACGTCCGTCTGACAAATGTCACATCACATTTGCTGACACTGGTAAAAGCAAGGTATTGGGTCTAGGTAGAGTTGCAATCTCAAAGGATTAACACATGGATAAAGTGATGCTTGTTGAATCCCTTGGTTTCAACTTAATGTTCGTCTCAATGCTTTGTGATCTGAACATGATTGTGATATTTGGAAAATATCGTTGCCTTGTGCTTATGGAATCTAACAAATCTCAAGTATTTGAAGGGTATCGAAAAGATGATCTATACATAGTAGATTTCTCAGCAGGACCACAGTTGGCCATATGTCTTCTAGCAAAAGCTTCAGAGTGTCGGCTCTGGCATCGGAGGCTAGGACATGCTGGCATGAGGAACTTGTACACTCTCCCGAAGAAGAAGCATGTCATGGGCATCGAGGGCGTCATGTTCAAGAAGGATCATTTATGTGGTGCTTGTGAAGCTGGAAAGATGACTAGGGCCAAGCATACCTCAAAGACAATCATGACGACATCACGTCCCTTCGAGCTGCTTCACATGGATTTATTCGGCCCTACCCACTACTCTACTCTTACTACCACTGCTTATCTCTATGGCTTCGTCATTGTTGATGATTACTAAAGATATACATGGGTGCATATAATCCTTTACAAGAATGAAGTGCAGGATGTCTTCAGACGAGTCGCCAATTGTGCCATGACGAACTATGGCATCAGGATCAAGCACATCAGAAGTGACAATGGCACATAATTCAAGAACACCGGCCTCAACACTTATCTTGATACATTGGGCATCACTCATGAGTTCTCAGCTCCTTACATACCTCAGCAGAATGTCATCGTGGAGCAAAAGGACAGAACCATCATTGAGATGGCTCGGATGATGCTTGATGAGTACAAGACTCCAAGGAAGTTCTGGCCTGAAGCCATTGATATTACATGCCATGTCATCAATCGTGTTTATCTACACAAGCTTCTAAAGAAGACATCATATGAGCTACTAACTAGTAAGAAGCCAAACGTCAGTTACTTCAGAGTATTTGGTGCTAGGTGCTGGATCAAGGATCCACATCACACTTCAGAATTTGCACCGAAAGCACATGAAGGTTTTATGCTTGGATACAAAAAGGATTCACACTCCTACAGAGTCTTCAACCTCTTTCACTATAAAGTGGTTGAAATTGTGGATGTGCGGTTCGATGAGACTAATGGCTCGCAAATAGAGCACCTACCAAATGTGCTAGATGAAGTCCCACCTAGTGAATCTATCAAGCTGATGGGTACTGGAGAAATCATACCTTCAGAAGCTCAGGCTGAAGAAGAAATCATCATTGCACCAAATCAACCCGGAGACAATGCTCAGCCTGAAGTCAACGCTGAAGCTGAAGACAATAATCTGCAAGGGCAAAATCTTCGTCCAGTTCATCCCCGTGTTGCAAATGAAGTACAGATTGAGAAGATAATTGATAGCATCAATGCACCTGGTCCACTCACTCGTTCTAGAGCAATGCAGCTAGCAAATTTCTGTGGGCACTTTGCATTTGTCTCTATATCTGAACCCAAGAAAGTTGCTGAAGCCTTCATGGAACCTAAATGGATTCAAGCTATGCAAGAATAGCTTCAACAGTTCGAGCTGAACAATGTATGGGAATTGGTCAAGTGTCCTAATCCTCGTAAGCACAATATCATAGGCACCAAATGGATCTATCGCAATAAGAAAGATGAGCATGGTCAAGTTGTCAGAAACAAGGCTCGTTTAGTTGCTCAAGGTTACACTCAAGTAGAAGGGATTGAATTCGATGGAACATTCGCTCCCGTGGCTAGGCTTGAAGCCATTCGCATACTGCTAGCCTATGCCAACCATCACAACATTCTTCTGTACCAAATGGATGTGAAGAGTGCCTTTCTCAATGGCAAGATTGAAGAAGTGTATGTTGCATAACCACCTAGCTTTGAAGATCCAAAACATCCTGATATGGTATACAAGCTCAACAAGGCAATGTTTGGCCTCAAACAAGCTCCTCGCGCTTGGTATGACACACTCAAAGACTTCCTGAAGAGCAAAGGCTTCAAATCTGGTTCTCTAGATCCTACACTCTTCACGAAGACATATGATGGTGAACTATTTGTGTGCCAAATCTATGTGGATGACATTGTCTTCGGCTGCACTGTCAAGAGATACAGTGATGAGTTTGGGCACATGATGCAAGAGCAATATCACATGTCCATGATGGGTGAGCTGAAATTTTCCCTCGGTCTTCAAATCCGTCAGCAGAGCCATGACATCTTCATATCACAAGAAAAATACCTCAAAGATTGCTTGAAGAAGTTTGGAATGCAAGACTGCAAAGGATACATGACGCCAATGCCAACCAAAAGTCATCTAGGCCCCAACGACAATCGTAAAGAGTTCGATCAAAAGGTATACTGCTCCATGATTGGTTCTTTACTGTATTTATGTGCATCTAGGCCAGATATAATGATTAGCATTTGCATGTGTGCCCAATTCCAAGTGGTACCAAAGGAATCGCATCACTTAGATGTGAAGCGAATTCTTCGATATTTGGCTTACACCCCAACACTAGGATTATGGTATCCAAAGGGCTCAGAGTTTGATCTAGTTGGATTGTCAGATGCGGATTATGCTGGTGACAAGGTTGATCGCAAGTCCACATCAGGCACATGTCACTTTCTTGGATGATCTCTTGTCTGTTGGTCTTCAAAGAAGCAGAACTGTGTATCTCTCTCAACTGCTGAATCTGAATACATTGCTGTTGGATCTTGCTGCGCTCAGCTTCTATGGATGAAGCAAACTCTCAAGGACTATGGTATCCATCTGAAGCATGTGCCACTCTACTGCGACAATGAAAGCGCTGTTAAGATTGCCAACAACCCAGTTCAGCACTCGAAGACAAAGCACATTCAGATCCGTCATCACTTTCTCAGAGATCATCTCATGAAGGAAGATATTGATATCATTCACGTCAACACTGAAGAGCAATTGGCATATATCTTCACAAAGCCCTTGGATGAGAAAAGATTTTGCAAGTTGCGGTGTGAGCTAAATATCTTAGATTCCTCAAATGTCCTGTAATTGGACACACATCCTAACGCTTATGCATGTTGATGACTTAGATGTGCAACACACGAAGTAACGTATATCTTCAATCAATCAAGACATACACTTTAAGTGTGAATACATTAACATGGAATTTGACTTCGAAGCGCCATGATAATTGTGCGTCGTGTCTGGGTCTAATACTTCCTATACGGTGGGTAACGCCACCACCAAATTCTTATTGAAGTGTTTCTTTTGGCGTCATGGTTGCATAGTCTTCGCATTTGGTTTGTCTTCAACATTGATTTTGTTGGGGAACATAGTAATTTCAAAAAAATTCCTACGCACACGCAAGATCATGGTGATGCATAGCAACGAGAGGGGAGAGTGTTGTCCACGTACCCTCCTAGACCAAAAGCGTAAGCATTAGAACAACGCGATTGATGTAGTCGTACATCTTCACGGCCCGACCGATCAAGCACCGAAACTATGGCACCTCCGAGTTCTAGCACACGTTCAGCTCGATGAAGATCCCCGTACTCCGGTCCAGCAGAATGTCGGGGAAGAGTTCCGTCAGCATGACGGCGTGGTGACGATCTTGATGTTCTACTATCGCAGGGCTTCGCCTAAGCACCGCTACAATATTATCGAGGAGGACTATGGTGGAGGGGGCACCTCACACGGCTAAGAGATCTAGAGATCAATTGTTGTGTCTAGAGGTGCCCCCCTGCCCCCGTATATAAAGGAGCCAGGGGAGAGGGGCGGCCGGCCTAGGAGGGGGCGCGACAAGGGGAGTCCTACTCCCACCGGGAGTAGGACTCCCTCCTTCCTTGTTGGACTAGGAGAAGGGGGGAAGGAGGAGGGAGAGAGGAAGGAAAGGGGGGCGCAGCCCCCTCTCCTTGTCCTATTCGGACTAGGGGGGAAGGGCGTGCGGCCCAGCCCTTGCCTCCTCTCCTCTTCTCCACTAGGGCCCATGTAGACCCATTAAACCCCCGGGGGGTTCCGGTAACCCCCCGGTACTCACGTAAAATCCCGATTTCACCCGGAACACTTCTGACATCCAAATATAGGCTTCCAATATATCAATCTTCATGTCTCGACCATTTCGAGACTCCTCATCATGTTCGTAATCACATTCAGGACTCCAAATAAACTTCGGTACATCAAAACTCATAAACTCATAATATAACTGTCATCGAAACCTTAAGCATGCGGACCCTACGGGTTCGAGAACTATGTAGACATGACCGAGAACAATTTCCGGTCAATAACCAATAGAGGAACCTGGATGCTCATATTGGCTCCTACATATTCTACAAAGATCTTTATCGGTCAAACCGCATAACAACATACGTTGTTCCCTTTGTCATTGGTATGTTACTTGCCGGAGATTCGATCGTCGGTATCCTAATACCTAGTTCAATCTCGTTACCAGCAAGTCTCTTTACTCATTACGTAAAGCATCATTCCGTAACTGACTCATTAGCTACATTGCTTGCAAGGCTTATAGTGATGTGCATTACCAAGAGGGCCTAGAGATACCTCTCTGACAATCGGAGTGACAAAACCTAATCTCAAAATACGCCAACTCAACATATACCTTTGGAGACACCTGTAGAGCTCCTTTATAATCACCCAGTTACATTGTGATGTTTGGTAGCACACAAAGTGTTCCTACGGTAAACGGGAGTTGCATAATCTCATAGTTGTAGGAACTTGTATAAGTCATGAAGAAAGCAATGGCAACATACTAAACGATCAAGTGCTAAGCTAACGGAATGGGTCAAGTCAATCACATCATTCTCCTAATGATGTGATCTCGTTAATCAAATGACAACACATGTCTACGGTTAGGAAACATAACCATCTTTGATTAATGAGCTAGTCAAGTAGAGGCATACTAGTGACATTAAGTTTGTCTATGTATTCACACATGTATTATGTTTCCGGTTAATACAATTCTAGCATGAATAATAAACATTTATCATGATATGAGGAAATGAATAATAACTTTATTATTGCCTCTAGGGCATATTTCCTTCAGTCTGCCACTTGCACTAGAGTCAATAATCTAGATTACACAGTAATGATTCTAACACCCATGGAGTCTTGGTGTTGATCATGTTTTGCTCGTGGAAGAGGCTTAGTCAACGGGTTTGCAACATTCATATCCGTATGTATCTTGCAAATATCTATGTCTCCCACTTGGACTTGGTCCCGGATGGAATTGAAGCGTCTCTTGACGTGCTTGGTCCTCTTGTGAAATATGGATTCCTTTGCCAAGGCAATTGCACTAGTATTGTCACATAACATCTTCATTGGTCCCGATGCACTAGGTATGACACCTAGATCGGAAATGAACTCCTTCATCCAGACTCCTTCATTTGCTGCTTCTGAAGCAACTATGTACTCTGCTTCGCATGTAGATCCCGCCACGACGCTTTATTTAGAACTGCACCAACTGACAGCTCCACCATTCAATATAAACACGTGTCCGGTTTGCGATTTAGAATCGTCTGGATCAGTGTCAAAGCTTGCATCAATGTAACCATTTACGACTAGCTCTTTGTCACCTCCATAAATGAGAAACATATCCTTAGTCCTTTTTAGGTATTTTAGGATATTCTTGACCGCTGTCTAGTGATCCACTCTTGGATTACTTTGGTACCTCCATGCTAAACTTATTGCTAAGCATACATTAGGTCTGGTACACAGCATTGCATACATGATAGAGCCTATGGCTGAAGCATAGGGAACATCTTTCATTTTCTCTCTATCTTCTACTGTGGTCGGTCATTGAGTCTGACTCAACTTCACACCTTGTAATACAGGCAAGAACCCTTTCTTTGCCTGATCCATTTTGAACTTTTTCAAAACTTTATCAAGTTATGTGCTTTGTGAAAGTCGAATTAAGCGTCTTGATCTATATCTATAGATCTTGATGCCCAATATGTAAGCAGCTTCACCGAGGTCTTTCATCGAAAAACTTTTATTGAAGTATCCCTTTATGCTATCCAGAAATTCTATGTCATTTCCAATTAACAATATGTCATCTACATATAATATCAGAAATGCTACAGAGCTCCCACTCACTTTCTTGTAAATACAGGCTTCTCCAACAGTCTGTATAAAATCATATGCTTTGATCACACTATCAAACCGTTTATTCCAACTCCGAGAGGCTTGCACCAGTCCATAAATGGATCGCTGGAGCTTGCACACTTTGTTAGCACCTTTTGGATCGAAAAAACCTTCCGGTTGCATCATATACAAATCTTCTTCCAGAAATCCATGCAGGAATGCAGTTTTGACATCCATTTGCCATATTTCATAATCATAAAATGCGGCAATTGCTAACATGATTCGGACAGACTTAAGCATCGCTACGGGTGAGAAAGTCTCATCGTAGTGAACCCCTTGAACTTGTCGAAAACCTTTCGCAACAAGTTGAGCTTTGTAGACAGTTACATTACAATCAGCGTCAATCTTCTTCTTGAAGATCCATTTATTCTCGATGGCTTGCCGATCATCGGGAAAGTCAACCAAAGTCCATACTTTGTTCTCATACATGGATCTCATCTCAGATTTCATGGCCTCAAGCCATTTTGCAGAATCTGGGCTCATCATCGCTTCCTCATAGTTCGTAGGTTCGCCATGGTCAAGTAACATGACTTCCAGAATAGGATTACCGTACCACTCTGGTGCGGATCTTACTCTGGTTAACCTACGAGGTTCGGTAGTAACTTGATCTGAAGTTTCATGATCAATATCATTAGCTTCCTCACTGATTGGTGTAGTTGTCACAGGAACCGTTTCTTGTGATAAACTACTTTCCAATAAGGGAGCAGGTACAGTTACCTCATCAAGTTCTACTTTCCTCCCACTCACTTCTTTCGAGAGAAACTCGTTCTCTAGAAAGGATCCGAATTTAGCAACAAAAATCTTGCCCTCAGATCTGTGATAGAAGGTGTACCCAATAGTCTCTTTTGGGTATCCTATGAAGACACATTTCTCCAATTTGGGTTCGAGCTTATCTGGTTGCAGTTTCTTCACATAAGCATCGCAGACCCAAACTTTAAGAAAATACAACTTTGGTTTCTAGCCAAACGACAGTTCATAAGGCGCCGTCTCAATGGATTTTGATGGTGCCCTATTTAATGTGAATGCGGCCGTATCTAAAGCATAACCCCAAAATGATAGCGGTAAATCAGTAAGAGACATCATAGATCACACCATATCTAGTAAAGTACGATTACAACATTCGAACACACCATTTCGTTGTGGTGTTATGGGTGGCGTGAGTTGCGAAACTATTCCGCTTTGCTTCAAATGTAAACCAAACTTGTAACTCAAATATTCTCCTCCATGATCAGATCGTAGAAATTTTATTTTCTTGTTACGATGATTTTCCACTTCACTCTTAAATTCTTTGAACTTTTCAAATGTTTTAGATTTGTTTTTAATCAAGTAGATATATCCATACCTGCTCAAATCATCTGTGAAGGTGATAAAATAACGATACCCGCCGTGAGCCTCAATATTCATTGGACCACATACATCAGTATGTATGATTTCCAACAAATCAATTGCTCACTCCATAGTTCCGAAGAACGGTGTTTTAGTCATCTTTCCCATGAGGCACAGCTTGCAAGTACCAAGTGATTCATAATCAAGTGATTCCAGAAGTCCATTAGTATGGAGTTTCTTCATGCGCTTTACACCAATATGACACAAACGGCAGTGCCACAAATAAGTTGTACTATCATTATCAACTCTGCATCTTTTGGCTTCAACATTATGAATACGTGTATCACTACTATCAAGATTTAATAAAAATAGACCACTCTTCAAGGGTGCATGACCATAAAAGATATTACTCATATAAATAGAACAACCATTATTCTAAGATTTAAATGAATAACCGTCTCGCATCAAAGAAGATCCAGATATAATGTTCATGCTTAACGCTGGCACCAAATAACAATTATTCAGGTCTAATACTAATCCCGAAGGTAGATGTACAGGTACGTGCCGACCGCGATCACATCGACTTTGGAACCATTTCCCACGTGCATCGTCACCTCGTCCTTAGCCAATCTTTGCTTAATCCATAGTCCCTGTTTCGAGTTGCAAATATTAGCAACAGAACCAGTATCAAATACCCAGTTGCTACTGCGAGCATTAGTAAGGTACACATCAATAACATGTATATCGCACATACCTTTGTTCACCTTGCCATCCTTCTTATCCGCCAAATACTTGGGGCAGTTCCACTTCCAGTGTCCAATCTGCTTGCAGTAGAAGCACATAGTCTCAGGATTAGGTCCAGATTTGGGTTTCTTCTCTTGAGCAGCAACTTGCTTGTTGTTCTTCTTGAAGTTCCCCTTCTTCTTCCCTTTACCCTTTTTCTTGAAACTGGTGGTCTTATTGACCATCAACACTTGATGCTCCTTCTTGATTTCTACCTCCGCAGCTTTTAGCATTGCGAAGAGCTCAGGAACAGTCTTGTCCATCCCTTGCATATTATAGTTCATCACGAAGCTCTTTTAGCTTGGTGGCAGTGATTGAAGAATTCTGTCAATGACACTATCATCAGGAAGATTAACTCCCAGTTGAATCAAGTGATTATTATACCCGGACATTTTGAGTATATGTTCACTGATAGAACTATTCTCCTCCATCTTACAACTATAGAACTTATTGGAGACTTCATATCTCTCAATCCAGGCATTTGCTTGAAATATTAACTTCAACTCCTGGAACATCTCATATGCTCCATGACGTTCAAAACGTCGTTGAAGTCCCGGTTCTAAGCCGTAAAGCATGGCACACTAAACTATCGAGTAGTCATCAGCTTTGCTCTACCAGACGTTCTTAACATCGTCAGTTGCATCTGCAGCAGGCCTGGCACCCAGTGGTGCTTCTAGCATGTAATTCTTCTGTGCAGCAATGAGGATAATCCTCAAGTTACGGACCCAGTCCGTGTAATTGCTACCATCATCTTTCAACTTAGCTTTCTCAAGGAACGCATTAAAATTCAACGGAACAACAGCACGAGCCATCTATCTACAACAAACATAGACAAGCAAAATACTATCAGGTACTAAGTTCATGATAAATTTAAGTTCAATTAATCATATTACTAAAGAACTCCCACTTAGACAGACATCTCTCTAGTCATCTAAGTGATCACGTGATCCAAATCAACTAAACCATGTCCGATCATCACGTGAGATGGAGTAGTTTTCAATGGTGAACATCACTATGTTGATCATATCTACTATATGATTCACGTTCGACCTTTCGGTCTCCATGTTTCGAGGCCATATCTGTATATGCTAGGCTCATCAAGTTTAACCTGAGTATTCCGCGTGTGCAACTGTTTTACACCCGTTGTATTTGAACATAGAGCCTATCACACCCGATCACGTGGTGTCTCAGCACGAAGAACTTTTGCAACGGTGCATACTCAGGGAGAACACTTCTTGATAATTAGTGAGAGATCATCTTAAAATGCTACCGTCAACCAAAGCAAGATAAGATGCATAAAGGATAAACATCACATGCAATCAATATAAGTGATATGATATGGCCATCATCATCTTGTGCTTGTGATCTCCATCTCCGAAGCACCATCGTGATCACCATCGTCGCCGGCGCGACACCTTGATCTCCATCGTAGCATCGTTGTCGTTACGCCATCTATTGCTTCTACGACTATCGCTACCACTTAGTGATAAAGTAAAGCAATTACAGGGCGTTTGCATTTCATACAATAAAGCGACAACCATATGGCTCCTACCAGTTGCCGATAAGTTCGGTTACAAAACATGATCATCTCATACAATAAAATATAGCATCACGTCTTGACCATATCACATCACAACATGCCCTACAAAAACAAGTTAGACGTCCTCTACTTTGTTGTTGCAAATTTTACGTGGCTGCTACGGGCTGAGCAAGAACCGTTCTTACCTACTCATCAAAACCACAACGATAGTTCGTCAAGTTAGTGCTATTTTAACCTTCGCAAGGACCGGGCGTAGCCACACTCGGTTCAACTAAAGTTGGAGAAACAGACACCCGCCAGCCACTTGTGTGCAAAGCACGTCGGTAGAACCAGTCTCGCATAAGCATACGCGTAATGTCGGTCCGGGCCGCTTCATCCAACAATACCGCCGAACCAAAGTATGGCATGCTGGTAAGCAGTATGACTTGTATCGCCCACAACTCACTTGTGTTCTACTCGTGCATATAACATCTACGCATAAAACCTGGTTCTGATACCACTGTTGGGAAACGTAGTAATTTCAAAAAAAAAATCTTACGCACACGCAAGATCATGGTGATGCATAGCAACGAGAGGGGAGAGTGTTGTCTACGTACCCTCGTAGACCGAAAGCGGACGTGTTAGAACAACGCAATTGATGTAGTCGTACGTCTTCACGGCCCGACCGATCAAGCACCGAAACTACGGCACCTCCGAGTTCTAGCACAGGTTCAGCTCGATGACGATCCCCGTACTCCGATCCAGCACAATGTCTTGGAAGAGTTACGTCTTGATTGTGAAGCTGTTGCTGGGCTGCCCTGTCTTGAAGAAGCGCTGGACTGCTTTCGGGATGCTGGTATTCTGCAATTTGTTACTGACAAAGAGCACTAGAATGAAGAGCTTCTACTGCAGTTCTATGCCACTCTTCACATTTGTGGCTACAACAGGGATCCGAAGACATGGATCCTTGAGTGGCTGACAGGAGATGTGCACCATGAAGCCAAAGATCAAGACATCATCGAGCTTACCTCCCTTCCCACTCCAGGTGAATTGTATGAGCCTGGCTGTCAGCTTCACAGAAATGAACTGCAAAGTATTTTTCAAAGGCCTGAACCCAATATGAGTCAGATGCTCAGTATGATGAAGCCACTACCTCAAGATGCTGAATATCCCAAGGAATTCTTTGTCAAGGACCTCGAGTACTTGCCACGCACAGTCTATCATATACTGAGGCGTACTCTATGGCCAATCAAGGGACATTCTTCTGAAGCCAAACTTGAAGGAACCTTGAAGACTTTGGTATTTTATATTCTCAATGGCATCGGATTTAATTCCCAGGATTTCTTCATTAGACAACTTGCTGCATCTGGGATTGATTTGTTTGGCCTGAAGTTTTATGCTCCATGGGTGATGCGCCTGATCAAACTTCATTCTTATATCAGCTATCAGCCCTCCACACGCAACCATCTTGTCTTTCTGCCTGAGGTTTATCTGTCCGTTGAAGCCATCTACCCTGAGCCTGCCAAGGAACCTCTATATCTTCATAATGTTGATCATCAAAGCTTCACACAACCGAAGGAATTCATGTCCCCAATGCTGCAACTCCTGCTTATCCTCTGGCTGGAAATATGCATATGCCCGAACGTGCCAACACCGAAGCCACTGCTAGTACAATTTCCCAAAGGCGTCGGAGAGCTGCTTGTGTCATTACATCAGAAGCAGGATAAGCACCACGACTGGCTAAAGCGTCAGAAGCAGAGTCTCTTGGTGGATGTCAATCGCATTCGGAACTTGGCCACCAAAAACTCATTTGTTGCCCATGAAGCCTGTCGGCGGTCCTGGAAGAGCCTCACACTGCTATGTCATGAAGACGATCTTCATGAAGATGGCTTCACCGAGGGCTTCAAGTTTGATTCCAGGCCTCCACAAAATGCAAGCTGGCGCCGCACTCCCTCAATTGAAGATTCTGAGTATTCATCTTCGACTGTAACTGTTGTTGCGAGAGTCGTCAATGAAGAAGACGATGCCACTTCACCGACCATTGCTGCACTATATCTTGACACTGCATTAGGCCTTTCTGCACCACAAAACTCCAATTTCGACCCTGCTCCATCATCTTCTCCTTTTGGGAACGAGTAGATGCTCTATGTCTTCAAAACTTTTTGGTCATTACTGACAAAAGGGGGAGAAGCATATGAATTGATAGTCTTCAAGCGGGTCCTGATGGGTGGTTGCATTAGTTTGGCCAAGTATTTACAACTCTCATCTTTTGATACATTTGGTTCTTTCAGTTGTAACACTTAGACTCAATGGTCGTCTGCTACTTTTTCTGCTACTTTGTGATGCGATGATAAATTCCGCATGAATTCATTCCGCAGACGTCCATTTTTCATTATGCATATCATTATCTTCGTTATAACTTTATATGCATGATGAATTGTCTTCATAAGTTGAAGAGGATCTCCACAAAGTAAAACTTGCCATGTGCATTTGCATTCAAAAGCAAACTACTTATATGCACATCTTCAGGGGGATCCTTTTGCTACTTATGAATACAATACCTTAATCCTTAAACTTTCACATACTTTTATCCCCATTAAAAAATTCAACCAGTTTGTCATCAATCACCAAAAAGGGGGAGATTGTAAGTGCATCTAGTGCCACCCCTAGTTGGTTTTGGAGTATTGACGACAAACTTGGTTGAGGGACTAATGTGTTTGTGAGAATTGCAGGATAACACAGGTAGTAGTCCCGTATTGATTCGGTTTACCTACCAGAGATGACCCCTAAAAATGTGTGAAGACATTGAAGACAATGGTGGTCTGTGAAGATATTCATGCTGAAATCTATGACATGAGAAGACATCGCATGAAGACTATGGAGTGCGAAGACATAGTTGTTTCGTAGTTTCCTTTTCTTCTTTGTTGAGTCATAGGAACCATCGTACTGTTAAGTGGGGTACAAGTGAACAAAGTCAGAGTGACTGATGTGATGCTCAACCAAATCCTATGTCTTTGAGCGAAAACAATGAGAGCAAATCTTATCCAGTGCTGGATGAGTCAGCTTTACTTGTAGCCCAAGTCAAGCCGTCGCGTGTGTTTGAAATCTGACCATTGGACACGTGTCAGTTCCTTGGTGACCCAGGGTCAGTTTGGACAAATCAGGTCGGGTTGCCTCCTGGCTATAAATAGCCCACCCCCGACACCATAAATTGGTGGCTGCTTAGAGTTAGTGCACGGCTTTTGTCGTTTGAGAGCAGCCCACCTCCGAAGCATTTGAGAGAGGAATCCTTGCAAGGACAAAGCCCAAAACACCCAAAGCCAAAGAGCGTTAGGCATCACTGAAGTCTTTCTATTCGCGTGATCTGAAGACTTGTTACACTTGAGGACTGTGAATCCTCCAGCCGGTTAGGCATCACGTTTTGAGCATCCAAGAGTCATTGTGGATTGCCGGTGAACAAAGTCTATGAAGGTTTGGAAGTCTACCTTGAAGACTTACCAGAGTGATTGGGCGAGGACTAAGTGTCATTAGCTCAAGGGGAATAAGTGAAGACGCGGTCTTCTGAGTCTAATCTCAGCCTCCCTAACCAGACGTACATTTGTCACAGCAAGTGGAACTGGTCCAACAAATCCTTGTTCTCTCCTAGAAACTGGTTCTATCCTTTACCTCTCTTTACTTACAGTTTGTCTTCATGAAGTCATTGCCTCCCTGCATGATCTGATTGTCTTCACTATGTGAACACTGTTGTTGTTTAGCTTCATACCATCTTCCATCCTAATCCTTACTACCTAGCTGCTGATAGTCTTCGTGCTTTCACTTCATTGCTTACTTGACTATGGCTTGCCTAGTGTAGTCTAACTTCCGTTGCATATCAATAGGTTCATTGCTACTATTTGTCTTCAAAGCCCTCGTGTTTTGAAGACTTTCATAAAATCGCCTATTCACCCCCCTCTAGTCGATAACTAGCACTTTCAGTGTCCCTTTCGGACTACTTTTAATTTTCCTAATTTTTTAAGTATTCCAAAACGGAGAAAAAAATGCTATTTAAGCAGTTTTGGAGTCGGTTTACTTACCATACCTCATACCTATTCCTTTTCGGAGTCTGAAACATTTTGGAAAGTGTCCCTTATGTACTCCTCTGGGGTTACGGTATCAATAACATTGGTTTCAACATTTATGGGATTACCTGAGATATAATGTTTGATTCTTTGACCGTTTACCACCTCCAGATTTGTGCCTTCAGCGTTGTTGATTTTGATGGCATCGGAATGATAGACCTCCTCGATAATGTAAGGACCTTCCCATTTAGAGAGAAGTTTTCCTACAAAAAATCTTAAACTTGAGTTGTATAGCAAACCGTAATCACCTACATTAACTCGCGCTTTTGTATCCTTTTGTCATGCCATCTTTTAACTTTTTCTTTAAACAATTTGGCGTTCTCATAGGCCTGGGTTCTCCATTCATCAAGTGAGCTAATGTCAAATAGCCTCTTGTCATCGGCAAGTTTGAAATCATAATTGAGCTCTTTAATGGCCCAATATGCCTTATGTTCTAGTTCGAGAGGTAAGTGACATGCTTTTCCATAAACCATTTTATATGGAGACCTACCCATATGATTTTATATGTAGTTCTATAGGCCCATAATGCATCATCAAGTTTCTTGGACCAATTCTTCCTAGATCTATTAACAGTATTTTGCAAAATCAATTTAATCTCTCTATTACTCAACTCTACTTGACCACTAGACTGACGGTGGTATGGAGATGCAATTCCATGATTAACCTCATAGTTAGCAAGCATTTTACGAAAATCACCATGAATAAAATGTGAACCACCATCAATCAGTAAGTATCTAGGGACTCCTCGGAAAAATAACTTTTTTAAGCATCTTAATAGAGGTGTTATGATCATCACTGCTAGTTGGAATAGCTTCTACCCACTTAGTAACATAGTCAACAACAACTAAGATATGTGTATACCCGTTAGAGGAAGGAAAAGGTCCCATATAATCAAAGCCCCAAACATTGAATGGTTCAATAACAAGTGAATAATTCATAGGCATTTCTTGATGTCTACTAATATTACCAATTCATTGACATTCATCGCAAGACAAGACAAACTTACTGGCATCTTTGAAAAGAATAGACCAATAAAAACCAAATTGCAATACCTTATGTGCAGTTCTATCTCTAGCGTGGTGTCCTCTGTAAGCCTCGGAGTGACACTTGCATAGGATTTGTTCATGTTCATGCTCAGGTACACAACATCTAATAACACCAGCTAATCCTTCTTTATAAAGGTGTGGGTCATCCCAAAAGTAATGTCTTAAATCATAGAAAAACTTTTTCTTTTGCTGGTATGTGAAACTAGGTGGTATAAATTTAGCAACAATATAATTAGCCTAATCAGCATACCATGGAGCAGTACGAAAAGCATTTATGACAGCTAATTGTTCATCAGGAAAGCTATCATCAATAGGTAGTGGGTTATCAAGAACATTTTCTAACCTAGACAAGTTGTCTGCAACGGGGTTCTCAGCTCCCTTTCTATCAATAATATGCAAATCAAAGTCTAGGTTTAGCATCTTTCTTTTCCATAAGGTATTTAATAGTAGCATGATCAGTGTGAACATTTACTTTCGAATCAACAATATAAGGTCTGAACTTATCACAAGCAAACACAACTGCTAAAAATTCTTTTTCAGTAGTAGCATAATTTCTCTGGGCATTGTCTAGAGTTTTACTAGCATATTGGATAACATTTAATTTCTTATCAACTCTTTGTCCTAGAACAGCACCTACAGGATAATCACTAGCATCACACATAATTTCAAAGGGTAAATTCCAATCAATGGCTGAACAATAGGTGCAGAAATCAAGGCTTTCTTAAGTATTTCAAATGCTTCTACACAGTCATCATCAAAGACAAAAGGAACATCTTTTTGCAAGAGATTAGTCAGAGGCCTAGAAATTTTAGAGAAGTCTTTAATAAACCTCCTATAGAAACCATCATGACCAAGAAAACTTCTTATACCTTTGATGTCCTTAGGACACGGCATCTTCTCAATAGCATCTACTTTAGATTTATCAACTTCAATACCTCTTTCAGAAATTTTATGCCCCAAGACAATACCTTCATTAACCATAAAGTGGCACTTCTCCCAATTCAAGACAAGATTAGTTTCTTCACATATCTGCAATACTCGATCAAGGTTGCTTAAGCAATCATCAAAAGAAGTTCCGTAGACGGAGAAATCATCCATGAAAACCTCAACAATCTTTTCCACAAAAGTCAGAGAATATAGCAGTCATACATCTTTGAAAGGTAGCAGGTGCATTACATAAACCAAAAGGCATATGTCTATAAGCAAAAGTACCGAAAGGGTAATTAAAAGTGGTCTTTTCCTGATCCTCTTGTGACACAGGTATTCTAGAGAAACCAGAATAACCATCTAGAAAATAATAATGTGTATGTTTGGATAGTCTGTCTAGCATTTGATCAATAAACGGTAGAGGGTAATGATCCTTTCTAGTATCTTTATTTAATTTTTGGAAATCAATTACCATTATATAACCTGTAACAATTCTTTGTGGGATCAATTCATCCTTATCATTAGGAACAACTGTAATACCTCCCTTCTTAGGGACACAATGGATAGGACTTACCCACTGACTATCAGCAACAGGATAAATTATACCTGCCTCAAGAAGCTTTAGTATTTGATTTCTTACCACTTCTTTCATCTTAGGATTTAACCATCGTTGATGATCAACAACTGGTTTAGCATCTTTCTCCAATTTTATTTGTGTGCTGGCATAGAGTGGGACTAATGCCCTTAAGATCATCAAGAGTATATCCAATAGCAGCACGGTGCTTCTTCAGAGTTTTTAATAATTTTTCTTCTTCATGCTCTGAAAGGTTTGCACTAACAATAACAGGATATATCTTCTTTTCATCAAGATAAGCATATTTAAGAGTATCAGGTAATTTTTTAAGCTCAAACACATGATCACCCTTGGGTGGAGGAGGATCCCCTAGGATTTCAACAGGCAAGTTGTGTTTCAAAATAGGTCCCTGTTTAAAGAATACTTCATCTATTTCCCTTCTTTCATTCATAAACATATCATTTTCATAGTCGAGCAAATATTGTTCTAAAGGATCATTAGGAGGCACGGCAATAGAAGCAAGGCCAATAATTTCATCTTCACTAGGCAATTATTTATCATGGGGTTGTCTATGAAATTTAGCAAAATTAAAGTCATGAGACATATCCCCTAAGCCGACTATAACAATATCCTTTTCGTAGTCTATCTTAGCATTAACAGTATTCAAGAAGGGTCTACCAAATACAATGGGAGAAAAGTCATCTTGTGGGGAACTAAGAACAAGAAAATCAGTAGGATATTTAATTTTCCCACACAAGACTTCAACATCTCTAACAATCCCAATTGGTGAAATAGTGTCTCTATTGGCAAGCTTAATAGTAACATCAATACCTTCTATTTCAGAAGGTGCAATATCATGCATAATTTCTTTTTATAAGGAATGAGGTATTGCACTCACACTAGCATCCATATCACATAAGCCATGATAACAATAATTTCCTATTTTAACCGAAACAACAGGCATGTCAACAACAGGTCTATGTTTACCTTTAGGATCGGGTTTTGCAATTCTAGCAGCTTCATCACAGAAGTAAATAACATGTCCATCAATATTATCGACCAAGAGATCTTTAACCATAGCAATACTAGGTTCAACTTTAATTTGCTCAGAGGGTGTAGGTGTTCTAGCATTACTCTTACGAACCACAGTTGAAGCTTTAGCATGATCATGTATTCTAACAGGGAAAGCTGGTTTCTCAATATAAGTAGGAACAATAGGATCAACATTATAAGTAATAGTTTTTTCTTTAACTTTAATAGGTTCTACTACCTTTACTTCAATGGGAGGATGATATTTAAACCACTTCTCCTGAGGGAGATCAACATGAGTAGCAAATGATTCACAGAAAGAAGCTACTATCTCAGAGTCAAGTCCATATTTAGTGCTAAATTCACGAAAAGCATCGGTATCCATAAAATATTTAACACAATCAAAATTAGAGGTTATACCTGACTCCTTACCTTTGTTGAGTTCCCAATCTTCAGAGTTGCATTTAATTCTCTCCAATAAATCCCATTTGAATTCAATAGTCTTCATCATAAAAGAACCAATACAAAAAGTATCGAGCATGGAGCGATCATTAAGAGAAAGCCGAGCATAAAAATTCCGAATAATAATTTCTCTTGAGAGCTCATGATTGGGGCATGAATATAACATTGACTTAAGCCTCCCCCAAGCTTGAGCGATACTTTCTCCTTCACAAGGCCAAAAATTATATATATATAATTACGATCACGATGAACCAGATGCATAGGATAAAGGGACAAATGCATTTTTACCCCTAGTTGGTTCCTACCCACGGGTTTTGCCCTTACTTTTCGAGCTTGCTCAGTTTTGCCCTTACTTTTTCCATCGAGGTCCCTCGGATGCCCTTTGACTATTTGACCAAAACTTTAAAAATTCATAACTAAATCATACAAACTCAGAAAAATGCAAATAAGATATCAAAACGTTCAGATAAACATTACCTTTATGGGCATATCATTTGCATTCAGGACAAAAGCATTGTTTAAACTACCCGAGGTAATTAATATTATTAACATTATTAAAAATAAATAGGTATAAACAATATTTTTTTCATGAATAAAAATTACATGCAAATGTACGTGATGTTTTCTAAACATCCTGATAACTTATTTGCAGTTTTATGAGTTTGTATCAACTTGTTATGAATGTTCTAACGACTTTGACCATTATTTGGAAACTTCATAACAAGTTGATACAAACTCAGGAAAATGCAAATAAGGTATCAGGATGTTCAAAAGACATCACCTACATTTGCATATAATTTTTATTCACGAAAAAAATATTGTTTATACCTATTTATTTTTAATAATGTTAATAACATTAATTACCTCGGGTAGTTTAAACGATGCTTTTATCCTGAATGCAAATGATATGCCCATAAAGGTAATGTTTATGTGAACATTTTGATATCTTATTTGCATTTTTCTGAGTTCATACGAATTAGTTATGAATTTTCAAAGTTTTGGTCAAACGGTCGAAGGGCATTCGAGGGACCTCGATGGAAAAAGTAAGGGCAAAACTGAGCAAGCTCGAAAAGTAAGGGCAAAACCTGTGGGTAAGAACCAATTAGGGGTAAAAATGCAATTGTCCCTAGGATAAAACTTCTGATGAAATTCCAATTTCAATCGGTTGTAGTTCCATGATCCAATATCATCAGATAGCCTAAACCATGTCAATGCCTTTACCTTCAAATATAAAGGGAATACCTTCTTATTGACAACATCCTCGGGCATACCCGCAAGCTTAGATAATCCACAAACTTCATCCACATAGATTAGGTGCATATCAGGATGTAATGTTCCATCTCCTGTATAAGGCTTAGCTAGCAGTTTTTCTATCATACCCGAAGGAATTTCAAAGTAAATATTTTCAGTAGGTACAGCGGGTTGAGGAGAAACTCTTTGCACTTCTGGTAGGGGTGAAGATACCCCGAACAAGCCCCTCAAAGGATTATTTTCCATAGTAACAAGTGACAGTAAATTTCAGCACACTATATAAATGTTTCCTTACCAAGTTCCACTTACCAAAGGCGCTTCACTCCCCGGCAACGCTGCCAGAAAAGAGTCTTGATGACCCACAAGTATAGGTGATCTATCGTAGTCCTTCCGATAAGTAGGAGAGTCGAACCCAACGAGGAGCAGAAGGAAATGACAAGCGGTTTTCAGTAAGGTATTCTCTGCAAGCACCAAAATTATCGGTAACAGATAGTTTTGTGATAAGGTAATTCGTAACGGGTAACAAGTAACAATAGTAAACAAGGTGCAGCAAGCTGGCCCAATCCTTTTTGTAGCAAAGGACAAGCCTGGACAAACTCTTATATAAAGCAAAGCGCTCCCGAGGACACATGGGAATTTCTGTCAAGCTAGTTTTCATCATGCTCATATGATTCGCGTTCGTTACTTTGATAATTTGATATGTGGGTGGACCGGTGCTTGGGTACTGCCCTTCCTTGGACAAGCATCCCACTTATGATTAACCCCTCTCGCAAGCATCCGCAACTACGAAAGAAGAATTAAGGTAAACCCAACCATAGCTTGAAACATATGGATCCAAATCAGCCCCTTACGAAGCAGGCGCATAAACTAGGGTTTAAGCTTCTGTCACTCTAGCAACCCATCATCTACTTATTACTTCCCAATGCGTTCCCCTAGGCCCAAATCATGGTGAACTGTCATGTAGTCGACATTCACATAACACCACTAGAGGAGAGACAACATACATCTCATCAAAATATCGAACGAATACCAAATTCAGATGATTACTTATAACAAGACTTCTCCCATGTCCTCAGGAACAAATGTAACTACTTACAAATCATATTCACGTTCATAATCATAGGGGTATTAATATGCATTAATGATCTGAACATATGATCTTCAAACGAATGAAGCAACTAGCTTCAACTACAAGGAGTCATCAACACTAGCAACCCACAGGTACCAATCCGAGGTTTTGAGGCAAAGATCGGATACAAGAGATGAACTAGGGTTTAAGAGGAGATGGTGCTGGTGAAGATGTTGAGGGACATTGACCCTCTCTCGATCAAAGGATCGATGATGATGATGATGATGAGGGTGATTTCACCCTCCCGGAGGGATGTTTCCCCGGCAGAACAGCTCCGACGGAGCCCTAGATTGGTCCTGCCCAGGTTCCGCCTCGAGACAGTGGCGCTTCGTCCCGAAAGCTTCCTTATGATTTTTTTCAGGGCAAAAGATACCATATAACATAAGATGGACGTCGGGGGCCTGCCAGGTGGCCCACGAGGCAGGGGGCGCGCCCAAGGGGGTAGGGCGCGCCCTCCACCCTCGTGGCTGGTGGGTGGCCCCCACTACAAAAAAATACACTTCCGTGATGATACATGTTTGTCACAGTAGGTCGCGTTTTTTGTCATGCATGTACATCCATGATGATTTTATGACAGAATCAAGATAGTCATACCTGTGCTGTCATAGAAGTGTTCCATGACATTACCAAAATTAGCATCACAGAAGTGCTTTCGTCAAGGGTGACCGACACGTGGCATCCACTGTAACGGAACGCCGTTAAGCTATCAGGTCAGATTTTGGATCCGATAACCCGTTAACAGCCACGACCAATGCTGATTTTCCACATGTAAAATTCTCATTGGCTGACGGATCCACGTGTCATCTCCGTGTTGGCACACGTGTCACTCATCCAATGGCCGAGATGGGCCTATGATATGTTGACACGTGGACCGGCCCAAAAGTGGCCCACAAAGTTTAAATCGGCCGGCCCAACCGAAGGCCCATAAGATTTAGTGGACCATAATGGGCCGGCCCAGCTAAAGGCCCACAAAATTTAGTGGACCATAATGGGCTGGCCCAGCTAAAGGCCCACAAGATTTTGCGGACCACAATGGGCCAGCCCAGCTAAAGGCCCACAAGATTCTGCAGACCATAATGGGCCGGCCCAGCTAAAAGCCCAACATTCTCTGTCAAATTGGTCCGTCAATGGCCTAGTCTAAACTTGTCATCAATGCGACCCATGGTCACTTCTGGCCCGTTAACAGACCGCTAAGTAATTGGGCCGAATTACGGCCCGGTGTAATTCCGGCCTGTTAAAGGTCCGGCTTCATTTGGGACCATTTACAGGCCATCAAAACTTTCGGCCCATAAACGACCGTGAAGGATTTGGGTCATATTCGGCCATGTTTGTCATTCGGCCTATTAGAGGCCCACTATAGATTTTGGCACTTTTGGCCTGTTGTCATTTTCGGCTTGTTAACGCCGGACGTAAACCATGGGCCATATGTGGCCCAACGTCATATCGGGCCCATTAATGGCCCATATAAAAATGACGATAATCTAGCCCGACCGAGGTTTCGGCCTGTTAAAGGCCTATGTATTAGGTCGGCGCATTTACGGCCCGTCCAAATTTTGGCCTGTCAAATATCCACATTGTAAATGGGCCACCATTTCGGCCTGCTAAGTCCAGTGGATTATTTGGCACAATCAGGGCCCAATCTCACTTTCGATCTATTAAAGGCCCATGTTTTTTATGGGCTCGAGATATTTACACCTGTAAACGGCCTATTTTTACTGAGGGCCCAAATTATGTTTAGGCCTGTTAAAGGCCCACTATGGGCACAGGCCTACCAGAAAAATTTGAAAGCTTATGCTGATTTAAGCCCAGATATTTTTAGTGGGCTACATGCCAATTTCGGCCCGTAATCGGTTTTGGCCCAATTGGAATGGGCCCGACGAATGTTGGCATGTTGGGCTCCTACGAAGCTTTCGGTCGAATACATTACTAAGATAAACCTACACTATACAAAAATAGTGTCGTAATTACTGCAGCCTGTGGCAGCATCATAAATGTTGTATCACAACAAAATAAATTCCAATCATACAACAAAAGGCCTGTTGGCATAAAGTTTACAGTCCTTCCAGATAAAAGCACCATCAGATGTATAGAAGCACAATCATTTGACCTGAGTGCTAATGTTTCAGGCTGTAGAATCTGATGGAGCAGCACGATCTCCACCTTTTTCCGCCATTGCTCTTCAACAAAGAAGCGAATGTCTGATATTCTGGTTTCAAAACCATTCATATCTTGACGACATTTCTCGACCACTATTCTTGTTTCCGAAACAACATCCATTAGGGATTGGACTGGTGTCTGGAGCACATATATATCACTCTTTCTAGCAGGAAGATTTTGTTCAGTAAGCGATTTGGATGAGGTTACCTTGACAACCAACCCAGAATTACGCAGGAAGGTGCTTTTTGCACTGTTAGTGGAGAGATACTGACGCACTGCATCAAGAGGTGACATTGTCACTGTAGTAGCCTCGTCACCTTCAGGTGGTTGTGGTTGTTCAATCATTTGTTCCATAGCTTCCTGAAAGTTTGAACTTGTAGATTAGTGTACCAGATAAGTTACTAATGAGACAAAAACAAACAAAGTAGGTTAAACATTTATACATAACTTATTTTGGTGAACTACTGTAATACATTAGCATGCATTGTAGTGCCAACTACATAATAAAATCACTTTTAGAACATATGTCCATGTAGCATGCCTACTGTATTGTCTATTTCCTCACATTTGTTGACATCTAAGGATAAAGAGACATGGTTTAAAGTAGGATGAACATAGTATGACATCATTAATATCATGGGCAAACAGATATAAAACAAATAGGCTATTTTATCTTTGTGTGCGCACGTGAACATAACAACTAGATTAAAGATCAAGACCAAAAGAATATCCTTCATCTCTTTTAAACCATGTAAGGTGAAATGATATGTTAAGACAACTGTGTATAAAAGTGAACAGAGTAACTGACATTGGCTGCAAACCAAGTAGTTAAATGAACACATCATAGTACCGATCAGTTCAAGGCAGGAGGAGTAAGGACTTACAACAGCGGCTTGAACTGGTGTGCTCATGCCCTTCATCTTGCTGGTGTGGCAATCCTCGAAGATTTTCAATGCATTTGGTTCAGGTTCTTTTTGGTCCGCACGGGCTTTCCTCTGTATTTGGAACAAGTCAATATAGATACGATAATATGGCACAAAAAAAGAAGGAAGTAGCAGCTATTTACAAGAGCCTCGCAGTGTGCAATATAGCTACGAGATCCTGTTGTCTGTTGGAATTTCACTTTAGAACGGTTGGTTTTGTTCTTCAAACAGGTAGCCTAGAAGAAGATACACTTGTAAGGCACATACATAAATACAAGTTCAATATGTGGTCTGGTCAAATACATATAGCCTACCTGATACTTTGGATCAGACCAGTGTTTAACGAGGGCTGTCCAGTCTTCATCTGTAATATATTCCACTGGAGATGTTTGGGCGATTTCATTGTTAGCCTTGCCTTCAAAGTGAGATTTTCTAAGGTGGTACCGATACTGTCGCAGAGCAGACTGAAAAACATGAGTGCATGCTTGTTTAGTTGCATCATCTTTCGGATCCAACTTGAACCTCATCTGTTGAAAAAAGAATGTGAGTCTTATTAGGAGGAAGCTAGAAAGTATGGGACAGAGCAAGACAATATTACTAATTGCGATGAATAACATTACTTACGGATAAATGGTCAAGGAAGGTGTTAAACTGGGTATTGTCTTTCTCATTCCTGTACTGGATCCACGTTGGGAGGATACGCGCATGACACCTAACGGCAACGGCTGCCTCTGATACTAACTTGGCTGACTCTGTAGCATCACATGGCCTTTTTAAACCTGCCTCAAAATGGATCTCCATTCTTCCTCCTTTAAATGTTGTTAATCTGTCAAGCATTATCCCTGATGTCTGTTTCCGCTTGCGCTGTGGTGCGAGTTCAACAATGAATATGGAAAGTGTTAGTGTACATCAAACTGTGAGAGTACATATAAAGGAGCATGCAAGTACAACTTGACTCGGTCAGGTACCGTCTTGGTGTTGATTCTCATGAGGTTCATCTGATCTTTCCAAGTCATGTTGTGTCAGCAGTGTTTTGGAAGTAGTGTTAGGTGTGAAGGCAGCTTGGAAACTGGCCAGTTCCGAAGCAAACGAACAAGTAACTGGTTGAGATGCTGGTACAGTTGAAGCGGATGCTGCAGCTGGTGGAGCAGGTGATACTGTGTTTGTAGATTTAGCCGGTGGACTTGGACCTTCTACTGCACTATAAGTACCAGCAGAATCTCGACGGCAAAACTTTTTTCTGTTTCACCCGACGAGTAACAGCACTCCCTACTATATTATTTTCCTTGCTCTTTTTTGACTTTGCCATGTCAAGTTGTACCCACAACACAAAAGAATAAAATCACTCTTCAAAACTCATTGATGCATGATACAGACAAGCAATACTTTGATGTAAGACAACCGTATGAGGATGGAATATGTAAGAAAAACAGGACGACATGACATATTCACAGCTACGATGTGCAAACTAAGCAGAAGGATTTTCAAGAAAATAGAAGTAATGCAAGCTAGACACCATATGAAAGATGCAACCAATATTACTCTGCCAAGTTAAAAGTGTCTTGTCATAAGTGGCAATTCGAAAAATTAGAAGCTGTACAACGTAGAAATCAATGCAAGATGCAACCACTATCAAACTGCCATGTTAAAAGCGTCCAATCATGAGTTACTGATGAGGGATACACAACAGCAGTACTTTGATGTAAGAACATGGTATGATAGATAGATGCATTGTATTCTAGACACAGAAAGCCATGTCATATGCACATGTATAACGTATAAACTCAGCAGGTGCAGTTTAATCAAAATAGAAGAAATACAGGCTAGACAACATATGCAACATGAAACCAATTATCACACTGTCAACTTAGAGCTAGCACCTGCGATGGTGCAGTGCGGGAGATGAACTCATCATGTAGACTTGGGACTTCAACTTCATTAGTAGTAGCAGTGGCAAATCTAGAGAGTCTCTGTTTGCGTCGGTGCGGAGTACCACCAACATCCCCTAACTTACTCTTTTCCTTCCTATTTTCTGATATTGCCTTATGAAGTCAAAACCACAAGAAGATGAATAAAATTAGCTCTGCATAACTGGTTGATGCATGATACAGACAACACTACTTTGATGTAAGGCAAGCGCAGGATAGGAGGATGGAATATATACAAAAAAAGACAGCGTTTCATATTCACATGTACGATAGGAGGATGGAATATGTATGAAAAAATAGTAAGAGGAAGGCATTTAAACAAAATTAGAAGAAATGAAAGCTAGGCACCATATGAACATGCAACCAATATCACTCTATCAGGTAAAAAGTGTCTCGTCGTAAGTACCATTTCAAGAAATTAGAAGCAGTACAAGCTAGAAGACAATGCAAGATGCAACCTACATCACAGTCCCAAGTTAAATGTGTCTTATGGGTAAGTGATCGTTGCAGGTATAAGTTGTAAGCTACGCAGATGCAATTCTACATAATCAGGAGCAATACAAACTAGACATCATACGGAAAACGCAACCACGTATAATAGTTCCAAGTAAGAGCAAGCACCTGTGATGGTGGAGTAGGGGTGATGTGCTCATCATGTACACGTATGTTCTAGAAACAGGAACACATGTCATATTCACAGGCATTATGTGTAAAGTAAGCAGATGCAATTCAAGTTAGAAGCAATACAAGCTAGACATCATACGCAACATGCAACCACATATAATAGTGTCAAGTTAGAGCAAGCACCTATGATGGTGGAGTAGGGAGATGTGCGCATCATCTACACAGCTACGTTGGCTATCCAGCCTTGTGTTGTCTTGCGAATCTTGTTGGGAGGATGGCGGAGTAGTATCTGTAGAGACCCCCTATTTGAGTTGCTCCGAAGGACCACCATCATCCACTGCCGGACTAATTTCCTCAGCTGTAATGATTTTGCATTGTGAAGTCAAACCGATAAGAAAAAGGAATAAAATTCGCTCTTCAGAACTCATTCATGCATGATACTGACGAACACTACTCGGATGAAAGGCAAACACATGATGCGAGGATGGAATATGTATGAAAAACAGGATGGTGTGACATATTCACACCTATGATGTGGTAACTAAGCAGAAGGCATTTCAACAAATTAGAAGCACTGCAAGCTAGACACCATATGAAAGATGCAACCAATATCACTCTGCCAAGTTCAAACTGTATGGTGTTTCAACAAATTAGAAGTAGTATATGCTAGAAATCATATGCAAGACACAACCAATATCACAGTGGCGACTTAAAGGTGCCTTATCATAAGTGACTGATGCGGGATATGCAAGAATAGTAGTCTGATGTAGAAACAGGAACACATGTAATATTCAGAGGCATTATGTGTAAAGTAAGCAGATGCAATTCAACAAAGTTAGAAGCAATACAAGCTAGATATCATACGCAACATGCAACCACATATAATAGTGCCAAGTTAGAGCAAGCACCTGTGATGGTGGAGTAGGGGAGATGTGCTCATCTTCTACACAGCTACGTTGACTGTCTAGCCTTGCGTTGTCTTGCGAATCTTGTTGGGAGGATGGCGGAGTAGAATCTGTAGAGAACCTCCGTTTCAGTTGCTCGGAAGGACCACCATCATCCAATGCCTTGCCAATTTCCTTCAGCTTTATTGATTTTGCATTGTGAGGTCACAATGACAAGAAAAAGGAATATCATTCGCTCTTCAGAACTCATTCATGCATGATACTGATGAACACTATTCTGATGGAAGGCAAAGTAATGATACGAGGATGGAATATGTACGAAAAATGGACGGCTTGACATATTCACACCTATGATGTGGTAACTAAGCAGAAGGCACTTCAAAAAATTAGAAACACTGCAAGACACCATATGGAAGGTGCAATCAATATCACTCTGCCAAGTTAAAACTGTCTCGTCATAGGTGGCGTTCATCAAACTAGAAGCAATACTTGCTAGAAATCATATTCAAGACGCAAACCAATATCACACTGCCAACTTAAAGGTGTCCCATCATAAGTGACTGATGCAGGATACACAAGAAGAGTAGTTTCATGTAAGAACATGGTGTGATAGACAGATATAGTATGTACCAAAAACAGGAAAGCGTGTCATATTCACATGTATCATGTGTAAGCTAAGCAGATGCAGTTTACACTAATTAGGAGCAATACGAGCTAGACACCATATGCAACATGCAACCAGATATCACACTGCCAAGTTAGAGCAATCACCTTGGATGGTGGAGTAGGGGAGCGGAGACTTGAACCTTGTAATGCACTATCAGTACAAGGAGAATCGGTACAGATGCTCCGTTTACGTTGCTGCAGAGGACCACCATCATCACCTTCCTTACTCTTTTCCTTCCTCTTTCTTGATTTTGCCTTGTCAAGTCAAACCCACAAGAAAAAGGAATAAAATTTGCTCTTCAGAACTTATTGATGCATGATACTGACGAACACTACTTTCATGTAAGGCAGCCGCATGATAGGAGGATGGAATATGTATGAAAAACAGGACGGCGTGACATATTGACATGTATGATGTATAAAGTGTAAACTAAGCACAAGGTGCTTGAACTTGTTAGAATCGATGCAAGCTAGAAACCATATGAAAGATGAAACCAATATCACTCTGCCAAATTAAAAGGGTGCCCTAACAAATGTATTTGACCAAATTAGAAGCAATACATGGCAACAGGCTAGAAATAATATGCAATATGCAACGAATAAAGGTGACTCATCGTAAGTGATTGATGCAGGATACAGAAGAGAGGTAGTTTCATGTAAGAACAAGGTTAACACATAGATGTAGTGTGTACCAAAAATAGGAAGGCCTGTCATATTCACAGGTATAGTGTGTAAACTAAGCAGATGCAATTTACTCTAATTAGAAGCATTACAAGCTAGACATTGTATGCAACATGCAACCACATATCACACTGCGAAGTTGGAGCAAGCACCTGTGATGGCGGTGTAGGGGAAGTGTTGTCTTCAGGTACAGAGCAACGTTCAATATTTTCATTTAGGCTTGCTGTTTCTTGAGAATCATGTGGAGAGGATGAAATTGCATTCTTTATAAGAGTATTGCGTCTCATATTAACCCACGCGCATGACTGTCTCATCATAAGCGATAGACATAGGATACACAAGAACAATAGTTTGATGTAAGAACATGGTGTGATAGGCATATGTAGTATGTACCAAAAACAGGAAGGCGTGTCATATTCACATGTATAATGTGTAAGCTAAGGAGATGCACTTTAACAAATTAGGAGCATTGATGAGGGATACACAAGACAAGTAGTTTGATGTAAGAACATGGTTAATAGAAAGACGTAGTATGTACCAAAAACAAGAAGGCATGTCATATTCACAGGTATAATGTGTTAACTAAGCAGATGCAATTTACCCTAATTAGAAGCATTACAAGGTAGACACCATATGCAACATGCAACCACATATCACACTGCCAAGTAAGAGCAAGCACCTGCGATGGTGGTGTGGGGGAATTGCGGTGATCAACTAGAGAGCTACGTTGACTATCTTCATTTAGCCTTGATGTTTCTTGAGAATCATGTGGGGAGGATGACACTGCCCTCTTTAAACGAGTACGGCGTCTCACAGTAACCCACCCGGGTGACTGTCTCATCATAAGTGATTGACGAGGGATACAAAAGAGCATTAGTTTGATGTACGAACATGGTTAATAGACATATGTAGTATGTATCAAAAACAGGAAGGCATGTCATTATCAAAGGTATAATGTGTAATGTAAGCAGATGCAATTTAACCAAATTGGAAGCAATACAAGCTAGAGACCATATGCAACATGCAACCACATTTGACAGCGTGAAGTTAAAGCAAGCACCTGAGATGGTTGTGTGTGGCAATTGAGATAATCAACTGCAGAGCTACGTTTGTTGTCTCCAACTACTGACATTGCACCCATTAGAGCGCTGAAACACTTAGTGCTTATCTTCGAATTACACTGGAGCGACTTCTGTCTTTTCTTTTCTGCATTCATCAACATTGCGTCAGAGTTTGAAATACCCATGCATAAAAAAACAATAGTGTGAGTATGGGTGAAGTGTGTGCACAATTAGTACAGTGTAAAGGTAGCAGATAGCAGGTCGGTGAGAAATAAATCACGGGAAACATATGATAGCTCTACAACATGCATGGCACACTCAATTACTATAGGATTCTATGAAAATAACAGTCGACTGAAAGCAAATAGGTCAGTCCATTTTTTCTGCACCGTCCGATGTACAAAGAACGGGTAGATCGCCTTCATCTACCTCCAACCAGTCAGTGTTGACGATCTTCCTCGAAACGTCTGCGACCACCGGCCCAGTATTCCTTCCCTGCCTGCACCCTCCCCTCGACCTCACCGCACCGCTGTGCTTGGCACCGCCCCCCGGCCACCCATTCAAGCCCCGCCGACCTCCAGATCGGGCGCAAGCAGCTCCTGCGCCCCACACCCCTATGATAGACACCGATGCGTCGCTTCCCGAGGAACAGGAGGACTAGGTGCTCCGCGCGCCTAAGCGGGTGCTGCTTCTTTTAATTGCGGTTCGACTGACCCTGAATTGAAATCCAGGCGGGCTACTGACCTCTGGCAAAGGTAAAATAGTAAAAGGGAGGAAACCTTGTGCATTTAGTATCACGAAGAAGATGCAGTAAGAAGCGCTCAACTAGTTTCTTTCGTGGGATGAATACGGTGTGAGCGGAGACGTAAGATTTGCACGAATAAGGGAAGAGGAGTACCTCTTTCTACTGGCAGTGTTGTGTCCTCCTTCTGTTTTTCCGATGATCTTGTTGTTCGCCGGAAACCAGAAGTTGTGGAGGACGGTGCAGCCTTGGATGAACCCATGGCCAAGTTGTTGAGTGTGGTGCGGTGGCCGTCTGTCAGTGACGGGGAAGCAGATCCGAGGCGGCGAACGACGGTGTAGCGGGAACAGCTCCAGTGCGGTGGACGGTTGCGATAGTGGAGCCGCAGCAGTGAGGCGCAGGACGGCGTGGTCGGAGTGGTTCTGGTACGGCGCACATCGGCGTCAGCATCGTGGAGGCAGCTCTGCCTCGGCTTCAGCTGCTAAGTCCTTGAGGGTGTTGCGTTTGCGGTTGCGTTGGACGACGACGTCGGGGTACCGGCTCCGGCGTGATGGAGGAGGGCGGCGGTAGATTGGCCGCTATGGGGTGGAGGACGGAGGAGGCTGGGGTTTTGTGGCTGGTGGAAAGGGCGTTTTCGCGCCCATGGAGTATGAATGGGGAAACGGAGGGAGGCGAGGAATTAAGGGGGAACAATGTTTCGGTTTGAGACGCGCTTGTTTGAAATTTGGGGAAAGTTACAAACTTTGCCCCCATCTAAAATTTCGGACATATTATGGGTTGGGGGTAGGACAGTCATGTCAGGTGTCCCAAATGTGGGCGGGATAGATTTCGACCGAACGCATGGGTGTTTAGGCGCCCACGGCGTATGAATGCTTCTCGGAGGCGGTTGAGACTGGCGTCTTAGTGAAGTTACAAACCTACCCTGGTTTAGACCTTTGGACATCGGGCCGATAGGCTACACGGGCCAAAGTCAGGACAGTAATTTCCTACCACCAAAACATTAGTCTCGCGCGGTTTCGGGTGACCAGAGGCCTATTTGGCGCTTCATTCAATATTTGGGAGCAGAAGCATTAACATTTTCGGTTCTCTTGAATTGAACTTTCAGGATTTGTCAAACTTCACAAATCTTTACTCTTGAAAATCCTAAAGCTACGATTATTTTGGAATGGAGGGGGTACATTTTAATATACATTGTACACGAGTATATATTAAAAAATATGCAACTTACCTCAGTTCATGCATGGTTCCAGATATAATCTCCTTGGTTGCAAAAAAAGTTAGATATGCGTATGAATATATATAGCATGTTCAAACTCACAACAAAGATTGATGCCCCCTTTTACATCTGATTTACAAATGCCATTATCTCGGGTTCAAATAGATGAATGCACTTCCTATGAATTCAAATCTTCGAAACCCCCTTTATGTTGAATTCGACATGTATTTTATTTCGTAGCTAGCAATTTGGAATGTATCCATGCAAGTGACAAATGTATAAAGTGCTTCACACTAAAAACATGGAGTGCACTAATTAATGTTTATATATGAATTGCAAAAGCATCCATTGCCTATATTTCAAACCGCTCTCACTCTATGGATCGATAATATGAAATAAACACATGCACATGCTAGAATTCAATAGAGTATGGGTGTCTGATAGACCGATTTTCGTCCATACGTAATTTTGCAAAATTCATGATCTCATCCAAAAATAATAATGCCATTTATATTTTAATTTAATGCGTAGAACCGCCTTTTACACGTAGATGCACTATGCCTCGCCCCGTTCTCACAAACGCGTTATATATATCTCTATCTAATGCATAAGTGCACACACTTCATATGCATCGGCATTTCTCTTTCACACATGCTCACAATCTCTCTTAGGGTGTCGGGGTGTCTCACGCACATGCTCTCTCTGTTTCTCTCTCTCTCTTTCTGACTACTATGTACCACTCTTTTCACTAATCTCAGTTGGAAAACACTATTTCTCTCACATGCATATATACACATGCACGGTCTCTACTAGCCCTCTATACGCACATATATGTGCCTATGTGTCTCCC